>NC_091474.1:80504219-81827215 GCF_036971445.1 Narcine bancroftii
CCCTCCAGCAATGAAGGTCAATGTTCTATTTGCCTTGTTGATAGCCTGCTGAACCTGCAAAACAACCTTTTGCAATTCATGCCCAAGCATTCCCAAGACCTTCTTCAAAAACATTTGCAGCATTCAATCATCCAGCAATGCTTTCCAGCCAGTGAACTATTTTAGACATGTACTCAATATCATGAGGAAGGAATGCCTGTCTGTACACAGCAAGATCTCATGAACAATGAGAGGATGAGCAGGCAATGCATTTGAATGATGTTGGTTCAGAGATCTCTCTTCTGAGGCGTGCTTTGAGAACTTAGAAATACGAGAACTGGAGAAGCAGTGGCTCAATGGCTCATTCAATTTGAAGGTGTGGCAAGCGGTTCCCTCAATGTAGACCAGGCATGGAGCTTAGGTATCTGAAATGGGGGGGGGGGGGGGGGCTTTGCCCATCACTCACTGAGCCAAGGCTATGAAGGGGAATGGCTACAACAGAATGAAATGATATAGACATTGAATGGACTCCGCTGGCTCAAGTTTAAGTTCTAGTTTATTAATATCCGATTGCAGAAGTACAATCTGACGAAACAGTGTTCTCTGGTCCTTGGTGCAAAGTGTCCAGGCACACAACCAGACGCTCAGACAAATAATATGTATACAGGACAGATACATGATTAAAAAGAAATAAATATTGCCTAGTAATGATTAGAGCCATGGATGATTTTAGTGTGAGCAATTCTTTGGTGGTTCAGCATTCTCACTGTCCGCGAGAAAATGTTTCCCCGGCATGGAGATGCTGTCTCTGGTACTCCAGTATCGCTATCCCAACGGGAGTAGCTGGAAGATGCTGCATGCACGATGGTAGGGGTCCTCTACAGTTTTGCGTAGCCTCTTCAGATAGCAATCTTGGTAGATCATGTTGATGGAAGGTTGGAGTGGGCGGGGCAAGGGAAACTCCAGTGATCCTCTCTGCCACTTTTATGGTATTGCAGATTGACCTCCAATCTAGTTCTCTATGGCAAATGTATCCCACTGTGATGCAACTGACTAGGACACTCTCAATGGTGTCCCAAGAGAAGGTTAACATGCTAGTGCCCGATAGCTTTGACCACCTCAGTCTTCTCAGGAAGTGCAGTTGCTGTTGTGCCTTCCTGACAAATGAGGAGATGTGTTTCCACAATAGGTCACTAGTTAAATGACCTCCAAGGATCTTGGTGCTCTCCACTCTCTTTACTATAGAGTTGTTGATGTGTAGTGGAGGGTGGTCATTTCTGGTCCTCCTGAAGTCCACGATCATCTCCTTCATCTTGTCTACGTTGAGACTTGAGGTGTTATTCTCACACCATATCACGAGATTTTCCACCTCTTCTCTGTAGTTTGATTCATTATTGTTGTGATGCATCATGGATAACAAATCTTGTGAAATCCATGTGATATTGTTCACGAACCCAGCAGGGCAGAAAATACAAATGAAATGTAGCATTTTTCAGATCCTTTTCCCATGCTCTCACTCCTCTTTTTTGCTGTCATCTCCTCTATCCATCAATCTTCCAGGATCTTCACTCTCCTCCATTGCTGAACATCTCCACTCCACCAGGAGGTACGAAATTCTGGAATCTCCTTCCTAAACCTCGCCAACTTTTCTCCACCTCACAGATGTTCTCAGGGCCTCCTCCTCTAACCATTCTTATGCTCAACTGTTTGGATTGACATCATCAATATTTTCGTTAATAAGATGGCAAGCCTTTGGATGTGTTTTACAATGGTTGTTAAAGGTTAACGCCGGTGGATGTTTGCAATAAGTTAGAGGTTCCGTCCCTTAAATCTCCAAGCGCACAATGTGATACCATAGCTGTGTGTTGTGTGGTAAGGGTAAAGTTTGCTGGGTTCAAAGAGCAACAAGTCTGGATACAGGTTGAGCACAGGAAGGATCCTTATTAAAACACATGTCAGGGGGTCGGAAAAGGGATAATGCACACTAGTACTCTTAATCACGTAACACAGTCTAATCAGTCACATCGGACTCCACACTACCGATACTAGCTACTGCATACAGTCATACAAACACAGTACAAAGTCACATTGAACTTAACTCTACCAATACTAGCAACTGTGCCAGGCTTATCACAACCAAGGATTAGAATACTGACACGCAGTAAATAACTCGAGAGACTGAGACTGATTTACAGGCTCTTATTCACAATGGACAGGGACCTCAACCTGTGCCATGACCTGGGCTTTCTGGGGAAGGATCAAGGTGTTGGAAGCTTCCTGCGAGGTCAAAGAGGGAGGGGCCACAGGCACAGTCACAGAATGTGGCGGAACTAGGTAATCAGCAATACAGCAGTTCACCACAAATATGTTACCTGATGTTCCAATGCTGTCTAACAGCCCCAGTCCCTGTGTGGTGCACACCTTACCAACAATTCCTCCAATGTTGTACACAGTTCGCAACATGGAGTGGTGCAGGGTTCACATCAGGACAAAAGAGAAAGAGCTATTTCATGTGGTGGACTTTATAATACAGTAAGCTGGAGAGTCCTGTCCAGTTAATCACTAGTTGATTAACTGGGCCAATGGTCAAGTGTGCACTAACAGGTAGGCAGAGTCCAACCTTGATTTGGCAATGACGTGACTTCCCACCAGGTTCCAGACAGGGAGGTCATGTGAACCTCCACAATCCACACTACACCATGATACAATGCAGTTGGAATGATGCTGTCCCCAGGCAATTAATATTAAATTTGGACTGAGGGTGCAATGAGGAGAAAGGCTGAACTCTTGAACTCCCTCCCCTACAATGTAATCATCTGCAACAAACCTCAATAAACATAATACCCTGTCTCTATCAATTACTCATTAGTGACTGGTCTTTAGTCTATGGGAGGTGGCACACTGCCATTGGGTCATTTATCAGTTCTCTTTCTAATGGAGGGTCCTTCCAGATACAACCAGTGCTCAGGATAGAGGCAGCTTTCTATTCCACAAAAGGCACATTCACTTTTCATAACCTTGTGGAAGACGCGCTCCTATGTAGTCGTTATCCCTTGATTCCCAGCAGCTACTTGACTGAAGCCTGTTCCTAATCTCCTTTGGATGCTGTTTTTGAAATGACCTCTTGATCCCGGGTTCCACCATAAGCTCAATGAACAGCGAAAGTACAGAACCTTAAAATAAGCCATATAACATTACAGCACAGGAAACAGGCTCCTTCAGCCCTTCTAGTCTGTACTGAATTATTATTCTGCCTCATTCCACTGAACTGCACCCAGTCCATAGCCCTGCATTCTCCTCCCATCCATGTACCTATCCAAACTTTTTGTGTTAAAAATGAGCCCACATTCACCAGTTCAGTTGGCAGCTTGTTCCACACTCTCACTCTGTGTGAAGAAGTTTGCTCGATGTTCCCCCTTACTTTTCCACCTTCACCCTTCACCTATATCCTCTAGTTTGTATCTCGCCTACCCTCAGTGGAAAAAGCCGATTTGCATTTATTCAAGATTCCTTTATTGTCATGGAATAACAACAGAGCCATATTACCTGATATTTGCCTTAGTCTGCCACAAGGCAGACAGATTCGCCATCAGCAGAAATTGCCTGAAGCGGCTCTTACAGTCAGAGAAAGAGAAGCAAAAGAGATTCCCTTTGGAGTCACCGAGTGTCCGTGGATTCGCCTCCAGAGCTGTCGCAGTCACGCAGAGTCTAATCCAACCATCGGTAACCCGAGCTCCAGATCCAGACCTCCGACACAATCAGGAAACATTCAGCACCCTTTCACAACCCAGTTTCAATACCTGGTACCCCTTCAGCCAGTCTCTAGCAGTTGCCACCTGGAGTGAATCCCTCGACTGCAGTCGTCACTGACTGACAGCTGGAGCATGTTCCTACCCCGAGCATGCCCTCCACCTTTGTGTTCTTTCACCGCAGAGACCGTCACTGGGTTATCTTCTCTGCTTCTCCTCCTCAAATGGAGCAGAGCTCTCCCTGCTTTCTGGGGCCCTGAGCCAGTCCTCTGCTTCCCCAGAGCCCACAACCCATTGTGCCTGCTGCTGATCAAAGGTGCCACCATCTTGGGCACGCAAGACCCTGCGGTCACAGAATATTTGAATAAATATTGGCTCCATTAACAGGACATTTAAAGCTTGTAAGGAGATGACAGCAGGCAGAATGGGCCGTTGGATCCCAAGGGGGAGTGCTCTGTCTCTGCTCTCCACGGGCCCACACCAGCCCAACATTGCAGTTACAGCAGCACCACGATTTTAATTTACCTTTCTATGCCTGTCAAGACTTGTCAATACATCAGCAGTAATTCACAACAGTACAAGGAGTTGAAGTATAGCATATTTGGTGGCGATCCATGACCCAGTCTCTGTGTTAATTCTCTCCACAATAATCTCCTGGAGTTCTTGAAATTTCAGAACAAAGTGGTGTCATTTATTGCAAAATGATGTCAAGTGCTTATTTCATTGCATTGTGTATTTCCATAACATGCATTCCATTTCCTGTGAAAAGTTTTCGAAGCATTTATTTGATCCAGAAAAATATGATTATAGATCTAGGGTTAAATGACCATTTTTCAATTGTACATTTTGGCTCTCTGTGGTTCTTGAAATGAAGAGTGCAACTTTTTGGCTCCACTGCCCGTTGACCTGTCAGCACCACCTGATTCCAGATCACTTTTTTTTCCCTTCATATTTATTGTCAGTACATACATGACATCACATACAACCCTGAGGTTCTTCTCTTTTTCCCTGCGGGTGAAGCAGAATCACCACCTAATTGGTAGTGCAAAAAAAACTACATAGCGTAAACATGTAAACAAAGAACTGTAAGCAGATAATGAATGTACAATACAGAGAGAATAAAAAAGAAAACCAATAAAGTGGACAAGTCCTTAAATGAGTCCCTGATTGAGTTTGTTGTTGAGGAGTCTGATGGTGGAAGGGGAGCAGCTGTTCCTGAACCTGGCAGTGTGAGTCTTGTGGCAGCAGCGAGAACAGAGCGTGTGCTGCGTGGTGCGGATCCTTGATGATCGCTGCTGCTGTCCGACAGCAGCGTTCCCTGTAGATGTTCTCGATGGTAGGGAAGGTTTTGCCTGTGAGTCATGGGCTGTGTCCACTACCTTTGGAGGGCTTTTTGGCCAGGGGTATTGGTGTCCCCATACCAGACTATGATGGAGTTGATCAGTGCTCTTTCCACCACACCAGAGCTGATAGGTGTTGATTTACTGTTGTTATCCTCTTTGCCAATTGACATGTGTTTGGATTTGACCTGTTATAGAAGTTCCAACTATAATAACCTGCAGGAGACACCAGAAGCCAAGAGTGTGTACTTTATCATTAACGCACAACATTTGTCACGTGTGATATGTCTCAAATATACACACAAAACTCACGTAATTTCCAGCAAACATACTTCAGATGCAGAATAGATTCTGGAATTTTCAGGGCATCCAAAATCCAAGTGAAACATGAAAGCCTTCAGACACTGTGATTGTAGGAAAAACATCCAGAAATGCTGGCAGAACTTGCAGGGTCCACAGGAAGTAAAGATATATTACTGCCATTTCAAGCCTGAGCCCTTTGAGATATAAGCAAAGAAAGGAAAGTGTCAGAATAAGGAAGGGAGAAGAGTTCAGACCAACAAAAGGTGTTCATGGGATATGATAAGAGAAGAGGCGAGAATTGATTTTGGCTTTGTGAAAGGCGAGAGATACTGATAGCTGGCAGGAAGGTGACGGGGAAGAAATAAGGGGGATAGTTTAACGTAGTGGTTCTCAACCTTTTTCTTTCCATTCACATAGCACTTTAAGTATTGCCTATGCCATCAGTGCTCCGTGATTAGTAAGGGATTAAGGTGGTATGTGAGTGGAAAAAAATGGTTGAGAGCCACTAGTTTAACGCAAGCCAAAGAAGTCAATGTTAATGCCATCCATTTGGAGGCTGTCCAGACAAGATCAACTTTTACAATGAGTTCCACCCTCTTCTAGTTCAATCCCATGCAGCCTAACTTTTCAGTGGTGTTCAACCAGCCATTCCCCTATATTATCCATTGGTGAAGATCACCAGTGCTCCTGCCTTGATTATCTCACCCAGCAGGCAATTCCAAACATTTCTCAGTCACACACAATCAGTTCTAAAATTTATTGTTTCGTATTTTCCATACACGTCCTTGGGGGCTGGTTTCCCTGCTTACATTGATGTGATAATCTGTCTGTACTTTATCTCTGCCAGTTCATCTTTAATATAATTCAATGATACTCACTCAAGAATGCAAGGCTTCTTTTTCTCACAGCTCGAGAGCTTTACCCTTTGGGATCATGTGCTGCATTTGGCTAAACTCTCTCCGATTCTTCCGTCTTGAGCATAAATCCAGGCTGAGTTTTCAAACCGGTGATCAGAACAAGTTATTCTTCACTCTCATGGCCTCTGCTTTGACTGAATAGATACTCGTGTGCATGAAAGTCAGAAGCAGGCTGAGATTTTGAGCCTTTATCCAACCCGATTCGAGTCATTCCATGAGGATGTGGATGAAATCGGAACAGAAAACATAGTGTTTGCCGGGTTAAAAACGAATCCCACTCCGTCAGACTCTGGGAGTGATCTATGCTGAATCTCCGGAGGAGTACTGAGGGAGTGCTGCACTATCAAGGGTGCCATCATCCTTGTAATATTGTTACAAATCCTCCTGATTTCAAAGTGAGCAATCCCACACCATGGGCTTGAGGAAGAGTGATGAGGGCAATGTGAGATGTGCTGGCCAATAATTGTTTCCTCAATAGTCTTTCTACCAGTCACTGCCTTTCTTCTAACCAAGTACTGCAAAAGAGGAAAAGCACAGCTCCATGATTCAACCAGTCAGGTTAATGCTTCACAGCTCCCATGACCCGGGTTCAATCCTCACCTCCAGCACTGTCTGAGTGGAGTTTGCACGTCTTCCCCTGTGTCTGCGTGGGTTTCCTCCTGCTGCTCCACTTTCCTTGCACGTCCCAAAGAAGTATTGGTTGGGACGTTAATTGATTAATGTAAGTGTCTCCTGGTGTAAATGAGTGGCAGGAAAGGTAAAATTTTAAATTAGACATCCAGCATGTTCATAGGCCATTTTGGCCCAGGATCATCTCCTCTGCTTCTCCTTCTTGGGTGTGTGTCGGGGGAGGGGTGCTCACCCTGTTTCTGGTGCCCTGCGCCAGTCTGCTGCTCCCTGGACTCTGCAACCCCTTGTGGCCGCTGCCGAGCACAAGTGCCACCATCTTGGGCGCAGCCGTCGTGGTTCCTTTACCAGGCCATTTAAAGCCTGCATGGAGTCACTGACATTGAGACTGGGTGGTTGAAGCATTTGGAGCAGTGCTGCGCCTCGACTCTCCAAGATCTGTACCAGCAGCAGCACTTCCATTACAGGGCAGGGCCGCCATTTTGGAACTTGCTTCACTGAATGTGTCAATCTTAAGTTCAAAGGTAAAGATTCCATTATTGTCACCTAATACTACATTTAGGATGTAACATTCATGAAATTATTTAACATTTGTCTACCGTAAGGCAGACAGAGAGTCGTCACTTTCTCCAGTGCTTGTCACAGAAACCTGGTGTTCCTAGGCCGGTCTCCCCTCCAAATACTGATCAAACCAGACAATCTCAGGCCTATTCAGGCTATTAGGCTATGCATGTGACTTAATGTAACTGGATATGCATCATGTGTGTAAGAATGAGTGTGATGTATGCTCGTGTATGCTTGTAGGTAGGGTGTGTGTGTGTGTGTGTGTGTGTGTGTGTGTGTGTGTGTGTGTGTGTGTGTGTGTGTGTGTGTGTGTGTGTGTGTGTGTGTGTGTGTGTGTGTGTGTGTGTGTGTGAAAGAGAAAAGAAATTTGTCTGTTTCAAAGCACAATAGGAGACTGCAATTCAAATCTACGTTCCGCAGAGTGCACTCTTTTTTAATCCTTTAATTGTGGATCAAAGCAAACATAGAAGACCAGAACTGGCATTTCTTTTGAAAGCAGATGTTTAATGGATTTTTAATATGTACCCTTTGAGGGTTGCATCTGTGCCATTTTACTTATTTAGATCATATTTATTTTATACAATAAAATTATACAAACCAAGTGTATCAGATAAATATATGAATCTTGTTCATTTTTAGTTAACAGGGTGTGTTGAAAAGTCCCAGATTTGAAATGCAAACTAATGAAAGAAGGTTTCAAAGACTCATGAGCAAAGAAATGTAACCTCATCTGGATTTTAAAATGGAAAAACTTATTTGTTTAATAGTGACCCCCTTCCCCCAATTCTAGAATCTTCAACAAGAGGAAACTTCTTCTAAACTATGAGAAGCCTTCTCTGGATACAGGTAGAAATGCCCAGCAGGCCAGGCAGCATCTGCAGAAAGAGAAGCCATTCACATTTCAGGTCAAAAACATTTGATCTATTCTCATCTGAAAGACGAACTCTGTTTTTTCTCTCAACCGACAGATCAGCTCGTTGACTGGTGCCACAACAAAAATCTTTTACTCAGTGCTAGCAAAATCAAGGAGCTGATTGTGGACTTCAGGGCGGGGAAATCAGGAGATCACAAAACAGTCTTCATGAGGGGTCAGCAGTGAAAGGGTTAAGAATTTCAAGTTACTGGGTGTCAACCACTGAAGATTTGTGGTGGGACCTTTATGCTGATGCAATCACAAAGAAGGCTCACTAGTAGCTATACTTTGTGAGGTGTTTAAGGAGATTTGGTATGTCATCAAAGACTCAAAAACTTCTACAGTGTAACATCGAGAGCGTTATGTCTGGTGGCATCACTGTCTGATATGGAGGTGCCAATGCACAGGACAGCAAAAACGTTACAGAGGGTTGTGAACTCAGTCAACACCATCATGGGCACCAGTCTTCTCACCATCAAGGATCCTTACCACCCAGGCCGTGTCCTCTTCTCACTGCTACCATTGGGAAGGAGATACAGGAGCATGAAGACAAGCACTCAGCGACACAAGGGCAGCTTTTTCTCCACTGCCATCAGTTCCCTGAATAGACAAACTCTGTAAGGAGTTTGTGCGTTCTTCCCATAACTGCGTGGTATTTCCCCGGGGACTCCGATTTCCTCCCAATGTTCAAAACGTCCTGGGGGTTGTAAGACAATTGGGTGGTGTGGACAGCATGAGCTTGTGGGCTGAAATGGCTTGTAATCATGCGATATGAATAAATATAAATTTAAAATAAAAAATGTATATTTATGAACCACAAATAGAACCTCCCTTTTTTCTTATTTTTGCACTAATTTGTTTCGATTTAAATGTAATTTAATGGCACTGTAACGCTGCAGCAAAACAATGAATTTCACGATGTTCATGACAATTGATTCTGAAGAGGTTTCTGAGAGTGTTGGGAAATGTAGTTCTTATTTACACTGAGGAAACTAGGAATTGTAGGAATTAAATATAAGGATAAGAATTATAATTGACTTAGTCTGGTTTAGGGGCAGGGGTGTAAACGGAGAGGAGAGAATGGAACTTGTGCAGCAGAGCTTTGAATGAGCTGAGATTAAGGAACCCAGTAAGATTTGCTGTAGCCTTTCTTCTGAATCCACTGGCTCGCTAAACTCCTGAAGGCTTTGAAGAATTTTATGCACAGCTCAGCATGGAGTCTGACAAGCACACACTGCAGTATCTCTGCAGACCTCTTCGCTGCTTCATATTCACTGGAGTGGCCCCCTGTTTATTATGAAGCTGGGGATAAAAAAAATGGCAGTGGGAAAGGAAGAGCAAAGACAGCTCTGCTCAGCGATTAGACTTCAACCCCACAATTTGAGGCTTGTCCCTTAATAACTCAGGTCTCCATTACCACAAGTAAATATTTGAATATTGTGGATTTAAGTATCACTTCAATAAAAAATTGTTAGAGATTCATATTTTATCCCTCATCAAGAAAACAAAACTCTAAAAATATTGACATCCGAGATGGAAAACAGACGCACATTTTTGAACAGCTTTTCACACCCTCATGACACCGCAAAACACTTTACTGCCAATTAAACTACTTTTAATAAAGAAAATGCAGCAAACAACTTTGTGCTCACCAATATCCCACAGAGAGCAATACATAAAAACATACTGCAGACCTGGAGAAATGCACAAAATGCTGGAGGAACTCAGCAGGTCAGCGTCCATGGAATGCAATGGACAGTTGAAGTTTCCGGGTGAAACCCTTCATCAGTTGTCATTTTCCCTTCCATGGATGCTGCTTAACCCGTTAAGTGTTTTTCTTTATTGGAATACGTTAGCATGATGCTGTTACAGTGTCAGTCACTCGGGTTCGAATACAGCACTGTCTGTAAGTTTGCATGTTTTCCCTGTGTCTGTGTGGGTTTCCTCTCAAGTTTCTCCCACCTTTCAAAATGTACCGGGGTGGTGGTCAATTGGGTGTAACCGGGCGGCACGTGCTCGTGGGCCAGAAGGGCCGGGTGCGTGGAAAGACATGTTCAACAGGTCTCATGAGTCTGGACACAGGTTAGTTAAACAGTGATCTTTATTTACAGATACAGGGATAAATTACACACATACTCATAGGATTGGACAACGCACTCACACTGGATGTAACAACTACCAGATATTTGCAACACCAGCAGAGAGGTACCTGCACAATCAAGTAGTATATGATACCAGCCACGGCTTGATACAGTGCAGGCATGGCTCTTAACTAAACTAAACTAGGGACAGTGATTTCTAGACACACAATATTACAGCTCCCAACCCTTAGTCAGTGCACATGGTTCCCCCATTCCAGGGAAAGAAAAAAAAGACGGATGGCCCATATTGTGGAGTTTATGATGCCATTGGCTGGAGAATCCAGCCCAGGTATGTTTGAGTTCATTAAAAGGACCAATGACGAAGTGTACACTAACCTGTGGGCAGGGTTTGACGTTGATTGGCAGGTCAGGTGACTTCTGACTAGGTGCCTGCTGGTAGGGTCACTTGACACATGTGATCCTCTATACAATCAAAATGCAGGACTTTGGAAAACATCATTCTGGGGATATCATAGCCCTTTTTCAAAATAGATACGTGGGATCTTTTGCAAGCACCAGCAAATAGGGACGAAAGTTGTCAATGCTGACATCTTGAGCAAACAAAGAATTGCTGGAGGAACTTAGCAGGTCAGACAGGATCCATTTTGAAGAAATAAGAAAGCATCTAGAATGGGTGGACTGAGATAAGTTGTTTTAGGGGAAGGATGTGTGAGGTAAATGGAGGACCTTCAAAGGTGAAATTTTGAGAGTAAAGAGTTTGTATGTTCCTGTGAGGATAAAAAGCAAGGTTATCAGACATGGGGAACCTTGGTTTTTGAGGGATATTGGGAATCTAGTTTGGAAGAATAGTGAGGTGAAGAGCAGGCATAGGCAACATGGAGCAAATGAGATACTTGAGTATAAAAAATACAAGAAAAACCTCGAAGGAAATTAGGAAGGCAAAAAGAAGATGCGAAATTGCTTTGGCCGACAATGTGAAGGAAAGACTTAAGGGTTTCTACTGATATATTAAGAGCAAAAGGATAATCAGGGATAAAATTGGTCCCCTTGAAGATCAGAGTAATTGGCTTTGTATGGAACCAAAAGAGATGGGGGAGATCTTAAATTTTTTTTTCATCAGTAGTCACTCAGGAAAGGGGCACAGAGTCATGGGAAGTAAGTAAAACAAACAGTGAGGTCATGGAACCCATACAGATTAAAGACAAGGAAGTATTTGATGTCTTAAAGCAAATAAGGGTGGATTTATCCCCAGGGCCTGACAAGGTATTCCCGCAGACCTTGAGGGAGGCTCCTGTAGAAATTGCAGGGGCTCTGGCAGAAATGTTTAAACAATTTTCAGCCAAAGGTGTGGTGCCAGAGGATTGGAGGGTAGCTCACGTTGATCTGTTGTTTAAAAAATAGGCTGTAAAATTAACCCTGGAAATGATAGGCCGGTGAGCCAGACATAAGTAGTAGGTAAGTCACTGGAAGGTGTTCTAAGAGATCAGATGTACAAGGGATAGTCAACATGGCTTTGAGCGTTATTTAATCAAACCTTGAGAGTTTTTCGAGGAGGTTACCAGGAAAGATGAAAAAGGAAAGGCTGTGGATGTGGTCTACATGGACATTAGTAAGGCCTTTGACAAGGTCTCACATGGGAGATGAGTCAGGAAGGTTCAGATGCTAGGTATTCATGGTGAAGCAGTGAAATGGATTTGATAATGGCTAGATGGGCGAAGCCAGAGTAGTGTTACTTCTCTGACTGGAGGCCTGTGACTAGTGGGCGGCCTCGGAGATCGGTGCTGGGACCCATTGTTGTTTGTCATCTATTTCAATAATCTGGATGATCATGCGGTAAATTGGATCAGTAAGTTTGCTGATTACACTAAGATTGGAGGTGTGGTGGACAGCAAAGGATTTCAAAGCTTGCAGAGGGATCTGGTCCAGCTGGAAAAATGGTAGATGGAATTTAATGCAGAAAAGTGTGAGGTGTTGCATTTTGGAAGGAAAAATCAAGAAAGGACAGTAAATGTTAGGGCACTGAGGAGTGTGGTAGAATACAAGGATCTGGGAATACATAATTCCCTGAAAGTGGCATCACAGGTGGATAGGGTTGTCGAGAAAACATTTGGAATATTGGCCTTCATAAATCCAAATTTTGGGTATGAAAATTGGGATGTTATGGTAAAATTGTACAAGATATTGATGAGGCCAAATTTGGAATTTTGTGTGCAGTTTTGGACATTTAACTACAGGAAGCATATCAGTAAGATTGAAAAAATGCAGAGAAAATTTACTAGAATGTTGTCTGGTCTTCAGGAACTGAGTTACAGGGAAAGGTTAGGACTTTATTTCCTGGAGCGTAGAAGAAAGGGGAAATTTGAGAGATATTTAAAATCCTGAGGCGGATAGACAGAGTAAATGTAGATAGGTTTTTTTCCACTGAGGGTAGGTGAGAAGCAAACCAGAGGAAAGGAGCAAAGTTTAGGGGAAACAAGGGATATAAGGAAAAGGCTGGAAATTGGAACAAGATGTGATGACAGTTTAGCTCAGGGCAGTGTTGTGGAGCAGATTCAATGGGCCAAATGGCCTACTTCTGTTCCTTTGTCTTTTTGATCTTGTGAACTTCTTCACATGGAGAATGATGGGAGTGTGGAACGAGCTGCCAGCTGAAGTGGTGAATGTGTGCTCAATTTTAACATTTAAGAAGAATTTGGACAGGTACATGGATGGGAGAGGTATGGAGGGCTATAGACTGGTTGCAGGTTCAGTGGGACTGGGCAAAAAACAATGGTTTGGCACAGATGACTAACAACAATGGTCCCAGCACACATCTCTAAGGTCCCCCACTAGTCACAGGCCTCCAGTCTGAGAAGCAGTTTTCCAGATAGTGGAATTTTCCCTTTCGACTTGTCCATTCCCCCTGGGATTGTAACTTGTAGTGCGGCTGGTAGCAATCCCTCTCTCGTGCAGGTACTGCTGTACTTCTATGCTCATGAATGCAGCACCCCTGTCTGTGTGTATGTAGTTCGGGTACCCAAATATGCTGAAGATGGGTTGGAGGCATTTTAGAACAGTGGCTGCCGATACATCAGAACACGGGATTGCGAAGGGGAAATGGGAATATTCATCTATTACGTTTAGGAAATAGACATTTCTATTATTGGACGGGAGCGGGCCTTTAAAATCGAGGCTGAGGCGCTCAAAAGGTTTGGTAGCTTTTATCAGGTTGGCTTTGTCTGGCCGGTAAAGTTGCGGTTTAGATTCCGCACAGATGGGGCAGTCCTTGTTCACTGACCTCACTTCCTCTACCGAAAAAGGGAGGTTTTGGGTTTTAATGAAGTGAAACAGTCTAGTGACCCCCGGGAGGCCCAGCTCATTGTGCAAGCTCTGCAACTGGGACGTGTGGTTAAGGATGGCACAAGTGCCTCTGGACTGCGTGTCCGGGGACTCGTTGAGTCTCCTGGGGCGGTGTTAAATGTAGACAATTCTATCTGCCAGCGCAGGATTTTGTCATTCTTAATTCTCCCCCTGTTCTGGTTATCGAACATAAAGCCACAGACCGTTGGTCCATGATGAGGGTGAAGTGTTTGCACGCCAGATAATGCCGCCAGTGCCTTTCTGCTTCCACAATGGCTCGGGCCTCCTTCTCTACTGCTGAGTATCTTACGTCTGTAGAGTTCGCGAGAAAAAGGCCACCGGTTGTCCGTCTTGGTTTAAGGTGGCTGCCAGAGCCACATTGGATGCATCCATTTCTACTTGAAATGGGATTGACTCATCTATGGACCGCATGGTAGCTTTAGCGATATGGTCCCTAATGTCCCTGAATGCTCTGGTGGCTGCTGGGCACAGTGGGAAAACCGAGGCTTTTATAAGTGGGCGGGCCCTGTTGGCGTAGTTGGGGACCCATTGGGCATAGTATGTGAACAGTCCCAAACACTTTTTTAGTGCTTTCAGCGTGTGTGGCACTGGGAGGTCTAGGAGAGGGCGCATACGGTCTGGGTCTGGGCTGATTTCCCCATTCTGCATTATGAAGCCCAGGATTGGCAACTTCCTGGCGCTAAAGATGCATTTGTCTCTGTTGTACGTTAGGTTCCTTTCCTCGGCTGCCTGGAAGAAGTGTTTTAAATTAGTGTCATGATCCTCCTAAGTGTGGCCACAGATTCTCATGTTGTCTAAGTAGGGGAACACTGCTTTCAGTTGGAACTCATCTACTATTCGGTCCATTTCTCTCTGAAACAGGGACACTCCATTGGTGATACTGAAGGGGAGTCGCAGAAATTGATACAGCCTGCCATCTGCCTCAAATGCCGTGTAAATGCGATCGCTGTTTCTAATGGGCAGTTGGTGGTATGCTGACTTCAGGTCTATAGTGGAGAACACCTTATACTGCGCAATGATATTGACCATGTCTGCTATGCGTGGCAGGGGGTAGGCATCTAGTTGTGTAAATTTGTTGATTGTCTGGCTGTAATCCACTACATGCGCAGTTTTTCTCCTGACCTTACTACAACCACCTGGGCTCTCCAGGGACAGGTGCTCTGCTCTATGATGCCCTCCTATAGTAGCCTGCGGACCTCTGTCCTAATGAAGGCTCTGTACCTCGGGCTGTACCTCCTGCTCTTTGTGGCTATTCTGGTGTCAGGTGTGTGAACAGCGGAGGGGGTTCTATGTTCAGGACAGACAGGCTGCAGAGTTGTTTCTTCGTTATTTGGTTATATGGTAAGGTGTAATGGGGGGTGAGGCCCGTTGTGGACTATTGTAATGCTTTCTAACTGGCACTAAAAATCTAACCCCAATAGTACCGGGCCACAGAGGTGAGGGAGTACTAGTAATTTGAACCCTTTGTATTTTGTGCCCTGGATTTCTAGAGTAACCGTGAAAAACTGTTTTACCTCAGGCGCAAGGCTGCTGGCTGCTAACAGGATCTGGTGCTCACTCGGGCGAGTGGGGAAGGCAAGGTGGTTGACTAACCCCTGGTCTATTAAACTTTCAGTGCTTCCACTATTTATTAAGCAATTTACCCTCACATCATTAATTTTGATGCACACAGTGGCATCAGATAAATTGTGTGGACTCACCTGATTCATGCGTAGGGAAGCAAGTCTGGCGTGTCCTTCATGTCCTTCCATCCGATGGTACTCGGCATCATATTCATCTCCTGAAGACTGTGTCCTCTGCTTTGTAGCATTTATCCAAGATGGCCAGCTGCACATGGCATTCTTCTTCTTCTGTTTGTCTGTGGAGAAAGAAGAGCTTTCCCGCCTCTCATCCTCTCATTGCATGAGAATGGGCCTTGGCTGTGGCCTTGGGGCTTCTGCAGACTTTTGCATAATGCCAACGTTTTCCACAGTTGGAACAGACATTTTCTCTGGCAGGGCAGAGGGCTCTGGGGTGCTTTCTTTATCCACAGAAAAAACACTTGGGACCCTCAAGGTGCTGCTGCTGCTGTGAATTCCTGTGAGGCAGCATACTTTTCTTTTCGTGGGGCTGAGAGTCCAGCAGTGTGACGTTTGTCCCAGCCCCAGGGTCCTGTGAGTACTCCTCCAATACTTTCCTGGTGCTTTCTAAAGCTTCTGCAATAGTCTCTGCCTCATCTAGCCCCACCATTCCTTTCTCCAGCAATCGATGTCTCATCTCAGTGGAGCGTATGCGCACAACAATTCTGTCCCTAACAAGGTCCTCCGCATACTCCTGAGCTGATACTGCTTTAAAGTTGCAGCCTCTCGCCAGGTCGTTCAGAGAGAGTACAAAGTCTCTGGCAGACTCCCCTACTTGTGACCTGGTCATGTGTCTACCGGGAGTGGAGTTCGCTATCTTCTTTGGCTTAGCTTCGCGGACGAAGATTTATGGAGGGGTAATGTCCACGTCAGCTGCAGGCTCATTTGTGGCTGACAAGTCCAATGCGGGACAGGCAGACACGGTTGCAGCGGTTGCAGGGGAAAATTGGTGGGTTGGGGTTGGGTGTTGGGTTTTTCCTCCTTTGTCTTTTGTCAGTGAGGTGGGCTCTGCGGTCTTCTTCAAAGGAGGTTGCTGCCCGCCGAACTGTGAGGCGCCAAGATGCACGGTTGGAGGCGATATCAGCCCACTGGCGGTGGTCAATGTGGCAGGCACCAAGAGATTTCTTTAGGCAGTCCTTGTACCTCTTCTTTGGTGCACCTCTGTCTCGGTGGCCAGTGGAGAGCTCGCCATATAACACGATCTTGGGAAGGCGATGGTCCTCCATTCTGGAGACGAGACCTACCCAGCGCAGTTTGATCTTCAGCAGCATGGATTCGATGCTGTCAGCCTCTGCCATCTCGAGTACTTCGATGATGGAGATGAAGTTGCTCCAATGAATGTCTTACTGTAATGCCTCTGTAAAGTGCTCATTGCCTCTTGGTAGGACCTGGCATCCTGTATAAGGGAGTAAGGGTGGTCTCCCAGTTGCGGTAACAGCAGCATTAATAGCTCTTTATCTGATGCCTCAACACCCTCCACGTAATTCAGAAAGCATCTCTGTCAGCAGCTGAAGTGCGTGCCGGCTCTGGGATTTCTGGTGTCAAGCTCCAGCCTGTCTGGTTGCAGCACATGGCTAAGCCGCAGTCTCTGGTCCCTTAGGTGTAGCAAGGGTGGACCCTGGGGTACCGGGAGCTGCTGGTAGAGCCTCTGTGGGGCTTGTGTCTGCTGGAGGAGTAACCTGGGTGCTTGGGGCTGTTTGGCTGAGTCTTTGGCTTTGGGACATTTGCAGCGGGCTTAGGGTGGTATCCCAGGGTTAGTGTCAGGTCTCCGTGGTACTGGGGAAACTGCTGCTGGAGGAGTGGTAGTGGTGTCTGCTTTCCCTGGCTCTGGAGTGGTCGGGAATTCTGCACATGTGTGGCGATCGGGAGCATGAGTTGTGGAGAGTCTTCCACCCGCGCTTGTAATGGCCCCTTTCTGATCGGACCAGGGTTTAGGGTCAGTGGTGCCTGTACCGGTGCACCCACGGACAGACAGGGCTCTTGGCCATTTCTTACCTGCCCTATCATACTTCTGTGGTCTTCTCTGCATTCCACCATGATTCCAGTACAGCGGTCCCTCGCCATCTCTGTCCTCGGATGCACATGCATGCTAGTTGTCCCCGGATTCCATTCCTCAGGAAGAGTCTCCAGGTGGTCGAGAATGCGCATTGGAGCAGAAGCAGCTTCCATCCTAGTAGCTATCATATTAGTTTATTAAATTGTACTGACAATAACCACACCAGCAGTCTCTCTGCAAGATGAACCTGGAAGGCTCGACTGTCGCTCTGGACTGCTTTATATACAAGGTCACTGGAATGACCCCTGGTGATATTGTGGTGTAATTACATATCACCACAGAAACTAAAGTTTGGAATAAATGTAAAATTGCCTGCTAGCTACTGGGGAGATGTTTTACACCATCATGCAAATTCAAAGTCGAATTCATTGTCGATCTTCCTCACAGTGCTGCTGGTATTGTGTTTCTTTCTTTAATGGAATTCATTTCCCTAATTTATTCAGGTTATCAGGACTGAAGGTAATTTCCTGTATTCCAAGGAGTTCCCAAGGTGCTCCACAAATATTAATTGTTTAACCACTTCAAAATCCACTTACTCAAATTTCTATTTTATTTACTTTAAACCATTTCAGTGGTGTGTGTTCAGTGATTGTGTGAATGTGCCCAAGATTATCTCATACATGGTTATTCAATCCTATTCAGATTTCAAGCAGAGTTCACAGAACCTCAGCAGGTTCTTCAGGATCAGTTTGTCCAGGAAGGATCCCACTGGGAGGGCTTCTCTCACCGCATCAGGCAGCCAGAACTGCTGGAAGACCAACAACCCGGTGAAAGATGCACTTTGGTCTGCCCGAAACCTCTTGGCCTTTCAGCACAAGGCAATGTCAGTGAGGGAATGCTGCCGACTGGCACATTCCAGGTTGCAGAAGTATGAGCTGAGGGATGCACTGAGGCTTGATGCAGACAACATGAGGACACTGTGGGGAAGGACCACAATTACTGGGCACTGAGAGGCTGAGACCCTGGGGAAATCACTCAAATAATAGTGGGGGGGGGGGGGGGGAGGAAGAAATGATAAGGTGCCACAGTGGGGTAATAGTGTCTTTAGAGAACAAATGTGACAATGTACATTGATGGGGATGTACAGAGGGAGTCAATAATTTTGTGTAAATAATTTATTGTGAATAAAGTCTAAAATAATGGTTCTTTTGGATTAAATCATATGAATTTGCTTGTTTTAGGATTCCTAACTGTATTAGATTAAATGATATGGATGTGGGTTAATTACATTTAAAAGCAATTCCACCCTCAACAGCCTTGCTGCTGGGTTGAAGATTCCATTTGTAGACAAGGTGTTCCAGTTTGGATAGAATTGATTGCCTGGGTTTATTAAGGGATTGTCTCTAAATTACCATTTTCAAATGAAGATGAGATAGTGGCACAATGAAATAATGTTCACACTACTAAAATAAAAAATCCTTTCACATCCTTTTTAGTGAATTACTTTTGAAATGTGGTCATTATAGTGATTTTTTTTAAAAATTTTAAATGTCGACATACAGCACAGTAACGGACCCTTCCAGCCCATGAGCCCGTGCTGCCAAAATGCACCAATTAACCTTCAGCCCTGTATGTTTTGAAGAGTGGGACAAAACTGTAGTACCCAGAGGAAATCCCGGCATGTCACAGGGAGAACGTGCAAACTCCTCACAGCATCAGATTTGCTGTCACTGTAATAGCATTTTTCTGATGTAATCGAGTGGAAAACCAATTTGTCCCCCACAAGGAGCTTCAGACAGCAGTATGAAGATGTGAGGTATCATTGATTGAAGGCATGTAGATATTAGTTAGAACTGCCTTTCAGATTGGTGCTATGGAATCGTTCCCGGGTCCACACTTTAACATCTCCAGGTCTGGTTTCCACAGTAATGAAACTTTTCTTTTCCCTTATGAAAAGGAGGTTGAGGGGGTGATCTGATAGAAGTATCCAAAATTATAGGGAGGATAGAGGACAGGGCAAAAATCTTTTCACCAGGTGAAGAAGTCTGAAAGAAGAGAAGGAAATCACAACATTTTGCAGACACATTATGGCTGAAGTAAAAACACAAGATGCTGTGGAGAAACTCAACAGGTCAAACTCTGTCCTTCATGTAGCAATGGCAAAGATACAGAACCGATGTTTCATCAAAATACAATACTTTAATGAAGGACTCAAGCCCGAAACATCGGTTCTGTATCTTTGCCATTGCTACATAAAGTTTGACCTGTTGACTTTCTCTACAGCATCTTGTGTTTTTACCAAAACAAGAAAAGATAGATATAAGGTTAGAGAGTCGATGGCGCTGTAACAGCGTAGCGTTAACCGTGCCACCTCTGACATAATTTACCAGCATTCCTGCATTACCTTTTTAAGGGTAAACAAATGATTGAGTGGCAAAGTAAGCCACTCCAGTGTGGGTTATGAAAGCATTATTACTGAGTCTGCACCTGCCTGTCATAGAGTCCTTTAATCCCAGCGAACAGGATTTTCAAGATTTCATGCAGAATGCTACTTCAGAGGTGATTGGCCCTTCACAAGCGGCCCCATCTGATATTGCAGAACCTTTTATGTTTATAACAAATCAGTCACACAGCAATAAATTAATTACATTTCTTGTATTATCCTAATTTATATCAATGCCTGTGGTGCAAACAGAATACTTGAGATCAAGCTGTTGAATACACAATTCTCATTTCATCGAAGCTCTATAAGGAGTGTGACTGAATTGTTTTCTCCACATCATCTGGGGAATAGGTAATGCAGTCAGCAGTCTCACCGTTGAATTGTTCAATGGACATTTGTTCAGGAGGAACTTAATGGATTCATTGCCTCGGGAACACCTTCATGCTCAGAGTATGCCTCAAAATGGCATTTCTAACTGTCTGCCATCCATGCTTTGGCCGTAAACCTGAGAATTGTGCTACCTGTTTCTGAACACACCAGTCCCATCAGATTTGGAAGACCTGCTGAAATTGTGCAGGCCTTTGTGAGGCAATACTCTCTCTGACTCTCCCCCTCCCTAACTTCTGTTCTGTTGGCCAGTTTGCAAAAAACCTACAGTTTCTTTCCTGGTGTTGTCAGTCTCTAACCTGAACCTCTGATCAGTAAAAGGTTCAGATTTCTTGTCAGAGTTCATATAAGACATCACATAGAACCCTGAGATTCTTTTTACTGTGGGGGTGAGGCAGAATTACCACTTAGTGGTAGTACAAAAAAAACTATAATCAATGTACACATGAAAACAAATAAAGAAATGTAAACAAACTGTGCAAATTAGACAGAAAAAAAATCAAAAAAGTGCACAAGTGAGAGTCCTTAAATGAGTCCCTGATTGAATTTGTTGTTGAGTCTGATGGTGGAGGGGGAGCAGCTGTTCCTGAACCTGGTGCTGAGTGTCTTGTGGCACCGATACTGCTTTCCTGATGGTAACAGTGAGAACAGAGCATGTGCTGGGTGGTGCAAATCCTTGATGATTGCTGCAGGTCCCTCCAGATGTTCTTGATGGTGGGGAGGGTTTAGCCTGTGATGTCCTAGTTGCTGTGTCCACTACCTTTTGCTTTACACTTGGGGATATCGGTGTACCCATACCAGACTGTGATGTAGCCAGTCACCTCAAAGGTGATGCTTGCACTTTTTTAAACACTTTTCTCAACACTCAGCATTTTGCATCGTAACACACTATTCTTCCTTCTTTGACTGACTGTAGCACTATACTCCGCACTATTGCACTACCTGCTATATTTATGTTGCATTGACTTCCCTGAATAGCACACAAAACAAAACTTTCAATGATACATGTGACGATAAACAATTCAATTCACCCACCCTAGCATGGCAATCACTCGATGAAATTGAGCAGCATGGACTTGTGGACTGAAATGGCCTGTTACCATGCTGTATATCTAAATTTAATGGCAGTGCTCCAACCTCCAAGATCTCAAATTGGCTCCATCAACCTGTTTGTCCTCACATTTCACTCCAAGTCTCCCTTAAAAACAGCCTCCTTGACTAAAACATTTGGTTTTCTTATTCTTGGAAACCTGTCTCAGATTTTACGGCCATGAGAAATCAAATCAGCAATGGACCATTTGGTTGTCAAGCCATTCAATAAGGTTGAGGTTTATCTGCTTAGTTGGGTTGTTCCTCATATCACATGAACTCATGATATGCAAACATATCACTTTCAACTTTAGGAACATAGGAACATAGGAAGTAGGAACAGGAGTAGGCCAAAAATGGCCCATCGAGCCTGCTCCGCCATTCAATACGATCATGGCTGATCTAATTTATGACCTAACTCCACCTGCCTGCCTTCTCCCCATATCCCCTAATTTCTCTATCATGTAAAAATTTATCTAACTGAATTTTAAATATGTTTAATGAGGCAGCCTCAACCACTTCCCTGGATAGAGAATTCCAAACATTCACTACTCTCTGGGAAAAACTGTTTTTCCTCATCTCTGTCCTAAATCTACTCCCCCGAATCTTGAGACTGTGTCCTCTCGTTTTAGTTTCCCCGGCCAGCTCAAAAAACCTTCCTACATCTATCCCTTCATAATCCTATATGTCTCTATAAGATCTCCTCTCATTCTTCTGAACTCGAGCGAATACAATCCTAGATGATTTAATCTTTCATCATAAGTCAACCCTTCATCCGAGGGATCAACCTAGTAAACCTCCTCTGGACCATCTCCAAAGCCAGTATATGCTTCCTCAAATATGGAGACCAGAACTGGACACAGTACTCCAGGTGCGGTCTCACCAGTACCTTATACAGTTGCAATATTACCTCCCTACTCCTGAATTCAATTCCTCTAGCGATGAAGGCCAACATTCCATTTGCCTTCTTAATAACCTGCTGCACCTGCAACCTAACTTTTTGCGATTCATGCACAAGCACTCCCAATTCCCTCTGCACAACAGCATGCTGTAGTTTTTCACCCTTTAAATAATATTCAGCTCTTTTATTTTTCTTGCCAAAGTGGATAACCTCACACTTACTAACATTGTACTCCATCTGCCAGACCTTTGCCCACTCATCCAGCTTAACTATATCCCTCTGGAGACTCTCCACATCCTCATTACAATTTGCTCTTCCACTCAATTCGGTGTCATCCGCAAACTTGGCTACACCACATTTTGTCCCCTCCTCCAAGTCATCAATGTAAATGATGAACAGTTGTGGGCCTAACACTGACCCCTGCGGCACCCCACTTACCACTCTCTGCCAACCTGAAAAACTCCCTGCCTCCTGTCAGACAACCAATTTTCAATCCAGGCCAATATACTTCCCCGGACTCCACTTTCCTGTAACTTACTGATAAGTCTCTTGTGCGGCACCTTATCAAACGCTTTCTGGAAATCCAAATATACAACATCAACCTGTTCCACTCTATCCACCACCCCCATTATATCCTCAAAGAATCCTAACAAGTTTGTCAAACAAGATCTTCCCTTTCTAAAACCATGCTGCGTCTGCCTGATTGAACCCTTACGTTCCAAAAGTTTCACTATTTCATCTTTAATGACGGCTTCCAGCATTTTTCCAACTACAGACCTCAAGCTAATTGGCCGATAATTTCCAGTCTTCTGCCTACATCCCTTCTTTGGATCCACCCAATAGCTCAAAGTGTTATGTTGTACAGCAATGATTTATATTATAGAATGAAAGGCTTTGTGGCCAAGTTTACAGATGATATGAAGATAGGTGGAGGAGCAGGTAGTGTTGAGGAAACAGGAAGCTGCAGAAGGATGGACAGATTAGGAGAATGGGCAGAGAAGCGGCAAATGTGAAATGGAAAGTTCATGGTCATGAACTTTGATGGAAGAAATAAACTGGAAGACTATACTTTAAATGCTGGAATCTGGAGCAATTAGCCAACTGCTGGAGGAACTCAAAGAGGGTAAAGTCGCATCAGTGGGAGAGAAGGGAGAGAAGGGAGTTGCCAACATTGTGGGCTTCATCATGTCTGAGTGTGCAGAGGAGAGAAAGCCAGTGCAGGATGGGAGGGAGTGAGAGATCAACAGAAAACACTCCCTTTAACATTTTTCCAGAGCTCTTTCAGAGAGAATGATTGATGGGAAAGAGGGTTAAGAAGGCATTCTTGCATTAATGGCCGAGATCCAACCAACCAAGACATGGTTGATGAGTAGTCCATCTACTCCATTCAAACTCGACCTCATCCTTTCCAGCATACGTCTGCCTCTGTCGGCCTAGTTCATAGCATGAGGTAACTTATCATGACTTGTTTAAAATTTAGACATACAGTAATAGATCCTTCCAGCCAGCGAGCCCATTCCACCCAATTCCCTACAACCCCGGTGCACTTTGAAGGGTGGTTAGAAACCAGAGAACACAGAGGAAACACACGCAGACAAGGGAAGAATGTCTTACAGACAGCACAGGATTTCAAAGGAAACTGCATATCATTCTTTCCTGCACCCTCATCATTGCAACAAGTTGAAATTGGATTAATTTGCCTTTCCATTCAGGTAAAATTCCAACAATCCTGCTCCAGTCGTAGACTGATAGGTTTTCTGGGCCTTTGGGAGTTACTCCAATTAATATATCAACATGTGCACTTTTCTAAAATAAAATTGCAGTCGTAAAATTAATTTTTCAGTGAACAATGAGAGTGTGGATACAAGACCCTAGTCTGTTTTAAGCGTGCACAGGTGACAAAGTCCCTGTGTGTTTAAAGAGAGTGCTGGAAACAAGCCACGAAAGAATTTAAAAGGACAGCAGGAAACACCACCCTGTGAGTTTAAAGGGAGCGTAGGCAAAGATAAACCACAAACAAGATGCCAAATCATCAGGATTTCCGAAGAATTGGTTATCAGATTATCAGAGTTTTGCTATATTTCATCTCCCAGCTCTGATTTACCTTGCCCAGAATAATTAATCCCAGGTACTGACCCAACATTGATGTGAGATTAGAATCTTTCCAGTTTGACTGATTTATAGTGCAGCAAGGCAAATTCCAAATCCTTGTATCTCTGTGTGATCCAGGTGGTGATGTGATATTTATGACTTCTCCCCAAAGGCTTGTGGTGAGACCGCAAGTGTGTACAAGAAGATCAAAAGCCCTGACCAACTGAAGCCACAATTTTCATTCCCCACTGTGTGTAGGTTAGAATCATTCAGGTCTGACTATTAATGGTGAATAGCGGAAAATTGCTTCCTGGAGGTTTCACACAGGAGTTCAATCTGTTTTCAGGATAGCTCAGATGGCAGGAAAACAGCACACAGTGTGCAACTATAAAACCCAGCAAGGTGCTGAACAGACAGACCAGGGCAATGAATCAAATGATTTTAGATTCTAACCTCAACCAGGCTGGTTCTCCTGGTCTGAGAATGTCGAATTAAGGTCATACTTACATGTAGATAGGAGAAGGGTCCCTTATTTGGATAAGGGATCAGATTCAGATTTCATATTTATTGCAGTCACTATGCAGAG
Organism: Narcine bancroftii; assembly: GCF_036971445.1. Lineage (NCBI taxonomy): Eukaryota > Metazoa > Chordata > Chondrichthyes > Torpediniformes > Narcinidae > Narcine > Narcine bancroftii. Next base: position 80,529,186 of record NC_091474.1, read on the forward strand.
AAATGGATTGGAGGTCAATCCACAAGACCATAAGAGTAGCAGAGAGGATCACTGAAGTCTCCCTTCCCTGCCTCCACCTCACCACCCCACCCCCCGCTCCGCTCAAGTCAATGTGTTCTACCAGGATCATTGTCTGAAGAGGGTGCGTCTTCAACCCTGCACACAGCATCTTTCAGCTGCACCCATAGGGAAACAGATACAGAGGATCAGAGCCAGCACCACCAGGGTGAGGCAACAGCTTCTTCCCACAGGCAGTGAGAATGCGGAACAACCAACGGAACTGCTCACACTCGCCCTCTGAGACTCTCGCACGCATAAAGTAACATTTATTTATTTATTTGTAGAGATGAAATACTTGTCCTCCATATGTATTGTTTGTTTCTGTGTGAGTTAAGTCTGGTTGTACGCCTGGGTATTTGGCACCGAGGACCAGAGAAAGCTGTTTTATCAGGTTGTACTTGAACAATCAGATGACAATAAATTTGACTTGACTTGACAAACAACTTCACTTTGAGGCATGTGAATATTGATTATTCTCCACACTCTACCCCTTCCCCGCTCCAAGAGCTGTGGCTACTGATTCATTGAGCATATTCAAGATCTTAAAATAAAAATAATGGAAACACAAAACATAATCCAAAGAAACAGGTTAATGTTTAACACCAATGACCCATCTACAGAACAGGAAAAATATGGGGAGAATCTGTTTCACGCCTGAGGAAGAGGGAAGTGGAGGAAAACCCACTTCAAACTTTTGAGATGATTGATTATTGGGTGTGAGACAAGAACCAGACAATAATGGGAGAGAGAGTGATAGTGGACTACAACCATGGAGAGAGAGAGAGAGAGAGAGAGAGAGAGAGAGAGAGAGAGAGAGAGAGAGAGAGAGAGAGTGATACTGGACTACAAACATGGAGAGAGAGGGAGAGTGATAGTGGACTTCAATAATGAAGAGAGAGGGGGAGAGAGAGAGGGAGAGAGAGAGAGGGAGAGAGAGAGAGAGTGATAGTGGACTACAACCATTGAGAGAGAGAGAGAGAGAGCGAGAGAGAGAGAGTGATAGTGGACTAAAATCATGGAGAGAGAGAGAGAGAGAGAGAGTGGACTACAACCATGAAGAGAGAGAGAGTGATAGTGGACTACAACCATGGAGAGAGCGAGAGAGAGAGAGTGATAGTGGACTAAAATCATGGAGAGAGAGAGAGAGAGAGTGGACTACAACCATGAAGAGAGAGAGAGTGATAGTGGACTACAACCATGGAGAGAGAGAGAGTGAGTGATAGTGGACTACAACAATGGAGAGAGAGAGAGAGAGAGAGAGAGAGTGGACTTCAATAATGAAGAGAGAGGGGGAGAGAGAGAGAGTGAGAGAGAGAGAGGGAGAGAGAGAGAGAGTGATAGTGGACTACAACCATTGAGAGAGAGAGAGAGCGAGAGAGAGAGAGTGATAGTGGACTAAAATCATGGAGATAGAGAGAGTGATAGTGGACTACAACCATGAAGAGAGAGAGAGTGATGGTGGACTACAACCATGGAGAGAGAGAGAGAGAGAGAGAGAGCGAGAGAGAGAGAGTGATAGTGGACTAAAATCATGGAGAGAGAGAGAGAGAGAGAGTGGACTACAACCATGAAGAGAGAGAGAGTGATAGTGGACTACAACCATGAAGAGAGAGAGAGTGATAGTGGACTACAACCATGGAGAGAGAGAGAGAGAGAGCGAGAGAGAGAGAGTGATAGTGGACTAAAATCATGGAGAGAGAGAGAGAGAGAGTGGACTACAACCATGAAGAGAGAGAGAGTGATAGTGGACTACAACCATGGAGAGAGAGAGAGTGAGTGATAGTGGACTACAACAATGGAGAGAGAGAGAGAGAGAGAGAGAGAGTGGACTATAACCATGGAGAGAGAAAGAGTGATAATGGACTACAACAATGGAGAGAGAGAGAGTTGACTAAAACCATGGAGAGAGAGAGAGTGATAGTGGACTACAACCATGAAGAGAGAGAGAGAGTGATAGTGGACTACAACAATGGAGAGAGAGAGAGTGGTCTACAACCATGGAGAGAGAGTGAGCTAGAGAGAGAGAGAGAGAGAGAGTGAGTGGACTACAACCATGGAGAGAGAGGGAGTGATAGTGGACTACAACCATGAAGAGAGTGGGAGAGAAAGAGAGAGAGAGTGGACTACAACCATGGAGAGAGAGTGAGCTAGAGAGAGAGAGAGAGAGAGTGAGTGGACTACAACCATGGAGAGAGAGGGAGTGATAGTGGACTACAACCATGAAGAGAGTGGGAGAGAAAGAGAGAGAGAGAGTGAGAGTGGACTACAACCATGGAGAGAGAGAGAGAGAGAGAGAGCGAGATACTGAGTGAGAGAGGAGTACGACCATGGAGTGAGAGTGAGACAGAGAGTGAGAGTGGACTACAACCATGGAGAGAGAGAGAGAGAGTCGGAGTGAGAGTGAGAGTGGACTACAAGCATGCAGAGAGAGAGAGAGTGAGTGGACTACAACCATGCATGAGAGAGTGAGAGAGAGAGAGAGTGAGAGTGGATTACAACTATGGAGAGTGAGACAGAGAGTGAGAGTGGACTACAACAATGCGTGAGAGAGTGAGAGTGGACTACAACCATGGAAAGAGAGTGAGAGTGGACTACAACCATGGAGAGAGAGTGAGAGTGGACTACAACCATGGAGAGTGAGAGAGAGAGAGTGAGAGTGGACTACAACCATGGAGAGAGAATGAGAGAGAGAGTGAGAGTGTTCTACAACCATGGAGAGATAATGAGAGAGAGAGAAAGAGTGGACTACAACCATGGAGAGAGAGTGAGAGAGAGAGTGAGAGTGGACTACAACCATTTGTTGCATGTCAAATGTCTTATTCCTGTCCATATTTTTTACGTCTTTGTACTTTCTTAGGGGTTACTGGGAGTATCATATCACATGATGCATAAGGTGAAATGACTAGTGCAACGAATCCCCTCACTGTCTGTAAGGAGTTTGTATGTTCTCCCCATGTCTGCATGGGTTTCCTCCAGGTGCTCCAGTTTCCTCCCACCCTTCAAAATATATGGGGGAGGGGAGTGATTGTTGGTCAATTGGGTGTAATTGGGCGGCATGACCTTATGGGCCAAAAGCTGAGCTGTATGTCTAATTATGTTCGCCACTCCCTCATAGGAATCCTCCTTGACATACATTACCAAAACTAAATAGAAAGGATTCAGGGGGAGGCCAAAGAAACATTTTCTTCTCATTTTTTTTTTAACTTTATTTATTCATTCAAAAAACAAATAATATATGACATATACAGCAATTAAACATGAATATGCACATTTTTTTTATATATATATATATATATATATAAAAAAGGAAAGAAAAGATCCCCCCCCACTCCGCTTCAGCCAACTCTCCTAAGGAGAGCCATATAAAAAGAAAAAAGAAAGAATATTTTAAAAAGTTAAATATACATATTAAAATCTAATCAATATAAATTGAAATGTAAATATTCCAAGAATAACAACCACTTATTAATAAATAATTATAATTATCTCGTGAAACATACGTAATTTTTTTCATTATTAAACAATATTTCATCTCATTATGCCATCTATTAATATCAATCATATTTGTATCTTTCCATGTACTAGCAATACATTTTTTCGCTATGGATAAAGCTAAATATACAAAAGCAAGCTGAAACTTATCTAATCCCAAGCCTTTCAAAGGTTGCAAAATACCCAATAAAAATACTGTTGGATCTAAAACTATTTTAATCCTATACAGATATTCTAAAAACGAATGAATTTTCTTCCAAAAAGATTGTATATGTATACATGACCAAACAGCATGAAAAAAAGTTCCAACCGTATCACCAGATCTGAAACACAAATCTGATTCATTAAAACCATATTTTTAAAAAATTTTCAGGTGTCAAATATAATTGATGTAAAAAATTGTAATTAATCATTGCATAATGTGCATTTATCAATCTAGTTACACTATCATAACAAATATCTAACCAATCCTCTTCAGAAAAAATAAAACCAATATCCGCTTCCCATTTAATTTTAGATCTATCCCAACCCTTTTTATCCATACCATCCTGTAATATTTGATACATAAATGAAATATAACCCTTCTCTGGTACCTTCATAAGAAAAGTCTCAAATTTAGTCATTTTAGGTAAAATCATATCTCTACCAAACTTACAATTTACCAAAGATCAAATTTGATAATAAAGAAATAAAGAATTCTTATCAATAGCAAAATCTTCCCTCATCTGATTAAAAGATGAAAACTTACCCTCTTTAAAACAATCTCCCAAATTTTTCACACCTTTAAATCTCCAATGCAATAAGCTTTGATTATGTATTGAAAAAGAAATAAGTTGATTATTATATAACGGAGTCAAAGCCAATAATTTACCCCTAAAACCTATCATTTTATTTTTCTTTATCCATAATTCATTAAATGTTTTAGTATAGGCACATTATATTGTTGTAACAAATTCATATTCCACCTAAACAAAAAATAGATGTATTTCAAATTCAGAAATACTTGCCATCTCAATTTTAGCCCAACTAGGAGGCCGTACCAAATCCATCAATGAACTAATAAATTTAAGTTGGGTTGCCTCATAATAATTTTGAAAATGTGATAAACGTAATCCCCCAAACTCATATTTCCAAGTTAATTTATTTAAAGCTACTCTCGAAAATTTACCCCTCTATAAAAATACCCTAACCAAATCTGAGTTCTCCTGCATTTGCCTCATTCTGCTTATTCCCTGAAGAAGAGTTCAGGCCTGAAATGTTTGCAATACATCTTTGTCTTTTATGGACGCTGAAAGACCAGCTGAGTTCCTTCATCATATCAGTGTGTTTTTGCCTTTGAAGTGATACCACTCATTTTACATCTACAATGAGAAAGCTGTCATGTCTGCACCTTCATATATGAACGATGGCTCCTCTGACAAGTAAGCACTTTCTCAGGACCCCATCAGAGTATCAAACCTCATTTCTGTGTCCTTATCACTTCATTGTATTGACCTGGATTCCAATCACATTTGTGTCCGGCTGAGCACAAACTTTGTTGTAAGTAGGTGTGTTATGAAGTCGTCTGAGGATAGATTGGCGAATGGACAAGGCACGGTGATACAACTTGTAGAGTTGCTGTCCCTTACCTCCAGCAATCAGTCCTGACTTACCGTGTTATTTGTGTTGATCCTGCCTGAGCTCCCTTTGGCCACACAACTCTTCCCCGGCCCCCTGCCCCCCCAGGTACTCCAGAGTCTTCCACCTCCCAAAGTTGTGCAGGTTGCTGGGTCAGTCATTTGGCCTCCGTAACTTACCCCTAGTGTGTAGGAGAGTAATAGAATCTGAGGGGGAGTTGATGGGAATGAGGGGAAAGGAAAGAGAAGGAGATTGGTGTTGAATGAATGAGGGTCAAAGTTTGATCTTGGTGTTGGCTTCCCTTTCTATTTGTACACAGCTGGATGCATGAGCCACATGACTTACACTATTGTCAATGAATGTCACGTTAAATTTATTATCATCTGATTGCACGAGTACAGATGAAACAGCGTTCTCCGAGGGGAAATATACAGACATAATACACATGAATGACCAGACAAAATGGAGTTTCCAAGAGGGAGACACCTTAACGACAGTTTTCCTTCATCTCTGCTACGGCAGACCTGAATGTCAATGCCTTAACAAGCAGGTCGGTGTCCACTGGATAAACTGCGCCCTTGAACTTCACAGCTCAACCATGGGCAAACCTAATCATTTGAAACACCTAAGTCTGCAGATGCTGTGATTGTAGTAAAAAGGTTGGAGGAACTCAGCTGTCTTTTCAACATCTATAAAAAAACAAAGATGTATTGCCAAACCTAATCATTTACTATTGCATGAGTGTGCACAAGCTGGATTTGGATGAAGGTAGGCAGTGCTGTAGTGATGAGGTTATAGCCAGAGTAACCATGCATGCATGCTATTAGTCATTTGGATTTGCAGCCCTTCTGAAAGAAAGACTTCCGTTTAAACAAGTGCCATTACAACCTTGGCGAGCCACAAAATGCGATGAAATACTTTTGTAGCGCGATCACTGTTGTGAAAAATGGCTGGAGATGATTCTGTAAAGGGTGATGGAATGCAAAATATGTAGATTAGAGCTTGAAAATAATTAGCCACCAGCTAGTGGGCCCCTTTCTTATCACAAGCCTCAAGGATAACGGAATCTGGTGTAAATTGGCAAGATGACCTAGGGTATCCCATAGTAACCATTGCACTTGCTTTAATGAAGGCATGAACACCCAATGATGAGACTGTCTGATTAACATAACATGTGATGCATGATGAGGAAGGGATTGTGCGGTATCTGCAGGGATGAAAGTAGAAAGTGGAAGGTTGTAAGGTATTGCAATTCCGATTGGAAGAGACTAAATGGAGGTGGGGTGATGTTGAGCGCGGGACTGTACAAAAGAGTGATGATTCTGGACCTCCGGTGTGTCTTGGGACTAAGAGACACCCGGCTCTGCAGACCCGAAATAAAGCTGAAGCTGTTCTCCAAGACTTTGTCTCCAGAATAGTGATTGTGAACACTTTATATTTCACACTGTGCATCCAACTTTGGCACAAAAGCTCCCACAAACAGCAAATAAAAAGACACTCACCAAATAAATCAGTAGCTTGAATCACACTGTGATTGTAGTAAAAATGCTGGAGGGACTCAGCAGGTCTCCCAGCTACCATAGGAGGTCACGATATATTTCTGACGTCTTGGGCCTGAGCTCTTCTTCAAGGTAATAAGGCTGAGGAGAAAGACAGAAAAAGCAGGGGGAGGAGTGTAGGACAACAAACAAAAGGTGTGTCTTGGATATGGGTACGAGAGAGGGAAAGTTAGAATTGGTAGAGGAATGCAGAGCTGGGGGAAAAGAGACAGAGAACTATAGGAAAAGAGACTTGGGGATAGATAGTGGGGGAGGGGGGGTAGTGAATGGGGAACGGGGAAGTTGATGTTAATGCCAAGTTGAGCAAGTGGGGTCCTCACCTCCAGAGGCAAATCTGTCTCTTTGGCAATGTTGATTCAGGGTTAACGTGGACTTCATCGGCAATGCCCCTGCTCATCGTCACAGTCGTGCCCTGGGATATTTGATGTTGACTGTGCTTTAGCATCACTTCTGTAGGAGAGCTCCTCTGCTGTGACAGTAGTCTTGGGTGTTGTATTCATCTCTCCAAAGTGGGACCTGAACCAGTTAACCCAGTGATTCAAAGATAAATATACAATTACTGAACGATGGGGTTCATGCTATGGGTTTTGCAAGACTGCGAAACATATGGCAGAACATTAGAACAATTCTTTAGAGTAAAGTCTCTTCCTTCTCTGAGCATTGAAAACCATTCAGAAATGATTATTTCTTTGATCACATACTGATCTTTAAATCTCGCCATCTACACCAGCCTTGGTAAAGTACAGTTCCAATAGAAGAAAATTCATTGAATTTGACGCAAAAAAATAGATTTTTTTAAAATTTGAGAATCTTGACCAAAACATTGCACATATTAAAACTTTAGGTCTTAATTGAAATGCCACATTCCATGAAAGTATGGCACCCGAAGTTTGTTGGGAGCTGTTCACAGTGGAAAGCAGTTTTGGGATGTGAATTCAGCTGCACTTGCTCATAGCTCTGCAGTTATAACCAAACCACTTGCTGGTCGTCACCACAACTGGAAGGGTCATGTTTGCCAGGTTAAGCCATTGTTGGCTCCGCACTTCCGAGGCAAGACCGGAGCTCTGTGTTCAGTGGCAAAAATGAGTATCATTAGCTTTGTGTACAGTTTGCAAGTGGCTTGTGTATTGTATGTGTATATTTCACTTGGAAGGTTCAAGTCACATTCAAGGAAGCTGAGGACCAGGGACTAAAATTGTGTTGACTGCAAGACTTTGAAGCAGAAATAGGCCATTCAGCCCACTGAGTCTGCCCTGCCATTCAACCATTCTCCTACTTTGCCCCACTGTCCACCCTTCTCCCCATAATCTTGATGCCCTGGCTAATCTCTGCCTTAATTTCACCCAGTGACCTGGCTTCCACAACCACCTATGACAACAAATTCCACAAATTCACCACCTCTGGCTGAAGAGATTCCTCCACATCTCTGTTCTAAGCGGACGGCCTTCATTCCCCAAGTTGTGCCCTCTTGTCCAAGACTCTCCCAACGTGGGAAACAACCTTTCTACATCTACTCTGTCCATGCCTTTCAACATTCATAATGTTTCATTCAGATCCCCTCCTCATTCTCCTAAATTCTAACAAGTACATGCCAAGAGCTATCAAATGTTCCACATAAGATAACCCTTTGATTCCTGGAATCATTCCTGTGAACCTTCTCTAAATCCTCTCCAACATAAGCACATTTTTTCTCAAATGAGAAGCACAAATCTGCTCACAATACTCAAGTCATGTCTCACCAGTGGCTTCTAGAGCCTCAACATTAAATCCCTGATCTTTCATTTTATTCCTCTTGAAATGAAGGACCTCAACATCATCACCTCTGTAGAAGAGGGCATACTGAGCTTTGTGGGAGGTGTTTGAGCAGTGGAAGGAAACCAGAGCCCTCGGGGAAAACACACGCAGATACAGTACAAACTCTTTACAGACAGCCCCGGATTCGGACCCCAGTCCTGATCGCCTTAGCTGTAATCATGCCACCCACGCTGAAAGTGATCTCTATTAGATGGCTCCTTTTAACTCACACCTACTTTACATCATGTCAATAAAGGTAGTTTGGGATTAACTGTGCTAATTTAGTATGGATTGGTACTGGAGATACACCTGACTCCCATAAAATGAAATTGTGGGAATATTGATTAGGTAGGATTGCCAAGAAAGCTTTTGAAATGGGCTAACATCATTCTATCTCTTCATTTTTGATGTTGGGTATAAATCATCCTTCCATCTGACAAATTAACCGCAATTCCAATGATCTGGTGCTCATGTTCATTAAGTCAAACTGACTTAATTGCTCCTTGATGTCTGAAACATGTCTATTGATAGCAATACTTTGCTTTCCTTCCTTCCTTCCCATGCAATTAAATGTCTCCAGATAAAGCATGGATGAGAAGGGACCTGACCATCATTTAATCAGCTAATTATGCAAGGCTCCACACATGTGCACACGCAAACCTGTGCACCCATATGCAGACTCATATACAAATGCTCTCACACACACATTAAAGCACATGTACCCATACGTGAATGCATGGACACATTTTTATGGTTTTTAATTGTTAATATTTTAATTTTCACCAGATAGGAACCTATTTTTAACTCTTAGGTTTTTTTTCCAATGGGTTCTTTGATTATCTGCCATGGTTGGACAGGGAGAAGACTTTTGACAGCTTAAGCTCACAGAAGGCCCTGGGTGGGAAACAGTAAGGGGTGAAGCATGTGATGCCTGAGACCTACATACTGCCCACAGACTGACCGGGATATCTTGTGGAACAACAGTCACAACACCAGGCTCTGTTAGCACAGCTTCAGTCGATCAGTATGGCACAGGAGGTGAGCCAGGCTCAAAACTACAATCCAATTTTACCCAAGGAGGAAGTTCATCCCATTTCTTCTTTCCTTTCGACCTAGAAAGAGGTAGTTAGTCTCATTGAATATACACCAGCTCTGAGCAATGCCATTCTTCCAATTATTGGGCATAACAGTTAGTGCAACGGTCAACGCAACGGTATTTACAACGTCAGCATCCAAGCTTTGAATCCAGAATATTCTGTAAGGAGTTTGTATGTTCTCTCCATGTCTGCATGCTCCTGTTTCTTACCACTGTTCAAAGCGTGCGGGAATTGTAGGGGAATTGGGCAGCACGGGATGAAAGGGCCTGTTACCGCGCTGCACATCTAAATTAAAAATTGTTTCCCTGTGACCCATTCCCATGAATTCACTGACCCAATGAACCTACCAACCAACTCACCTGCAGGGTGAGGGTAGAATGCGTAAGCAATGAAGGTAACCCACAGGATCTCAGCAGAAGTCAGAATAGAACCCTGGGGTCAACTGGGGCTGTGAGGCAGCTGCACCGCCTGCTGCATCACCGTGCTCACTTACAAGGACACACAGGTGGGGAATAACCCATAACTGCAGAACAAGTTCCACTGGAACAGGGAAATGAGAAATGGGGTTGTGGGAATGATGGAATTGCTCTGCTTATAGCCGGCTTTGATCATTACCTCGTGATTATTTCTGGATTTCCTCATTCCCTCCTTCACGCATTCTATACATAGCTCTCCAAATGTTTTGCAATCACTGCTTCGGGCCAGTGAACTGTTCTTGCTGGGAAAGCAGATTGCAGCTTTTGTCAGCGTAACATCTATGAACAACACATAAGCTGGCAAAATGAAGCAGCTTTTCAACAATTTGACTAAATGGCTAAATTTGCTCCTTTATCTCGTTTGGCTGCCTACTCTTCAGTTTGGGATTTCTGCAGGCAGTTTTTTTTTTCCAGATGGTACAGTCCAGGCTTTATCACGCCTTGTAAAGCTCATTAGAGCCAGCAAGCACCCACCGACCTGCATCTTCTTCCCCCCCCCCCACCCCCGATTATCGTCAATCCCTGCAGAGAAAAGCTGGGAGTTACAGCTAGCTGGAGTCAGCAGGAACAACCGCTGCACTCGGAACGACATAACAAGATTCTGCTGATGTCTTTAAGGGGATTTCTCAGCGCCTAGCAACAGTGGCTGATGCACAGCTGTCACGGGATCACAGACAGGTAAATGAGCTGAGCTGGGAATGCAATCCAAGTCAGTGGAATGGTCAGTCAACTCTTCAGGCACTGTGCTTGAGTGGTTTAAGAAGAGTGAGGGCGATAGAGGTAGAGATGTTTGACTGTGAGCACAGCAAAGGATTCTATTACAAATCCATACGAAGTACAGTAAAAATCCCTGTTATCAGAAATTCAAGCAACAGGTAACCTCAAGCAACTGGCAAAAAAAAAAATTGTGGAAAATAAATGAGTAAAAAAATACAGAAGATTAAAATTGTCAGTTCATGCAACAAGCAACTGAAAATCGTACTTATCCAGCATCTACTGATCTACGTAGGTGCCAGATATCATGGGTCTTACAGAACCCAATGGCTACTCAATGGGATATAGCTTCACTCACTCACAGTGGCATGGGCTACTTGTTCTGAGATTTGGCCGACAATAAGTGGAGTGCTTTTCACAACCTTGCCACCAGCTTGCTGCACTTTTTACAAATCTGTTTCCATTTATACAACACCCTATATTTAAAATTGTGTAGAATTCCACAATGGTTATCTGAATAACCCCTCACACATCACAATAACGTCTGTCTCAATATCCACCCCATAAGATTTTTTAAAAATAGGAGCAGGTTTCGGCCATCTGGCCCGTCAGGCCTGCTCCGCCATTCAATGGCTGTTCTGATCATTGACTCAACTCTACCTACCTGCCTTTTCCCCAGATCCTTTAATTCCTTTTTTATGTAAAATTCTATCACACTGAACCTTAAATATATTTAATGAGGTTGCCTCCACTGCTCCCCCAGGTAGAAAATTCCACAGATACACTATTCTCTGGGAAAAACAGTTTTTCCTCATCTCCATCTTAAATCTACTCCCCTGAATCTTAAGGCTCTCCCCTAGTTCTGGTCTCACCTACCAGTGAGAACAAAGGGCAAAGCACCTTTCAAATCGAAGAGGGATCTACCCATAAAATCACCCACCTGAATCCTGACCCTGCAATGATGCATCACGCACTCACCTACTATCGGAGGTTCGGATGCTGGCTGCCCAGTGATGCACGCACGGCCATTTTCCTGTTCAAATTGCCTTTGGACGTGACCTAGTTAAGTTTAACTGGGTTCCCTGACTATCTCTGAGGTAGGTCATGGACCTGGTTGGATTCCGACAGGGTTGACTGGGTCAGACCCTTTCTAACTGCTGCACTAACTGGGCCAATTGCCTGGTTAACCCCACTTTACATGGCAGTTTGAAAGGATCTAATGTTAATGCCATCTGGCTGGAGGGGGCCCAAGCAGAAAATAAGGTGTTGTTCCTCCAATCTGCAGGTGGTCAGGGTGGGACAGTACATAAGGCCATGGACAGACGTGTGAGTCTGGGAGTGTGACTCAGAATTGAAATGGTTGGCCACTGGGAGGCCACTGGACTGTGGACTGAGAGGAGATGCTCAGCGAAGTGATCTCCCAACCTACAACCAATCTCTCTGATGTAGAGAAGGCCACAAAGGGAGCACCGGATGAAGTAAATCAGTCTTATGGATATATAAGTGAAGTGTTGCTTCACTTGAAAAGCCTGCTTGTGGCTCAGACCATGGTGAGGCAGGAGGTGTTGGCGTAAGTGTTGCCCCTCCTGCGGGCACAGGGGAAGGTTCCATGGAGGGGAGGGGCGATAGGTGAGGAGAGATGAGTGCAACCATGGTGTCCACAGATTTTCGTGACTTACTTAATTTACCTGGGGTTCTTTCTACTTCCACCTCTATCTAATTGCTAATGTTTCTCAACAACCCCTCCCTCCCACCAGACTACTCTGAAGATGCATTTATCCCTCCTAGAGTTTGTGTTTAAAAAAAAAATGTTGTTTAACATATAGCACCTTTCATGTTCCCAACCAGAAATGCCTTGCAGGGGTGGTCAATTTTTTAATTTTAAAGTTAGACATATAGCATGGTAACAGGCCATTTCCCCATGAGTACGAACTGGGGGTGTAGGTTAATTGGGCGCCATGGACTTTGGGTTGAAATGGCCTATTACCATGCTGTATGTCTAACTTTAAAATTAAAATGTTGGCCACCCCTCCCTTAAGCTATTTATGTTGTCAAAAATGCAGCAGGAATTTGTGCACAAACTCCATTCAGTTGTTCAGCATGCAGTCTGTTGCAATTCTGGGTTGAATCAGGATTATTTGGCAGGACGTTGTAAGGATCCTGTTCTTACCCCGTTAGAGTACAAAATCTTGATCAAAAAGTCGATTGGTTGTTGTGAATAAGTTTAATCTCATTCACTGACCATCAACACAGAGTGACAGAAGACTGCAGAGAAAGAATTTTGCAATTCACTATTCACCCTCGTTCGCACACAGTGACACACAATTGGGCACAAAAAGACCACAATCACATCTACACACAAACACATTGAAACACGAAAGTCTGCAGATGCCGTGATTGTAGACATAGAAGTGCTGGAGACAATGACGAAGCCCGAAATGTTGGTGATACATCTTTGCCTCCTACGGGACTGGCTGAGTCTCTCCAGCATTTTTGTGTATTCACACAAACACATTTGCAGGCACAATCTCACTTGCAGTAAGATTGATGCACAGTCTCACACCCACATGAACTGTGACACAGAATGAAATTAATTTTCTCTCTCTCTCTCTCTCTCTCTCTCTCTCTCTCTCTCTCTCCCTCACCTCCATCTCTTCCTTTCCATCTCTCTGCCTTTCTCTTTGTGTTTGGCTGTGAGTTTGTCTCTAGCTGTCAAAGACTGTGTGTCACTGTCATTATACTAATCCAGCATTAACTTTATGTCACTAAGGAACATTACTAATCAAAATTTGACCCAATGGCACAAGAGGAAATATTCCAACATATGACTAAGGCTTGATTGAAGGTTTTAAAAAGTAGGAGGATGAGAGGGGAGCAGAGAGGGTGATAAGAGAATTCCCGTTGGATCTGGGTGCTTCAGATCTCAGTTGGGAGGAGATTTAGTTCTATTCTTGGTACCAGTTTCATTTAAAAAAAATTATTTCAGCATGGTAGAAGCTGATTCTAGTTATTTAAATGCCAAAAATCATTTATGGTAGCACAGTTAGCATGGAGGGAGGCACGGTTGACATAGCATTAGCACAACGCCTTTACAGCGCCAACGATTGGGACCAGGGTTCGAATCCTGAGCTGTCTGTAAGGAGTTTTCCCCCATGCCTGTGTGGGGTTTCCCTGGGGGCTTCGGTTTCCTCCCACCCTTCAAAATGTATCAGGGGTTGTAAGTTAACTGGGTGTAATTGGGCGCAACGGGCTCGTGGGCCGAAAAGGCCCATTACTGTACTGTAGGTCTAAATTTGAAAAAAACCTGTGCTGCCCATTTACACCAAAATTAACCTACAACCCCATACATTTTGGGGGGGGGTGGGGGGGTGGAGCACCCAGGGAAAACCCACGTGGAATATGTACAAAATCCTTCCAGTCAATGCTACACTGGTACGGTAATAGTATCACACTAAACGCTATGCTAACCATGCTGCCCAAGGCTAAGTTCTATTTGTGATGGAACTCAACCCGAAACATGTTTTGGAGGGTGGGATAAGTGGTACGAAAGTGATTGACAAACACTCTGCTGGATTTCCTTTCAAGGAAATCACGTACGACAGTGAAATACCCAAAGCCATTTACTTAAATGTGCTGGGGCCCATGTGGAAAATGGCTGTTCGAGTCTGTCTATTCTCTGTTACTGAGACAAAGCCGCACAGACCTATCGAAGAGATGTTGGATGTTTTTGGGCTGATATGAAATGTGTGGTGGTACTTTGCTATAGAAGAACTGACTAATATTAATCCCACAAGCAACACCACTAACACAAATGATCAAGTTTTATCTGCCACTCATTGTGACACAGAGGGAAGCCATTAGGTCCATATCAGTTCCCAGAAGAATAATCCCATTTGTTTTTTCCATCTCTTCTTCAGCCCTTGTTCCCCCTTCTCTCAAACATGCCCATCAATTAACTCTCCCATCCTTTTCCCATTAATCTGGACTAAGGGCCGTTCCGTTGTGGTTAAGCTAACAACATGGCAGTAGGACGAGGGAGGGAATGGAAGCTTCCAGGGAAATCCCATGAAGTTCTGGAGAAAGAAGGGAAAGCTTGCAATGGCAGCACCCCAAGTCTGGATGGAACCTGGATCCCTGGTTTTCATTGACTTGTTGCTATTTCTGAAGAACTCTTGCTGCCTGCAAACTGTTTTCCTTCGGTGACCACACCTCAAATATAGTCACTGACTGTAAAAAGTCTTGTCTCATCGCTACAGGAGTGTCCTGGAGTCTGAGCCTTTTTAATGGTGACCTGTGGGCAATACTGCATTGGCCTTGTGATCGAGTCTCACAGATATCAGAATCACTAGATGAATGAACAGGAATAAACAGCATAATGTAAGAGCAAACTGGAACCAATTGCATGAGGCGCAACAAAATACAAGAATCATTCACCGTGTAATCTCGTGACAGGTGACATTAGAGAGAAATGTGGAGTCATTATCCGATCGCCACGGGTTACCGGCTCACAGGTGTTTCAGAACAAAGAGTGATTCGGGGGAGAGCCAGTTTCAAATAATTGCATTTGTACGGAGCTGGTTTTCCATTGAAAGAGACTTGTGGTCAATTGGGCACAAGTGCCTTCACCATTCGAGCAGTAGTGTGGAATAATGAGCTTTGTAATTACAATTGCTTTTACAATGTGATAGTACAGATTCCATCACCAATGTGTATATGTACATATGTACAGATGATAGTGTAGGATGACTGTGATTGGCTGAGAGTGTAGCCACACCTACTGGTAGGTCTTAAAGGATTGCTCCTAGCCAGACCAGGTCATTCTGGACTGGTCGACCTACTTGTGATATGCTCCAGTCTTTTAGTCCATCTGCGGCCATGACACGGAGGATCATGATGCCAACCTTGAGAAATTTTTTCAGACTGCAATTCGGCTGAACTTGACCTACAATTTCGACAAGTGTGTCTTCCGAACCACTCGGCTCGCAATTCTAGGTTGTGTGGTGGAGAACGGGGTGGTCATGCTGGACCCTGACCGCATGCGTCCCCCCCCCCCAACACCCAGAAGGCACTCAGACGTTGCCTGGGTTTTTTATCTTACTATGCCCAATGGGTTCCACACTATGCCGACAAGGCACGGCCACTCATCAAGACCACCTCATTCCCCCTGTCAACCGAAGCCAGAGCGGCATTTGACCGCATCAAATCGGACATTGCTGCTGCAACGCTGCACGCCATCAATGAGTCCATTCTGTTCCAAGTCGAGAGCGATGCGTCCGACTTTGCACTGGCAGCCACTTTGAACCAGGCCAGCTGGCCGGTAGCCTTCTTCTCCAGAACCCTCCAAGGATCTGAGAGCCGACATTCCACTGTCAAGGCCCAGGCCATAGTCGAAGCAGTACGTCGTTGGAGACACTACCTCACTGGCAGGTGCTTTACACTGCTGACCGATCAACACGCGGTCTCCTTCATGTTTAGCAATACCCAGCGAGGTCAGATCAAGAATGACAAAATCGCCAGGTGGAGAATCGAGCTCTCCACCTTTAATTATGACATACTGTATCGGTCTGGTAAACTCAACGACCCTCCAGATGCGCTCTCCAGGTGGACTTGCACCAACATACAACTGGACAGGCTGCAGAGACACCACGAGGAGCTCTGTCATCCAGCAGTCACTAGGTTCGCATACTTTGTCAAAGCTCGCAACCTGCCCTACACAGTTGAGGAGATTTGCTCCATGACCCGAGCCTGCCCGCTGAGTGCAAGCCCCACTTCTTCCATCTGGAGAACACCCACGTCATCAAAGCCACCCGCCCCGTTGAGCGTCTCAGCGTAGACTTCAAGGGGACCCTACTGTCGACCAACCATAACACCTACATCCTTACAGCCATCGACGAGTACTCCCACTTTCTGTTCGCTGTGCCCTGCTCGACCATGACCGCCTCTTCAGTCATAGAGGCCCTGCTCAGCATCTTCACCATCTTCGGGTACTCCAGTTACATCCACAGTGACAGGGGGTCCTCGTTTATGAGCGCGGAGTTGCGGCAGTACCTTCTGGAACGTGGTATTGCTTCAAGCAGGACCACCAGCTATAACCCACGCGGTAATGGGCAAGTCGAAAGAGAGAATGCCACCGTCTGGAAAGCGGTTACGCTTGCCTTCTGGTTCAAAGGACTCCCCACCTCTCGCTGGCAGGATGTGCTCACTAGTGCCCTACACTCCATCCGCTCCGTCCTATGCACCGTGATCAATGCCACCCCCTATGAAAGGATGTTCTCCTTCCTGAGGAAATCTGAATTGAGAAAGACCATACTGGCGTGGATCACAGTTCCCGGTCCGGTCCTCTTATGACGCCACGTCCGGTACTGAAAGAATGACCCCCTTGGTTGACCAAATGACTCTGCTCTATGCGAACCCGCATTATGCCTACGTTGAGTACCCGGACGGGTGGGAGGTCACAGTCTTGGTAAGGGACCTAGCCCATCCTGGATTAGGTGCAGCAGTGCCTTTAACCCCACTTCCCCTATTCCTTCTCCCCCAGGTCATGTGCTTAAACAGAGGGACCAGCACCACCCCACCATCTCAGGACAGACTGTCAACAATGCCATTGGTTAATTGAGCAAAGCAGTGGTCGCACCCTACGGGCCTGCCGGTGACACGACCCCGGTGACCCCAATCCCGGCACCACGGTGGTCACGTCAGATGGTCAGGCCCCCTCAAAGAAGGGGTGAATGTGATAGTACAGATTCTATCACCAATGTGTATATGTGCAGATTGTAGTGTAGGATGACTGTGATTGGCTGAAAGCATAGGCACACCTACTGGCAGGTCTTAAAGATTGCTCCTAGCCAGACCAGGTCATTCTGGACTGGTTGACCAACTTGAGATATGTTCCAGTCTTTTAGTTAATAAAAGCCTAGGTTTGGATCAACAAATCTACATACCTCTCCCCTCAATTTGTCAGTGTTCATTTGTGTACCTTTCAGCTTCTCTGACAAATTCATGGACATGGTCCTACCTTCACCTGCTGCCCAGGTGGATTTTGAATAGGGGCCGAGTGGTTAAAAAAAGACTCTGGAAAAGCAAAGTTGGGCATCAGTAAATGAGGAGATCATTCCCGCCCCTTCCCCTGTTTGAGAAGGAGAAGCAGAAGAGATGACCCATGGGATAGTGACTTTGGCGGCAGTCTAGTGAGGGGCTCCGAGGCTGCAGAACACAGATGGTGGGCTGTTGGCGACTTGAGGTGAAGAACCCTTGCAGGCTGCGGATGGCTGGTGACTGTGAACAAGCGTTCACACCAGCCTGCAGACTGCTGGAGACTGGCTGAAAGAGTACCAGGTATCAGAACTGGGATGCAAGCGGGTGTTGAGGGTGCCGAACGGTTCCTGATCATGTACAGATGCTACCCGCTGTCACTTGTCTAACATGGGCACAGGTCCAATGCTATCTAACTGCACCAATCCCTGTGTAATGAACACCTTACCAACGACGCCATTCAAAGTAAACACAGTGCTTGAAGTGCTAGACTTGAAAGACAGATTCTTCCAGCATTGTCCACAGTTTCCAACTTGGAGTGCAGTCAGGTTCATCACAGGACCTCAGAGCTGTTGCACGTGATGGAGTTTATAGTGGAGTAAATAGGGGGATCTGGCTCAGGTAATCACTAAGCGATCAAAGGGGCTATAGATCAGGTGTGCACTAATGGGTGAGCAGAGTCAAATCTTGATTGACTGGTGATGCAACTTCCATCTAGGTTCCAGACAGAGAGGTCACATGATCCTCCACAATCTACTCTCCCACCTGGTTCCAGGCAGAGAGGTCATGTGAACCTCCACAATCCACAGGTTTCAGATGGAGAGGTCACATGACCCTCCTCAATCCACATTACAGGTCCTATTCCCGTCTGTGAGCAAGCTTGAAACAACACAAGAATGATGCCTCCCCACCTGTCTGTCATCCTTCATCCTTCCCTGGTTTATGAATTCTGAACTGGGAAAGTTGGCCTAGGAACGGCAGATGGAGTTTAACTCGGATCTGTGCGAGGGGTTGCACATTGTAGGTTAAACCAGGGCAGGACTCTCTCAGCGAATGGTAGGTTCCTGGAAAATGTTATGTCCCAAAGAGATATGTGTTTATGGGTAGATATTTCCATGACAGTGGTGACAAAGGTAGATGGTGAAGAAGGCACATGACATACAGGCAGTGGCCAGATTATGAATGAGTTCTGTTACCTGGATCTGTCCATAAGGCAAATGTGTATGCAAGGCAGAACAGGTACTTTACTGTTCTTATTTACAGTTTGTGAGGTAACATTATGCACATAACAGACACACACGAACTTGGGCACAGTGCGCATGTTGGGAACGGCCCATTCAAAAGTACAAGTTATTCATAATCCAGACATTTGTAACCCAGGGACTGCCTGTCCTTCCCTTTGTTTGTCAAGGCATTGAGTACAAGAGCTGGGACATCATGTTACAACAGTACAAGACAACTGGTGAGACCACACCTTCTGCTCAACTCTGTCCACCCAGCTAGAGGAAAGATATAATCAAGCTGGAAAGGGTGCAGAAGATGCATGGTAATATTGCCGGGACTGGCAGGCTTGACTTATAAGGAGAGGCTTGGATATTCTCGGCCCTTTCTTACAGGTACAGAGAAGAAGAGGGGGTGGAGAGACATTATAGAATTTTATAAAATTGTGAGGGGCAGAGATGAGGTATTCAGTCAAAACCTTTTTCCCCAGTAAATGGAAATTTAAAATTAGAGGGCTTGGAGAGAAGAAAGAATGAAGGAGAGACCTTTGCACAGAGGGAGGAAGGTGGGGACGATTGTCATGTTTAAAAGAAATTTAGACAGGTACATCAGTAAGAAAGGTTGAGAGAGAAATGGGCTGATGCAGGCAAGTCAGACTAGCTTGATAGACAGGGCCATTGAGCTGAAGGGCCAGTTTCTGTGCTGTAAATCTCTGACAATGTGATCTGCCATCTACTCCACATGGTTGATTCACCAACAGCCAGGACTACAGGTGCAATAGTCACCCTGCTAGGGTGGAATTAGGAAGTCTGTTTCATTAATTGCCAAACTTTGGGGGGGGGGGGGGGGGGTTGGGGGGGCAGGTCACAAATTCATTCCTCGCTGAGGCCTCATTTCTGTGAGGGGCACTGGATGAAGTGTTGACTTTTTTCATGTATGTTACATTCTAAATGTAGCATTACATGACAATAATGGAACCTTTACCTTTTATGCCTTTCAGAATGCATGCACTCTGTGTTTCAATAGGTAAACTGGTTACCAGTCAGTGCCCAATCCCAATCAAACTTTTCAAAAACAGAATATCTGTTCTGAATCTTGTCTCCAGTAAAATTTTCTGAGGTATCTATATGTTTCAATGCGTTCACACTACTGAGCCCGAGGATACAAAGCTGTCAACATCTCTGGTCCCACCAGAGCTCATTAATCCCAATCACTGTTCCCTGCCATCCGCCAAGCTTTCTCACCTGAGTTTGGGTGCCATGTGTCTCAATTATTATAGCAAGCTTTCCTGGGAAATACTGCATCAATGGCCTTTGAAATCTTTTGTATTTCCATTTACAAATACAGTCAATCATATTTTGACAAAGGTCATTTAACATCTAGACTGGCTGAGTGGCACCAGGTATCGGAACCTGGATGCGTTGGAGGGTCAAAGGCTTCCTGATCATGTCGGAGGTTTGTACCTGGATCTTGGGTTAGCTGATGGTTCAGAATGGAGTCTGTGCGGCTGCAGAGGCTGTGGGAGCTCTGGGGAAAGATCCACGGACTCTCAGTGACTCTGAAGGGACACTCTTTTGCTTCTCTTTCTCTAAGTGGAATGGGCGCCGAACATTTTCTGCTGATGGGGAATTTTTGTCTTGTGGAGGACTAACTGCAATTTTGTGTAATATTACATCTGTTTTATCACATGGCAATAAAAGAATCTTATGTTATGGGCCCAGATGACCCCTAAACCCAGCAGCAATAGAAATTCACCAAAACAAATGGTTACTTAAACAAAAGTTGCTTTTAATTTTCTTTAAACATAAAAACAGGATCAAAGTTTAATTTATTACTATTAACTTAACCCCCTTCTAATTCTAAGAGCATGTGTGTGTAATGTGTGCATAATTTGAGTCACAGTCCAATCTCACTTCTCACTCCTTCAAGTTCACCGGTATCAGGCAATTCTGATTCTGTGCACAGAATTTAACATTTATGAAGTTCACCAGGCTTTGGTGCTTGAAAGGTAAATGGTTACTGCTCAGGAAGGTTCTTGTCGGTTTTCAGAGAGAGGTTTGTTGTTTGCTGAACACCCACAACTGATTCCTTTTAACCAGCCTCGTCAGTGTCTTGCCAAAGAAACTTGCTCCATCAGGGTTTTCTTTCAGGTCACCACAGAGTTCCTTTTCTGTTTCCCTTATCTCAGGTGAAACATTATGCAGACAGCCATCATTTGATCAGGCTGAACTCACAACTCACAACCTGTCTTCAAAATGGGGTTTTTCCACAGTTTGCCAGCTTGTCCTGTTCCAGTTCCAGCTGCTGCTGCTGAACTGTAGGACTGAATTCTCTCTCAGAGAAAACCCTCTTAGAACAGCAAAGTGCGCTCAGACAGACCACAGAACTGGACCCAATCCTCTGAGTCCATTCATCTGTTGCTTTCCAAAACAATAATCCATTACTCCACAGTGTGTCCAATTAACACCTCCTTCAGCAAAGCAGTTTCCATTGTTTTTGGGAGCCTGGACTGTCTGGCTTGAGCAGAGCTCTGGTATTTTAAATGAGATCTGTGTTGTGAAGTGTTTGTGTCTTTTTGTGACCTAAACCCACCCCCCACCCAACACACAAATTATCTCCTTTAAAACATAGCTATATACAATATAAAATATAACATAATCTGTCACACTTGAATCTTGAAATGTCAATGCAGGATGCCCATGGTTATTTTAATCAATACTCTGATTTTATTTGGATATTAAAATGTTTCTCCACAACTAAAACTGAACTATTTAATTCTAGTCAGCCATTTCCTCCTCTTTCCACCAACAAGACTCCACAGAAATGTGCAAGCATCTTCTTTTTGAATATAAATTATCCTCATGAGGTTCAGCAGGGTTTAAGCCATGTGAAGCTCCATCGGACACATTTTCCTACATTAAAGGTGCTAGAGAAATGTGAGGTGTTGTTGTCACTGCCTGATAGCCAAGACATTAGACCAGAAGAGTGGTAGAGAGATCACTGCAGTCTTCTTGTGATTGATGTGATCTACCAGGATCACTGAAGAGGGCATGCAAAATCATTGAGGACCCCTTCCACCCTGCACATAGCACCTTTCAGCTGCTCCCGTCGGGGAAGAGATCCAGGAATATCAGAGCCAGCACCACCAGGCTGAGGAACAGCTTCTTCCCATGGGCAGTGAGAATGCTGAAGGACCAAAAGAACTATTTACACTAACCATCGAGACTTATGAAGCAATAATTATTTATTTGTTTGTACATATGAATACTTGCCTTACATATGTATTGTTTGTCTGTATGTGTGTCCTGTCTGGTTGTGGATCTGTGTGTTTTGCATCGAGGACCAGAAAACGCTGTTTCATTGGGTTGTATTTGTAAAATCAGATGACAAAAAAACTTGACTTGTCCTAGTAATAGCCAAGAGGCTCTGGGAATGTGGGAGGGGGTCTGTGAATCTCTACTAATAACAACAAGAACCAATCCACCCACCCTCCCCCCCCCACCCACCCCGCCATCCAAGTCAACTCCACTTGGAGCAAGTCTGTTGAACATAGTTATCTTCATTTGGGATCAAAAAGAATGACTTAAAAGGAAAAATGCTGGAAATACTCAATCAGGCACAAGCTCCACAGAAAGAGAAACAGGCTATCAGATTGATGTCACTTCATTGTTATCTCCAGTAGTTTCGACTTTAATTTTAGTTTTTCTGATTTTGCAAAAAAATGAACCTAATTTCAGGCAGAAATAATAAGCTGGGGAATTGGAAACCATCTCTGGCAGAGGGGAGAGAGTGACATTATTTGTCTTGTGTTATTCAATGATTCTTCAACTTCCACTTAACTGACCCATGCAAGTTAGACAGGGTGACACAAGGGGATTAATAGCAATCTGCACAGCTAACATGACAATCACAAACCGCCTGAACATTGCTTTCTCAGCAAACAGTCTCATATGACCTAAATCTTGTGTTTCAGCTTGGCTGAGCTGACAGAATTCTTTTGTGTCTTATTTGGGGTGGTGGGTTCAAGGCCCACTCAGGAGACACCAGAACCGAATCCAGGCTAATGTTGTAGCATTAATCAAAGAGAAATGAATAGTTCTGGGCCTGCTTTTCCCATCTAACAGCCACACAGCACTGAACACCAAGGAGCAAACCTTGTCTTGCTGATAATGTAATATAGTGATATTGTCTGAAGCCCAAGTTGTATCGCTGCTTGGTTTTTATTTGTGCTGGTAAAGTCATCAGTGCTGGTAAAGTCAAACCCCATCAGTACGTAACTCATATCTCATTCAAATGTTGGTGCTTGTAAAATAGCTTCTGGATTTGTCTGCACTACACCAGATATACTCGTGTAAAAGTCTCTACCATGTCAAAGTCAACCCCTTATTTTCCATGTATTTCGTGTAAAAGGTCAATCCTCTTCTCTCACGTCAGGCCCGCTGCCCGCAGGCCGGAGCACCCGAAGCCTCGGTCGTGAACATGCTTCAGCCCTAGCCTCCTGCCGATCAGAGATGCTGACGCCTCGATCACGGATTCGTGCCTCGGCCGCCTGCCAATCGGAATTCTGACAACGCAGATACTGACTGCGGTCCCGACCTCCTCCGTGGTAGGACGCGCACTTTGATGCACACATTATTACTTTAATTTGTTGTGTTTTTTGTTCTTTATTTGTTTAGAGATCATTTGGACTTCTGCTACCGGGGCAGTATTTTAGATTCTTGTGCGAATTTCAACCCCTCAAAAGTAGTATCCATGAAATAGTCAACCTCATAAATTTAACATTAGGGGCCCAAGTTTGAATGTGTGATTAATAGGACTAAACAACGGTATTATGAATGGGGAGAGAAAGCACATAAGGTATTGGCGTGGCAATTAAAGAAAGAATAGATATCGAGGACTATTAATGCTGTTAGACGGAATTCTCTTATTACTTATAAATCTCGTGAGATTAATGATGAATTTTATTCATTTTATAAAAAGTTATATACATCTGAAGGAAAACAGGAAACTGGATCGATTGATCTTTTTTATCACAGCTGAATTTACCGATATTAGAGGATGGAGATATACAGGAGTTAGAAGAACCATTTACTGATTCGGAAATTAAAATGGCTAAGCTGGAAATGCCGAATGGTAAATCGCCTGGCGATGATGGATTTTCGGTTGAATTTTATAAAATTTTTTATGATAATAATAATAATAATAACAATTACAGCACGGAAACAGGCCATTAGGCCCTTCTAGTCCGCACCGAACCAAACACCCCTTTCTAATCCCACCTCCCTGCACAATGCCCATAACCCTCCATCTTCCTCTCATCCATATACCTGTCCAACCTTTTCTTAAATAATACAATTGACTCCGCCGCCACTATTTCTCCCGGAAGATCATTCCACACAGCTACCACTCTCTGAGTAAAGAAGTTCCCCCTCATGTTACCTCTAAACCTCTGCCCCTTAATTCTTAACTCATGTCCTCTTGTTTTAATCTTTCCTCCTCTTAACGGAAATAGTCTATCCACATCCACTCTGTCTATCCCTTTCATAATCTTAAATACTTCTATCAAATCCCCTCTCAACCTTCTACGCTCCAAAGAATAAAGACCCAATCTGTCCAATCTCTCCCCATACTCCAGATGATTAAACCCAGGCAACATTCTGGTAAACCTTCTCTGCACTCTCTCCACTCTGTTTATATCCTTCCTATAATTAGGCGACCAGAACTGCACACAGAACTCCAGATTAGGCCGCACCAACGTCTTATACAATCTCAACATCACCTCCCAACTCCTATATTCCATGCAATGATTGATAAAGGCCAGCATACTAAAAGCCTTCTTCACCACCCTATTCACGTGAGTTTCTACCTTCAGGGAACGATGTACCGTCACTCCTAAATCTTTCTGCTCTTCTGTATTCCTCAATGCTCTCCCATTTACCACATATGTCCTATTCTGATTCTTCTTACCAAAATGAAGCACCTCACACTTATCAGCATTAAATTCCATCTGCCATTTTTCAGCCCACTTTTCTAAGCAGCCCAAATCCCTCTGCAATCCTAGAAAACCTTCTTCATTATCCACTATTCCACCTATCTTAGTATCGTCAGCATATTTACTAATCCAATTCACCACCCCATCATCTAGATCATTAATATATATAACGAACAACAATGGGCCCAATACAGATCCTTGAGGCACACCACTGGTCACCGGCCTCCAACCTGACAGACAATTATCCACTACCACTCTCTGGCCTCTCCCTTTCAGCCAATGTTCAATCCATTTGACTATCTCAAAATTTATACCTAAAGACTGCACCTTCCTAACTAACCTTCCATGTGGTACCTTATCGAAGGCCTTACTGAAGTCCATATAGACAACATCCACTGCGCTACCCTCATCCACATTC
The DNA here is from genome assembly GCF_036971445.1 of Narcine bancroftii. NCBI lineage: Eukaryota > Metazoa > Chordata > Chondrichthyes > Torpediniformes > Narcinidae > Narcine > Narcine bancroftii. The sequence goes on from NC_091474.1 coordinate 80,554,658, forward strand.
CTAGTCACCTCTTCAAAAAATTCAATCAGATTGGTCAAACATGACCTTCCTCCCACAAATCCATGTTGAGTACTCCTGATCAGACCCTGTCTATCCAGATGTTTATAAGTACTATCTCTAAGAATTTTCTCCATTAATTTACCTACCACAGACGTCAAACTTACAGGCCGATAGTTGCCAGGCTTCCTCCTTGAACCCTTTTTAAATAACGGAACCACATGCGCAATGCGCCAATCCTCCGGCACTATCCCCATATCTAATGACATTCGAAAAATTACCGCCAGAGCCTCTGCTATTTCCTCCTTCACTTCTCTCAATGTCCTGGGGAAGATCCCGTCTGGTCCTGGAGACTTATCCACCTTTATATTCTTCAAAAGCCTTAAAACTACACCTTTTGTAATCTCTATATTCCCCATATTTACCCAATTTGCTTTTTTTATCCCACATCTCCCAATATCCTTCTCCTTAGTGAATACCGAAGAAAAGAAACTGTTCAATATCTCCCCCATTTCTCTAGGTTCCACACACAGTTTTCCACTCTGATTTTCTAAGGGACCAATTTTGTCTCTAGCTTTCCTCTTACCATTAACATATTTGTAGAACTCTTTTGGATTTGTTTTCACCCTGCTTGCCATAGTTTTCTCGTACCTTCTTTTAGCTTTCCTAATTCCTCTCTTAAGATTCCTCTTACATTCAATGTATCTTTCAAACATCTCCTTAACTCCATGCTTCTTATATCTAATGTACGCCTCCCTTTTTCTTCGAACCAAGTTTCCAATATTCCTTGAAAACCACGGCTCTCTCAAACCTTTTGCCCCTCCTTTTAACCTAACAGGAACATAAAGCTTTTGCACTCTCAAAATCTGATCTTTAAAAGACTTCCATCTCTCTACTACATCCTGCCCATAAAACAAATTGTCCCAATGCACACCCTGCAAGTCCTTTCGCATCTCCTCAAATCTAGCTTTTCCCCAATCAAAAACCTCAATCCTTGGCCCTGATTTCTCTCTTTCCATAATGACATTGAAGCTGATGGCATTATGATCACTGGACCCGAAGTGCTCGCCAAAACTAACCTCCGTCACTTGACCCATCCCATTTGCCAACAGTAGATCTAACACTGCTCCTTCTCTGGTCGGCACCTCTACATATTGTTGTAAAAAACTATCTTGCACACATTTCACAAACTCTAACCCATCCATTCCTTTCACAGAATGTGTTTCCCAATCTATATGTGGAAAATTAAAATCTCCCATAATTACAACCCTGTGCTTATCACAAATATCTACTATCTCCCTACAGATTTGCTCCTCTAGGCCTCGGTCCCCTCCGGGTGGTCTATAATACACCCCTACAAGTGTAACCTCTCCTTTCCTACTCCTCAGTTCCACCCAAATAGCCTCCGTGGATGTGCCCTCTAATCTATCCTAGGCACCGCTGTAATATTTTCCCTGACAAGCAATGCAACCCCACCTCCTCTTGCCCCTCCGACTCTATCACACCTAAAACAACGAAACCCAGGGATATTCAGTTGCCAATCACATCCCTCCTGCAACCATGTCTCACTAATCGCTACCACATCATACTTCCAAGTATCAATCCACACCTTCAGCTCATCCACCTTTTTTACAATATGATTTATCTACAGTGTTTGGGAATGTATTACGTCAAGTTGGAAAACATTATGAATTACCTGAGTCTTGTTCTAGTGCTTTAATTACAGTAATTCCAAAAAAAATAGAGATCCTTTGAAAGTATCTTCATATAGACCAATTTGGTTGTTAAATGTAGATTATAAAATAATAGCTAAAATATTAGTGAATAGATTGGCTAAATTTTTACCCAAGTTGATTCATATTGATCAAACAGGTTTTATAAAGAATAGATATGCTTCAGATAACATTTTGCGTGTGATTAGTTTGATTAATAGATTTCGACAATCTTTAGATCATCCGATGGTGATATCATTAGTGCAGAAAAAGCATTTGATAGAGTTGACTGGAATTTTTTGTTTAAAGTTTTGGAGAAATTTAAGTTTGGTCCTTCTTTTATTGGTTGGATTAGGGCTCTATGTTGTAAACCGGTAGCTCGAGTATTGATGAATGGTTTGATTTTGAACCCTTTAAGTTAACTCGATCAACTCGTCAAGGTTGTCCTTTATCACCAGCTTTGTTTGCGTTAGTGATTGAACCTTTAGCGCAGCTGATAAGACAGAATACACAGATACAAGGTATGAAAGTTTTAGACGAGGAGTATAAAATTAATTTATTTGCTGATGATGTATTGGTGTATTTAATAAACCCAGCTCAGTCACTTTTGCATTTGAAGGAAAGTTTAATACAATATGGATGTCTTTCTGGATATAAAGTTAATTGGGAAAAAAGTGAAATATTACCGGTAAGTGAAGGAGATTATTCAGTTTATAAGAATATTATTAATTTGTAGTGTACTGACCGAATTAAATATGTGGATATAATTTTGAACGTTAATTATAAATCTTTATATAAATTAAATTATGCTCCGTTAATGAAAAAAATTAAAACTGATTTGATTAAATGGAAAGATTTACCTATTAATTTAATGGGAAGGATAAATACAATTAAGATGAATATCTTTCCGCGTATACAATATTTGTTTCAATCTATTCCGTATTTACTTGATAAAATTTTTTTTAGAGATTTAAATAAAATGGTAACAACTTAAATTTATTAGTTCATTGATGGATTTGGTACGGCCTCCTAGTTGGGCTAAAATTGAGATGGCAAATATTTCTGAATTTGAAATACATCAATTTATGTTTTGGTGGAATATAAATTTGTTACAACATTATAATGTGCCTATACTAAAACATTTAATGAAGTTATGGATGAAGAAAAATAAAATGTTAGGCTCTAGGGGTAAATTATTGGCTTTGATTCCATTGTATAATAATCAACTTATTTATTTTTCAATACATAATCAAAGTTTATTGCATTGGAGATTTAAAGGTGTGGAAAATTTGGAAGATTGTTTTAGAGAGGGTAAGTTTTTATCTTTTAATCAGATGAGGGAAGATTTTGGTATTGATAAGAATTCTTTATTTCTTTATTATCAAATTCGATCTTTGGTAAAATGTATGTTTGGTAGAGATATGATTTTACCTAAAATGACTAAATTTGAGACTTTTCTTATGAAGGTACCAGAGAAGGGTTATATTGCATTTATGTATCAAATATTACAGGATGGTATGGATAAAAAGGGTTGGGATAGATCTAAAATTAAATGGGAAGTGGATATTGGTTTTACTTTTTCTGAAGATGATTGGTTAGATATCTGTTATGATAGTGTAACTAGTTTGATAAATGCACGTTATGCAATGATTAATTACAACTTTTTACATCAATTATATTTGACACCTGAAAAATTAAAAAAATATGGTTTTAATGAATCAGATTTGTGTTTTAGATGTGGTGATACAGTTGGAACTTTTTTTCATGCTGTTTGGTCATGTATACATATACAATCTTTTTGGAAGAAAATTCAATCGTTTTTAGAATATCTGTATAAGATTAAAATAGTTTTAGATGCAACAGTATTTTTATTGGGTAGTTTGCAACCTTTGAAAGGCTTGGGATTAGATAAGTTTCAGCTTGCTTTTGTATATTTAGCTTTATCCGTAGCGAAAAAATGTATTGCTAGTACGTGGAAAGATACAAATATGATTGATATTAATAGATGGCATAATGAGATGAAATATTGTTTAATAATGGAAAAAAACACCAATGTTTCACATGATAATTATAATTTTTTTATTAATAAGTGGCTGTTATACTCAGAATATTTACATTTCAATTTATATTGATTAGATTTTAATATGTATATTTAACTTTTTTTAAATATTCTTTCCTTTTTTTTATGGCTCTCCTTAGGAGAGTTGGTTGAAGGGGGGGGGGGGGTTCTTTTCTTTTCTCTCTCTCTCTCTCTCTCTCTCTCTATATATATATATATATATATATATATATAGAAAATGTTCATGTTTAATTGCTGTATATGTCGTATATTATTTGTTTTTTGAACGAATAAATAAAGTTTTAAAAAATAAATATAACATTAAAAATGGTCTATAAAATTTGACTTTTACATGAATAGAAATCATAATAGTGGAATTCAAAGTCATTGAAAGGCACCTGGAGACACTTTGGAAAAATCTGACAGGGTTTGTTTTTTTGATCAAATATTTATTGGAAATATCTTTGTTTCCTCATGCAAAATTGGAAGCTGCCTCAGTCAGATGGGAAAACAAGTTGGGGAGGAACATTGGATTCTAAGGAAGTCAAGGGGTAGATAGGTTTGTGCTTTAGATGTATGATTTGTCTTGATCTGACTGACTGGGGTGTAGCGCAATCAATAACCACAAACAGACTCAAAACGAGTGATTAAAGGCTTTAATAACTTAAAATGCAGGCATGTCTTCACATGCTGCTGGCCCAGTTACAAGGCTGGTATGAAGGGATGAGACTAGGATGGCTCAGCCTTTATTGGGGAGGTGTTACAGAGTCAGAGGGGGGCCAGCCTGAACAGTATATGTGAAATGCCATGTTCCACCATATGGGGGAGGAGATCAGAGAAGGGGGAAACTTCAAGGGTCTTCTGGGCTACTTCCCTCCAATGTTCAGCTCTCTCAGCCAGTAAATCAGTTCAGCTAATCACTGTTGCAAATCTTATGAGGAAAATGTATCCTTCCTTAGGTGGGGAGACCAAGATGTACCTCATCCTAGTATTTTAAAATTCCTTTATGCCATGATCCTTATTTGCAAATCTTTTCTGCACTCTATCCTTCCTTGAGAATGGTGACCAGAAAAGTCTGCAATTCTCCAGCTGAGGTCTGACTAAGGTGTTATAAAGTTGGAGTAAAACCCCCATAGACCATATATGCCTTTGTCAAAGCCGTGTTGGCTGTTTCTACGTAGTCCCTGTTGATTAATCCTTACCTTCAGATTGTTTTTCCCTGTCACTAGTCTAGGCCTTTACCAGCTGCCTTTCTTGAAATGGAGGACCAAGCTTGTTTTCCTCCAGTCATCTGGTGCCCCTACCATAGCTCCATCAATCTCGTCCCTTGTTGCCCATAGCAGCCTGGGATAAATCCCATCAGTTCCTATGGATTTAGCCCATTATTTATGGAGACTTACACCAGTCATTCACCTACACCTACACTGAATTTATCTTCAACAAAGTTTGCTTCCTTTTTGAATAAGACTGATTAAGAACCTCGCCTGCAAATTCTTACTCCTTACATTGTTCTTTGTATGAGAGGGGACACAAGGAAAGGATTGGGTGGTTAAGCAAAAAAGCTGATCATAATTTGGAGGAAACCGTTTTGAAGGTGAAACGAGAGTTTGGGAGCTGAAGTCTGTCACAAATAGGGAAGGCTGAAGGTGGGAAAAGACCTTCAGGGATGGAAGGACGTTAGAGATATAGCACCACAATAGGTCCTTCTGAACTGTGAGCCTGCACTTCCCAAATACAGCCCTGTGACCAATTAACCAACTAACCCCGTATGTTGTTGGAGAGTGGGAGGAAACGAGAGCCAGCTGGAGGAAAACCCACACAGTCACAGGGAGATGCACAAACTCCTTGTCGACAGCAATGGATTCTAACCCGGGTTGCTGGTACTGTCAAAGCATTGCGCAGACCCCTCATGGGCAGCTGTGGGTCAGATCAGTGTGATTTATGGATATGGAGGGAGATTCTCACTATAAAATATTTTGGGGCAGAAGCACAGAGTGAGTCTCCATCTGGTTCAAGAATAGGGCTCTCAACTTTCAGAACCAGAAGGAAAATTATGATCAAGTGAAACATATTTATCACCCCATTTCTGGAAGGATGTAGAGGCTTTGGAAAGGGGACAGGAGAGGTTTACTAGAACGTGCCTGAACTGGAAAGTCTTTCCCTGACTGACAGGGAAAGTTTGAACAAACTTGTGGGAAAGTCAGAAAGTGAGGTGAGGTATGATGGAGTTTTAAAATTATTAGAGGCAGTAATAGAGTAGTCAGTGAGAATCTTTCTCCCAGGGTTAAAATGCCATAAGCTTGAGTGTGGGGTGTGGGGTGGGGGGGAGAAGGGGAAGTGTGCAGGGGCAGATTTTTTTAAATGTGGGCTGCCTGGAGTAGTGGTGGAAGCAGATACAAGAGGATAGATACATGAACATGCAAGGAATAGAGAGCTGCAGAGTTTGAATTTAATTTGGGCATCATGTTGATGCAGACATCATGGGCTGTAGGGCCTGTTCCTGTGCTTATGTTCCATCCTCTATGTTCTAAACGCAAAGTTTGAAATCTTGAGAACACAGAACACTACAGCACAGTTCAAGCCCTTTTATCCCTCAATTTTGTGCCAACCTATTCCTACCAACCTTGTAACCTTCTACTTTTCTTTCATCCATGTGCCAGTCTAAGAGTTTCTTAAATGCCCCTATTGTTTCAGCCTCGACCACCACCCTGGCACGGCATTCCAGGCACCCGCAACTCTGTGTAAAAAAAAACGTCCCTGACATCTCCCCTAAACTTCCCTCCCTTGGGGAAAATGGTGCTAGCTGTCTACTTTATCTATGCCTCTCAGAATCTTGTAGACCTCTATTAAGTAATCTCTCATCCATCTTCACTCCAAAGAGAAAAGCCCCAGCTCTGCTAACCTTGCCTCATGAGACTTCTTTTCCAATCCAGGCATTGTCCTTGTAAATCTCCTCTGCACCCTCTCCATTAGCTTCTACATCCTTCCTATAATGAAGTGACGAGAACTGAACACAATTGAACAGAACTGAACATAATATTCCAAGTGTGGTCTCACCAGAGATTTATAGAGTTGCAGCATGACCTCTTGACTCTTGAACTCATTTCCTCATCTACTGAAGCCCAGCATCCCATTGGCCTTCTTAACTATCCTATCAAGCTCCACAGCAACTTTGCGAGATGTATGGATTTGGACCCCAAGGACCCTCTGTTCTTCCACACTGTTCAGAATGGACCATTAACTTGATATTCCACCTTCTGGTTTGTCCTTACAAAATGCACCACCTCACACTTAGCCGGATTGAACTCCATCTGCCACTTTTCTGCCTAAGTGATCTACGACAACTTTGAACACTATCCACAACTCATCCAACCTTCGAATCATCCACAAACTTTCTGACCCATCCCTCCACTTCTTCATCCAGGCCATTTATAAAAATCATGAAGAACAGGGGTCCCAGAACAGATCCCTGCAGAACTCATATTTGTTCAAACTGTGTTGCAGCCGAGCTGAATTTTTTTCAAACTGGAATGTTTATTCGGATATCCTGAGGCTATTGAAGATCATTTATAAGCAGAGCTCAGCATCAGAGGGTCAGTGATTTTTAAACTGTTTGACACTGCATTAGGCTTTTGAGCACTGGGATCTATTGGGCGTGAGATACTTTTCATGCAAGATTACAACCAAGCTGGGCAGGTAACAAATAATGAGATTCACAACCACGGTGTAAGGTTGGTGCTGACAGCAAGAATCTGAAACTTTGCTTCCAACTTAGCCCTTGGTATCATGGTCAGTCTGAGCTTGGATGTTAGCAGTTGAATCAGATGATTTCAGTTTCAGGTTTTGCTCCAAAATTCAGGTTGATATTACGGTGCAGTATGGTATATTGTCGGAGGTGCTGTTTCATAAAGGAGATACCAGAGCAAAGCTCCAAAGATGGTTCCCCAGATAGATTTAAACACTTCCAGCCTGAAAATGGTTATATTATTAAGGATAGGCGAGGTTGCACAGATGTATGATAGAGAAAGATCATGTGGAACACTATGGTCGGTTTGATTGAATAACAGTCTCTGTGGCACAAATTCTCTGTAATATTGCCCAAGACACAAGCAGGGGCCTCGTTTGTTCTTCTCTTCCCCTCCCTGCAGCATCCCAGGATTCCAGTGAGCTGGAAACAAGGGAAAAATTCCCCCCTTCTTGTAATTTTTCTTTCTGGTAATAAAAAAGTAATAAAAAAAAAGAGCAAGGGCAGCAATGTTAAATATTCATAAAGCAAGCATTTTATACAACGGCTGCCATTTTTAAGCGATGTCAGTTTAAGGGAGCATTGTAAAGAGATGAGTGAACAGTGGAGATAAATCTGCAGCAGTTGCTCTCACTGAAGGGTGATTGAGAATGCACGGCCTTTTACAGGGAAGCAACCATGTGCTTGGCCCATTCCTGTCAAGCTTTTAACAGCCATTCATCAAACCCCAGCAGTCTAGGTGCTGACACATAGATGGAGCTTACGTTTTTTTATTGTCACAAGCATAGTTTGAGTAAAACCACAGATTTTTCAAAATATTTCAACCCTTCTCTGAGTTTGCCCACATGAATTTGGAATTGGCTCCTTTAGAAAGCTACTAATTAACCTTGTGGACAGCCCAGTGTCTCCACAAACCAATATATTGATTTGCAAGAAGAGGTATGCAGATGAACTGAGTCCAGAAACTGGTCAAGAGATGAACCATTATTTCTTTGATCTTTTTGATTACACTGAACAATGGTTCCTGAATGCTTTTGGGTGTATTTTATGGATTTTGGGCTGTTGATCACAAAAATAACCTTAAAACTTTCCTATCGCATGCCATTTTTTAGATATAACCCATTTTGTGATTTCCTGTCCTATTTTAACTCTACTAGTGTATTGCCCACAAAGCAAGCTGATTTGGTCAGTCCAAGCAGGCCTGGGCATGCACTCAGTGCAGGTGTTATGCAGATATGGTCATTGGTCTAGGCATGCTTAGTCAGGAAAAATGCAGGCAGGCTCACATATACAAATGCTGTGCATTACATCAATTATAGATTGAATGGATGTTGATTCACATGTTGTTCAGCATTGTGAGAGTACTTAACAATAGCATTAATTGTCTTCAGGAAGAAATATCTCATCAATGTGGAAACAGCTGTGATATTCTATTACATTTGTGTTGAGTGTACGCTTAAGGCTCAAAGATGCAGCATGACTGCCCTTATTAAAAAAAGCCAGTTGTAAAATTGGTGATCAAGACAAACCCTGGGCTTTCACTTTTATTGTGCAACATGTACAGTCGACCTGAGAGCTTCATTATGTGCTGAAGCATACTAAATTCAATAGAAGTTAATTTAATGTTTCTCCAACTTCCTACATGATTAAGCAAATCTGAAATCATCCTTGTGTTCAGCTTGAAGTTGTTTATCAGGAAGCAAACCTTTTGGGATTAAAAAAAATTGTCGTCCTGTGTTACAGTGCAAGACCCTTTTTCTTGTTGTATTGTTCATGTTACACAAAAGTCATTGACTCCAGGCACAAGGCCTGTTGAGGAATCTCCCAAGTGATATCAGACTGTACCTGTCATCACAGGAGGAGAAATGCTTTAAACTGCAGGAAAGTCTTGGCTGAAAAAAAATAACAAGAAGAATTTGCTCTGAAGAAGTGTGAGTTAATGCCTTTGGGGGAGGTGCAACAAGGCAGAGGATGATAGAAGGATGTTGAGTGGTGCAAATGACTGAAGGAACCTGGGAGTGTACAACAATCCTTCGCTAAATAGAGTAGGGAGACCCAGTAGAAATGTTAAAAATACATGTAGGGTGCTCACATTTATCAGAGATTAATTGTGTATTTGCCTCAGGAGATTATGCTAGAAGAGTAATGTTTGTTTGACGTAGTTTGATGACTGCAGGCTCACCACTTTATGAGAAATATTGGATTGCTCGAGAGATGTTTCAGAGGGGATTTAAGAGCATGTTGCCAGGACTGGAAAATTGTAGCTATGTGGAAAGATTGGATAAGCTCAGATTGTTTCCCTTGGAAATGAAGATGTAGAGAAGTGGTTTAATTTCAGTGCAGAAAATTATGAGAGGCCTCGAGACTGAACAGGATGAAACTATTTCCCTTAACAGAGGAGTCAAAAGCCTAAGGGCACAGAATGAGTGAGAAGGTACAGAGCAACTGTGGGAAACTTCCTTCACCCAGAGAGTGAACTCAGTGCATGAAAGTGTGGGAGAGACAGAAGACCCCACCACTTTAAATCAACACTTGGGTGGACATTAAAAAACAGTGACCTGCAGAGACGTCCATCAATATGCAGATCCGGGGATTCCACCTCCCAGCAGGTCATCGAGTGACCAGATCTCTCCAATCCACTGATCCAGCCCATGCCCATCTGAGAAGGAAGGGAACTACCGGCAATGATTCAGAGACAACCTAACCCAATGGGTGAATCAGCCAGAGGGGTTTCCCTGCAGCAGTACACAAAAGTGCTGAAGGAACTCAGCAGATCATGCAACATTCATGGAAAGTATTGAGGCAATTGATATTTCCTAAACATAAGAAATAGGTGCAGGAATAGGCCATTTGGCCCATCAAGCTGGATCCCCCATTCAATGAGATCATGGGTATTCTGATGATGGGCTCATCACCATTTACCTGCCTTTTCCCCATATCTCTTAATTCCCCTCCTTTGTAAAAATCTATCCAACCTTGTCATAAATATAGTTACTGAGGTCACCTCCACAGCTTCAATAGGCAGCGAATTCCACAGATTTACTGCCCTCTGGGAAAAACAGTTCCTACTCATCTCCGTCCTAAACCTACTACCCTGAATCTTGAGGCTATGTCTCCTCGTTCTGGTCTCCCCCACCAATGGGAGCAACATACCTACCTCGATTTTATCTATGCCTTTCATATTTTTATACATTTCTAAAAGATTCCCTCTCATTCTTTGAAATTCCAGTGAGTACAATCCAAGCGACACAATCTCTCCTTATAGGCTAAGCTCCTCATCTCTGGAATCAACCTGGTGAACCTCTTCTGCACTGCTTCCAAAGCCAGTACGTCCTTCCTCAAGTAAGGACACCAGAACTGCATGCAGTACTCCAGATGTGGCCTCACCGGTAACTTGTACAGTTGCAGCACAACTGGGTGCCACAGTTGGTGTAGCGGTTAGCGCAACACCTTTAGAGTGCCAGGAATTGGGACTTGGGTTTGAATCCTGCACTGTTTGTCAGTAGTTTGTATGTTCTCTCCGTGTCTGTGTGGGTTTTCCCCAGGGGCTCCGGTTTCCTTCGGGAATGAAGGTTAGTTGGATGTGAATTGGGTGGCAGGGACTAGTGGGCCGAAATGGCCTGTTACCATGCTGTATGTCTAAATTTAAAATTCAGATATGTGTCCTCTCTGACCTTAGATACAAACTAGATTTTGGCAATGAATAATGTAGTTAATACCAGTTAAAAACAAAGTTATGATGAATCTCCATTTATAAAGGTGAGCATTAGCTCATTAATCTTTCTTTAATATGCAAGGGGAAGAGTCAAGGTAAGTATTTGAACTGAAATTTCCTTTAGTGAGAGACATTAATGGGTGTAATAGACCAACATTTCTTTCTCAAATTCAGCAAATAGCTTGTTCACTGGGTAACCACATTCAACAATTAGGCAGGTCAAGATTTGTAATGCTCATCAAACTGACACTGCTCTTGGAAAGGGTTACAACCTTCTGGAGCAGACCAGTGCCAGGGGTGAAACTAAGATTGTAGTAAAAATGCACCAAAATGCTGGAGGAACTCAGCTGGTCTTGCAGATTCCATAGGAGAGGAAGATAGATTACAGACTTTTTGGGCCTGAGTCCTTCAAGGTCAGAATCAGAATTTATTGTCAAGAACAAGTCATGAAATTTGGGGTTTGCAGCAGCTTCAAAGACCAAGCGTTCATATTATGACCATCTTACAACATCACTGTAAAAGAAATGCACGAAAAGTGAGGCAGGATCATAGATCATTCAGGAATCTGATGGCAGCAGGGAAGAAGCCGTCCTTGTGCTGCTGAGGGCTCGTCTTTAGGCTTCTGTACCTGTTTCCTGATGGTAGCAGAGTGAAGAGGGTGTGGCTTGATATGTACCAAGGTGAGACCCTTCTGGGTGAAACTGGGTCAAACCCTGGAAAAAAAAAATCATAGGTAAGACATTCCCACAGGACCCGGAGGTGTTCCTGTTGGGAATTATAATGGACATAAGACTAAAGATGAACCTGTCCAAATTTCAAATCCAATTCGGAATAATTGCATTGGCAGTGGCCAGGACGAACATAGCAGTAACCTGGAAGTCCGACTCCTGCCTGAGTATCACATGCTGGAACGCAGAAATGCAAAGCTGTGTTCCCCTGGAGAAAATTACTTAAACATAAGGAAAAAGTATAACACTTACTTGAAAATTTGGCAACCAGACCTAAATTCCATAGGACTACAATCATAGTGTAGACCATCGTGCCTTGCAGCCCTACCTTCTCAATTAGTGGGGGAAGAGGGGCCCATCCTATCCCAACCAGGACCATGACCAACCCATAAACCTCTGATGTATGTTTCATATCTTTGTTGTGAACATCCTAAATGTTGTGTGTAACTGTAGTTTGTTAACTGCCAAATGTGGAGGATGTAAGGGGGGCAGGGGGTGGGTGGGTGAAGAGAAAGGGACAGAAAAAGCTTTAACTTTTTGTAAATTAATTGTAAATTATCAATATAAATTTTATCAATATTAACATTGATAATATTGATAACTGAGTTTCAGTTTGGAAAATCAAAAATAAAATATTTTAAAAATAAAGTTTGGTCTAAGTGAGGATAGAGGCTGCTTTTTTAAGACACTGCCACATGTAGATGTCCTCGATGGAGTGAAGTCTGGTGCCTGTGATGTCGCAGGCTGAGTTAACAACCTTCTGGAGTTTATTCTTGTCCTGAGAGTTGGCGCCTCCATACCAGGCAGTGATATAACCAGCTATAATACTCTTCAGGGTACACCTGTAGAAGTTTATGAGAGTTTTCGGTGACATACTGAATCTCCTAAAACACCTCACAAAGTATAGCCGCTGGTGAGCCATCTTTGTGACTACATCCACATGGAGGCTCTAGGATAGATCCTTGGAGATGTTGACACCCAGGAATTTGAAGATCATGACCCTCTTCACTACTGAGGCCTTGATGAGGACTGGATCATGCTCCACTGACTTCCTCCTGAAGTCCAGTCATCTCCTTCATTTTGCTGACATTGAGCACAAGATTGTCATCATTATACCATTCAATGAGCTGATCTATCTCTCTCCTGTCAGCTTCCTCATTGCCGTTTGTGATTCTGTTGATAACTGTGGTGTCATCGGCAAACATGTAGATAGCATTGGAATTGTGCCTGGCCACACAGTCATGACAAGTAGAGCAGTGGGCTAAGCACGCACCCTTGCGGTGCACCTGTTGATAATCAGAGAGGAGGAGACGTTTCCAATTCATACTGAATGTGGTCTTTTGATGAGAAAGTCAAGGATTCAGTTGCAGAGGGGGCTACAGAGGTATAGAGTTTGTACCTTCTTGACCAGCTTCTTGAAGCCTGAGCTGTCGTTGATGATCACATTAAGAGCGATCAAGAATCCCCTCTCAGTAAAAATCAGTCAATCATCTAAATTAGACTTGAAATTGAGGGGGAAGAATGGAAAGGGAGCTGTCCAGACCTAACAGCCAAAAGATGATAGTTGGATGTGATAAGAGAAGAGGTGAGAATTGTTTCTGGCTCTGTGAAAGGAAACAGAAGGAAAAAGGAAGAGAGAGAGAGAGCAAGAGGAAAGGAGATGGGCCAAAGATGAGGGTGCGGAGTTGGTTTAATGGAAACCAGAAAAGGTTTTGTTAACGTCAACTGATTGGAGGGTGCCCAGATGGACGATGAGGTGTTGTTCCTCCAATTTGCATGTGGTCTCCGCCCCTCTGCTCCAAATGCCACTGATGTAATGTTTGACCACAGTATCCACCCCTAGCTTTTGACTCCTATAATGAATTTTGAATTAACAAATTTCCAATTTGGACTGGAGTCTCAAGGAATTGAGGTTAAACACTAAGGACCTGAGTACATAGAGCCACCAGGAAATTAAGAAAAAAGTTTGCCTGCAAATTCATCTGTTACAGACTGTGGGAAACCCCTGAACCTGAAATGCAACAGTTAGACCTTTACTGCTCATCACTTCATCCACATAAAAGGGGCAAGGAATAGATGGGGGGGGGTATAGTGGAGGTGAAAGAAAGAAAGAGAGGATAGGACAGGACCAGGAGAAAAGCAGGCATGTGCAAAACAGCAAGAGGTTGCCAGAAATAAGCCTGGGGGGAGGGGGGGGGTGTGAGACACAAACCTACTTGGATCAGTGAGAAATGAAGTGTCCTGTTGGGAACATAGATGTCAACAATTATCAGTAGGGCTGCTGGTTGTGTAATCAATTACAGTACTGTGTGTTCCTGCTAATAATCACCTCAATCAAAGTATTACTTTGTTCTCCCTCCGCCTCTTTCATGCACGTGTGCTCAACAGCAGCTGCGAAAGCAGATGACTATTTTTAGGATCTTGTGCTCCGTTGGTGTTGCAAATGTAACAGGATACATGTGAGTCTGTAGGTTGTTCAGATGGAACTCAAAATTCTGCAAATGTTTTCATAAAAGCATCAGTGTGAAGAAGTGAAAGAGCATTTTCCCTTTCTGTTTACACCTCTGTTTCTCCCCCTCTTCTTCTCCTCCCTTGGGTTCTCCCCACTGTTCCTACCCCCCTGTTCCTGCCCCCCTGTTTCTACCCCCCTGTTCCTACCCACCCCCTCTGTTTCTACCCATGTTTCAAGAAAAAGGAACGGAGTTCCACAAGAAGATGAACATTGAGGCACAATGATCTTGTTGGCTAAGCAGATTCAACACTCGTCACAGTATCAATAAATGAGAATTGTCAGGTGAGCAGAAATCAGTGGATCGTGAGGTCGTGTATAAGTTTTAGTTAGGCATTATAAGAGAAAGTACAGTATGTTCCTCCTCATAATCACCTCTATCGAAGTATCACACGAGAGGCTTGGGTGAGGATCTGTGGTCAGGGCAATGGGAGCTCTGGTGGGCAGGCAGCCACGGTGAGGATCCGGGAACTCGGATGGATGGGTGGATGGTTGGGGCCAAAAATAGGGGAGTTGACTTTTACATCGGATCAACTATTTCATGAGTGTATAAAGTAGTAAATAATGAACATTGAGTCCTTAAATGAGTCTCTAAATGAGTAGAGTTATCCTCTATTGTTCAAGTCTGATAGGTGAGGGGTAGTAATTATTTCTGGACTGTGTGGTACAAGTCCTGTGGCACCTATACAACCAAAGCAAAGAAGAATTTTGACTCTGAGAGAGCAAATCCATTTGAGGTGTCTGTCTATTAGCCAATATTTTGGAAAAAGGAAATTCACATTGTGCAGAATTCCTCGGGGAAGGAAAGGAGAATGTGACTAAGATGAGCAGGGCCGTTTGCACATGATAAATAATCTTCCATTCATACCATTCACCTCCCTGGGAATAGACCGCAGACATAAAAATATGAGAGCTTTCGGAACGGTTGATGTTTTTGGAGATACAGATTGCCTTTCATCATAAATAAGCACCTGGCAAATTATGAATTTGTTTGGCAGTAAATGGTAGCATTTATAAGGCTCACTTTAGCAGTAAAAACTGGATTAAAATAAAATCAGATTCCTTTCATCCATATCCTTGAACATTGCTGATTTTATAAAGACGGCAGTCTGATTTTTCATCGTCCGATCAAAATCAGTATGTATCATTAATGTGATGGACCTTGGACAAATTTATTGTAGGATCAGGGACAGGACTGAACCTATAGATGAAAGAAGGGATCGTGCACTGCTGGGAAAAACTGACAGCTGCATGGGAGGCACTGAAACAGCTCTGGGAAAGCGTGAGAGCCAGGCGCTGGAAGCTGGCGGGCTCGCGGAGAGCGCACCTGCTGTTGTCAACACTTCTCCATTAGGGGGAGCTGAAGGCGCGTGCTGGGGCAGTTGGGGGTATGAGACACTGAGTATTTTTTCAGAGAGGTGAGCAGGGAATTGATGGCTGGGATGGGGCACTGAGAGGATAAAAGTTTATCTCAACTCCTCTAACAATACTGCGCTGTTTGAGAGTCAAGATCATACACTTGAGCTCAGGAGTGAGTGTTAAATCTATAAGTTTCTATCTTGTAGTGGGAGAGAAAACCATAGAGCATGACAGCGCAGCCCTTCTATGTTAAACCATAATTCTGCCCAGTCCCACTGACCTACACATCCCTCCATCTCCCCCCCCATCCTTCCAGGCGTCTCTTAAATGTCAAAATTGAGCCCGTATTTTCCAATTCAGCTGGCAGCTCGTTCCACACTCCAATCATTCTCTGCGTAAAGAAATTCCCACCAAATGTTCCCTTTATAAACCTATCCCCTTTTACCTTTAACCTATGTCCTCTAATTTTTAACTCTCCTAACCTGGGTGGAAAAGCTTGATTGCATTTACACTGTCTATGCCCTTCATAATTTTGTATACCTCTATCAATTTATTATGCTCCAGGGAATAAAATCCTAAAATGTTTACCTTTTCCCTGTAACCAGGTTGTTCAATACCTGGCAACATCTTGTAAATCTCTTTTTGTAGTGAAACCACTATTATACATATTTGTCATATGTAAATTACTTGACCTTTCCTGGTTGGCCCTGCTCTCACTAGCCGGTTTATGACTCCTCTCCTTTCTTCCCCAGAAAGGCTGTCATGCCACAAGCCTGCCCCCAGTTCCAGTCCAGGTCAGAGTGAGCAACCACCACAGAAATGCTATCCATCTCTTGCAAATAAAAGCCTTCAGTTTCGGCAACTTCAATCTTTGTGTAATTGATCGTGCATCACTTCTGCAGACTTTCAATTTTAATGATATTGTTCCTGTAGTTAGGTGATCAGAACTGCACAGAATGCTCCAAATTTGGCCTCACCAATGTCTTGTACAACTTCACCATTTACATCCCAAGTTCTCTGTTAGATGTTCTGTCATGTTCTTCCAAGCTGACAGGCTGATCCAATGACTGGCTGAGAACCAGTTCATGCTCTCTGAGATCTTGGTGTTCACCAGTCTTTGTTGTTACCCTGTATTATTGTGGACCTGGGCATTTGCTTCATGATTTGTGTTTTAAATGTGTTCTTATCACATGCGAGAACAAAATTTTCAATGAGGAGATGTTCTACTTTCTTCTTCATTGGGCCCAACCTCATCTCGGTTGCATTTTTGAGGATAACCTGTTTGTTCCCTGACCAGAACAGTTGAGGTTGAAGTGTGATTGATTAAGAGGCTCCAGAGTTGGACACAATTGGTCAAATTGCTCAATCATTGTTATCAAGGAGTACAGGTCAATATAAACAGCCTTGGGAATTCTGAAATATTTTTCTTTTGATCACTGGAGATCTGAAGTGACATATAAACAACAAAGGCATTTTTAATGCAATCTTTGCAAAAGAGACTGTCTTTCTGGCGATTTCAGTTCTGAACTGCAGCAATATACAATTTGTTTCCCCATATTTGGTTAACCGAAAAGTTCAATTATCCAAACTTTTCTTCGGCGGTGACACGACATCACAAGTTAAAACTATTTTTTACATCCAATGTGCTTATGTGGGGCTCTGATGCGCTGTTAATGCCATTTTGAATCCAACGGAGCTCTCATGTATGGTACAATGTCAAAAAGGTCTGCTGAAAGCACTATCAATGTCAGTGGAAAGAAAAGGAGGAACTGTTTATCTTATTTTGAAAGCAGAGATCACATTGTTTTTAGGTAAGGATTAAACATTAGTTCATGCTTGAAAAGCCTTCCATTGTTTTTTGTGGTTGTTTAACCGCTGATACAAGTATTCTGCTGATGCTACTTGGCTGCTTCAAGCCATTATT
Organism: Narcine bancroftii; assembly: GCF_036971445.1. Lineage (NCBI taxonomy): Eukaryota > Metazoa > Chordata > Chondrichthyes > Torpediniformes > Narcinidae > Narcine > Narcine bancroftii. Next base: position 80,572,406 of record NC_091474.1, read on the forward strand.
CAGTTATCCAAAAAATCCAGTTAACCGAAAAACATCCGGTCCCAAGCTTTTCAGATATGGGGAAACGCACTGTACCACCAAGTGACACTATATGATGATGACAGGGTTGACTCTCCTTTGAATTTACAATTAGTATTCAGCGATTAGATTGTAGTTACCAAAATATTAATGGGAGAGTAGGGACCAAATATAACAAATGCTGACACAGTGTAGTATTTAACACAAGGCTATTACAGCACCGGTGACGGGTTGAAATCTGCCGCTGACTGCAAGAGCTTGTACATTTTCCCTGTGTATGCCAGGGTTTCCTTAGGTGCTCGTATCAGGGTGAGTAGGTAAATTGGTCACATGGATGTCATTGGGCAGTGCAGGGTCAAGGGCAGGAATGGTCTGTGGCAGTCCTGTATGTCTACACTTTAAAAACTACAAGGAATGAGGAACATTAGGAAACAATTATACAGGAAAATGAACTTTCTTCTCTGAATGGCACATGATTTCAGATTTCTTGTCAGAGTACATACATGACATCACATACAACCCTGAGATTCCTTAACCTGCGGGAGAGGCAACATTACCACTAATTGGGAGTGCAAAAAAATAAACTGTACACAGCGTAAAACATGTAAACACAAAACTGTGAACAGATCATGAATGTCAACAAACTGTGCAATTCAGAGAGAACAAAAAGAAAATCAATCAAGTACACAGGTAAGAGACCTTCAATGAGCCCCAGATTTGTCGTTGAGGAGTATGATGGTGGAGGGTTAGGAGCTGTTCCTGAACCTGGTGGCACGGGTCTTGTGGCCCCTATACTGATGGTAGCAGTGAGAACAGAGCATGTGCTGGGTTATGTGGATCCTTGATGATTGCTGCTGCTCTCTGATAGCAATGTTCCCCGTAGATGTTCTTGATGGCAGTGAGGGTTTTGTCTGTGATGTCCTGGGCTGTGTCCATGATGTCAGGTCAATTATAAGTTTACATTTTGAATTGGAGAGATCATTAAGTAGGAACGCTCTCAGAAGGACTATGATGTAATAGAAGCTCTGAGCCCAAGTGAAAGCCTCCCAGGTTCAATGCTGGGGGCTCTCAGGTGAGGGTGGCCCATTCTCCCTCTGGCTGAATAATTTTCCTTCAGGTGCTCCGATGTCATCCTGCATTCCAAGACTCACAGGTTGGTGAATTAACTGTTCACTTTAAATCATGTGTAACGAAGAAGCAGAATAAAAAATGGGATGAATGTCAGATCAGTGAAAATGGTTGTTGTGATTTCGGGGCTCGAACAGATTGTTTTGAGCCTTTATTTTTCTATGGCTATAAATTTATATTTAATACAGTCCATCCTATGTAAAAGTTGCTCCCCTAATTTTGGCCTGACTGTCCACCCATCTGAGCTCCTGACACCCCGAATGCGGACTTATTATTTGGTTCCGCTCACCCAAACTTCCGATGCCTTGAACAACACAGATACTTCCTGCAGACCTAAGTATGGCCCTTGTAAAAGTCAACCACCCCCCCACAAAATTAGACTCGAAAAATTGGTCTCAAAAACTCAACTGCTACATGAATATACATGTTTGTACATGTTTGGAAAGACACAAAATGTAGGGTAAGGCTGGTGAACTGCAAGCTCGAAATTGCACAGTGGGAATTAGATTCAATGATTAGTAATGAAAATCATATTTGAAATTGGTGAGAACTGGCTGAATAATATTCATACACAAAGTATTCATGAAAAGGAAAGATTTGTGAATTCATTGGACGGGGGCAAGATGCTTTCAAGGGAACCTTCTTAATAGGAATGTTCTTATCCCAACTCGATGGAATTGCTGTCACATCGGTCACAAGGAAATGAACTGTACCCACATGGGTCAAGTGTCAATAGGAGAACAATGGACTAAGTGTCATCATTGCATTATGACAGACACTTAGCTTAGTTATACTGCATGTGAATGACTTGCCTGATCTGGATAAATTGCATTAAAAACACAGCAGGTCTTGCAGAGTCCATAGGAGGTGAAGACAGAATAAAATCCCTGTTATCCGGAATTCAGGCAACCGGCAAAAATAATCGTGGAAAAATGGATAAAAACATAGGGAAGTACGCTTTGCTGTTAGTTCTCCATTCACCCAACACACAGTCTCAAGCAAAGAGAAAGCTCACATTATCCAGCATCTAATAATTCCCAGAGGTGCCAGATACCAGGGGTATACTACATACAGTATTACTGATTTTTCAGGCCTGAGCCCTTCTTTATTCCAATGGATTGCTTGCACGTCAGAGTCACAGAGGCAAAGGGTTGAAAATAACAGATGGGTTTTTTAGAATCTTTTCTCCTCTTAATAAAATTTAAAACATTTATACATACAGCACTTTTGGCCCACGAGACCTTGCTGCCAAATTACAGCCAATTGACCTACAACATTTTTTGATCAGTGGGAGGATCCTCATGGACATGGGGATAAAATACGAACTCCTTACAGACAGCACGCAATTCAAAACCTGGTCCTGATCACTGGGACTGCAACAGCATTGCACTAACTACTGCACTAACAATGCCGCTCCTTGGGAAAGAGGTGACGGGGAATTGGAAAGTGGCATATTTAACCTCTTCAAGCATACAGAAGGTTGCCTATGGATTAGAGTGATGTTGTATCAAATTAACTGTTTCAGAATCAGAATTTATTGTCATGAACAAGTCATGAAATTTGTTGTTTTGCAGCAAATATTCATGTAAACCACCTTACAAAAACAAATAAAAATAGTGCACAAAAAGTCAAAGTGAGGCAGGATCATTCAGGAATCTGGTGGCATTGGGGGAAGAAGCTGTCTTTATGCCGCTGAGTGCTCGTCTTAGATCCTGTACATTTTTACTGATGGTAGCAGAGTGAAGAGGGCATGGCCTGGGTGATGGGGGTCCTTGAGAATAGAGGCTGCTTTCTTAAGACACCACCTCTTGTTGATGTCCTCAATGAAGTGAAGTCTGTGTATTGGGAAAGGTTGTGGCTATAATGTGACAGCACTGCCCCCCCACCAAGTCAGAGGACATAGCAGTTCCAATCAATGTTTAGTTCCGCCCCACCCATTAGTGCACACCTTGCTGTTGGATCCATGTAAATTACCTGGACTGCACTTTCCAGTCTACCTGTACTTGGCCTTGGGCCATTGGTCCCTTAGGCTGGACCCTCCAGCACTATAAAGGTGCCATGTGCTCTTTGTTCTCTCTCTTTGCCAGCTTGGGACCACCCTGCTTCACTCCAGGCCTAGAACTGTGGAAGGGTGCTGGAGAAACTGTTGATAAGACTTGTACTGTTAAAAGGTTTGGGAGCATTTAATTAGTGTCCCCGAGCATAAACCCGTGCCTGCTCTGAGTTCATGGGTGTGGGACATTGAAGTGATTTTTTTTTTTTCCCTTGGTCATTGTATGTACCAGTTCATTTGTGTGTATTTTGTTCCCATGCTATTTTCCCCACCTTCATTATTAATTGTCCACAATTACTTTCCTATGGCTGCTGTAAACTGTGGGTGTGCTGCATTTGTTACCATTTCCCACACTTGCCTTCTGTAAATAAAATCCTTCCCTACCAAAACTGTGTACAGAGTCCTTGCCATTGAGACCTACCAAACCTGTTTCCTCACTCACAACAGGCTGGTCCCTGTGATGTTGCAGGCCGAGTGAACAACCCTCTAGAGTTTTTTCTTGTCCTGAGCATTGGCACCTCTGTACTGGACAATGATGCGATCAGCTCTCCACGGTACACCGGTAAAGGTTTTTGAGAGTCTTCGGTGACATACCTGAATCTCTCACAAATTATAGCTGCTGGTGAACCTTCTTCCTGATTGCATCGTCGTGGAGGCTCCAGGACAGATCCTTGGAGATGTTGACACCCAGGAATTTGAAGTTCTTGACCCTTTTGAGTACTGAGTTCTTGATGAGGACTGGATTGGTTTCTCCTGATTTCCTCCTGAAGACCACAATCATCTCCTTGGTTTTGCTAACATTGAGCACAAGATTGCTGTCATTGCACCATTCAACGAAGTGATCTATCTCCCTCCTGTACGCTTCCTCATTGCAGTTTGTGATTCTGCCGACAACTGTGGCGTCATCGGCAAATTCATTGAAAGCATTGGAATCGTGCCTGGCCACAGAGTCATGGGTATGTAATGAGTAGAGCAGTGGACTGAACAGGCAACCTTGAGGTGCACCAGTATTGATAGTCAGGGAGGAGGAAACGTTGTTTCCAATCCGTACTGACTGTCTTCTGATGTGGAAGTCGAGGATCCAGTTGCAGAAGTGGGGTACAGAGGCCCAGGGTTTGGAGCTTCTTGACCAGCCCTGATGGAAAAATGATGTTGAAGGCTGAGCTGTAGTCTATGAAGAGCAGCCATATGTATGAGTTGCTGTTTTTGAGGTGATCCGGAGCTGAGTGGAGAACCAGCGATATTGCATCTGCTGCGATCCCACTTCCACGATTCTATCAGTTTCTTTTAGGAAAGGAAAAGTATTGTACGGGATTCCTGAAATATCCATTCATGATGCATTCTACCAGCAATAACTTAGTCATTGAAATCAAATCAATTCTTCAGGTGCTCAACACTCAGACTCCTGTAATCTCTAGGCACCTCTCGATGTGTTTACAATTTCACCTGAATTACTGAATGGAAAAATAAACTCATCAACTTATTTGCTGTGTGGCTGCACAAAGCACCAGAATGGGAGTTTTGACTCCACTGGGCACTGATCTTTTCTGAATAGAGTGGAAATAGTTTCCACTGCTAATAACAGGTTAGAGTGGTGGTTCCTCTGCTTGTGAATTGATTACCAGCCTGTCCCCCCGGCTTTTTCTCTTGGCTTGGCTTCGCGGACGAAGATTTACGGAGGGGGTAAATGTCCACGTCAGCTGTAGGCTCGTTTGTGGCTGACAAGTCTGATGCGGGACAGGCAGGCACGGTTGCAGCGGTTGCAGGGGAAAATTGGTTGGTTGGGGTTGGGTGTTGGGTTTTTCCTCCTTTGCCTTTTGTCAGTGAGGTGGTCTCTGCGGTCTTCTTCAAAGGAGGTTGTTGCCCACCGAACTGTGAGGCGCCAAGATGCACGGTTTGAGGCGAGATCAGCCCACTGGCGGTGGTCAATGTGGCAGGCACCAAGAGATTTCTTTAGGCAGTCCTTGTACCTTTTCTTTGGTGCACCTCTGTCATGGTGGCCAGTGGAGAGCTCGCCATATAACACGATCTTTGGAAGGCGATGGTCCTCCATTCTGGAGACGTGACCCACCCAGCGCAGCTGGATCTTCAGCAGCGTGGACTCAATGCTGTCGACCTCTGCCATCTCGAGTACTTCGACGTTAGGGATGAAAGCGCTCCAATGAATGTTGAGGATGGAGCGGAGACAACGCTGGTGGAAGCGTTCTAGGAGCCGTAGGTGATGCCGGTAGAGGACCCATGATTCGGAGCCGAACAGGTGTGTGGGTATGACAACGGCTCTGTATACGCTTATCTTTGTGAGGTTTTTCAGTTGGTTGTTTTTCCAGACTCTTTTGTGTAGTCTTCCAAAGGCGCTATTTGCCTTGGCGAGTCTGTTGTCTATCTCGTTGTCGATCCTTGCATCTGATGAAATGGTGCAGCCGAGATAGGTAAACTGGTTGACCGTTTTGAGTTTTGTGTGCCCGATGGAGTCATGGTGGTGAGCTGGCTGATGGAGGACCTCAGTTTCCCCCCTGGCTTAGTGTCACTCAAAACCACCTGATTGATATTTTTGTGAATGAATTAAGTTCCATTTGTATTCCATAACTAGTATCGTAATTCTTATCAAATAATTACTTATTGATTGCAATTTAAATGGTAATCCTGTTGATATTACCCTTTGTCACATAACAATGGCAGGGTTGATGATGTCTTTTCACATTAATAACCTCACAGTTACACATGCAACCAATTTCAATGAATTGTTATGTTTCCCAACGTTGTCCTCAATGATGGTTTTTCCAAGAGTCAAGATTCTTTTATTCAAAATTATTTTGTTGTCATGGATAAGAAAATATAAAATGTGATATTACAGGAAATTTCCTTCAGTCTGCCATAAGGCAGACAAAGATTTGCCGTCAGCAGAAATTACTCAGAGCAAAAGAAGCAAAAGAGATTGCCCCCAGAGTCACTGAGTGTCCGTGGAGACCCCTCCCGTGCTCTCACAACTGCACAACATTCAGTCCAAACCCAAGCTCCAGATCCAAACTTCTGAGGATCAGTAGGTCCTCAGCACCATCTCACGTCCCAGTTCCGATATCTGGCATTCTTCGGTACCAGCTTTGATTTTTTTTCCGTTTTGGCTTTCTGAACATCGGCACAAGGTGTAAGTGCTATCAGAAGGGGGTGCTCACCAGCTCAGACTCGTAGACTTTTACGGATCCATCGTTAACAGAATGCATGAAATTACTCCGTGGTTAACATGATGAGTGAAGGACATCAAATCCATTTGAAATTCTGGAATTCAACCATCACACCTCAGTATATATTGATAGATTAGAACACGAGTATAAGAAGAAGGACCAGGAGAAGGCCAGTTGAGCCAGTCCAACCTTTCAATGAAATCATGCCTGATCTGATGATAGGCTCATCTCCACCTACCTGCCTTTTGCCCATATCCTTGAATTCCCTTACTATGTAAAATTCGGTCCAACCTTAAATATATTTACTGAGGTTACCTCCACTGGCAGTGAATTCCATCAATTCACCACCTTCTTGGAAAAGTAGTTATTTCATCTCCATCCTAAATCTGCTACCCTGTTGCGGCTATATCCCCTAGTTCTAGTCTCCCCCACCAATATAAACATCTTATCTATGCCTTGTATAATTCAGTACATTTCTACAAGATCTTCTCTCATTCTTCTAAATTCCAGCAAGTTCAGTCCCATATAACTCAATATTTCCGCATAGGCTGATCCCCTCATTTCTGGAATCAACCTGGTCACAAGGAAAGTAAATACTCCAAATACTTTGGGGTGAATGCTTTTGTTCTGTGTTGTGAGGATAAAGTATGGGAAAAAATGTGCTCGATTCCAGATTACTTGCACATTGAAAATCTGGCTTTATTGTCAATGTGTTAATAAAAGCTTTATTAAAATAGCAAGCACTTGGATTAGTTCACAAATATTTGCATAGCATAATGGCAAAATGAAAAATGTTATAATTTAAAACAAAATATTGAAGAAGCTGGAAAGTTGACACTTGAACTGAAGATGCTGGAAACAGCTGATGGGTAGGAAGTAGGTTTAACAGCTTGTATAACATTATGGTCCAAAAGGCCTGTACTGAGCTGTAGTGTTTTATATTTGAATGTTGGGAACAGCAGGGGGGTGTGGAGTAGGTTAACATAAGCCGACCCAGTATCGAGGGCTAAAGGGTCTGTACTGTGGTGTAATGGGTGCAGCAGATTGTTGGGGAGTATCTGTTGAACAAAGCCAGGTTTATGACCTTTCACCTTGCTAAATCTATTTCCCCCTCCATGGTTTCTCTCTGAGCTACAGAATATTCCCAGTGTATGTGTTTGTAATAAAGATATGAGTGGGTGATTAAAAGTTTAGTTAACAGCGTAAATTTATTGCCTGTGCTTTAGTAGGGGGGAGAGAGAGAGAGGGGGGAGCAGGAAGTGTAGGAAAGGGAATTCAGCCCATCACACCTAATACGCCTAGATTGTCTGATCTTGTACGCTAAGCAGGCTCAAGTACTGGCCAATATTTGGAGGGGAGACCATCAGGTGCTGTAGATTTCTGTGAGGGATGCTGGACTAAGTGGCGACTCTGTTTGCCTTACGGTAGACAAAAGTTCAAAAGTTTCATGAATGTTGCATTCTAAATGTACTATTACGAGACAATAATGGAACCTTTACCTTTACTTATGTTCTGGCTCTTGGAAAAGATTATCTATCCAATTTTACCCTATTCCATTGCTCTGGAATTTTGATTATCTATCCCATTCCCTTTGAAAGTTGCAATTGACATTCAAGTGACCTTTCAGGCAGGATGTTCCAAATCATAACAATCCACTGCACATTTAAATTTCCCTTCTCTGCTTCCTAATGTTTAATCTGTTACTTATTATTGAGCCCCTTCTCATTGGATTCTGTGCTTACCGATCAAAGTTTTTCCTAATTTGAAGACTGGCTACAAGAAACATACATATTTCATTTTCTTTGAGTTCAACATGATGTTACTTTTGAAGGGTGCTCTTTCATGAAGTGGGAGATGGGATAATCCAAGGAAGCCTCACAGGAATGTGTCTTTACTCCTGAGTCCACTGGTGAGAGGCAACTGATCAGAACAATGATATTGCCAATCAACCAGATAAGAAGCTCACAAAGATTCTCTCCACTCCACTACCAGAGAGTGTGTATAAAATGAACACATCCTCCGTCAGAGTCATGACCTATAATGAAAGGATCTTTCAATCCATGGTTCAGGGAGCAAATCAAATTCAGAATCTGAATTTATTGTCAGAAAATTTGTTGCTTTGCCAGCAACATTCAAATGCAACTATTGCTATAAAATTAAATTTTAAAATAAATACATTTTAAAAATAAGTGAAAGCGTGGCTCATTGTCCATTCAGGAATTTGATGGCAGAAGGGAAAAAGCTGCCCTTGTGCCATTGGGAGTTAGTCTTCAGGCTCCTGCAACTCCTTCCCGATGGTAGCAGAGTGAAGAGTCCACGGGCTAGGTGGTGAGGTTCCTTGAGGATAAAGGCTGCTTTTTAAGACACCGCCTCTTGCAGATGTCCCCATTAAAGTGGAGACTGATGACCCTGATGGTGCTGACCGAGTTCACAACTCATGTTTTCCTGTCCTGTGCATTGGCACCTTTGCACCAGACGCTGGTGAAGCCAGTCAGAATGCTCTCCGCGAAATTTGCAAGAGTCTTTGGTGAGATATCAAATCTCTTCGAACTCTTCATGAAGTATAGCTGCTGGCGAGCCTTATTCATAATTGTCATATTGTCAGCACCTACATTCCCTCTGAAGTGTTCATAGGTGTTCGTATTGTAGTCTACCCATGGACCTAGTCTGGGGTATATATGCTGTAAGATTAAAAATGTCTGGGGTCCAAAGTGTGAAAACAATGGGTCAGTCAGGATCTTGAAGAATGAGGTTGGGGGCTGTGGAAAGAAGATCTCCCAAAGAAATAAGACTCATGACAAGAAGACAATTGCCTTCTTTCAGGTATAAGGTTACGGTCCAGTTTAAGAGCAGACTCTTGTCCTCTGGGAGGTCGAGGTCAGTCTCAACAGCACCCTTCCTGTCAGCAGGTTTGATGGCAACGTTGGTGGCTCCTCCTCGCCCACTGCGAGTTAAATAATGGCCGACTATAAAGTGGTGGGGGTTGGGGGGGGAATTCTTCATCTCTACAGAGCTTTGGTGAGACCCCATCTGGAATATTGCATATCGCTGTGGACTTTGGGGGAGGGGGATATACTTGTATTGAAGGCAAATCAATGGTTCAGGTCAGTTGATTCCTGGGATAAATGGTTTGTCTTCCAAAGCAAAGATGAGCATATTAGACATACTCTAAGTTGAGGAGAAAAATATGTGATTTTCATTGAAAGATGATTGAAGGACGTTTCCCTTGTGGGAGAAACTGAGAACTGGAGACATTTTTCTGAGTTGAGGCTCATCCACTTAAAATGAGCAAGAGAAGCAATTTATTTCCTGAAAGGGCTATGTCTGTCTTGAATTCCAGAGAACAACAGGGGTTGCATACAAGGTGTGAGACTGTCAGTTTTAGACAAAAAGGGAGTTAAGGGTTACAGGGAACAGGCAAAAGTGGAGGCCAAAATCAGATCAGTCATAATCTTATTGAACAACAAATCAGGATTTATGGGTCAGATAGCCTCCTCCTCTCCCCTTTATCCCAAATTACATTTTGCTTGGCTTTCTTATTTTCATTGAAGAATAAAGAAAAACTATCAGGTCAATTGTGTAACATTTATGCTGTACATAATATTGGTTAAAGGTATTAATAATCTTTGCTGTTAAATCCTCCTTACAAAACATGCTGAGGATACAGAGACAAAGAGCTTTTCAGGTCCATAATCCAATCATTTACAAAGGAAAAGATAGAATAAACTCCCTGAAATAAAATCACACTGATAAAGAAATATATTTTCTTGACAGTCATTGTAGAGGAGGTTTGAAGCTCCTCTTAAATAAGTCATGTCGGGTAGTAACTAAATCTTCTTTGTAATGTCAGCCTTAATGGCACTCAGGATTAGTCTTTCATTTTATTCCAGCTCAGAGCACCCACAGTTTGTGAATTTATGATTTATAACCAAACAATGCCCAGCCCGAGAGAGACGCAAATAATTAAAATGATCTGCGTAGGAGTTGTCTTTAGACTATGCATTTTGAATTGCAGATTTCTTTTCATTCCAATATTGCTGCAGGGTGCAATCTGTTCAACCTCTTATTTCAGCTTGGGGACTGAGTTTGATCCACTGTCCGATTCTGGACCAGCCTCGATAATGATTGGCACCAGTGTAATAAACTCGACTTGCAAGGCAACAGGAGCATCTTTCTGGACTTCTAAGGTAAAGCCTCACATTTGAATCTTTCAACGAGCTTTAATTGGCCTGATAATGATGCTTGATGTTTAAACTGATATAGCAGAGTGAAAATTCTTAAACTAATACCTGATGCTGGAAGGAATGAATTATTGATGAGCTTAACAATCTTCATTTTCCAAATGGGCTCATGTTGCAGAGACATGTGGTGGAAAAGTGAAGCAATCAACAATGCTTTTTAAATACCTCATGGTGTTGAGAACAGAATGTCGGTATATTAGCAAAAATAAACATTGAGATCCATTTAATTGATTTTATGTAGAATGGGAAGGATTGATTTTGAATTTACCCAACATTTCATGAACATTGAAAGAGAGACTTGTATTTTCATATCTCAAACTCGATCTTTGCAGCAGAAAGTACACTGTTTGATGTGATGAGTTTCTCCAGCATTGTGTTTTTACTTCAACCACGGTGTCTGGAGACTCTCGTGTTTTACTTCTTGCACTTGGCAGCGTGGTGAATGCAACGCCTTCACGGCACCAGCAATCGGGACCAGACCAGGGTTCGAATCCCCCATTGTCTGTAAGGAGTTTGTTTTCTCTGGGGGCTACTGTTTCCTCCCACTCTTCAAAAACATACCGGGGGGTGCAGGTTAATTGGGTGTACGTTGGGTGGCACGGACTCATGGTCCGAAATGGCCTGTTACCATCTGTATTTAAAAAAGTTATGGCATATTTTCTTAATAGTCCTTCAAATGTGTGTTGCAGCCAGTGGCGTCTTTTTGAAATAACATAAGATTTTTGGTCAACAAATGGGAACGTTTGTTCCACAAGCAGTAACCTGAAAAGGACCAAGTTAATTATTTTCAGAATGGCAACAGTTGGAATTTTTGAAGCCTGAGTATCCATTATCTACAATGTACATGCTTCAAGTAAACACAGAAAATGGTGGAATCACTTAGTAGATTGAGGAGTGTTTTTTGGGAAGGGAAAATAAGATAATGCTTCAGATCCGACACCTTTCATCAGAACAAGTGAGAAATAAGTTCGTTTTAAGTTGCAGACAGGCTCGTCATCATGGAGGGCATTTGTGGGCCATGCACTCCCCCAATGAGTTATTGTGCCCCCCCCCCCCACCCACCTGCAGCACTACTGTCATGTGGTTTCATCTCCACATGCTATAACCACGTATTTGTCTGTTACGTCAGAGGGAGGGGGAAGTGTGACTGTGATGCATGGAGGAGGTTCTTAGCAGGTTTGGCATCTGGGCCCCCCCCCCCCGCTGAGTATGTTTTTGAACATCATTTTGTGCCCTCCGCATTTACCCTAATACCCCCAATTAACCCTTGTGTTGTTAATATCCCTACGATGAGAAAAAATTCTGTCTATCCACCATATCCATGCCTCTCACAATATTCTACACCACAATCAGAACACTCCTCAGCCTTGTTTCCTCCAGGGAAATCAAGCCCAGCCGATCAAATCTCTTGCCATAACTAAATTCCTCCACTCCAGACAACATCCTGCTGAATCTCCTCTGCACTCTCTCCAGCACAACCATATAGTCACTGAAGTATGGTGACACACTAATCCAAGTGCAATTTAACCATTGTTTTGACAGGTTTCAACATAACATCCTGACCTTAATATTCTATACCCTGACCTATGAAGATCAGCTTGTATCTTCTTGATCACCGCTATGTTGCCACTTTCAGGAATCAATCGACTTGAACTCACTGTTCATCAACATTCTTTCATGTCCTAACATTTTATTGTTTATATTATACCCTTTTTGACTAAGTGCATCACCTCACCCCTGACAGGTTTAAATTCCATCTGTAATGTTCCATCTGATCCCTCGCCTTGGATAATCTTCCTGGGTCTCCACAGCACCACCAGCTTTTCCATCATCCAGCTGAACACTTCCATCATTGTTTGTTTTTATTACAGCTTTCTGTCATCTTCGTTTTTATTTTGGTCTCATTCTATACCTGGAGTATTTCAGCGTTTCAAGTGTTGATCTCTGTGTTGTCTTGGTTTGAAATGTCCATGTCTAGAATGTCCATTTCCAAACTGTGGATGTCTTGACAAAGAAGCTACTAATGTGGAAGAATTTAGTGCTTGTCGAGTTTCCCTGGATAATCTGATTTTGGACTCTCCATGATATCATGAAATAAAGCCTTCTTACCTCAAAGACTGATCGGTGTGAGTTGCTTTTCTCTGACAACTAAACACGGAGCTGCAAGTATAATTCTCATCTTCATGATGATAAAATCATGTCCCGTCACTCCCAGGTTCGCTAAAACATTGTTTTAAGTTGAGGACCCACTATGGAGTGGGTGGGGGGGGGGGGGGGGGGCGGGGGGAGGGATCTGGGTCCAGAGGGCTCAGCTTCAGAATACAAAAAAACACCCCTTCAGAACAGAGATGAGGAGGATGGCAGTGGAGGCCAAGTCATGGGGATATTTAAGATGGAGGTAGATACTTTCAGGAAGAGAATCAAGGGTAACGGGGAGAAAGCTGGAGAATGGGGTTGGAGCGGGGTGTAAATCAGATATGATAGAATGGTAGGGCAGACTCAATGGGCTGAATGGCCTATTGGGCTCCAATGTCTTATTTTAAAATTTAAATTTAAATTTTATTACCTTTTAATTATTTAGTAGTGGACAACCTATGTTTAGCCAGTAGCCTCTAAAGGGAGGGGTTTGATAAATTAGTTTTTTTTTCTTTACTTCTCAATGTAACATAGGTCTCAGCATCATTATTATGTGATTTGTTAGAAGGTGATTCTGGCCATTTAAACCCATGCTGCCCATTTACACTCAAATGAACCTACAATCCCATATGCTTTTGGAGAGTGGGAGAAAACTGGTCTGGTGTCTTACTATAGTCTTTTAATTGGAAGGGTGATACTGCTTGATTGCTTATTTTGCTTTTTGATGGATCGAGAGTATGCAATGAAAATTTTCACTAAAATCAGAAATGTTCAATCTGTTGTCATCCATATTTTGACCTCATCCCCAACTTCAATCAATTCCACCTCCGATGTCTCTGATTTTGAAGACCCAAACTCTGGGCTCAGATTTCACATTTTTTTTTTGTCAGAGTACATACATGACATTACATACAACCCTGAGATTCTAATTGGTAGTGCAAAAGATAAACGGTACATATGTAAACAACTGACTGTGCAACGCAGAAAGGAAAACTAACAATCAAAAAGTGCAAAAATAAGAGTCCTTAAATGAATCCTTGATTGAGTTTGTTGTTGGGGAGTCTGATGGTGGAGGGGGAGCAGCTGTTCCTGAACCTGGTCATGCGAGTTTTGTGGCACCGATACCTCTTTCCTCACACTTGCAGCAAGAACAGAGCGTGTGCTGGGTGGTGTGGATCCTTGATGATCGCTGCTGTCTCCGACAGCAGCATTTCCCGAAGATGTTCTTGATGGTGGGGAGGGTTTTGCCTGTGATGTCCTGGGCTGTGTCCACAACATTTGCAGGGATTTTCACTCAGGGGTATTGTCCCCATACCAGATCGTGATGCAGCCAGTCAACACATTTTCCACCACTCATCTGTGGAAATCTGCCAGGGTTTCCGATTTCATAACAAATCTCCGCAAACTCCTGAGGAAGTAGAGGTGCTTCATTCTGTGATGCCATTAGTGTGTTGGGTCCAGGAAAGATATTCCGAGTTAGTGACTCCCAAGAACTTAAATTTGCTCACCCTCTCTGTCTCTGATCCCCCAACAATCACTGGATTGTACACTTCTGGTTTTCCCTTTCTGAAGTCAACAATCAACTCCCTGGTTTTGGTAACAGTGAGTGCAAGGTTGTTGTTGGTACACCATTCCCCTCCCCTCCGCCTCTCTTTCTGCCTTTTTAGATACTCCTTAAAAACCTACTATATTTGTCCAAACTTTTCCTTGTATTTCCCAATATCCCCAAAGTGACATGGCATCAAACTTGGTGAAGCTGGTTTGTTTGCCTTCAATATGAATAGGATGTAAGTGATCGTACAGTAGTGCTGTAATTTCACAAGTTATTTAAATTTTCAGACCTTATTTCAATAATAGTTGTATACCAGAGGAAACCACTGCATGGCCATGAAATTACTGAATAGAAAGATAATCAAATCACAATCATTTACGCGGTAGGACAAGCCTGCAGTTTGCAGTATGTGGTTTTCCATTAACTGACAGACCACTTTCTACTTATTTCAAAGATAAGTGGTAATTTTCTAAGCCTTAACAACCCAGGAGCTATAGATTAGAAGTTTCAAGTGATGAAGCTCTCTGGTGGAAAATTACTACCATCCTATTTAAATATGAGCACTGGCTGGCCCAAATAATAGGCTGGTACTTGTTACAGTGACTCTCTTTTTTTCTATCTCTTCCTGAGCATCAGTCAATGAGTCTTAAACTTGTGACATTCATATTTTACAAGATAGCTAGACAGGAGATAACGCCTCATTTAACGTGTCCCGTCAAATAGGTAATATCTTCATTGCTGCAGCATTCCCTCAGTTAACTACCAGTTGCCTCTGTTCTACACCGAGAGTATTATACTATAGAGCAACCTGAACCCAGAACCTTCAGTTTTACCAGCCATTGAGCCACAACAAACCTTCAGTCGACTGTAAGGGGCAATGTGAATGGCTTATGGCAGAAGAAAAACAATTTTGTGTAATGTAGTAAAAATCCAAAAATCCAGATGCCAGAAATCTGGACCACCCAAGAATCTGGACTCTCAAACATTTTAAATTTAGCCGGCTTTTGTGTGTGGGTGTGTGTGTAAGCACTACAGATGCACAGCAGCATCAAATGGCCACACTTAATACAGGTAATCTTAGCAGAAAGAAATTCATTTGTATGCTGTGTTTTTCTTTTACACTATTCATTTTAAACATAGTTTCAAGTATCACATGCTTTTTTTGTGGGTGGGTCACGTCTCCAGAATGGAGGACCA
Organism: Narcine bancroftii; assembly: GCF_036971445.1. Taxonomy (NCBI): domain Eukaryota; kingdom Metazoa; phylum Chordata; class Chondrichthyes; order Torpediniformes; family Narcinidae; genus Narcine; species Narcine bancroftii. The sequence continues at coordinate 80,587,913 of NC_091474.1, forward strand.
TCGCCTTCCCAAGATCGTGTTATATGGCGAGCTCTCCACTGGCCACCGTGACAGAGGTGCACCAAAGAAAAGGTACAAGGACTGCCTAAAGAAATCTCTTGGTGCCTGCCACATTGACCACCGCCAGTGGGCTGATAACGCCTCAAACCGTGCACCTTGGCGCCTCACAGTTTGGCGGGCAGCAACCTCCTTTGAAGAAGATCGCAGAGCCCACCTCACTGACAAAAGGCAAAGGAGGAAAAACCCAACACCCAACCCCAACCAACCAATTTTCCCCTGCAGCCGCTGCAACCGTGTCTGCCTGTCCCGCATCGGACTTGTCAGCCACAAACGAGCCTGCAGCTGACGTGGACTTTTACCCCCTCCATAAATCTTCGTCCGCGAAGCCAAGCCAAAGAAGAAGAAAAAAAAGAATTCATTTTAAAAAATAGTTTCAAGTATCACATGCTTTTTTTGAAGTGAAAAAATTTAATGTTTACATTTTTTTCAATTGTTGACTTTATTTGCTTTAAAAGTGCTCATTTTGATAAATGGAGTATGCCACATTTGCTAATGAATCAACTATCAAAATTTACCTGTTCATCTCTTCTTTATTCCTCCTTAAATTTGAATTTTTAATATACTGCCAATATCTAACATTTATGATATGTTGTTGGGAACAAGAGAGGCTCTCTCAGATAATTGTTTTCAAAAAAGCCTGAGAACAGGACTTTTGCTTTTAATTCCTGAAGAAACTTGGAATATAATTTTCAAATTGGCTAATATCTCTTCTTCATGTGCCCACAACTCTCTCCTACAATTTAAAGTAGTCCATAGGGCTCACATGTCCAAAGTCAAACTATCTCATTTTATGTGGATGTATCAACTTCTTGTGATAAATGCAACAATGGAGATGCTTCATTAATTCATATGAATACTCAGTTAGGCATCAGCTTGGAGAGAGAAACAAAACAAATGTTTCAAGACAATGTTGTTTCATCTTTGAGCAATAAGTTATCCCAAGATGCAGGATGAGCAATCCTACAACAAAGGAGTTTGGTATTGTGCAGAACCAGGACAGAATTCAAGAAAAGCTTGACTTGAATACAATCAGAAAATTATCAGATTCAGATCAGATTTCAGATTTATTGCCAGAGTAAAGGCATGACATCACATACAACCCTGAGATTCATTTTCCTGCGGGACAGACAGAATTATGAATTATTAGTCATGCAAAATACACTGTTCACAACATTAACATGTAAACAAATAAAGAACTGTAAACAAACTGTGCAACACAGAAGGAAGAAAAAAAAACAAAATATAAAAGTAAGAGTCCTTAAATGAGTTGCTGTTTTGAGTTTGGTGTTGGGGAGTCTGATGGTGGAGGGGTAACAGTTGTTATTGAACCTGGTGGTGTGAGTCTTGTGGCATCTATACCTCTTTCCTAATGTCAGCAGTGAGAACAGAGTGTGCGCTGAGTGATGTGAATCCTTGATGATTGCTGCTGCTCTCCAATGGCAGCATTCCATGTAGATGTTCTCGATAGTGGGGAGGATTTTGCCTGTGTTGTCCTGGGCTGCATCCATTTCTATTTGCAGGGTTTTTATGCTCATGGGATATTGGTGTTCCCATACCAGACCGTGATGCAGCCGGTCAGTGCACTTCCCACCACACCTCTGTAGAAATTTGCCAGGATTTCCCTCGTCATACCAAACCTTTGCAAACTCCACAAAGGAAGTCGAGGGAGATGCAACGTACTGTGCCAGCCCTGATTGCATTTAAAAGATTATCTCAACCATCACTTTCATGGTTTAAAAGAACATTCCTTATACTTCAAGTTGTATTTTAGTAATATATTTCAGCAATAAATTACACAGCTCTGCTTTTCTTTGATAACTTTATTAACACTTAAAGATAATTTATGGAATATTTAACCTGGAAGCAATTTTATTTCCCACTTAATCTGCATACGTTAATTTTTTTAAATCATTTTTTGCACGTAAAATTGATATAAACGGGTGCAATACTCTTGAATGGGCTGGAAGAAATGAACAATGCTAATGGTGTGAATTAATGTGAGAGGATATTAAATAGGAAAAGAATTATCCATCAGGTGTATCAAGGAATAGGCAATCTATCTCATTTCTGGAGGAAATGGCTTGTGATCACAGAGCATCTTGTAATTTTACTGCTGTGGGGATTTCTGAGTACAGAAAATAAACTGAAGTACTCAGAGCCAACAAATCAAGTGCAGATGATCACTCCAAATAAAAACAGAACATACTGGAAATACATCAGCAGCTTTAAAAAGAAAAGCAAAATGCAGCAGTTCATTGGACCCCTCTTGTGAGCACTGGCAAAGGTTCATGGTGTTAAAATAAGGTCCCTGAATGTGATGAATCATTTTCTTGACATCCTTTTGCGACTGAATCGTCTTGTGGAGGCAACACCGATGATTATGGCTGTAATTTTCTTAGATTATTTTTAAAACACATCATTCTGCAAAGCATTTGCTTCACAAGCCATTTCAGTCTGGGGGCCTCTGTATTAAAAAAATTATTCAGATAACTCGTTTTACACAGGTTGGAATTTAATGGTGCAAATGATTTGTTGTTGGAGGAGGTTCGTAAAGCTCTCCCTGTACGCTTCTCCTCCCTCCAAGGTTTAACTTTACCAACCCAAGCCTCTCTTGGGTGAAGATTTTGGATGACGATATCTTGGAGTACAAGAAAAGTGCAGAGAAATTGTGTTACTCACCACTAACTGGAGAGATAGCTCTGCCTTAGACAGCAGTTGCAAGCATTTTACAGTTAAGGGAATATATGTGGTATAGGCGTTGTACACTTGGGTAACTTAGATTCTGCCCAACAATGTTGCACAAGAAATAACATTAGATAACAAATTTTTCCAAAAGGTTTGCTTCTGAAAGAAAATTGAGGACTATGACAAACAACTGCTCCCTGTATATATCGTCATTTGAGGATCTCAGCAGTTTAAATCACTGACCTCCGATCTGATGCTTTGGAGCTCCCATACCATACTCTGATGCAGCCACACTCTATTTTGCTCCTGTGGAATTTTGTTAGGATGGTGGCCAGTGGCCTTGGCCTCTTCAACCTCTTTAGGAAGTGAAGGCGCTCTGCACCTTCCTGACTCATGAGGACGTGCTGTGGGTCCAGGATAGGTTGTCCTTTCAATGGACGCCAAGCAAGCACTGGGACTACTCAGCACCAAGGAACAGAGAAATAGAGTTGATTTTCCAGGTCAATGAGCCAGAGTCAGAAATAGTCTATCCTGATACACCACTGGCAGAATCAGTCCAGCATTTAAAATGAACAAAAGCACTAACAGAATTCTTCCTCCACTGTTATCCTCGGGTTGGCATGTTTGGGCACAAGTCCTTGGGACCCCATTAATTTTGATGATACACTGGCTCAGATCCTGCTCTAATATCAAGGTGTTCCTCTCACCTTATTCAAGAAACAGTAACTTCTGTGGTCAAATGATGTTAATTTTTCATCATTGTCTTCTGATAGGATGGAAGAAATAGCCCCACCCTGATTTCTCACAGTATTGCATTCATTTCAAACATTGGCGCTTGTGGGAAATGTCCAGGTTCTGTCACAAGCTTCAGAGACTAGAAGGCACTAATCCATTAGTTTTAATTTTGCATCATCTCTATTCAGTGCTTTTGATCTGTGTAGAAATATTCTCTGACATCTGCTTCTGACTACTAATCAATGTGTGAAAATTCTGGCATCGACGAAGCTTCTCGGTGAAAGAGTGTGCACAATTGAGCCAGGATTTCTGCTACCTGGTATTTCACAATCAGAATCGGTATCTATTGTTTCTCTCTGTGATTCTACCATTTATGATTTAATACATATTTATTTTAATATATGGACTGTGTATAGGTATCTTTTGTTTGTCGGGGTGTTTTGCATTGTTCTGCACCGTGAACAGGAGAACACTGTTTCATCAGGTTGCATTTGGCACAATTGGATGGCAAATAAACTTGATCTTATATGTAACTGGAAATCCAGAGAATGTGGACCATGTTGGGACACTGGAGCAACTGAAGTGAATATCAGCCTGCATTCGAGGGAAAAAGAGTGCAGAAAGAGGAACTGAGGAATGTGCTCATTGGTTAATGATGAAAAGTGGGAAATGGGGATAAAGTTTGCACCAATTTTACCAGTTGATCCAACTGGCCCAATTTAGAGCTGCAAATACTATGCAATACTTGGTAGGACAATCTCCTGAAGCAATGTCACCAACTGCACATGCACTTTTGGAATTGTTTCCTAAGCATGCATATTTAATGAATGCCCAATTTCAAAGCCACTGCAAGGGAACTCAAGTGTTGAATGCATTAATTAGCTTGATCCATGGCAATTAAAATTGGGCCATAATTCTGCCTGAATGACAAGTTTCATTCTGGTTTAAAATCTGCCTCTGCATCTGTTACTGATCAACCTTTTTGTTTCTCTTGAGTTGTGTGAGGTTAACCCTCTCATTTCCCATCTCAGTGACACTTTGCACCCAGATTGCAGGTCCACCTTGAGCAAACGAGTCACAACCATATGTGTGCCAAGGCACACTGTTGCAAGGACATGATTATGTAAGCGCTGTGCCTCCAAGGTGGATGAGTGTCAACCCATGTCACACTCTGTAGTCTTGGTCTACCTTGCTTGAGATGCATCCAAGGTGGATGTATGGCTGGTTCAGGAAAATTAGTGGATATTCCCAAAGCCAAAATTCATCTCTCAACTAACTTCATTGCAGTTATTTGGTCATCAGTGTGTTATTTTGCAGGAGCTCACTTTGCACTTGTTGATTGTAGTGTTTATTACATTTTAACAACACTTCAGAAGTAGGAATTTCTTCCCACACAGGGTGGCACATCCTTGGAATTGAGGGCTGACAGGGAGTATTTAGATCAGTTTTGGAGAGACTGGGTGTAGACTGGGAGATCGCTTTGTTGATCACCTTGGCTTTGTCTGCACAGTCGCGTGGATCTCCTCGTGATCCACCACTTCATTTCCCCATTCCATTCCCTGGCTGACATATTTGTCCATGGTCTCATTCACTGCTGGATTGGGAACTCCTGCAAACTAGAGGAACAACACCTCGTCTTCCATCTGGGCGCCCTCCAACTGGTTGGCATTAACATCGACTTCTCCGACTTCTGTTAAACTACCCCACCCCCCCCCCCCCAGCCCATTACCTCATTCTCTGTCTCCTTTCACAGAGCCAAAATCAATTATCACCTCTTCTCTTATCTTATGCAATTTACACCTTCTGTTGGTCTGGACTTCTCCCCCAGCCAGTCTTCAGTCTTTATTCTGACACCTTCCTGTCCTTTGCTTATACCTTGAAGACGGGCTCAGGCCCAAAACATCGGTAATATATCTTTACCTCTTTACAGACGCTGCGAGACCGGCTGAGTTCCTCCAGCATTTCTGTGTGATTTTACATAAAAAATGAAATTTTGGGCAGACCACCGGTGGTTATGCTGAATGGTCGAGCAGGTTTGAGGGGCTGAAGTTTCCCTCCTGTTCCTATTTTCAGAGGGATGTCATTGGTCGAGATGTGTTTCAAAATGCTCTGGCAGCCCAAAAGATGCTATAGTGATACGCATCTTCCATTTCTCCAGTTGCTGAACATGTGACCTCCAAACCAGGGTGCAGAGTGTGGTCAAGTGTCCAGGAAAATTAACCAGTCTCCAGCCGTGAAACTTAACCCTTTGGACTCAGGCCATTTTTAACCTTTCATCATATATACTCCAGGCTGGGTCCATGTGCAAACTACAGTATGAAATGCTAAAAATCAGTATGAACCAGCTGGTGGTTGGGATAAAACCAGTCCCGGAAAATGGAGACACAGATTATATGTCCCTGAAAACCGTAACAGGTCAAGATTAAATTCAGTTAATAAACCTGGAATTTCAAAGGATGACCCCAAAGCCTCTGAGAAATGAGCAAGAATACCTCTGGGAGAAGAAATCTGCCTGGATTCCATCCCAGTCAGCAGTATTGTTTGGCCCTCTAGTATAGGCCAGGAAGTATGAGCAATATTGAAGATGGCAAAACAAAGACGTGACCCCAAAATGGGAAAACAGATGGGGGCACTGCCAGAACAGCTGTCATGCCACTGCGGCGGACCCGGGAGAGCAGAGTTACAGTGCTGCTCCAAAGAGTTCGACTACCCAGTCCTCACCCCGACGGTTCCATACAGGCATTAGAAGAGCCAACGGCATTTTTAAACTAAAATCCTGAAACCACCAGTCTGTGCCCAAGATGGCGGCGCCTTTATCGGCAGTGTATCACGAGGTGATGCGGACTCTGGGCAACAGCATACCTGCACAGGACGCCGGCAATTGAGGGAGGATATCTCCCCTCATTAAGAAGGAGAAGCAGAGGAGATGGTGGATGGTGACCATGGCAGTGGACCAGCGAGGGGCAGAGAGGCTGAGGGACTCACAGAGGCTCGGCCTGCTGTAGAACGGGCTCATGGGAACCGGGTATTGGACCTGGGATTCAAGAGAGTGCGGAGGGCAAGAAGGGTTCCCAAGGGACCTCAGTGTCCATGGATTCGCTCCAACGCTCCGGCAGCCTCTGCAGCTGCACAGACTCCTGTTCGATCCATCGGCCAGCCGAGCACCAGATCCAAACCTCTGACACGAACAGGAAACCTTCAGTGCCCAAAGCCTGATAAGAAAAAAACAGATGGATGCAGGATAAGTGAGGAGGAACCGGGGATGTTATGTCTTAGGATTTTTTTGAAAACCTTTATCAAATCCCTCAGATTTAGTGCAAAATTAAACCACATGCAATTTGGAGTAATATATAAAATAAAGTAAAAATTAGTTGACAGACACAAAAAAAAATACAGAAAGAAGGAATAAATGCCCAATGAATGATTCTGGGCCACAATTTAGACATACATACAGCACGGTAACAGGCCATTTCGGCCCACAAGCCTGTGCCGCCCAATTACACCCAATTAACCTACAGCCCCCATACGTTTTGAACAGTGAGAGGAAATCAGAGCCCCTGGAGGAAACCCATGCAGACACAGGGAGAACGAGAAAACTCCTTGCAGACAGCACGGGATTGGAATACCGGTCCCGATCACTGGTGCAGTAGAAGCATTGCGTTAACCGCTAAGCTAACCGTGCTGCTCGCAATGTTCCCCCACTGATCCAAATCGACCTGCCGAGTTCCTCCAGCAGATTTTGAGTTGCTGGAGGAATGTATGAAAGATGGAATGTTGCAGGAATCAGGATTCAGGCCCAAGCTTCTTTCTTTTTCAATCTTATTTATTGGTTCATATAATAAATACACTACAATGAAGAAAAAGGAAATGGAACTAAAAATACAATATCAAATAAGTATATACTGTACATCAAGATAAAACTTCAAACAGTATAAACTCGGTTCCCCCCCCCCCCACCTCCACTTCCACTGCACTGGATGAAGACAGAAAGGACATCAAAAGGCCCTTGCTATTGACAATATATATCCATGATTTAGATGTGGGAGCAAATTATAATTACGAATATTCTGTTTGACGTGGTAAAACTGGGCAGGTGGTGAGTTTTGAGGAGTAAACAAAGAGCCTCCATGAGGCGACTGAGAGAAGATGTGAGTATAAATCCAGGGCAGATGCAATGGATCATCGATAAATTTGAAGTTATCTAATTTAGCAGGAAATGCAGAAGGGCAGAGTATAAATTAAATAAATTTTAATTTTTAAGAAATTTTATTCACTGCATGGTAGAAGCTGGCCATTGAAACCTGTGCCGCCAATTACACCCAAATTAACCGACAACCTCCAAATATTTTGGTTGGTGGGAGGAAGTCAGAGGGCCTGGGGAAATCCTGCAGAAACACAGGGGAGAACGTACAAACTCATAGAGGCAGTGCCGGATTCGAACATGGGGGCCTGGCACTGTAACAGCGTTGCGCTAACCGTGCCACCCCCAAAATTAGTGATGCTTCAGGAAACAATGACGGGCTAAAGTTCCTCACAATCTCACCACGTAAGTACAAGGGCAGAGTAGGGGTTGGAAATAACATCAGTCATAGTCTATGCAAAACACTGGGTTCAAAAGGACATGTGCAAAATGTGGGCTTGCTTACAGAAAGTAAACAATTCTTTGATTCCCTGCAGATCTGGTAGCTCGACTCTTGAAAGCCATTGCTTGCTGGGTTCAGGAGTAACCGTTGTGTTTTCAACGCATGTACATCATAGTTGCTGAGTCATATCCTTTCCACTAGAGCACTCAAATGACAAAAAGGAGGAGGCCCACCATCAAACTTGACTGAGAGCGCTTTTTTGCTTGTCGTCATGGAGACTTGGGCCTGCCTGCTGCAACCCATCTTGTTAGTGCCACCCTCACTTCCTTCTGGTTTCCATCCAGACCTCAAGGTGAGTGACGTCACCCTCTGTGGCCCAACCCCTCACATTTACACTTTGCAGAAAGGGGAAGTGAGGGCATCAACAACACACTTCAATGCATCACAGGATTCTTCCAGTCTGGTCACTTCTTGTGCGTAGGCAAGCTTAAGTTCTCTCTATGAGTATACCTTGTTGGGGGGTGGGGGGGGGGGCGGGGGGGTGGTGTGCGGATGGAGTGAGTTTGGAGCAGTGAAAGGATTGTAGCAGAGCTTCTATCAGAGCTTTTGATAGAGCTTCCAAGGTAGAGAAGCAGTATATAATCCTACCGCAACCATGTGGTCAGTGGGTGTGCGGCAGAGTGCCAATGTTAGTGGGCCCTTTGGAACTGGGTGGTCACCACCATTCGTTGAATCACAAAATCAGAGAATTATAGAGAAAGGCACCTTTCAGCCCATTTTGTTCATTCTGGCCATGTTATCCTCTGTCTACATTCGGCCTGGGTCCTCGTTCTAGTTCAAATTCAATTGTATATGTCCAACCCGATGAAGCAACGTTCTCTGGTCCTCGGTGCAAAAACACACAGACAAACAATACATATGTAGTATGTATGAACATATATAAAAATAAATTAAAACTGCTGAATAATAGTAGAGGGTGAGTGTGAGCAGTTCTTCAGTCATTCGGCATTCTCGCTGCTCATGGGAAGAATCCGATCCTCAGCCTGATGGTGCTGGCTTTGATACTCCTGGATCTCATGCCCAATGGTAGCAGCTGAAAGATATTGTATGCAGGGTGGAAGGGGTCCTCAAATATTTTAAGACTTCAGACAACGATCCTGGTAGGTCACGACGACTGGTGGTTGGAGGGGGGGGGGGGGGGGGCGGAGACCCTAGAGATCCTCTCTGCTGCTTTTATGCTCCTGGCTCCTGTGGATTAACCTCTGATTCGATGCTCTGCAGCAACCGAACCACCCTGCCATGTAGTTGGCCACGATACTCCCACCCTCCCGATCCAAAGATGAACTTGCAATCACACTGCTCTGATCATTACAGCGCCATTGAAAGTGGACTCTCTTGAGCCTCTAACCACTCCTGACGTTACTCAACTATATTAAAACCCGTAATCCAGAATTCGACCAACTGGCAGCATCAAGCAACCAGCAAAGGAAATTGTGAAAAATAAATCGGCAAAAATAGCATAATATTTTAAAATTTGCGCCACTGAGCATAGAACAAGCAACTGTAAAATTTACTCATCTGGTGTCTACCAATTTACCATATAGGTGCCAGCCCCACCGCGAGGGAGGTGGGGAGGGCTGGAGGAGTTAGTCGGCAGGGGCTGTGATGGCAAATGCTAACGAGGTGTGGTAACAGTGGAGATTTTCAGTGGTTAAGTGCAGTGTAGGCGGAAGTTGAGTCACAGGAGATTTAAGCGTGTGGGCAGCAGAGTGTTTACAACAGCCCTTGGGAACCCCTGCTGTCAACAGTTGGGTCCTGTTACCCATTCTCTGTGGCATCCTGTCATAGTAATCAGCCCTCAGGCTGGCAGCCTGGGGCCCAGCTGTTCGAGGTTCATTATACAACTCAATCAGAAGAGATCCGACTGGTTTACTTCATGCTGATGTCCTCTGCTTCAGTAGAAGGACTCTAATTAAAAGAAAGACTTGCATTTCCACTACATTTTTGGCATCCCTTTCCAACAGGACATCCCAAAACACCTTCTATCAAATGAAGTGTAATGCAGGGAGAATAATATTTTGCACACAGTATGCCCCCATTAAAAACAATACGACAATCTGGATGAGTGTGGCTCAAGGATGGCGTGATTTAAATTTTTTTCACAAAGGACACACAAAAAATGGCGGGGCTGCTGCAATAGAGCGCCACCACTGGTGCGGACTGTGGAGATACAGTGCCCCTCCACAAGGTTTCACTGCCCAGTCCAACAGATGATGGCTCCTCCCGTTGAAGGAGCTGACGGTGGTTTTTGTAAAATTCCTGCGTCCACGGGGTCTGGGCCCAAAGCGGTGGTGCCCTTGTTCAGTAGCGGCCGCAGCAGGTTGCAGACTCTAGAGGGGCACCAGAAAATGGGCAGACCACCCCCACGTTTGAGAGGAAGAAGCAGAGAAGTCCACCCAGAGCTGGAGATCAGTGAGAGGCTGAAGAACACACAAAGGATGAGTTGTTGGGGACAGGAGGCTGCTGGCTGCTGGCAACAGCGAGTCAAAGGACTCCCACCTGGCTGCGGACTGCCAGGTACAAGGTATCAGAAGTGGGATGCCAAGGGCATCATGTCAGACATTGGGATCCGGAGCCTGGACTGAAATGGTTGAGCGGATACAAAGGATGTAGGAATGCTGGAGGCGAATCTATGGACACTCAGTGACTCTGGGGAGACTCTCTTTTGCTCCTCTCTCTCTGACTGTAAGGGGCACTGGGCAATTACTGATGGCAAATCTTTGTCAGCCTTACAGTGGATTGAAGGAAATTAGTGTAATATTACATTTTCTGTTTTATTACATGACAATAAAAGAACCTTGAATAGTAATTTGGAGCACTTTTCTGTCAGGATTGAAGGTTTGGGCTGGGGATCAGCCAAAACGTTCAGAACTAAGAATTATAGATTGCTCTTGCTACTAAGAATGCATGGTTTCAAGACAGGCATATGGAGTTAAGGTGGAGATCTACCGATTACTGCATTTTCCCTTAAACCATGGGAAATGAGATTTTTCTACTCTCAATCATAGCGTCAGGAGCATAAGAGAGTTGTGGTTGCCAACTCTGGAGGTTTTGTCATGTGCAATGAGGTCCAGCCTCCAGATGTATTTTGTTTAATTCCTCCATGATTCTTCTGGAGAGGAGTCGCCGGGAGCAGCATCTTGAAGATGAGTCCCTGAAGACTCTGGGGCAAGTCTGATTGGATTTGCAGCCCCACTGAAGACACAAGGCTCCAGGCTTCAGTATGGTTGCTGCAGAGAAATGGATCAGAGGTCAATCCACACGACCATAAGAGCGGCAGAGAAGATCACTGGAGTCTTCCTCCTGCCCCCTTCCCCCTCCCCCTCCCATCGAAGTGATCTACTGGGATCATTGACTGAAAAGGGTGCGTAAATGCATTGAGGATCCCTTCCACTCTGCACACCGTTTATTTCAGCTGCTCCCATCAAGAAAGAGATACAGGAGTATCAGAGCCAGCACCACCAGGCTGAGGGACATTTTCATCCCACGGGTGGTAAGAACGCTGATCAACCAAAGGAACTGCTTGCCCTAACCAACCGACAATCTCATTTGTACAGAGCAATATTTATTTGTTTATTTTTATAGCTAAATTACTTGTCCTGTATGCATATTGCCTATCTGTATGTGTGTCATGTCTGATTGTGTGTCTGTGTGTTTTGCACCGAGGACCGGAGAACGCTGTTTTTTCGGGTTGTACTTGGACAATCAGATGACAATTGACTTGACTTGACAGTGCAACTTTGTTAATGAAGCACGGAATGAAACTGAGCTCCCAGAATTACTTCCATGCACCACGTCACTCCGGCGAGTACAGAGGGAGTACAGCATTGTTAGCAGCGCCGTCATTCACATCTGACATGAAATCGGGCTTCCATCTCAGTTGGAAGCAAAAAGATCCCATGACGTTATTCTTAAGAAGGCCATAGAATGCTCTCCAGTGCCCTGGTCAATATCTATTCTCCAATCAACATCATTAAGAAAGCACATCATCTGTTTGTTAACTGTTTGTGAGATCTTCTGTTTGTAGCATTTCCCACATTAGATCACCACAGTACAAATGGTCCTCACAGGCCACAAGGCAATGAGGCTGGCAAATGCACTAGATAAGTGCAAGCCTTTCTTTTGTTGTTGCTTGACCACTCCTGTGGACCTGCCTGTAACTTTCAGCTTCTGAACATACAGTACCCTCCCTTATACATGATTTTCCTTTATTTGCTCCAATTCACAAGTGATAAAAGTGCACATTGCAGATTTTATTCAAGGTTATTTATATACATTTTGGATTGACCATGTGTATAAATAAATCAGCACTTTTTATACATGGCTGTCCCACTTCAGGGCATCATGATGTTTGGGACATTGGCTTCACAGGTGTCTGTGAGTACTCAGGTATGTTTCATTTCTTCATTAGTGCAGGTATAAGAGAGCTAGGCTGGCTTCGAGCTATTGATCACCTTCGGAATCTGTTGTTGCCATTTTTTCAACATGAGGACCAGAGTTTGTGCCAAGGAAAGTCAAAGAAGCCACAATGAGGCTGAAAAACAGGAATAAAACAGTAAGAAACATCACCCAAACCTTAGGATTCCCAAAATCAGCAGTTTGGAATGTCGTTAAGAAGAAAAAGTAAACTGGTGAGCTCAGTAATCACAAAGGAACTGACTGGTAGGACAAGGAAGGCCTCCACTGCTGACGACAGAAGAATTCTCATCATAATGAAGAAAAATCCCCAAACGTCTGCCCGACAGATCAAAAACACTCTTCAGGAGGCAGGATGTGTCGGTGACCTCCGTCCACAGAAGGCTTCACAAACAGAAATACAGGGTCCATGCTCCTCCCCCTGCCCCTCCCCACTACCATTTCGCTTGGGCACCTGCTCACATTTTGCCCATACCTCGATGAAGGGTCAAGCCCAAAACGTTGGTTTTATATCTTTATCTTTGCCTCATAAAGTACACGGTTTGACCAGCAGAGTTTCTCCAGCGTTATGTTTTATCTTTTATCTCAGTCACTCAAACCTGATGCACCATTTGAAAGGCATGAGGAACAAGATGACATCACAGTTGGCACGGTTGGCGTAGTGGTTAGGGCAATGCCTTTATGGCGCAAACGATCGGGTCTGTGTGGGTTCACTCCAGGGGCTCCCATTTCCTCCCATTGTTTGAAACATACCAGGGGTGTAGGTTAATTGGGTATAAGTTGGGCAGCACGGACTCAGGGGCTGAAAGGGCCTGTTACCGTGCTGTATGTCTAAAAAATTTAAATTAATTTTTTTTTAAAAATTAATCTTGTATAAGGTCCATCCTATCGCCAAGAATTGGGAACCAGGTTCCTCTCAAAGGCAGGGGGTAGAGGCCAGGTGTTAAATTTTCTGAAGCACCCTTATGGCCAACAGACCTTGACGGCCTACTCGTTAGGTCTGTGACAGACTCTGTCAGAATGGTAAGTGCAAAGCATAAGCAGAGCAAACCTCTCCTCTGATTGACCTCTCTTCTGTCCCTCTCACCCATTCTAACTGCATGACTAAAATCCGTGACTGATGGGTGTTTGACCTAGAAGGAAAGACGAAGCGCACTGGGTCTATACTTTCCAGAGTTCCAGACTTCTGAAAGAATGAGATTTGATCCTGTTTACATGTATCCTAAGATGCAGAGGGAGTAGGTGCTTGTATGTAGCTCCTGCGACAGGCTGCCAGCAACTCAGAGCAAGGGGACGCAAGGGGGCGCTGAAGAGTTCCTGACCGTGTCAGAGGTTCGGACCTGGAGCCTGGGTTGCTAATAGTCTGGACTGGTCTCTGTGTGGCTGCAGAAGCAAATCTACGTATACTCAGTGACTCTGGGGGGACTCTCTTTTGCTTCTCCTTCTCTGACTGTAAGAGGCACTTCAGGCAATTTCTGCTGAGGGCAAATCTGCCTTATAGCAGGCAAAAGCAATTTCATGTAATATGATACTGTTTTATTACATTACAATAAATTGAATCTTGAACTGTTTTCACCTAGAAAGGAGTGAATGTGTGGACTCCTTTGCCAAGGTAAGGTGAGGAGACGCTGTGATGAAGGCATGGTTAGTGTAGGTGTTAGCGCAATGTTATTACAGCACCAGCGACCAAATCTGGCTCTATCTATAAGGAGTTTGTACGTTCTCCCCATGACCTGCATGGGTTTCCTTCGAATGCACTTTCCTCCCACCCTTCAAAAATGTTTGGGGTTTATAGGTTAATTGGTGTAATTGGGCAGCATGGGCTCATAGGCCGGAAGGGCCCATTAACCTGCTGTGTGTCTAAATTTAAAATTTAGTACACTCGTGACCACGATTTTAGTCTGGTAAGAGAAATGATGGCTCTGGGTTCAATGGAGCAAAATAGTGTGTTTTTTTTTGAGAGTTTTATTTTCCATTTGCATCAAAACATAGTATTTATCTATAACATGAAAAAGATAAAATTACGACACAAAAATAATACAATTTTTATATATTTTCTTCCCCACCCACCCCTCTCCCTCCTGTCCTGGGTAAACTTGTACCTCTCACTTTGTTCGTTTTAGATTGGTCACAGTGTTTGAGCTACCGAAAGAAAATAGACACAAATGCCAAGAGCACTTCAGTTTATACAAATCTTTATTACAAATTCTAAAGCTGATATCAAACTACAATATGCAAGCCCTTCCCAATTATACTTTTCAATGCCTGGACTGGTCCCAACTGCCGAAGCGAGGCAATGACCGCACACTTGTAGTAGGTTGTCGGGGCACCAGTAGCAGGTTCTCCACCTCCCCCGACCAGGACGTTGGCTGGACTCTAGAAGTTCTTCTTCTTGCTGAGAGATGTTGCCACCTCTCGGAGAGTCTCCCACTTCAGCAGTGGGACCATGGCTTATATTACCCAAAAACTGCTTACCCAAGCACCTATTCCCAGCACAGAAAAAAAGATAAGCAAGCTAGGCTTCTATCGAATAACACAACTTTCAGCTTATCACTTTGAATTCAGTGGTTTATTTGGTGTCAAGGCTAGTCCTCTGACAGTCTGTGACCAAAACAGGCAGGAAGATTAAATTTTCTTGGTACACAGATGTCCTTTTGTCAGATAACTGCATCTCTGGCCCCTCAGTGGAATTTAGCTTATGTCTGCTGATTCTAAAAAACAAGCAGGTTCTCGGCCTTGCAGAAGCAAAGGCTGGAAAAGTAAAAAACACGGTTTAAATCTGAAGCAAAAAGCATGGTTTAAATCCTCCAATACACCTCCCCCCAAAAAAATTAGGAAAAAAGAAAAGCCTGTCTAATAAACCTATATCTTTTAATTAATTGCAGTTTACATAACAATCTGAAACCATAACTAATTAGGGCAGTTGGATGAGGGCGTGGTGGACACTGCAGGTAAAGTCGCAGCAATAAAATGCATATAGGGCTTCCAAATCTTATCAAATTTTTCTGGTTGATTTCGTAAATTATACATTATTCTCTCTAATGATATACAATTTAATAGTTCCATTCGCTATCTATTCAACCCCACAATATCACCAGATTTCCATGTTACAGCTATAGATTTCTTTGCTGCTGTTACACTTAAAAACTTCTTTTGAAAAATATCTAACTTCAATGGGGAACTATCTCCCAATAAAAAATACTCTCGAATCCTTCAAAATTTGCACTTTCCAAACTTTTCCTGATAAAATACTGATATCCTTCCAAAACTTATCTACCGTTTCACATTGCCAGACTGCATGCAGGAAAGATCCTACTTCTTTATCACATCTAAAACATTGATTAGAACAATTCAAATGAAGAGCATGTAATTTGTATGGAGTATAATATAATTGATGTAAAAAAATTAAATTGTACTGCTTGATATCTAACATTAATTGTATTAGTTACACTTTCATAACATAATTTTGACCATACTTCGTCTTGAATCTGGACATTTAAATCTTTCTCCCATCTGGATTTAGATTTCAATTAATCCTTTTTCGAGCAAAATAGTGTTGAGAAAAGAAACAGATCAGCCTTTCAAAGCAAGAATGGGCTGAATAGCTTTCTCCTGCTCCCATTCTCCATGCTCTAATGCATGTATTCTCAATGTCCCCTGGGGGACACAGCACATTTAAGTAAAAGCCTTATTTTCACTTCATGTTACATAAACATTTTTTAGGTTTTTCATGTAGTCGGTAGGAGAAAAGTACAGAAGAAAACTGGGGCGGGGGCAGAGCCGATAAAAGGCTGGTCTAATGAACAATTAGCTGCGGGAATGGAATATGGGAGGATTTATCAAAGAGGAATAGGGATCAGTTCATCTCAACTTATTGGAGGATGGAAGTGGACAGCAAATATGATGCACAACATAAACACATCGTAAAACAGAGGAGCCACGTACAAGCACTGGCATTGCACTGAGTAATAGATCTGGTGAATCATTTGGAAAATAACAAGCTTCTTTCAGAATTAACTGACCTTTCCTAAATGCCTAGGAATTCACAGAAAGTGTGTTACGATAAACCATTTCCTCTTATAAGAAATAACATTGGAGTTTTTGAAAAACCTATTTTTAATTTAATTTAGACATACAGCGCGATAACAGGCATTTCCCGCCCGCAGGCCCATGCCACCCAAATACCCCAATTAACCTACAACCGGAGGAAACTGAAGCACCCGGAGGAAACCCACACAGACATGGGGAGAACATTTAGTGACTACTAGATACATGCTATGCCAACAGAGAAGAGGGCATTCTCGATTGTCTTCAGCACAAAATGTGTGTTGACATTTTATTTTTCAGCATCAACCTTCTTTGTCCCTTCTTTCCCATTCACTCTAGATCCGTAGGTAACCATGAAGCACCCTTTCCCTCCTCCTTCCGAGCTCTTCCTGCTCCCTGTTCGGGCCCGCACATGCGCATTACCGTGTCACCACCAGCGACCAGCCCGATGTAAGAATGCAGCTGTGACAAATGTACAAACTACATACAGAGAGTGCTATACTCGAACACGGGTCACTGGTGCTGTAATAGCATTGTGCTGACCTAACCGTGCCACACATGGATGAGGGTGATTTGGGAATGGGTAGTGAGGGTCAGTTTCCCCTTTGGTCTGTTGGTGTGGGCACCTCCATCCCCCAGCCCTCTATTCACACCAAACCCCTGTGCCTGACTGAAATGCCACAAGTTATCAAGAAGCTCTTCTGCTTTCTTATTCATTTTGCAGAGAAAGAATTTGCCAAGAGAAACAGGATCTAACTGTGACGATTTGTTCACATTTTAAAATTGTCAGATGTCTCTGTGACAACTAGCTTTCACTCCAGTCAATAGAACTAAACAATCTATTTTGGGAAACCCTTCCTCATTGGCTGAAATGCTTCTGTGAATCATGATTTTCACCATTAAAGCATCACTGTGTTAAACCACACCACATCAAACCTTCTCATCAGTAATATGAGCAGCTATAAAATAGCAATTTTTGCTATAACATTTTTTTATTTGCTTTCTCTGTATCTCTGCAGCTATAAGAGTGAAACAATATCCAAGGTTACTAACTCAAGTTGGAACTCTCCTGGAGATTGGGTCATATATTACGAGCTCCCATTTTAATAAAATAGGATAATCACTGTAAGGGATAGTATAGACAGGAGGGATTGAATGGTCAACAGTTAACATTTAACATTTTACACAAGCATAATTGCAAGTCACAGCCCAGCAGCAATTTGATACATTGGAAGAACTGAGGGAAGGTTTGTCAAAATCTGTTCCAAATTCGATACATTTGCGAAGACATTGTGATTTTGCAAGGGAGAACCATTCTGACGGCTGAAGAGAAAGCAGATGTTTGAACCAGCCAAAAGTGGCCAGCCATTTTGTGGAATTCAGAGCAAAGTCTGCTCTGTGAATGATTGGGCCTTTTCAGTGGATTTACCAGTACTGGGAAGGTCTTTTGGGAAGCAAAGTGCTTCATTTTGAATGTGACTAACAGTGAAGATCACTTGGAGAGACCGGTGCCAGGGACTTGAAAGCTTCATGGAGGTCGCCCATTTCAAGTCTCACCTACGAAAAGACCAGAAGTGTTATGACCACAGCTCATGTGGATGGACATTCCTTCAAAGGCAACGCAAGGAGAATTCGTGACTCTGTGGCAGCCACAACTCCAGTCTTCCCATCGGTTCATAGTTAATTCTGGGCATCAAATTTCAAAGGTCTCCACTTCAACACTGAATTTGAAAGACTGAACGTTGAAATAATTTTCTAGATTTTGACCTGAACTGTAATGGTTTGTGTATATCACACATTCACTAGTACACTTGTGTATAGTTGGGGATAGATTTAGTGTTAAGGATAGTTTAAGAGTTAGAAATAAAATGTGTTTTAAAATTAAACACTGTCTAGTTCATTGTCTATTGCTACTTGTTACACGTGGTTTGTAGCACATGACCTCATGCCCCGCTCACCCCACCCCTCCAAGCTTTTATTGCATGGAAAATAAAAATTATCAACATTTTTGTGACAGGAACTTTTATTTTGGTCCACAAGTACTGATCAATCAACAGTTCTTGGAAGAGGGGGGGTTTCCAAATTTATTTAAAGTGCTGATCGTCTAATGCCATCACAGGGACCAGCCTTCATTCCATCGACGACATCTACAGGAGGCGATGTCTCAAGAAACCAGCCTCTATCCTCAAGGACCCCCACCATCCAGGCCAGGCCCTCTTCAGGAGCCTGAAGAGGAACACCCAATGGAACAGAAGCAGCTTCTTCCCCTCTGCCATCAGATTTCTGAATGGACAATGAACCAGACATGACCTCACTTTTTTTTCTCTTCTTTTCTACTAATTTAAAAAAAATAGATTACTTACAGAAATGTAATTTCTCGCAATTTTTGTACCTGTAAAGGTTAGCAGAGAGATTAGCCCAACGTTGTTAGAGCGCCAGCAACCTGGTTCAAATCCATCACTGTCTGTAAGAAGCATGTACGCTCTCCTTGTGTCTGCTGTGGGATTCCTTCAGGGGCTCTCGTTTCACCCCACCATTCAAAAAAACATACCAGAGGTTGTTGGTTAATTGGGCGGCACAGGCTTGTTGGCCTAAAGAGCCTATTATCTTGCTGTCTGTCTAAATTTAAAAATTAAATTTGATAATGCTGCCACAAAACAATGAATTTCGAGCCACATATTCATGACAATAAATTCTGATTCTAAACTTTTCAAGTCACAGAAAGGTTTCAGCATCCAGCCCATTAAATTCAGATAGACTTCATGACCTAGAAATCCCGTTCATCCCACTCTAGATTCTCTCCTTTGGTCTGCAACTTCAGGTTCCATTGGGAACAGGGAGTGATGATGGGGGACTTTGAACTCAGAGAGGAAGACAGCAAAGTGGATGGTGAAAGAACAGAGAGGAAGCAGATTGCTCTGTTAGGCCATGACTGAAGTACAGTATGTATGTTCCTATATGCGCATTGTATTCCTCGCACTGCAATGGTAACTATGCTCCAAAGGACATTGTTGGATGTGAAATGTTTTGGGACATCTTGAGGGAAATGACCAGAATGATAGAAGTGCAAATGTAGAAAGTAGGAGTTATTCTATGTGTACAAGAGGAGATTCAATGAAAGTGTTCAACGATACATTGGGTTTTGTCAGAGGAAAAAAATCCTGTTTCCAATAGAAAGAGTTAATCACCATAAGTCACCATAAGATATTGTCAAAATAATCCAGAGGGAAAGGAGAATTTTTTATTGTATCGAACTTAATGATGAGGAATAAATTGAAAAGGCACAGAATTAGGGTAATGTTTAAAGGACAATTGCAAAATACTTGCAAATAATGTTAGAATATCAAGAAAGAGCAGGAATTTGGGGGCTGGGTGGGTGTGCTTGTGATTGCAGGTAGAGGTAGCAAGATTTATTTCTGACAGTCAATGGAATTCTACAAGTTTGTAACTCTGTCGCTGTAGCCAGCGAAAGGATGAAAGATTTTGCTTTAGAAAATGTTGACTTTGGAGAGTATGGTGCAGTATTAGAAGGCCAATCGGATTTACCTTCAAGTCCCAGCAAGTTTGATAGCCCAGCCCTGTGTAAACTACTTGGAATATATTGAACAAGTATATCAGTTCAGGGTGATTTAAGTGACAAACTGGAAATAAAGCAGTTCAAACAGTGTACTTTATATTGCAAAGATAAAGATACATAACCAATGCTTCAGTCTTGACCCCTTCATCACGGTATTTTAAAGGATTATTAGGTTATACCGTGATGAAGGGGTCAAGCCTGAAACATCGGTTTTGTTTCTTTATCTTTGTAACATAAAGTACAGGCAGTCCCCTGGTTATGAATGTCCAACTTACGAACAATTCAAACTTACAAATAGACTATGCACAGCTTCAGCTCGAGGAAGGAGACTCCATTTTGAGTTGGATTGCATTGCTGTTAACATTTCCGTGGAGGATCAAAATAAGTGTAAAATGCCTGTTAGCCTGTTCTTTAGTGCAAGAAAAAGTTTGAAGCCTTTTCAGTGATTTAAAAGCTTTATGAGCAGCAAGTACCGAATTATCTGTGAGTTCGATTTAAAGACAGACCTAGGAATGGAACTTGTTCGTAACCTGGGGACTGCCTAGACACTGTTTGACCTGCTGAGTTTCTACAGCATTGGTGTCATAGTACATCAGTGGACAAAACAGTGGGCATGGAGAGCCCACTCCTATGCTGTCCAAATCTCCGGCCATCTGAGGAAATTGCCATGGTAGGGGTCTGGATCAAAGCAAAGAAATTTCCCTTGAATTTCCAAAATTTATTCCACAAGCAAATTCACCAAAACAAATGATCAATTTCTAATTTTGTTTGTGCGACCTTGTTGTTGGCAGATTGGCAACTGTTTTTTGACATTACAACAATGGCTACACTTATGAATAACTTTCATTCACTGGCAGGGACTTTACTGAAGATGTGAAGGGTGCTATAGAAATGCAGGGCCTTTTCATTTGTTGACGTTGTGTGTACATCAAATCTCTGGAGTGGGGGTGGCACGGTTGGCATAACGGTTAGCGCAACGCCTTTACAGCACTAGCGACCAGGACCGGGGTTCGAGTCCCACGCTGTCTGTAAGGAGTTTGTACGTTCTCCGGTTTCCTCCCATCATTCAAAACATACTGGGGGTGTAGGTTAATTGGGTGTAAATTGGGCAGCACAGACTCGTGAGCCAAATGGCCTGTTACCGTGTTGAATGTATACATTTTAAAAATAAATAAATTTAAAAATGTAAAATCACTGCACACTCTGACCTGCCACATGAACACCACAGGAGGGAAATAATTGCACAAAAATAGAAGTAAAATTAGCCACCTAAAAGCATCCTGTCACACATTCCAGAAAGCAGTCAGCACAAATCATTACTCACTCCAGAAGTTTTCCATTGAAACATTGAAACATTGGAGCAGACAAATATTTGGGAGTAGCAAAATGTCAGTGATTTTGGTTTTCAATGTTACCTCAAAACTAAACTTACGCCGAGGAACAAGCCTTTCAATCCATTCCCCAACACCAGTGTTCCTTTTGCACAAATCTCTTTGTTCATTTCAACGCTCTGTCACAATGACCTGCTGTTTCTTTTTCACATGTCACATGACCATGCCAGCGAGAACTAGTCAGAAATCACTTCATCTGCCAATCAAGGTCAGGCTCCGCCCACAGATTAGCACGCACCTGACCATTGGTTCCTTTAATCGCCTAACCCACAACTGGGCAGGACTCTCCAGCTGATTGCACTATGAAGTGTGGACCATCTGCCTTTTCTTCCTGTGGGATGATTCCGAGCTCCACTCCAGGTTGCAAATCGTGGGCAATGCTGGAGAACCATTGGTAAGGTGCACGCTGACAGAGGGTTGAGGAATGTAGTATTATACACGTAGAGATCACCGTTATTATTAGCCTAATTTAGTTAGTAAAGAATCGTGCCTACACTGTATCAAAGGGTGGCGGGTATTATATTCCTTGACTCATCAAGCTATTTTTCTGCCTATGGTTGCAAGTATCGGGTAGTTGTTCAGTCCGACGCAATTATATCGGGCTTTCCTGCATGCGTGTGTGTGTTTGTGTGTGCGTACGTCGGTGGTATGTGTGTGCACGTGGGTCTCTATTATCCCTGTTGCACTTCCCTATGAGTGTGAATAAGATCACTGTTACAATCAGACTGCTTTCAGACTCGCTGCTCTTTGGACCCGTCAAACTGGTTTTCCTCACTCAACGAAACGAGCCTATTTTTGAGCTCTATCTCTCTATAACACTCTGCTTAATTTATCTAGTTTGCCCTTCGCTGGACTTTCCATGTCCCTCCAGTTCCTCCAGGAGTCTGCTTTCTGTTCTTGTTTTCTTAATGCAATGTACATTTTTCCACCCACATAAAGCAAGAGTTCAATAGCCACACAGTAAGACTATTGGATCTCAAACTAAAAGGAACAAAGAAAGTAAAAAGCAGAAGCAGGAGTAGTCAATTTTACCCTGTGTGTCTGCTTCATTATTCAATGAGATCATGACTAATTCTTTAACCTTACATCAGGTTCCTGCACTAACCACATCTCCCTTGATTATGACCATAACAGCCTACAAACTGAGAGCGAATGCTATCGATGGCTCTGAAGCTTCATTACCCGAGGAGCTGAACGCCTTCTATGCCTGCTTTGAGAAGAAGAAACAAACAGTGCCTACTAGAATCCTGAAAAGGCCAAGGACCATGTGGTATTTCTCTTTGAGGGTGACATCAGAACATCATTCAAGAGGGTGAATCCTCGCAAGGCATCAGGCCCTGACACCGCACTTGGCAGGGTAGTGAAAATCTCCACCAACCATCCAGCTGGAGTGCTCACAGACATTTTCAACCTCTCATTGCAGCAGTCAGAGGTTCCCACCTGCTTCAAAAGCGCATCAATCATCTGGGTACCCAAGAAGAGTAGCGTGGGTTGCCTCAACCAGTAGCACCAACCTCTACTCTGATAAACTGCTTTGAGAGGCTGGTCATGGTCAGAATTAGCATGAACCTAAGCAAAGATCTGGATCCACTTCAATTCACCTATCATCTCAATCACTCCACAGCAGATGCAATACCTCTGGCTCTCCAATCACCTCTGGTTCACCTCAAAAACAGCAATTCATATATATATATATATATATATATATATATATATACGGCTGCTCTTCATTAACTACAGCTCAGCCATCAAGGCCATTATTCCCTCAGTGTTGGTCAAGAAGCTACAAACTCTAGGTCTCTGTACCCCACTCTGCAACTGGATCCTTGACTTTCTCATTGGAAGAACCCAGGCAGTACAAATTAGAAACAATGTCTCTTCCTCACTGATTATCAACACAGGCGCACCCCAAGGATGCGTGCTTATCCCACTGCTCTACTCATTATACACCCATGACTGTTGGGCCAGGCACATTTCCGATGCTATCTACAAGTTTGCCGATGGCACCACAGTTGTCGGCAGAATCACAAACAGCAATGAGGAAGCGTTCAGGAGGGAGTAATGGCAACAACCTTGCGCTCAACATTAGTAAAACCAAGGAGATGATTGTGGACTTCAGAAGGAATCAGGGGAATGCGATCCAGTCCTCATTGAGGGCTCAATAGTGGAAAGGGTCAAGAACTTCAAATTCCTGGGTGTCGACATCTCTGAGGATTTGTCCTGAAGCTCCACATTGATGCAGTCATGAAGAAGACTCACCAGCAGCTGTACTTTGTGAGGTGTCTGAGGAGGTTTGGTATGATACCAAATTTCAACAGATGCACCATGGAGAGCATTCTGGCTGGTTGCATCACTGTCTGGAATGGAAGTACCAAATCTCAGGACCAGAATAAACTCCAAAGGGTTGTTAACTTGAGCTACGACGTTACAGGTACCAGATTTAGCTCCACTGAGGATGTCTACATGAGGCAGAGTCGTAAAAAAGCAGCCTCTATCCTCAAAGACCCCCACCACCCAAGCCACACCCTCTTCACTCTGCTACCATCAGGAAGAACATACTGAAGTCTAAAGATGAGCACTCAACGGCACAAGGACAGCTTCTTCCCCACTCCCATCAGATTCCTGCATAATCAATGAACCAAAGACACTGCCTCACTTTTTGTTCACTACTATTTTTTTAAGAGTATTATTGTAAGACGTTTGCTCTACGACGCTGCCGCAAAACACCGAATTTCATGACTTGTTCATGACAATATATTTTGATTCTGATATCTAAGATTATTGATCTCTTTCTTGAATATACTCAGTAAACTGAGAAACCACTACCCTCTTGGAAATAAACTCTGGATGATGAGGTTCAAGACTGAAGATTCCTTCATTGTCATGTAATAAAACAAGTGTAAGGCAGACAAAGTGCCCACCAACCTTACAATCAGAGAAAGAGAGTCCATGGATTTACCTCCAGCTCTTCCACAGCCTCTGCAGCCACATAGCCTTCAGTCCAAACCAAATGCAACCCGAGCTCCAGATCCAAACCTCTGACATAATTAGGAAGCCTCTGGAGTCCGTAGCAGCCCTCTCGCATCCCTTCAGCCAGTCTTGAGCCAGTCTCCAGCAGTCCTCAGCCAGGTGTGAATCCTTTTACTGCAGTCGGCAGTCTGCGTGGGTTCCTTGCCTTGAGTCATCAACAGCTCATCCCTTGTGTGTTGTAAGCCCCTCACTGATCTGCCTCCGTGGTCACTGTTCAGTCTGGTGATCTTCTCTGTTTCTCCCTCTCAAACAGTGGGCTGTTCTCCCTGTTTTATGGTGCCCTGCTTCAGTCCTCTGCTCTTCCTGAGTCTGTAAGCCCTCGTCGCCACTGCCAAACATGGGCCCAGACCCTAGGGTTGCAGAATTTTAAAATAAACCACCACCAGCTGCTTTAACAGGCTGTTTGGAGAGCCATCAGTAGAACCCTGTGGGGGAGCTTTGTGTCTCCACTGACCGTTCTCCATGGGTGTGCACCAGTAGAAGCCCTGCCATTTCTGCACCGCCATTTAAAAAAACTTCTTCTTCATCATGAATGGACCTTTTATTGTGAGATAATTACCTTTGGTTCAATTCACCCAGTCATGGAAAACATCGATTCTGTCGAGCTCATAAAGAGAGACATGGTGTGGAAATGGGCCTTGCTGACCATCAGGTTTTCACTAACCACCTATTCATCAGATTTTCTATTCTCCCCACATTCTCTTCATGTTCCACCAGATTCTATCACCTCTCTGAGTGAAACGTGCTTGTAGTAAACACACACAGAAATGCTGGAGGAACTCAGCCGGTCTCGCAGCATCCAGAGGAGGTGAAGACTTTTTGGGCCTCAGCTCTTCAAGGTATAAGCAAAGCACAGGAAGGCACCAGAATCAACACTGAAGCATTGCAGGTGGACCAATACTTCTCTACACACAAAGGGATTTTTAGTGGTCAATCAATCTACCAACCTGCACATCTTTGGGATGTTGGAGGAAACCAGGGATCCCAGAAGAATTCCAAATGGTCACAGGAAGTACAAGCCAACTCCACACAGACAGCACCTGAGGTCAGGATTGAACCTTCGTGAACCAACACACTAATGGCATCATGAATAAACTAGGTCAGCGCCTCTACTTTCTCAGGAGATGGCAGAGATTTGATATGATATTGGAAACCCTGGCAAATTTCCACAGATGTGTGGTGGAAGGTGTGTTGACCTGCTGTGTGAAGCAAAAGTTTGAGGACACAGCCCAGAACATCACAGGTAAAACACAATCAAGAACCTCTATGGGGAATGCTGCCATCAGAGAGCAGCGGTAATCATCAAGGATTCACACCACCCAGCATATGCTCTGTTCTCACTGCTACCATCAGGAAAGAGGTCAAGGGGCTGCAAGACTCACAGCACCAGGTTCTCACTGCTCCCCCTCCACCATCAGACTCCTCAACAAACTCATTCAAGACTCTTACTTCTGCACTTCTGATTTTTTTTCTTCTCTCTATTGCAGTCAGTTTGTTTACATGCGTACATTGTATACAGATTTCTTTGCACTACCAAAAAGTGGTAATTCTGGGTCACCCACAGGAAAAAGAGTTTCAGGCTTGATGCAATATATGTACTCTGACAGTAAATCTGAAATCTGAACCGGGTCACCTGTGCTGTAAGTCTGAGGCTATAAGACCTGCACCACTGTCCTAACACCAAGCCCAGTAAGGATCTGCTGTTTCAATAGCCTCTTTAAAACTTCAGCACCTGGGCAGCCCTTCTGGGACCCAGGTGCGGTGACTGCAGCAAAGGTGATGGAAGGAACTTTTAAATTGCAGGGGAATCTACCAATTAAATTACCAACCTGGCAATTTAAGGGGGAATCCCACCCCCACAATGATGCATCACGTACTCACCGGAAGTACTATTGGAGGTTCAGATGCTGCCTGCCTGGTGATGCACGCACGCAAACACTGACATCACTGGAATAAATGGATCGGCCATTTTCATTTTTAAATCGCCTGTGGACACAACCGAGGTAAGTTTAACTGGGTTTCCTGACTACCTTTGAGGTAGGTCAGGGGCCCAGTTGGATTCTGAGCCTTTCTAACTGCCACGCAACTTGGCGCTAACCAGGCAAATTGCCTGGTTAACCCTATTTTACAGAGGAGTTTGAAAGGGCCTCGTGGGACCAATCATCTCCCAATTTTTTAATCTCCAGGGAATAGAAACACTGGTCTGCTTCATCTCGATGGAATAATCCTATCATTCCAGGGAATCAATCTGGTGTTGTGGTTAAAATTTTGAGCACAGTATCTCTTTGTGTCTGAATTTATAAAATTATGAAAGGCAGAGATAAGAGAGATCCAGGTAAGTTGTTCCCATTGGTGGGGGAGACCAGGACACAGAGCCTCAAGATTCAGGGTAGTAGATTTAGGATGGAGGTGAGGAGGAACTGCTTTTCCCAAAGGGTGGTGAATCTGTGGAATTTCCTGCCCTTTGAAGCAGAGGAGGTGACTTTAGTGAATATACTTAAGACAAGATTGGATAGATTTTTACAGAGTAGGGGAATACTGGGGATGGAGATGAGCCTGCCATCAGATCACCCATGTTCTCATTGGATGGCAGAGCAGGCTTGATGGGCTGGATGGCTGATTCCTGATTCTAATTCTGACTTTGTTGTGTTTTTATGACCCAATTGAGCGAGATTTGAACTGAGGGTGTAGATCTTTGCTTGCTTATTACAACACCGGAAGGCATCCAACCCAAATAACAAACTCCATCAATTACCATCCCTCCTCTCTTCTCCCTTCCCTAGAATCCTGCCACTGATTCTCCCTCCCTTGTCCATCAGCTGCTGATTTGCATTGAAGTGTACAGTAGCCATCTGATCTAACAGCATGTCGTTGGGGTGTGGGAGGCAACTGAAGGAAAGCCTTGGGGTCACAGGGAGAACATTCAGACAACACTGAGGTCAGGATCAGACTGAGGACCTAGGGGATGTGAGGCAGCAAGACCAAATGCTGTTGCACCACGCCATTCATCTTAGACCAAGTATCCACCTCCCTCTCTGACCCTGCTCAACAAGCATCCACTGATGAAGTGACAGCAAAGCTCTGAACCCAGGGTGTATTTCTTTCCTCTTTACAGAACCACAGCATTATTCACACTCCGTCGTCATGGTAACGTGTTGGCTACATTACAAAATACGACGATGTTCCCTGAAGAGAAGTGTTTAGATTAAGAAAATCATCAACTGCAATTAGAAATGGGAGCAGATATTTTCCGACTGGTTCTGTCACCTTTGATGTGTTTGTGTTCTGTCTGCTTTCTCAAGGCAACCAGCATTAAGGGGTGAGCGAGACAGTTCGAGCAACACTGTTGCCGCAGCAGCGACCCAGGTTCAAATCCGGAACTGTCAGTGAGGAGTTTGTACATTCTCCCCGTGACTGCGTGGAATGGTGCTCTGGTTTCCTCCCACCATTCAAAACATACCGGGTCAAGAGCTGAAAGGGCCTGTTACTGTGGTGTATGTATGTCTAAATTTGACAGGAAACACACAGGCAAAGTTAGGACAAGCACATTATGCAGATTTACCATGCACAAACTTACAGCTGATACGCCATTTATGCTCCTGCCACCTTCACTGACCTATCCCATCGCATCCATTAGTGTAGGCCATTCCATTCTTGCCCATAGTTTAATCATTCACAGGACACAGAGGCCCTCCTTTATTGAAAAAATTAACAAGATTATTCCCCATCCAATATGCCCACCTCATTCTTGTCTTCTGCAATCCTGCGGGATCAAGGATGACTTGCTCTCACTGAGGTCTGTGAGGTCCCCATACCCTGAAGAAGAGCTTAAATTGACGGTAATATATCCATGGATGCTGCAAGTCCAGCTGAGTTCCTCCAGCATCTCTGTGCTTTTAATTTAATGACAGTGTCTGCAGACTTTCATGTTTCACTCTTCAGAACATAAGGAGCAGGCCCATCGAGCCTGCTCCACCATTCAATGAGATCATGGCTAATCCGATCATTGACTCAACTCCACCCTTTTTCCCCAAATCCCACATTCCTAAATTCCTTCCGCAGGTGGGGCAGGAATTGACTGATGGGGGTAGTTTGTGAGGCACTCGCTTTCTGCCATTCACACAGGACTGTGCATGCTTCCAGTGCATGGACTCGAGGCACTCACTGGCACCTTGTATTGGTTATGGGCTGAAGAGTCGATGAGATGTGATGTTTCCAGGAAGGTTTGACTGCATCCATGAATATTTTATTCTGCCTGTCTGGCAATCTCTCCCAATGATCCCATAAGGCCGAAGAAACAGTTTCTTCTGGTTATATATGTACAATCAGATGATTTTTAAAAAAGTAAACTTGAAAGGACTTACAATATAGCATTGGTACCAAGTACCTTTCAGAATTCCAATTTCAGATTTATTGTCAGGGTACAATACATGACATCACATCCAACCCTGAGATTCTTATTCCTGTGGGTGAGGCAGAATTACCACTTACTGACAGTTCAAAATAAAACCCGACTCAATGTAAACAAATAAAGAAATGTAAACAAACTGTGCAATACAGATAGAGAAAGAGATAGAAAAATCAATCAAGTGCAAAGTTAAGAGTCCTTAAATGAGTCTCTGATGGAGTTTGTCATTGAGAAGTCTGATGGTGGAGGGGGTGCTGCTGTTCCTGAACCTGGTGGTGCGAGTCTGGTGACACTGATACCTCTTTCCTGATGGGAGTAGCGAGAGCAGAGCGTGTTCTGGGTGGAGTGGATCCTTGATGATTGCTGCTTTGTGGAGGTCTTTTCAGAAATGTATAAAATAAATGTCAAATACTCGAGGACGTGTTTATGTTTAGGGAAGGGGGAGGTTGGAGTTTTAATAAAATATGCAGAGTTTTTTTTTCAACACAGGGAGTGCAATAAGCTGCCAGAGATAATGACGGAGGGGAGGTATGATAGATTTGAGAGGCTTCGAGAGGGGCACATGAATTTGCAGGGAATGGAGGAATATGAATTGTGTGCAGGCAGAAGAGATTCAGGTTGATTTGACATTGTGTTTCATGCAGGTATTGTGAGCTTAAGGGCCTGAGTCGGTGCTGAACCAAACTCCACTCTGGTGATGGGCATGCAGAGGAGGAGTTGACTGGGGATAATTCGGCGCTCAGTGCTGGCGATGGCAGCCTGGGAGAAGACATAAACTTGCTTGTCCCTTGGTGGATGTGGAGAATGTTGAAAGAAGGCATTGGCGATGTCTTTCCAGTGCTTTGAGCTGTCTGTTGAAGGTCGTGGAGAAGCTTATTGTAGTTCATTAGTCACAGTGGTCCAGTAGATCATATCCCAGATTTAAATTTTACATTATAAAAAATGTTTAGGCATACAGCACTGTAACAGGCCAATTCGACCCTACAAGACCGTGCCGCCCAGTTTACATCCCTTTAACCTACACCCTGGTATGTTTTTGAAGGTTGCAAGGAAAACGGGGTCCCTGGAAAAAACCCATGCAGACACAGGGAGAATGTGCAAACTCCTTACAGACAGCAGGGTATTCGAACCCAGGTTGGGTCTCGATCGCTGGTGCTGTAAAGGCGTTGCGCTAACCTCTATGCCAACCATGCTACCCTTATCTGAGATCTTGTTGATCAAACACCCCTATGTCAATCAACTGGCAGGATTTGCTTGTGTATTAAAGGCAGTGGTGAATTTCAATATGAACATCTGCCCACACTGATCATCAGCTCTCAATATGTAGGAAGTGGTCCAAACTTTCAAGGATCCCAGTCAGAACCTTTTTTGTTAGAATGCAGAGTTGTTCAGAAAAGCAGGTTGGTAGAGAACGTCAGTCCAGAATAAGTCCCACTCTGATGTGTGCATCAGTATTTGAATCAACGATGGCTTGGAGTTCAGTTCTGAATTCACACAGACACCAAGTGTCAGTACAATGACACAATCTTGTTTGACACTTGTACTCACCGAGGTGGCTCTATTGACGTCATGCTGGTTCACATTATGACAGGGAAACATTAGTGTTAATGGAAATCAAAGGAGCACAAAGTGTTTATCCTCCTGCATTCTTACTGATAGCTGAGATTAGCCGTATGTGTATTTATGGTAACAATGGTGGTACCAGACAGAGTAGAGATGATTCTATAACTTGCCCACCAATGAGTATTGACCCACATTCCTGAAATTGTGAAAAAGCACGTCAGCATCTCTAATTCCTCAGGAGTTTGCGGAGGTTTGGAAAACCTGGAAAATTTCTACACATGTGTGATGGAAAGTGTGTCGACTGGCTGCATCATGGTCTGGTATGGGGACACTAACATCCTTGAGAATAAAACTCTGTAGAAGATAGGGGACACAACCCAGAACATCACAAGCAAAATCCTCCCCACCATGGAGAAAATCTACAGGGAATGCTGCCATCAGAGAGCAGCAGCAATCATCAAGGATCCACGTTACCCAACTCATCATGCTCTATTCAGGAAAGAGGTAGAAGTGCCTCAAGACTCGCACCACCAGGTTCAGAAACAGCTGCTACCCCTCCACCATCAGACTCCTCAACCACAGGGAGTCATTTAAGGACTCGTACTTTTACACATTATTGATTTTTTTTTCTTCTCTCTGCATTGCAATCAGTTTATTTATATTTATTTATTTGTTTACATGTGTACATTGTGTACTTTTTTTGCACTACCAATAAGTGGTAATTCTACCTAGCCCACAGGAAAAAAAGAATCTCAGGGTTGTATGTAATGTCATGTATGTACACTGACAATAAAACTTAAATTTCAATCTGAAATCTGTGCCTTTTCTGAGGTGATGTTTTGTACAGGCCCAGTCTCCACTTATATCGAAAAAACACTTTTTATTGGGAAAGTTGCTCAGTTTCTGCTCTAAATTCTAAGATTATTCCACTCTGCAGTACAATTAAATTAGCTTTTTGTATGATCAGCTGAGTTTATCGTCTGGCATATTTGATCTGCCAAACTCCAATCATTTTCTAACCCAGTGTTGTCAACAAAAACTTTACAAAACTGGTCTTGAAAGGTTTACATCTGAGTCTCCTCTACATCAGAGGGACTGGATGCAAACTGGGAAATCACTTTGTTGAGCCCCTCAGCTCTGTCCACCGCAATAACGTGGCCATCCATTTCAATTCTCCATCCCATTTCCTTGTCGTCATGTCTGTTCATGGACTCATGTACTACCAGACTGAGGAACAGCACCTCATCTTCTGACTGGACACCCTCCAACCGGATGGCATTAATATCTACTTCTCTGGCTTTTGTTAAACCCCACCGCTTGCTTTCCCCGTCGACTCTCCTCTGTCTCCTTTTGCACAGACATGATAAATTCTTCCAAGTCCCCGCACATCAAATTAACACCTTTTGTTGGTCTGGATTCCTCCCTCATTGTTTGGATTCTAAGACTTTCTGATACATCCTGGTTCTGCCTCTTCTGATTTTTCCTTGAAGAAGGGCTCAGGCCTGAAATGTCGGCGATATACCTTTGTCTCCTAGATATGCTGAAAGACCAGCTGAGGTTCTCCAGCATTTCGGTGTGTTAACTGCAATCACAGCGTCTGCAGCTGTTTCTCTCAAAAAAATGGTCCTTGCCTGAAACATTAATCGCCCTTGACTTTGCCTTATCTGTTGAATCTTTCCAGCTTTTCTTTGCCTGCTAAACTTTTACATTTGTTTGGTGCCTGAAACAATGGTGTTTGTTGATGCATCAAACAACCAGACAACACAAACTGGCAACCGCTGACGAATGCTTCACTGTTAAATTCAACAATACAATGATTAACAGGAGACCCTGGAAATGGCATCCGCCAGCAGCCAAGCTCCATCACCTTTTTTAATTTGCACACTTCATGGGGACTCGTGCATAGGCAATAGCATCATAGCAAGTACAGTGGCTGCAGTGGGCGCAGACAGCCAATAGAAGCAGCTGTCGACAACTGTTGACTGTGCATCTAACATGTAGTCAATCGCAATCTACTGGAAGGACCCAGCGTGTCCAGCAATATCAGTGGGAGAAAAAGAATGGTTAGGATTTCAAACTGAAATTCGAGATCATCCTTCATTTGCTGTATTTTTCTGGTTCGAAACGCCAAACATTCTTTTTCTCCCACAGATGCTGCAGGTAAGTTGTTTCCGTTGATTGGGGAGACCAGAACGAGGGGACATAGCCTCAAAATTCAAGGTAGTAGATTTAGGTCGGAGATGAAGAAGAACTGCTTTTCAGAGGTTGGTGAATCTGTCAAATTCGCGGTCCATTGAAGCAGTAAATGTATTTAAGTCAAGGTTGGATAGATTTCTGTAGAGTTGGGGAATTAAGGGTTATGGGGAAAAGGCAGATCGGTGGAGATGAGCCGATTGTCTGATCAGCCATGATCTCATTGAATGGTGGAGCAGGCTCGATGGGCCGGATGGCCGATTCCTGCTCCTATTTCTTATGTTCATACAACTTGCTGAGTTCCTCCAGCAGATTGTGTTTAGCTTCACATTCTACAATTCTACCTTCAGTCTTGACTAGTGGTCATGATTCAGATTTGCTGTCTGAAGGAAGCAGATTCAAAATCAATGTGAGAATCAGAATCCGAATGAGGTTTATTGTCATTAACATGCATGAACACGTGTCATAAAATTTGTTGTTTTGTTGTAGTAGAATTATATTTATATCTGCAACCTAAGGGGAATTGATTAATACATGAAGGGAACGTAGGCACAGGATAGGCACTCTCTGTCTGCATCAGTGACAGGGACCTCCCAATGGCCAACCCTTTCAATTCTGTGCCCCACTCCCACGCTGGCCTCATGTACTGTCAGACCGGGGCCTCTCGTAAATTGGAGGAGCATCACCTAATATTCCATCTGGGCATTAACATCGACTTCTCCGGTTTCTGCTTGCCCACTCCCCATTCTCCCTCTCTTCCCCATCCCTCTTTCCTCCAGCTCTCCACCCCCTTTCCTCTCCATTCACAGAGCCTCACCCTGTTTTCCACTGTGCCCTCCCTACCTTACCCACTTATTACCTCCTGCCTGCGGGACTGTGCTCCTCCCCCTGACTACCCCACCTTCCCCCACCATTTTGTTCAGGTGCCTGCCTAGATTTTGCTCATACCTTGATGAAGGGCTCAAGCCTGAAACATTGTTTATGTATCTTTATCTTTGCTCCATAAAGCACAGTGTCTGACTTGTTGAGTTTCTTTAATCATGGTGTCTGCAGACTTTTGTGTTTGACTCAAACAGGGCAAATTGTGTAGGCCTTTCAAAGAACTAGCACAGACAGAATGGGTTGAATGGCTCCTTCATCACCATATGGTTGGATCCTGTTTAATTTTACTCATTTGTTAGCTTTGTCCTAACTTGCTGTACCACTTGTTTGGATGTCACAAACAAATTAACAGTAACAGGACTGAAAAGATGAATTATTAATCTCCTTTCCTGAAGCAGTCAATCTTTAAAAAGAATCTACAAAGACATCTCTCTGCAGCTTCCTAGTCGATACTTCTTGGGCGCTATGGTAACCAAGGACGTCTCATTCAGTTTGATGTAATAAATGGTCTTGACAATCTTCAGAAATAATGATATTTATTATTTATGGTTGATGTTGCTTTTGTTTTTGCTAAACTGCGAGGCAGCTCTTGTGTCAGGCAGCACAAGACTGTGAGAAAGGTTTGGAATTCCAACTGGGTCAGCCTGGACAAGATGAGCCAAAGAATCTGTTCTTTGCTGTGATTCTGTGATTCTCGACAAGCAGTTGCAAAGTGCCATGTTCAAAATTCAGATTTATTGTCAGAGTACATCCATGACATCACATACAACCCTGAGATTGTTTTTCCTGTGGGCCAGGCAGAATTTCTACTTATCTTTGTGCAAAAAACTTTATTTAAGAAAAGATGCGCATACAAAAGGGAGAAATATAAGCAAGTAAGTGCTAATAATCTAACTATGCAATACAGAGAAAATAAAATAAATCAATAAAGTGCACAAGTAAGAGTCCATAAATGAGTCCCTGATTGAGTTTGTCATTGAGGAGTCTGATGGTGTAGGGGGAGGAGCTGTTCCTGAACCTTGTGGTGTGAGTCTTGTGGCACCTAGAACTCTCCCCTGTTGGCAGCATCGAGAACAGAGCATGTCTTGGCTGTTACTTGATCCTTGATGTTTGCCGCTGATCTCTGACAGTAATGTTTCCTATTGATCGGGGTGGCCAGCCTTTTAATTTTTAATTTAAATATAAAGCACGGTAACAGGCCATTTCAGCCCATGAGTCCATACCGCCCAATTAACCTACTTCCCCAGTACATAATTGTATGCCAAAATGGCCTTGTTAGTGTGCTAAATATCTAAATTAAAAATTAAAAGGTTGGCCACCCCTATAGATGTTCTCAATGGTGGGGAGAGTTTTGCCTGTGATGTCCTGGGCTGTGTCCACAACCTTTTACAGGGCTTTCCACTCAGAAATATTGGTGCCCCCATACCAGACCGTGATGCAGCCGGTCAGCACACTTTCCACTACACATCTGTAGAAGATTACAAAAGGTTTCGATGCCATACCAAACCTCCGCAAACTCCTGAGAAAGTAGAGGTGCTGATGTGCTTTCTTTGTGATGACATTTGTCCAGGAAAGAGCCTCTGTACTGAGGATATGATGAAAATTTGCAGATGGTAGAACCTTGAATCAAAATCAGAAACTGCTGGAAAAGTTCAGTAGATTAAGTAGCATGTGGACAGAGAAACAGTTCAGCTCTGATACCCTTAGTTATCATGGCATGAAGTTCACCAGTGTAGCAGCTTATTTCAGTGAGTTTTTTTCCACAAAGAGCAATACAACATTGGTTTGCATCAGTAGGTGCTTTCAAACTGCCTTGTAAAATGGGGTTAACCGGGCAATTTGTCCGATTAGCACCCCATTCACAAGGCAGCTTGAAAGGGCCTGACCTGGTCAGCGTTGTCCAAAGTCAACCGGGTCTCTGCCCTACCTCGGAGGTAGTCGGGGAACCCAGTTAAACTTACCCAGGACGCATTGACCAGCAGCTTGAACAGAAAAATGGCCAACCCGGTTACTCCTGTGAGGTCAGCATTTACGTACTGGGATCACAGGGAAACCCCAGCTGAAGAGTCTTCAGTGATCGGGGGGTGGGAGAGAGGGGTCACTGCCAGGGCCCGGGGTGGAGAACTGGGGTGGTGAGAGGTCGCTGCCGTGGGGGGGGAGGTCAATATTGCGGAGGGGAGGGGTGGCAGAGGGGTCACTGCCACGGGGGAGAGTGGAGAGGGGTCGCTGCCGAAAGGGAGAGAGGAGGGGGTTGCTGCCGCGGGAAGAGAGGAGAGGGGTCACTACCGCAGGGGAGAGAGGAGAGGAGTCACTGCTGCAGGGGAGAGAGGAGAGGGGTCGCTGCTGCAGGGGTGAGAGGAGCGGGGTCGCTGCCGCGGGGGAAAGAGTGGAGGGATCAGCTGCTGTGGGTTGGATGGGAGAGCAATAGATGGTGGGGGGTGGGGGGGGACTGACAGCTGGTGGAGGGGGAGAGGGAGACTAGTTTGCATGACACGTCACTTACCATCATTGTGGGGGCGGGACCCCCCTTAAATCACCAGGTTGGTGATTTATTGGGTCAATACCCCCTCAGCTTAAAAGATGCTGGAGGCACCTTTGCCCCACTATTTGCACCTGGGTCCCAGGAGGGTGACCCGGGTGCTGCAGTTTAAAAGCACCTAGTGTATCCTCTCTACATGGTATCAAGAAAGCTCACAGCATTTTGTATATGTATGTAAACACTAATTCAGAAGAGGAGATAGGAACCCAGGTGATCACAAATTGCCATGGTAGAAGCTTTACATTTCTAGAGGAGAGTGGGAAGCAGCAAAGGTTAGGTGGTGAATCTCAGAACTGAAGCTGAAGCCACAAAGCAATCATTGAGTTGGGAGAACTGGAGGGGCTGAAGGAGACCAGAAAGGAAGGGAGTGTGAGAAGAAGATAGAGAACTGTGGCTGTTCTGGATATTTTCCCAAATTTGACAATTCAAACAACAGAAGATGAAGCAGACAACCAAGCTTTGGAGCTGGTGCACGTGAACCAGAGGACGTGGGCTCAAGGTCAGGCAAGGAGAGATTTAATAGGAACCTGAGGGGGAGAACCTTTTTACACAAAGGGTGATGCGAGAATGGAACCAGTTGCTGGAGGAGGAGGTGGCAATGTTTAAGAAATATTTAGATGAATACATGGATAGGATGTCCTGTGGAGAGCATTCTGGCTGGGAGCATCACTGTTTGATACAGGACAAGAAAAGAACTCTATAAAGAGTTAACTTTGCCTGCGACATCACGAGCACCACTCCATTGTGAGAGACTATTGTCAAGGACCCCTGCCACCCAGGCCATTCCCTTTTCACTCTGCTACCATCAGGAGAAAGGGACAGGAGCCTGAAGATGAGCACCCACCAGCACAAGGACAGCTTATTCCCTTCTGCCATCAGATTCCCTGAAAGAAAATGAACCAAAGACACTACCTTCCTTTGTCTTTTTCTTGCACTATTTTTCAAAGGTGGTTTATATAAATGTTTGACCTATGACGCTGCCACAAAACAATGACACGTTCATGACAATAAATTCTGATTTTGATTCTGGAGGGTTTTGGCCAAATGCAGGCAGGTGGGATTAGGGTGAGTGGGACATTTTGGTCAGCATGGGCTGGTTAGGCTGAATGGTCTATTTCCATGCTGTATGACCGAGAATTCAGCCAGAAACTGAAACTGACTGGAGTACTCCACACAAGACAGAGAATCAGCCAATCAGCAGTTTGGTCTACATGACAAGTGAGCACTGTAAAATAGAAGGATGCTTTTTACAAAAACAAATTTCATGTCCATCCTCTTCCCTGTATAATTTCATGTGCAGCATGACCACGGCATTTATCACCTTGTTTAAGAAACTAACACGTTGCTTCCAAGGAGATGGGGCTTCAGAGAGATGCAGCAGGTTGAGCTGGGATTGATGCTGATTTCTGGATCACTCTGTGTAGAATTTGCACCTCTTCCCCATGACAGCCAAGATTTTCGCCA
The DNA here is from genome assembly GCF_036971445.1 of Narcine bancroftii. Lineage (NCBI taxonomy): Eukaryota > Metazoa > Chordata > Chondrichthyes > Torpediniformes > Narcinidae > Narcine > Narcine bancroftii. The sequence continues at coordinate 80,625,546 of NC_091474.1, forward strand.
ATTTCCACTTACTTCCCAAAATAATGTAGGTTAGTAGGCCAGAGTATATTGTCCCAGGACTTGACAGTCGATCACAAGACTCTGGGGGCAGTTAACAGGATTGTGGGGGGAAATAAAATGAGTTAAAAGAGAATTTATGTTAAAATAATGGGAGCTTGTTTGTCAGTGCGCATTGAGAGAGCCATGGGATCTGATTCCATGTGCATGTCTCTGTGACTTGATGCTGAATTTCCACAACCCTGGGCATTTCCTTTTGATTTGAAGTGTGATTGCTGTTGCCAATTAGCTCACAACAAGCTCCCACAAACTTCTCCCAGAATTAAGTGTCACCACTGAGCCACATTTTTAAAAAAAAACTGAGACATGCAGCACGTTAACAGGCCCTTTTGGCCCATGAGTCCGTGCCGCCCAGTTGACCTATTAACCCCAGTATGTTTTGAATGGTGGGAAGGAAACCAGAGCCCCCAGAGAAACCCCATAGAGACTCGGGGAGAACATACAAACTCCTTCCTCACAGACAGCACAGAATTCGAACTCTGGTCACTGGTGCTGTAATTGTGTGGCACTCACCACTACACTAAATGTACCTCCCTTGACACCAAAACCAATAGTAAAGACAAATGGTATTTGAGTGAGAGGGGACAGGGAGAATGAGTTCAAGGATTCACCCCTTCCCGAAAATTTGCAGTCAGTGTGCTTCATAAAGTCAAGTTTATTGTCATCTGATTGCGCAAGTGCAAACTGTCGAAACAGTGCTCTCTGCTCCTCGGTGCAAAACACGCTGACATTCAACCAGAAATAACACACATAGAGACAAACAAACAGTACTTATGCAGGACAAGCAATTTATCTATAAGAATAAATAAATAAATAATGCTTTGTGCACACGTCTCAGATGGTTAGTATGATCTGTTCCTTTGGCCGTTCAACATTCTCACTGTCCATGGGAAGAAGCTGTTCCTCTGCCTGGTGGTGCTGGCTCTGATCCTCCTGGATCTCTTTACAGGGTGGAAGGGTTCATCAATGATTTTGTGCACCCTCTTCAGATAACAATCCTGATAGATTGTGTATATGGGGGGTGGTGTGGTGGGGGGAGGTGCATGGAGGGAGACTTCAATGATCCTCTCTGCTGCTCTTTGGTCCTTTGGATTGACTCCTGATCCATTTCTCTGCAGCAACCGAATTGTAAATTACTATCAATTCAAAACTGGCCAAGTCAGAAACAAAATGCCCTTTATCGAGTTGGCAAAATCTCATCCTTAATCTCTCACATATCAGCTCTCACCCTTCCCTCTCCAACGCCCCTATTCCTCCATCTTGGTATTGTGTGCACCATGGTCGAAAGACATCAAACTCAGGGTTTTGGACTGGCATTGCAATTGTTTACAGCTGGAGGAGGGAGCGAGAGAAATTGTACACGTAGGATTCCTCTTGTGGGGCTTGGAGCAGGCTGTGACAACCACGAGGGCTCTCGGCAATGGGTTCCAAACAGTCTGACATTTCTGGGTGCCAAGCTAAGTCACCACTAGCATGTGTCCTGAAAATGTATGGAGAGTTGGCACAGTTGAAGGACAACTCCCCCCCACCCACCACACATCTGTGGCTGAGAGGAAGATCAGTGACATTGAGTTCTCATTCACCTGCAGGCAAGACCCAAGATCTTAGGACATGTGGACCTCTGTAGCCAAGAAAAATCTAAATCCCTTTTGGAGGCAAATCTTGGCAGTGATTAAAGCAATCATGTCTTGGGGTAACAAGGTTGGATTTAAGCTCCAGCCCAAGGGTTGTTTTCATAGATCTAGGCCGTCACCCCAGAAAGGTCCTGGGATTGTAGGTTGTGTAGGTGACATTGAAGAGCTGCTGTTTTCAATCTACAGGTAGTTTATTAGTTAACAAAGAGTAACCAAGATCTGCTCTTAATTGTATTGCAGCTGTTATCAGTGTCAGTTTGCAGATGCATTAGACAGCTAACAATCACACTGAATTGTTGTAATTGAGTTGCTTCAGTATCTCATTACTGAAATGTGAGCTCAGGAGTAATCCTCCCTGAAGATACAGAGTTTCTTCTCTGTGAAAGAGTGAAGTCTTTCATTTTTAGGCATCTCTTGAGTGAGGTCATCGGAAGGTGTTCATCAGTTTTCTTCTGTATTATTAAAGGGGTTCATCAGAGCAAAGGTTAACAGAGCGAGAGATGTGGACAGCATGGTTACTGTAGTGGTTAGTGCAGCATTATTCTAGCACCAGCGGGTTCGAATCTGGCAATAAAGTATGTTCTCCCCGTGACTGTGTAGGTTTCCTCCAGGGGCTTCGGTTTCCTCCCTCCATTCAAAATGTATGGGGGTTGTAGGTTAATTGGGTCTAATTGGGCGGCACGGATTTGTAGGCCAGTTAAGATGCTGTATGTCTGTATATCTAAATCCTCTGGGCAAAATGCGTGTGACAAAGTTGTATCAATCTCTTCTGATTTGTCAACTGCACTGATAAACATAATGAGATCTCTGACAAGTTCTGATCCCAATATCAAGGAGAAATTAGATAACAATTGAGTTTGGTTGAAATTCCAATTCAGACCTGGTTCAGTGAAAGGAATAAATCTGATCATTTCGAACTGGAATACAGATCTAAGTCCATTCAAACTCTCGGACAGATCCAGACTATTGGGAATCCAGGACTGATGGGAATTGCGCAGACCTTTCTCAGTTAGGGCAGTGTGGTTGGCACAATGCTATTGCAGCACCAGCGACCGGGCTCGGAATCCGTTGTTGTCTGTGAGGAGTTTGTACATTCATCCCATGATTCTGCTTTCTCCAGTTTCCTTCCACCCTTCAAAATATGCTGGGTTGGGGAGTTAATTGGGTGCAATTGGCTGGCATGGGTTTCATGGGCTGAATGGGCCATCTACCATTGTAGTATTTTTTTAAAATCTCCATGACGGGTTTGTATTATTTTGGAATTCTACTTGAGGTTTGGATCTATTGGAATACCAGAACAAAGTTTAGATTTTAGAAGCCAGAGAAATTTGGGAGAAAATGAACAGCTGCTGCTTTACCTTTGTTTGAGGAGGGTGTGGGATACTGTCCCTGATCATAAAACTGTGATATAGTTCGAACAAGAAGTGCAGAGGTCAGTTCAACCCCAATCATTCTGAATTGACAGTGATCAAAGACAAACCCATGTTCTCAGCAAATCAGCAGTGAAATCAGGGAAAACCACTCGATGAGGAGCAATCAATTTTCTAAAGACTCAGCTATGATACTGGAAGGATTGGGATCTAGTATGGATTTTCTAGCAGGGATGCTGACGAGGCGAGTTAGAGAAGAAAAGTGAAAAAATCAACTCAGGGGATGGGTGAGCCGTGACCCATCTGAATGCTAGGATGGGGCCAAATGGCTGAAGGTCTTCCGCCTGTACTTCACACTCCCAAATGAAGAAGGCATGCAGAATCTTCGGGAACTATTGAAGTCACAGTTAAGGGCAAGAGCTTTCGGGACAAGGATATAAAACAGAGTGGAAGGCAGAGAAATTGTTTAAGGGAGGGAATTGGAAAACTAGATTTAGAATCATATAAATTATCATGTGCAATAATAATAAACTGAAGTCAGGCATAACTGGAGAGGAGATTATAGACTAAATCAGATCATTAATTAGAGACATTTTAGAAGTCTCTGCATATTTATTATTGAATATTTATTTTCTGTAAGCACAGTTTACACTTCCTTTTTTTGTTTACATTTATCTCTTGGGTACATATCTTTTCTTGAATATAGTTTTTTATTTGCATTACCATTAAGTACAAATTCTGCCTAGCCCGCAGGGAACAGAATCTCAGGAATGTATGTGATGTCATGTATGTACTCTGTCAATAAACCTGAACTTTTGAAAAGATCCACCACAGCAACTCAATCTTCTGCACCATCTCGCAAATTTTGCCAGCTGAAAAGATGAGGGCAGCAGGCCCAACGGTCCACCAAAGTCACACTCCATCCTGATTTGGAAATGTACTACCATTCTGTCAATATCACTGGGGCAATGTCCTGCCTGTCAACACTGTTTGCCTCTTCATGGTCTGCCGTGACTCACTTCCACCATCTCAAGGGCAAAGGGAGATGGCAATTAAACGCAGGACCTCACCAGTGATGCCAATCTTCCAGAAGCAGGGACAGAAGCTGAGGCCAACACTGATCCTTGTCATGAAGTGAACTACATGATGCTAAATATCCAGTGTGGTACAGTATTTGTCTTTTTTGTGAATATTTTGATGTTGGGGCCAAGAGTTCTGCAGCAAGACTGGATAAGAGAGAACTCCTGCTGGACTATGGCTTTGGCATTAATCAGTCTGCAAATATCATCTTGCAAGAAACCAGAGTTGTGACCAATATTTTGCCCTTTGGATATTTACATTTCTAAATGAGATGGGAGGTGTTCTGAACTGCTGCATCACCATCTGGTATGGTGACACCAATAAGCCTGAGTGGAAAGCCCGTAAAAAGTAGTGGGTAAAATGCTCCCCACCATCACAAATGTTTACAGAGAATGTTGCCATCAGAGAGCAGCAGCAATCATCAAGGATCCACACCACCCAGCACATGCTCTGTTACTCCCATCAGGAAAGAGGTATTGGTGCCACAAGGCTCACACCACCAGATTCAGGAACAGCTGCTACCCCTCCACCATCAGACTCCCCAATTAGGGACTTACTTCAGGACTCTTACTTTTGCACTTGATTGATTTTTTTTCTCTCTGTGTTGCCCAGTCAATTTTCTGACATTTCTTTATTTGTTTACATGTGTACGTTGTCTCAGGTAATAAGTGGTAATTCTGCCTCACCCACAGGACAATGTCATGTATGTATTCTGATAATAAATCTGAATCAAATCTGAGGTTGAGGGTCAATCATCAACCTCGTTCTTTTGTTCGGGCGCCTGCTGACATTTTGCTCATTCCTTGATGAAGGCCTCAAGCCCAAAACGTTGGTTATGAATCTTTATCTTTGCTATAGAAAGTGCACTGTCGACCTGCTGAGTTTCTCCAGCATTGTGTTTTTACGTCAATCACAGAGTCTGCAGACTTTCATATTTTACTCCTGGAGGTTAACCAAAACATGACTGAGGATAACCCACATCGGACAAACTATTTGCTTTATTAGATAAAAAATTTGCCCTTGGCTGGTGATATTAAGCACATGATTTATTGGCAGACACTTCTGATAGAAGTCAGATGAATACAGAGCCAGTGATGCAAGGTCTGACCAGCGTGTCATAGCAAGGATAAAGTTCACCTTCAAAGTATTAGAAAGTATGAGAATAGGTGGTTGCAATGAGACCGGGATTAACCACAGATCACCTTTTATGGGAACTCACAGGGGCTGACAGGAGGCTTCTTGATCTAGTGGGATTAGAGGTGTGGAGGCATTGATCCTGAGGTGGGGACAGGAGGGATGCCTCTAACCACATGCCTCTGATGGGTCACATATATATTAACAGGTGCCATGTGTTTAAGTTTTAATATAACATCTTTATGAATTGCTTAGATAATGAGTGAAATATTAGAATGAGTGATGCAGGCATTTTCCCTTATTTCTCAACGTAACTGAGACAAGGCCTTGATTTAAAATCTCACTCAAAATATGTTTTTTTTAAGATCAAGCAGGATTTGAACACATGACTTTCTGACTCAGAGATGAGAATGTTATGAGCTAAATTTAAATGTACACTCTTGAGTCATGAGTGTATAATTGGCCCTGTAAATCACCCATCACGTGGAAATTCCCCACCTCCTCAGAGGCAGCTTTCAGTTCTTCGATATAATATTGAAATCCGGTTGGAGGAACAGAAACATTTTCAGTTCCTCAAATTTTTCAATACAGACTATTCAAAGAGTTGAGTTGCCTTATTTGTACCAGAGAATGCTCAGCGGGCACATATGACATCATACCTCGGGATCCCATAGAAAGTCAGAATATTCCATGCATCTACGAGATACGTTAAATGATGGCCAGGAGTAATCACAAGCAAATGAGACTGATGAAATTGATTAGATGCAAGTGAATTGTCTTAGGAACCAATAAATAATGAGATATCCAGATTTGACTATAGAACTACAACTTGCAGATTTTGGAAGACCAAAATAAAAACAAAATTTGCTTGGGGTAGGGACTACATGGAAGGTCAGGCAGCATCTGTGGAGAGAGAGAAAGAGTTAGTATTTCAAATGGGGAAAAAATAACGATCTTGAAGTAGCAGGGGGAGGAGTGGAGAGAACAGATGCAGTGCCTGTGAGCAAGCGTGGAGAATAGTTTGTCCAGGTGATGCATTTGCCTTCAGTTCATCCAAGAAACTGAAATAAATGCGTGCTTAGAGTGGACTCATCTCTTGTAGAAGGGTTATCTTTGCTATATAAAGTGTATATAGAAAAAAAGATTCTCAGGGTTGTTTGAGATGTCATGAATGTACTTTGACAATAAATCTGAATCTGAGCACTGTTTGACCTGCTGAGTTTCTCCAGCATCGTGTTTTACTTCAACCAAGGTGTCTGCAATTTTTCGTGTTTTACTACTTGTTGTCATCGAGGATAATGGACTTCCCTCTGTTGATCTATTTATGGACTCTCAAGTGGCTTATGAGTCCAATCTTGGCTTTGAAAGATATTCCGCATTCAGCACAGGTCGCTCCAGGTGGCAGATCGGGCTTTGGCCTGTTGCTGCCTTTCTTTCCATTCACTTCTCATTCTTCAGACCTGTTGGCTTCAAAAGTTGCTGCTCCTTCTCGGCAATAAGTTTGCTGGAGTTTCCTGTCCTTGGCATTGGTTTCCCAATTATTGACGTCAATGTTACATTTCTTCATGTTGGATTTTAAGACGTCTTTGAATCTCTTCTGTTGTCCACCTCTCTTACATTTGCCTTCTTTAAGGTGGGAGAAGAAGATTTGTTTCACCGACATTGTCTTCAATCCAAACAACATCACCACTCCATTACTGATGGATCGTCAATGTCATGCAACCATGTTGTTATTAACGTGCAATGAATATTGGGGCACATGATCAGACAGAGTATAATATTGAACTACAAAAAGAGGAATGAGCATTGGGTGGCCAGGAAGAGGTGCAGATGAGAGGAGAAGAGCACAAAAGTCTGCAGATGTCGTGACTGAAGTAAAAGCACAATGGTGGAAAAACTCAGCAGGTTAAACAGTGAACTTTATATTGCAAAGATAAAGATACATGACCAAGGTTTCATGTCTGAGCCCTTCATCAGGGTATGAGCAAAATATAGACAGGCACCCAAACAAAATAATGAGGGGAAGGAGCAGGGGATGAATGCAGTACTAAAGGTAGGAGTTCATAGGTGGATGTGGTTGAATTCATTTGATAACAGAAGGACAAACATCTCATTCTCAACCCTCTCAATAATGTGACATTGTACTTCCTTTTTCCTGCACTAGGGCATGTAACTCATGGTCCTCGCCATGTCACTAGCCTCTAATAACCTTTGAGTCCACCAGCACAGGCGCCAACCTTGGCTTTGCCAACTCCTCCCACATCATGAGACTAAACATGAGAAGAATAAAATTATGTCACAGGCCACTAAAGTTCACATTTCATCACCGAGCTGGCTACATTTCCAGGCGTTTAAATTTTAGATTTAAATTTAGACATACTTCTGGCCCAAGACCCTGTACAACCCACATACATTTCGAAGGATGGGAGGAAACTAGAGCACACAGAGGAAACCCACGTAGACACGGGAGAACGCCTTACAGACACCGGTGGATTCGAATAATGGTCACTGGCGATATAATAGGATCGCTCTAACTGCAGCGCTAACTGCGCCCCCCCACCCCTCCAGCAGCACAGCTGGAGACATAGACTCCCTAGGTATTGGACTCCCTTGGTGAGAGGATAGCGATGGGTGGTGGGGAGTAAATAAGCCTTTTCACAGCTCGCAGCCCCTTGACCATCAACTACAGATGAGCACTTACAGGGAAAACACACAAATGAATAACTATTCCACACCTGAGAGCATCAGGGAATTGATGGCAGCCGATCATTGCAGGGTCAAATTACACTGATACACTGCAGTGGACGATTCGATTTCAGTCCTATAATAACAGTCCTGACTGTTCATTGACCCACGTTATTTAGTGGTACAACATTGTGTTTTGAGATTAGATGCTGGCCTGGCTTCTAAATGAAAGGTCACAGTGCAGATCTTTGGGCATCCTGTCACAACATCTATTTGTCGTGTTTCTATGGTGATGGATTGGGACTATATACATCATTAGCTCAAAGGTTCTGAAGGCTGAGGATTTTTATTTGACCTATCTGCACGTCTGGAATAGAGAAACTAGGTTTAATTGGAGCAAAGATAGTGTGGAAATGTAATGGAATTGTTCAGGATAGTTGTTGGTTCACAGAGGAGGAGTTCAACAGTCACATAATAATACATTAAAAATGTAAAATGTAGTAAAATCCCTGATATCAGGCCCCTGGGGAATGGTAGATGCCAGATAGGTGAATTTTCCAGTTGCTTGAGATTATGTGCTGCAGGATTGATGAAATAACAGCGAAAAACACCAATTTTAAACTTTTGTATATTTTGCCAATTTATTTTACGCAATTTTTTCCCAGTTGTTTGAATTCTAGATAACAGGGGTTTTACTGTGCATGCTATACTTCAACTTGACAATGTTGCCCGCAGCCTGCAGAGTCCTTCAGCTGTTGAGCACCCCACTGGTCCACTGCTGTGGTCACTGTCTTGTAGGGTCATCTCTTAAGCTCCTTCTTCTCAATGGGGTTAGAGGTGTGTTCTTCCTGTTTCTGGTTCCCTGCACCAATCCACTGCTCTGCCGGAGTCTGCAATCCCTTGTGATATGCTGCCAAGCACATGCGGTGTTTAAAGCCTGTATGCAGCTGTCAGCATCAGTACCAGGCGGTAGGACCCTGCAGAGGAGCGCAGTGTCTCCATTTCCCGCTTTCCCACCAGTGTTGCCGTTACATCAGTGGTGCCATTTTAAATGATTAGTAGGGCTGTTCCCAGATAACATGCAGCAGGATCCGCAGGGCAGAGCCCACAATCGGAAGGGACAGTTTATTCCTTGGCAGTGCCATTGATGACGGTGTCATTCCATTGAGCAGAATGAAATATGGATTGGGGAAGTTGATGAGATTCTGAAACTTTCTTCAGAAACTATCCAAAAATAAATGCAAAAAAAAAAATTCCACTGATCAACGTGAACATATCATCTGACCAGAAAAAAGGCCAACTTTATGAAACCATATACGAGCAGATCGGGAACAGTTATGATGAGAAACCATTGACCTGAATTGTTTGTTCTGTTCTTCTTGTTGCTGATTCTTGAATGTTTCCAATGTCGGAATGTTTTGACGACAGTTTGGCATTTAACAGTATCAACACCTCAAAACTGATCAGCAAACTCCAAGATCTGGGACTCAACACCCCACTGTGTAATTGGATCCTGGATTTCCTCAACTCCAGACCACAATCAGTGAGGATTGGTAAGAACATCACCTCCACAATCTCCAACAGTACTGAACCACCACAAGGCTGAGCCCTTAGCCCCCTGCTCTATTCACTTTACACCTACGACTGTGTGGCTTGGTACGCCAATAACACCATTTACAAATTTACCGTTGATACCACGGTAGTGGGTTACATTAAGAAAGATGATGAGTCAGTGCACAGGAGGAAGACTGGAAATAAAACATAAAAACACAATGCTGGGGAAATTTAGCACTTCAAACAATGTTCAAAGGTAAAAATACATAACCGATGTTATGGGCTTGAGCCCTTTATCAAGGTATGAAAAAATGTCAGCAGGCATCCAAATAAAAGAGAGGGGGAGGCATGGTTGTAAAGGCAGGAGATAATAGGTGGAGAAGGAAGGGAGGGGACAACGTCAAGGAAGGGGAGGAGGGAAGGCTGGGTGAATAGAGATTGAAAACTTGGCTGGATGGTGCACCAACAACAACCTTGCACTCAATGTCACTAAAACTCAGGAGCTGATTGTTGTCTTCAGGAAGGGAAAGCCAGAGGTGTATAATCTCTGATTATTGGGGGATCAGAGGTGGCGAGGGTGAGCAAATTTAAGTTTTTTGGAGTCACTATCTTGCCTGAATAAAGAGGTGGGGGAGGAGTGGAGATAGACTAAGAGATCATATGTGAGAGGGAAAAAATTCTGAGTTAAGAACATATGGAACAGGAGCCGGAGTCGGCCACCCAGCCCATCGAACCTGCTCCGCCATTCAATGAGATCGTGGCTGATCTGATGATGGGCTCATCTCCACCCACCGGCCTTTTCCCTTAATTCCCCTGCTTTGTAAAAATCTATCCAACCTTGTCTTCAATTTAATTACTGAGGACGCCTCCACTGCTTCAATCGGCAATGAATTCCACATATTCACCGCCCTCTGGGAAAAACAATTCCTCCTCAGGTGGGGGAGGGTAGCTCTCTGAATGGAGAGGCTAGCGGGTGGAGGGAAAGGGGAAAAAGACAGACTCAGTGGAGGGTTTTAATGGGAACTGGAGGTTGATGTAATGGCGTCTGGTTGGAGAATATAAAGTGTTCTTCCTCCATTTTTGTTTACCTGAATGTTTCTATTTCTTGTTACTGTTAAAGTTGAGACCAATCTCTGCTAAAATTGAACAGCAGAAAATCTCAAAGAATTATGTGATCCTGAATGAAATAGGAGGACTGCTGCTATTCACTGTAGAGCATCAAACTATTGAGCTGATTAACCATTGACTTTGGGTATTTGTAAGTTCTAGCCAAAGTGAAAACCATATTATGATCTTTAGCCAAAGGAACAGAGATATTGCGGTCAACGATTCAACATAAGCACAAGTCCCTCAGGTGTACAAAAACCGGCTGCTAAAAATTATTTGAAAATGTTTCTGTCCAAATTGGACATCACTTCAATTATTTGCGGCAGAAAAAATATCAGAAAGGCCCAGGGAGCTGTTCGATTTTGTAACTCCATGGGCTATGTTACAAACTATACTCAGGACTGACTGTAGATGCAGGAGTTGTGTTTGGAAGAGTATCAGGTTTGGTGGGTTCACAGAGAGACGAGTCTGAACACAAGTGTTACAATCACACATAACTTTAATGAACACAGGAGACAAACAGGGGAGAATGTCAAATTATACTCGATTACTATATTCTTCTTCTTTCTTTCTTTGGCTTGGCTTCGTGGACGAAGATTTATGGAGGGGTATGTCCACGTCTGCTGCAGGCTCATTGGTGACTGACAAGTCCGATGCGGGACAGGCAGGCACGGTTGCAGCGGTTGCAGGGGAAAATTGGTGGGTTGGGGTTGGGTGTTGGGTTTTTCCTCCTTTGTCTTTTGTCAGTGAGGTGAGCTCTGCGGTCTTCTTCAAAGGAGGTTGCTGCCTGCCGAACTGTGAGGCGCCAAGATGCACGATTGGAGGCGAGATCAGCCCACTGGCGGTGGTCAATGTGGCAGGCACCAAGAGATTTCTTTAAGCAGTCCTTGTACCTCTTCTTTGTCTCAGTGGCCAGTGGAGAGCTCGCCATATAACACGATCTTGGGAAGGCGATGGTCCTCCATTTTGGAGATGTGACCCACCCAGTGCAGTTGGGTCTTCAGCAGAATGGATTCGATGCTTGCGGACTCTGCCAGCTCGAGTACTTCGATGTTGATGATGAAGTCACTCCAATGAATGTTGAGGATGGAGCGGAGACAGCACTGATGGAAGCGTTCTAGGAGCCGTAGGTGATGCTGGTAGAGGACCCATGATTCGGAGCCGAACAGGAGCGTGGGTGTGACAATGGCTCTGTACACACTGATCTTTGTGTGTTTCTTCAGGTGGTTGTTTTTCCAGACTCTTTTGTGTAGTCTTCCAAAGGCGCTATTTGCCTTGGCGAGTCTGTTGTCTATCTCTTTGTCGATCCTTGCATCAGATGAAATTGTGCAGCCGAGGGAGGTAAACTGGTTGACCGTTTTGAGTTCTGTGTGCCCGATGGAGATGTGGGGGGGCTGGTAGTCATGGTGGGGGGGCTGGCTGATGGAGGACCTCAGTTTTCTTCAGGCTGACTTCCAGGCCAAACATTTTGGCAGTTTCTGCAAAACAGGACGTCATGCTCTGGAGAGCTGGCTCTGAATGGGCAATTAAAGCGGCATCGTCTGCAAAGAGTAGTTCACAGACAAGTTGCTCTTGTGTCTTGGTGTGAGCTTGCAGGCGCCTCAGATTGAAGAGACTGCCATCTGTGCGGTACCGGAGGTAAACAGCGTCTTAATTGTTGAGGTCTTTCATGGCTTGTTTCAGCATCATGCTGAAGAAGATAGTAAAGAGGGTTGGTACGAGGACGCAGCCTTGCTTCACGCCATTGTCAATGGAGAAGGGTTCGGAGAGCTCATTGCTGTATCTGACCCGACCTTGTTGGTTTTTGTGCAGTTGGATAACCATGTTGAGGAACTTGGGGGGGTGGGGGGCATCCGAGGAGCTCTAGTATTTGCCAAAGCCTTTTCCTGCTCACGGTGTCGAAGGCTTTGGTGAAGTCAACAAAGGTGATATAGAGTCCTTTGTGTTGTTCTCTGCACTTTTCTTTGAGCTGTCTGAGGGCAAGGACCATGTCAGTAGTTCCTCTGTTTGTGCGAAAGCCACACTGTGATTCTGGGAGGACATTTTCGGCGACACTAGGTATTAGTCTATTAAGGAGAATTATATTACTAAACAACTGTATAGACATTCATATCAGGCTCAGGCCTCCTAAGCTCTACATGCTCACACATGTGTACACACTCAACAAACAAGGACTTTCACATGCACTCCCAGTTCCCTGTACCAACATGGGTGCAGCTCTCTACAAACACTAATCTATCGCAGTACTACGGCTCAGCTTAAGTGTAGTGCACACCTTGCCCGTGACCCTTCCAGCAATGTTTACAGTAGCAACCTGGTGTGGAGCAATGTCTTGGGCTTGGAACACAAGGCAGAGAGAAAGAAGGTACTATGCTTTGATGTGGTATACAGTTCTGATCTGGACACCTAGCCAATAATGGCCCTAGGTAACTTAAACGAGCCAACAGCAATGGGTGGCTGGAATCCAACCTTGATTGACAGGTGATGTGACTTCCAAACAAATTTTAGACGGAAGGACACATGATCACCCGCAATCCACAATATTCCAGACAGGCAGAGAGGCCACATGTTTGTCCACAGTCCACATATAACAGAAGAGGGTCAAGTTATTGTCGTCAAAGGATATAAGGGGCTTAATGAAGTAGTGGTTAAGTATGACATGGGGAAATGCTGGGTTATCCACTTTCTTCAGAAGATGTGAACAATCGAATATTGTTTAAATGGAGAGCAGCAATGGAATGCTGCCTTACAGGGTGGTCTGAGAGACTTTCTACTGAAAACACACAGTTACCACACGGATACAGCAAGCAGTTAGGAATGCAAGTAGAATGTTGGCTTTTCTTACAAAGGAGATAGAGTATAAAGGTAGGAAACTCTTGACTCCCTGAAGATTTCCGCTCGCAATTTTAGATTTCTTATTTGGGATGATGTTCTTACAATGCAAGCAGTTCAGAAAAGGTTCACTTGGTCAATTCTTGAGACAAAGAAGTTGTCTTTTGAAGAGAGATGGGCACTGAGCCTGCACTTACCCAAGTTGAGAAGAATAATAAGAGATGTGTGATTCTGAGGAGATTTTGAAATGAATTGAACTGCTTATCATCACAGGTACCAAAATGTAGTGAAAAACTTTGTTTGTATGCTATCCAAGCAATTCAACCTGTACTTAAGGGCAACAGGTAGTGGTATCATAATAAACAAGAGTGTGAGGTGTAGGGTTACAGTCAGCTAAAGAGCACAGGGTAAAGTGTACAAAGACTACTGGTAAGTGCAGGGAATGAAGGAAAGTAGTTAAATCAGTGCACAGTGAGCATCTTTAACCAATGAGGGACCCATTTAAGGAGTTTCCTCATGGACAAATGTAAAGCTAGTGCCATAGTTTTGGAATAAGGAGTTACCCATCAAAGATAGAGACAAAGGGGATTCATTTTTCTTTCTCAGAGGGTTGTGAATCTTTGTAATTCTCTATCCCTGAGTTATGAGGGCTGAGTCAGGGCTTAGATGAACAGATTTGCGATCACTAATAGAATCAAGGGACATAGAAATCAGGTAGGAAGATGAGGTTGAGGCCAAGACCAGTCGCAGTCTTGTTGACAAGGCTCATGGGATTGGATGATATCCCCTTGCTCCGATCTCACTCTTCAGGGAAGGAGGTCCTCCGTCCTTGCTTCTGGTGCCATCGATCTTCCTCAAGTAGATCCTGGCTTTCCAGCAGTGACCATACCCCATGATTGCACACTTCTGCTGAAGCGATGAGACACATCCATGACAGACCCCAACCCTTCATCATCAAAACCTGAAATATCACACAATGTATTTGACTGGAAACCATTTCCCTGGTGCAGTGAGAAGGGAGTGCTTCAGTTCATTACTAATGTGAAGCCTGCCTGCTCACCCAGTGGATCCCGTTTCTCAAATGATCACATGGCACTACTTCTGAGGAGAATAAGGATTTTCCTCAGCACCCGAGACAGTAACGATTCTTCAGTTAGTGTCACCATAGTTTTGCATCTGCTGTCATGTTATGGTAACAAGCTCCCAATTAAACCAATTAGCCTGCGACTCCTTGCATTTTGAAGGGTGGGAGGTAACTGCCCAGGGGAAACTCATGGGGAGAACATGCAAACTCCTTACAAGACAGTGCCAGAACATGCTTATCTTTCCCACATCATCACACAATTTCAAAAAGTGACTCCCTCATCTCAGAGGAGGTTTGGCATGTCCTCAAGGGGATGGGAAAGGCGTGTAGGAAATGCAAGCCTATAATTGTTCATGTCACTATCTCGGCTGAAATATGGTCTCATTTTGAGCACCAACAGAGGGGCAGGCAAAATAATATATTCGATGAACTCATGGCAATTTAAAATAAAACTTTCTCTGCCTTTCCCCTCACGTTGCTCTTCAATCAAAAAAGTGTGACAGTAAGGGCTTTTTATTTCTAATTTTTCAGTGGAATTTTACCTTCTAATTTTGCTCTTGTGTGGGGACTTCTCTTTCAGAATCAGAATCAAAATTTATTGTCATGAACAAGTCATAAAATTTGGTGTTTTGCGACAGCGTCATAGTGCAAACATTCATATTATAGCCATCTTATGACATTACCATTAAAAACATCAAAAACAATAGTGTACGAAAAATAAGGCAATGTCTTTGGTTCATTGATCATTCAGGAATCTGGTGGCAGCGGGGAAGAAGCTGTCCTTGTGCTACTGAGAACTCATCTTTAGGCTCCTGTACCTTTTACCCGATGGTAGCAGAGTGAAGAGGGCGTGACCTAGGTGATGTGGACCTTTGAGGATAGAGGCTGCTTTTTTAAGACACTGCCTCACGTAGATGTCCTCGATGGAGCGAAGTCTGGTGCCTGTGATGTCGCAGGCTGAGTTAACAACTCTCTGGAGTTTATTCTTGTCCTGAGAGTTGGCACCTCCATACCAGGCAGTGATACAACTAGCCAGAACGCTCTCCATGGTACTCCTGTAGATGTTTACTTCAGTGACATACTGAACCTTCTCATGCACCTCACAAAGTGTAGCCGCTGGCAAGCCTTCTTTGTGATTACATCAACATGGAGGCTCCAGAACAGATCCTGGGAGATGTTGACACCCAAGAATTTGAAGTTCTTGACCCTCTCCACTACTGAGCCCTCGATGAGAACTGCATCGGGTTCTACAATAGGAAATTTTCAGAAGCAAGATCCCCTGGTCCTTTGCTTCCCCCTCGAGCACTCAGCCATTCTGTGTGGAGGAAGTACAGCTGACTTCACTCAGTAATCGCAGCGTGTCAACCTCAGCACTAACTTCAGCTTTTGACGTCAATCCCATCGCCAGGCAACAGCTGGGCCTGCGTAGCACTGCACAAAAGAACCTGCCCACACACTTTGAATCTCCTCCACACATTTTCCCCTCTGCCTAGCTTTGGTGACCTGTGACAGCCGGTTACTTAGCAACTGCCCCATTATATAAAGAGGTTTAATAAAGTGTTGGCAGCTCCCGGCTTTGAGATATTTTTGGACCGGATTGCTTGAATGGCCTTTCCTCACTCTGTTTCCCAGTGTTAGGAGTGCCCTATTTTCCACTTTGATTTATTCTAATTCCGCTTCTTGCTGATAACAAGCATCATCCTTGCCTGAAGCTTCAGTCCAGCACGCAGCTCAAAGGATTGTTCTCTCACTTCTGGTCAGGAGACTGAAGCCATTCCAGTGACTTGCCACAAAGATCTAGGCCAGTTCTGAGAAAGTGCCACATTGGCCAAGGTGCCACTTTGAAATGAAATGTTAAACATCCCTTACAGGTGAGTGGAGGAAAGTTCAGGGGAGGTGCCAGAGGATGTTTTTTTACTTCGTACAGATAGTGGAGGGTGCCTGGAATGCCTTCCCGAGGGTAGTGGTTGAGGCTCGTACAATAGGGACATTCAAGACTCTTGGATTGGATGTAAGAATAAAGGGGAGCTGTGGACTGTCAGGGAGAGAGGGGCTAGATTGATCATGAAATTGTGCTTTTTTTTTTAAAAGAGCTGCAACATAGTAACAGGCCCTTCTGGCCCATGAGTCCATGCTGCCCAAATACACCCAATTATCCTACCAACCCCATGCGTCTTTGGAAAGTGGGAGGGAACCCACGCAGACACAGAGAGAATGTACAAACTCCTTTCAGACAGTACTGGATTTGAACTCTGGTTGCTGGCGTTGTAATGGCATTGCTCTGACCGCACTTGTTCCACTGAGTTCATTCATAGAGTCCGACAGCAAAGGAACCACGTGGCCTTCCTACTCTAGTGCCACCTGTCTGCATTAGGTCCTCTTGCCTTAGTATCCTACCTATTGCAAGGCGATCAAATCTGCACACAATATTCCAATGACCAACGAGCTGTATGATTTCAACATGATATCACCAGAGCTTTTGAGCTCTTTGACACTGGTGTAACCAAGAGTCCGCTGGTTCATATCTCTCTCTGAATTGGATTAAAAATATTTGTCATCATTCACAGTCCACCCATAACCTTCTCCCCCAATAGAACACAACTTATGCATTGAGGGAGTAAGAAGATCTCATGCCCACATTCTGAAAACTCTGGTTCAGGACAGGCACTTTTAGAAGAACCCAAGACAGACATATTTGAACTACCTACGTCAAGAGTTCTGGGGATAAGGAGGTTTAATTCTGCATAGATCAATCGAGTTGCTTCTCAGTCTATTTCAATGAAAACTAAATCCAGTCTCCATTTTCTCTGAAGTGAAGTTGCTTGGCCTAATCCTACGATGGGAACATACAGTGTCGTGGGTGTGCATCTGACCATAAATCATGGTCGCTGCAGAGTCATGAAAGTGTCAAAAAACTACAGAACCCATGAAACAAGGTGTTCCTTTTACCCTTTTTACACTGTCAACAGAGACAGGTTAGAACAACCCGACTTCTACACTGTATCTCTTTCTGACTCTGTGCTGAATATTGTATAGGGGATTTTGGTGGAGCACGACCAATTGTCAGGACAAGCCATTCATTCCCCATCACTGGGTCCAGATCCTGCATCTCCCTCCAAAATAGCCGTGGTTCAAGAAGGCAGCTCGCCACCACCTTCTCTGGGGAAATTAGGGATAGAGAGCCTGTGAAGCTCACATCCCTGGAATAAGAAAAGAAAACCCCTTGATACCATCCACATTATTTCTATGCAAGTTCATGCCTCCTTTGCCATTCATCAAACTGGCACATAGTACATAAACAATATAAGACCATAAGATATAGGAGCAGAAATTGGTTGTTCAGCCCATCGAGAACTTCCCCCCCCCCCCACCATTTCAATCATGAGCTGATCCATTATCCCCT
Source organism: Narcine bancroftii (assembly GCF_036971445.1). Classification (NCBI taxonomy): domain Eukaryota; kingdom Metazoa; phylum Chordata; class Chondrichthyes; order Torpediniformes; family Narcinidae; genus Narcine; species Narcine bancroftii. The sequence continues at coordinate 80,643,486 of NC_091474.1, forward strand.
CTCAACCCCACTGCCCGGCCTCCTCCCCATAAACTTTGATGCCCTGGTTAATCAAGAATCTATCAATCTCTGCCTTAAATACACTCAAGACCTGACTTCCACCACTGCCTGTGTAACAAATTCCACAGATTCACCAACCCCTAGCTGAAGAAATTCCTCCGCATCTCTGTTCTAAGTAGGCGCCCTTCAATCCTGAAGTTGTGCCCTCTTGTCCTGGACTCTCCCACTGTGGGACACAACCTTTCTACATCTACTCTGACCGGGCCTTTCAACATTCAAATTGTTTCAATGAGATTCCCCCCCCCCCTCATTCTCCTAAATTCCAATGAGTACAGGACAAGAGCCATCACACCTGCTTTGACAAGCTTTATCGTCATTTTGTGAAGGTCATACGAGCACCGTCATACAGGACTGTTGGAGGGAACTGCCTGTGTATTCCTGCTAACTGAGGTTTCTTTTGCACAGGATAAGGGCAGTAATTTGTATGGGTGCGGGAAAGAAGGATTACCCTGTGTGTTGTTTCTTGTGTTGTAAAATGTTCGTGCGGGGTCAGTTTAAGTTGACAACCAATTTCAGGAACAGGAGGAGGTGAACCTATTCCATAATTTTGTTTCATTCCATCTATGAGTCCTGGCTCTATAACCACTTCAACAGTAGTCTAATAACACTTTTTTTCAAAAGGTTTGCTTCCAGAAAGAAAATTGGGGATTATGTCAGACAACTTCAAGTTGAACACAAAGATAATTTCAAATTTGTTGTATCACATAGGAAGTTGGAAAAACGTTAACATTTATCGAATTTAACATGTTTAATCACATAATCGCGCTGAGTCAAGCTCTCAGGTTGACTGCACATGTTCCATAACAAATGTGAGGAGCCCAGGGTCACTAATTTTACAACCGAAGTAGAGCTCATGGGCTTTCTTAATAAGTGCAGTCATGCTGCATCTTTGAGCCTCAAACGTACACTTGTCACAAATGAAACTGAATGTATCACAGATGTTGTGACATTTCCTCTGTATTGAATCTTCTTGAAGACAATAAATGCTGTTGTTCAGTACACTCACTATCCTATTGCCTGAAAAACATGTTCATCAACAGGAGTTCAATCTATATTAATGTAATGCATAGCATTACATAAGTGAGCTGCTTTTATTGCCCATCTGTATCTATCTAAGATAACATTTGCATAGCACCTTCACTAAGTGCATGCCCAGGCCTGCTTGGACTGAGCAAAACACCTTTCTTTATGGGCAATATATTGGAATATTTAAAATATGACAGGAAATTACTAAAATAGGTTATATCTTAAAAAATGGTACTTGATAAGACAATTTTAAGGTGATTTCTATGATCAGCTGTCCAAAATCCATAAAATAAATTGTCCAACGTAATCCATTCATATTTCCTCATAACATGGAAGGAGGCCATTTGGTTCATTGAGCCCATGCCACAGAGCCATGCCATTCCCTCCCACTAATTTCTCCTGTATCCTATCCCCAGCACATACCCCTCAACTCCCCAGATTCTTTCATTTCCCATCAATGCCTTTTGAATGTGGATGGGATACAGAGTACCCAGAGTAAACCATCACAGTGACAGGGAGCCGTACAAGTTCCACACAGACAACAGTAGACCTCAGGATCGAATTCCAATCAGTGGAGTTGTGAGGCTGTGCCACTGAACTGCTCCAAATTGCATCTCATGTCCAATCAAAGGTCTTTTTTTTTTTTTTTTTTTTAAATTTTTTATTTTAATCAATCAAAGGTCATTGAAGCAATTTCATCATTTAGTTTTGCAAAGTTCTCTTGACCCATGTAAAAGCAAGTGAGGCGTGCCCCTGAATTAAATTGAATATGCATGGTCCCCATTTTCAGTAATACTTGCGCTGATGTTATCATGGCTTTCAAAGTGGTGCAGCCATTCGATCCACTCTCTCACAGTACCAGGACCTGGGCTCAATTCTCGCCTCAGGAGCTGTTGCTGTCCACTCATCCTCTGATGACACGGGTTTCCTCCCACATCGATGCACCTGTGGGGTTGGTATGTTAATTGGCTACTGCAAGTTCACCCTTGAATGTGGGAGAATTCCGATTTCAGATTTATTATCGGAATACAACCCTGAGATTCTTTTTCCTGCGGGTGAGACAGGAAGCTATGGGAAAGTGGATGAAATCACTCCCTCACTCTCCTTCTTGCTCCCTCTTACTCTCACACTCTCTTTTTCCCTAATTCCATCACCATCTCTCTCTCTCTCTCTCTCTCTCTCTCTCTCTCTCTCTCTCTTCTTCCCCCCCACCCCATTCCCCCCTTGGTATTCAGTCCACATTCAGCGACTGAGACAAAATTGGGAGACATGGAGATTCATTTAGCTGAACGTCTGCAATTTTCCTGAATTACCTGTGTGATAGTACAGATCTATCACCAATGTATATAGTGTATATAGTTACTGTATCTAGACTGTGCTTACAGCGATTGGCTGAGAGCTAGGCCACACCTACTGTCTGAGCCTTAAAGGGTTGTGTCCCTCGCCAGGTCGGATCATTCCGGACTGGTCGGCCACCTGTGAAGAGCTCCTGTCTTTTGCTAATAAAAGCCTTGGTTTGGATCAACAAGTCTTTGATTCTTTCGATGAGCTCTACAACCTGCAACTACGTCAACCTCAAAGACCTCCTTGGTATGGTCACAATATGCCCTGGTATATGTGAGTTTACCAATCCTGGGAGCAATGGCTGGGTTGAGTGATGAAGTCTTGATGTTCATGACAATCATTCAATATTTTGGGAAAACAAAACTTTCTTTCTGCCGACACAAGAGATTGCAGACTGTGGATTCAGAAGCAAGAAACAATCTACTGAAGGAACTCAGAAGGTTGAGTGGCATCAATGGGAGAAGAAGAATGATCATCTTTAGTCCCCAAGAATTTCCCTTCTGTTATCCCAGTGTTCTTTTGTTCCATTAACACGCAGAGCAACCTTGCCTTGAGATCAGGATCTCTCGCTTGCCCTTGTAAAATAGAATTTCCTTCCTGCAGTCTACATTTGGTGTGTGTCTGCCGTTTAAGAAATTATGATACATTTTCTGATTTTTTAATTTAAATATAAGCATATAACAGGCCCACAAGCCCGTGCCACCCTACAACCCTCGGTGTGGCCGAAAGGGCCTGTTACCACACTGTATGAACTCCTTCAGAGGTAGATGATCGTTTCTTAGATTCAACCCACTTGAATATCTTCCCTCTATTCCTTCTACATTCCACTCTGACCAACAAAAAGCCCAGTTTTCTGCATCAACATGGTGGCCTCAAGCAGGTTTTACTGGGCCTAAGCCAGGGCCCAAAAGGATCTCTCCATGGCATCTTCTCCAAATGTTGGGCTCCAATAAGCTGACTTATTTTGTCACGCTGTTTTGAAACAGTTCAGCCTTCACATCCATACACTCTGAACATCAGTGGATTTTACTTCTGCCAACATTCTCATATCAAACCAGAATGATGATCTTGGTGGTTCAATCACAGGATAGTATATCATTGAGCAATAGTTTTCAAAACCTGCCATGGTGTAAAATTTGGGTTCAAGGCAGATGACACCTCGACCTGGAGCAGACATCCTTGAGAGTCAACTCTTCATCAGGACTAAGGAATGTGAGAAGAGAAGCAATGGTGACAGGGTGATGCACAAAAGCAGCAGACAGGGTGCCAACAAAGGAAGAGCGAAGCAAGAAAAACCAAGGGGTCAGGAGGAGGAAGGTGGCTGATACAGCACTCTCAAACTCAGAAAGGAGACATGGGGTTCAAAACACCTCAACTCCATCTCAATCTCCAACAAGGGCTTCAAGTGCAGACCTACCCTCTACCTACTAAGTGGACTGTGTGAGTCTGGCAACACTCTTCCCTTGAAGGACTGATCTTCGTTACGCCTACCCTGAAGAAGATCTCCTCCTCTCTTCACAGCATCTGCAGACTTTCGTGTTTCACTCCATTCAGTTGATCCATTGCGAAATCTCTTCAAGGGATGCCTATCCTGAGGAAGTTCTCCTCCTCTCTTAGAAGGGCTCAGGCCAAAAATGTCAATAATATTTCTTTACCTCTTCTGGATGCTGAAAGACTGGCTGAGTTCCTCCAGCATTTCTGTGTGTTTTTACTACAGTCACAGTGTGTGTAGACCTGCACATTTCACACTCTGATCCCCTTGATCCCCAGTCCTGTGGAAGTTAATGTTACCACATAACATTCAGCCCACACCTTCTATTTCATCCTGTTCCAATGAACCAGAGAATAATTATAGCACAGAAACAAGCCACTTCAGCACCTCTAGTCTTTTTCTTGCCGAGTCAGTAATCTGACTGACCTGCACTCAGTCCATAGCCCTCCATACCTCTCCCATTCACATATCTGTCCAAATTTCCCTTAAATCAGTGGTTCTCAACCTTTTTCTTTCCACTCACATACCACTTTAAGTAATCCCTATGCCATTGGTGCTCTGTGAGGGATTGCTTAAAATGGTATGTGAATGGGAAGGGAAGATTGAGAACCACAGCTCGAGACCCAATTGTTACTGAAATATTTCCTTTGGAGTTATGAAACTGTGTACATAACAAATCAATTAGGTACAATTAAAACAGTGGTTTTCAAAATTTTTCTTCCACCCATATACCACCTTAAGCAATTCCTTACTAATCACAGAGCCCTGATGGCATAGAGAATACTTAAAGTGGTATGTGAGTGGAAAGGAAAAGGTTGAAAACCACTGCCTTAAATGTTAAAATCGAGCCTTCATCTACCAGTTCAGCTGGAAGCTGGTTCCACACCCCCACCGCTCTCTGTGTGAAAAAGTTCCCCTCATGTTCTCCCCAAATTTTTCCCCCTTCACCCCTAACCCATGACCTCTTGTTTGAATCTCACCCACACCCAATGGAAAAAAAACAATCAACATTTACTCTGTCTATCCCCCTCATAATTTTAAACACCTCTATTAAATCACCCCTCATGCTTCTATGCTCCAGGGAATAAAGTCTTAACCTGTTCAACCTTTCCCTGTAACTTAGTCCCTGAAGTGTGGGCAACATCCTTGTAAATCTTTTCTACACTTTGTCTTATTGATATCCTTCTTGTAGTTAGGCAATCGAAACTGTGCACAATAAAATTGGCCTCTCTAATGTCTTATACAACTGTTATGTCATGAAGCTGGAAAGGATGCAGGACAGATTCACCAGGATGGTACAGAAATTGGAGTTACTAAGGCTCTCTTCGCACTGCCGATTCCAAGTGGGTTAACGGACTAATTCAACGGGTTCATTCCTGATAACCATGTGGTATGAACCATCCCAACCTGGCTGGGTGAGTTGGTGGGGGCAAGTGTCAGAGCCCGGCCGAGTTAACTCATTAATCACCTTCTGGCAGTGTGAAAGCATGACCTGCTCTCGCATTGTCACTGCTGGAGGCAGGATCCCTCCCCCCACCCCCGTTGCAGCGGGAAAGGCTCCTGAGAAGCAGCAGGCCTGATAAATTTGCCTGCTTCCTCGGAGGGATGGCAGTGTGACCGTGATGTTTTAATTCCTTGGAGAATAGGAGGCTGAGAGTTGACGATATAACATATAACCATATAACAGTTTATGGCATGGAAACAGGCCTTGTAGCTTTTTCTAAAGGGACTTGAATGAGGTGAATTATCAGAGCCTTTTCCCCGAGTAGGAGAGTCCAAAACTTGGGACCAACAGATTTAAAGATTTTGAAGGGACCTTGGGAGCAACTTTTCCACGTATGGGTGTTGGGTTTGTGGAATGAGCTGGTAGAGGAAGCTGCAGAGCCAGGTATGAATCTGGCATTTAAAAGACATGTCGACAGGTGTGTAGATAGGAAACGTTGGGAGGGATATGGATCAAACTCTGGTTAGTGAGATAAGCTCAGCTAGACAACCCGGTCAAAATGAAAGGCCTATTACCATATGGCTTGGTGACTCCATGACACCAATGACTCCAAGAAAGTAGCAAAGGGTGGTGCGGTTGGCACAGCACTAGTGCAATCTGGGTTAAAATCCGCCGCAGTCTGTGAGGAGTTGGCACGCTGTCCTTATGACTTGCTAGGGTTTTCTTTGGGTGCACCAGTTTCCTCTCATCCATCAAAAATTACGGGGTTCAATTAGTTGGACAGGATTCCAAGGGCCGGAAGGACTTCCTACTGCAATGTACCATGAAAAAACAACTCAATCTGGACAATTTCCTCCAATCAAGAAGCAGGGTATGTAGCATCAGTTGTGAAAAGGAAAGAATGATTTAAATTTTGATTTGCATTTCTTCTGATCTTGTTTAGTTCCATATCCAAAGTCCCTCTGATGTAAATCATTGCAGTTGTGAAAGCCAATATGCACAGCATCTCCCACCAGTGGCAACGTGACAACAAAGAAATAGAGTGGCGGGGGGGAGGGATAAATATTAGCCTGAGCAATGCAGATCATCAGCTCTTGCATTAGTTACACCGTAAAACCCTCATAGTGAGAGGCAGTATTACCAACAATGCAGTGCACCCTCTGGATGCATCGGCAAAGTTGGCCAAAGTGGCATTAGTGTCATAGAGCACAAAAACAGGCCATTCAGCATTAACTACCCCCCCCAACTCATTTACATCAATCCCACTTTATATCCTCACCACATTTTCATCAACTCCACCCCTTCCCCCAGCTTCTAACCCCTTACTGACACACTGGGGGCAATTTGCAGTGGCAAATTAACCCGTCTTTGGAAACTGGAGGAAATTCTCCTGATGGGGGTCACAGGGGAGTGTGTGCAAGCTCCACACAGACAGCACCCAAGAACAGCATTGAAGCCAGGTCCCTGGTGTTCTGGGAAAGTGGCTCCATTAGCTATTCTCCAGGCTCTCAGGAAAGGCCTAAACTTTCCGTACTTTTGATAGAGGTGACAGGGCTATCCATCGTGACTGGACAAATTCCGTACATCTACTAATTCATTTGTGTAAAATCATTCGGAAAACAACATCAATCAATTACCTCAATTTGAAAGCTGTTTATATTATGTTTCTGACTTGCTATTTAGGATGTTAATAACTATGAGGGAACTTACCCTGCCCTCTGTCCCTCAATCTTATCAATTGCTTTTAAATTGTCAGCAAACCATCTTCTCAGCTCCCCCCATTGAAGTAAGCATTTCCCTAACAAGGTTTTCCCAGTCAGTTGTTGAAATCATTCCACAGTGCTCCATTGAATACTGCGACAGATGTAATAAAAGCCCTGCCTAGCTTCAGGAACCCAAAGCACTGCTTAGATATCAAATCAGCTGGAAGAGACAAGTGATGATGGATAGCCTTCAGGTAGCACTGAATTTAGAAGGAGATTTATGTCATTTCCTGATTTAGTTGAAGCCAGATTCAGGCAACGAATATTTTCTGTTTTCTGGGCTGGGATGTGCCATCGATATCACAAGATATAGGAGGAGAAGCTGGCCCATCGGCCCGTCGAGTCTGCTCTACCATTCTAATCATGAGCTGGTCCATCCTCCCATTCAACCTCACTCCCCAGTCTCTCCCATAACCCTTGATGCCCTGACTATTCAAATACCTGTCAATCTCTGTGGTGAGCAAGGGAGTATTCAAGGTGGCACGTGAGTGGAATGGAAATGGTTGAGATCCTTAGAGTTAAGAGGTTCAACAGTCCAGTGACATAAGCAGGCAAAATATGTTCAATTACCTGTCACAGCAGTTCTGAGCTGACAATTTCTACCTTGATATACATTGCAAATTCATCATTCCCAATAATATAGTCTTCATTGAATTTCCATTATGTGCTCACAAAGAAATTATAGGCAATGGAGAAATAGATAAACAGTGCTAAATCTAGCCTAATACCAATGCTCACAGGTTTAATTTCACTACAGAAGGGGAAACCCCGACTTTGACCCTAGGCTGGACAGTTATTGGCACACAGCAGCAACCAGGCTGAGATACCATCATCACAATCCAATTATTCTGGTCATTCTCATTCTGTGCTCAAAGTAATTCATTAAAATGTCAAACCATTATTGAGCCTGTTTCTCAAGGAACAAGGCAGGCCAGTGTCAGGAATTGGACCTCAAGAGTTGGAGGGTCTCAGTGATGACACACAGACTTATTTAAGTCAAGGTCGGATAGATTTTTACATTGTAGGGGAATTATGGCACGAAATTCATCTTAAAATTTTCCTATCATGTACTGTTTTTTGGATATTACCTATATTTGTGATTTCCTGTCATATTTTAAATCTACTTCAAGCATACAAAACCATGTCATTGAAAATTCATTTTCTGCATTCGCACTTGGACTTCTTCCCTGCTGATCTTGGTGCAGTCAGTGACAAACACGGTGAAAGGTTTCACCAGGGCCATGGAAAAACAGTAACAGGGCAACTGAAATCCATGAGTGCTGGCCAACTATTGTTGAACAATGTCACAAGAGGCATCAGATGCTGAGTACAAATGAAAACCAGCAGCAAAACATTTTTAGGTCAGTTGAACGTGCAATGTGTCAGCATCATTATGTGACTGAACCTGCTAAATGTTAATTTGATGTTTCTCCAACTTCCTATGTGAAACAGTAAATCTGATATTATCTTTGTGTTCATCTTAACGTTGTCTAGGAGCATGAGAGGATGTTGATGTGGATATGAGAGAGGCTACATTAGACAAAGGTAAGTTGTTCCCATTGGTGGGGTAGACTAGAATAAGGAGACATAGGCTCAGGATTCAGAATAGTAGATTTAGGACGGAGGTGAGGAAGAACTGCTTTTCTCAGAGGGTGGTGAATCTATGGAATTTGCTGCTCATTGAAACAGTGAAGGCTACCTCAGTGAATATATTTAAGTCAAGGTCGGATAGATTTTTACATCTTAGGGGAATTATGAGATATGGGGAAAAGGCAGGTAGGTGGAGATGAGCCTGTCATCAGGTCAGCCATGATCACATTGAATGGTGGAGCGGGCTCGACGGGTCGGATGGCCGACCCCTGCTCCAATTTCTTATTTTCTTAATAGGATTGACGAGAATACACTGAGAGCATTCAATGGGCATAATAACCTTTCATTTTGTAAGATAATATCGGAGAATAATAGAGGAGCTCTGTGGTTCTTAAATCAGTGAGATTTTGGCAAGACTGCAGTGTATTTCCCAGCATTGATTCTTATACAGAATGGTCCTCAATGAGGACAAAACGTAAGGAGTTGTTTACAGCTAATCCAACACTGACGGATGGATAAGTCAAGCCAGGCTGAATCGCTCCCTTATTTCCTTGCATCTGGTGAGTGAAAGCAGACACTGAGCGTTCTATCTCTGCCTTTATCATATCCAATTAACACCTTTTGTTGGTCTGGATTCCTCACCCATCCAGAATTGTCTGAATTCTGAGATTTCCTGCTTCTGACTCATTCTGTTTATTCCTTGAAGAAGGGCGCAGGCCTGAAATGTCGGCAAGATATCCTTGTTTTTTTTTTCTTTCTGGATGCTGACACCAGCTGAGTTCCTCTACCATTTCAGTGTGTTTTTACTACATTCACAGCATCTGCAGACTTCTGTGCGTTTTACTAAAGGCTATAATTCTAAAGGCAGGAATCATGCACTGGACAGATAGTACTTTCCTCCCAATGCCTTTTACAACACCAATCTTTTGCTCCTGAGCACAAGAGCAAAGGGTCAACCTGAGCACAGTCGTCATGCAGCTGATCTAATGTCAGTGATGGAAGGTGAACTGCCTCATCAAATATTTACTGGGTGGATTGAAAGCTGTACACTCTATCCACACAACCCAGCATTATATCCTTCAAGATAAATGCTCAGGGGCGGGCCAGATCTGAGTGGAAGTGGGAGCGTGTCAAGGTTTATTTAGAACACTTGTTATATTATTTAATTTTCTTTGTTCTTTCTTGTGGTGAAGCTGCTCAAATTGGAATCTGAGTGATAACACGGTCGAACAGCTCCAGGTAGCTGGGTAAGGATTTAAAAACACAATGCTGGAGAAACTCAAACAGATACATAACCAACACTTTGGGCTTGAGCCCTTCAAATTTCACCAAGATATGAGCTTGCCTGCCTACAATTTGCTCATAACTTGATGAAGGGCTCAGACCAAATTGTTGGTTATGTATCTGTTTGACCTGCTGAGTTTCTCCAGCATTGTGTTTTTACTTCAACCAGGGTATGAGATTTCAGATTTACTGTCAGAGTACACACATGACATCACATACAACCCTGAGATTCCTTTAACCTGCGGGCGTGGCAGGATTACCACTAATTGGTAGTGCAATAAATAAACTGTACACAGCGTAAACATGAAAACAAATAAAAGAACTGTAAACAGATAACAAATGGAAGCAAACTGAATGTGCAATATAGAGAGAATGAAAGAAAATCAAGTCAGAGTCCTTAAATGAATCCCTGATTGAGTTTGTTGTTAAGGAGTCTGATGGTGGAGGGGGAGCAGCTGTTCCTGAACCTGCTGATGCGAATCTTGTGGCACCTATACCTCTTTCCTGATGGTAGCAGTGAGAACAGAGCATGTGCTAGGTGGTGTGGGTCCTTGATGATTGCTGCTGCTCTCCGACGGCAGCGTTCCCTGTCGATGTTCTCAATGGTGGGGATTCATGGTCACACTATTAGTGGAAATATAGTGGGTATTGGTTGTCTGCAGACTTTCGTGTTTTAGAGTGGGCATGGATTACTCTTCATTCTGATCTGCCCAGCTAAATGTCTGAGCATGGATCTAACTACAGTCTGAATTAATATGGTGCCTTTAATACAGTAAAGGGTCCCAGACTGCTGACTACCAATAGTAAAGCTTTCCATTACTGCTCGTCTTATCAGAAGGGAAACGGAAATGCATTTATGTGGCTGATTTCACATCCCTACAAAGCACCTCACGTGCTTCAGAATTATGGTTTTTTAGACTGCAGGCATGTAATGGCACAATCAAGGAATTTTGCCGCTACATGGGCAGTCTATAAAGGAATGTGCGGGAATTTTGAGTCAATTCCTGCCCTGCGATTTATCCTGCAGGACCCCTACAAGTTTTCGGCAGAAGCCTGCAGTGTAAATCGTACCAGAAAAATTAGTTGTCGGTCATCCATTCCACTGCACAGCCAATGACCAGGACTGTTGTACTTGTAGACTAAAAAGGTGTCCAGTGTGAACGACCACACGTGCAGTAATTATGTTAATTTTTTCAGCAATTTTTCCCGAAATTGCAGTCTAAAAAACTTTACTGAATTTTGATGGGAGATGTGCAAATGTACACAGCAAAGTCACTCAAACATCTGTGAAAATGTACTGGCAAATTTCTTTCAGTGACACTGGAAAAAAAAAATGCTCCATTGCTTCCGAAGAGGTTTATTTTTACATTTGATCTGAGTAGGCAGAAGGAATCCTGATTTACGAGCATAGGGGAAAGAGAGAGGAGGAGAGGGGAAGATGGTGATCCCACCACTGGACTCATCTTCCCCTCTGCTTTCCACAGGGGTTTCTCCCTCCATGACTCCGTCACCCACTCATCCCTTCTGACCCATCCCCTTGGTATCCACGCCTGTGACCGCAGACATTGCTACACTTGCGCCCACGTCACCTCCCTCACCACCATTGGGGGCCCCAAACAGTGCTTCCAAGTGAAGCAACGTTTCTCTTGTGAATCCTCAGGGATCATCTACTGCATCCCATGATCTCTTCATGGTCTTCTTTATGTTGGAGCGACTGGACACAGATTGGGAGGTCATTTTGTTGAGCATCATAGCTCTGTCCTCTGCAATTACGAGGCTCTCCCAGCGGCCATCATTTCAATTCCCCACACTGATATGTCTGTCCTCATATGTCTGCCAAAGCCAGGCCACCAGCAAATTAGAGAAACAACATCTTGTATTCCATCTGGGCACTCTCCAACTGGATGGCATTAACATTGACCTCTCCAATTTCCCTTCAGCCCTCCCCTGTCTCCCCCTCTCTCCAGCCCTAACCCTCGTCTCCTTTCCTCCTGCTCTACATCCCCAAGGGTGTCACAGTGAGTGTGGCGGTTAGTGCAATGCTATTACAGTGCCAGTGACCCAGGTTTGTATCTGGCAATGTATGCAAGAAGCTTGAACATTCCCTGTGTCTGAGTAGGTTTGCTTGGGTTTCCTCCAGATACTCTGGCTTCATCCCACCATTCAAGTCGTAAGTGGCTCAGGCTTGTGGGCCAGAAGGGCTTTTGACCATACTGTACATCTGAATTTCATTTAATAAATGTAAAATAAAAATCCCTCTCCATTCAGAGAGCTATCCACCCTCCCATCACTTACCATCTCTTCTGTCCTTCCACCCATTTTCACCTGTGGCCTCTTGCCTGTGGGCCTGTGCTCCTCCTGGCCCTCTCATTTTATTCGTGCCACTGCCTGCTTTCTGCTCAGATCCAGAATATTGGTGATGTATCTTTGTCATAAAGAATGCTGCATGACCTGCTGAATTTCTCCAGTGTATTAAAATAGAATAGCGTGTCTTTTCCAAAAGCAGGCCTGCCAAGTGCAGGCATTTTTCCAAGTCTGCTGGGCACTCTCTTCTTCAGAAGAATGCCTTAACCCTTTCAGCAAGGATATAACTGTGAACTGAGAACCTCATTCTTTCATGGTAAATTTAACCTATTCCCTTGTTACCAATTCAACACTTGGTCACGTACTCGAGCCAAATTTGGGAATTAGGCTTGTGGCTGGATTTCAATGGCTTCAAAAGGCTGCAGAGGTTAACTAGAACTGTACCAGGGTTGAAAGATCTTGGGTAAATGTAAATCTGCCTTCTCAGATCAAATGTAAAAAATGGCATTCAGGTGGAAGGATCAGTAGCCAAGGAGACGGTTTTAATGTAATTGACAATTGAACCAGGGATGACATGAGGAAAATGAAATTACACATGGAGCAGAGGAAATCAATTCAGTCTTTCCCTCCTCTTCATGATATCTTTTAGCTCAGTGCTACTTTCCTGAGTGAATGCCATATCTATTAATTACTAAAAGTGATCAGTCTCTGTCTTGACCATACTCAGGAAGTTAGTTTCTTCAGCCCTGTTGAATTTCAAAGATTCACCGTCCTTTTGGGTAATTATTTTAGATCTGTCACCCCGGATTTAGATACTCTAGCTGTCGAGCACTGTAGTAACTCTTTGCATTTCAATTAGATCACCTTTCATTCTGATAAACTCAAGCGGGCATAGTTCTCAGTCTGCTTATTTTGGCTTTATAGGTACTATCCCAGGAATCAACCAGAGGAACCTTCATTTCACTCTCTCTACTGCAAGCAGATCCTTCCTGAGATTGGAACACCCAATCTGTCCAGTCAATTGCAATCTCAACAGGGTTGTATGTAATTAGGGCAAGGGGGCATGAAATGGATGTCATCAGTGGAATCCATTGGCAGACAAGACATGGCAGTAACCAGTGGGCATCGCAGTTAGCGTAGCGGTTAGCACAGTGCTATTACAGCGCTAGTGACCGGGGTTCGAATCCGGCAAGGATGTCTGAGTGGGTTTCCTCTGGGTGCTCCAGTTTCCTCCCACCATTCAAAATATACCGGGGATATCAGTCAATTGGGTGTAATTGGGCAGCTCGGCTCTTGGGCTGAATGGCCTGTTACTGTGCTGTATTCTAAAGATTTTTTTAAAAACTTTTAAAACAAAATTGAACAAACGTTTGATGAACATTTTGCCAGGTGAAGGAAGCAAGATTAGTTTACTAGCTCCATCAGAGCCCTGGCACAGAAGTGATGTGCCAAATATCTTCTCTTTTGACCTGCATCAGTCTGCAATTCTATTGTTCTTATCTCATGTGTTACTTGAGATACTATTTGGCACTGATTCCAGAATCTCGTCATCTGATCTGAGCGCAACCATTGCTAACTGCTTGTATCAGGGTCGAGTTGGGTCGGATGCTACTCAAATCATACTGTGCAGACACAACTCTATTTTATCTTACGCAGGAGGATTACTTCATGTCACTGCATCAGTCCTCTGCTCCTTATCAATATTTGGTGTTACAGACTCAGAATTTATTGTCGTGAACATAGTTTTTTTTTACAGTGAAAATATTGATGTAAAATTGCATTTAAAACTAAATAAATTAGTGCAAAAAAAAAAAAAGAGAAAGTTAGGTAGTTGTCTGTGGTTCATTGCTCAGTGTGAAGAGAGCATGGCCTGGTTGATGAGGTTTGTGGAGGATAGAGGCTGCTTTCTTAAGACACCGACTTTTGTAGATGTTCTCGATGGAGTGAAGACTGATGCCTGTGATGGTGCTGGCCGAGTTCATAACTCTGTAGTCTTTTCCTCTCCTGTGCATTGGCACCTCCATGACAGACAGTGACGCAACCAGTCTTAATGTTCTCCTGACAATGGAACTTTTAACTTTACCTTTAGAAATTTGCAGGAGTCTTTTGTGGCGTGCCAAATCTCCTCAAACTCTTCACGAAGTATATCCGCTGGCGAGGCTTCTTTGTGATTGCAACAACATGGAGACCCCAGGATAGATCTTCAGAGATGTTGACACCCAGGAACTTGACATTCTTAACACGTTGTACTGCTGAACCACTCAAAAAGGACGAGATTGTGTTCCCCTGATTTCTCCTCATGAAATCCAATCAGCCCCTTGGTTTTGCTGACATTCAACTGGCTCAATTCTCTCTCTCTCTTGTACATTTTCTCATTACCGTCTCTGATTCTGCTGATGACCAGTTGTCATTGACAAATTTGTAGATGGCATTTGAGTTGTGCCTACTCATACTCAATGGCTATGTAACGTCGCGTCATGTTTAAATTTAGAGAAGATTAGAAGTTCAATTTCTGATTTAAATTTTCAAACATTGAAAGGAACCATTTTATTTTCAGAATCTCTCATTTGATATGAATGCAGAAGTGTTGGCTTGTAAAGTAATTTATCACTTTGATAAGGAATTCTTTTTTCCTCTCTTTGCAAAACTGCGTTGTTTTATTTTGTTAGTGGGCTTAGATTTTCTTTTCATAATAAAATAATATAATTTGTTTGACTGAGAATATGGGGTATCTTGGATGAAATGATATGATCTAAGTGTAAAGTACTATTTTTTAACTTATGTATTCTCATGTACTCTCAATTTTTTGATGTGGAATTTCATTTTAAAAAATATTGAAAAAAGAGTTGTGCCACACAGTCATGGGGGTATAGCGAGTCGATGAAGATGTGTTGGAAATTGTTTTGCATCTACACTGGTGGTGGGTCAGGTTGGAAGTCGAAATGCTGATAATGGGAGTGAGTTTATTGTCATATACATTGAACAATGCACATCTGCACCAAAATTCTTGCCTGTTGCAGCTGAACAAGTACTTTGTTTAAAAAGACAACTACAAAATAAAGACACACAAAATAATTAAATTAAAAAGGCAACGACACCAAAAAATTATACATGTTGTTTGCCAAGCTTGAGTCCAGTAAAAACACAGAACTGCTGGAGGAACTCAGCAGGTCTCGCAGCGTCAATAGGAAGTAAAGGTGCGTAACTGACTTTTCGGGCCAGGGCGCTTCTTCAAGGTGAGAGAGAGCTCCTTGAGCAAGGCCTCCTGTGAATGCTCCGGAACGTTTGGGTTTGTGCTACAATCACAGCGTCTGCAGATTCACTCAGGTTGAGTTCAGATCGGTTATGGTCCTGTGGAGTTTAGATTGGGTTTTCATTTTACTCCTGAGTAGATCTGCAATTGTGTGTGGTCTCCTATGGATGCTGAAAAGACCAGCTGAGTTCCTCCAGCATTTTGGTGTGTTTTTTACTGTAATTGCTCCAACAACTTTCTGTTTGGGTAGTGTTAGGTCTGCTTTGTTCATGAATGAGTGAGACAAACACCAGACTGAATCGAAATCAGGGTTCTTTGTTCTTTATTACCGGATTGTAACACTTGCAACTAACAATGTTAGTTGGAGAATGCATTCTGCCGTTATCAGCAAAATGGTGATTTTTTATACCCTTGGATACGTGCTTAGAACATCATCATATCATTACTTGTCCAATGACTAAAACTGTTGCTATCCTTTCCCTGCTAGCTTCCTGCCTCTCAATCCATCAATGTCTCTCTTATCTTGTAAGTACAAGGATGCATTCACATCTTGTTACAGCCCTGCACAGGGTAACTCCTTACACATTCCCATCTCATGATGTTTTACCTTACAGTAGGTAACAGGTTACATTGCTCTTCTGGATTTTTGCAAAGTAATTCAACAATAAAAAAGTGTACAATATTTGAAATGGCTGCAGAGAGGCATCTTCTTTGGGTAATCAATATTTAAACATGAACAGAAGAAGTTGGCATTAGCGAATGATTAATAAATTTAGAAGCATTACCTGTAAAGCTGTTTTGAGGCCATGTTGTTGAGATTTTATACTGATGCAGAGTTGTGTTGGTAATTTGGAATTGAATGGCAGGTGTAAATGATTGGTGATGATTGTGACTGTGACCATGACTCTGTGGCCAGGCACAATTCTGCTGATCGGCAGAATAACAGATGGCAATGAGGAAGTGTCAGGAGGGAGATGGATCTCCTAGTGGAGTGCTGTCTCAGCATTAATCTTGCACTCAAAGTTAGCAAACAAAGGAACTGATTGGGTCTTCAGGAAGGGGAAACCATGAACCAGTCTTCATCGAGGGGTCAGCAATGGAAAGGGAAAAGAATTTCAAGTTCCTGGGTGTCAAGGTCTCTGAACATCTATCCTGGGGGCCTTCATGTCGATGCAATCATGATGAAGGCTCGCCAGTACCTCGTTAGGAGTTTGAGGAGGTTTGGACTCTTGCAACTTTCTGCAGATGTACCATGGAGAGCATTCTAACTGGTTGCATCATTCTCTGGTACGGAGGTGCCAATGTACAAGATAAGAAAAGGTTACAGAGTTGTGAACTCAGCCAGTGCCATCATGGGCATTACATCCAAGACATCTACAATAGGTAATGTCTCAAGAAAGCAACCTCACTCCCCAGGCTATCCCCACTTCTCACTGCTACCGTCAGGAAGGGGGTACAGGAGCCTGAAAATGAACACCTCAGATTAAAAAGCAGCTTCTTCCCCTTTGCCATCAGATTTCTGAATGGACAATGAACCACAGACACCTTCTCACCTCTTCTTTTGCACTAATTTTTATTTAAAATATTGTAACTTTTAAATTGTTTTAAATTTTTTAAATTTTGACATACAGCACAGTAGCAGGCCCTTCCAACCCATGAGCCCATGTCGCACAATTACATCCAATCGATCTACAACCTCCATAGATTTTGAAACCAGAGTGCCCGGAGGAAACCCACACAGACACAGGGAGAACGTACAAACTCCTTACAGACAGCGCTAGATTCGAACCTGCATTGCTGGCACAGTAGCAGTGTTGAACTCACCGTGCTACCCAAAATGTAATTTATCCCAATTTTTCCACCTGTTACTGCTTCCGCAAAACTACAAAATTCATCGACACATGTTTGCGGTAATAGATTTTGATTCTGATTACTGAACTTTGGCAACCATGGGATTGAAATGGATGAAGGAAACCATTTGGCTCATCCTCGATCCTAGATCTGGGAGTCTACCTAATCATATCATGTATGAAGGGAATCCTTAAAAAGATCCAAACTTTGCCATCAACCATTTGAAATCAAGGCATGATTTTAGCTTTGATGTTCCAGATTCTTCATTATTCTCTATCTTGCTGAGGTCACTTTTCAGACATTGCTTTTAAGAATACACTCTTTGTTTTATTTTTATATCCTGCTACGTAATATCTTTCTGTTTTGTTCGCGTTGTTGATTGGAGCACCACAGTATATCGCAAGGGGTTACTGTGGATGCTGTTATTGTTGGTATAATGGATTGTTTTTCCACCATTAGCATTTTGCAATTGATTTAGAGAAGCTGGTGGCTGTAATTCAACCATAGGCTCCGATATGATTATTCTGGTGCACATGAGTTTTATAAACAACACATTTTGTGCTTACATGGGTGCAGGGGCAGCTATGCCACAGAACTGCAACTTTTTTAGCTTGTTTAAAGACTGTTGTGAAATGTGTTCCTTCCTATCATGTATTAGATGAGCACTTGTGGACAAGGTTATCACCGGGCATGATTTTTTGTTTCCTCGCAAGTTAGCTTCCTTGGAACACAGCCATGCCTACTCATGGGACAAATATGGTCCAAACTGAGTGATAATTCATTTGGCTTCGTACCCCTCACTGCACATACCTGAGATAAAAGTGATGCATGCTGAGTGATGCGGTTTTCCTGGTGTTTCATTAATTTCTGATTTGTAAGCTCTTGTGTTAAGTTTGGGACAAGCTATATACTTTCACGAATTGCATAGTTACTCACTTGAGTCATGACGGAGGCCAACGTGCCAACACAATATAGAGGGAGTGTTGTCCTCTCAATGGTATATCTTTCAAGTTGAACCAAGGTAACAGTTTAAAACCATTATTTTGCACTCTATCCACACAAGTCAACCTAGAATGAAGTACACGTGTATTGCAATAATAAGACAAAGTGCAGGGTGCTACATGATAGTGTCAAAACAACTGCAGGTTACAGCGTTACAAAGACAAAATGCAGGATGTAAACAAAACTACAGTTAAACAATGGTGCTGCATCATCTTCTACCAATGGGAGGCCCATTCAAGAGCCTGATAATGACAGGAAAAAAAATGCCACTTGACCCTGGAGGTTTGTTCTCAGAAGCTCATGTATCCTCTGCCCGAAGGAAAGGGTGGCGAGCGGTGGTGTGATAGGGGTGGGAGGAAAATGTATTAGCAGCTTTCCCGGGAGAGACGTTAACTTGAATTGTCATCTGTGTTCTCAAATGGGCACAAAAGATCCCAAGGCACAATTCTGAAGCAAGGCAAGGGAGGTCACCCCAGTGTCCCAGCCAACATTGGTTGCTCCAGCTACATTCGAGGGTACTTTTATATATATGTTTGTGGCAGCTTGTTCTTCATCAGTGGGTTATTACATTTTCTACACTCGCACTGCAGTCAAAAATGTAATACTTTATAGGATGATTAAATGTTATGAGGCTTGTATTTAAATGCACTTTTTAAAAAATCACAGTTGCCTTGTTTTTAATTCTGTTTACCATCCCTCTCCCTCTATCTCCCCCATTTGTTATTTCTTTTCACTCTCTTGCTGTCTCACCATAGAGTCTTGAGAATATTACAACCTGCAATCTATTCCCCACACTGATACGATGGGCTCTGTCATACCTATCAAGGCCCATTAAGGGAATGAGTTTGTCCATTTAGCAATTCATCACCTCGTCTCAGGTGACCAATAAATATTCACACCCATTGTGATGAGGACACCATGATTCATGTGGATAATTCCTGCTCTGGCAATGATGGAAATTCTCCCGGGAGATGGGCTGATCAGTAGCTCGACAGACTTACCTGATGAATGCCTCAAGCTTTGTGGGCCAGAATTAAAAGTGCAAAAGGGTCAGAGCATCTGATACATTTTAAACCTGAGATTTCCAGCCTCGGATTCGCGACCAGAAGCCAGGAACACTATTGGTCAGGCGAAAGAGTGCCGACACTAGTTTTATTTTGCTTGCTCATGGGTTGTGGGTGTTACAGACAAGATCGATGCTCAATACCCACTTCTAATTGTTCACAAGAAGATAACAATGAGCTAGCCGGAACCATTCTAGCTGTCCTGAAGAAGATGCACTGTTCAATGAGGAGTTCCAGTGTTCAAATTATTTTTTAAATTTAGTCCTAGAACATGGTTACAGACCCTTCCAGCCCACGATCTTCTGTTGCCCAATGAACCTACAACCCCTGGTATGTTTTGAAGGGTGGGAAAAAACTGGAGCACCCAAAGGAATCCCACGCAGACACGTGGTGAACATCCAAACTCTTTGCAGACCACACCGGATTCAAACCCCAGTCACTGGTGCTTTAACAGCATTGCGCTAACCGTGCCGCCCACAGTTTGAAAACACACACCAGATAGGCTCAACTCCACCTCCCTGTCTTTACCCCGTCTCCCTTAATCCCCTCACTATGTAAAAATCTATCCAACCTTGTCTTAAATATATTTACTGAGGTCGCCTCCACTGCTTCAATAGGCATCAAATTCCAGAGATTCACCGCCCTCTGGGAAAAGCAGTTCCTCCTCATCTCTGTCCTAAATCTACTACCCTGAAACTTGAGGCAATGTACCCGAGATCGACTTTCCCCCACCAATGGAAGCAACCTGCCTACCTCTTTTCTATGCCTTTCATAATTTTATACATTTCTGTAAGATCCCCTCTCATTCTTCTAAATTCCAGCAAGTACAGTCCAAGACAATTTGATAGCTCCTCATAGGCAAAACCCCTCATCTCTGGAATCAAGCTGGTGAACCTCCTATGCACCGCCTCCAAA
The DNA here is from genome assembly GCF_036971445.1 of Narcine bancroftii. Lineage (NCBI taxonomy): Eukaryota > Metazoa > Chordata > Chondrichthyes > Torpediniformes > Narcinidae > Narcine > Narcine bancroftii. The sequence goes on from NC_091474.1 coordinate 80,663,878, forward strand.
GCCGGTACAGTTAATGAAGGAGACCAGAGCAGCACGCAGTACTCCAGTTGTGGCCTCACCACTACCTGGCAAAGTTGCAGCAGAAGCTCGCTGCTGATAAATGTAATCCCTCTGGCAATGAAGGCCATTATAGTACATTTAGCCTTTGGAAAGTCTGAGGAAGTGTAAAGATAAGTCGCACAGCTGGTTGTCCATTCTCTGGCCTCGCTCTGTCGCCACAGTATTTACATGAGCAATAGGTTTCTGGTCAATGGCATTGATGATGTGTGACTCGCAATCATAAGACATTAATGCTAGAGGTGGATGGTTTGATTAGCTCTGCTGACAACGTTTACTACCTGCACTTGTGCAGAACAAAGTGATTGCTCTTCTTTCGAGACAAGGAGCGAGTGAGGAGTTGTGGAATTCTCATTGCTTGCCTGAATGAGTACAGTCCCAGTGATGCTCAAGGGGTCTGATGTCATCCAGGACAGAATGTCTGCTCAATTGACAGACCGAACCCCACCCTCAAAACCATCACTGGTACCCAGTGAGTTCATGGTGCACCATCTCTCCAAAAGGTTTCTTCAGCAGCACATTATAACCCGTGGTCTCCACAACTCAAAAGGACAAGGGCAGCAGATTTCCTTCCAAGTTGCATCTCTCCTGGTTTCGAACCATGCACCTATTTTTTCACCATCCCTAGCACTAAAAGTTGCTTAGCACCTCCAACTCATTATTCCATTTTTGTTGAATCAAGATGCTGTCACATGATCTCTGGCCTTCACCAACCCCGGTTGGTAGATGATAAACACTGCACTAAGAGGTTTGAATTGAATTAAACGTTATGAATTTATCAGTGAAAATTTCTTTTCAGATCTTAACATGGGATAAGGTCATTTGTGAAGCAGCTGAAGTTGTTTGGGTCTAAATGTACATAACTTAGTCACAATAAGTGTAATTGTTTTTTTTATGTCAGCATGTGTTCAAGGCTGGTGTAAATGCTCAGTTTGTTTTGATGAGCATTCTTTGTGCTATATCTGAAGTTAATCAAGGCTTGGATATGTAACTTGCCTTTGTTATCAGCAGTTTCCCAGTCCAGCTTTGAATGTTCTTTTAAGGTGGAAGATACATTGTCTAACTCAGTGAGAACCATAGATCACTACAGCACAGAAAACAGGCCATTCAGCCCTTCTAGTCTGTGCCAAAAACATCATACTGCTAGTCCCACTGACCTGCACTCATTCCATAACCCTCCAGACCTCTCCCATCCATTTATCTATCCAGTTTATTTTTAAAACTTAAGAGTGAGCCCGCATTTACCACATCAAATGACAACTTGTTCCACACTCTGAGTGAAGGAGTTCCACCCTAAACCTTCCCCCTTTCACCCAAAAGCCATGTTCTCTTGTATTTATCTCTCATAATCTAAGTGGAAAGAGCCTACTCAAATTTACTCCGTTTATACCTCTCATAATTTTGTAAATCTCTATCAAATCTCCCCTCATTCTTCTACGCTCCAAGGAATAGAGCCCTAACCTGTTTAGTCTTTCCCTGTAACTCAACTCCTGAACACCAGGTAACATCCTAGTAAATCCTCTCTGCCCTCTTTCAATCTTATGATATACTTCCTGCAGTTTAGCAACTGCGTACAATACTCCAAACTTGACCTCACCAATGTCTTGTACAACAGCTATGAAATGAAAGGGGATCCTATTAAATTTTAAATTAAAGTTAGACATGCAGCACAGTAACAGGCCATTTTGGCCCATGAGTCCATGCCATCGAATCAACCTACAAGCCCCAGTAAATTTTGAACGATGGTAGGAAACTGGAGCCCTCCAGGAAAACCCATGCAGACATGGGGTGAAGGTACCAACTCCTAACATACAGCTAGTCCTGATTGCTGGCGCTGTAACAGGGTTGCACTCACCACTACTCCAACCATTGCCACCCTGTTGTATGATTCTCTAATATATAGTAGGAATAGAATTTTAGACTGCTTAAGGAAGTGATCAACAATGCAAATCCCAGGGAAAATATCAACCACAGAGGCAGTTAATATGGATAATTTAAGGAAAACTTCAACAATTCTGTTTGTTAAAAAAAATAGAAGCATTTAGAGAAATGGGATAGGATGCTTTAAGATGGATCATAAACAGTAGACAAGAGGCGTAATTGTGCTGTATAATTCGATGTCAATGTGCAGGAGACAATTGAGCCAAATAAATCAGTTCAGCTCAGAAGACATAACTGTTGCTTTAGTATCAGATTACACTGGACAACAATATTTTCAAAAGATCATTTAAGATTTGCCTTATCACATAGAACATTAAATTGATTTTTATTGAATTTACCATTCAGCATATACTCATCACAAATAACAATGTATCACAGCTGTTGCAATATTGACGAGACATTTCTGCTGTATTGAATCTTTCTGAAGACAATAAATACTATTGTTAAATACACTTACTTACTATGCTATTGTCTGAAGAACATGTGCATCAGCATGCATTCAATCTATAATCAATGTAATGCACAGCGTCTGTATGTGTGAGCTTCTTTTATAGCCTGCTTGCATCTATCCTGACTAAACATGCTCAGGCCAAAGACAACATTTGCATCACACCTGCATCGTGTGCATGCCCAGGCATGCTTGGATTAACCAAAACCAAAATAGATTTAAAATATGACAGGAAATCACAAAATAGGTTATATCTATGTGATAAGAAAGTTCCACAGTAATTCTTGTGATCAGGAGCCCAAAATCTATAAAATATCTCCAAAAGTGTTCCAGAAGCAAAATCTTCATTGTCCAGTGTTATCGTCATGAGTGAAAATTGGGAAGTCATGTTGCATCTGGAGTATTGTGTGTTGCTCTGGTCATGACTCTAAGGAATGATATAGCAGCAATGGAGAGACAGCTGAAGAGATTCACCAGGATGTTTCCAGGAATGGAGGGCTGTAGTTATAAGGAGAGATTCGATAAGCTGGGCATAGGAGACTGGGATGTGAAGGTTTATAAAATCATCAGAGCTTGGATAGGACAAATAGAATCCCCCCTCCCTCACCACCACCACCCCCCCCCCCTCCCCCCCGGGCCAGAAAGTCTAGAACTAGAAGGCACAGGTTTAAGGTGAAAGAGAAATTTAAAGGAAGGGTCAGGTCAAATCTTCTCCAACTTCTCAGAAAGATGCCAGGATTGCACATAATGAGACAGGGGCTGCAATAAGTGGTGCTGGACATCAGAACGATGTTCATCCAGTCAAAGGTTGCACAAAGGCCAGCAAAGAATAATATTCCACTTGTTGCTGTTGTAGCATTTGTATATATCTGATTGGAAGGAGTTGCACAGGAAATTCTGGGAACAATTAGCACAGGCATTAAGCAAAGGAACTAGAGGTGACTCGAGGAAATAAAAATTATGCAGTGAGTTGTTATAATGTGGAATGTGCTTGAAAGATGGTGGGTGCAGATTCAATTGTGTTTAAAAACACTTTACAACCAACACAGGGTGAACTGCGGCGGCCTCGGCCCCGGTCCGGGCAGTATGGACCGACCTAGGAGGGGAGGCAGACCCCTCCAGCCCGGGTAAGAAACCTGCATAGGAGAAGGCCACTCCGATATAAAACCTACGACCCAAGGACCTCGCTGCCACGTCCCAGCTTGCTTGGCCACGGCACACGAACCATGGGTGTAAAGGGTGGGGCCAGTACTGCGCGCACTGCACTCCACCTAAAAGCTCCTTTGCGCAGGCCCGAGGACAGGTCCACGTCCTCCCCCTCAACGTCCTCCCCCTCCACGTCCTCCCCCTCAAAAGATGCTCACAAACTCAAGCTAGCATGCTGGAACATCAGAACCATGCTAGACAAGACTGACAGCCACCGACCTGAACGTCGGTCTGCCCTCATTGCACATGAACTCCTCAGACTTGACATCGACATAGCCGCTCTCAGTGAAGTCCGCCTGGCAGATGTAGGCAGCCTCCAAGAACGTGGCGCGGGCTACACACTCTACTGGTCTGGCAAGCCTTCGGATGAACGACGCCTATCTGGTGTAGGCTTCATGGTCAAGAGCTTCATTGCCTCCAAACTCGAAAACCTTCCGACAGGCCTCTCGGACCGAATCATGTCCATGCGACTCCCACTTCAAAACAAGCGTCACATCACCCTCATCAGTGTCTATGCTCCAACCCTCCAGGCGGAACCAGCAGAAAAGAACAAGTTCTACACCGACCTGCGCAACCTCATCCAACGTACCCCTACAGCCGACAAGGTTGTCATCCTGGGCGACTTCAACGCTCGTGTCGGCAAAGACTCAGAAACCTGGCCAGGAATCCTGGGCAAGCATGGCGTCGGCAAGTGCAACGACAATGGGCGCCTCCTGTTGGAGCTCTGCGCAGAACAGCGGCTTGTCATTACAAACACCCTTTTTCAGCAGAGGGACAGCCTTAAGACCACCTGGATGCATCCCCGATCCAAACACTGGCACCTCCTGGACTACATCCTGGTGCGAGAAAGTGACAAACAAGATGTGCTCCACACCAGGGTCATGCCTAGCGCGGAATGCCACACTGACCACCGGCTGGTTCGCTGCAAGCTCAACCTTCACTTCAAGCCAAAGCCCAGGAACAATAAAGCCCCCAGAAAGAGGTTCAATGTTGGAAAACTGCAGTCAGACGAAGCGAGAGGAAACTTCCAGGCAAACCTCAAAGCAAAGCTCGACGTTGCAACCCGCCTCACGGACCCGTCCCCTGAAACCCTCTGGGATCAGTTGAAGACTACCATACTGCAATCCACTGAAGAGGTACTGGGCTTCTCCTCCAGGAAAAACAAGGACTGGTTTGACGAAAACAGCCAGGAAATCCAGGAGCTGCTGGCAAAGAAGCGAGCTGCCCACCAGGCTCACCTTACAAAGCCGTCCTGTCCAGAGAAAAAACAAGCCTTCCGTCGCGCATGCAGCCATCTTCAGCGCAAACTCCGGGAGATCCAAAATGAGTGGTGGACTAGCCTCGCCAAACGAACACAGCTCAGCGCGGACATTGGCGACTTCAGGGGTTTCTACGAGGCTCTAAAGGCTGTGTACGGCCCCTCACCCCAAGTCCAAAGCCCGCTGCGCAGCTCAGACGGCAAAGTCCTCCTCAGCGACAAGATCTCCATCCTCAACCGATGGTCAGAACACTTCCAATCTCTTTTCAGTACCAACCGCTCAGTCCAAGATTCCGCCCTGCTCCAGCTCCCTCAACAGCCCCTAAGGCTAGAGCTGGATGAGGTTCCCACCCTGGATGAGACATATAAGGCAATCGAACAACTGAAAAGTGGCAAAGCAGCAGGTATGGATGGAATCCCCCCAGAAGTCTGGAAGGCTGGCGGCAAAACTCTGCATGCCAAACTGCATGAGTTTTTCAAGCTTTGTTGGGACCAAGGTAAACTGCCTCAGGATCTTCGTGATGCCACCATCATCACCCTGTACAAAAACAAAGGCGAGAAATCAGACTGCTCAAACTACAGGGGAATCACGTTGCTCTCCATTGCAGGCAAAATCTTCGCTAGGATTCTACTAAATAGAATAATACCTAGTGTCGCCGAGAATATTCTCCCAGAATCACAGTGCAGCTTTCGCGCAAACAGACAGCTCCAAGAAAAGTGCAGAGAACAAAACAAAGGACTCTACATCACCTTTGTTGACCTCACCAAAGCCTTCGACACCGTGAGCAGGAAAAGGCTTTGGCAAATACTAGAGCGCATCAGATGTCCCCCAAAGTTCCTCAACATGATTATCCAACTGCACGAAAACCAACAAGGTCGGGTCAGATACAGCAATGAGCTCTCTGAACCCTTCTCCATTAACAATGGCGTGAAGCAAGGCTGTGTTCTCGCACCAACCCTCTTTTCAATCTTCTTCAGCATGATGCTGAACCAAGCCATGAAAGACCCCAACAATGAAGACGCTGTTTACATCCGGTACCGCACGGATGGCAGTCTCTTCAATCTGAGGCGCCTGCAAGATCACACCAAGACACAAGAGAAACTTGTCCGTGAACTACTCTTTGCAGATGATGCCGCTTTAGTTGCCCATTCAGAGCCAGCTCTTCAGCGCTTGACGTCCTGCTTTGCGGAAACTGCCAAAATGTTTGGCCTGGAAGTCAGCCTGAAGAAAACTGAGGTCCTCCATCAGCCAGCTCCCCACCATGACTACCAGCCCCCCCACATCTCCATCGGGCACACAAAACTCAAAACGGTCAACCAGTTTACCTATCTCGGCTGCACCATTTCATCAGATGCAAGGATCGACAATGAGATAGACAACAGACTCGCCAAGGCAAATAGCGCCTTTGGAAGACTACACAAAAGAGTCTGGAAAAACAACCAACTGAAAAACCTCACAAAGATAAGCGTATACAGAGCCGTTGTCATACCCACACTCCTGTTCGGCTCCGAATCATGGGTCCTCTCCGGCACCACCTACGGCTCCTAGAACGCTTCCACCAGCGTTGTCTCCGCTCCATCCTCAACATCCATTGGAGCGCTCACACCCCTAACGTCGAGGTACTCGAGATGGCAGAGGTCGACAGCATCGAGTCCACGCTGCTGAAGATCCAGCTGCGCTGGATGGGTCACGTCTCCAGAATGGAGGACCATCGCCTTCCCAAGATCGTATTATATGGCGTGCTCTCCACTGGCCACCGTGACAGAGGTGCACCAAAGAAAAGGTACAAGGACTGCCTAAAGAAATCTCTTGGTGCCTGCCACATTGACCACCGCCAGTGGGCTGATAACGCCTCAAACCGTGCATCTTGGCGCCTCACAGTTTGGCGGGCAGCAGCCTCCTTTGAAGAAGACCGCAGAGCCCACCTCACTGACAAAAGGCAAAGGAGGAAAAACCCAACACCCAACCCCAACCAACCAATTTTCCCTTGCAACCGCTGCAATCGTGTCTGCCTGTCCCGTATCGGACTGGTCAGCCACAAACGAGCCTGCAGCTGACGTGGACTTTTTACCCCCTCCATAAATCTTCGTCCGCGAAGCCAAGCCAAAGACAACCAACACAAAATTTGGAAAGGTTGTAACTGACTGGCAAATTTCCCAGAAATATGAGAGAAATGGGGCAGACAAGGAAATGGTGAGGTGACTGGGATGGTGACTGGAACTCTCTATCTTGTAGTCTCTATCTTGGAGTTGCTATCTCGGAGGATATTTCCTTGTCCCAAAACACAAATGGCATCATGAAGAAAGCACGTCAGCACCTCTACTTCCTCAGAAGTTTCTGGCGGTTTGGCATGACATCGGAAACCCTGGCAAATTTCTACAAAGGTGTGACGGAAAGTGTGTTGACCGGCTGCATTATGATCTAGTATGGGGACACCAATGCCCCATGCGAAAAGCCCTCAAAAGATAGTGGACACAGCGCAGGACAGCATGGATGAACCCCTTCCCACATCAAGAACATCGACAGTTGGAGAGCAACAGCAATCATCAAAGATCCACACCAACCAGCATGCACTCTGTTCTCACTGCTACCATCAGGAAAGAGGTACGGTGATTCACACCACCAGGTTCTGGAACAGTTACTACCCCTCCACCATCAGACTCCTCAACAACAGACTCGATTATTTAAGGGCTCTTACTTTTGCACTTCATTGACTTTTTTTTCTCTGTATTGCACAATCAATTTGTTTGCATTTCTCAGTTTACATGTGTTCGTTGAGTCTTTTTATTTTGCACTGCTAATAAGGGGGATTTCTGCCTCGCCCACAGGAATCTCAGAGTTGCATGTGATATCATGTATGTACTCTGACAATAAATCTGAAATCTGACTAATTCCAAAGCTCTTGCAATTAGCCAACACAGTGTTTGCAGGATGTGAGAAGTGAGGGCACACACATGAAGTTGTTGGAAAGGAAATGGAATGTTTGAGTTTTAGTGGGAGACTGGATCAACTGGGGCTTTATACACTGGGGTGGCAGAGACCTTATTTTGGTTTATAAAATCATGAGGGGCTTAGAAAAGTTGAATGGTGACAATCAGGATTGGGGAGTCTTAAATGAGAAGTTAAAGATCTAAGGTGAGAGAAAAAAGGTTTAAAAAGGGGGCTGAGGGAAAAAACCTTTTCACAAAGAAGGTGGTGGGTATCTGGAACGAGCTGCCAGAGGAAATGGGAGAGGCAGTCACAATACAACGGATAAAAGGCATTTCAACAGGTACAGAGCCTGAGTGGCACAGTTAGTGCGCTATTACCACACCAGTGATCGGGACAGGGGTTCAACTCCCGCTCTGTCTGTAAGGAGTTTGTACATTGACCCTGTGTCTGCAAGGGTTTCCTCAGAATGCTCTGGTTTCCTTCCACCTTTCAAAACGTACCGGGAGTTGTTGGTTAAATGGGTAATTGGGCGGTGAGGTTCATGGGCTGAAATGGCCTGTTACCGTAGTGTATGTCTGAAAGCAGAGCCAAAATTAATTCTCACATCTCCTCTTATCATATCCAATTAACACTTTTTGTTGGTCTGGACTCCTCCCATGGCAAATCTTCAGTCTCTTTATTCTCCCACCTTCCTGTTCTCTGCCTATTCCTTGAAGAAGAGCTCAGCCCCAAGATGTCATTAATACATCTTTACCTCCTGTGGACACTGTGATGCTGGCTGAGCTCCTCCAGAATTTCTCTGTGTTTTGATGGGAAAGGTTCAGAGTTATATGGGCCAAATGCAGGCAAGTAGGACGAGCTCAGATTGGCAACTTTGCCTGCAGGGGTGAGTTGGGCTGAAGCACCTGTTTGAAACTCTGAGTGAGGTCAGAGTCGTCCACAGAGAGAGGACTTATGGCAAAATATCACACGTACAGGTGAGTTTCTGAAACTGGCAGGACAAACAGGTCTGGACAAAAGAGAGGTGAATAAAATAAAAAAGGGATTCAGTTCCGTTCATGAGATGTATTTTGGATTTAAAAATACTGTTTTGATATAGCTGGCTCTCTTGTCTTTGCCCGTGCTTACATCTATCCCCTCACCCACCCCAGTCTGCAACACAAAAACAAATCAAGTCTGCCTACCTTTAAGTAATGACCTGTCCTCTAAGGACCTGCCCCCATTCCATCACAGCCCATTGGGGAGAGGTTTTGTTGTCTGATTGATATTCCTGATCTTTAACCTTTGGCTCCTGAAAGAGTAATGCAAATTTGGAGCTAAGGGACTGTCCTCAAATCCCACACCAAATGTGAAATGCACAGATGGTGCCTTCTGTCCATGGTTTGGAATCCAAGAGTGTAGCAAGAGTTCAGGACCACAGTCCTGAGTGCAAGTAATGTGGTCAGCTGGTTTCAGATGGGATCCTTCAAACAAATGGATGTGAGAAGCTCTTTTTAGAGCAGGCTATTGCTCTCTTCCAGAGATATAAACACAAATTCCCAGACTGCAGTAATGAGAGAGGGCTACCTGTCTAAAGTCCATCTTTTTTTTTGAGCTTTTAAACCATATCCTTCTGCCTCAGGCAAAAACAAAATATTCTTTGACTCCATCCTGAATTATCTGTTGTGTCCAATATTCATCCCTCAATCAACATCATTAACACATATGAGCTCGTCATTCATTTCACTGGTTGCTGTTAGACAAAAGGGACTTCCTGATCACCACATTACAATACTGACCATACTTCAAAGATTGTAAGGTGCTTTGGAATGTCTGGAAGCCATAGAAACCCTTTGATGTTTCAATTGCCTTCCATATCAATGCTTTTTTTTTCCCCCTTCTCCATAATCTTCCAAGTGGAAATCCTGCAAACAATTTGCAAACCCCTAAGGTGTTGATGGGTGGAGAGGGTTTTACCTGTGATGTCCTGGACTGGGCTGTGGCCCCTACCTTTTGCAGGGCTTTATTCTCAAGAGTATTGCTGTCCCCATACCAGACTATGATGCAGCTGGTATTAAACAGCAGCAAGTTCCCCCTCAATTTATTCCTTAGCTTCTCCATGAACTGCCTCCCTCGTCTATTCTCCCTCTCCACCAACGGTGCAAGCCATCTGACTTTCCGCACGGTTTTCCCTTGAATTTAGTTACAAAGCTTTGATGTCAAGGAAGGTTGAGAGGCCAACCTGTTGTCACCACCGAACTTCTCCTCACCATCCACGAACAGCGAATCTCCATATCTCACCATTGAGAAAGCAGGCAAGTGAATATTCTTTGAACTGCCTCCAAGTCGTCAAGTTTATTGTCATTTGATTGTACAAACAGCATTCCCTGGTCCTCAATGCAAAACATGCAGGCACACAACCAGGTAGAATACACATACAGACAAAAAAATACACATGCAGGGCAGATATTCATAAATACAAAGAAATATTGTTTTGTGACCATGAGAGTCTTGGGTGGTCAGTGTGATCAGTTCCTTTGGTCGTTCAGCATTCTCACTGCCTGTGGGAAGAAGCTGTTCCACAGCCTGGTGATGTTGTATCTCTTTCCCAACGGAAGATGCTGTTTGCAGGATGGAGGGGTCTTGATAATTTTGCGTGCCATTTTCAGACAATGAACCCGGTAGATCTTGTGGATGAGTGGAGAAGAGCCTCTGGTGATCCTCTCAGCCGTTCTTACGGCCAAATTCTTTCTTAATTTGTTTCTTTGCTTTAACTGCAGTCACAATATATCCTCGTTCTCAAACCTTGACGAAGAGCTCAGGCCAAAACATTGGCTATCCTTTACTTCCGAAAGATGCTGCTTGACCTGTTGAGTTTCTCCAAAAGTTTTGTGTGTTCCACTCCTTCTCAAACTCTGCTCTCTGTTCTGCAGAGCCTTCTCTGTCCAGATGTAACCTCTTCTTTAATCCCAACTTCTTTCAGTTTCATAATGAATTTCTGATCTGTGCGGCTCAGTATGCCGACAACATCATCGACAAATTCACTGACAACATCACGTGGTTGAATGGTGCACCAATAACAACCTTGCACTTAATGTCACCAACATGAAGATGCTGAATGTTGGCTTCAGGAAGGGAAAGCCAATCCAGTGATCATTGGGGGACCAGAGGTGGAGAGAGTGAGCAAATTTAAATTCTTGGGAGTCACTATCTTGGATGACCTTTCCTGGACCTAACACGCTAATGGCATTGTGAAGAAAGCGCACCAGCAGTAGTTTAAATAGGTTTGATATGACATCAGAAACCTTGGCAATTTTCTACAGATATTTGGTATGGAGACACCAATTTTCCTGAGCATGGAGCCTAGGCTATCACAGGTAAAGCCCTCCCCACCACCGAGAACATCTACAGGGAATGCTACCGTCAGAGCAGCAGCAATCATCAAAGATCCACACCACCCAGCGTCCACTCTATTCTCATTGCTGACATCAGGGAAGAGGGATAGGTGCTGTAAGATTCGTGCCACCAGGTTCAGGAACAGCTTCTACCCCTCCACCATCAGACTTCTCAACAACAAACTCAATTGGGGACTTGTTTAAGGAATTTTTCTTTGGCACTTTATTTGTTTTCTCTCTCTGCATTGCACAGTCAGTTGTTTACATTTCTTTATTTGCTTACATGTGTATGCTGTGTACATTTCTTCCACAATCAATAAGTGGTCATTCTGCCTCGCCAACAGGAAAAAGAATCTCAGGATTGTATATGGTGTCATGTATCTGCCACTCTTACTGACTGAAAATCCATTTCCACCTCCATCGTGTCCCCACATTCATTCCCTGTGATCTCCTCAAAATCATTCAATTACTGTTTTTTTAGACTGCAGGCATGTAATGGCACAATCAACGAAATTTGCCATTACATAGACAGTCTAAACAAAGGAAAGCGCAGGAATATTAGTCAATTCGTGCCCTGTGATTTATCCTGCAGGACCCCTCCTACTTTTCAGGGGAAGCCTGGAGTCTAAGTCGCACTGCAAAACTCACCTCATGTCCAGCTGATGATTCAGGCCACATTGTTCCACATAAAAATACTGGGACTAACCCACACACGAACTTAAGGCGTGCAGTGTAAACGTCCACAGGGTGAGTAATTATGTTAAATTTTTTCACAGATTTTTTCAACATTGCTGTCTAAAAAGCACTAATGAAATTAGTCAAGCATAACCTGCATATTAACTCCACATTGACAGAAAGCTCCTCAATCAGGCTGTCTCATAAGGTCCACTGAAGAGGCACTGCAATAACTTCTGATGGATGGTGACAGCTGCATTATGATTTGACCATGAATCTTTAACCTTCATTACTTTGGTTTAGGTGGGGCTGTTTCGATGTTTATTAGCTGTTGGTAAAATCAGGTAGTTTCAATAATTAAAAGAAAATTCACTCACTGGGCATATTTGTTGTTGAGTGCGACTAAATGAAAATCCCACTCAGGTTATCATTTTAATTCTTTCTTTATTTTCCTCCCAATATCACGCCTTTCATTTGTAACTTGGACTTCTGACCCTATCTTCACCATTGTGAAGCTGATCAGCACCTCCTGTAAACATTTGGTATAATCAGAGACCAACAAGTATTTTGAACACAAACTAAATCAAAACGTAAATTCTTATAAGCTTGACTTTTGACAACAAAGAGTTTTATTGAGGACAAATATTTAGCAAACTGATATTTCAATTGGACTTTTTTTTGGTTTCTTTTGTTTAAAACCAAGATTTGAGCACTATTTCCAAATCAATGCCTCAGCCAGTTCTCATGCAGGTAGAACACAAATAAGGTTTGAAAGCAAATAGAATTCTGGACCTTGTTCAAGAGGCAATGGAGTACAAAGAGGGAGGGAAATTTTTCTACAATATGCAAGAGGCTAGGTAGTTGTGGGTACTATTGGTCTCCACAAAAGGGGAACTCGTTTCTTTGGGAAGCAGCTCAATGTTGAGTTGACTTTTGGAAATAAGATATTTTCTATCAGATGAAAGTTAAGTGGACTGGACCCCTACTCATTTATGGTTTTTAGACTGCAATATCGGGGAAAAAATTAACATAATTACTGCCCATGTGGTTGGTCACAGTGGGCGCCTTTTTAGACTGTAAGGACCTGAGAACAACAGTCCCGGGGGTCGGGCGTGCAGAAGAGTGGATGACAGTCACCGAATTTTTCCGGTACAATTTACACAGCAGGCTTCCTCCAAAAAGTTGTAGTGGTCCTGCAGGATAAATCGCGGTGCAGGAATTGACTTCAAATTCCCGCACATTCCTTTTTAGACTGCCCGTGTCGTGACAAAATTCCCTGATTGCGCTGTTGCATGCCTGCAGTCTAAAAAAAACCATAATTGTTATCTCTCTCCACTATTGAGGCAGCACATTTTTTGCACGTGAATATTTATCTAGTTATCTTTTTCTCTTGCATTATGCTCATATAATTTATATTAATGTACTTTATGTGTGTGTGCTGATGCGGTGAGCAAGAGTTCTATTGTGTCTGTTCATTGTACAGTGCTTAATTCAGAAAAATTAGATGAGGTCTGGAAGGTGGATACTATGAGGTTGTTTCTCTCATTGGGAACCTAGAATAAGGCAGCAATTCATTCAGATAAGATCTCCACTTCACAGACAACCGAGGAGAAATTTCACATTCAGATCAGATTTAGATTTCAGATTTATTGTCAAGAGAACATACAGGACATCACATACGACCCAGAGATTCTTTTTCCTGCTGGTGAGGCAGAATCACCAGTGCAAAAAAAACTGACTTAACTTACACATGTAATCAAACAAGTATATGTAAACAAACTGCCTGTATATTACAGAGATAGAAAAAAAATCAATGAAGTGCATGAGTCCTTAAGTGAGACCCTGATTGAGTTTGCTGTTGAGGAGTCTGGTGGTGGAGGGGGAGCAGCTGTTCATGAACCTGGAAGTTGCGAGTCTTTCCTGATGGCAGCAGCGAGAACGGAGCGTGTGCTGGGTGGTGTGGATCCTTGACGATTGCTGCTGCTCTCTGATGGCAGCGTTCCTTGCAGATATTCTCGACGTGGGGAGGGTTTTACTTGTAATGTCCTGGACTGTGTCCACAACCTTTTGCACGGCTTTACACTCAAGGGTATTGGTGTCCCAACAGCTGGTCAGCGCACTTTCCACCACACATCTGTAGAAATTTGCCAGGGTTTCCGATGTCGTATCAGACCTCGGCAACTTGTTCTTCCCTCTAGAATCAGAATCTTTCTGCAGAGGTTTGATGATGGGAAAGGTAGATATTAGATCATCAATAAACCTGAGAGGAATTCAGGAGAAACCACTTTACCCAGAGAATGGTGCGCATGTGGAATTTTTGGGGGAAGTAAAAGTCTGAAAATGTCAAATGGCAGGAGGGGGTTTGTGTAAACACCGGCATACACCTTCTAGGTCAAGTTACTTCTTTCTGTGCTGCAGTTCCCATGTAAACAGAAGTAGCAGAAATCCTTCAATGCTCCACTACAGAATCAATATCAGAATCAGAATTTATTGTCATGAACAAATCATAAAATACATTGCATTGCTACCAGTATCAGAGTGCAAACATTTATAGAAACCACCTTACAAAATAAATAAACATAGTGTATGTAAAGCCAAAGTAAGGCACTGCCTTTGATTTATTGATCATTCTGGAGTCTGATGGCAGTTGGGAAGAAGATGTCCTTGTGCCGTTGAGGCTTCTGTTCCCTTTCTCCCGATGATAGCAGAATCAAGAGGGCATGGCCTGGGTGCTGGGGGTCCTTGAGGATAGAGGCTGCTTTCTTAAGACATTTCCTCTTGTCGATGTCTTCAATGGAGTGAAGTCTGTGGCCGTGATGTTGAAGGCCAAGTTAACAACCTTCATGAATGGCTCATGACTTCTGATTTCCTCCTGCAATCCACGGCCATCTTTTTGGTTTTGCTAATGCTTTTGTGGTGACACCACTCAACGAGCTGATCTATCTCTCTCCTGCACGCTTCCTCATTGCCGTTTGTGATTCTGCCGATGTCCGTGGTGTCATCGGCAAATTTGTAGATAGCATTGGAATTGTGCCTGGCCACATGGTCATGGGTGTAAAGTGAGTAGAGCAATGGGCCAAGCACGCATCCTTGAGGAGGAGATGTTGTTTCCACTGTGATCTTTCAATGAGGAAGTCAAGGATCCATTTGCAGAAGGGGGTGCAGAGGGTTTGGAGGTTGTTAACTAGCACTGAGGGAAATAATGGTGTTGAAGGTTGAGCTGCATTCAATGAAGAATATATGAGTTTCTGTTTTCAAGGTAATCCAGAGCTGAGTGAAGAACCAATGATATTGCACCTGTTGTGCAGTGATTGTGATGAAAGGCGAATATTTTAAATTTAAATTTAGATGTACAGCTCTGTAACAGGCCCTAGTAGTCCATACTGCCCAATTAGCCTACACCCTGGTATGTTTTGATGTGTGGAAGGAAACCGGAGCCCCTGGAGAAAACCCACACAGACACGAGGAGAATGCCCAAGCTCCTTACAGATAGCATGCGATTTGAACCAAGGTCCGGTCCCAATGGTTAGCGCTGTAAAGTTTTGCTAACTGTGATCTCAACCCCGCAATGGGTCAAGTCCTTTGCTCAGTTACATGTTAATTTTGGCCATGACCAGCCTCTCAAAGCATTTCATCACAGGAAATGTCAGTGCTGCTGGACAATATTTGTTGAGGCAGCTCCCTCTGCTCTTCTCAGGCACCAGGATGAATGATGCCCTTTGAAGCAGGTGGAAACCTCTGACTGCAGCAATGGGAGATTAAAAATGTCTGTGAACATTCCGGCAAGTTAGTTGGCGCAGACTTACAATGCCCTGCCAGGAATGCCATCAGGGCCTGATACCTTGCGAGGGTTCACCCAAGACTGGAGTGGGCCTCAAACCCAAATGCATCTGTTGTGATAACATTGAGCTACATCCCTTGCATGAATTAGGTCACAATAATACACAATGCAGAATGTTTAAGAATGGTGTCATTCTATGTTGTGTCTTCCAACATCCTTTTGTTTCCTCCAAGATTCCAAGCTGTCTATTTCAGATGCTAATGAGAACCTTGAAACACTTTCAATCAATATGCTGTTATGATGTTAGTTTTTGAATCCCAGCACTTTACTTTACGTACCACATTCAATCTGCCTTTTGGCACGTTGGCCAGTTTGCAAATGTGAATAATTATACTGTTCTGTGACTCACACCGATTTAATTTCCTGTTGACAGCAGAGGTCTGTTTTCACATATTCACCATCAGCCCTTTCTAAGAACTGTGAACTCGAGCTGTGTCAGTGTGTGTTTGTGTACGTGTGCGTGCGTGCGTGCGTCTGGCTACAGACCCCAGTCTATATATAGTGTGTCACCCAAGCAGTGCTTGGAGAAAGAATGAAGAAGGAATAGAAGCATCCATCAATCAACAGCTCTCCTTTGCTTTTGAAGACAAACAAAAACAAAAGGCTTTCATTTTTACAATGTCTTCCATGTCTCTTTTGGCCTTCCAAAACAATCACAATGAAAGGCTTCCAATGTGCAGGAAACATGACGAACATACCCAAGGAAGCCATGATTTGACAATGATCTGAAAACTTGGGATACATGATGAGGGGCAAATATGAACCTCGTTCACAGTTTTGGCAGAGTTCTGTCCAATACCAGTTCCGCAAGTGATGACTCCCCTCAAAAAATCTAGATTTATATCTGTGTGGCTTCCTCATCCAAATATTTGCCCTAATACCCCATTAAGGAATATCCAGTCCACTTCAAGGCATGAAGACATTTCCAAGAAGTGTAATGCCATAGGAAAGCACCTATCTTCCTATAAGAAATCAAGGACATCATTCCCCAAGCACATCATAGGCTGGGTGATGGTTTACGATCCTTCACAAGTCCTGATCTCCCTCAGAAGGTTATTGGTGCAAGCTTTGTCCATACTCTTAATCTAGGTTGAGCGAGGGAGTGGAGCCCTTTTTAAAATGCTGTTTTGGGATTATCCATTAAAAGTTGAGGTTTCTTTGCCCTATTGAGTGGATGAAGAAGAATAGGAAAATTATCTTCTGATATCCTATAGTTTCCTGAACAGTGATGCAGCTAATAGAACTGCTGCCTCAGTTAGATCTCCAGGGCAGTCCCGATAGCCACATGAATTTCCTCCAGGCGTTCTACTTTACTCTTACAACTAGATACTTATGAAGGGGAGATTTGGTGGTCTCCTGGCATAGGAGAATCTGGCAGGGGAGAATCTGTGATCCTGGCAGGGGAGAGACTGATCCAAATGAGTTAACCCACTGGGATATGTGAGCTGCACCATCCAGAAGGAAGAGGGATCATCTGGTGTGAGCTGGCCTGCTGACACAGGGATGGACCCATGCTGCTATGGGGACCAATGTAACACCCTATTCAGCAATAAGCCCAGCTCCATCAGCGATCACCAGGATGGCTGCGGCAGCAAATTCGGCAGCACCACAAAGAATCTGCAACAGTGTCGGGCTGACAGTGAAGGACCTGGGCAAAGGTCCCTCATTTCCCCAGGGACCTCTTCGTGTGGCAGGTCCCGATGGAGTCCCTCAAATTTGAGACAAATGACATCTACCACCTCCAGGACCTGGCAGATAACACTCACTTTGACATGACCTTCAAGACCCCAGTGGGAGGGATGGCAGTGGCTTCTCTGGGACTTCCAGGAGAAGGGGAATGTGGCTCCACTCTCACTACTGGATGCAGCCACTCTTCATCTTTCATGTGCAGAGTGATAACAGGGTACGTCCAACTCCCCCCCCCCCCCCCCACCCCGTGTCCCAATTGTGGACCTGCTCACCTTTCTGGCCTATTAACTTGAGGCAACAGGGGGCCTACATGCATGTCTAAGACACTCTTCAAGGGATGTCTACCCTGAAGAAGTTCTCCTCCTCTCTTTGAAGGGAGTTCTGTGAGGGTCTCACTGCTCCCCACCCTGCTCTCAAGCTCTCCAACCATGTTCTAATCATATCCAATGAACACCTCTTGTTGATCTGCACTCCTGCCCCTGCCACTCTTCAGTATTTACTCGGTTGCCTTCCTGTTCTTCGTTTATTACCTTGAAGAGAGGCTCGGGCCTCAAAGATCGTTACCTCCCATGGACGCTGAGACACCCGGGCTGAGTTCCTCCAGCATCTTTGTGAGTGCATCTGCAGACTTCCGAATCAGGTCCAGCAAACTCTTCCAACTGGATAGCATGTCAGTTGGCAGGTGAATCGGCCACTGTCAATAATGCCCGGTGTGTGGGGAAAGGAGCAGGTCCTTGGGAACGATGGGGGAAGAGCATGAGAGAGGTTGATGGTTGGGGCTGTGGTTATTGCGCTGTATGAGCGACGTCCAGATGAAGCAACAAATACACACATTGATCCCGTCCTGGAATGAATGGGATAATTTTCTCATCAGTTCATATTGCTCCCAAGTCTGGATTGGGGGGATCTTAAAGCAAAGTATAGATAGAGAAAGGGATATGGAGGGGAAGGATTGCGTGAGCAAGAGGTGATCCGAGTTCCCACATGAAACAGCAAGGGGCATGCCCAGTGTCTGAGCATCCGTGCCAGAACGCGAGCAGCGTCTGCGGACGAGGGACCTGAAGGTGGGACCTTCAAACAAGTTGGGGGGATCAGTGGTGGTGGGGGGGGGGGATCAGTGGTGGTGGGGGGGGGATCAGTGGTGGTGGGGGGGATCAGTGGTGGTGGGGGGGGATCAGTGGTGGTGGTGGGGGGGTGGGGGGAGGAGGGCGATCCGACAGAAGGAGAGTGGCTCCAGGGCATTCGTCGAGAGGTGATGGAGACTCGCCAGCTTCGGCGATGCTGAGCGGCGGCCGGAGGACCCAGGGACGGGAGAGGGGGAATGAATCGGCGCACCATTCTTTTCCCGGGAGAAACAACGCTCGGGATGTGGGCTGGAGAGAGCGGCAAGTGAATTAACCCTTCGCGTCCTGCAGCCCAATCGCTGAACCCAGCGCAAATGATTTATTTACGTTCTCTCTCTCTCTCTCCATCTGCAAGAATGCACCTTGATTGCGAGGAGTTACGGGGCGAAGGCGTGAGAGCAAAGTGCGAGCAAGTTCTCCCCATGGATGCGAGCCCCGAGGTCTGATTCTCCCCGGAACGCGGTGCGCATGAATTGGATCCACTGGATTGCGGGAGAGCTGCTTCATGAACCGCTGCTTCAGGTGAGAGAGCTCGAAGCTGGGCGATTAAACTTTGCAATTGCCCCCGTGCACCGACTGAACCGCTTGAAAAATTCCTCTTCGGATTGTGTGGAACTGCTCTGTGTTGCTTTTTTTTTCTCGGTGTGTTATTTTGCAGACAATTATTTCTGTGCGTATTTGTGTGCGTGAGAGAGAGAGAGAGAGATCCTGTGCTAAACTCTGTCCGCAGGCTCTGCTTCCATGAGAATTGCAGAGATTTCTGGCAGTTGCCAGTCACCTGATTTGAGGTGCCCCCCCCCCCCCCCCCCCGGACCTAGTAGTAAGGTACAACTGGAAATCAAGCAAGAGAACGGTTCACCTCTGGGTTTGCCAGGGTGCCCTTTGAGTCTGGGAAGATGAATGCGCTGCCAGGCATTTGAGCAATTCCCTGCCAAATGTTATTTTTTTTCTAAAAATTCCCTTGCCTCGCAATTGTGATCTGGATAGACCCACTTCGGGGTTGCCTGTGGTTGTCTGAATGATGCCTAATTTGGCCCATTTTGGACATGGTGATCCCTGCCCCTTTATTTGACAGACAGGCTCGCATGTGCAGAGTGACTGACTGTCCTCGTATGAAGGGGTGGCCACCCCATGTTGCCCCCTCATGGCAGCTGGCGGGCCAGGAGGAGCTGCGGCAGCGCAGGTAGGTGGTCTCCTCTCGTCTGTCTGGTTGAGGGCCGTGGCGCTTTGACAGGGGGCAGCATCTGTAGCCTGCATACCCCACACTCGTTGTTGGGCGAGTGAGCGTGTGTCAGGCCTTGGGTGAGAATCTAGGTCACCAGCCCTCTCGTGGGGAAAGATTCCAATCTTTCATGGACTTGGAGATGGGTGTCTGAGACTCTGCTGGTATTGGAAAAGAGATTCCAGTCCATGCTGGTATTGGAAACTCTGGTGGCCTCAGGAGAGTGATTCCAGTTGGTCTTGGCTTCAATTCTCACTCATTCATCGTCGAGACCAACAGGATCTCGACGATGAGCAACTGAGAATCCACTGGTATTGAAATGATTGTGGATGTCTGTTGGTGTTGGAAACTTCCAGGACTGCTTGTTTTGCAAGAAAGATTCTGGGATCTGTTTGTCTTTGGGAATAGCAGGGGACGCCAGTGATATTATAGATGATCTTTACTGCGTGGAACTAGGAGTAAGCCATTGAGTGCATCAAACTGTTCTACATTTCAAGATTTTGGCTGATCTTGTACCTCAGCACCACTTTCTGCCATTTCTTCATTTATCTTCATTCCTTGCATATCCAAAAATCAATCAATCTCTGTTTTGATTGTGACTGATCATAGTCCCCACGTCTATCTGAGAGAAGAGAATTGCAATGATTTATTTGCCTCTGAGGGAGAGATATTCTGCAATTTAATCCTAAATGGTGTTTACTGCAGACAACGCAGAATTACCAATTGTTGTGCAGAAGAGATTTACCAGGATGTTGCCTGGATTGGGGAACCTGTCTGATGAAGCAAGCTTGACAGAGTTCAGGCTTTCACTTTGAAGCAATGAAGGATGAGAGGTATGTAAGATTATGATGGGCTTAGAGAATGATAGGTTCTTGAATAGCCAGGCCGGGCAGTGGGGCTGAGTGGGAAAATAGATCAGGTCATAATTAAACGATTAAATGGTGAGGCAGACTTATGGTCCTGTGACTTATGGTCTTAGATAGAGTGGAAAGCCGGCGTCTTTTCCCCAGGGCGACAATAGCAAATACCAGAGGGCATCTGTTTCAGGTGAGTGGAGGAATGTTTAGGGGAATTTCAGATGTAAGTTTTAATTGCACAGAGAGTGGTGGGTGCCTGGAATGCACTGCTGGGGGTGGTGATGGAAGCTGGCATAGAAGGGACATTCAAAATAGATAGGTACATGGATGTCAGGAAAATAGATGGATATGGGTGTAAGAAAAGGGAAGAATTAGGTGGTTTGCTCAGCTCTGAAATTATTGTCTTTGACATCAAAGAGGCAGAACATTTTCTGCACCCAGCTTGATCATCGTTCTAAATATAAAATTTCAAACATGTTGTTAATCTCTTTTAAGATAGAAAAAAAATAGTTTGGCACAGACTAGAAGGGCCAAAGGGGCCTGTTTCTGTGCTGTCGTGTTCTACGAAACGGCAAATATTGATCAAGAACAGAGGGGAATGATAGGCAAACAACAATGGCCTGGATAGAGTGCTGAACCAGCAAAACTAGTCCCACATCCAAATCATTCATCAGGATATTTTTAACACCTCACTGGCCCAAACTCAACAGATATAGTAATGACCCATCTGTCTCAATTCAAGTGCTGGGCTTTCTTGATGAAGGGTTCTGGCCCGAAACATCAACCGTTCTTTTTCTCCCACTGATGCTGCTCAATCCACTGAGATCCTCTGGTAAGACAGATTTTTGCTTTCAGATTTATCATCGGAGAACATACATGACATCACATACAAACCAGAGATTCTTTTTCCTGCAGGTGAGGCAGAATTAACACTTATTGGTAGTGCAAAAAAACTGGACTTAACATGCACATGTAAACAATTAAAAACACAATGCTGGAGAAACTCAGCTGGCAAACAGTGGCAGCTGAGTATGTAGCAAAATAGATACATCAGTAATGTTTCAAGCCTGACTCCTTCGTCAAGGTATGGAAAATTGTTGGCAGGCACCCAAACAAAATGGTATGGAGGAGGAGCACGGTACAAAAGGCAGATGAAATAGGTGGATGAGGGAGGGAGGGCACAGCAGCATGCTGGGGGGAGGAGGGATGGCTCTAGGAATAGAGAGGGAAGGGGGTGGAGAGCTCGTGGGAAGAAGACCGAGAAAAGAGAGGGAGAATAGAGGGTGGGCTAGCAGAAACCAGACAAGTTGATATTGATGCCATCTGTGCCCAGTCGGAAAATCAAGTGCTGTGAAGAAATGTAAACAAGCCAACTCTGAAAAACAGAGAGGAAAAAATTAATGAAAGTTCAAAAGTAAGAGTCCTCAAATGAGATCCTGATGAGTTTGTTGTTGAGGAGTCTGATGGTGGAGGGGTAGCAGCTATTCCTGAACCTAGTGGTGCGAATCTTGTGGCATTGATACCTTGTTCCTGATGTCAGCAGTGAGAACAGAGTGTGTACTGGGTGGTGTGAATCCTTAATGATTGCTGCTGCCCTCTCTGTAGGTGTTCTCGATGCTGGGCATGGTTTTGCCTGTGATGTACAGGGCTGTGTTGCCTCACATCTTCTGGAAGTTCTCTGGGTGAAGCATTCTTTTTCGCGTGATAATTTGGACAGATGGCATTGAGACATCCAGGCAGAAGTTGAAGGAACAAGACAAGTGCAAAGGGTCATGCTGCCCGCGTAAGGTGAACCATGTCGTGTTAGCATCGCGGTTAGCCCAACACTGCAACAGTGCCAGTGATCAGGTCCAGGGTTCAAATCCGGCGCTGTCTGTAAGGAATTTGTGCGTTCTCTCTGTGACTGTGTGGATGCTCCAGTTTCCTCCCACCCTTACCGTGCTGTAGGTCTAAATTTAAAACTCAAAATTAATAAAAAAAACAATGTGAGGGTGCTCATGAAGGAGCAGAGACAGCAGCAAAAATGTTCCTTGACCTTGTGCCCAGAATGTCCCAAGGGTCATCACAGAGCTTTTGTATCTTGGAGCGGTGGTGCAGGAGACGGATTTGGGGAAGTCTGCCCACCCTGGATCATTTAATCCTGAGGATGTGCAAGAGGCTGGAATTGGAGGTGAGCAAAGATGTTGAGGGGAATTATCTTGAGAGGGGAGGTGGTCCCATGCAGGAATTTGAAAGTAAAGATTTATCACTTGAGCAAAATGATCTAATGCAGTGCAGGAAATTTGATCAGACCACAGCCCACAAGAGCTGAAATTCACCCTCTGCTCTAAAATAGAATTCCTGGAGCGAAGGCCCCCAAACTTTTTAGACCATCGACCCCTTCATGCAATCCTTGATCCCTCAAACTCAGGCATGTACAAAAATAAATGAATAAAACAATCAATAAATGATTAAGTAGACGTGCAGTTTCCATATGCATTCGTGATGGAAACTGCATTCCAAGCCCTGACAGACTGCTGTTCTGAATCCCCTACCCCCTGTAAATATCTCTCACCACACCCCCCCCCACCTCCCCCCACCGCCGGCACCACACATCCCCTCCCAGCACCAACCCACCCCCCCATCAACACACACCTCTTCCTTCTCCACATCGCCCTCCTGTTCGCCCACGACTTACTAAGAGGCCAAAGCCCCACAACATGGCGGCCACCTTGTCGCCATTTATTTGGACGCGTGGAGTGTAAAAGGTTGGCCACCCCTACCATAGGCACTATTTTCCGTAGATACACCGCGGGAAACAGGTATTACAACGGTCCATTTTCTTATAATTCCAACTAATTGTTATAACTATATTATTATCATTATGTTTCAGTAAACAGAATATAAAATAAATAGACATAAAAACTAATTATATATAAATCAGAAATGTTTATCAGCAAGTTGTATTTTATGTATTTTTATTTCTTATTTGAATATCAGCTTTTGACCCCAAAATTTCAATTGACCCTCTCCCCCACTGTTTATTGACCCTCTGGCATTTATCAACCCCTTGGATCGATATTGACCACTTTGGATACCCTGTGCTAGAGGAAGACAGTGGGTTTAGCAGCATCTTTTATTTTGGAGGGGGGAATTCCTTTCCCCCCCCCCTCCCCCCTCCTCCACTGCCAGAGAAGCTGCTGGATCTGCTGAGTTTCTCTTGCGGGTTGTTTTTGTTGCCTCAGATTCCAGCATCGGCTACCTCAGTGAGTGTGCGCTGTCCCCAACCCCATGCCATTACAGCACAGCTAACGGTGGTTCCTTTGCGCAGCGCCATCCACTCAGTGTGGAGTTTGCACGTTTTCCTGGTTGCTGCAGTCTCCTCCCACATCCCAAAGGTGTGCAGGCTGTGAGGTGAACAAGCTGCTTGTGCAGCTGAGTGGGAGGATCTGGGAGGAGCAGATGGAAATGTGGTTGTAGTTAAACACAGAAATGCTGGAGGAACTCAGCAGGTCTCGTAGCATCCGCAGAAGGTAAAAATATATAACTCATTCCATCGGAGGTACAGACTTATAA
The DNA here is from genome assembly GCF_036971445.1 of Narcine bancroftii. Taxonomy (NCBI): domain Eukaryota; kingdom Metazoa; phylum Chordata; class Chondrichthyes; order Torpediniformes; family Narcinidae; genus Narcine; species Narcine bancroftii. Next base: position 80,688,057 of record NC_091474.1, read on the forward strand.
CCCCTCCATTGGAGATAAAGAATCGTTTACAATAAAAATGAGTGAGGGAATGGGATGGCTTAATGAGCAGTATAGACGCAACATTTCAAATGGCTCCTTCGATAACAACAGCAAATGCAGGATGTAGTGGGTGATTGACATCTATTGGTTGCACACAAGGAATGTTCTGACAGTCTGAGGTGACCTTCCAACTGCTTTAGTAGTGCCCAACCCATCACCATTCAGTGTCTGGTGTCCAGTGTTTGCAAGATTTATCTGCATTTTGTTGTTTGGGGAACCAGCATCACTTGAGGGTGAAATGTGTACGCCCAATGTTGTCTTTTCTGTGAGTTGTACGGATTGTTAATTGATCCCACCTGATCAAGCTGGTGTCAGGTATTGTTTATTCATGAAGAGTTCGTTATTGTGCAGCTTGACACTGCGGTTTCTCGTGGTTTCTCTGTGGCTGCATCCAGATCTTTGAATATCCTCAATTTCCTTTGGCTTGACAGTGGGTGCCTTGTTTTCCAGAACCCTCTTAATGTTTCTCTGCTCTCCTCTCTCCATCAATGAAAGCATCCCAAGGCTGTCCAACAGGGAAGACAGATTCTTAGCTTCACAGGGAGTAACTGACACAGGTGACCATCCACAAAGTGGGAAGGAGGAGGTATAGAGAAGTGGGGAGGGAAGAGTATTGTGTTCAATTCTGGTCACCTCATTATATGAAGGATGTGGAAGCTTTGGAGAGGGTGCAGAGGAGATTTACCAACATGTTGCCTGGATTGGAAAATAAGTTGTATGAGGCAAGGTGAACAGAGCTGGGACTTTTCTCTTTGGATGAGAGGAGACAATAGATTCATAGAGGTGTAGATAAGGTGGACAGCCTCTGCTTTTTCCCCAGGGCAGGAGTATCAAGCATCAGAGGACATCTCTGCAAGGTGAAGGGAGGAAGGTTAAGGGGAGACATCAGGAGTAAATTTTCACACAGGGTGTTGTGGGTGTCTGAAATGCTTTGCCAGGGGTGGTGGTGGAGGCTGAAACATTCGAGGCATTTAGGCAGGCACATGGGTGAAAGAAAAATCGAGGGTTACGAGGTAAGGAAGGTTTAGTACTTTTTCTTTTAGTAGGAATATATACATCAGCCAGCATAGAGGGCCAAAGAGCCTGTACTGTGTGGTAACATTCTATGTTCTAAGGGAGGTGCCCGGGGCATTGTAAAATGAAGATGTGACCGTCAGTGGTGGATTGTTTTTGTTCAAGGAAGAGGCCATGAAATCTCAAGGATTGCAAATTTGAGTTACAAGGAGGAACAAGGTCACTGAAGGATTTTAACACAAGGATGAGAGTTTATATACTGACCCTTTGCTAGGTCAGTACAGATCAGTGTTTTAGAATGGGCTGGATGGATTTGAGTTGACAGTGAGTGCAAGATTTATCTGCCTTTGATATGATGCTATGGCCTTGTATAGAAATGGAGCATTACTAGTCCTTGGCTTGCAATCAAAAACATTCCTGAATTACAGCACCAAGCAGAAACAAATCTGGATTAACAACTGAGATTTCTAAACTCACAAGCCAGTTATATCCCCCTCTGCACTATCTAATTTTCATGTCGACCCATCCTGAAATCCTTGAATTCTGGCTTGTCAGTTTTAACGAGGCGGCAGGGTTTGTTTTTTGAGCTCTTCTCCCACTCACGACGTAAGCTCCTCACACACCTAAACTAGCCGAGAATGGAGATAAGACTCCCTCTGCAGTTAATCAGCGTGGTCTCGATGGAGCTGACTGCTGCCTTCGATTTGTTTGTGTGTGTGTGTGTGTGTGTGTGTGTGTGTGTGTGTGTGTGTGTGTGTGTGTGTGTGTGTGTGTGTGCGTAAGGGGGGGGTGTGGGGGGAAGGGGGAAGGGGTCCATTATGTGGGTGTCTGTGCATGCAAGGAATTAACAAGGCAAGGAGGCCATTCAGCCCATTATGTTGATGGAGTCATAGCCAAACAGCACAGAAATAGATCCATATGCCAGTTTGTTTATATAGCCAGAGGTACTGATCAACACTCATCCCATTTTCCTGCATTTGGCCCATATCCATTTATTCCCTTTCTATCCACAAACCTTTGAAAATACTTTTTAAATGCAGTGATTGAAAATGCCTCTATCACCTCCTCTGGCAGCTTGACTATAGACCAACCACTGCCCCTTAGACCTCATTTCAAATATTTTCCCTCTCGTCTTCAACCCATCTGGCCTGTAGTTTTAGATTTCCTGAACCTTGGAAAAAGACCGTGACTATCTAGCCTATGTCTGCCCCTCATAATTTTTAAAACCTCCACAAAATCCTACAGACATTTGTTCACGTGTATTTTGACTCTTTTTTTTGCACTTCCAATAAGTGGTCATTCTCCCTCACCCGCAGAAAAAGGAATCTCAGGGTTGTATATGATGTCATGTTTATACTCTGGCAATCACAGCCCATTAACTAGGTAACATCCTGGTGATCCTCTTGCATACTCTCTCTAGTGCTATCACAACTTTTCCACAGAGCGGAGTCCAGAATTTCACACACCCGCAAGAAAAGAGTGATTTGGATCAATCCCATTATCACATCTCTCAATCCATAACTTCACAAGTTACAACTCGTGCTTACACAGTGTGTGTTTCTGCTTCTGTCACACTCCAGAATCATACTACTCTAGGTGTAGTGCATTTTTTCCTCCCCAAATCCCCTTATCCAACTATCAGATCAACAGGAAAAGGTTTGATTTCATGGAATAGGCTTTGTGTGTGGAATAGTGCTGGGACACTTCTGACAGGCATATTGATTTACTGCAGTGGTTTTCAAACTTTTTCTTTCCACTCACATACCACCTTAAGTAATCCCTCTGCCACAGGTGCTCTGTGCTCTGGACCCAATTGTTTCTGAAATATTTTGCTTGAGAAAAATTGTCATTGGCCCATTTCCTTTGGAGCTATGAAACCGTGCACATAACGAGTCAATTCGGGACGACTTAAACAGTGGCTTTCAAACTTTTTCTTTCCGCTCACATACCACCTTAACTAATCCCTTACTAATCACAGAGCATCTGTGGTATAGGGTATGTGAGTGGAAGAAAAAGTTTGAAAACTACTGATTGACTGTATCAGTACTTCTGTCATCCCACTGCAGAAACCACAAACATTTGGTTGGCCTGCCTTCCTTAACTGCACATGTGGCAATGACAGCACACTCCTCGATCACCTCCTTCTCACTGGAAACTTGAGGTCATCCAAATCTTTGCTGCCTGTATCCCATCTCTCACAAGAGATCGTTGCCACCCGTATGAGCAATGCCTTGACTGTAACATTGGCAGCCCTTATTTTCAAATTCCCCAGTGAAATTGTCCATTCCTATCCATTAATACATCCTCCAGCCCTTCCACTGTCTGAGATGCATGCCCTCATCCACTCTGGTCCTCCTGATCATCTTGAGGTCCAAAGCTCTGGGATTATCTCAATCAGAATTAGGATTTATTGTCAGGAGCATGTCACAAAATTCGTTGTTTTGTGGCAGCATTACAGTGCAAATGTTTGCAGAAACCACCTTTCAAACTAAATAAGAATACAGCAAGAAGAAGTCAAAGTGAGGCAGAGTCTGTGGTTCATTCATCATTCAGGAATCTGATGGCAGTGGTCCTCGTGCTGCTGAGTGCTCGTCTTCAGGCTCCTGTAACATTTTACCAACGGTAGCAGAGTGAAGAGGGCTTGGGGGACCTTGAGTATAGAGGCTGCTTTCTTATGACTCTGCCACTTGTAGATGTCCTCAATAGAGTGCTCTGGTGCCCATGATGCTGCAGGCCGAATCAACAACCCTCTGGAGCTTTCTACTTGACCTAAGCGTTGGCACTTGCGTACCAGGCAGTGATGCAACCAGCAGAATGCTCTCCATGGTCCACCTGCAGAAGGTGAACCATGGAGAGCATCCTTGACAATTCACCTCTCTGCTTCTCTTACAGCACCCCTTAATTTCCAGCCGAAGCTTTGCTCTGATGCCTTCCTTTGGACCTTGGTGTCAGTGCTCGTGTGGTGACCATGCTGTGCAGTGTTGTGGAGCATTTATCTTCATTAACAGAACAATGGACAGAGAAGTTTTCACTGCCGTTAGTGTCCACACAAACCTCTGCCAGCAACCTCTTTGTTCAATGTCTAGGAAAATTCAGAAGTTGTAAGTTGGTGGCAACAGCTGCCTAGAGAAAAGGCTAATTGCTTCTCAGTGCAAGGATGATAGTGAGATCTGTTGGCTGTTAAAAATGCACTGAGAGAAATGGTGCACCATCTTCATGAACTCCATCATCTCAGCATTAATGATGCATGTTGTTATTGTTAAAGGTGAAGTCCTCGACATATTGCAGCAACATTAAAGTGTCACGAATAATTGACTGCCTTTTGAAAAATAAACAGTGCAAGGAATCATAAATGATATATTAATCTCTTTTTCAAAGTCTATTTTTTGTAGCTTGGCAAACCATTTCCAATCTGTTCTCTTGAGCTGTGATGGTTTATCATAATTTAATTTCCTTCCATTACCGAATAGATGACTGTGTATGTGTGTCTGGGGTTTACCAACTCAACTTGCTGCAATTTCATCAGCTTATCCTGTCATTGTAAGTGCAGCATGGCTTGGCCTCCTGCCTTCTGTGTGGAACCCAGAAATAACACTGGACAACAACAATTTTGCTTCTTGAACACTTTTGGGTATATTTCTTGGATTTTGGGCTGCTGATCAAGAAATTCGTCTTAGCATTTTTCTAGCTCTTTCTGTCTTTTAGATATTGCCTAGTTTTGTGATCTCCTGTCATATTTTGTCTACTAGTATTATGCCCACAAAGCAAGCTATTTTAGTCAGTCCAAGCAGGCCTTGGCTTGCACTCAGTGCAAGTGCGATGCAAATGTTGTCTTAGGCCTGGGCATGCTCAATCAGGGTAAATGCAGACAGGCTATAAAAACAGCTCACATGTACAGATGTTGTGCATTACATCGATATAGATTCAACCAAACTCCATCCAGCTGATTGACATCATGCTTCAAGCATACAAAACCGTGAACTGCAACATGTCATTGAATATTCATTTTCTGCATTCGCATTCGGACTTCTTCCCTGCTGATCTTGATGCAGTCAGTGATGAACATGGTGATGAAAGGTTTCACCAGAACATTCCCACCATGGAAAAGTTGTATCAGGTCAACTGGAATCCATCAATGCTGGCCGATTATGCAGTTAAATCAACCATCCAATTATCCATTTTATCCAGTATCGCTAATTAGATTCTTTTGATTGTTTTTTTTATTAAGATGTCCACTGTTTTACTTTCCTGATTTATTTCTTGCCTGGATATGCTCAGATGAAGAACCCAAAGGTTAATTCCAAAGGAAATTCAGGAGGGTTGGTAACCCAAAGTTCTGCTTCCCATAATATAAGCTTGTTTCCTGTATTGTGTAACTTCCGCTCCACAGGATAAAACGTTTTTGATTATGTTAGATGCATATATTGTTCTGGCCAAGGTTTAAACAGACAGCAGAGTTGCATTGATTTGAATGGCTGTGTTAAATGGCCTTTCTTTAAATTCAAAAGTATGGTTATTGACAACTCTCTGAGTTGGAGGTTGGGTTGAGTGTGTGATTTACAGCCGGTTTATCTGTGGGATTAATGTAGATAGGAAAACAATGAGCTTCTGGAGGAACTCAGCAGGTCAGGCAGCATCCATGAGTGAAAAAGGTCAGTCAACATTTCAATTTGGGATCCGTTATTGTGTCTCAATAAAGCGTCCCGATTCAGAACAAATTTCTGCCCCTCGATGCTGCCTGATCTTCTGAGTTTGCAATGTGTGCAGCGTTTATGTGTCCTTAAAGTAGATGAGTTAAGTCAAGTTTATTGTCATCTGATTGGACAAGTATAGCCCAACAAAACACACACACATAAATATTGTTTCATGTATGGTTAGTGTGAGCAGTTCCTTTGGTCGTTCAACATTCTTACTGTCCATGGGAAGAAGCTGTTCCTCAGCCTGGTGGTGCTGGCTCTGATCCTCCTGTATCTCTTTCCTGACAGAAGCAACTGGAAAATGCTGTGTGCGAGGTGGAAGGGGTCCTCAACAATTTTGCGTGCCCTCTTCAGTTAATGATCCCGGCAGATCACCTCAATTCGATGGGGGTGGGAGTGAAGGGAGACTTCAGAAATCCTCTCTGCCACTCTTATGGTCCTGTGGATTGACGTCTAATCCATTTCCCTACAGCCGCCATACCACACAGTGATGCAGCTGACCCGGATGTTCTGGATAGACCTCCCATGGAACGTTGACATGATGGTGGCCTTGCCCATTTCAGTCTTCTCATGGAGTGCTGTAACTATTATGCCTTCCTGACAAGCGAGGAGACGTTGTGTGTCCACAATAGGTCACTAGATAAGTGGACTCCAAGGAACTTGGTATTTTATTCTCTCTGCCCTACAGAGTTGTTGATGTGTACTGGAGGGGTGTCGTTCCTGGTCCTCCTGAAGTCCACGATCATCTCCTTTGTCTTGTCCACGACAAAACTCAGGTTGTTACTCTCGCACCATATCACGAGATTTTCCACCTCTTCTCTGTAGTGCGACTCGTTGTTGCTGATGAGGCCGACGACTGTTGTGTCATCTGTAAACTTGATGACTCTGTTAGAGCTGGACCTGACGATGCAGACGTGGGTCAGTGGCATGAACAGAAGTGAGCTGAGCACACAGCCCAGTGGAGTACCAGTGCTCAAAGTGACGGTGCTTGACGTTCTGCTATCAACTTGGACAGACTGTGGTCTTTCTATTAGTCCAGAGTCCCAATGAGGACAGCTTCCCCACCAGCTTTTGGGAATGATTGTATGAGGGTTTGGCAGTTGGCATGAGCCAAAGGGCCTTTCTCTGTGGCTGAATGACAATTCTGCTTCCCATAATATGAGCTTGGTTGCTGTATTGTGTAACTTCCCCTCCGCAAGAAAATTTTTGATTGTAGCTGCCAGAGGTTGTTTTGGTCAAAGTTTAAATAGACAGCAGAGGTGCATAGATTACCTTTCTTTAAAATCAAAAGTATGGTTATTGACAACTCTGTGAGTTGGAAGTTGTGTTGGTTGTGTGATTTACAGCTGTTTTATCTGTGGGATTAATGGATATAGGGAAACAATGAACTGCTGGAGGATCTCAGTGGGTCCGGCAGCATCAATATTTCGGGTCAAGATGCGTCCTTGTGTCTCGATAAAGCATCCCGATTCAAAACAATGACTAACCCTATCAGGAAATACTGAGATTGTACACGCTAGAATTCAGAAGAATGAGAGGGGATCTAAGAAATGTATAAAATTATGAAAGGCATAGATAACATAGAGGCAGGTAAGTTGTTTCTTTTGGTGGGGGAGACTCTAACTAGGCAACAGACCCTTGTGATAGTACAGATCTATCACCAATGTACATAGTGTATATAGTTACTGTATCTAGACTGTGCTTACAGTGATTGGCTGAGAGCTAAGCCACACCTATTGTCTGGGCCTTAAAGGGTTGTGTCCCTAGCCAGGTCGGATCATTCCGGACTGGTCGGCCACCTGTGAAGAGCTCCTGTCTTTTGCTAATAAAAGCCTTGGTTTGGATCAACAAGTCTTTGGTTCTTTCGACGAGCTCTACAACCCTCAAGATTAAGGGTAGTAGATTTAGGATGGAGATGAAGAGAAACTGCTTTTCCCAGAGGGTGGTGAATCTATGGAATTCACTGTCCTTTGAAGCAGTGGAGGTGACCTCAGGAAATATATTTAAGACAAAATTGAATACATTTTTACATAATAGGGGAATTAAGTGATATGGGGAAAAGTCAGGTAGGTGGAGATGAGCTTGTCATCAGATCAGCCATGATCTCATTGAATGGCAGAGCAGGCTCGATGGGCTGGATGGCTGACTCCTGATCCTGTTTCTTATGTTCTTATTTCTTCCCATGGATGTTACCTGATCTGCTGGGTTTCTCCTAAATCTCCTTGATGGCTCAAGGTTCCAACGTGTGCAGTGTTTGTGTTTTTTTAGCATAGATGAGGCAGATGGTGTGGACACCTTGGGCCTAAAGGCCTGTCTCTGTGGTTGTACAGAGAGTGACAGAGAAAGTTAGGAAATGAAGCTAATCTACTCTGCACTGGGCAACATTTTGAAAAATCTTGATAAAGGGTTTTGGCTCGAAGCATTGAACATTCTTTTTCTCCCATTGATGTACTGAACCTACTGAGTTCTTCCAGCAGAGTGTGTTCACCTTCAGATTCCCTGTGTGTCTAAAGTCAGTGAAAGGCCTCTTTGAGGAAAAGAGGAGAGTGAAACCACATCTAACTCCACTAATGAAAAAAGGTGTCATTTCATTAGATGCTGATACTTCCTTCTGTCAATTATTGCAGTCGTTGAGCATCTCCAGAGTCATAAGACAGGATATTGTGGGAGATTCAGAGGAAGTCACAGTGTCTCAAATTGTTTTTAGTGCCCATAACCACCTCCTTTCTGCCTCCATGAAATTCTCCAAGGCTGCAGCCCTCAAAGATCTCCACACTCCAATGCTGGCCTATTGATTGACCTCAGAATTGATAGCTCCACCGTGGCGTCTATATCTTGGCCTGCCCAGCTTTGGGGGTCCTTGTCTAAACTTCTGCTCCTCTCAGTCCTTCAAAGTCCTCCTTGAAACTGACTGAGCTCTTGGGCTGCACCTCTGAACGTCTCCTTCCATGCCTCAGTGTCATGTTTTGTGACGAGTCTTTAGGAGGTTTCACTATGCTAATTATTTAGTGGAAATGCAAGTTATTGTTTGTGCTGAGTGTGTCATGAAGGCTGTTGGTGAAGAGGGGAGTGAAGGCATGAGGGGGTGAAAATGGCTGGATTACAATCCAGTGACTGGAGTGGTCATCTGTTTTTCAGATTTCTTGTCAGAGTACACACATGGCATCACATACAAGCCTGAGATTCTTTCTCCTGCAGGCCAGGCAGAATCACCACTTATTGGTTGTGCAAATGTACACATGTAAACAATTAAAGAAATGTAAACAAACTGACTGCAATACAGAGAGGGGATAAAAACAACTAAGTGCACAAGTAAGAGTCCTAAAATGAGCCCCTGATTGAGTTTGTTGTTGAGGAGTCTGGTAGTGGAGGGGGAGCAGCTGTTCCTGAACCTGATGGTGTGAGTCTTGTGCCACCTAGACCTCTTTCCTGATGGCAGCAGCGAGAATAGCAGTTGTGCTGGGAGGTGTGGATCCTTGATAATTGCTGCTGCCCTCCGATGGCAGCGTTCCCTGTAGATGTTCTTGATGGGAGGGAGGGTTTTGTCAGTGATATCCTGGGCTGTGTCCACTACTTTTTGTAGGGCTTTACACTTAGGGGTATTGGTGTCCCCATACCAGTCTGTGACACAGCTGGTCAGCACACGTCTGTTGACATTTGCCAGAGTTTCTTATGTCATACCAAACCTCTGCAAAGTCCATGAGTCTATGAAGCTTTCAGTCGAGCCTGTGTCGATTAGGCATTTAGTGGAATGCCCGTTTACCTTCACAGTCACTATAAGCTGGTGAGGTCTGTCCTGATCTAGGTCCATTGAGGCTCAGTCCCCACAGACTCCATATTCCTCACTTGGTAGTCATCGATAGTCTCTCCTGCTGTTTTTTGATGTAGAGTGAGTCGGTCCATCGCTAGGACCTCGTTTTGTGCCTTCATGTACTGAGCCTTCAACCCTTTGAATGCATGCCCTTTTGTTCCTACCCTCAAAATGAGTGTTGACCTCCTGAGTTCATTAGGGTTAGGGTGTGGAAGATGGCTCTGATCATGTTCAGGTAGCAGTCTAGCCAGTACGTGAACTCCTCAGCCGCGTCGGGGGGACAGAGGGTCGATCAGCAGCGCCCCTGGCTTGAGCGGCGCTTCCATCCTTTAGGGAATAAGCTCATAAAATTGTAGCGTGAATAAAAGCTCTCTTGACTGGAGGGAGAACAAGTGCTTTTATTAGCTTATTAGGGTCTCACAGTAGTCTTCAGAAGGGTTCTGGGTTTAGGCGGGAAACTGGGGTTATATGTGAGCAGATGGGAGTGGAGCCTGGAGGTGGAGCCAGCCATCAGCCCAACATACTACCAGTGAATCCCAGTTCACTGCACACATGCATAGGGGGCACCTTAAAGCAACCAATTAATTAACCATTCTCCTTAGCTTTGGGGTGAGGGAGGTAACCAGATCACCTAGTGGAACCTCACGTAGAGAAGGTACCAACAGTTCTTGATGTCTTTATTGGAGCTGTGAGGCAGTGAGCCTATCTGTGCTGCTCGATTGGGTGTTCTCCCTGGGCCCAGATGGTTAATTCTGGGATCAATATTCCAGGAGATCAAGGTCTGCGTTGGTGGAGCATCATCCCTGATTCATGGTTGATGTAAGAGCCAATCCCATGGGGCCTCATGAGCTGACCAACATTTGTCCCATAACTCCAACAAAATTAACCAATGGCATGCTTTATTCCCTCTGTGTCTCACCTCTGTAACTACAGTTACTGGGACTGGTTATCCTGTTGATGCATCTTTGAGATCTTTGATAGACGCGACTCGGACCATGCTTCCCTGACGCCAATGCCAAGTTCTGTTAAGTCTGCAGAGCATTAAGGAATGGAATCCATCTACGGATTTGCTGGAATCAGCTCATATCAAATGACTTGGAGAGGGGTTGCAGCTTTACCCCCGGTTGCTAGTGATCACCTCCACTGAGGTTGGCAGTAAATCTGATCACAGCTCACTTAGGGGCTGTAGGGCATTAGGGAAGGCTGGGTCTTTAGACTGGGGCTAAGGTAGACAGTTGGTCCAATTTGAAGAGGACTGTACCATCAGTGTAATCATGCTTTTGTCTTCCGGAATTTTGTGCGCGCACGGGTGGGTGGGTGGGTGTGTGTGCGTGAGAATGAGAGAGAGAGACTACACAATTGAGTGAATGAGGGTATGTATAATTAGTGATTCTGTTTGAGTGGGATACATTTGTGTGTAAGTGAATGAGGGTGTGTATTAGTGTGTGATTCTGTGTGCACACATGAAGGTGTGGATTAGTGAATATTTGTGTATGGTGTTTATGAATTAGTGCAAGATTTTGCATGTGTGCCCTCGTGTATGATTGTGTGTGTGAGCGAATGAGGGGTAGATTAATGTGATGCTGTGTGTGTGTCAGGTGGTGTGAGTAAAAGATGGTGTGGATTAGAGTGTGATTCTGTCTGAGCGGGGTGTGTAATTTTGTCTGAGTGGGGTGTGTGTGTGAGTGTGTTTTGTGTTCTGAGCACGTTCAAGCGAGTAAATTTATGAGTGTGTGTGTGTGTCTGTGTGTGAGGGAAAGAGAAAGTGTGTGACTGTGAGGACATGGTGATGATCTGTAATGATTAATTACTTAGCGAGCCTTTGACGGGGCTGGAGCTGGGGCTGACAGGCTGACTCCTGTGTGGAGCTGGGTTGTCAGCTGGTTTCTTTGGGAGTGTGAATCCATTAATATATTCCTCATCATATAGCATGTTGGGAACAAAGGTTAAAGTGAACACAACACAGAAGCAAATGGGAGGGTGAGTTCAGTGAGAGGAACTTTCGTTGTTTTTCACAGAACTGTTGACAGTGCTTCTTTGTCAGGATGGAGAGATGTGCAGCGCACGACACTGGCATCAGATGCTGTTAGTTTTGGCAGGTATCCAGATTTTTTCTTGTAATGTAGTCCCTCGGGGTTGACCAGGCTTCAGGGGGAGAGTGGGAGATGCCTCTGTGTGGATTTTTTTAATGCCAGTCAACCGTTGCACACCAGTTATCGGGCCCTTTGGCAGGGTGAGGTCTTAATTCAGTGGCAAAAAGGTCCAAGATGACAGAAGAACAGGATCTAAACATGCACAGATACACGTTAACGTGGAAAGGAATGCCATCACAATAACCCAAGGAATGCCATTTGGAACCAGAAGTCTGTAAGGAAGGAAGATTTGCCTTTACCGAGCTCCTTAAATGATGTAAAGTTGAGACTCGATAAGGCATTGGTGAGGCCTCACTTAGAGTACCGAGTACAGTTTTTGGGTGCCTTATTGGAGAAAAGACGTGCTGGTGTCGGAGAGAGATTAGTGAAGATTTACTAGAATGATACCCGGAATGAAAGGGCTAGCAGATGAGGAACATTTGTCGGCTCTTGGACTGTACCCATTGGAGTACAGAAAGATGAGGGGGGGCCTCATAGAGGCATTGAAAGGCCTGGACAGAGTAGATGTGGCAAGGATGTTTCCCACGGTAAGGGAGTCTGGTACAAGAGGACAAAACTTCAGGATCAAATGGTGTCAATTTAAAACAGAGATGCAAAAAAAAAAATTAGTATGAGGGTCATGAGTCTGTGGAATTTGTTGCCATAGGTGGCTATGGAAGCGAGGTCATGAGGTGTAGAGATTGACAGGTATTTGATTAGTTAGCACATCAAAGGTTACAAAGAGGGAGTGGGAGCTGAGAGGAAGGATGGATCAGCTCATGATTAGAATGACAGAGAGGACTATGGGAAATCTTCAATGGTGAAAGATCATATGTGGTTGATCACAAAGGAACTTGGATGCTCTTGAACACAGGCCATGGGAGGACAGCATACAGATACAGGAGTCGATTAGGAAGGCATTAGGAAAATTAGGATGACCTTATGATGAAAGAGTTCAAGCGCAGGAGGAAGAATGTCTCATTGAAATGTAGAGCACTTGGGTGAAATTGTACCTGAAATATATCCAGATTTGGACACAAATTAAGGATATACTTGCCACTGAGGGATTGTGGGGAGAGAATGAGGTGACTGGAACTCTACTCTGGAGTTCCTCATTGTTACTGAAACAGATTGACGGGGCAGATGCAGGGAGGATGGGTTCCTTTCCCAGGGAGACCAGAACCGGAGAGGGGTTTCAAAATTCAAATTTATTACCAGAGAATATCTATGACATCACAGAGATTCCTTTTCCTGTGGCACAGACAGAAACAGAATTTTTACTTATTGGTAACTGTAAACTGTACTCAAGAGAAAAGATATGTAAACAAAATACATTTTCATACAGAAATGATGTGATATTGCCATAAGGAGGACTCAGCAGTATCCCAGCATCAAGCTAGGCCTGGTCATTCACACAGAATTGAGCAAAGTCCGCAAAATGCTGGGACAGGGTGTAATTTCACACAGAAGGCCAGCATTCCTGGACCAAAAGAGGTGGGCTGTGTGACGCGTCAGCGTCGGCATCCATTGTGATGTAAAACATACGCGTCTGACATATCCATCTACAAAAATAATGGCAGTACAGCTTTTTTTAAAATTTTTCACACTATGAACCATACTGACCAAAATACACACAAACATTTCCCTCTTGAATATACACAGTGTCATTTTCTCCCTTTTTTCCACCTCCCTTCCCTCCCTCCTTCACCCCCCTCCCCCCTCACTCAACATTCAACATATATGATACATTAAACCCATTAAACAATGTCATCACACAATGAAAATAAACAAGAAATTTGTGTTTTCTACTTTTACATACTGGGTCAGTTCATTTCATCTTCTTCTCATTCTGTCCTTTTAGGTGGTGGAGGTCCACGGTAGGACTTCTCTGTTGTGTTCCATGTACGGTTCCCAAATTTGTTCGAATACTGTGATGTTATTTCTTAAATTATATGTTATTTTTTTCCAATGGAATACATTTATTCATTTCTATGTACCATTGCTGTATTCTCAGGCTATCTTCTGATTTCCAGGTTGACATAATACATTTTTTTGCTACAGCTAAGGCTATCATAATAAATCTTTTTTGTGCTCCATCCAAATCGAGTCCAAGTTCTTTACTTCTTATATTACTTAGAAGAAAGTTCTCTGGATTTTTGGTATGTTGCTTTTTGTGATTTTATTTAATACCTGGTTTGGATCTTTCCAAAAGTTTTACACTTTCTCACATGCCCAAATTGCATGTACTTTTGTTCCCATTTCCTTTTTACAGCGAAAACACCTGCCTGATACTGTTGGGACCCATTTATTTAACTTTTGGGGTGTGATGTATAGCCTGTGTAACCAATTATATTGTATCATGCGTAACCTTGTGTTTATTGTATTTCTCATAGTTCTGGAGCATAGCTTTTCCCATGTTTCATTCTTTATCTTTATGTTTAGATCTTGTTCCCATTTTTGTTTGGGTTTACAGCTTGTTTCCTTGTTCTCTTTCTCTTGCAGTTTGATGTGCATGTTTGTTATAAATCTTTTAATTATCATTGTGTATGTGATCACATATTCAAAATTGCTTCCTTCTGGTAACCTCAGCCTGTTTCCCAATTTGTCCTTCAAGTAGGTTTTCAGTTGGTGGTATGCAAACATTGTACTGTGAGTTATACCATGTTTGTCCTTCATTTGTTCAAAAGATAATAATTTATTTCCCGAAAAACAATTTTCTATTCTTTTGATCCCTTTTCTCTCCCATTCTCTAAAGGAAAGGTTATCTATTGTGAAAGGGATTAGTTGATTTTGCGTCAGTATTAGTTTTGATAGTTGATAATTTGTTTTATTCCTTTCTACGCGAATCCTCTTTTAAATGTTGAGCAGATGGTGCAGTACTGGCGAATTCCTATGTTGCACCAGCTTTTCATCCCACTTATATAGTATATGTTCAGGTACCTTCTCCCCTATTTTATCTAGCTCTAATCTGGTCCAATCTGGTTTTTCCCTTGTTTGATAAAAATCTGATAGGTATCTTAATTGAGCTGCTCTATAATAATTCTTAAAGTTTGGAAGCTGTAACCCCCCCCCCCCACCCTTGTTTGTACCATTCTGTTAATTTATCTAGTGCTATCCTCGGTTTCCCCCCTTTCCATAAGAATTTCCTTATTATTTTCTTTAGCTCCTTGAAGAATTTCTCTGTTAGGTGAATTGGTAACGATTGAAATAGGTATTGTATCCTTGGGAAGATATTCATTTTAATACAATTTACCCTTCTTATCAGTGTTAGTGGATCCACTAACACCAGCATCGTATAGACCAATATCTCTACTTAACACAGATTATAAGATAATAGCTAAACTATTAGCAAACAGATTGGCCGACTGTGTACCAAAAATAGTAAAACTAGATCAAACTGGATTTATTAAGAAAAGACGAACAACGGACAATATCTGTAGGTTCATTAACTTAATCCATGCAGTACAAGGAAACAAGACGCCAACAGTGGCAGTTGCCTTAGATGCAGAGAAAGCCTTTGACAGAGTAGAATGGAATTATTTATTCAAAGTACTACAGAGGTTCAACCTACCAGAGAAATATATTAATTGGATTAAAGCATTATATAAGGGACCATTGGCAAAGGTGACAGTAAATGGATATATATCAAACCAATTTAAATTAAGCAGATCAACTAGGCAGGGATGTCCACTATCTCCTTCACTGTTCGCGTTAACTATAGAACCACTGGCTGAACTGATAAGAACAGAAAATAAAATAAGAGGGATAAAAATAAAAGAGAAAGAATATAAGATCAGTCTATTTGCAGATGACATCATAGTATACTTAACAGAATCAGAAATATCAATAAAAGAATTACATAAGAAATTGAAGGAATATGGAGAAGTATCGGGGTACAAGATCAACGCAAATAAAAGTGAAACATTGCCAATGAATAATGCGGATTTCACAAAATTTAAGAAAGAATCACCATTTAGATGGCAAACACAAGGAATTCGATACCTAGGTATACAACTAGATAATAATCTAGGCCATCTGTACAAATTAAATTATCAGCCATTAATGAAGAAATTACAAGACAACTTAGAACATTGGAAAGACTTACCACTAACACTGATGGCAGAACTGCTTGAAGAGATAATGCTTCTAGTTGTGAAAATGTTTCCCATTATTAGAGCGGAAGCACATTTTATGTGCACCATACACGACTTCATGGTACGCAGATGGGTGCAGAATATGTTCACACTTCTCATTGAAACGTCACAGACATTGCGTGTCATCGCAACATCATCTTCCATACCTGAGCTGGTCCCGGAATGAGGTAAGTAGCTTTCAGTCAGGCAATCCGGGGCTGTGATAAAGTCCACTGGTGGAAAAATGCCAGCACAGAAATGACCCTCATTCCAGGTCAGCATTTTTTAGACAGCAGACGTGCCATAAAAAGGCCAAAAGTGTCCTGGAATGAAATGGCTGTTTGAAAGTGTCTAAAACAAAAATGTAAACAAACTGTGCAATACTGAAAAAAAAATCAATAATGCAAAATGAAAAGAGTCTTTTAATGAGTCTCTGATTGAGTCTGATGGTGGGGGGGCAGGGGCAACTATTCCTGAACATCAGGTGACAGGGTCCAGGTGAGAAGAAGGGTGATGAAGACTGAGGGTTCTGCACTGAAGGGTGGTGAACCTTGGGAATTCTGCAACCTGTAAACACTGAAGCAACTCAGTCAGTTTCGCAGCAGCCATCGAAGGTCAAGCTGTATTACCAGTACTTCAAAGTAGAAGCAAAAAGCAAGCAGGCATTTGAATCAAGACTGGGGAGACAAAGGGGGAAGAATGGAAAGGAGAGGAAGTCCAGACCAATAGACAAAAGGAGAGACAGAGGGAAAAGGGAAGAGAGAGGCAGATCTAGAGGAAAGGAGGGAGGAGGGAAGGGGCAAATTGGTCAGAGTTAGGGCTCAGTTCTGTGTGCTCCTTACACACAGCCTCAAAGGCCCCAGTGCCATCCCAACACTCCTTTTTTGACCAGTCATTGGCCAGATCAGGGCGGCCCAGTTAGCCCAACGCTGTTACAGCACCAGTGATCAAGACCAGGGTTTGGATCACGTGCTGTCTGGAAGGAGTTTGCATATTCTCCCTGGGTCGGCGTGGATTTTCCCCAGGGGCTCTGGTTTCCTCTTGCCCTTCAAAACATACCACGGGTTGTAGGTCCATTGGGTATAACTGGGTGGCACGGGCTCATGGGCCGAAAGGGCCTATTTGTTGAAAGAGAAAAAAACTCCCAGGAGTCGGTGTGGATGTTGCATTCAGCCAGTTCTTCGGAAGTTTCTGAGTGGAATAACTTCTTGTATTGAAATGGCACCAGTCTGGTACAACTGTCACCCAATGGATTGATAACACAGCAGGTGTACTGAACAATGTGTCCAGAGAGCACTGTGAGGCCAAGCAGAGTTAGAACTCAAGACAGGTGGGTGGAAGTAGAGTCACAGGAAGTGCTGCGTGGGTGATTCTGCTGAGGTGGGCAGAGGGAAAGAGAAGGGGTGAGGCGGCACAGGCTGCAGATGATAGAGGAGTTGGTGTGTACAGTGAACTGAGATTCACTGGTGGGGTTTTGTGGTGATGGCTGGCACTGAGCCCTTCTGAAAATCATTGAAAGACCCTACCCTCAGTTATAAGCTGATAAAATTGTACGTACTCCTTCCAGTCATGAGAGGTTTTATTGGCGCTACAGTGTGTGTGGCCAAGGTTGTGTTTGAAGATGGATTCAAGGATTTTAGCCGGATGAAGCACTGACTTTGCTGCTTTTTGGAAAAGAGGATTGGAAATGCACTGAAAATGCTTGAGTAACTCAATGTGTAATGTTATAAAAGCATAGAAGAGTCATTACAAAGCAGCAATTATGTGCAGCCATTAAAAGGCATTCAAGCCCCATTTAAACAGTGGTATTAAACCAGCAGTGAGATGGATTGCTGCTCTGTATAAAAATCCCAGAGAGCAAGGATTCTGTCACTCGATCCACCACCCTGAACACTTTCAACCACTGACTGCTGCTCAGTGGCCGTGTTGTGCCTCGTCTGTAGTTAATTTCACTAGGATTTATAGCAACTCTTTCAAAACCTGTGACTTGTCAAGAAAGATGAGTGCAACAGTTAGAACAAATAACATTACAGCAGAGTACAGGTCCTTCGGCACCAACCTATAGAAACCTACTCAACAAATTAAATTTTCCCTCCCTCACACCCACAACCTTCTATTGTTCTTGCATCCCATGTGCTGTCTGAGTGTTTTAAATATCTCTATTGTAGCAACCTCCACCACCACTCCCGGCAATTCCAGGCTCCCATCACTCTGTGTAAAAAAATTAACCCTGATGTCTTCCCTAAACCTTCCTCCAATCACCTTGATATGGGTAAGAGATACTGTGGCTGTCTACCCTAACCATGCTTCTTATAATCTTGCAGACCTCTGATCCTTCTTTGCTCCAAAGAGAAAAACCTTAACTCTGCTAATCTTGCCTCATAAGACAGGTTCTCCAATCCATGAAACATCCTGGTGAATCTCCTCTGTACCCTCTCCATAGCTTCCACATCCTTCCAATCATGAGGCGGCCAGAACTGAACACAACACTCCAACTCCAAACAGTTGCTTGCAAGAATCACCACTTGTAGGTTTCCCTCCAATTAATGTACCACTCTGACCTGGAAATCAATCTTCATCATCCTTGACTTGAAACCTTGATATAGCCCACTCAACCACACTGTGGGACTGTCTTCATCACCACTCACTTGGGTTCAACGGTGGCTCACCACCATCTTCTCGAGGGCATTTCAGGATGAGTGAGCCAGCCCTTCCCATATATCTAAGAACTAAAATGGTTTGATGTCCTGCAGAGGTAGCACTACTGCAGCTCTCTGCTTTGGATAAACAGTGCCAGTGCAGCAGTGTTTCTCTAAAGCCAAGCTAACGCAGACGTACTGAAATGCAGAAACCACACTGAATGCAGCAAGGTAACTTGTGAATGCAGCAACAGCTCTGCAAGGCATAGGGTAGAAGCAGCCTTGGAACAGTGGTGCAATCCTCTGAAAATATTGGTCCGTAGCTGCACTGATTTACCACAGCAAACAAAGAATGCACTCACTCGTTCCTTTCACCGCACTACAAAGTCGACTTTCTTTCTATTATTCACTAGACACATTGCATTCTTCAACTCGCCAAGCACCACCCAGCTAAACCCCTCTGACCTTCTTGTTGGCTCACTGCCACACGGGTGATCCTGATGCTCTCACTCTCCTCCTCCTGCAGCTGAGATCCATCACCCGTGCACAGATGCGTAACACACCCGCGCGTCGCACTGCTCTCGTCAAAGGTAAGTACGTGACTGCGACAGCTCCAGTTCTGCAGAAGCTGAACCAGTGCTGTGTGGCACTGTGCAGGTTCATCTGCAACAGGACCATCAATGCAGCATGAAGCAGGACAATGCACCAAGGCACTGCTTTGTGACTTTTGTAGCAAAATGTAGCACCTCAACCTTGCACCTGCAACACGCAAGTGCATGGGGGCCATTTTGGAGCTCTCACTTTGACTTGCCACTGAATGGGATTGATTTATAAAGTACAAAGGAGTGGGACTGAATAGCAGTTCCAACAAAGAGTCATCACATGCATCATGGGCTGAATTACCTCCTCCTTCTGTGTCTCCACGGTTTTCCTTGTGCAGGCAGGATACAGAAGTCTCAGGACAGGAACAATGGACGAATGACTCCACTGTAACATTTGGAAGAGGCATGTCCTTGTGAATCCATGGTTTCTTCTCATCTTAGTCTTTGCACCGTGTGTATCTTAATCAGAATCAGGTTCATTGTCAACAAATTTGTTGTTTTGCGGCAGAAGGATTGTACTGAACGTTGCAGGTGCAAAATTACTGTAAATCCATGATTAGTGCAAAAAAAAGAAAGTGAGGTCGTGTCTATGGATCATCGTCCATTCAGAACTCTGATGGCAGAGGGGAAGAAGCTGTTTTTGAAATGTTGAATACGCGTCTCCAGGCTCCTGTACTTCCTTCCTGACAGTAACCGTGAGGAAAGGGCATGGCCTGGGTGTTTGGGGTCCTTGATGATAGAAGCTGCTCTCTTGAAGCACCGCCTCTGAAAAATGTCCTTAATGAAGTGA
The DNA here is from genome assembly GCF_036971445.1 of Narcine bancroftii. Lineage (NCBI taxonomy): Eukaryota > Metazoa > Chordata > Chondrichthyes > Torpediniformes > Narcinidae > Narcine > Narcine bancroftii. The sequence goes on from NC_091474.1 coordinate 80,707,935, forward strand.
AGGCTAATGCCATGATGGTTCTGGCTGAGTTCACAACCCTCTGTAGCCTTTCCTGTCCTGTGAATTGGCTCATCCATATCAGACTGTGATGCAACCGGTCAGAATGCTCTCTACAATACACCTAAAGAGGTTTGCAAGAGGCTTTGGTGACATGTGAAATGTCTTCATGAAGCATAGCCGTCTGCATGCCTTCTTTGTGATTGCATCGACATGATGGCCCCCAAGATACTGACACCCAAGTGTCAGCCCTCACCACTGGTGACTGTTAGCAAGGCCTTGAGTTCTGGAATTTCCACTTTAAAGTCTCGCTGAGTCTTTTCCTCAAGGTGCCTCCCTGTACTGGTGTAACTTGCTGTGGTTCAATAACAAATTTCATCAGGTTTGATAAAGCTCCTCTGATGTGCTGAGTCATTTTGATATTTCAGTGGCATAATGAATACAAATTTTTGTTATTCCCCGCATACCTCATCTTTCAGCTGCTCCCGTCGGGGAAGAGATCCAGGAGCATCAGAACCAGCACCACCAGGCTGAGGAACAGCTTCTTCCCACAGGCAGTGAGAATGCTGAACGACCAAAGGAACTGCTCACACACTGACCATCCAAGACTCTCATATTTTTCATGAAACAATATCTATTTATTTATTTGTATATATAAATACTTGTCCTGCATATGTTTTGTTCGTCTGTAGGTGTGTTACGTCTGGTTGTGTATCAACATGTTTTGCACCGAGGACCGGAGAACACTGTTTTGTCGGGTTGTACCTCTTTAATCAGATGACAATAAACTTGACTTGAAGCATCTACCATACATCTCTCCGAAAAAAATCTACCTTGGGAACTGAGGTGGTGGTGGGGGTTGCGGGGGGGTGGGGGGGGGGGGTGGTGGTGGGTTGACACTTTATTTGGTGGAGAAGGGCCAACTCGAGAATAAATGAACCACTTGAGTTTGTGTGGGCCTTTCGGTGGACCAGTTAGACCAGTGCTGATCAGGTCTGTCCTGCTTAACTGTGATAATTCCACATTATGTTGTTTTTGTTTATGCCTCAGTTACTCACTACTTTGGAGAATGAAAGTGCAGGAACAGAGAGCCAGAGCAGGATTTGGCAACACACACCAAAGCTGGCAAATGGCCAAACACTCAACAATAGCATCATAACTGCAAAAATATTTATCACATTCCTTTGCATAACTCCAAAATATCTAGGAGGAGGCCAGCCACAAGGAAAGCAGTATGGCATGTAGAATCATAACCCAGTGGAAATTATTGAACAAGTTCACTCCTCCTGGTTCAGTGAGGCTATCATCTGGCCCCTTGTAGAGAACTACTGATATCACAAAACTCCTGGGGCAGCACAATTGGTGTAGCGGTTAGTGCAACGCCTTTACAGAGCTAGCGCGATGGGGTTCGTATCACACGCTGAGTGTAAGAAGTTTGTACGTTCTTCCTGTGTCTGCATAGGTTTTTACTGGGGGCTCCCGTTTCCTCCCACTGTTCAAAATGTATCGGGGTGTAGGTTAATTGCGTGTGAATTTGGCAGCACAGACTCATGGGCCAAAATGGCCTGTGGCCATGCTGTATGTCTAAATTTAAAAAAAATTGGAAACACAGAAATGCTGGAGGAACTCAGCAGGCCCTGTAGTGTCCACAGCAGATAAAGATGTATAAGCAACATTCCGGGCCAGAGCCTTGGTTCAGGGTCTGAGCAAAAAGCAGGCAGGTGTCTGAAGATAAAGGCTAGGGGAGAAAGGAAGAAAGAGCAGGGAGAAGGAACTGGAGATGGATAGGAAGGCAGGGGAGGAAAGGTGAGAATTCATCGGGGGAGGGGGTGAACGCAGAGTTGGAGGGGAAGGGAAAGAGAGAGAGAGGGAAAGACGGAGCAGAGGAAATAAGAGCCGGCCTTCAAGAGCCAAGGCCCTGAAGCTCATGAATTCCATCCTCAAACATCACTGCTTCTCAACTCTTCTTTCGGATGCTCCTTCAAATCATTCTTCTTGACCAGGATGATATAACAGGTGTCCCTTAGTATCAAATTTTATAATTGTCTTCATTAATTATAACTAAATTCCTGATGCCTCATTAGCCTATTTTAAACTGCAGCACCTGGGTAGAGAGTCCTCCTGGGACCTGGGTGTAATTCCTGGAAGTACCTTTCATATCGCAGGGGGATCGACCCATTAAATCGCCAACCCGGCGATTTAAGAGGGGTTCCCATCCCCGCAATGATGTGTCATGTACTCCCCAGAGGTAATGCCAGATATTCAGATGGTGACACTCCGGTGATGCACGCACACAAGCGCTGATGTCAGCGGAATAAGCAGGTCGCCAATTTTTATGTTCAAATCACCCTTGGACGTGACCTAGGTAAGCTTAACTAGGTTCCCTGATTACCTCTGAGGTAGGTCAGGAACCTGCTTGGATTCTGACGGGGTTGACCGGGTCAGACCCTTTCTCATGCCACGTCACTGGGATCCTAACTGGGCAAATTGCCCAATTAACCCCATTTTACACGGCAGTTTGAAAGGGCCTGTTATTAATAGGTGAATGCTGATTGACCAAATTTAGAACAAATGAGCAGTTTGCACGATCCCAGGGACTTGCTCGAAGGAAAGTTTCCTGTAATTTTAGAAAAAGACCTTTAATCTCTTCTTGCTCTGGGTGTCCCCAAGCAGATCTAGTTTAAGTTCAAGTTTATTGTCACATTATAGCTGGTATAGTGTGAAGGGTTCTTCCAAGCCATCTCCAATCTGCATTAGGCTGTGCTAGCAAGAAGAGCAAGAGGCAGTCACTCTAACAGATTTTATGGGCTTATATTGAATCAAATCAGCTGCTGTCTGAGCAGCGACATGGATCCATCCCAGTTTGCTCACAGTAGCAACAGGGCTACGCAGATGCCATCTCACTGACCCTGGAACACCTGGACAGCCAAGATCCATCAGGCTGCTCTTTATCGACAACAGTTCAGCATTCATGGTATCATCCCTTCAAAATAGATCAGCAAACTCCAAATCGTGGGCCTACAGTGAAATTGGATCCTGGATTTCATCACCTCCAGACCACAATCAATGAGGATTGGTTAGAACAGCTCCTCCACACTCACCATCGGTACTGGAACACCACAGGGCTGCATTCTCCGCCCCATTGCTCTACATGCTAGGCATCGATGACGGTGGGGCTCGGTACAACAACAACACCATCTAAAAATTTACTGATGATACCATGGTAGAGAGATGTATAAAAAGGGATGATGAGCCAGCGTACCGGAGGGAGATTGAAAACTTGGCTGAATGGTGCACCAGCAACAACCTCGCAAACCAAGGAGCTGATTGTTGACTTCATGAAGGGAAAACCAGAAGAGTTCGAACCACTGATCATTTGGGAGATCAGAGGTGGAGAGGGTGGAGCAAATTCAAGTTCTTAGGAGTCACTATCTTAGAGGATCTTTCAGGGACCCAACATACGAACAGCATCATGGAGAAAGCCTCTACTTCCTCAGGAGTTTGCGGAGGTTGGCAGAACATCAGAAACCCTGGCAAATTTCTACAGATGTGTGGTGGAAAGTGTCCTAATCAGCTGCATCATGGCCTGGTATGAGGAACAGAATACCTCCAAAGTGTAAAGCCCTGCAAAAGGTAGGGGACACAGCCCAGGACATCATGGGTAAAACCCTCTCCACAATCACAGACATCTGCAGGGAACACATCAAGGACCCACACCACACAGCACCCTCTCTGTTCTCGCTGCTACCATCAGGAAAGAGATCTAGGTGCCATAAAACTCATACACCAGGTTCAGGAACAGCTGCTCCCCCTCCACCATCAGACTCCTCAACGACAAACTCAATCAGGGACCCATTTAAGGGCTCTTACTTATGCACGTTATTGATTTTTTTATTCTCTCAGTCAATTTGTTGACATTTCTTGATTATATGTTGAATTTTTTTTACTTCCAATAAGAATCTCAGGGTTCTTATGTATGAAATCTGAAGAGCATGAATTACAGTGTAGTGCTACAGAGGGAAACATCAGAATCAGAATTTATTGTCATGAACATGTCATAAAATTCATTTTAATTAGTTTGATCAATTAGTATATATCAAATGTGGGGCACTGTTGTGAGGTTCATGTAGGATCCTGAAGGCTGTGGTGAAGGAACTGTTTTTAAGCCTGTTGGTGTGTTCTTTCTCTTGAACCTTCTCACTAATGAGAAGAGAGAGTCTGTATCTTGTGTGGGAGAGACCCTTCAGTATGTTGGCTGCCTCTCCTAGGCAGCGGAGGTGTAGATGGAGGGAAGGGAAGATTGCATAATGTTCTATGGTGCATTCACTTCCTTCTGTAGCTTATTCCAATCATGGACAGGGCTGGTGGTGATGCATCCAATGAGGATGAATTTGATGGTGGTGCATCCAGTTGGGACTCAACTTTTTCCACTGGGTTACAGAAGACCTGTGGGAAGTCCTGGGTAGCCCTCTGATTTCCTTCTGTTCACAACCAGCCTGTTTCTACTCTGAGGTAAAGTTTCCACCCCTGACTTTCTCATTTTGGTGACTTGATGACAGCAGCTCACTTATCATTATTCCATTAAGATCCTCTGCCTCTCTGTGTTGAGTCGCTGGGTCATATTTAAGATGATATCATGGTGTGGTCTTAAAATCTCTGCCAGGCATCAATGACATGAATAAGAGTTCAATTTGGAGGAGGCGATGTGTGACGTTGGCATCCTGTAGATTTGATTGATGCTTGCAGACGGTTATTGGAAAAAAATTACTGAATTAGCCATGCACCATGCACCTGTATGTTTGAAATGTGCAATGTCTGAATAGCACCGTTGAACGAGTGAACAGATTGTTGGTATGTCAGCATCTAGTGGGGAAGGTCAGACCTGGGGTTTGATGCAAATGCTCCACAATTGATTTCACTGCAGGGGAGTAAGTGTCCAGGGTTTAACCAGTTAACCACCACAGGCCAGTTGGCTGCACCACTGGGGCTTCTGCCGCCAGTGGAGAACGTGGGGTGTCTGCACTGCCATGTGTCTGTTCATTCAAGGGATGTGGTTGTAACTGTGTTATTGCCCCTCCTGACTTAGCCCTGCTCTGAGGAGACAGTTAGGAATAACCTGCATAATCGGAACACGAGGGAACCAGATGGGTTTTTAACCACCTCTTTCAACATTCATGGTTACCATAACCGAGAGAAGCTTTATTTTCAGTTCTCTATATAATTACTTGAATTTAAATTCCCCAGCTCCCATTTATACTTCTGTTACCAAAGTTAGGTCTTAATTGTATTCCAGTAATTTTGCCTCTGTGCTAAATTTCCCTATTCTGTGTGTGTGTGTGTGTGTGTGTGTGTGTGTGTGTGTGTGTGTGTGTGTGTGTGTGTGTGTGTGTGTGTGTGTGTGTGTGTGTGTGTGTGTGTTAGATCTATGTGCCTGTGCTTTTGTATGGGTGTGCACCTGCGTGTGTTTCTATGCATGTCTATGTGTGTGTGTATGCATGAGTATTAATGTGTGTGTGAGAGCGTATGTGTATGAGGACGTGTGAGAGGGTGTGTGTGTGTGTGTGTGTGTGTGTGTGCAAGAGCAAGCCTGTGTGAGAGTGTGCATGTGCGTGTGTGTGTCTGAGAGCCCGTGCGTGTGCATGTGTGTGTGTTTTTGTATGAATTTGCTTGCCTCTATGCATGAGTCTAACGTTTGTATAGAGTGTGCATGCCTTTGTGAAATGGTTACATACCATAACCTCTTTGTCATACCACATTTCAGTGTGTGGATTTCACACTGCTGATCTGAAAAGAATGCCAACACGTTGGTTTCAAAATATTTACCAGAGGAACTTGTTTACTGCACAATGAACATTGAAATTAGCTGGATCTGAAGTGCAGTGAACAAGGAAAAATGTGTTTGTCCATCATGTTATTTGTCTAGAACTTTATCATATTTCAAAGCACTCTGAAGGTCACCGGTGTTGTGTATCAAATCAAAGTCCAAAAATTTACACTGTTTCTCATTAAGAAAGGAAAGCTGAGCATCATGAGTTTGGTCCTTGTTGATCTTTAACATCCCTTAAAAACTGTCTTTCTTGATCACACATGTTCTTGGTGGCGTTAGCCTTGCTTGCACGTGCTCAACGCGACCTTACTGGAGCACTTACTGTGTCCAGAATTGATCTGGGATTGGAGCCTTGGGGCATTGTACAAACGATATAATGCTTTCCAGAACTATAAGACTTTAAGTAAAACCTTTTCCACTGACTTAAGAGTCTGGGTGGGATGGTTATTGTAGTGGTTAGTGGAACGTTATTACAGTGACTGCTACCCTTGTTTGAATCCAGCGATGTCTGTAAGGAGTTTATATGTTCTCCCTGTGACCTGTGTGGGTTTTAGAACAGAACACTACAGCACACAATGTTGTGCTGACCTATGTAAACTTACACAATAGTCTAATAGGAAAAAAAACAATAAAATGCAGAAGTAAGAGTCTGTAAATGAGTCCCTGATTGAATTTGTTGTTGAAGAGTCTGACGGTGGAGGGGGAGCAGCTGTTCCTTAACCTGGTGGTGCGAATCTTGTGGCACCGTATACCTCTTTGCTAATGGCAGCAGCGAGAACAGAGCGTGTGCTGGGTGGTGTGGATCCTTGATGATTGCTGCTGCTCTCTGATGGCACCATTCCATGTAGATGTTCTCGATGGTGGGGAGGGTTTTGCCTGTGATATAAAAGGACCAAAGTGGTTCCTGAGTATGCTTCATTAAGGATCATCCTCCATGCTTTGAGACTTGTCATACACATAAGTACAATGCACAGGGAGAGTGAAAGTCTCACTTGCTGCAGCTTCCCAGCTGTGTGAAAATGCTCTGACAACAGTGCAAGCATAATTAACACCACCTCCTTTTCTCTGCAGTGTCCACCATCCCCCACAATTTGTTACCACCCATGTGGTCTCCAATGCCCCATCCCCTCTATGTATTCAACATTAACGGACAGAGGATTGATTGCTGAGGGCCCCTCTTTCTGTTTTGACAAGGAATCAACTCCCTCTGCACCCTAACTCAGCAGTCACCCGCTCTGCACTTTGATCTTGCTATCGGCTGTGTGTTTCTTTGTCAAAGGTCATGGCTGAAGTCTAACAAGATTAAACCTATTGGACTCCCTCACCCCTCATGTCAACTGACAATGTTAGATCATCAAAGGGCGAGAATAAGCTAGTTGAGTGAGGTCTCCCACCTACGCAGCGATGTTTACAACTCTTCTTCAATCTCCCTGCCTCCTGACACCTCCCTGTTCCTTCTTGATTTACCGAGTACACAATTCCCAGCTCAGCTCCCCTTCCTGCTTGCTGGGAGCACGTATCATATCACCAAACGAGCTCAAATCATTAACCATCAAATGTGACAGAGGTGGTGGGCTTGAAATCCTGGATGTCAATCATTTGATTTGGACTCGTGTCAGGTGCAGCGTGGACATGTTCAATCAATAATTCCCACATTCAAATCCAATTTTGTTTCAAAATCTGTCCCTCTCTCCCCAGCTCATCCTCCACATTCAATATTTCTCAAAAGATGTCCTTCAAAAAGTGACTGATTTCACAAGATCCCGTTCCGTCAAGTCATCTGATTGTACAAGTACAACCTGACGAAACAGCATTCTCCGGTCCTTGGTGCAAAACATGCAGACATCTTTCTTTTCTTTGGCTTGGCTTCGCGGACGAAGATTTATGGAGGGGGTAAAAAGTCCACGTCAGCTGCAGGCTCGTTTGTGGCTGACCAGTCCGATGCGGGACAGGCAGACACGGTTGCAGCGGTTGCAAGGGAAAATTGGTTGGTTGGGGTTGGGTGTTGGGTTTTTCCTCCTTTGCCTTTTGTCAGTGAGGTGGGCTCTGCGGTCTTCTTCAAAGGAGGCTGCTGCCCGCCAAACTGTGAGGCGCCAAGATGCACGGTTTGAGGCGTTATCAGCCCACTGGCGGTGGTCAATGTGGCAGGCACCAAGAGATTTCTTTAGGCAGTCCTTGTACCTTTTCTTTGGTGCACCTCTGTCACGGTGGCCAGTGGAGAGCTCGCCATATAATACGATCTTGGGAAGGCGATGGTCCTCCATTCTGGAGACGTGACCCATCCAGCGCAGCTGGATCTTCAGCAGCGTGGACTCGATGCTGTCGACCTCTGCCATCTCGAGTACCTCGACGTTAGGGGTGTGAGCGCTCCAATGGATGTTGAGGATGGAGCGGAGACAACGCTGGTGGAAGCGTTCTAGGAGCCGTAGGTGGTGCCGGTAGAGGACCCATGATTCGGAGCCGAACAGGAGTGTGGGTATGACAACGGCTCTGTATACGCTTATCTTTGTGAGGTTTTTCAGTTGGTTGTTTTTCCAGACTCTTTTGTGTAGTCTTCCAAAGGCGCTATTTGCCTTGGCGAGTCTGTTGTCTATCTCATTGTCGATCCTTGCATCTGATGAAATGACAAGAGAAACTTGTCCGTGAACTACTCTTTGCAGATGATGCCGCTTTAGTTGCCCATTCAGAGCCAGCTCTTCAGCGCTTGACGTCCTGCTTTGCGGAAACTGCCAAAATGTTTGGCCTGGAAGTCAGCCTGAAGAAAACTGAGGTCCTCCATCAGCCAGCTCCCCACCATGACTACCAGCCCCCCCACATCTCCATCGGGCACACAAAACTCAAAACGGTCAACCAGTTTACCTATCTCGGCTGCACCATTTCATGCAGACATACAACCAGACATAACTCACACACATACAGACAAACAATACATACGCAGGACAAGTATTCGTATATGTAATAAATAAATCAATATTTTTTCATGAACGTGAGAGTATCAGTTGGTGGTCCTTTGGTTGTTCAGCATTCTCACTGCCCGCGGGAAGAAGCTGTTCCTCAGCCTGGTGCTGCTGGATCTCTTCCCTGACAGCAGCAGCTGGAAGATGCTGTGTGCGGGGCGATAGGAGTCCTCAATATGATTTTGCGCGCCCTCTTCGGACGACGATCCATGGCATAATTGAATATGAACTCTCTCCCTTCACTCAGTACCCAAATCTCCCAGCCGCTACTCCGTAGCATCTATCAGGGTGAACACCATGCTCCTTTTAATCTTAACTCTCGTGGAGAACAGTTCACCAAATGATTCAGGAACAAGAATCATTTGCAATGTTCTTTGGTAATCCATTATCATTGCTTCTCCAACCACAATAATCCGGAATTTAAATTTAAATTTAATCCTGAATTCCATTGTTTCCTTTAACTTCTGCTTTTGAAATGCTATTTTTACTTTCTACTTTTATACTTGCCAAGCTATTAGTCTCGGTTTCCATCTTTCATTCTTTACTGTTTAAAGACACTCACATTTAGGGGACTTTTTGAGAACTACAACTTTTCATTCTGTTACTTTGAGTTCCTTCCTACTCTAAATCAGAATCAGAATTTATTATCATGAGCATGTCACAAAATTAGTTGTTTTATGGCAGTATCACAGTGCAAACATTTCTATAAACCACCTTACAAAATAAATAAAAATAGAGCAAGAAAAAGTCAAAGTGAGGCAGCGTCTGGGGTTCATTTAGGAATCTGATGGCAGCGGGAAGAAGCTGCCCTTGTGCTGCTGAGAGCTTGTCTTTAGGCTGCTGTACCTTTTTCCCTGGGTGGCAGGGGTTCCTGAGGGTAAAGGCTGCTTTCTTAAGACCACCTCTTGTAGATGTCTTCGATGGAGTGAAGACTGGTGCCCATGATGTTGCAGGCTGAGTTAACCGCCTTTTGGGGATTTCTCTTGTCTTTAGCGTAGGAACCTCCATACCAGACAGAGGTGCAACCAGCCAGAATGTTCTCATTGGTACACCTGCAGAAGCTTTCCTGAGTCTTCAGAGACATATGGACTCTCCTCAAACTCCTCACAAAGTATAACCACTGGCGAGCCCTCTTCGTGATTGCATCAGCGTGGAGACTGCAGGATAGATCCAGGTGGCTAATTGACTGTCATGGAGTTACAGAAGCACAGAAATGTGCCCTTCAACCCATCAAAGCCCTGCTGACTGCCAATCATCCATTTACATCAGTCACATTTATTCCCACAATGCCTCCCAGATTACCCCGACTCACCAGTTACTCACTTATCAGAGGAAACCAGTGCACCAGCGTGTCACGGGGGGAGCGTGTAACATCCACACCAACAGCGCCGGAGATCAGAATTGAATCATGGTCAGGAGCTGAGGTGCTGAGGAGAGAAGAGTCACCACTTTGCTGCCCAGTACAAGATGGGGCCACTCCCATCCCAGAGGATCAAGGGTCCTTGTCCCACTATTTACTGAGATCATGGCTGATCTGATTGTAACCTCAACTCCGCTTTCCAGTCTGTCCATGGTGTCCTGTCACAGCACACACAGCACACACACGTGTGTACTCACATACAGACACTGAAACACTCAGACGTACACAGTCATGCATACACGCACACATGTAAACACATGCACACATAGAAGCAAATACACATACACAGAAATAAACACACACACACATATTCACACACAGGCAGAAATACATGTACACACACAAACACAGATACATATAGAGACAGAGAGACACACAGGCACACACACATGAGCATACACACAGGCACATACAAAGACAGCAACAAATACAGATACAACATGCACACAGACACACAAGCATAGACATATATATATATATATATACACACACACACATATAAAAATACAGACACTCTTTTTTTTTGTCAAGAACCTATTCACCTCTGCCTCAAAAAAATCCGAAGACCCCAGACCCATGGCCACATGAGTTGGAGTTCTAAAGACTTGTGACCCCTCACGAACAGAGTTTTGCCTTGTCTCTGTCTGAAAAAGGCAACCTCATATTTTTAAACACAGAGCCCTGGTTTTTCATATTGTGCAGAGCATGAGAAAGGCACGAGGATATCAAAGCAACTATTTTTTCCATGCTCCGAGGCCAGTAGTTGGTAACTTTCAGTGCAGTTTATTGAGTTAACCAACATCTTCCAGAAGGTCCCAATGTCGAAGAGTCATTGGACACTGTGGTGAGATGCGGGATTCCCCATCAATCCCTCTCATGTGCCTGTTTCTAATCTGAGCTGTGGAGATATTGGGGAAACCCCTCAGTCCACCATCTGCTCTTCACAGAAAGATATAGGATTTAGAGGGGTGGTGGGGGAGGAGGTGTTTGAAAGTCATGGACAGTACAGTCCTTCAGATCTTCATCTTCATCATGTATCTGCATTAATCTCATTTAATGCCCCACTAAATGTTGCACACTTTAAATTTAAACTTAGATGTATAGACACAGTAACAGGCCCTTTCGGCCCACGAACCCATGCTGCCTAATCAACCTACAACCCTGGTACGTTTTGGAGGGTGGGAGGAAACCAGAGCGCTCGGGGGAAACCCACACAGACTTGGGGAGAACATACAAACTCCTTATAGACATCGCGGGATTCGAACCCTGGTCGCTGGTGCTGTAGTACTGTTGCACTAACCGTGCTTATCAGGAACCCCCACCCCCCCTCAGCCACATAGAACAAACCCATCTTATTTAACCCCTTCTCATTCCTGAAACATTCCATCTGGTTGAGTCTCCTCTACATTCTCTCCAGGGCGTTCACACCCTTGCTGTAGTGTGGTGACTGGATGGAAGTGGCGTAGTGTGGTATACCCTGACTAATGGGTGACAAGGTTAACATAGGGTTTAGCGCAGCACAATCACAGAGACAACGACCGGAGTTCGTATCCAGCCCTGACTGTAAGGAGTTTGTATGCTCTCCCCATGTCTGCGTGGGTTTCCATCGGGTGCTCCGGTTTCTTCCCATCCTTCAAAAGGTAGTTGGGGTTATCAGTCATTTGGGTGTAATTGGGTGGCACAGGCTCGAGGGCCAAAAGGGCCTGTTACTGTAGAGCATGTTTAAATTTAATATTTAATGAAGACAAGTAACTCAATAATAGGAAACATTTCCACATAGCAAAGGTACCGCAAAACAATAAACAAAGGATATGAGCAATGTGTAGGAGGTGCAGGAAGATTTTTCGCCCGGACGGTGGAATCTGGAGCCCAGTGAGTGGATGGTGGAGGCAGTAGAGTGCCTGGCCTCAGCCACCATCTTGTGCTCCTTCCACTGCCCCATCTTCTCTCTCCCCCTGCCCCCCCATCCCCACCACCACCTTTTATTCAGCTGCCTGCCTGCTTTCTGCTTATACATAGGGCTCAGGCCCAAAATATTGGTTATATACCTTTGGCTCTTAGGGTGCAGTATGACCTGTTGAGTTTCTACAGAACTTTAGTGCATTGGACTTCAATCATAGCGTCTGCAGACTTTCCTGTTTAACGACTATGTAATAGTCAATAACGTAAAAGTCAACCCACCTATTTTTGGCCCTGGCCACCCACCCTGACTGCCCGACTACAGACTTCTGTCTCGGTCACCCGCCCATCTGAACTCCCGACTGTGGATCCTCACCTTGGCTGCCGTCCATCCGAGCTTCTGACGCCCCGACCACGGACTCTTGGCTTGGCTGTCCATTCAGCTGAACCCTCGATCGCTCGCCTCGACCACGAACTCTCACTAAGGCCCTGGCTGCCCGCACACCAGAGTTCACCATGTCCTGATCGGACACCTCCATTGCCTGGCCATCTGAGATCCCAACACAGTTATTTATCGTGGTCAAAAGAAGAATTCATGTCATAGTCAACCCTTTAAATTTAACCCTAAAAATTGGTCAATAAAATTTGACTATTAGACGCATATATACGATACATAAAACTTGACAACCCAGTGTGGGCCCTTCAGCCCCACAATGTTGTGCTGACCTATATTTTCTCCCATTGCACTGAAAAGGTATCCAGACGAACACAAATCACCAAGGCAGAAGGGGCTCTGGGCCAAATGGGATTCACCAGATGGGCAAGGGAATTCCTATTTCACTGTGCTACTCATCAACGGCAAGTGTGGAGTGAGGTTGGCTCATTCCAAGTGGAGTGGAGTGGTTCTAGAGAAAGTGATAAAAGCAATTGAACACACTGCAGACTGCAGTAAAGCTGGGATAGCACTCCTTTTAGAATGTGTGGACAGACCGTATCTTGGGCTAATCCCATGAAACCTCCTGTTACATCATGAGTCGTGAATACACGCCAGGTGTCGAGTTCTTTGCATCAGCTTCTTCAACTCAGAACTCTTTCCTCCAGCCCAGGACATGCCACATCAGCTCCCATGTTATTCAAAGCTCACTACCTTCTAAGGCTGGCATTTTTCCATCCAAGGCGCTCTCCACTGACTTGGGGACAAAAACACGACCAGTGCGGCACTGCCGACATTAAACTGTTGCTCCACTTACCTCCTGAAATAGAAATAAAAGAAAGCGAGATTTAACCAGGATGCTCTGGTGACATTCATCCTTTGCCCATCCATTTCATGAAAGGTTACTTGTGGGACCCTGCTGTGGATTAATTGTCTACTGTATTTCCTGAATTACTGCACCTCAAAAGCACTTCATTAATTGTTCTATCCTTGGGGCCTGAGGTGAGATGTGTGTTTCATTAACCTGGGTTACTTCCACTGAGATCTCCTGAATTCACGTAGGGTGCCACATGAATACAAATCTTTCTTTACGCGCAATTAATGTTGATTTCTGTCGCCTGCGAGCATTTTGAAAGAACTTTCCAGCAAGTGTGTGGGTGTGATGGAGGTTTGAGATGGAGAGGAGTCTCAAGTTTGCGGAAACTTTGAGGGGTGGCAGGAAGATGTCTTCTATTGAAGCCAACTATGTGGCATGGAGAAGAGAGGGAGGCTCTGGGGTGGGACCTACATCCCTGACCTACATGTGTGACGGCATGTCATGTCATGGTGACCAGAGGGAAAAAACATTGCCACTGAGTTTTCAAGATGCCTTTGTAGCACAGTGAGTTCAAAAGTAGCAGCCATTGCCCGAGGCACAAATACCAAGCATCTATTTCTGGACTGCACATCAATTCCATGATGCTTTTGTTTGCAAATGTGACTGGAACACAGAATCAATAAAGTGTGATGTCAGTGCCAAATGTCAGGACCATCCTTGTTGGCCTTCTAAAAACGTGTGCAGCCCAGATTTATTTGCTTCCTCATATGTGAGGAGGTAACTTTGTGCATAGTGTACACGTCTAAAGCACCAATACAAAATTGTATAAGGCACCATCACTAAATTACAGATGTTAGTACAACAACAACCTGGAAGATCTTTCCAGAGAACACGACAGCACTGAAAATAGGCCCCTCGGCCCTTCTAGTCTGTGCCAAACTATTATTCTCCCAAGTTCTATTGCCCTGAACCCAGTCCATAGTCCTCCATAGCTCTCTCTTCCATGACCCTACCCCAAATTTTCCTTTGACGTGAAAAATTGAGCTTGTATTCACAACTTCAGGTGGCAGCTCGTTCCACACTCTCTGTGAGGAAGATCCCCCTAAACTTTTCCACTTTCACCTCTGGTTTGTATCTCTCCTACCCTCAGTGGAAAAAAGCCTACTTGTATTGATTCCATCTATACCCTCATAATTTTGTCTACTTCTATCAATCTCATCTCAATCTTCTACGCTCCAGGGAAATGGTTAGGATCGAACCTGTTTAACCTTTCCCTGTAACTCAGTTCCTGAAGTCTGGGCAAACCTCCTTTGTACTTTTTCAACGCTATTGATATCTTTCCTGCAGTGTGGAGACCAAAATTGTACACAGTGCTCCAAATTTGGCCTCACATTTGACCAAATCTGGTCTTGTCCAACTTCACCAAAACATTCCAACTCCGAAAATCACTACGGTGATTTATGAAGGCCAATTTGCCAAAAGCTCTCTTTATAACCCTATCTACCTGTGATGCCACTTTCTTGGAATTATGTATCTGTATTTTCAGATCCCTCTGTTCTTCAGCACTCCTCAGTGCCCGACCATTTACCATGTATGATCTACCTTGGCTTGCAGATTTGCTTTGGAAAACTTCTTTGCCTCACAGAATTTGGGGCAGCACAGTTGGCATAGCGGTTAGCACAGTGCGACTACAACGCCAGTGACTTGGGTTAGAATCCAGCACTGCCTGAAAGGAGTTTGTACATTCTCCCTGTGAACTGCATAGCTTTGCTCCTGGTGTTTCGGTTTCCTCCCATCCTTCAAATTGACGAGGGGTTCTCGGTTAATTCGGATCTTTGGGTGGCACGGGCTTGTGGGCCAGAAAGGCCTGCTGCTCTGTCTAAATGAATGGAAATCTTTTTGGGAGGAGAGGAGTTTGTTTGGTGTGGTTGAGGGCAGGGAAGAGATGCAGGTCCAATCTAATCCAAGGAGGTCATGCATTCTTCCTGTACTAGCCCCACGCAGGAAGATGAGGAGACTCAGCCGTTCATTGTGGCCACATTACCTCCTTGCTTCCAACAGATTTAATGGCAGATGCCAGTCTCTGCAGAGTTCCTGCAACCATCACCAGCTCTTCCAAAATCCCAGGAAGTGAGAGAAGGAAAAATGGGCAAGGGTAATTTCACCATCCCAGCTCTTTTACCACAAAGTGACCCTTCAGCCCATCAAGCCTCTGCCAGCCACTGAGGTACCAAACATATTTTATACTCCCCACATTGCCATCAACAACCTTCCCCCCCCCTCCCCCCCCACAACCAATGGTGCACTCCGACAGGATATCCAATGGTTCACCTGTACGTTGTTAAGGCATGCAGGTGAAATGTTGAATTTAATCAGGTTTCTGCGGAGATAGAGGCACTTTATTGGCCATTATATCAATGTGGGTGAACCAGGATAGATATTTATTTCTAGGAATCTGGAGATAAGTATTTACCTCTTTAAAGAAAGAAGAGTAGAAACCTTAAGAAGCTAAAAATCATCAGGGCTGTGGAAGGATGTGCAGGGTTCATTAATCTCACCAGAAAAGAACCTCACAGGCTGAATCCTGAGAAGCTGTTTCTCACTGCTAATTTCATGAAGCTGGTCATTGGATGGAGATGAGTAAAGCATTCTGTTCCACAGGAGGGTGTGAATTATGGAAGCCTTCCACCCTGGTGGGGGTGGGGGTGGGAGGGGGGGGGGTGCATGGCTGGTCAGTTGATGGTCAGAGATTGGAAAAGAATCAAGGGCCTTGGGAACCGGGCAGGACGGATTATCAAGTGATGAAGCTGCTTTGATCTAATGATAGAGTGGAGCAAGTCTGGGGGCTGAACCACAAACTGATCCTCATTTTTTTTAATGTTTATATAGTCTGTTTTTAAGTTCAGATGGGATGTGCTCTGATTTAATATCACTTCTGTGTACATTGTTCCAAGAAGTTACGATGTCAAACACTGGGTGTTGCAGACAGGGTTATTATTACTCCTGGGTGGCAGCTGTTAACACTTAAAGTCACTGCAGTTCGAGGAATGCAGCATGTTATGGTGCAGCAGGGAAAAGTTCAGTTCAGCGCCATTCACAAGATCTGTCGGATTCAAAAATTGAACTCTTCTCCATTCGGAACTTGAAAATAGCAGGCGGCCACTTTGTATCCCAGCTGCTGCGCCCTCTAAGTTGTGCACGTGGGCGCGCGCATGTGCGTTTTGCCACCAGCGTCCAAAGAAAATCAATCTGCACACAAACTGAACAAAGTATAGAATAAAATCTTAACTAAAGACGTTACTCTGTAGAACATAATCATACTTGTATTAAAACATGCCAATATAGTTTTATTCGCCATGAGAGATTGGCTGAGCCAACATTATCTTGAAGCAATTTCAAGTTTAAATTTGCACAAGCACTCAGTCACAGTAAAACAATTTGCACAATGTAAGATTTTTATCGACATGCTCTTCTTAAAAATGAGAGGGAACATTGACTGCAACCCAGACTGTCTATCCTGGCGTTGCATTATCCCCATGCCGTCTTTCCCTTTCGGAGTTGCTTTTCAGAAAGCCCCCCCCCCCACACACCCCCCCACACCCAACTACGCTTTCCGTTGAGATTTTAAAGTGGGGATTTTCTTTTTTTTTGGTCTGTTCAGTTCCATTTTCCCCAGGTTTGCTCTTCTGCACACACAGGTGTCTGGACCTTTGACAAGGATGCCTCAAACCTTGGAGGGCACATTTTTATTTTAGTTTTCATAATTGAATTTACATAATAGAAAGATTAATTGACCTAATCCAATAACATGTCATACCCAATTAGACTAATAGTTACACTTGTCCAAGTTCAATAAGGCAGTCACTTCCTGTAAACCAGGCGAATTAGCAGATTTGTATATGTACATGAGGCTTAATGAGGGCAGTCAGTCAGTTTGTTTTCTCTGATGTTCTAATTATGATACCCTTCACGTTTTATTACAGCCTGTCAGTTTGGCTAAGAATCACTTCAGTTTCAGTCCAGGAACGTGTGCGTGGAATGGTTCAGCATGCAGGGTCAAAAGTGGAATCCTCTAGATTCCTTGCTCGGCCCTATCGCACAATTCTTGCTCCTGGGCGGATGTATTATTTGAATATTCTGCTTTCTCATAATTGCCACAGATGGCTTCACATAATTACTTGGATCCAAGTCATTGTTTAGCTGTACAGCAAGATCCCACAATGCAAATTGTGCAGAGGATATGGAGATTCTGCAGAGATAGATCTATTATCAATGATCTGGATGATAATGTGGTAAATTGGATCAGCAAATTTGCAATTGACACAAAAATTGGAGGCGTTGTGGACAGAGAAGAACGCTTTCAAAGCTTCCGAGGGATCTGGACCAAGTTGAAAAATGGGTTGAAAGATGGCAGATGAAATTTAATGCAGACAAGTGTGAGGTGTTGCATTTTGGAAGGACAAACCAAAAAAGGACATATACGTTGAAAGAGAGGGCACTAAGGAGTGTGGTAGAACAGAGGGATCTGGGAATACAGATACATAATTCCCTGAAAGTAACGTCACAAGTGGATAAGGTTGAAAAGGGAGCTTTTGGCATGTTGGCCTTCAAAGTTTTGAGTTGGGACGTTATGGTAAAGTTGTATAAGACATTGGTGAGGTCTAATTTGGAGTATGCATGCCACCTAACTACAGGAAAGATATCAATAAGATAGAAAGAGTGCAGAGAGGATTTACTAGGATATGACCCGGACTTAAGGAAATGAGTTACAGGGAAAGGTTAAACAGGTTAGGACTTTATTCCCTGGAGCTTAAAAGAATGAGTGAAGGTTTGATAGAGGTATTTAAAATTAAGAGGAGGATATACAGAGTAAATGTAGGTAGGCTTGTACATGAATCTCAAAAGGTTGGTTTACAGGCAGCAGATTATCAAGAGGAATGTTGGCCTTCATTACCAGAGGGATGGAATTTAGGAGCAGGGGGGGGTTCTGTTGCAACTCAATAAGGTCATGGTGAGGCTGCATCTGGAGCTTTACGCACAGTTCTGGTCTCCTTACTTGAGGAAGGATGCACTGGCTTTGGAGGTGGTGCAGAGGAGGTACACCAGGTTGATTCCAGAGATGAAGCGGTTAGCCTATGAGGAAAGATTGAGTCGTCTTGGACTGTACTCACTGGAATTTAGAAGAATGAGAGGGGATCTTATAGAAACATACAAAATGATGAAAGGCATAAGAAAGATATAGGTAGTTAAGTTGGGGGAGACTCAAACTAGGGGACATTGCCTTAAGATTGAGGGTATTTGGTTTAGGACGGAGACGAAGAGGTACTGCTTTTCCCAGAGGGTGGTGAATTTATTAAATACGCTACCCACTGAAGCAGTGGAGGCTACCTCAATAAATATATTTAAGACAAAGTTGGACAGAATTTTACACAGTAGAAAAATTAAGGATATGGGGAAAAGGCAGGTAGGTGGAGATGAGCCTATCATCAGATCAGCCATGATTGCATTGAATGGGGGAGCAGGCTCGACGGGCCGGATGCCTGCTCCTATTTCTTATGTTCTTAAAGAGCAAATGAGGTAAATAAAGTGGGATTTTTTTAATGCTGATGCTAATAAGAAACATTGGCTGGTTTGCAACGGTAGAAGGCCATATAGCCAATATGCCTGTCTTAATAAATATTTGTTGGAGAAAGGGTGTGGTGGAAGAATGTTCAGAATACAGGAAGCAGCTGAAGAAGCCGATGGAACCTCAGGTTAAAGCCCAGTCTGACCATGCTCCACAGAAGGTGAACCATTGACAACACCTCGTCAACATATTTTTGAGGCCATCCTCGAAACTCACAAACTTCAGTCCTCAATGACTGATTTGTAGTGACAGCCAAACATTGAGTGCCAAGATACAAGGCGACAAGTTGGGAAATCCTTCACTTAATTTTCATAATAGTTGGAAACGGGTGAGGGAGATCAGGGCAGAATAGGAATTCAGGAACAACCGATTCATTTGCCCAGGAGCTTGACAGGCCAAACAGCCTCCTTCTGAGCTGTGATTCAGCATGATGCAAGGAACTTTTGACAGTGCAATTGATTCGGCCCACTCAAGATCAAATTTATTGTCATCTTACTGTACAAGTACAACCCGAGAAAACAGCCTTCTCCGGTCCTGGGTGCAAAACGTGCAGACCCACCACCAGACATCACACAATGCACATGCAGGACCTCAATAAATATTATTCCATTGAGTATGAGAGTCTCGGAGGGTCAGTGTGAGCAGTTCCTTGGGCCCTCCAGCACGGGAGGAAGCTCTTCCTCAGCCTGGTGGTGCAAGGCTGTTTGTGTCTTTTTCTTGATGGGAGCCGGCTGAAAGACCTGTGTGCAGAGTTCCTGGACTGCACCTGAAATGTCATGGGAAGCAAAGTCTGAAAAGAGCAAAGCATTTGTTCCTTGGGACTCTGAGTCAAAGGGATTGGGCCCATTGAAGGAGCAAAGTGAATTGGGAGGAATCTGAGGGCAGGAGTTGGAGTTGGGGGGGGCATTTGAGTGAAGCTTCAAGTGACAGTCGTGGCCAAAAATGCGTCCAAGAAGTGTAATAGGGGAGATTGTGAGATTGTCCCTAAGGTTCAGCTGCCGTTCTGCCTGCTGCCTGGGAGGTGCTGCAGAACACACCAAGCGCAGAGTCGGAAACCTGTTGGCTCGGGGAAAGTCAGAGTGGGATGGGCTAGAGGCTTCTTTACAACACGCACAGTCATTGCATACACAGAGACGGAGGGAAACCCCAGCGGGAACTTTTCGGGGGGGGGGGGGAAGAGTGGACCTCGCTTCATCTCCGAGCTGGTTCAGTGTCTCAGTCGCCCTTGCGGAGAGAGGAGACCAACCCCGCCACTGCAGAGGATGAGGGTAAGGACTTGGCTTCTTCCACTTCGTGTTTGCAAAAGGCGCTTTCAGACTCAAACGGATTCCACCCCGTCCTCCTCTGTTTCGGACTCTCTGCTGCGCACTTTGGTCTCCAGGTCCAGTCCACACTGAGCCTTCAACAGGCGAGAGCCATGTATTCAGTGGATGTGTGCAGACAGGGCTTGGTTTCTTTCCTTGCTCCTGCGGGTGAAAATTCGACAGGTGCATTGACCAGGACCTCCTGACCCACAAAGTGGTCTTCAAACTGCCCCCTCAACTCCCATTCCACCTCCAGTGATCCCTAGGTCATCGGTGGTCTGTCATTGATTAGGGATTTGCTTAAGGTGGGAATCACTGTTCGAGATTCAATTGTGACTGAAATGTTTTGTTTGAGAAAAACTGTCATTGGCCCATTTCCTTTGGAGTTCTGAAACCGTGCACAGAACGAGTCAATCGGGACGATTGAAACTTTTTCTTTCCACCCACATCCCACCTTAAGCAATCCCTTACAGAGCCCCTATTGGCTTAGGGATTACTTAAGGTGGGATGTGAGTCGAAAGAAAAAGTTTAAAGACCGTTGCTCTAAATAAAGCAAAGTTACTGGCTCCTTAATGTAGTTATTGTGTGTTGGATCTTGCTGCCTGATACTGACCGTCCACTTGGTGCAACTGTGGATTCTTTGCCTCATTTTAACACCGTATTTGCTGGGCTGATGTGTTCACGTACTGATGGGATAAGGGCTCAGTGCCATGGATTGTGTTCCTGTGTCACACCTGGATGTGAACGAATATCTGCTGTGAGCTTCAGTATCTGTTTACTGATGATTTGACAGAGTCCGAGCAAGTTTCCATGCACCAAACTGCCCCCATCAGACCTGATCTGATGTAGAGAAGAGTTGTGTTTGAACTGTGTTTATCACAAACTGTGGAAAGTCTAATTGTCATTGTAACAGAGGGAATGTGGCTATGTCTATGCACTGCAAGATCCCACAGATCGCGTCGTGGGCGTGAACAGATTATGTGTTGCGTTGGTCAGGACAACAGGAGGACCGATGTCCTGCTCCCCTCCAAGCAATGACGGAGGGTCTTCAGGATGAGACTCACAAATACTTCAGCCCTGGCAGCAGGAGTGTCACCTTGCACACAGTTCCTAGAATGAGTCTGAATCCCTCCACCTCCTGACACAGAAGCGGGATGGGGATCAGCCGGCACCCATTCCCAGATCTTCACATCTCCTCTGTTTGCTCCATTCCCCGCCCAGCTCCCACGAGGTGGCTAGCTGCCCTGAGTGCCCTGAGTGTGGGGGTCATTGCCATCCCTCCTGGATCAGGCAGTAGAAGCTCTGAGCACGTACGTGTCATTTTTCTGCAGTTTCCTGATGTGGCCAAGATGAAGTGAGATTCTTGTGTATTTTTAACTTGCTACATTCACAAGATGTTTGACAGCTTTGCTGGAATGCGAATGATGCAGTCTTTCTTCCTGTATTGGTCAATCGATGCTCAAAGAGTGATCCAGGTATTTTTGGTTTATTTTGTAAAACTCCGACAACAGCACAGTCATAGGCCCTTCTGGGCCATGTGCCTGTGCCGCACAATAACAACCAAATGACCTACAACCTACATGGGGTTTTTTGAGGGTGGGAAAAAACTGGAGCACCGAGAAGAAACCCGTGCAGACACACAGAGAATGAAAAACTCCTTACATACAGCACTGGATACTAAGCTAGGTCACTGGCGCTGTATTACCGTTGTGCACCATTTGCTCCCTGTATTCACATCAAGACTGGGAGAAATGATCAACAGCCCAGAATCTCTGTATTATGACATGTAGTTTGGACCTCCCCCCACCCCGCCCCCCCCCCATCCAACTTTTCGTCCATCTTCACTCGTCCATTATCTAGGCTCTACCTTTCTCGGCAATTATAAGGTTGTACTATAATTGTGTATCACTTCCTTTAAGTAAATTTGATCATCTGCTGGATGTTTGGGTAAGTGGAGGAAACATATTCTGGGCAGCGGGGTGGGTGGGGAGAGTACAGCGTGTCCCAGTGACTCAGATTCGACCCTGAGCTCTGACGCTGGAGTTTGCATGTCCTCCCACATCACAAAGTCACCCCCCCACCACACAACCCAGGCCACGCCCTCTTCACTCTGCTACCATCGGGTAAAAAGGTCCAGGAGCCTGAAGATGAGCACTCAGTGGGCACAAGGACAGCTTCTTCCCCGCTGCCATCAGATTCCTGAATAATCAATGAACCAAAGTCTTTGTCTTTTTTCTCACACAACTTTTACTTTGTAATATGGTGTATATAAATATTTGCTGCCTCAAAATAGTGAATTTTGTGATGTGTTCGTGACGATAAAATCTGATTCTGGGAAAAGATGGTTCAGTAGCCTTTGTAAAGGCTGGAGGCAAGAAGGGGAGTGGGATTGGTAGGATTTCTTGGGAGAGCTTGTCAAGACCAGATGGGCCAAATAGCCTTGTTTTCTGTTGTAAGAAAATATGGGTGAGGGTATTTATGTCGGAGAGTTTGGCTCCTTGACCCACTGCAGTCATGAGGTGAAAGTTCTCCTGCAGTACTGTTGGCAAGTGGTCCAGGCCCAATGGTTCAATGACCTTTTTCCTGGCATGACTTGGAGAAAACATTAGAGAAGATGGTGTTCCATAAACATGTTTGTACAATAACATTGGGCAGTATTGTTTCCATGCTTCTGTGTTTAATGCACAAACATTGTGCATTGGAATTGGAAGATTAGATTTTCATCAGGCACTGATACTTGAAGGTAATCAAATGTAATCAGTCAGTCAGCACCCTGTGGAAATCAGTATCAGGGAGGCCAATAACCTTCATATTTTGGTCAATGAAGGGTTGGGTCTTGGATGAGATAGCACTTGTCAGTCCCCTCTCTCGTTGAATGGTGTAACGACAACAAACTTGTGCTCAATGTCAGCAAAACAAAAGGAGATGATTGTGGACTTCAGGAGGAAGACAGGGGAACATGACCCAGTCCTCATCGAGGACTCAGTGGTGGACAGGGTCAAGAACTTCCAAGTTCCTGGGTGTCAGCCTCTCCGAGGATTTGTCCTGAAGCCTCCACGTTGACGCAATCATGAAAAAGGCTCGCCAGTGGCTATACTTTGTGAGGTGCCTGAGGAGATTCGGTATGTCACCGAAGACTCTCGTAAGCTTCTGCAGGTGAGCATTCTGGCTGGTTGCATCACTGTCTGGTATGGAGGCATCAACTCTCAGGACAGGAATAAATTCCAGAGGGTTGATAACTCGGTCTGCGATATCACGGGCACCAGACTTCACTCCATCGAGGACATCTACATGAGGCGGCGCCTTAAAGAAGCAGCCTCAAAGACCTCCACTACCCAGGCCAGGCCCTCTTCACTCTGCTACCATCGGGAAAAAGGCGAGCTCTGCCTGCTGCCATCAGACTCCTGAATAATTAATGAGCCGAAGACACTGCCTCTGTGCATTATTATTGATATTATTTTGTTATTTAGTAAGATGTGGCTTCTTGACTCATTCGTAAGATGGTTATAATATGTACGTCTGCACTGCTGCTATAAAACATCAATTTCATGACTTGTTCATTGGAATAAATTCTGATTCTCTGACAAATGGACCATTCAGCCTGTGTTGGTTCTGGTGCTAGGATTATGCTATACAGTTATTCCCACCCTTTGCCAGTAACTCTCTAAAATCATACCATTGTAGGGATATAAATGGTTCTAAGGTCAGGAGGGTTTTGGCTCATGTATGCGCTAACCATATTGTCTGTGCTCATTCATGATGGCCCATGTGTAGCTTCCTTTATCCACAAGGGGGAGCCTCATCCAGGCAGCCAGCCCTGCATCAGGTTTCAAATCCCATAGTGGGATCGGGAGAACATCTGCACCTTTAGTTCCCAGGGCCTATTTTTTTCAGGTTTTTTTTCCTCTTTTCAACACTGAACCTTCAATCAGGAAGCACCGTTAATGAGGTCATGGTTCCTGCTTGTGAAGCTGACACTGTTTTCTTTAACCTGCTCTGTGCGCTGGTCCAGATCAGTGCTGTATTTTGGTAGTGGGGCATGTATCCTGTTGTACAGAGCACAATGAAGGGGTTAATCCCAGCTGATAAGCAGCGCCTGGATGTGTTCTGGGAAGCATGTGGTATCCAAACAGGACTTGTCCTTCTGTGTCCAGACTCTGTTCCAATGGTACTTTGTGCATCTTCCTCAAAAAGAACAAAGTTGCCATTCCCTTCAGAATATTGGGACAGCCTGGTGCTTTTCAAAGTCCTTTCACAATTCCAGCTTCACCCATGACTGTGGTATTTATGCAGAGCATGAACCCACAATAGCAGGGTGATAAACAGCAAAGGCATGGCTGTCAGTGGTGAATTGATTATGGTCAGCAATGATTGCCAGGATGCGAAATGGTTAGAGATTTATATTTAGAAAGAGGGGGCAAAGACAAAGAAGGATGTTAAAAGAAATCTTATACAAGTAGGAAAGTCTCACTTCTCAGAAGACAGTTTTGGATGGAACCTGATCAAACCAAAATCCCACCAGATTTAGACAAAAATGCATTCTTGTAAAGAAAACAGGCTTAACAGGTGAAAAAAGAAACAACATCACATTAGATCTGGGTAAGTCATCTTACCATTTCAATTCTGCGTCGCACTCCTGCACCCACATGCTTGTCCATTCACTGGCAAACCCAGGCCTTCCTGCTCAAATTGAGGGGACTTTTAAAACAAGAACAAATTTTGGAAATGGTGAAAACTCAGCAGGTCAAACAGCGTACTTTATATCACAAAAACAAAGATGGATAACCAATGTTTCAGGCTTGAGCCCTTCATCAAGTAATGTAGACAGGCATCTGAATAACATGGTGGGGTGAGAGGTAGGGGGAAGAGCACAGGCCCCTCAGGCAGGAGGTAGTAGGTGGGATAAAGGAGGGAGGGAACAGCAGCAAACTGGGAGGGGGACCAGAGAGGGAAGGGGGTGGAGAGCTGGAGGAAAGGAGAGAGAGAATTGGGGGTGGGCGAGCAGAAACTGGAGGTCGATGTTCATGCCATCCATTTGGAGAGCACCCAGGTGGAATATTAGGTGTTTCTCCTCCAATTTACGGGTGGCCTTGGTTTAACAGTGCAGGAGGCCACGGACACACATGTCGGCATAGGAGTGGGGCGCAAACTTGGAAATGGTGACCTGGCTCGCCCAGATCTAACACGATCTTGAATCTTCTTTCATACGTGATGCCTGTTTTCTCTACAAGAATGTACTTTTTGCGATATCCAGTTGGATTTAAGTTTCTTGAGTTTCCGTCCAAAACTGTATTCTGAGTAGAGAGAGTTTCACCTTTCCTATTTCTTTCAGCTAGTCATTCCTCACCTCTCTGCCCAGATATTCTTCTGCATCCAACCCTGCTCTCATGGTGTGATCTACCCTCAGTCGATGTTCAGCAATCCTTCCATTTTTTTTTTACGAGAATTCACATCCTTGTAATCCTTCCTTTTCTCCAACCATGAATCTCTAACTGCCACGCATCCTGGCAATTATCACTGACCATGATCAGTTCACCACTGGCAGTTGTGCCTTCACTGCCCAACACTCTTCCTAAAACCTTTCTAAATCCATCTACTTCTTTTACTAACTTTTATTTTGGGGATATTAACACTCTTATTACAGTCAAGGTTTATTATCATGATATATTAACACATAAACGCTCATGGCTGCCATCACATGAGCTCTATCGAGAGCATCTTGACCAGCTGCATCACAATGTGGTCCAATTGCTGCAGAGAAATGGATTGGAAGTCAATCCACAGGACCATAAGTGTGGCAGAGAGGATCACTGGAGTCTCCCTGCCCCCTGTCCCTCCACCATCGACGTGATCTACTGAAATTGTTGACTTAAGTGGGTATACATAATAATAGAGGACCCCTTCCACCCTGCATGCAGCATCTTTCAACTGTTCCCATTGGGAAAGGGATACAGGAGTATCAAAGCCCACACCAACAGGCTAAGAAACAGCTGAATGACCAAAGAAACCGCTCATACTATTAAACAATGCATATTTATTTGTATAGATGAATACTTGTCCTGCATATGTATTGTTTGTCTGCATCTGTGTTATGTCTGGTTGTGTGTCTGCGTGTTTTGCACCAAGGACCGGAGAACGCTGTTTTTTCGGGTTGTACTTGTGCAATCAGGTGACGATAAACTTGATTTGACTTGACCTGATAGCCCTTTGAGATGATATTGCTTCATTTTCTACAATGATCTTTTGGACTTGTCATCTTACCTTCATACTTGAGTGGTGGAATCTGTTTGCCATGTTCTTTGGATCAACAAATGACTCGAGACGTCCGTCTCCAATGCAACTCAAAAATAAGCTTGCCTTTGTTTATCTCAGTCCATTGAAATGGAAGTACAGTAGCCATTGAACACAATGGATTGTCTTTTAACAGCAGAGTGCGGAAGGCTGGACCAGCG
Source organism: Narcine bancroftii (assembly GCF_036971445.1). Lineage (NCBI taxonomy): Eukaryota > Metazoa > Chordata > Chondrichthyes > Torpediniformes > Narcinidae > Narcine > Narcine bancroftii. The sequence goes on from NC_091474.1 coordinate 80,734,667, forward strand.
AACAGGAATTAGTAGAGAGTGAGCAAAGCACTGGGGCAATGAGACACAGATGGTGGAATGATTCAATGGGGAAATGGCTTATTGTACCTGCCCTCCAGCAGATGTTTATGTATGAAAAGATTATGACGATGGTGAAAGAGTAATGAGAAAGAATATGATGGCCGTTATCAGTGAGAGCTGGTGGTGTGCAAGTTGACTGCCAAGCATCCCTACTTTACAATAGTGAGCATACTTCGCCATCTTAGTGGTTAGCGCAATGCTCTTAGAGCCAGGTTTGAATCTGGCGTTGTCTTTAAGGAGTTTGTATTTTCTCCCAGTGTTTGCATGGATTTCCTCTGGTGTGGGTGGGGGGGGGGGAGGGGCTCCGGTGTTCTCCCACCCTTCAAACTTTTTGGATCATTTCAAGATGATGGCATTTTTCTGACTTCAACTCAAGACCCAATTTGATCTTTTACTATATTGATAGCCAGACGTGCAATATTGATTAAATGGAAAGATAATACTCCACCTACACACACACAATGGTTAAATGACATTATGTCTTGTTTAACTTTAGAAAAAAGTAGATATGTTGTTAAAAATTCAAATATTAATTTCCTAAAGACATAGGGCCCTTTTCTGGACCCTTCCCACAATCTAAAGTTTAAGGTTGCTACAAGCTTCGATGCTGGGCTGTCTATTTCTACGTGTTCGCCACTTGATGCCCACGTGTTAGTATTTTTATAGCCTTGTATAGTGGTCCGGGTTTTGAATTAATGGGGGTGGGGTTTTTTTTTGTAATTTGGTATTTCAATATATAATTGCATTGTTTGCTTTTTGTATTATTGCAAACTTCAATAAAAATATCTTAAAAAGAAAATGTACAGGCTTGCAGGTCAATTGGGTGGCATAGGCCCGTGTGTCGGAAGGGCCTGTTACCGTGCTCTAGGTCTAAAATTTAAAAATCTGTGAGAGCATGTGGTGTACAAGTTTAGTGCCAAACTTTGTGACTTTACAACTCAGCCATTATCTGTGGGAGCTGTGAATTGGGCTGCTTTCAGCTTCCTGATTTCATCTTGGAGTCCACTCCTCATTTGCTGTTAAAACTCCTTTCAGACTTCCCAAGGTCACAAGAGCAACTTGAGAAAGGAACCAAGCTCTCGATGAAAGGAGAACTGAGGCCGCTGACATGTTTGTTCTCTTTTTTTTCTCCAGGAAACGATGCCCCAAACGCCAATTTTCCCAAGCATGCTCAGTACCAGTTGTAGTGGCCACGTCCACCCAGACATGGAGAAGTGCGGAGACCCCGTATACCAGGACGGAAGTCTTGTCTCGGGGTCGCTCGAGGTACTGATTGAGCACTTGGTTCCCACGGTCGATTACTATCCTGACGTGAGTATTCCCACATGGGTACCTCCTCTCAATCCTTCACCAGAAGGAGGCTCTGACATTTAAGTCAGAAAGATTTCTATCATGGGCTTTGCTTCTATTGTTGGTGATGAACCTTTCCTCCATGGTTTGAGTAGAACACAAGGAACGGTCAGCATGGGAAATGGGTAACATACTGCAGAAAAGTCCATTCCTCCATTCAATTATAATCAAATCTTCACAGACGCTGGACAATCTGAAGCAAAAACATCCAAGTTCAGAAAATAGTCAGGCTGTATCTGTGAATGAGCAATAGAGGTTTGAGGACACTTTTATTCACAGCTTCTGGGTGCCAGTTTCATGTCTGACCTCAACTGCTTCCTGTGTGGAGTTTGCATGATCTCCCTTTGACCATGCATCTCCTCCAGCTGCACCCAGGGATGAGTAGCTGGTGGGTTAATTGTTTGCTGTAATTTGACCCAACGGTAAATTTGGGACGGCATGTTTAGTGTGATGCCGTTACAGCGCCAGCGACTGGGGTTCGAATCTGACGCTGTCTGTAAGGAGTTTTATGTTCTCCCTGTGTCTGCATGGGTTTCCTTCAGGGGCTCCGGTTTCCACCCACCTTTCAAAAAACGTACGGGATTGTAGGTTAATTTGGGTGTAATTCGGTGGCACAAGTTTAAATGGTCAGAATCAGCTTTTACCAGGCTGTAAATAAAATTTACATTTAAAATAAAAAGAATGAAAATTAAATGTAATGTTTCAAAGGTTAAAAGATTTATTGATAACACATTAAAAAGGTAATGTGCATGGTATGCACATTAAGGCAAACAAAGAATCGTCACGAGCATTGTCCGAAGCCCCTAACAATAGGAGAAAGAGAAGCAAAAGAGAGTCCCTTCAGAGTCACTGAGTGTCCGTGAATTTGCCTCCAGCCCTCCCGCAGTCTCTACAGCCGCACATATATTAAAGTATACAATGTGATTTTATCCATTAATGCATAAAGGATTGGTGTGGATTCTGTGGACTGTGACAGTGCTCTGTGACTTTGCGTGAGAGCTCATCTCATTATTTTATCCACGTCACGTTCAATGGGATTGCAGGTTGGATGAAATCCTGTCTGGTAAAGTTTCAGAAAACTATGCTAAGTTATTGTTGGCTCTATCTATTCAGAGTGACACGTCGGCTTAGCACCTTGGCCCCATTGTTACAGCACCAGCCACCAGAGCCAAGGTTCGAATCCTGTGCTGTCTTTAAGGAGTTTTATATGTTCTCCCCTTATCTGCATGGGTTTCCTCTGGCGGCTCCGGTTTCCTCCCACTGTACGGGGGTTGTAAGTTACTTGGGCATAATTGGATGGCACGGGATCGTTGGCCAAAAGGGCCTGTTAACATGCTGTATGTCTGAATTTTATTTTTAAATTTAAAAGAAGTGAAAGTACTCATGTTCCCTTCTCTCCCACACAGCGGACGTACATCTTCACCTTCCTCCTGAGTTCACGTGTCTTCATTCACCCTCAAGAGTTGCTGGCAAAAGTTGGGCAAATCTGCAGCAAGCAGCTGGAAGCAGGATCGGAGACAGATAAGGTACGGAGCAGAGCATTTCCTTCAGCTGTGTCTTGAGCTTGGTCCAAGGCTAGAGGTAACTTTCAGCCAGCACAGTCAGTGTCTGAACATCAGCTCCTCGGTAACCGAGGCAATCCGAATGATCTCGACATAAAACTGTCCCTGGGTGACTGTCAGGATGTGGTTTTACAGATGCTCAGAAGTTGATTTTGATAAGTCAAAAAATACACACAAGTAAGCCAACTTGATAAATGTACCCGAGGTGAGGCACTGAAGTCTGCAGACAAGGTGATAATAGGAAAAAATACACACTAATGCTGAAGCACTGAGCCGGTCTCACAATGCCCATCGGAGGTAAAGATATATTACCAATGTTTCGTGCCTAATCCCTTTTTCAAGGTATAAGCAAAAAGCAGGCAGATGTCTGAATAAGGACAGAAGGGGGAGACCAAAGGACAAATGGTGTTAATTGGATATGATGAGATGTCAGTGAGGATTGATTTTGGCTGTGAAAGGAGACAGAGAGAGAGAGAGAGAGTGCACGCTGGGGAAAGGCGACAGGGGATCGTAGATGGGGAGGGGGTGCGTGTTTGGGTAACTGTTACCTGTATAGAACTGTATAATGAATGGCATCAAAGCACATGAAACTCAAAAGAAAGAACAATTTCCAAAGGTGGGGAGTGTGGGAGCTGGTTTTGCAGAGCATTGGAGTGGACATATGTTGGACTTTTCCATTTAATAATATGGGAGCTTGTTTAAATGTTGGTGTGTCCCTTGGCCAGGCATTTATCACCCAATGTGACCTATTCACAGCAAAGTATTATTGATCATACTCTTGTCACCCCAATCACCCTGTCTCCTTTCCCCACCCCGCCTCCCACTGACTGCTGCTGGAGGAGCGGTCTTCATCTCCTCTCGCCTCCGCGTCTCGGTTGGGCAACCCTAGATCACCGGCCTCTTTTTCCAGAGGTTAAAAGCAGAAACAGTCCCCCGCCTCCTTGTGGAATTCTCACACGATGAGGAAGAGTGCTGGGTTTTGGCACGGGAAGATCCCACACGAGGATAATGGTGGGGGGGGTGGTGGTGTTGGCCCTTGTTACGTTCAGTGCACCCAAGGTGTTCTCTCTCAGTGGCCAAGCTGGGCAGCCTTGTCAGGTATTGGGATGTTCACTTGATAAGGCCAGCCCATTTTTTTTTTCATCCAGATTCCTCTTTCCTTGATGTAGAATAAAACTCCAGAAAGTGAAGGATTTAAAAAAAAGAATCTGGGCAACAGAGCTCCAAATGAAACACCCTCCATGATAGAGGCGTGTGTGAATCGTTTAAAATGTGTTAGTGACAAAGACAGAAAGTGCCTGCTTCGACAGCTGAGAGCGTGAAACCTGTCAGCTCTGATGAACTCGCTCATTGGGAATACTCTGTGAGACAGAAATTTGGTTTGAAATGTGGAAGAGCTCCGCTGGGGGAACAGAAGGGAGTTTTAACAGTCCTCGGGTTAGATCTGAGTCTGCTTCTGGCAGATGGCTGTGAGTCATCTGTTTGTGTCTCCAGTAACCCAGAAACACACACAAAAAAACCCTCCCATTTCTGTTGCACTTTTAACATCCCCTTCAGCATCTCAAATAAAGACTTGGTCTGTGGCCCACTGTTGTGATGGAGAGCGTGTGGCTGCAGATCTGGGCTCAGAAGGCTCCCACGAGCATCCGCGGTGCCTCCTACATTATTGCCCTCACCACTTCTCCAGCTCCCTAATAGGATTGAGTTTACATCTGCCACCATCCAGGGAGGGCTCGGCTGATCCTCACAAATGCAGTCCTGTCCCCACCCCCCAGTTCTTCTGTCAATCGTCTTCACTGGTTAGTGATACCTTGGCCAATGGGGTGAAAAACGTAAGTCAGCAGGTGCTGTGATTGTAGCAAAAGCACATGAATGCCGGAGGAACTCAGCTGGTCTCTCAGGGTCCATAGGAGGCAAAGATACAGTATATCACTGGCATTTCAGGCCTGAGCCCATCTTCAAGGGCATTGGGACAATTTCTCACAATCAACTCCCTCTAAACCCTAAGTAATGAATGAGATAAAAAGATGGAGAGGTGACCAGTGATAGTATTAAGGGGAGAGGGGAGAGAGATGTTGAGTGGCGATCAGTGGTAGTATTAAGGGGAGAGAGATGTAGAGAGGTGATTGGTGGTAGTATTAAGGGGAGAGGGGAGGGAGATGTAGAGAGGGGATCGGTGGTAGTATTAAGGGGAGAGGGGAGGGAGATGTAGAGAGGGGATTGGTGGTAGTATTGAGGGGAGAGAGATGTAGCGAGGTGATTGGTGGTAGTATTAAGGGGAGAGGGGAGGATGATTTTGCGAGGGAATCGGTGGTAGTATTAAGGGGAGAGAGATGTAGAGAGGTGATTGGTGGTAGTATTAAGGGGAGAGGGGAGGATGATTTTGCGAGGGAATCGGTGGTAGTATTAAGGGGAGAGAGATGTAGAGAGGTGATTGGTGGTAGTATTAAGGGGAGAGGGGAGGGAGATGTTGAGAGGGGATCGGTGGTAGTATTAAGGAGAGAGATGTAGAGAGGTGATTGGTGGTAGGTATTAAGAAAGGAGAGGAAGGGAGGGAGGAGGGAAAGAGAGAGACACTTGCAGGAGGACTGTCAAAGCTTCAGATGAAGTTAGTTTGAAGGTTCACCTGTGAACAGTGGCAAAATGTCAGATGCAACTTTGAGCTCACACCGCAACTACATTTACTTACAATGTTTGTCTTTGCTGTTACTCTCATTGCGTTTCCTTCCTCGACTGCCTGTTTCCTTCCCACTATTCTTTGCCTTTACCCCTCTGCTCTAAACCTTGGCCTTCAGCCAGTGCTTTCCACCTTAATCACTGTTCTCTTCGGAGGGGAAAGAAAAAAAGCAAGAACATAGTGATATAGTGAAGTTCATTTTTTTCACTGCAAAGAATAACAGGCTAACACTCCATCAGCTCAAGTTACTGACAATGTTTGGATCACGGACGTTGGCAAAATCCCTTTTCTGTTTATTCGATGGAATCACCTGTCCAGATTTTGAATGTTTACATTGGCATGTCACACTGTTTTTAACACCGGGGGGTAGAGCAAGTGCAACCTGCTGATGGGGAAGCAATCATAACACTGAAGAGGTATTTAGACAGGCATATGACTAGCCAGGGACCCAGATACAGACCTGGTCAGATGAGAACCATGGTCAGCACAAACATACAGGCCAAAGGGCCTGTTTCTGTGCCACACAACATACAGGCCAAAGGGCCTGTTTCTGTGCCAAACAACATACAGGCCAAAGGGCCTGTTTCTGTGCCACACAACATACAGGCCAAAGGGCCTGTTTCTGTGCCACACAGCATACAGGCCAAAGGGCCTGCTTCTGTGCCACACAGCATACAGGCCAAAGAGCCTGTTTCTGTGCCACACAACATACAGGCCAAAGGGCCTGTTTCTGTGCCACACAACAGACAGGCCAAAGGGCCTGTTTCTGTGCCACACAACAGACAGGCCAAAGGGCCTGTTTCTGTGCCACACAACAGACAGGCCAAAGGGCCTGTTTCTGTGCCACACAACAGACAGGCCAAAGGGCCTGTTTCTGTGCCACACAACAGACAGGCCAAAGGGCCTGTTTCTGTGCCACACTTTTTTTGTTGATAAAACTCGACAGAGAGCAGAGTTGAGTCAGAGTGATTATGTAAAAGACACGACAGCCAATTTGCATACGCCTTCAAATTATAAGATGATCATCACCAGATTAATAGGCTTTTCTCCTACTGCTGATGGATGCCTAAAGTTTGGTCACAACACCTATAGGGAGTTTTCATTCCCTTCTAAATACTGCAGTGGGGTCTTTTGTGTCCACCTGTCATCAGACTATGTATGGTGGGTCTCAGTTTTCACATCTGATCTGAAAGACGGCATCGCTGGCACACAATCACTCTGACAGGGAAGTATCCACCAGAGAAACACAAGGATGGATATGCTGGAACTCTGAACGAACAGCAAGAGGCCAAAGAACCATAGGACACTACAGCATAAAGACAGGTCATTCGGCCCTTCTAGTCCATGCTGAAATATCATTCCTCTCATCCCATCGACCTGCACCCATTCCATAACCCTCCAGACCTCTCCCATCCATGTATCTATCCAATTTATTCTTAAAACTCGAGAGTGATCCCACATGTACCACATCAGATAGCAGTTCATTCCACACTCCCACCACTCTCTGAGTGAAGAATTTCCCTCTAATCTTTCCCCTATCACCTAAAGCCATGTCCTCTCATATTTACCTCTCCTAATCTTAGTGGAAAGAGCCTACTCACATTTACTCTGCCTATTCCCCTCATAATTTTGTCAACCTCCATCAAATCTCCCCTCATTCTTCTACGCTCCAAGGAATAAAATCCTAACCTGTTTAATCTCTCCCTGTAACTCAACTCCTGAAGACCCGGTAACGTCCTCATAAATCTTCTCTGCACTCTTTCAGTCTTACTGAGGCTAAAGAAACTCATCAGCTCAGGTCGCATCAGAGAGGAGAGATGGACAAAAGGTCAACAAAGGGTCCTGAGCTGAAACATTGACTGATCGTTTCTCTCTATAAAGGCTGCCTGATCCCCACCGAGACTCTCCAGTGTCTTGATGTTCCTGAAGTACTGGCCCAGAGTTGGTGTAGACTGCCAAAGGCTCTGCCTCCGAACCATTGAGTACAACATTGCTCACCACCACAACAGTACTGACATACAGGCAGCATTTTGTCGAATGAGAGTTGACCTGCCAAATTAAATATTTACCCTGTTGTCTAACCCTCTCACAGGGAATGTCATTTATTTTATTGACTTTTGTTGATTCCCAGGGCCGATTTGGCATGTTAGACAAAAAGATGAAATGCATTCCTCCCTGACCCATGAAATCATGCCCTCTTTCCGTGCTCTTGATTTGCCCTTTTGTGTGGCGTGTGGACGCAGGTTGAAGATGGATGCTTGCCAGTATTTCTCTCCTGGCGTGGGGCCAGAGCTGCTTGCAGTGACGTCAAACAGTTGAGAACAAGGCAGTGCTCTGTGAAAGCTAATCAAGGCAAGGAGCCAACATCAGGCAGCTTCATATGTTACAACAATCCCTTCTGACCCGCAATGATCTTTGCCACGATAAAAGATTCTGGTCCCAGCGGCCAGTACCTGCATCAGAGTGCGTCTCCACTATTACACTGCACGACGTTCTGTTAATAATCGGACTGAAGAACCACATGACAGGTCAAGCACCATGTCTGAAGCAGATTGCTGAGTTGGGGCACGATTGCATGTCTGTGTGCGTGCCCCCACTGTGTCTCTCTCATAGAAAGACTGTCAACCTTTCAGGATCACAAGATGCCTTTGAGCCATTGAACCATGGAACATGACAGCATGGATAACAAGCCCTCTGGCCCTTCTAGTCTGTGCCGAACTATTATTTTGCTTAGTTCCACTGACCTGCACCCAATGCATAGCCTTCCATACCCTTCCATGTACCTACCATACCATGTACCTGTCCAAACTTTTCTTAAATATTAAAATTGAGCCCACATTCACCACTTAAGTTGGCAGCTCACTACATGGTCCCACTACTTTGTGTGGAGAAAGTTCCCCCTAATGTTCCTCCTAAACTTTTCCCCTTTCACACTTAAGCCATGTCTCCTCATAATTTGTATACCTCTGTAAAATCTCCCCTCATTCTTCTGCACTCCAGGAAATAAACTCCTAACTTGTTTAATATTTCCCTGTAACGCAATTCCTAAAGTTCATGCAATATCCTAGTAAATCTTCTCTGCACTTTTTCAATCTGATTGATATCCTTCCTGTAGTTCGGTGACCAAAACTGCACACAATACTCTAAAATGGCTTTACCAATGTGTTCTACAGCTTTTCCATAACATTCCAACTCCTCAACTCAATACTTTGATTTATGAAGGCCAATGTGCCAAAAGCTCTCTCTACAACACTATTCACCTGTTACTCAACTTTCAAGCAATTATATTTCTGCATTCCCATGTCTCTCCGTTCCACCGCACTCCTCTGCTCTTCTATTTACTGTGCACGATTGTCCTTCCAATATGCATTAAATTCCATCTGCCATTTTTCAGCCCATTTTTTCCAGCTGGTCCAGCTTCCTATGCAAGCCTGTGATGCCACTTTCTTGTTGTCTACAACACCTTGGATTCTTTAGCATTTAGATTTGCTTTGGGATATTTTTAAGGCTTGGAAATCAAGAGAGTCAAATTAATGCAGCAGCTGCCAAGTTTTCGTTGCATTCACTGGTGGGCACAACTGTTGTAACGTGTGCAGGTCGAACCCTTCACATGTTTTCTTGTTGGGAATCAAGCATGAATTTAAATTCACAGGGTTAAAAGGCGATAATTAAAAATAGCATAGTTAAAAGAAACATAGCTTTGGAACTGTGACCATTGTTTGTTTGAAATCCATGTCTCTTCCTTCACAACCTCTGCCATCCCCAGTCCCTCCATCTCACTGACTCCAATCTCCTGTGCATTGTTGCTTTTCTTAAGTTCGGATTTCACCCAGCTTTTTAGCCAGTTGGGGCCTGTGCTAAACTTAACTACTTCACTCTCGCTCCCTTCTCAGAAAGACCATGTTTTGCTCTGAGTTTTTTAGTTTTCCCAATATTTGGTTTGTTATCCATTTAGGCTTTGTTCAGGTCATGAGATGTTTACTATTCCATAGATATGAGTTGAATACAAATTAATGGTTGTAGTAATGTTGACATTGAAATTAATCTTCTGATTTCTTGTCCCGACAGGCTAGGGTCAAGGAATTTGTCCCAAAAATCATCCAACTTTTGACTGAGTGGACTGAAACATTCCCACATGATTTTCAAGATGAGAAGTCGATGAAGGAACTCAAGGAGATTACTCACCAGATAGCACAGTGCGATGAGGTGAGGGGAGAAACGAGTCGACTTTTTGCTAGTCATTTGTTGTTTCTTTAACCACAAGGTGAAAGTCTCTGGGGGTGCAGTGTTCGGCAGAGATTGGTGAGTGCTTGGATGTGAGGAAAATCAGGGGAACTGGAGGTGGGGCTCGAATTATGGTGGATGACCTCAGATCTTGTTGAATGACAGAATAGACTAGAGCTACCATTCTCAACCTTTTTTTGGCAATGGTCCCCTTGGGACTTGGCCCAAAGTTATGGGCACCCCCCCTTCCTTGTGAAATAGTCAAGTTGTTCCTCAGTTCTTCTACCCCGGACCTCACCACCTCTCTTGCCTCAAGATGCATCTCTTTGAACTTTAGGTCTTCTGTATAACTCGATCAATTTTTATTTTGTAATGTTCTTGTGAATCACCTTGAGCTTTTACACTATGTACAAAATGAAATGTTGTTGTCAAAACATTTAAAAACAAGTTAGATAAGTGTTTGAGGCCAGTGTTACGATTAAGGGAGTGAGAATAGGGAAGGCATTTAGAAAATAGAACATTACAACACAGTTCAGGTTTTTCAGGGCCCACAATGTTTTGCCGACCAGTATAAACCTACTCAACAATCTAAACATTCTTGACCTCACATGCATAGCCCTCTATTTTTCTTGCATCTATGTACCTGTTAAGACTCTTTTAAATGTCCCAACTGTACCAGCCTCCATCATTCTGTCCACCACCACCCCCAGCATTCTGATGTGAAGTTAGTGTCGATATCCTGTATTGCAATATCCGAGATTTTGTAAGCCTAGAATGATGCTGCATCTTGTGATTAGGTCACTGGATCCTTGAGAACAATAAAAAGCCTAGCAGTATCACCTTCTCTGACCTTTCATGGCACGAGAAGATCAGACATGCCCAGAACTGAGCTCCGCCATCATGCAAAACAAATGGAGTGTGGGTGCTAAAACGCAGCCACGACACTCCTGAGGTCTCGCATCTCTAGACTCACTTGGTGTTGATGAATCAGATTAATGAGCTTGGGGAGCAATGTGAGGGGAAACTGCATTATCCTTTTTTAGGGATGGGGGAAGGGCTTATTCCACCGTTCTCTCTTCCCTATTTGCATCTTTAACATTCCATCTCCTTCCCCACCAGTCTCAGGCGTATCTGTGCAACAGTGGTGAAGGAAAAAATAGAGATCTCCATGGCAACAAAAATGAAAGCAATTCTTCAGGGCCACATCACACACCCCAAGTGTGTCGCACTGAATAGTTTCCAATGTGCTACTGTTCAGGTGACGCCAGCTGAATGGGTTAATTCACGGACGGGAGCTGAAAGCTGCTTGGAAAATATTTGTCCTGGTGACACATGAGAAACACAGAGAAACTTCAGATGTTGGTGGGATGTTTGTGAAAAGTGAAGGCCACACATTCTGTCCTGTGATTGTGAGATATTTATCTCCCCACTCCCCTTCCCACACCTTGCACAGAGAAGCCCGCTCTTTCTATCTCACAGTGGGCTAGCTGCAGTCGAGAGGAAGTGGCCTGCTTGAACCTGCCTGATGAAGTGATGTTTGAAAGGAAATGACAAGAGGCTGAGATGAAGTAAGGCAGACTGGCCTTGCGATTTGCTTCCTGTCTGCAACGCCCAAACTTCCTTTTCGTCCTCCCTGAGCACCCAACTCATGCAGTTAATCCCTCAACGCCAGGAACTTTCTGCAAAGCAGTCAAGCCTTGCACTGTAAGAGGCCACTCATTCAAGATAGGGAAGAGAGTAAAAACATCAACATAAAGCTAACAGCAGGAGGTTTTCAACATTATTGCAACATAATATGTCAATCAGAATTTATTGATATGAAATTCGTTGTTGGTAGCAGCACTATTGTGCAAAAGTTGCTCTAAATTACATTCCGTAATTACACTATTACCCAAAAAAATCAATTAGTGGAAAAGAACAGAAAAAAGTAAGGAAGTCTCTTTTGTTCAATGTCCATTCAGAAATCAATAGCAGAGGGAATGAAGCTGTTTTTGTATCATTGGGTGGTCGTCTTCAGGTTCTTGTACCTCCTTCCTGATGACAGCAGTTGAGAAGAGGGCATGGTGAGGGTCCTTGATGGTAGAAGCCTCTTTCTTGAGACCCACTCTCCTCCTGTCACACTTCCTCCTTGTGACACGGTCTCTGTTTTTCTCTCCTATTAGGAAAACGCAAGTGTGAAGAAAAGCATTGGCCAGATGACGCAAAGCCTGATCCGCAACCTCTCGACCCACAGCCAGTACCAGGAGGCGCGGGAAATAATCAAGCCATCAGTCGCAGACAAGCAGACCATCTTGAAACCCAAGTCTCAGTCCAGCCTGAAGGACATTTTGAGTGTGTGCAATGATCCCTGTGTCTTAGCACAGCAGCTGACCCATATTGAGATGGTAGGTGAACATTTCTGAAGTCAAAAGAACTGGACCACAGAATTCAAAGACTAAAAACTGGAAACAGTTCTTTGATTGCTGTTGTCCAGTTGACATGTGGCGTGTGTCTGTGTAACAATGTTGATATTCTGAACCCAAACCATCACCCACCCACTCCTTATTATCTCCATATCAGTCTCATGGCATCCATGAGAGTTAAAGATGCACTGTAAAAAAAAAAAAACACCCTTGTATCTGGCCCCTTTGGGGTTGATAGTTGCTGGATAAGTGAATTTGCCAGTTGCTTGAGGTTGAATGTTGTGTGGATTGGCAAACTGACAAGGCAGCACCAATTTTAACTTGCGTATTTTTAACCTATCAATTTACCGCAATTTTTTTTTTTTGTCGGTTGTTTGAGGCTACTGGTTGCTGGAATTCCGGATTCTTTGGATTTTACTGAATTACCAACATTTCAGGTCTGAGCCCTTCTGCAAGTTGGAAGCAAAAGGCAGGCAGGCTGAGTTAAAGACTGGGGAGGGAAAGGGAGAGGAATGGGCAGCATGGGTTAGCATAGCTATTAGCGCAACATTGTTACAGCACCAGTGAACAGTGTTCTAATCTGGTGCTGTTTCTAAGGAGTTTGTACGTTCTCCCCATGTCAATGGGAGTTTCCTCCAGGTGCTCCGGTTTCCTCCCATCCTTCAAAAAATATACCAGGGTTATAGGTCAATGGGGTGTATTTGGGCGGCATGGGCTCGTGAGCTGGAAGGGCCTGTTACCGTGCTCTATGGGTAAACTCAACTAAACCAAAAAATGGGAGGGGAAGGAATCCAGAATAATTACAATCACGGCATTTGCAGACTTTCATATTTCACTCCATTATCTCGTTGCGGTTTAGATACAGACGTACATGACAATACAGCGTGGTAACAGTCCATTTCGGACCACGAGTCCATGCTGCCCAATTAACCTTCAGCCCCCACCCCTGGTATGTTTTGAACGGTGGAAGGAAACTGGAGCCCCCTGGAGGAAAGTCCGTGCAGACACGGGCAGAACTTACAAACTCCTGACAGATAGCGTGGGATTTGAGCCCTGGTCATGATTGTTGACGCTAATGTGATAGTACAGATCTATCACCAATGTACATAGTGTATATAGTTACTGTATCTAGACCGTGCTTACAGCGATTGGCTGAGAGCTAAGCCACACCTACTGTCTGGGCCTTAAAGGGTTGTGTCCCTAGCCAGGTCGCATCATTCAGGACCTGTGAAGAGCTCCTGTCTTTTGCTAATAAAAGCCTTGGTTTGGATCAAGAAGTCTTTGGTTCTTTCGACGAGCTCTACAGCTAAAAAGATGTTGCACTAACTGCTACGCCAACCGAGCACAACGCTTCACTTGAGCAGATTGGCGAGGGGGAGGAAGTGAGGAACTCTGCAAGAGCCTGAGTTCCAAGGGTCATGGAGTGCAGCCACAGCAGCAAACTGTTTGCTCCATGTATTATGTTCTGGTTGGCTCAACATTGACACTCTTGCCCCCCACCCCCTATATAAAGCCATTCCTTGCACCTGGTATCTCATATTAACAACTTGGTCATCTTTCAAAAGAACTTATGAGCATTCAGAGTGAATTCCACAAACTAACCCGGCTGCTGCATGAACAATGTGCAGAGAGTTTTAATTTCAAACCTCCCTTTGAATTTTGTTCTGATCATGTTCGCACTACACTGAAGGTTAGGGACAGCAGGATTGTATTGCCCCTGTTAATTATGTGGAAGAGGTGTGAGTGGGATAAAGTTGTTTTTTTTCATTCTGCGGGGCCTTTATTCTAATCTTTAGTAAATGTCTGAGAGGATCTTTATCCTTGATTCTGGCTCCGAACTGAGATGAGAGAGCTTTGATGTAGCAACAGAGGAAGTCGGTTTGCCTCTATTAATGAAACTGTGAGCTAATTTATCACATCTTGCTGTGTATAGGATCGATTAATGCACATCACCCCAGAGGAGCTGGTGCACATATTTAACCAGATGGATTCAATGGACAATCATAAGGTAAGGGAGAGAAGGGTGCTTCTCATCCATAAAAGATGACCTCACAAATCTACGTCGTTTCAGCCCTTAAACTATTTTAACTGCAATTTTCTTTGTTAACACTCTATTTGGCTTCCCTCTGCTCCATTTAAGTATGGGCTGACCTGCCTGGATGGAATGAGGTGCGTGGTTAGTAAAACCTTGTTACAGCACCAGTGACCGGGGGTCGAATCTCGTGCTGTGTGCAAGGAGTTTGTACCTTCTCCTGTGTGTCTGCATGGATTTCCTTCAGGTCCTCAGGTTTCCCTCCCACCCTTCAGACACAGGCAAGGGTTGTAGGTTAATTGTGCGTAATTCGGTAGCACGGGCTCCTGGGCCGGAAGGGCCTGTTACTGTGCTGCGTGTCGACATTGAAATTTAATGCAAACCCAGTTCCCCCCCCCCCCCCATCCCCCACTCTATCTGAGTCCACCTGACAATAATAAACATTCACTTCAGTTTTACAAACCTCATTTAGAGCCTGGCTCATGGACCTTGGTGATATTCTCTTGTTAGTAAGCGACAATCAGCTCAGATTGATAGTGAAAACCCAGCCCCTGCAGGTGTTCCTCAATGTACGATGGGGTTACGTTTTGGCCAACCCATTATAAGTCCAAAAAATCGTGTCGGTAAAGAATACCACATCTAACATTTTTTTTTAACATTTAAATTTTGAATACCTTTATTCCACACTGAAAAAAAAAAGCACACTGGGCATGAAGAATGTTTGAAGCAATGCACTAAAATTAAATGCTGGATGTTGTCGCCAGAAGTAGGAGACACACATGGACATATAGTAGACATGATGGGTTGTTTACAGTGCACTTGTTCGCTGCAGAAACTGCGAGCATGATTGAGTCAGCAGCACGGGAGTGTATGATACTGCTATCGCCCTGCATCATGAGAGAGAGTAGTGTACCGCATATCACAAACGCGGGAACGGATCAAAATTCAAAATTGAAAGTACAGATTCGAACCAACATAACTTAAAAAAAATCATAAGTCAGACCATAATAAGTAGGGGAGCACCTGAACCTAATCTGAACCCCAGCTGACCTTGAGGGCTTAAAATGACTTCAGTGCCTTGCCCAATTTGGCTAAAACACAGGGTTTTTTTTCTGATTGGTGGAATGGAAAATATTGATCAAGGAAAGGGTACACATGCGGTAAAATAAAACATCTGAAAATCCTGGAAAAACTCAATAGCATCTGTGAGAAGAGAAACAGAGGTAGCATTCTGAGTTTAGAATACTGATGAAGGGTCTTTGGCCTGGAATGTTAACTCTCTGCTCCTATAGATAGAGCCTCGCCTGTAGTTTATTTCCCGCATGAACAGTTTTTTTTCAATTGACGTGAGCCATACTGAGCAGGTATAATATCACCCCACCTTTTGTTATGTACACCCCTCCCTGGTAAACCCGACTCTCACAACTGAGCCACGTTATAAGACATAGGAGCAGAAATAGGCCATTCAGCCCATCGAGCCTGCCCCACCATTTAATCCTGAGCTAATCCATTTTCCCACTCAGTCCCACTGCCAGCCTTCTCCCCATAACCTTTGATGCCCTGGCTAATTAAGAACCTATCAGTCTCTGCCTTAAATGCACCCAATGACCTGGCCTCCACAACTGGCTGAGGCAACAGAATCCACAGATTCACCATCCACTGGCTGAAGAAATTTCTCCGCATCTCTGTTCTTAGCGGATGCCCTTCATTTATAGATCGCTTTGTCCCCTTACACCAGTGGTTTTCAAAGTGCCTCGAAACTCACTTTTCACCTTAAGCAATCCCTATGCCATAAATACTCTGTGATTTAAGTATAACCTAATTGACTTGTTATGTGCACAGTTTCATTTCACCAAAAGAAATGAACCAATGACAATTTTTCTCAAGCAAAATATTTCAGTAACGATTGGGTCTGGAGCAGTGATTCTCAACCTTCCCTTACTCATCACAGAGCATTTATGGAATAGGAATTTCTTAAGGTGGAATGTGAGTTTAGGGGGAAGTTTGAAAACCATTGCCTTACACCAATAAGTTTATTTGTCACCCTATATCTGGTATATTGCAAGGTTTTTCTGCGAGCAGACCAGCAGGTTAACTCCAACCTGCAGGCAGTGTACAAAGCAGAACAAGAGTTCAGTTACAGAGTGTAGAGTTACAATGAAAGACAAAGATGAATTGGCACCAAGCAGAAGGGGTTTATTCAGGAGACTGACAACTGCAGGGAAGAAACTGCCCTTCTTTAAGCTTATTGGCGAGCAATTTCATTCTCGAGCCTTCTCCCCACTGGGAGGAGAGAGAAGGGAACATGTCCAGGGTGTGATCATTCAGTGAGGTTGTTTGTTGTCAATGGTGTTTTGGAAGAGGAGAGAGGGTATTAACAGACATTTACTCATTAGCTGTCAAAATACATCGGAAGTAAAGCAAAGTGTCCTCTGTACTCTCGTTGGTATGCTATTAGAATAGTGTGCCACAGATTTCAGACTGATATCTAGCATGCTTTAATATTGATGTCTCACAGCTGGTGGTCCAGCAGATTGAAGCGTTTCTAAGCTCCAGTGGATCTGGTCTGCCTGCTATGGGCGGTTTTGTTTGATAGATTGATGCTGAGTCTTTGTTGTGGCTTTCCAGTCAGGAATGTGATCATGCTGGAGCCTCTAATACATCAGCAAACAGCTGGATGGAGCAGGCGAGGAACCTGAAACCACAGAGCTGCCTGCGGACATTAACACCCTCCAGGGTCGGGAAAATCATTCATCACTGCAGGGCAAACACCTTGAAGCTCAATCTTTTATTCTGTTTCTTTTCAAGAGCTGTCGCAGTGACATCAAAAAGACGTACAACTTGGAAGCATGTGACAACTGGTTTAATCGGCTCAGTTCGCTGGTAGCGACCGAGATATGCAGAGTGAGTTCGCAGCAATGATTCTTCTTCCTGACGACCAGTTAGTCACTTCAGCTGCTGCACTGGGGAGCGTCAGCAGTACTGCTGTTGCAGTTGTTTGGGGTCACTGTCTGGGGGTTGGCGATGGGAAGGGATAGATCTAACAAGCGAGCCGCGGTCACTCACTCTGAGGGCTACCTGTTCTACATAACCAACACCGGTCAGTCTCCACTGAATGCAAGGTGCTGTGTGGGGTTTGTACTACATGATGGTGGGTGGGTGTAGATGAGGGAGTGAAACTATAATCATCCAATAGTCTCCTTTTCAAGCACCTCATCTACCCTGCCCTACAAACTCTCACAAGCCATTTCCATCCCATTGCAGGTTGGAAAAAAGAAACAGAGAACGCGCGTGGTTGAATTTTTCATCGATGTGGCAAGAGAATGTTTCAACATCGGAAACTTCAACTCCCTGATGGCGATTATATGTGAGTTTTCTCTCCAAAATCTCTCATCTTAAAGGATCTCCCTTTTTAAACCTCCCACCACTAGTTGGCGTTCAGCTGTTGGCCCCAAGGCCTTTTCTCTGCTCAAATATTCCTTACAACCTACCTCTAACCATGCTCCCCTGTGACCACAGGAGATGGTCCACTTGCAACCACATCTCCTCCCTCACCACCATTCGGGACCCCAAAGAGTGGTTTCAGGTTCCTTTCACTTGTGAATCTGCAGGGGTCATCTGCTGCATCTAGAGCAGTTGGTCGCCTCTACGTCGGAGAGACTGGGAGGTCGCTTTGTTGTGCACTTCGGCTCTGTCCCCTGCAAATAGCACGGATCTCCAAGAGCCCACCCATTTCAATCCCCTGTCCCATTCCCTTGCAGACATGTTTGTCCATGGTCTCATGCACTGCCAGTCTGAGACCACCCGCAAATTGGAGGAACAAGACCTCCCCTTCCGTCTGGGCCCCCTCAAACAGATGGCATTAACGTCGACTTCTTTGGTTTCTATTACCCCCATCCTATTCTTTCCCCTGTTTCTATTTCCCCCAGCTGTCTTTCACTCTATCCTTTTTCCTCTGCCTTCTTTCACAGAGCCAAAACCATTCTCACCTCTCCTCTTTTCATATCCAATTGATACCTTTTGTTGGTCTGGATTCCTCCCCCAGCCAATCTTCGGTGTTTATTCTGATGCCTTCCTGTTCTTTGCTTCTTCCTTGAAGAAGGGTTCAGGCCCGAAACTTCGGTAATTTATCCCCCACTGATACTGCGAGGCTGGCTGTGTTCCTCCAGCATTTCTGGGTATTTTTACTACACTCACCGCGTCTGCAGACTTTTGTGTTTGTCTCTGACATTGGTCCCCACGTCTGTTAATGTGGCTTGGCATTTACCCTTGTCCTCTAACACTCCCATCAAGTTGCTCAGAGGCGTTTTAGCACAAGTCATTGCAAGTCATTGTAAAAGGAGAAGGGTCTCTTTTCTCCACTCTCTGTGCTGAGAGATTAAGGCATTTGAACAGAACCCACTTCCTCTGCTGACAATGCCCTATCTCCCCTTCATAGCTGGAATGAACCTCAGTCCTGTGGCCAGACTGAAGAAAACATGGTCGAAGGTCAAAAAGGCAAAATTTGAAGTTTTGGAAGTAAGTACGGGGGGTGGGGGGGGGGGAGGGGGGGTGTTAAATGTGTGGTGTGGATGTCTTGTCTGTTTAACAGGGTAATACCCTAATACAGTAAAAAGAAACCGGTATCCAGCACCTATGGGGACTGGTAGATGCTGGATGTTAATTTTCTGGTTGCTTGAGATGACGCGTTGTGTGATCGGCGAACTGACTGCTAAGGGGGATCAATTTTAAACTAGTGTATGTTTTACCTGTTTATTTTCTGAGATGTTTTTGGCGGTTGTTTGAAGCTACTGGTTGCTTGAATTCCTGATAACGGATTTTACTACACTGCTTCAGTTGTTTGATTTAGTTTTAAAGAGGAGGTCTCCCAGTCTGAGCTTGTGTTACTTGTTGGGTTGTGTTGGGAGCCCTGTGTCATCTGACTGGAAGGTCCTTGTCTGAAGCACAGTGAGGCATCCTAGGAGTTGTTGGGCTTTCTCCAAACCAAGAAGGGGGAGGGGGGGTGGAATGCAACCTCTCCTCCCTCACTACCATTCATGCCAATGAAGGTGTGGTCCTGTGAGCTCAGAATTGGTGGGCTTCCTGCTTCATTGCCCTGTGACAGGAGCGCCATCATGTGGCAATGCATGGAAAAATGCTTCGGTTTGCGTCTCCTGCCCCCAAGGGAGTTCAAATGCTGCACTCATGGGTGGCACTGTTCTTAAATCCTTGGCCCATTCCACTGGCGAGGTCTGTTTCTAAACAGGGACGGTTCTGCCTCGAATCGTCACGCTCTGGATGTCACTCTAGAGGACATGGATTAGGGTGAAAAGTTCAAACAAAGCATTAGGAGAAACAATTCTGGTCAGAAAACAAACTGTCTATCATCAAAAGTACAGCTGGAGTGAGGTAGGGGCCGGTGAAAAAAGGAGTAGAATGTCTCCTGAATAAAAATTTTGTTCTTGTATGTGATAAGATCACATTTAAAACACAAAACACAAAATGCCCTGGTCCACAATAATGCAGGATAATTACAAAGACTGGTGAGCACCAAGATCACTGATGAAGGGGTTCTCAGCCAGTCATTGGACCAACCTGTCTGCTGGGGAGAATGCGACAGAGCACCTACCGTAGGGGTTGGGACGTTGTGGTGAAGTCAGATATTGATAAGGCCAAATTTGGAATCTTGAGTGCAGTTTTGGTCACCTATAAGATTGAAAGAGTGCAGAGGAGATTGACAAGGATGTTGCCAGTAGCGTGGAAGAATAAGTGGGGGGGGGGGGGGGGAAACGACACTTGATAGACATAAACAAAATTATGAAGGGAAAAGATGGAGTAAATGCAATTGGGCTTTTTCCACTGAGGTTAGGAGAGCTAAAAACTAGAAGACATGGGTTAAGGATGAAAAGGGATAAATTTGAAGGGTACATTAAAGGAGAGAGAGTGTGGAACGAGCTGCCAAGTGAAGTGATGAATACAAGCTCAATTTTATGACCTTTAAGAAAAATTTGGACAGGTACATGGATGGGAGGGGTATGGACTGGGCGCAGGTCAGTGGGATGAGTTGGAATCATAGTTCAGCACCAACTAGGAGGGCCAAAGGGCCTGTTTCTATGCTGTAGTGTTTTATGGTCCTGAATGCAATGTGATAGTAAAGATACTGTTCTATCTGTGCCTTTCAGTTACTTGTACACAGGTGCACTTGGACACTCGTAAATATGTCGACGCACACTGATGTATGTGTGGGAACACGTGTGGCCCACACACGCAAACACATATGCATGCAAACTCCATCCCAAAAGGCGCTGTTAACTAAAGGCAAATTCTTTCTTGTTCTGTGCTTTGTTGAGCAGAATCACATGGATCCTTCGAGCAATTTCTCTCACTACAGAACAGCTCTTCAGGGAGCCGTGCAGCGATCCCAGACGGCGCACAGTAACCGTGAGAAGGTAACGGAAAATTAACCCGAATGGTAGAGGAAAAGAAATGTATCTGGGGCCCACTGAGGATGCCACTGGTCTCTCTGGAATTACAGTGAATGTCCGTGTCAGAAACAGCTGGTCACTATCCCTCCTCCCTGCATCATTTTACTCAATCAGCAAGATCCATTCCTTGGTACATCAATATCATACTTCCCTCAATCACTCACTCTCACTAGTTCCTGGGTGAACTTGCTGAATTTCCACTCAATTAGGCCAGTCCCACTGAGATGCAACCCAGACCATATCCCTCCATACCCCTCCCAACCATGTACATTTCCACAATTTTTTTAAATGTGAAAATTGAGTCTACATACTCCACGTCAGCTCTGAGGAACTCTCCCAGTCAATTCTCACCTCTCCTCTCTCCTGTGGCCCATTCATATCCAGTTAACACCTTTGGTCTGTGGTCTGTACTCCCCCACACCCCCCCCCCCCCCGGCACCTTCTTCCATCATCGCCCCCCCCCTCGCCTTTTGATTCAGGCTCCTACCTACTTTTTGCTCACACCTTGAGGAAGGGCCTAGATTGTCATTTATATTATCTTTACCTCCTGTGGACACTCCAAGACCGGCTGAGTTCCTCCAGCATTTCTGTGTTTTTATGGCAATCACAGCATCGGCAGACCTTGGCGTTTCACTCCACATTTTTCTTTAAAGTCAGCAAAATCCCTTGTTTGTCAAGGAGTTGTGGAAAGAATCATATATGAAAATTCATAAGGACAGTTAGGGTCCCACAAATTAACAAATGAGAGAAGAACTCAATCAAGTCATCCTTCTCACCCTATTACACAAATAAATTGATCCACATCTGCTTGTGGGATCTTTGCAGAGAGGGCAGTGTAAAGCGACACTGTTACAGCGCCAGCAATCAGGACTGCGGTTTAAATCCCACGCTGTCTGTAATGAGCTTGAATGTTCTCCCTCTATCCGAATAGGTTCCCTCCCCACACCCGGGAGCTCCATTTTCCTGCCACCATTCAAAATATCCCAGGGATGTCGTTAATGTGGTGTGAATTGGGCAGCACGGACTCATGGGCTGGAATGGCCTGTTACCATGTCGAATGTCAAAGTTTAAAAAATAAATTAATAAAAATAGAAGTCGTATTTGCTTTAATTATTGTAACAGAATGAACTTCGCACCAATTTTTTAGTCTGACAATCTCGCTGTAATAATTGAGACACAAAAGTAACTGTGTTAAACAGAGATCAGGCAGAACAAAATATCACAATTCACTTCCTTTAATTAAAAAAAACTATTTCTGATTCAATGACTCTAGGGAATAACTTATTAAATGGCTTTTTTTTTGCCCCCCTTAGGTTGTCATTCCAGTTTTTAATCTCTTCATCAAAGACATCTACTTTCTGAACAAGATTCATGCCAACAGGCTACCTAACGGGCAAATTAACTTTAAGGTAAGAGCAAATCAATGTCACTTCTTCAGACAATTAATGGGTTTTTTTCTTAAACATTCAGGGGGTAAATTGCGGACACTTCTCTCTGCAGAAATTCTGGGAAATTGCCAAACAGATCAGTGAGTTCATGATGTGGAAACAGGTAGAATGTCCCTTCGAGAAGGACAGGAAGATCAAAAACTATCTGCTGACGGCTCCTGTCTACACAGAAGAAGGTAAGAACTTCATGCTGACAAGGTTGTACTTGACGACCGACAGGCCTGAGAAATCACATGGATTAAAATTATCCTCGCACAGTACATCACGTGGTAAAGTTGCTTTTGCTTCTTCCAGGGACAGAGAACTTTATAACAAATCCAATAGAGATTGCCCTGTGTTCTTGGGGAGATAGAAAAAGGGGCAGAAAGGTTAGTGTAGCAGATAGCAGAATGTAATTACAATGCCAGTAACCCGGGTTGAAATCAGTTGTGGTCCGTAAAGAGTTCGCTCTGGGTTTCCTCTGGATGCTCCCATGATCCAAAGATGTACGGGGTTATCATTGTAGGTGTATCTGGGTGGTGCGGCCTCACAGCCAGAAGGGCCTGTTATTGGGCTGTGTCTCTGAATTAAATTAAATCTCAGTGCCTTTGAGATAGAAGGCATTTGGATGAGTATTAATAGACAACTTGGATTAATGCAGATGAGCAAAAAGGGTAAGCATTGATGTGATGGGCCAAAGGATTTGTTCTATCTGACTCTGTAACTAATCCTTTTGTTAAGAAGCAGAGGAAAGGCATCATATTGTTTTATTGATAAATAAGTCAATGCAGAAGAGAGTTAACCTCCTCTCCAGATGTGTCAGATTTCTCAGAGGACCAAGTATGATTGAGTCCCTCTTAGGCTATTTTTCTTGGAGGTCACAGAACATAGATGCAGGATTGAGACACGGAAAGTCACTCACTTAAGACATCGGAGCCAAAAATTGGCTATCAGCCCCACCATTTAATCGTGAGCTGGACCATTTTACCTCTTAACCCCACTGCCTGGCCTTCTCCCCATAACCTTTGATGCCCTGGCTAATTAAGAACCTATCAGTCTCTGCCTTAAATACACCCAATGACCTGGCCTCCAGAACTGCCTGTGGCAACAAATTCGACGCATTTACCAATCTCCGTCCTAAGAAATTCCTGCTCGTCTCAGTTCTAAGTGGATGCCCTTCAGTCCTGAAGTTGTGCCCTCTTGTCCTAGGCTCTCCATCCATGCCTTTCAACATTCAAAATGTTTCATCGAGATTCTTCCCCCCCCATTCTCCTAAATTACAACATGTACAGGCCAAGAGGTGTCAAACCACATTCCCACAATCAATCTTGTGAACCTTCTCTGAACCCTCTCCAACATCAGCACATCCTGTCTTAAATGAGGAGCCCAAAACTGCTCTCAATACTCCAGTGCCTTATAGAGCCTCAACATTAAATCTCCGCTCTTATATTCCATTTCTCTAGAAACGAAAGCCAGCATTACATTTGCCTTCTTCACCACCGACTCAACCTGCAGATTTAGCTGGGTATCGTACACAAGGGCTCCCAAGTCCCTTTGCATATGGGAATTTTCAATGTTTCTCTCCATTTAGAAAATAGCTTGTCCATTGATTTCCTCTCCCAAAGTTCATGACGGAACTCTTTCCAACTCTGGATATCATTTGCCACTTCTCTGCTCATTCTCCCAATCTGTCTGAGTCCTTCTGCAGCCTCCCTGTTACCTCAACATGACTCTCTCCTCTGCCTGAAGGAACCTTTGTGGGAAACGAGACTGGATGTTTCATGAGGAGAACCTACCTAATATCTCAGGATCTTGGTATCCTCGGAAGTTCTTCGTGCAAACCAAGATGGCCATGGCTAGCAGATGATTCATTTCACTTGATAGAATGCAGTGTGATATTTGAGGAGATAAAAATCCAATATTATACCCCCTCCTTTGCAAATTTGGTTGAAATAAATGCCCTTGAAAACCAAGAGTATCACATGTTGGTATTAACAACAAATAAATGCAGTAAAGCCCCTGGAATCTAGCACCTGTGGGGATTGGTATATGCTGGATAAGTGAATTTTACAGTTACATGAGATTGCATGTTGAGTGATTGGTGAATAATGGCGAAGCGCGCTATTTTAAACTTGTGTATTTTTTAACCTATTTATTTTCCACGATTATTATTGGCAATTGGTTAAGACTGCCGGTTGCTTGAATTCCAGATACAGAGGTTTTACTGTATCACTATAAATCATCTCAGCTTTCAGTTGTTTTGATCAGATTTTAAAATCGCATTATGGTTACAGCACTGAGTCCCTCTCCTGATTTCCTTTTAACCCTTTACCTATAGT
Organism: Narcine bancroftii; assembly: GCF_036971445.1. NCBI lineage: Eukaryota > Metazoa > Chordata > Chondrichthyes > Torpediniformes > Narcinidae > Narcine > Narcine bancroftii. The sequence continues at coordinate 80,759,204 of NC_091474.1, forward strand.
TTCCATTCTGTGTGCAAGGGACCCAAATTTTCCTTGGGGTTGACCCAGGGCAGGGGTTAACCAAACCAGTGAGAAGCATGAAACAGGGAAATTTTTTAAAAATGTGAATAGTTACAGTAAGGAAGGGGGCCATTCAGCCCATTGAATCTGTACTGTCTCTTCAGATAGGCACAAAGTGCCACAAAGGCTTTCCATTCCAGTGCTGAGCTGGTTCCCATTCGAACAATCGAACCTGCCTTCAGCTCCACTCCAAACACCCGTCATGCCCCGGGTTAAAGACTAGCTCCTGTTCTAGTTTTGGGGCACAGTTCTAACTTTGTTTCCTCTGCTTCCCATTTCCAGCACTTTACTTGGCTTCATTTGAGAGTGAGGGGCCTGAGAACCACATGGAGAAGGACAGCTGGAAGTCACTCAGGTACTGAGACCCACTCCTGACTTTGATTCAAAATCAAACATCCACGGTGTCCTATCTGTGCACATAGAGGCCCAATTTTTCATTGGGGTAAATATGGGCAATGGTTAGCTTGAACCTAATCAATGGCAACAAATAAACAAGGAAATTTAAAAAAAAACAACAGGTAACATCTCATTTTAAATTTGTTCAGATATACAGCATGGTAACTGGCCCTTCCGGCCCACGAGCCCGCATCACCCAACTACACAAATTAACCCTTCAGACTCTGTGTCCAAGTTTTCAGGGACTCCCAGCAAGCGCATATACCCTGTGTCCCGGTTTTCAGAGACTGGTCTTATATCCAACCACCAGCTGGTTCTCACTGGTTTTCATATTGTAGTTTACCCACGGACCCAATCCAGAGTATATTTTATGAAAGGTTAAAAACAGCTAGAGGCCAAAGGGTTAACCTGCTAACCCCAAACATTTTTGAAGGGTTGGGAGGACCCTAGAGCACCCAGAGGAAACCCACCCAAACACTGGGAAAGTGTATAAACTCCTTACAGACAGCGCTGAATTCGAACCGGGTCACTGCCGTGCTGCCCAAAATCCTGACCAGATAGCCGCACTAACTCATTGCTGCTCTAGAGGTTAGTGCTTGAGTCACTGGGGGTGGAGGTGGGGGGAGGGTGTGGAGGTGAAGGTGAACCCACTGCTGTGGGCTGAGGCAAGTCAGAAGACCTTGCCCAATGCTGCGGCTCACAACCAGTCTCGTTCTGAAACCATTCAAATGTGCCTCTTGATTCTCTCTTTTGGCAGGGCCACGCTGTTGAACCGGGCATGAAGCATCCATTTTGTACACACCAGACTCTGCGAATCATTTGCACTGCATCAGATCTTAGCTCCATTCGGAAGAGAAGAGACTTGGTTTGGTCACTTGCTAATTTGTAAATTTGGTTTTGATTCGGATTCGGATCGTGACTGTACAGAGAGAAAGAGGCTGACTCTTGGGGCTTTGGTCCCACTGGCTGGGATATGTTTATTCGATGCCTTTTACAGCAGACATTGTGCTGTGACTTGAAGTCACTTGTAAAATAATGGAAGTCTATGAGAAGGCAGAAGATTGACTTTTGCCATGGGGGCAGGACCCTTTAATAAAGAGAACCATCACGGAAGATCCTGGCTGCTGTTTCTATGGATACTGGTAGAACTAAGCCTGCGAGAAATTCCGACTTCTGTCAATCCATTCTATGTTTTGTGACAACTTGCTGCTTCTGTTTGTGTGCGTGGGTACACGTGCGAGTGAGAGAGAATGAGAGACAGAGTGAGTTACGGGTATAAACAGAAGGGACTAATATTGCACCAGCCTAGAATCCTACTTGTGTAGGGGTGGGGGAGAGGGCAAAGTTTAAGCAGACAAGATTAGACAAGGCAGAGAGAGGCGCATCCCCCGTGGAGAATGTAATGATGTTTTTAGACGACAGCTTTTCGATTGACCATTTGATGATACTGGATCCGGTATTCTGTCTACTCAGAGGGTCCAGATTTATTTTGTGCTGTGAACTCTCACTCATTGTTTCATTGCTTGTCTGGATTGAAGAATATTTATTTTGTGCAGCATCCATGTCCCACTCGACCCACAGGAGAACAAAGGATTAATTTTCTGCCTTCCTGTGTAGATTGCACTCTGTGGACTAAAATTGGATGGCCCCAAGTACTGAGGAGCAGCATAACCTTTACTGTAGTGAGTCCACCACACCGTCTCTCCAACTCATCCCATCTCACCAAAATAGACATGAAACTTTAGCGTATTTGCAAACTTTCATTGAATTGTACCTGTCTTGCTGATATTCTTCTACACTTTCTGCCACTTCTTGAAATGCTGTTTGTTGCAGACATGTCTGAAAAGATTTAAGTGCTTAAATTCCATACTAGATGTCCCAAAAGGCACCTGGCACGACAAATGCCCTCGCAGATTCCGCAGCAAAGGGGACAGTGCAGGATCATTTGTGAGATACTGATCACGTCCCTTTTGGAATATTGTACATGAGATGTGAGTAGAGGCCAAAGAACCAGGCACATCTCCAGGGTGAGGTAGAACGTTAATGGCAAATATCACGCTGGACAAGGGCTTGTCAATCATGGGCAAAACCCATCCAAGATATCCCGAGCAAGTTAGAAAGCTGTACCTTCGGGGAAACTATTCCACATGCTCAGGACACTTCAGCTGGTTATTTAACAGGGAAACAGTATTACTGTGGCAGAGAAGACCAGGTGTGTCAGCTCGACCTGGGAGGTGTCCCATCCACCAACTAACCAGATAGTTTAAAACTGAAAGGTCAGAATGAACTTGAGTATTATTAATAATTTTACTGGTATAGCTACCCACTGACAGTTGGCATGGGATGATTTCACAGTGCCCAAGGATGGCACGTTCACAGGAATGAAACGGTTTATTTATTTTGCCAGATGATGGTAAATCTGTGGAACTTGTTGCCAAATTGTGGAGGTCAAGTCATTGGGTTATTTAAGGGAGAGATTGATAGGCTCTTGATTAGCCAGGACATCAAATGTCATGGAGAGCAGGCCGGGCAGTGGGGTTGAGTGGAAAAATGGATCAGCTCACGATTGAATGATGGGGCACACTTGCTGGGGTGAATGGCCAATTTCTGCTTCATGTCTTTTGGTCTTCTGGGTTCTTCTTCTTTCACCTTGGGTGAAAGGTGGATTCTTGGCAATTGTCTCGAGGAGGAGGTATCCAGACTTGGTTGAACTATAATCCCATGGATTCAGCCAGTCAACATTTCCTCTGATAAAAATGTTTAAAGAAGGTTTGAGTTAATATGTGGAAGTAAACTGGGAGATTCAGCGTGGCACGACAATATGGTTTGTTTTAAACACGCCACCCCTCCCATCGAAGCCAAATCAGAATGTTGGGAGCCCCAACATCAGCAAAACTTTTCATGAGACTTTTAAATCATTACCGCTTGGGGGTGAGATAGAAAAAGCCACTTAAATTGTTTTGAGGTATAGTCTGGTGTAATGTGGTTGACCGAAAAATATTAATTTTGTCTTAAATATACATAGAAAATGGAGAAAATCACATCAGGCACCATCTGTCGAAAGGGAAACAAGGTTAACGTTTCGGGTGGAAGACCTTTCATCAAAATCTGCTTGAACAGTTGATGAAAGGTCATCTTCCTCTCTGCAGGGGGTTCCCAATCAATTGTTTGCCAAGAGGTTTCAGGCAAATATCCACAATGGTCTGACCTACTGTAATCCCCTGGCCACACTTACCCTTCATTGGCCTGCCTCATTGACTGGCCCTGTCCCCTCCACTGGCCCTGACTTCCTCATTGCTGACTTCCACACCCCTTCACTGAGAAAGTGGATGAAGAAATGTTCTCAATGTTATCATTGAAAGTTGCTCCCTCCAATAAACACACGTGGCACCCCATGTCTAATGAATAGCAAGCCCCAGTGAAAAGGTAGTGGGAGAAATGGGCTCACATGGAACAAAGTTGTCCACAGAGCATGTAAGATGTGTTTGCATGTCCACTACAGGAAAGCTTCCCCTCCATTGAGATCAAAGACCACTTTATCTTTGCAAACTTTGACATTATAACCTGTCCCATCATTCCCATCTCTGGGGCCTCCCAGTATTTACCTGAGGACTATATAAAGACAGCTGAAGGAAGTTTTTTTAAATTGTTGCAAGGATAGTGCTTTTGTCTCGATTTATAACCAATGCAGGCAAGGCCAAGAAACTATTCAAACGGTCCTGAAGGCATTTTCTGTGCATTTCTAATTTTTAGTGTGGTGAAGTTGCTCAGATAGAAGTGGAAGAGCATCTAAATCAATCGAGTAAATGGCGGCTTCTTCTTAGAAAATGACCTGGGTTGCGGGCGTGTGCAGAAACAGTCTGTGGGCTCCTTGTGTCGTGGCCGAGAGACCGATCTAGTGCAAGTTGACCAGGAAGCCTTCGCTTCAGAGTTTCCTGGGTAGGTGGCTGTCTCCCTCCTGCATCCATCCTGCAACTTAACGCAAGGTCAAATCTATCCACCAGACAAACCCCACCCCCCACCCCCGCCCTTTTAATAGAAAACAGTTCCCTTCATTCTCTTGCATGGGAGGCATTTCCCCCCAATCCCCCAAAAGCAAAAGGACAGCAGCATTCTTTACTCTCCCCTCTTGAGGGTTTATATGTTCAAAAGCACTGAATTCATCAGACAGCAGTCTCAATGTTTTAATTGTTGGGTTTTGGTTTTTATAAGGATACAAACACAAAAAATAAATTATGTGAAAATCTGATGTGTGCAATTTTTTTTTCTTTCAAGCACAAAGTTCCCAGCTACGCATTTATGTTTGTTCCACGAAGCAAGTGTGGGGAATTAATTTGGCAGGGAGAGGTGCCTTTGTCTTTGGAAGGGAAGAGGGTAGCTGGAAAACTCAACACATCAGTGTGGGTCTTCCCTAATGAAGGATCTGATGAGAGAAGGAATTGTTTTAATTTATCAGCACAGATGTGGCAAGTGCTTCTGCATGCCCACTGGATTAAGGAGGTCTGATCATGTCACAAGAGCAATCTGCATTCAGGTGGTGGTTCTTCAAGAGCATGAAACAACACATGTTAAACAATATATTGGTACATTTCTCAAGCTGTTTTTAAAAAGATGGGAATCCCAGCAAAATTTGAATTTTAAGGTGGTTCAGCTTTAAAGCTTTTCTTTATTTCTCAGTTGATAAAGGAAGGAGGGCACCTCATCAAATGGTTTTCCTTCTGGAGAGAATGGACGCAGTCTGGGAGATCGCTTCGCCAACCCTTTAAATTCTGTGCCTCACTCGTGCGCTGACATGTCTGTGCATGGCGTCAGTGACTGCCAAACTAAGACCACTCATAAATTGGAGGAGCAACACCTAATATTCCGCCTGGGCCCTCTCCGATGGCGTTAACGTCGACCTCTCTCATTGCAGCCAACCATTCTCTCCCATCGCTCTGTCTTCTTTCCTTCAGCTCTACACCTCCTTCCCTCTCCATTCACAGCCATCCCTTCTCCCCCAGTTTGTTGGTTTGCCCTCCGTCCCTGATTCAACTATTACCTCCTCCCGCCCTTCACCACCCCTGCCTACATTTAATGAAGGTCTAAGCCCGAAATGTTGGTTATGTATCTTGATCTTTGCTACATATAGTAGACCGTTTGACCTGCTGAGTTTCTCCAGCATCGTGTTTTACTTCAGTTAAGGTGTCTGCAGACTTCTGTGTTTAACTTTCTGTGTTGCATGGGAACTGAAGAAGCCCATTGGGGTAGGTTTTAAATAGTGCCTTGAAAAAGATGTGGAGATGGTGATTTGGCAGTGAAGTGGCATTCTGAGCTAGTCCCATTTGTCCCCTTCCCACCCACATATCTGTCCAAATGTCTTCTGAACTTTAAAACTGCCGGCTTCTACAACTCCTCTGCCACCTTTTCCAGAAATGGACTTCCCTTTATAATGAAAAAGTTGCCACTTGGGTCTCTCTTATCTTGCCCCTCCCATCTTAAATCCAAGCCCTCTTCTTTTAGTGTCCTCTACCCAATTATCCACGCCCCATGAACAAGGTCAGGCCCCTCCCCCCACCTCATTCGTGGGTTTGAAAGCCTTCCTATCCTCGTGAATTTTTCTGCACCTCTTCCAATCGACATGGGCTGTTGATGGGGAATGTTGTGGGGAAGTCGGGTCATTCACTTTGATAGGAAGAAAACAAAGAGTCGTTGAATGTAAAGACATACAGAGGGATCGCAGGTCAGTCACCTCACCTGCAGGAAGAGCAAATACTGTATATGTTGTGTTTGATGATTTATGTGTAAGACAACCCGCAGAATTTCCACTTAAAGATGTAGTTGACTCCAAGTCTGGCACGAACCAGTGTCCAGTGGAGTGATGCTGTCACACTATTTTAAAAGCAAATTACCCAGTAAAGATTTAGTCTATTAGCATATTTTAAAAGAATCCACTGTCAGCTCCTTTAACAGCCTGCTTAAAGCCTGAACAGAGCTGATGGCAATTGGATTGGGCGGATGAACCCTGCAGGGGAGTGCTGAGATTTCGATGTTAACGTTTGGATTTTATTCTGGTTTTGGGATGACATTTTTAAGATTCAACCGTCTTGTGCGCTGACATGGATGGTAAATAGGAAAGCGAAATGGAATACTGCTCTTTGTTGAAAAGGAAGTGGTAGGTTACTACAAATGGTGTAAAGTATTATCACAACTGCACCTGGATATTTAAATTTCGACGTGCTGCAGGAAGAGGCCTTTTCAGCCCACGAGCCCGTGCTTCCCAGTTACACCCAATTAACCTACAACCCCCGTACGAGGAAACCGGAGCCGTGGGGAAAATCCCATGCAGACACGGGGAGAATGTACAAACTCATCACAGAGTGCACGGGATTCGAACCCCAGTCCTGATCACTGGTTGCATTAGTGTTGCACAAAATGTTTTGCCATCCTTACCTTGACTCCATCTGGTTTCCTTATGTATATGGATGGATATACGTGAAGTGGAAACTTCAGAGAAATTCCTGGAATGAGGGAGTCATAACTTGAGGAAACGTTGAGCTGCCTGGATCTACACTCACTCGAGGTTAGTAGAATTATTTGAACATTTTTGACTGAAATGGTAGATGTTAAGGGAACATTTTCCTTCATGGGAAAATATCGAGGTAGCTTCAGTCCCATTTTCAGATGGAGGTATTCGATCTCACAGAGGATTATGATTTCTTGGATTTCTTTATTCCATGGAGGCTGAATTATTGAAGGAGTTAAAGGCCATCACTGGTCTTTGGCGGAGTCGAGGGTGATAGGAATTGGACAGGAATCTGAGATGAAGAACTTATCAGCCACAACCTGACCACAGCACCAGGATCAGGGTTTGAATCTGACGCTGTCTGTTAGGAGTTTGTACGCTCTCCCCTTGTCTGCATGGGTTTCCTCCAGGTGCTCTGGTCTCCACCACCGCTCAAAAATGCATGGGGGTTTAAATTTAAATTTTAAACTTCAAAAATTTTAAATGTGGACAGGCAAATCTGGCCCACAAATCCGTGCCACCCAATTTACACCCCATTAATCTACACCCCTGGTACTTTTTTGAAGGGTGGGAGGAAACTGGAGCCCCTGGAGAAAACCCACGCACACACAGGGAGAATGTACAAACGCATTACATACAGCGTGGAATTCGAACCCCCGTCCGGTCCCGATCACTGGTGCTGTAAAGGTCTTGTGCTGACCTAGTGGTCACGGACTCGTGGGCCGCAAGGTTCTGTTGTCCTGATTGTTTTCTCTCCTCCTACCAGGAAAAACTTTTAACAGGATTATCCTTGACTCTTTTCCCACTTGCCATATTCTCTCTCTCTGAAGTTAGTTGTTCAGCACTTACTTTGTTCTATGTTTTCATCCCTTTCTTTTCCAGCTCACCTTGTCACTGATGTCTTTGTTTCTCCCTGTAAATGTTCCATGGAGTCACCCCCCACCGCTTCATTCAGTCACTGGCTGTTCAAGCTGACAGTCCTCTGGTGTCATTTTGCCTCTGGTGTTCTTCAACAATTCTTTTTCATGTTATTCAAATAAATTCAGTCTTACTGTTATCTTCTCGCACTTCTCCCATCGCAATTCTACCTCTGTTCTGTACTCGTTAAGCCTTTCTTTCCATCTCCAGTACATTGACTGTTTTTTTAATATTGTGGAGGGACGAGACAGGTCAATCAGAACTTTGTTCCCTCAGTGGTGAAACTCGTGTCAGTCGATGAAAGGATTGGAGAGAAGATGAGAAAGATATTTTCTCCTGAAGAGAATGAAAGGTGTTGGAGCCCAAATCAGAGCATTTAGAAAGCACCTAGGTTGCAATCACAGCTGATGAGGGAGTGGGAATCACCCAAGTTGCTTGTTTGGCCCCATGTTCACAATGGGTTGAATGGCCTCATTCTATGCATTGTTATAATGCAATGATAAAACTTTGATTGACCCCTCAGTGTCCTGTCACCTCTCAGCCTGCTCCCTCCAACAGTTCTCTCCGTGTCTCCTCCAAAATCCCCTTCTGATCATCCATCATGGGCAGGCACCGTCTTCCCAAGCCAATGAAAGCATCCAACATCACAAAGGACCCTGACCACTCCAGCCATGCTCTCCTCTCCCTCCTCCCTTCAGCTCGAGGTACAGAAGCTGGATCTCCAGTACCTGCATGGTCAAGAAGTGTTTTTTTTTGACACCAGTGATGAGGTTTTCGAACCTCTCTGACCAACCCTCACCCAAAGAGTTCTACAAAACCACCACACAGGATGACTGACTCAGAACTTTCTTTTTTTGCACTGACCAACTGTGAATATGTATTATTTCCTTTTTTTTCCCTTAATTAAGACATACAGCAAGATAACAGGCCCTTCTGGCCCATGAGTCAGTGCTAACCAATTAAACCCAATAAACAGACAAACTCCTCACAGGCAGCCCGGATTTGAATCTGATCGCAGGCACTGCAACTGTGTTGCGCAAACCATGAAGCTAACAGTTCTGCCATGTTTCCCCTTCCTTTTATATATTATTATATTTTCTTCTGATGTATGTTTTATGTGCTTGGCAAGATACAGTTTGTAAGAGTTTCATCACATCTGCACAACAATCTTTGACAAGCTTTGTTCATTTATTCATCTGTTCACTGACCTGCATCCCATTCACTGACGACCTCCACTAGCCCACCTTTCCCGCCTCTTCTCCTTACTCTTTTGACACTAAAAACCCGCATAATACATGACCCATCTCTGGAAGCTGGCTGGCTTGTTCATGCAGACCCAAGGAAATGCCGGGTCAGCAAGTCCTTTTACTGAGCATGCTGGCTTCCTGGAGCAAGAGGAGGGATGTCATGTTCCTTTCCCATTTGGACCCAGCCACACGGCTCACCCTTTTACTCTAGACCCACTTCGCCTCTGATACTACTTTGCTTGGCGGATAAAAGACAGGTCTGAAATGACCCCCCCCCCTCCCCCACCTCCACCTCCCAATCTGCCTTAGTCGTGTTTATTCAGATAGGTGAGGCGTATTAGATTACACCCATCTTGAAGTCTCAGTGGAAAAAGGGTGCTTGATTCTGACCATCTCTTTGTGCTTGGCTCGCTCTGCAGCGCATTATTTCTTTCCTGATTCCTTTCTTTGTCTTGCTCTGTCAGTTATTCAATGTGACCTATTCCATTCTAGAACCCTTTCTGTTTTGTGCATACACCTACTTAACTGTTGTCTATTCCTCAGCTCAAGAATAAGGAGGACAGGGATTTTTTTTAAAAAAGCTTCGCAGGAAGTGATCCCTGTCCAATGCGGTTTAAACCCACCCTCCCAGAGCTTCAGGGCATGTACAGGATTGCACTTGGGAGCAAAGAGCAGGGGAAATAGACATATGATTGAGTCAGAGTCAAGGGAGAAGGAGGGAAGCTACCAATGGATCAGGGAAAGCAGCAAATTCTCTTTCTCCTCTTGCTGCTGTACCAGCCAAGGGCACTGCCCGCTGGCCAGGACCTCTTGATGGGGAACAGCAGCCTCCCCCACCATGACATGGGCCGGAGGAGTGTGCTGGACATCGCCTTTGTATTGTGGTGCTACAGGAGCCGCTATCAGTTTTCCATCTATAATGTCAATGGCTATGGCTGTTACTGTGGCAAGGGAGGGGATGGCGCACCCCTGGATGACTTTGACACCTGCTGCTTCAACCACGACTGCTGCTACGAGGCCGCGCTCCTCATCTCCTGCCGCAGCACCAACATCTACCTGAAGCCCAACTATGCCGTGTGCGAGGTGGGCAGGGCTGAGTGCCCAGAGGGCTTGGACCCTTGCTCCAGCGACCTCTGCCTCTGTGACAAGCAGTTTGCCGAATGTCTGACAATTGCTACGTACCAGGACCGGTACTCCAGCTATCAGCAGAGGTTCTGCACAGAGCCCAAACGCAAATGCCCCACTGAGGAGAAGGTTGACGTGGAAGCGGACACAGGGAAATAAGAGTTGGTGGCCTTCAGAGGTGCCCACACCCTCCCTCCCTCCACCCTCACAAATACTTTACATTCCTGTTAAATTGCAAACCTAATTTCCAGCCATGTTTTCTTCAATTTACCTGGCGTAGACTTGTCTGTGAATGGAAAGGATTGAGCTTGTCCAATTACTCCTCTAGCCCAAAAAGTGACCACATCAGGAGCAATGTTGCACCATTCGCTCCCTTGGGAATATCTCATGTTACAAAGGAAGATACTTGACTGTGAGAATTTAAGATTTATTGAATCTTGGAGTTTATTGAGGCAAACAAGACAGACCTTGTGCACACTAGAACATCAGTCAGGAATAGTCTGGCATAGACTGAAGGGCCTGCCTCTGTGTTATAGTATTCTATAGATCTCAGGGACTTGGGGGGGGGGGGGGTGGGGGGGAGAAAGCATGTACTGGTCACCACCAGTGGTTCCCCACAGACCCTGAGGCCTTCTTTCCCAAAGGCACCCTGGTTGTTTTCTGCCAATTGGTGCTGCTGCTGGGACAAACTTTGACATGTGTAAACAGGCTGGCAGCACAGCTAGGGAGAGCGGCGTCACAGAGCGAGGAGGGGAGAAGGCAGTGTAGCGACCCAACAGAGGAGCCCAGCTACATGAGGAAGCCGAGTTCCAGTGTGATCCCCAGGAACAAGTTCCCATGGGAGGGATGACGGGAAATCCCCCCCCCCCCCCCCCTCCCTGCAGCCAGATCATTGAGTGTGTGTGAGAAATGGAGACAAAGGCACTTGAACCCATTCACTGCCTCTGTGGATAACAATAGGTTTCAGAATGGGATCCACTCAAGCATACTTTGAAGAATGATCTTGCAAATAATTTTCCTCAGCCCTTGTCCCTTGAGAGAAAGCATCAGCTGGTTATGTTTATTACTACTCTAACCTTCCCTCTAATTTGTTCAGACCATCCACACAGGTCCATCTCTGTACTGATGGGGATTCATTACACCTTGGGTGAAAATTTTCCATTAACAGCTCCAACACAGTTCTGCAAAAAGTCATCCAAGTGTTTACCCTACCTGTTGCACCATCTGGTTTGGAGGCTGTGATCATTGTCAGGTCAGTAGGGTAGGATGTGAGGGGGGGTGTGGTCCCAGCTCAGCAGATCTGTGAACTGAGATGAAACCATCTGGAATGGGGCTTCTGCACAAATCCACCTCATCCCATCAGTCATTGACTGGGAGGAGTGTGGAAAGGGATAATCGGCCAATTGCTTTTCCTGTTCAATGCCCCCTCTTGTCCCTTATTCTTGTGCTGCCTCCCTGATTATACTCCAGAGGCTCTAATGTTTCCTCTCCTTCTTACCAACCCTGAGCTGAGGCCTGTCAGCTAAGGTCAGAAAGAATGAACTATAAAGAGGCACTGAAGCTTAATGTGGTACAGAAACCTGGCTTCTCATCACAAGGACACAGGGATTTAAATTAAATTGAATAATACTGGAGATGCGTGTCACAGTGTGGAATAGCTGCCTCATTGTGCCAGAGAACTGAGACCCAGTGCTACCTAGTGGCCGTGGGTTTCCTCTGGGTGCTTGTTACCTCCGACATCTCAAAAAAAACGCTCCAGTTAGGTCACTCAGTCCCTGTCAGTCGCTCTGGTTTAGAGATCAACAACAGAACGCGGGAATGAGTTAGACTTAAGCAGGGTTAGTGTGTAATAATAGGTGTCAATGGTGGGCAAGGACTCCTTTTCTTGAAGAGCCTGCTTTTGTGTTTTATGACTCTATTAGAATTAAAAAGGCTGGTGTCAGACTAAGTAGCTGACAGCTGGTTGTATAATGTCTATCATCTCTTACCCTCATGCAGTCTTGTCACTGTTACTCTAAGCAAGATCATTGTGTAAGGAATTGCTGCGGTCCCTCTTTTTTATATATACACTTCACCGTGAACCAATTCAATAACTATATACAAGCCTTCATGAAAGAAAACATGGACATTTTTCCCCACCCCCCTCTAGTGCCTTTGTATATTTGTATATTAAGTATATTTGTTTTTTAGATTGTAGGTAATTTTTTCTTATGGAATACACTCATTCATTGCGATGAACCATTGTAAGTTTTGTACATGTCCAAATTGGTGTAATATTGTTGTAATGTTTAAAATGGGGAAAAAAATTATGAAGCCAATTGTATCAGAGTTAATCCCATATCTGATTCATCATCTGTATTTTTTAAATCTTCACCACACTAAGGTAGTACATTGATTGGTTGCCTCCCTCCCTCCTGCCCGTCACATTTTTTTTACTTCACTGTTGTCCAGATTCTTCATTAAACAATCCAGGGAATACAGGAGGGTACTCATCTTCATCAACTATATTCTCAGCCAGTTGTTTCTGACATTATTAATCAGTAAGTAACATGCATTCTCATTTCTGTCAAAACCATCACTTACTCAATGCCAAAAACAATGCTGACCAGCCCACTGAAGACACAGAAAATGTTAAATTTCAATTGTACATCTGATGCAATTTAAGATGGATGTCATTTAACTGGACACATTATCCCATCTTCAGAAATCAGGTTCTACAAGCACAATTATTTGATTACAGGCAGTCCCCAAGTTACTATCGAGTCCTGCTCATAAATCTATCTTTAAATCAAATTTGTAGGCAAGTCAGTTCTTCTTTTGCGTCATTTAATCAGAGTACATGCACATGACTTACTCTCGTTCCATCGACGTCTTACATACCAGAAGGGCATTTGTGATGACATTATACACATCAACAAATTGGTCATAAGTTCAGTTTTGTAGTATTTGCTACAGAAGCACCCCACTGAACACAGTGGGGGTTTCCAGTGAACTTTATTCAAACTTTGCGTACGTCCTTTAAGGGTGGCATAAGCTCTGCCCGAGGCGCACGCTTTGGCCTAAACCCCCAAGGCACTGAGAACCCCAACAGCACCATCTTCCCACAGCTGCCCCGTTGGTGCGGCGATACAAGTGGAGTCGGTTCATCACAAGCGATGTGCGCCACCACAGTTTGTCCAGAAGTCGGACGTTCATAACCGGGGTCTACCTGTATGTGCAAAGTGGAGCAGAGGATCCAAGTGGAACAGATACCAGTAACTCAAAATCAAATGCTAGCCAACTCACCTTGATGATCTGAAGGGAGGAATGAGATCAAATGCACAGCTTCTAAGGACAAAAATTATAAACTCTGCAAACACTACAAATATGTTGGTTATATGGTTATATGTTGGTTGCTTTTACAGTATATGTGACCAAGTAGTTTGTTCCAAAAAAAGAATCTTATTGATTTAATCAGTTACTGATTCTTCATTCTAATGTTATAGATAGTAATCCATTTCATGGAGTATTTACACCATTCCAAATGGTGTCTCAGCTATAATTCATCAGTCCAACATTTGCAAATGTTGATCCAGTTCTTTTACACATTGCCACTCATGTAATTCTTTCTTTGTATTATTTCTGAGTTAACATTCTGGGTACAAGGTTAATGGTCGGATACTTAACACGGAACTTGGGACTAAATCCATACAACTCTCAAGGTTGCTGCGCAGATTGATAGGATAATTAAGAAGGTTCTATGGGACATTGGGGTCTCATTAGTTTTGGGATTGAGTTCAAGAGTCAAGTGGTCATGTTGGAACTCTACAAATTTCTGGTAAAACCACACTTAGACTATTGTACTCGGTTCTGGTCACCTCATTACAGGAAGGATGTGGAAAGAGTGCAGAGGAGATTTACCAGGATGCTGCCTGGATTGGGAAAGAAGTCTTATGAGGAGACTTAATAGATTTTGAGAGGCATAGATAGGGTAGAGAGCCAGCACCTGTTTCTCAGAGCAAGTATAGCAAGCACCTAAGTGAAATTTAGGGGAGACATCAGGGGTAAGTTTTTCACACAGAGTTGTGGGTGCCTGGAATGCCTTGTCAGGATGCTGGAATATCAGGAGGCATTAAAGAGAGATAGACACAAGGATTAAAGAAAAATAGAGGGTTACGAGGTAGGAAGGGTTTCCTTTTTTATATATATATATATATCAGTCAGCACAACATTTTGGGCAGAATGGCTGTAATATTCTATGTTCTATAATCTTATTTATAACTATCCAATTGTTTTAAAATGCAGTGTTTCAATTAACATTGAATTATTATCTGATCAATGAACCCAACATAAAAGGACGGGCACGTGAAAAGTGATTTATACAGACCTACAAAACGAGAACAAGCCTTTCTGCCCGCATGAGCCCATGCCGCCCAAGTACCCCAATTGACCTACGACCCCCATACATTTTGGAAAGGTGGGAGGAAACTGGAGCACCTGCTGAAAGCCCATGGAGAGAACATACTAACTCCTTAGGGACAGCGGTGGATTCGAACGCAGGTCGTCAGTGCTGCAGTAGCATCGAGCTAACCACTACTTTAACCATTCCGTCAATAAAAATTATTAATAGGATTCAATGCACAAAGTAGCATCTACTGCAAATACTTACGTATTTTTCCTCAAAAAACATTAACTGGACAGTGCATAAACTGATTCACATTTCTTATTTCCATTCAGATTTCCAGCTTCCACGGTATTTTGGTACTACTGAAAATCTCCATCCCTGTCATTACCCAAATAAAATGGACAAGGGTTTGAAAATGTGATTAGTATTCCAGCACTCCACTGCTCAAACTGGTGTTGATGTGTTTTTCAAAGCACCCAACTTAATTTGCAATACGTTTACTGCATTTCCCTTACTGCAGCTACTCAGATTCATGACTTCATGGGAAGTCGTCTTTCCAACCTTCAGTTGAGGATAAAAAATATGCAGGGGAAAAAATATATTTATTACTTGCAAAGTGCTTCACGTTCAATGGTTCAAAGATGGCTACAAATTTTTAGCTCTTATTAACAACTTCATTTAATTTTCTTAATGATATTTACCATGATTATACCAATTTTTCCTTGCAATGATTTTGGAAATAACATGGCAGGTTCTTGGTCCCAATATTTGGAAATGTCTTAATTGATTTGTTGGTGATACTGGTTGAGGGAGAGGCATTGGACAGAGAGAATATTCACCTGATCCACAGGATCCGACATCTGCCTCCTCAGTTGACCATCCCTTCATATCTCGACAATACAGCAAACCTTCAGTGGCACCCGACATAATATGCTTGAGTTGGGTTTGAATACAGAGCCAACTGACCCAGAATCAACACTACAATTAACTGAGCCAAACTGGCAAGTGGTTACATTCAACAATGGTTCCGAGTCCTGAATGACCTTTAACTAGGGCTTGTATATCAACTGAAACAAAGAAACACCTTTAAAAAGGTTGGAGGCTGTACTGGCATGGTCCTGAATAATAATACTGTTCTATAGCTGCTCACTAATCCATTATATCAACAGAAACATTGCCTATCCTGGTCTACATGCAGCTTGTTACTCAGACCTTGCTGCAAAGAGATAGAATAGGTGAAAGCTGTCCAAGTCAAGAGTGGCACCATTGTTTTCCCAACTTGCAGGAACTCCCGGGAATCTGATACAGATTCATTACTTTGCTGCTGGGCCCTGCATCACGTGTAAACAATTGGTGCCATTTATCAAGCACAATGTTTATAAGTCATTTGGACATCTATAATCCCATTCAGAGACACGATTGGTCCTAGTCCAAAGACCGCAAATTGGAAAGCTGCAAAGGAGGGTGTTGAAGCTCAGGGTCAATCAGGGATATCTCTGTCTGTTCTGTAGGCTTGTTTGCGGAGATGGGCCTCGATCTCCTCCCGGAACACCAGCATTCCCAGGTGAGCCTGTGAGGCTTCGTTCATGGCTTTCGACTGAATACACATCCGATACTGTTCTGGAGTCAGCTCATCTGCACAGTGCTTCTCGTGCCACAGATGGAAGAGGCTTGAAACCGGGGTCCTCACCACAATCAAGTCACTGTGGAGATACCTCCTGTACAGATGGACGTCCTCCCCTCCCCAGCCCTTCACATCCAGGTCAAAACCACCTGCAAAGAATAAAAAAAAAACAAGTATTCATCACACGGCATTGCATCACATTTCAGATCATTACAACTCATCTATCTGACCTTGTCCCATCAATATTGTTTGGGTGCCTTCCTATATTTTGCTCATAGCTTGATGAAAACCTCAAGCCCGAAACGATGGCTATGTATCTTAGCTACACTGTGTGACCTGCTGTCTATTTTACCTCATCAAAAGGGTTTTTACAGATACATGAACAATAAAAGGAGGGTTAAGGATAGAGTAGGCCCACTGGATGATGGGACCGGTGGACTATGTGAGGAACCGTATGAGATGGGAGAGATACTGAACAATTTTTTCTCGTCTGTATTCACAAGGGAAAGGGACATTGGCCTATGTGAGATAAGTGAAGGAAATGGCTTAGTTATAGAGAGGATAGAGATTGGTAAAGTGAAGGTTTTGGAGCTTCTAGGGTCAATAAAGATGGATAAGTCTCCTAGTCCTGATGGGATTTTTCCCAAGACTTTAAGGGAGGTCAGGGAGCAAATAGCAGGGGCAATGACAGTGATTTTTCAAAGATCGCTGGAGGAGGGTGTGATACCGCGAGATTGGAGGGTTGCGAATGTTGTTCTGAGTTTAAAAAAGGCATTAGGTGTAGGCCAAGTAATTATCAGTCAGTAAGTTTGACTTCGGTGGTGGGGAAAGTTATGGAGGGTATTCTTCGAGATAGTATATACGAATATCTGGATAGGCAGGGGTTGATTAGGGGCACCCAGCATGCATTTGTAAAGGGAAAGTCGTGTTTGACGAACCTTGTTGAGTTTTTTGAGGAGGTGACAAAAGAAATGGATGCATGTAGGGCAGTTGATGTGATCTATTTGGATTTTGGTAAGTCTCTTGATAAGGTTCTGCATGTAAGGTTAATAAGGAAGGTCCAGTCACTAGGGATTAGTAGACAGATTATGACATGGGTTCAGAGATGGCTGAAAGATAGACAGCAGAGAGACATGGTGGACAACTGTCTGTCAGGTTGGAAACCTGTGACAAGCGGGGTGCCTCAGGGATCGGTGCTGGGTCCCTTGTTGTTTATCATTTATATTAATGATTTAGAGGAAGGTGTGGTTAACTGGGTTAGCTAATATGCGGATGATACGAAAATAGGGGGAGTGGTAGATAGTGAGGAAGGTTTTCTTGGATTACAGAAGGATTTGGTGTGTTTGGAAGAGTGGGGTGAAAGATTGCAGATGGAATTCAATGCAGACAAGTGCGAGGTGCTGCGTTTCAGTAAAAATAACCAGAATAGGACATATACAGTTAAGGGGAGGGCATTGAGGTTCACAGAGGAACAGAGGGACCTGGGGGTTAAGGTACAGAGTTCATTGAAGGTGGAATCCCATGTAGACAAGGTGGTTAAGAAGGCATATGGTATGCTGGCCTTCATAAATCATAGTATAGAGTATAGGAGCTGGGAAGTAATGCTCCAGCTGTTTAAGGCGATAGTGAGGCTGGATTTGGAGTACTGTGCTCAGTTCTGGTCTCCAAATTATAGAAAGAATATAGATAAGGTGGAGAGGGTGCAGGGAAGATTTACAAGGATGTTGCCTGGCTTACAGGGAGACATTAAGGAGACTGGGACTTTATTTATTGGAACGTAGACAGCTGAGAGGGGATTTGACAGAGTTATTTAAAATTATGAAAGGAATAGATAGACTGGACATAAATAGACTCTGAGGGCAGGGGAGATTGGAACAAGAGGGCATGAGTTAAGGGTAAGGGGGCAAAACTTTAGGAAAAATATTAGAGGTGGCTTTTTCACTCAGCGAGTGGTGGCAGAATGGAATTATCTTCCAAAAGAGATAGTTGTGGCAGGGTCCCTTCTGTCATTTAAGAGAAGGTTGGATGTGTACATGGAGGTGAGGGGGTTGGAGGGTTATGGGCGGAGAGCGGGAGGGTTGAGCTAGTGGAGTTGTTCAAGTGAACCGGTGCGGACTCGAAGGGCCGACATGGCCTGTTTCCACGCTGTAAACGGTTATATGGTTTTAGATAATAAGTACTGAATAGGAAGGAGGTCAGTGGTTTCATTTTAGTGTCAACTTACCAATTGTGAGGAAATCAGTGCGGTATTGACAAGTCATTCCAAATCCAAAGTCTCGCCAGAACCCAGAATCTTTCTTATGTACCTACGAGTAAGAAGTAAAATAAGCCTCCAGAAAATGACTCATCATGAGTTAATTGTCATATGCATTGCACCCTGAAATTCTTACATGTTGCATCCAAACAGATGCAGTATTTCATTTAAAACAATATGCAACTTTAATACAGTAAAATCTTCGAAGCCAGAATTCAAGCAACCAGAAAAAAAATCAAGGAAATGAATAATTTAAAAAAATTTAAAACAATTAAAAATAAATAAACTGCTACGTTAACTAGTTAGCTACTGTTACAGCGCCAGCGATCAGGACCAGGATTCAAATCCTGAGCTGCCTGTGAGGAGTTTGTACGCTCTCCCAATGTCTGCGTGGGTTCCCTCCGAGGGCTTTGGTCTCCTCCCATCGATCGAAATGTACTGGGGGTTGAATATCAATTGAGTGTTATTGGGCGGCGAGGGATTGTGGACCGAAATGACCTATTACCGAGCTGTATGTCTAAACTTACATTTAAATTTAAAATTTTAACATTGTAAAAGTAAATGTTCTCTGAAGCCACACACAATCCCTTGGTGAAGATGGGAGCAAACAATCAGCCAGCGAAGTGCCCTGGTCGTGTCCCACCCGCATCAGCCATTTGAATAAAGTTGTCTTTAAATAAAATGGCAGCCCCAGGATGAAGGCCTGGCCAATGCTGCTTGGACGACTCTCCCAAAGTGTCTCCCTGTCCCTGCTTAGTAAGTGCCTTTATCTTTATTATTAAGAATATTAGTAGGACCTTATCTGTAAACATGGGGAAGGGAGGTTAGTTATGATGACACATGGTTAGCACAACACTGTTTCAGTAGCAGCAAATACGGTCTGAATTTAAATTTAAATTTTTACCAGATTTAAGTGAACTTTAAAGCCTACAATATTGATTTTATTCAAATTACTTGATATTTTCCACTGACTTTAGTCTTTTAAACTGTTTATTGTTAATGCAGATATATTAGTCAGGCAACCAGAAAATTCACATATCCAGCATCTGCAATCTCCGTAGGTGACATATACCATGGATTTTACTTTCGTACAGTGTACATTAAATTACCATAGCAAAAGAGATAATAAATACAAAATATTTATAATAAGTATTCATGGTATCAAATATCAAGATAAAAAAGCATCAGGATAGGCAGATAGGCCTTTTCGGGTGCTAGAATAGTTTAATGGATTTGTGTAGTAAGGGGAGGTTCTAGAGCCTGAGAGCTGCAAGAGAAAACATCCTTCTTGAACCCACAGATCCCGGTCTTCAGGCTTCTATACCTTCTTCCCAAATTAGAAAGATTCAGTTGTTGTTTGAAAAAGGCAACAGTTGAAAGAGCATGCCGGAGCCGCTGTGTCTGGAAGAGAACTTACTGTTCTGAGAGGGTCATGTAGTTTTGCAAGCAGAGAGAGTCAAACAGGCTTTCTCTCAGAGAGAGCGGGAGAGAGAGACACACACAGAGATCACTTGTACAGTGTTACAGCCAGCAGACTGCATCTGCGGCTGGAACAGGAAAAGCTGGCAAGCTGGTGGAGAGCTTCATTTGGGAGACGGCCTGGTTAAAGCCCTTGTGGTTCATACAAGAGGAGAGGACTGGCTGTCTAATGTTTCACTTGGAATAATAGTAACAAAAAGGAACTCAGTGGTGACCTGAAAGAAAGAGGTTATCATCTGGAGAACCCTGAAAGGGCATATTTGGTCAGCAAGACACTGGTGTGGCTAATCAAAAAAGGAACAACAAATCTCTCTCTGAAACCCAACAAAGAACCTTGCTGTGCGGTAACCATTTACCTTTCAAGCACCAAAGCCTGGTGAACTTTATAAATGTTAAATTCTGTGCACAGTATAAGAATTGCCTACAACCAGTGAACTCGGAGGAAAGAGAAGTGAGATTGAACTGTGCACTTAGAATTAGAAGGGGGTTAAGTTAGATTAAGTAAGTCAATAGAGATAAGTTAAAGTTTGATTCTATTTTCATGTTTAAAGATAATTAAAAGCAACTTTTGTTTAAGTAACCATTTGTCGTGATGAATAATCTATTGCTGCTGCATTTTGGAGTCCTCTGGGCTTGTAATATTTTATGGGGACTCGTTCGTTTGATTTGAAAATTGGAGTTTTTGTGATTTAGTAGTTAATTGGTTTTTTTTCAAGCTAATTTAAAGTTTATGTGTGGAAAAACAGCAGCAATGGATGTTAGTACATTTTTGTCACAACCATCACCTGCAGAGCTACAGAGCAAGAGAAAAGAGGAACTGATGGTTATTTCTAAGGCATGAAAACTGACTGAAGTTAAACATTGGATGAGGAAAATATAAATACAGAGAATTATAGTGAAATATTATTACAGTAAGTGAAAATTTGTTGAGAAAGACTTAGAAAATTTTCCAGAGGTTAGATCTGTTGAGTTTCAATTGGAATTGGAGAAATTGAGAGTGGAAGAGGCAAGAGAGAAACAGGATTTTGAGTTGCAAAGACAACAATATGAGGCAGACCAAACTGAAAAACGGAGGAAATGTGAGTTAAAGGGAGCTGAAAAACAGAGCGAGGAAATTGAAAGGGACAGACAGTTTCAATTAGAGAAGATCAAAATGGAGATGGAAGGAGGTAAGAGAATTGAGGCTGTAAATCCTGGGGAGAGGTAGAGAGGTAAATCTAGTTCCTCCTTTTGATGAGGGATGTAGATACATATTTTCAAATTTTTGAAAAGGTTGCTGAGAGCTCAAGATGGCTAAAAGAAAAATGGCCTCTTATGCTCCAGTGTATTGAAGGGAAAAGCACAAATTGCATACTCTAGCTTGACAACAGAGCAAGTGGCAAATAATTATGCTGTTAAACAAGCAGCATTGAAAGATTATGAGTTGATTCCAGAAGCATATAGACAAAAATTTAGGAGTTTGGTGAAAACATGGAATCAATCTTGTATGGATTTTGCTCTGAAAAAATCAGTATGTTTTGACTGTTTTTGCTCCTCAAAAGGAAAATAATGATGATTTTGACAAGATTGAGAAAATTGATGTTAAATGAGCAAATTAAATGATGTGTTCCAAATTAGATTAGATTATAACTGGATGAAAAAGACATGGGGACATGGCGACAAATGGCTCGATTTGCAGACAAATTTCCCTAATTCACAAAGGTACATTTCAGAATGGTAGGTATTTTCAGAGAGTTAATGTGGAACAGATTAATAAGCCTGTTCAGAAGGTTAATGTGGAGCAGACTAGTAAACCTGAAATTAAGTCTGGAGAGAATGTTAATAGGAAAGATGAAGGTAAGGTGGGAAAGGACAGAACTTCTGGATTTGTATGTCGTTTTTGTAAGAAACCTGGTCATGTTATTGCGAATTGTCTAATATTGAAAAAGAGACGAGAAAAGAAGGTTTTACCAGAAGCACGTATTCAAACAGTTGAATTTAATGAGAACAGATGTTCCAAACCTGGTAAGGAGGTCATGGGTGTTTTCAAACCTTTTGTGTCAGAGGGCTTGGTTTCAGTAAAGGAGGGAGAATCCCAGGTTCCAGTTAAATTTCTTAGATTCTGGGGCTGCTCAGGCATTGTTGTTGGAAAGTGTTTTAACTCTGGATCAAAGGACTGACACACAGGAGACAACTTTGATTGAAGGTGTTGGAGGTGAGGTAGAGACATTATCTCTTCACAACATTGTGCTAAATTCAGAATTAGTTCAAGGACCTGTTGTAGTAGGAGTAATTTCAAAGTTACCCGTGCAAGTGTCTCGTTTATAGTAGGGAATGATTTGGCAGAGGATAAAGTTGGGTCAGTTTTGAGATTAACAAATCGGCCTGGTAAGGATGAGGTTGAAGAGGATTGTGAGATATATCCTGCATGTGCTGTAACAAGGTCTGTGAGTAAGAAAATGATGAGAGCTGAGGAAGATCCAGTTGATAGAAACTTGCCCAGTGCTTCTGAAATAGTTTTGAAAGAGAGTAAGGATTTCTCTTTGTCAAGCAAAGAGTTAATTCAACAACAGAAAACAGATACAAATCTTGCTGACTTAAGGGACAAAGCAGTAACTGAACAGATTAAAGAAATGGCTTGTGGATATGACTTGAAGGGTGAATGGTTAATGAAACGTTATTTAGAAGAAAAAGGTAGTGGAGAACAATCTGTATCAGAGGTGTTAGTTGTTGACAGGGTTGAGGAAGTTAATGATCATAAAATTATGGAAACAGAATCTTGTGGGGGTAACCTTAAAGAAACCATGGTTCCTTTTCGAAAATTTGGAGGAAAAGTTAGGCCATCTTAAGTCACAAGAGCAGATGCAGTTGAAAGAATTATTTTTGAAGTATATAAATTTTTTCTCTGATGTTCCACATAGGACATCAATGATTTATCATGATGTAGATGCAGGAGAAGCAAGTCCCATAAAACAACACCCATATTGAATAAACATTCAGAAGAGTTAAATCATGGATCAGGAGGTGGAATATATGTTGAGAAATAATATTATTAGACCTTTGAACTCAGATTGGAGAGCTCCTTGTATTCTGGTACTGAAACCAGATGGAACTGTTAGATTCCGTACAGATTACAGGAAGGTTAATTCAGTAACTAAAACAGATGCTTATTCTATTCTGAGAATAGACGACTGTATTGATAAAATTGGGGAAGCTAAATTTCTTACTAAGTGGGATTTGTTGAAGGATTACTGGTGTGTGCCTTTAACTGAGAGAAGAAAGAATATTTCAGCTTTTTTAACTCCATCTGGTTTATATGAGTATAATGAGTTACCTTTTGGCATGAAAAATACCCCTGCAACATTCCAAAGGATGATTAATTCGGTAATCCAAAGGTTAACACATACAGATGTTTATATTGATGACTTGGTCACAAAAAGTGACACATGGACAGAACATCTAAGGGAATTGGACAAATGTTTGCAAAATTATCCAAAGCGAACTTAACTGTTAATTGAGCAAAGAGTCAATTTGCAAATGCCACTGTAACATAATTGGGTCATGTTTCTGGTCACGGCAAAGTTGCACCTATTCAAACTAAGGTGAATGCAATTTCTGAGTTTCCTATTCCCAATGGCAAGAGAGCAGTGAGAAGGTTTTTAGGAATGGCAGGATATTATAGGAAATGTTGTAGAAATTTTGCTGAGGTTGCTCTTCCATGAACCAACCTTTTGAAAAAAGGGGAGAAATTTGTGTGGACTAGAGTGTCAGCCAGCTTTAGAAAATTTAAAGAAGATGTTGTGCCATTGCCCTGTGTTAAAATTTCCTGATCTTGACAAACCATTTTCTTTAGCAGTGGATGCCAGTGAAGGAGCAGCAGGTGAAGTTTTATTGCAGAAACATAATGAAATTGACCATCCAGTTGCCTACTTTTCAAAAAAATTTCCATGTTCATCAAAGGAACTACTGCACTATTGAAAAAGAACTGTTGCCTATCTGCAGAATTTTGGTGTATATCTCGGTACCTCTCATGAACCAAATGTTATATTTACTGACCACAATCCTCTGGTGTTTTTGAACAAAATGAAGAATAAAAACAAAAGATTATTAAACTGGAGTTTAATATTACAAGAATATAATCTGAAAATTAATCACATCAGAGGTACAATTAATGTGATAGCAGATTGTTTGTCAAAATGTTAAAATTGATCATGTATAAAAATACTCTCAACGTTGAGTTACTTTATTATAAAATGTTATATATTGTGTATTGTCAGTTTAGTTATAACCGAATTTAACTCAAGAGTTAAAATTCCTTTTAAGGGGAAGGTGTGACAGAGTATATAGATAAGTTTTGGGGGGATAAATTGGGAAAGGGTTGTTAGAGTAGGTCACATACAAACACTTTAAAACAAATCTTATTTAAAATACTGGAGCTCTGCCTCTTGATAGACGTATCCAGAGCTTTTGCAAGAGCTTTTGAATAGTGTTCAAGAGACTTCCCTAATGGATTGTAATTTTCAAAAGGCAACAGTTGAAAGAGCATGCCGGAGCTGCTGTTGTCTGGAAGAGAACTTACTGTTCTGAGAGGGTCATGTAGTTTTGCAAGCAGAGAGAGTCAAACAGGCTTTCTCTCAGAGAGAGGGAGAGACACAGAGATCACTTGTACAGTGTTACAGCCAGCAGACAGCAGCTGCGGCTGGAACAGGACAAGCTAGCAAGCTTGTGGAGAGCTTCATTTGGGAGACAGCCTGGTTAAAGCCCTTGTGGTTCATGCAAGAGGAGAGGACTGGGTGTCTAATGTTTCACTTGGAATAATGGTAACTAAAAGGAACTCAGTGGTGACCTGAAAGAAAGAGGTTATCATCTGGAGAACCCTGAAAGAACATATTTGGTCAGCAAGACACTGGTGTGGCTCATTAAAAAAGGAACAACAAATCTCTCTCTGAAACCCAACAAGAACCTTGCTGAGCAGTAACCATTCACCTTTCAAGCACCAAAGCCTGGTGAACTTTATAAATGTTCAATTCTGTGCACAGTATAAGAATTGCCTGCAACCAGTGAACTCGGAGGAATGAGAAGTGAGAAAGGACTGTGAACCAAAGAACTTTTCTGAAGTTACACACACACACATTACATACACGTGCGCTTAGAATTAGAAGGGGGTTAAGTTAGGTTAAGTGAGTCAATAGAGATAAGTTAACGTTTGATTCTATTTTCATATTTAAAGATAATTAAAAGGAACTTTTGTTTAAGTAACCATTTGTGATGGTTAATATCTATTGCTGCTGGGTTTTAGAATCCTCTGGGCTCGTAACAATACTAACCAAGAAAAGCTAGCTGGTCAGGACACTTCTCATCATTGTATAGTTTCATGGCATGTTTCACAACCACTGAAATAAGCTGCTGTTTCATGATTAAATTTGTTTTTAAATTAAACTTAATTTCAAATTAGTCACTCACCAACTGTTGTTCAACGTTTGGGGTACCATCCAAGCTGGCAAAAACAATGGCCGGGTTGTACAGGCTGAACACGACAGGGTAGAAAACTTTTTTGCCTGTTGAAAGATCATGATTTTGTTAAATATTGCAAATAACCTATAGATAAAGAAGAGATTATTGTCAAAGTATATCCAAATAATTGAGTAAAACTGTTCCAAAGATCAACTTTTTCTGAAAATTGTTCAATTTGTCCCTCTGAAATTGCATCAGTAATTAAAATGAAGGTACAGTCTCATGTTTTACTCATGTCACTTGGTAATGAGATGAGATAAGAGAGTTATGAAACACCCAGGGCTGCAGACACCTTGGTTGAAGTAAAACACAATGCTGGAGGAACTCTGCAGGTCAAACAGTGTCCTGCTAAAGATATATAACCAACTTTTTGGGCATGAGCCCTTCATCAAGGTACGAGCAGCATGTAGGCAGGCACCCAAGCTGACATGAGAGAAATGCCTTGGCTCAGTGGTGAACGCATGGAACTTTATTACAAAAGGCAAGGAGGCCAAGTGACTGACATAAGAGGCATCAAGGTGTTTCGGAAAAGATGGTTATAAGACAAAGGAACAGCACGCTTGCATTGAATGGCAGAGCTGAACAAAAGGCTGAATGGTCTACTGCTCCTATCTCCAATCTCAGTGAATTGGTTTTTGTACTCCAAATAGAAGTGGAAATATAAGACTTGCACTTCAAATTCGGATTCAATTTATTGTCTGAATACTTACATAACATCACCTACAACCCTGAGATTATTTTTTCCTGCGGGCCAGGCACCTATTGGCAATTCAAAAAAAAAACGAACAAAACATACTCGTATACACAAATCAAGAAATGTAAACAAACTGACTACGTAATGCAGAGAGAGAGAAAAAAATCAATAAAGTGCAAATGTAAGCACCCTTAAATAAGTCCCTGATTGAGTTTGTTGTTGCGGAGTCCAATAGAAGGATAGACAATGTTCTGCACACTTTCCACCACACATCTGTAGAAATTTGCCATGGTTTCCAATGTCCCTCTGCAAACTTGTGCTTTCTTCACGATGACATGCGAGTTTTGGGCCCAGGAAAGATCGTCCAAGATAATGACTCCCATGAACTTAAATCTACTTACATCGCACCTTTGAACAATACAACCTATGGTATGGGGAAGCACAGCACGCATGTCGTGCACAGCAAGATTCCACAGTGAATGATCATTTCACCTCATTTGTCTGTGCTGTTTGGCTGAAGACAACTTGTAAGTATTGAGAACCTAATCAATGTTCCCCACACAGTTCAGTGGCATGAAGGAGCACCAACAGAAAAGGACCTGCCTTTTCACTTCAAGAACGTAGATGTCATCGGCAAACTCAGCATTTAAAGCCCATTCGCAATTGCTCCTTGAGAATGGTGAAGATAAGCTGTCACTTTAAATAATTACAAGCTCGGTGGTGAAAGTAATACAGTGGTGCTAAGATATCACAATGGTGTGGTTTGCTGACCCATTTAAGATTCAACCATATTGCTGTTGGTCTTAAAAACACAATGCTGGAGAAACTCAGCAGGTCAAACCGTGTACTTTAGCAAAGATAAAGATAGATAACTAACATTTCAGGCTTGAGTCCTTCAATTTTCATCAAGGCATGAGCCAAACGCGGAGACACCTACATACATTTTGCTCATAGCTTGATGAAAGGCTCAAGCCTGAAATGTTAGTTAAGCTAGATAAAGTACACGGTTTGACCTGCTGAGTTTCTTCAGCATTACTTCAATTACGGTGTCTTCAGACTTTCGTGTTTTACTTCCATTGTATTCAGGCGCTTGCCTATATTTTACTCATGCACTGATGAGGGGCTCAAGCCAAAACTGTTGGTCATGCATCTTTATCTTTGCTTCATAAAGTACTTTGACTTGCTGAAGCATTGTGCTTTCACTTCAAACACTTGTCTACAAACTATTGTGTTTTACTTGCTGTTGTCAGATTTTGGCCAGTTCAGGTCAGAATACCAAATTACTAAATAAGATGGGCTTTTTCAAAATAATCTCACCATCACCAGTTTCTTATTCCAATTTAATTATTGGAATTTTGTATCCAGCTGCTTCTGTGGGATTTATGCTCATTTCCCCGGATCTTTAGCCCACATCTGGATTGTTATTTCCATCCAGAAGAGAGCAATTAAGCAACCTGCATCCTACACAATGATGGCAACCTAGCTTTTGAGCACAGATCGCGGATGAACCATGAACCCACAATCTCCTGATTTGGACATAATCAACAATGATTTCCTCAGCTTGAAGTGTTCAATGTGTAAGAAGATTCATGTGCTATGCTCTCTATTCATCATCTAAAAAACAGAAAAATTTAATAGTCCTCATTGAAATCCAATCGCTGATAACTCACCAGGCTCTGTACTAATTCTGCAGCTATTAAGGAACTCAGGAGCGATGTAAATATCCACATCGCAGAAAAACATTAGTACTTCGCCCTTGTCCCAAGTCCTGGCTCCCACATCCAAGCCTCGACCACGAGAAAACTCATCAGCCAATGAGACCAGAGTGTAGTTGTGAAAGTTGGTTTCGCTGCAAAGATACAAAAACCTTTTATTCCAGAGTTAACCTGAAAATCTACTTGACAATATCAACGATTTGAAATAACACAGAGTCTCCCTCACCCCATCGACGTAATCTACTGGGATCATTGTCTGAAGAGGGCACGCAAAATCATTGAGGACCCCTTCCAACCCCCACGCAGCATCTTTCAGCTGCACCCGTTGGAAAAGAGATACGGGAGGATCAGAGCCAGCAAAACCAGGCTGAGGAACAGCTTCTTCCCACAGGCAGTGAGAACACTGAACAGCCAAAGGAACTGCTCGCCCCTCCGAGACTTTCATATCACAAAACAATATTTATTTGTGTGTATGTATACTTGCCCGGTATGTGAACTGTTTGTCTGTATGTGTATTATGTCTGCTTGTGTGTCAGCGAGTTTTGCACCGAGGACCAGAGAATGCTGTTTCATTGGGTTGTATTTGTGCAATCAGAGGATAATAAACTTAACTTGAGGAGCTTTACTGAAGCATGACAAAAATAAAGAGCAAAGTTCTGGTTGTTTTCTTGGACATGATAAGTTCTTCTCAATTTCAAGACCAATCTAACGTAACTCAACTAGAGGGGGATGGAAGTATAAACATCCAGGTATGGTGTGCTACATTGGATTAGGCCTCCAGAAAACATGCTATTTTATTAAAAGATGAGAATATGTTCTATTTTGTTGAAAGGGAGAGATTTCATTCGAAGATTTCTTATGGCCATTATGCATGAGTGAGAATGTTTCCAATTTTTTCAGTGGAAAGATCACCTTATGCAATCTCCAAAATCTCACACAGTTCAGATCCATGCACCTGCAGCTAAATCTTTCACACAAAGCCTTACAGTTAGTTTCTGAACAGTGAATGCTTTGCACCTCACCTTGCAATCATCTCCAAGATCCTCCTCACTTCGTCCAATCCTTCCTGGCCAAAGTAGACAACTGTAAGATAAATGTGTCCGTCCTGCTGAATGCACACGTCCCTGAGTAAAATAAATTGAAATTTTGGCATGGATAAAGTCAGAGATTCAAGGTTGCAAAATGCACATGCTCCAATTGTACACACCTGTGGATTTGACATTTTCCTGCATTTATGTAATAATTATTTGAACTTCTGCTACTTAATGACAGCATTAATTGAGTGGGAAATTCAGATAGGTATATTTTAGTCAGAGATTGATAGGTTCTTGATTAGCCAGGGCATCAAAAGCTATGGGGAGAAGGCTGGGCAGTGGGGCTGAGTGGGAAAATGGATCAGCTCGTGATTAAATGGCGGACCAGACTCGATGGACTGGAGAGCCTATTTCTGCTCTGATGTCTTATGGAACTAAAATAACCCCAAGAACAGACTTAAAAACCATGATGTTATCCCTTGCTTGACGCAGGCAACAGACCGACTTCCTGCTTGAACACTCTATGCAGTCAAATTGGATAGGAGGAACCATGAGGTCTCTCCTGCCACCAATGCAATGTTGATTCATATCCCCAAATTTGCTGCCGACTTCCAAGTAAATTCTGGCAGAAGGCCCCTGGACTCTAAACATTCAGAACAACATTGAAGAGGAACTAATGAAAAGAATCATCTCACATTTTTTTGCCTGCTCCCTCTCACACATTCTCACCTGAAATTCTGCATGAACTGGGCGAACGCCTCTGTGCGGCCAGACAGCGGCACGATAATATTGATGATCTGATGTGAGATGTCGATCACTTCACTTTTGACCTTCATCAGAGGTCCGAATGGGCGGAAGAGGGTAACATGTTGAAATTCATCAAGGAATTCTTTTTTGTAGAATAATTCATATAATGTCCCCTTGTCCCTGTCAGTACGATAGTACCCTGAAATAAGGAAATAAATTGAGAAAATAGAAAGCTAGCAGAGAATATTTTTGGGAGTAAAAAACAAAAGTGTGCAGACACCATGGTTGAAGTAAAAACACATTGCCAGAGAAACCCAGCAAGTCACAGAACGTATTTTGTATAGCAAAGATGAAGATACAGAACCAAAGTTCATTTTTAGACAGTGTGGCCAGAAATACTGCTGACTGGCAGTTATGATTAAATCTGCATGTAGAAAATTGAGAAGTCCCTCCTTCTTAGCCCCGTCTGCTTCAGGATTATTTAAAATAGTAAAGATCAGAGAGGATTTGAGATTGCAAATTTGTTCCAACAGAAGAGGTTTGAAGAGAGGCACTTCTGCCTCACAAAAGATTGCTGAGCATGTAGAAATCTACAGCACAGTACAGACCCTTTGGCCCACAGTACTGTGCAACCTGATAACCTACTCTCACTACTGCATAATCCTCCATTTATCTCTGTTCCATGTATCTATTAAAAGATCCAACAATGGGACGGCATTGTTAGTTCACTTATTTTGGTTTTGCCCATCATTAGAATCTTATTGGAAATAAATTTTTAACACTTTATCTACAATTTTAGCTGTAAATTTACAGCCAAATCCAATTACCACACTATTTGGAGTGGTGATGGAAGATATTCATCTGTCATCATCCGATCGCATTCATGAAGCTTATGGCTAGAAGATATTTATTTTGCTTCAATGGAAAAATTTGATTCCATCTACCTATGTCCAGTGGATGTGCCAAACTTTACCTTGTTTATCTTTAGAGAAGATGAGATGTGTTACATCTGATACATCTGCATCCTCTCTATAGCCTCTACATCCTTTCTGTAATGAGGAGACCAGAACTGAACACAATATTCCATGAGAGGTCTAACATTACCTCACGGCTCTTGAACTCGATCCCACACTTAATGAAGGGCAATTCACCAAATATTCATTAAATCTGAGTAATGAAGAATGAATTACATAAACAAGAGAAATATTAAAAGATATGCCAAAATCTTCATACAAGTTTTAAACAGCTTGTTAAAGAACCAACAGCAGTTTTTTTAAAAATCCTGCAACCATGGAGTTCTGTGCCCAAGATAGGAGTGTCTGTGTGGGGCAGCGTTCCATGAGGAGAAGCAGTGGACCAACGCAAGGCACCAGAAATGAGGAGAACACATCTTGTTGAGGAGTAAACATAGGAGATGACCCGAGAGGACAGTGACCATGACAGCAGACCAGCAAGGGGCTAAGCGGATGAAGGACCCACACAAACCGCAGGCTTTTGCAGACTTGTGGTCAAAGGACTCACACAAGCTGGAGAGGGCGCTGAGGGCAAGAAAGGCTCCCCAATGTCCTTGAGCGCTGAAGGCTTCCAGATCATATTGGAGGATTGAATCTGAGGCTCAGATTACCGTAGGTTTGAATGGGAGTCTGTGCGGCTGCAGAGGCTGCGAGAGCGCTGGAGACAAACCTATGGCCACTCAATAGCTCTGAAGGGTCTCTTTTTTGCATCTTTCTCCTATTGTTAGGGATGCCAGGCAATGCTCATGCCGACTTTGTTTGCCTTATAGTTGGCAAAAGTTGAAGTATATAATTTATATTACATTTTAATCTATTATTACGTTACCATAAAAGGAACCTTTATTCTTGTGCCCAATTTGTTGATAAGAAAACAACTTGGTTGTAAATTTCCCAATCAGTCCACAGAGGGCAGTGCATAGCAACAATTCAAAATTACCATCCCCAGCCATCTGGAAGATCAGAATCAGAATTTGTCATGAACAAGTCATGAAATTCAATGTTTTTGCGGCAGCGTCACAGAGCAAACATTCATATTATAACCATCTTACAACATTACTATGAAAAAAGTAAAAATAATCGTGCACGAAAAATAAGGCAGTGTCTTTGGTTCATTGATTATTCAGGAATCTCATGGCAGTGAGGAAGAAGCTGTCCTTGTGCCGCTGAGTGCTCGTCTTTAGGCTCATGTACCGTTTTCCTGATGGTAGCAGAGTGAAGAGGGCATGGCCTGGGTGGTGGGGGTCTTGAGGATAGAGGGTGCTTTTTTTAAGACATCACCTCATGTAGATGTCCTTGATGGAGTAAAGTCTGGTGCCTGTGATGTCGCAGGCAGAGTTAACAACCCTTGGAGTTTATTCTTGTCCAGGATGGAACCAGCCAGAATGCTCTCCATGGTACACCTGTAGAAATTTATGAGAGTCTTCGGTGACATACCGAATCTCCTCAGGCACCTCACTAAGTATAGCCGCTAGCAAGCCTTGTTTGTGATTGCATCACAAAGAAGGCTCACCAAAAAAGATTGAGGATAGAGAACATAAAATATTACAGCACAGTTCAGGCCCTTCAGCCCTCGCTGTTGTGCCAACCTATATATATCTCCCAAAAAATACTAAGCCCTTCCTAACTAATAACCCTCCATTTTTCTTTAATCCATGTGCCTGTCTAAGAATCTCTTAAATGCCCCAATGCGGCCACCTGCCCATCAGAGCTCACAATGCTCAAACTGCAGACTCTCACCTCGGACCTGGTCGCCTGCCTATCCAAGCTCCCTGCGCCGACTCTTAGACAGGCACATGGATAAAAGAAAAATAGAGGGTAATGAGATGGGAAGGATTTAGTTCCTTTTGGTTGGAATATACAACAGTCAGCACAACATTGAGGGCCGAAGGGTTATACTGTGCTGTTGTGAGTTTTTACACCAAGGGTGGTAGGGATGTGGAATGAGCTTCCGACAGATGTGGTCGAGGCGGGATCATTGGTTACATTTAAGGAAAGACTGGATAGTTACATGGAGAGGAGAGGACTGGAGGAGTATGGACCGGGTGCTGGTCAGTGGGACTAGGAGGGTGGGGATTTGTTACGGCATGGACTAGTAGGGCCGAACTGGCCTGTTCTGTGCTGTAAGTGGTTATATGGTGTTCTATGTTTCAGCCTCAATCACCATTCCTGCCATGGCATTCCAGGCACCGCAACTCTCTGTGTAAAACAACTTAGCTCTGGTGTCTCCCCTAAACTTTCCTCCCTTCTCTTTGTACAGATGGCCTTTTATGTCTGCTGTTCCTGCCCTGGGAAAACTGCTGGCTGTCCACCCCATCGATGCCTCTCACAATCTTGTAAACGTCTATTAAGACTCCACCCTTCCTCCTTTGCCCCAAAGAGAGAAAACCTTGCTTGAGTGGTGGCAGTAATCATCTTTACGCTCTCACAGAAAAACAGACAGAATGTAATCAAAATGGAATTTCACCTTTTTTTAAAGCCATCATCAGGGAGCAAAGAGCAAATTCACAGAATATCTCCTCTCCATTCCTCCCCCAGTCAAGCAGTCTTCCCTCTCCTCATCTGGAAGAATTGTGTACATTTCTAAGCAGAACTCAAGTTCAACAGCTTCTGCTCTGACCGAAAGAACAAAAGAGGAAGCTCTCAGAACACTGTTTCCTTGACCAATCTAATTCATCCGGCACTGACCTCATCATGCAAATTTCACCCCCATTAGGACTCCAAATGAATTATGCTGCCGACAGAATTCCCCACCACCAACAAAAACCTCCCCTCCTCCGAAAGCAAATTTTATACCAAATTAGCAGGCAAAAACATTGCAAAGTGCAAGGGAGATTTGGACATGGGAGTCCATGCAAACTTGACTGCATTGGGGAACCTTGTCATGAAATACAAATAATATATTTTTAACAGAAAAAGATGCTTTGGTAAGAGAGATTATACTATTCTCTTCCAAAAGCAATGCACAAGTAAGCAAAGTCCATAATGTTGGTTGAAATACTTTTTAAATTTAGTGATTTATTGCAGCCTTTCTGCACCTTCTGACCCCAGCAAGCAGAACTCTAATGAAGTGCACATTCCTATTGTGTACATAAATGGGGAACAAGCTGTCCTGCCAGAAACAATTGAACACTGGGAAACATAGTTGTTTTTCACTCCCTCAACAGGTACGAGTAGAGGTGGTTGAAATAGTGACTATGTGGAATGAAATGTGCAAATAAACCATGACAGACTCAAGCTATCCAAAGTGATCACTAAACATCAGTTCACGTACCATCAGTATATCAGTGATCTAGATGATAATGTGGTGAATTGGAGCAGCAAGTTGGCAGATGACACAAAGATTGGAAGTGTTCGGGATGGCAAGGAAGGTTTTCAAGGCTTGCAAAGGGATCTGGACCAGCTGGAAAAATAGGCTGAAAAATGGCTGATGGAATTTAATGCAGAAAAGGTGTTGCATTTTGGGATGGACAAACCAAGGGAGGACATACATGGTAAATGGTAGGGCACTGAGGAGTGCAGTAGAACATAGGGATCTGGGAATACAGACATAATTTTCTGAAAGTGGAGTCACAGGTGGATAGAGTTGTAAAGAGAGCTTTTGGCATATTAGCCATAAATCAAAGTAATGAGTTGTATAGGAGTTGTGATGTTATGGTCAAATTGTATAAGACATTGGTGAGGCCAAATTTGGAGTATTGAATGGAGTTTTGGTCACCTAACTACAGGAAACATATCAATAAGATTGAAAAAAATGCAGCGAAGATTTACCAGGATGATGTTCGAACCTCAGGAACTGAGTTACAGGGAAAGACTAAACAGGTTGGGTCTTTATTCCCTGAGCGTAGAAGAATGAAGGGAGATTTGATAGAGGTATTTAAAATTATGACAGATATTGACAGAGTAAATGTAGAAAGCATTTGAGGGGAACTGAGGGGAAGTGAGATGCAAACCAGAGGACATTGGTTAAGGGTGAAAGGGGAAAGGTTTCGGGGAAACTTCTTCACACAGAGAGTGGTCGGAGTGTGGAATGAGCTACGAGCTAAAGTGGTGAGGGTGGGCTCAATTTTAACATTTTAAGAAGAATATGGACAGGTACATGGTATGGAGGGTTATGGACAGGGTGCAGCTCAGAGGGACAAGGCAGAAAAATAATTTGGCACTAACAAGAAGGGACAAAGAGCCTGTAACGTTCTATGGTCTATCAGCGTCACTGGATCCATTTTGAAGTTTGCTTTCTCCCATTTCACCTTACTTTGTACATACTTTATTCAAACAGAAATTTCCCATCCAGCTAAGTTGTGCATTATGAGCTGATTGTGTTCTACAGTTGCAGTGTATTCTTATGACACAGAGGGTTATTCAAACCAATTGTGTTCATACCAGCTTATACTCTCTCTAACCCTAGCCCACTTTCCCCTTTTAGATTCTTTTTCTACAGGGTATTTCAAAATATTTAATTAATCTAACAGCATGTATTTCAACATGGAAGAAAATTATCAGAAGAAATCCATGTAGTCAAGGAGGGAAAGCATACAAACTCCACAGATAGAATCCATGGTTAGGAATTGAACACAGGTCTGTGGAGCTGTAAGGTGGCATAATTAACTGCTGTCCCATCCCTATCCCTCCATGTCCTCATTCATGACCTAATAGTGCAGACAGGCAGGCTCCAACAATCCCTAAGCTCACTCAAAATGCCATGCTTTCAGGCTCGGCTTTCAGTTTTTCACCCATGGAACTGAATTCTGTGGAAACCTTCATCTTACAGGAAACAGAAGCACTGAGAACAATTCAGGTCAATGCACTTCTTTAAGACATTGAAGTGTTTCCTGTGCAGCACACATTTCATACAGACAAGCAAGAGCACAGCACAGGAACAGTCCCTTCGGCCCATGTGTCTGTGTGAACATGACAGTCTTATTTCAACATTATTATCTCCTTAACTCTTTGGAGTCGACACATAATTACAAGAACTACATTAATTTAATAGCTTATTTTGATGTTTCAGCCTCACAATTTTTTTCAAATGCAACTATAATAAGAGTGGTATCTTGAAGGAACACAATTAGGGCAGAATCACCTTCAATGGAGAAAGGCATTGTAACTTTTAAAAAAAAATTCATTGAATTTAGACATACAGCACAGTAACAGGCCCTACAGCTCGATTACACCACTGCACATTTTGAAGAGTGGGAGGAACACCCAGGGGAAACACATGCAGACACGAGGAGAATGTACAAACTCCTTACAGACACTGCAGCTTCAAACCCATGTCGCTGCCACTGTAATATAGTGACCGACTGCTAAGATAAATCCATGCCCTCAGCCCTGCCTGTGTCTAATTGACAATTATTGCATTATTTCTGCTAAAACCTCAGTGTTTGAAGGTAAAGAAAATAAAAACACACATAAATAAATGCTGGACGAACTCAGCTGGTCTCTAAGCGTCCATAGGAGATATATCATGTTTCCTCGAGGTTTCAGCAAAAAAGAAACAGGAAGGCATCTGAATAAAAACTGGAGAGAGCAAGGAGGAGGAGTTCAATATCAATTTTTAGTGAGGTACGTACAGTGCATTCTAACTGTTCACTCACAGCGATGAGAGCAGGAAATAGATGCAAGCCAGCCAGGCGAAAGGTGGACTCTGGACAAAGTCTAAATAACATTCAATCAATTTTTAGGAAACCATCACTGCGCCTGCAATTCAAGTGCATGGTGTTCTTTGAATGAAGACAAGCCCTCTACAAAAATCTTTTCTAAAAAAAAAGGAAAATACTCAAATACTGTAGATACTCGTGCTGTATTCTGACATCTACAAGCTGTGACATTGGAAAATTGCAACAACAAATGGATTGACTGGACCAAGATTGCACCATCAAATAATATGACAATATAATGTAGACATTCCAAATTACCAGTTAAACTTGATAATCTGGCATCTGTTTGGAAATCCCAATGGTTCACCATCTGGCACATTTACTACAGTTTTACCAGGGTTCCTTAATGGCATAGTCAGTCAATGCTGCTTTGTGCAGTTGGTCTCACCTCAAGAATGTTCACCTCCACATTTACATCATGGCTGTGGTCTAGTTTGGAAACAAAATCTAAGATGGCATTAACAGGCAGGTGATTGGTGTGCGAGAGAGCAATGTCACCACACCTTCCATCACTTTGCTGATAGTTGAGTGAAGGCAGTGACTGGCTGCATTGTATTTATGCTGCATTTTATGAATGGGTGTACATGGCCAATTTTCCACACTGTTGGGTGGATAGCAAAGCAACATATTATTTTTCTCCACACTTCAGAAGATCATTTCAAATAGCCACCACTCTTCCTGAGCAAGCTCCTAATTTCATTCTGAAATCTGATTCGTGAATCAGTGCAGAGGAAGATTTTCCTATTTCTATGCTTTTTGACAACATCGCTATGTTCCAGCCTACATGTTTATAGTCTGTGAAGAATTTAATACCAATAAATTTTATTCTAATCCCACTCTGTTTGTGTCAAACCACAAAATCTGTGTGGAGGAACTGTTAATTTTTGTGGACATGCTGCCAAAGGGGATAGTCAAATTATGAAATAGACTGCTAACAAGGCAAGTTTAAGCAGAGTGAACTATCAGGGAAACAACGAGACCAATGAGAATGGCTTCAGTTCAGTGGACAAAAACCTATGTTATCCCTTTCATTCATCTGAACAATGATTTATTTCTGTGACTCTTATTCAAATGTTCAATCTCAAAAAACAATTGCTGCTTGACTATTCACACAGGAGTACAAACACCAACCTGTTGACAAGAAAATACTGGGCTTCTTTTTTTAAAAAATTTTTATTTTTCACACAATAAACCATACTGACCAAAATACATACAGACATTTTACTCTTGAATATATCGTGTCATTTTCTCCCCTTTTTCCCCCCTCCCTTCCCTCCCTCCCTTCCCATTTATTCAAAGTTCAATCTATAAAATACATTAAATCTGTTAAACAATGTCGTCACTTAATAAAATAAACAAGAAATTTTTATCTTTTACTTTTACATACTGAGTCAGTTCATTTCGTTGTCTTCTCCTTCTGTCATTTTAGGCGTTGGAGGTTCATGGTAGGAGTTCTCTATTGTATTTCATGTATGGTTCCCATATTTGTTCGAATATTGTGATGTTATTTCTTAAATTATATGTTATTTTTTCTAATGGAATACATTTATTTATTTCTATGTACCATTGTTGTATTCTCAAGTTGTCTTCTAATTTCCAGGTTGACATAATACATTTTTTTGCTACAGCTAAGGCTATCATAATAAATCTTTTTTTTTGTGCTCCATCCAAATCGAGTCCAAATTCTTTATTTCTTGTATTACTTAGAAGGAAGATCTCTGGGTTTTTTGGTATATTGCTTTTTGTGATTTTATTTAATATCTGGTTTAGATCTTCCCAAAATTTTTCCACTTTCTCACATGTCCAAATTGCATGTATTGTTGTTCCCTTTTTTCAGCGAAAACATCTGTCTGATACTGTTGGGTCCCATTTATTTAACTTTTGAGGTGTGATGTATAGCCTGTGTAACCAATTATATTGTATCATGCGTAACCTTGTGTTTATTGTATTTCTCATAGTTCCGGAGCATAGCTTTTCCCATGTTTCATTCTTTATCTTTATGTTTAGATCTTGTTCCCATTTTTGTTTAGGTTTACAGTTTCTTTCCTCGTTTTCCTTTTCTTGCAGTTTGATGTACATGTTTGTTACAAATTTTTAAATTATCATTGTGTCTGTAATCACATATTCAAAACTGCTTCCTTCTGGTAATCTCAGACTGTTTCCCAATTTGTCTTTCAATTAGGTTTTCAGTTGGTGGTATGCAAACCTTGTATCGTGAGTTATATTATATTTGTCCTTCATTTGTTCAAAAGATAATAATTTATTTCCCGAAAAACAATTTTCTATTCTTTTGATCCCTTTTCTCTCCCATTCTCTGAAGGAAAGGTTATTTATTGTGAAAGGGATTAGTTGATTTTGTGTCAATATTAATTTTGGTAGGTGATAATTTATTTTATTCCTTTCTACGTGAATCTTCTTCCAAA
The DNA here is from genome assembly GCF_036971445.1 of Narcine bancroftii. Lineage (NCBI taxonomy): Eukaryota > Metazoa > Chordata > Chondrichthyes > Torpediniformes > Narcinidae > Narcine > Narcine bancroftii. The sequence goes on from NC_091474.1 coordinate 80,797,969, forward strand.
TGTTGAGCAGATGGTGCAGTACTGGTGAATTCCTACGTTGCACCAATTTTTCATCCCACTTATAGAGTATATGCTCAGGTATCTTCTCCCCTATTTTATCTACTTCTAATCTGGTCCAATCTGGTTTTTCCTTTGTTTGATAAAAATCTGATAGGTATCTTAATTGTGCTACTCTATAATAATTCTTAAAGTTTGGTAGTTGTAAGCCTCCTTGTTTGTACCATTCTGTTAATTTATCTAGTGCTATCCTCTGTTTCCCCCCCCTTTCCATAAGAATTTCCTTATTATTTTCTTTAGCTCCTTGAAGAATTTCTCTGTTAAGTGAACTGGTAATGATTGAAATAGGTATTGTGTCCTTGGGAAGATGTTCATTTTAATACAGTTTATCCTTCCTACCAGTGTTAGTGGTAAGTCTTTCCAGTGCTCTAAGTCGTCTTGTAATTTTTTCATTAATGGCTGATAATTTAGTTTATATAGATGGCCGAGATCATTATTTAGTTGTATACCTAGGTATCGAATTGCTTGTGTTTGCCATCTAAATGGTGATTCTTTCTTAAACTTTGTGAAATCCGCATTATTCATTGGCATTGCTTCACTTTTATTTGCTTTGATCTTGTACCCCGATAATTCTCCATATTCCTTCAATTTCTTATGTAATTCTTTTATTGATATTTCTGGTTCTCTTAAGTATATTATAACGTCATCTGCAAATAGACTGATTTTATATTCCTTCTCTTTTATTTTTATCCCTCGTATTCTTGGAGGTCATGTTTGTATACATAATCCTCTAATCTTCTAATATGTAGATACTAATAGAACACAAAGATTTCTTCACAGGGATGACTGAACATGTGAAATCTCTCCCTTTATTCAGTCGTTAATAGTGATCATCTGAAATTGCAGCTATTGCAATTTTCCTTGAAATCACTGAAGTGGAGAATCTACACATACTCAAGTGTCTCTGAAGGGACTCTCTTGCTTCTCTTACTCTCATTGTTAGGGGTGTTGGGCAATGCTCATGGCGACTTTGCCTTTACGCATCTGTACGCTATTATTTATGTATTTGTTAATAAACCATCATCGTCATAAAATACAATCCAATTAATCAGTGCTTGAGTGATTAATCTGTCTTCAACCCGTGGCTGTCTGTTGTCATAGATATGATAATTGGCTCCTTAGGTGGTGTAAACTGAAATGTTCCTTCATGAGGTAACATCAAAAGCATTTGATGAATCTTACTGAAATGTGGATTTTCATCACTTATTTACCTATGAAGATGGAGGTGCGTCAGGGAAATAATTTCAAATTATTTAGCCATGATCTTCATAGCAGCATACTCTAGTTAAACACATCTTCTTCTTCATCCCCCAAGCCCAGATATGTTGGTTATGGGTTCAAATCTGGCGCTGTCTGTAAGCAATATGTATGTTTTTCTTGTGGCTGTGAGGGTTTCCTTCAATTTCTGCCCACCTGATAGGGTGGTAGGTTAATTGGGGTATTTGGGTGGCAAGGGGTTGTGGGCCGGAAGTGGCTGTTACCATGCTGGATGTCTAAATTAAATTAAAATTAAAGAGAGGATAATGAGAATTTAGTCAAAGGCAACAGAAATTAGTAAACACACCAAATTTCGGTCTTTTCAGCGTCTATAAGAGACAAAGATATATCGCCGACATTTTGGGCCTGAGCCCTTCTTCAAGGAAAAACCAGAAGAGGCAGAACCAGGATGTATCAGAAAGTCTCAGAATCCAAACAATGGGGGAGGAATCCAGACCAATAAAAGGTGTTAATTAGATATGATAAAGAACCAGGTAGAATTGATCATGTCTGTGCAAAAGGAGACAGAGAATGGAGAGACAATGGAGGAAGAAGGGGGTGGGGGTGGGGTGTGTTTAACGAAAGCCAGAGAAGTCAATATTAAACCATCTGGTGATCCGGGGGAGGGTGTCCAGGTGGAAGATGTGGTGTTCTTTCTCAATTTACGGGTGCTCTCAGTCTGGCCGCAAATGAGACCATAGACAAACATGTCGGCAAAGGAATTGGACGGGGATTTGAAATGGGTGGCCACTGACACATCCACGCTATTGCGGCGGACAGAGCCGAGGTGCTCAACAAAGCAATCTCCCAATCTGCGTCCAACCTCTTCGATGTAGAGGAGACCATAGCGTGAGCACCAGATGACCCCTGCAGATTTGCATAAAATAACAAGGGAGTTACGGAGGGGAAGGACTGGACCCTGTGGAAGGTGGAGAGGGGAGGAGAGGGGAATATGTGTCTACTTTTGTTGGTCTGGATTCCTCCCTCATTGCTTGAATTCTGAGATTTTTTGATACATCCTGGTTCTGCCTTTTCTGATTTTTCCTTGAAGAAGGGCTCAGGCCTGAAATGTCAGCGATATACCTTTGTCTCCTAGAGATGATGAATAGACCAGCTGAGGTCCTCCAGCATTTTGGTGTGTTTACTACAATCACAGCGTCTGTAGCCTATTGTGCTTCACTTGGCAAAAGAAATTAGAATAGTTATGAGAAGAAGCTATCCAGGGAAATGGAAAAGTCAAATCTATACAACACTGCAAACAGTAATTAATGGATTACAATAAATATTAAAAAGAAACAATCAACCTCCACGGAACAAGCCCTCAATAATTTCATTGGGCAACAATTTTTTTCCAAAACATTTGTTTACTGAAAAAAATTTGGGAATTTTGAGAGACAACTTCAAGCTGGACACAAATATAATTTCAGATATGCTATATAATGTAGGGAGTTGGAGAAACATTAAATTCACTTTTATTGAATTTAGCATGTTTAATTGCATAATGATACTGACACATTGCATTAGTTCAACTGACCTAAAAATGTTTTGCCACTGATTTTCGTTTGTACTCAGAATCTGATGCCTCTCGTGTCAGTGTCAAACAATAGTCGGACAGCTTTGATGGATTCCAGTTGCCCTGATACCACTTTTCCATGGTCGTGATGTCCTGGTGAAATCTTTCACTGTGTTTGTCACTGACTGCACCAAGATCAACAGTGAAGGAGTCCAAGTGCGAATGTAGAAAATTAATTTTCAATGATATGTAGCACTTCATGGATGCTTGAAATCACCTTAAAACATGACAGAAGTCACAAAAATAGGTTATATCTAAAAAAAAGGTACGTGATTGGAAAATGTTAAGGTGATTTTCACGATCAGCAGTCTAAAATCCATAAAATGCAGCCAAGAGGCAAAATCTTCATTGTCCAGTGTTATTGAAGGATGAAGGTATTGAACTGTGACAATGGATATAAGACCACGCATTGATTTCAAAAGATCATATGTGAATGTACCCTTCCAGCAGACAAATATGACTTGTATAGACCTCAGAATCGAAAACATGGGAAGTGCCATATTAAAGCCAGTTTGTGCTTTGTGAAATTTTAAATTGAGAAGTGACACAGAGCAAAGACCGTTTCATTTGAAACATAACCGGGCAGGGTTAACAAAAACACATGCTAAAATTTCCCACCAACTTTGCAGAAACATCTTTATAAAATTATATATATCTAGATACAAACATAGAACAGTACAGCAAAGGACATCTGTGCCAAACATGATGCCAAATTAAATTAATTCTATCTGCCTGCACGTTATCCATAGCCCTCCTTTCTCTGCACATTCACATGCCTGTCTTAAGTGACATTAAACTACACTATGAATGTCACCACATCACAGCAGCGTGTTTCGGGCATCTACTGCTTCACTCATCGCCTTTGAACTTTATCCATCTCTCCTGAAAGCTCACCCTCTTATCGTGTTTATGCCTCTCAGAATCTTATCAGGTCCCTCAGCCTCTTCAGAGAAACCCATCCGTTTTTTTTCAATCATACAGTATACTCTCTAATCCATGCAACATCGACGCCAACCTCTTCTGCATCTTCTCCAAAGCCTCCTCACCCTTTTCGCTATAGGATGAGCAGAACTACACAGGTGCATTTTGACCTTATCCACTCTCTCTCGAGCACAATGCCCTGGACTTCTCTCGCGGCGAAGACATCAACTGGTCGACAGAGACTGACATATCAACTAGGGAATGGTGCCGCTGACATTGGGACACTGCTTTGATATTGCGTAGAAAAGAATACGTGACCAAAACGCCAACCTGCAATCTTTGATTGAAAGGGAAGAGTGCCATTAACTAAAGGGACCATGTGATTTAGCTGACAGACCACCAGCCAGCTCCCAGTTGCAAAAAGCTAGCCATAAATCAGAGTACTAAGTGGCTCTTGTTGACGTTCTTTTTCCTTTAAGGACATGATGACAATTCATTTTAATGAATTATTGTACGTTGCTTACCATGCACTAGATTAGAAACAAACTTTTAGTTATCACAATCAGGGAACAGTGGAATTTTGATTTTTACTTTATGCTATGGATATTCAGTTCTTAGTCAAGGCTAAAACACGCAAAATAAAAATGTACTCGGGTCCTTGGTTATTATTTATCCCTCATCAACATCATATGATCCTGATCACAAAGTTTTTGTCGAGTCCAGCTGTGCACAAATTGAACACCATATCCCAGATGGCAACGGTGAGTGGACTTGAAAGAAAAATTCTCAACTCTCAAAAGAAAAGCTTTCAGGCATGCATTTATGTGGCATGGTTTGCTTTGCAATTAGCACAATGCGATTACAGTCCCAGCGATACCGGTTCAGGTCCAGCACTGTCTATACGTTCTCCCCCTGTTTGCATGGGATTCTTCCGGGTGGACTGTAGGTTAATTGGGGTATTTGGGTGGCATGGGCTCTATGTCGAGATTAAATTAACTTAAATGAATGAGCATTTGTTCTTCTTCACTCAACCGTAAGGAGTTTGTACATTCTCCCCATGTCTGCGTGAGTTTTCTCCAGGGGCTCCCACCATTCAAAACGTACAGGGGTTGGATGATAATTGGGTGTGATTTGGCTGCGCGGGCTCATGTTACTGTGCTCTATGTCTAAATTTAAATTTAACATTTAATTTAAATGTTAAATTTAAAGCTACTCACTGATTTTGAACGTTGCAATAATGATCACAAAACAAGCAATAAAGAGATATAAATGTAGCTCCAGATAAATTTGGGGACTTCATCTCTGATGCAGCGGGATAAGATGGCAGATTAAATTGCTGCTCGAGGACTATGGGTCAAGGTTTCACAGATCAAACCTCTTCATTTCTCACAGCTGCTTATGTGTTTTTTTATGAAAGACTACCATATTTGACTATAAAGCAACAATAACTACACATCAAATTAATTAAACATTCCAATCTATGGCAATGTGTTAGTCAATATAGCGAGGTTAAATAAAACAAACATTTGGCCAGATGCCTACCAGAGGAGAAAAGTATTTGAAGCCAGAAGCCAAATACTTTCAAACTCGATTGAAAAACATAACCAGAACTAGAAGGAACATAACCAGAGAGGAATGATAGGATGGGGTGGTGGTGTAAAGGGAAAGCTCTTCCTTCTTTTTCCTAATGTAAGGGGCATCAGGCAACACTCATGGCAATTCTTTGTTTGCTTATGGGAGACAAAATTTGAGGTACTTCATGTATATTAGATTTTAATGTATTCTTTAAGGTGAAGGTTCCATTACGGTCACGTAATACTACGTAACATACATGAAATTCTTTAACTTTGACAACTATAAGGAAGACAGAGAGTCGCCACTTTGTCAAACACCCCTCACAGAAATGAGGTCACAGCAAGGAGCAAACTCACGACCCCTGGTTTACAAGACCTGTGGACTAACCACTGAGCTATCAGAATCTCTTATCAGAGCCTATTACATGACAGTGAAAGGAACCTTTGAAATTTTGAAGGTGATGGATGGTTTGGGGACAGGCGAGAGGTTGAGTGTTTGTGGGGAGACTATCATTAAAATAGTGGAAGCTGCTTGAAAGGTAAAGTTTGGAAAACTGAGTGACAACAGAAAAATAATAATCAGGACAATGGAAAGCAGTAGCCTCAAAGTTATATTACTGGATTACTATCCTGAGGGGTAGATTGGTGATCTGGAAAACTGAGTTTGATCAATATTATACCAGCTGGCAAATTCACGCTGTTCACTATGCTCTTCAGGGAAATTGTCCAATTCACCCAATATCTGCAGACAACTTATCCCTACAACATGGCAATGCTGATCTAGCTCGTGATGCTCATATCCCATGAATGAAATGATAAAGAAAAACAACAAATCAAAAAGAAATTCCATGCAAATGTTTCAACAACAGGAAAAGAAAAATGGAGATCCAAAACCATTAGTTATTACTAATCCATGGCCACGATTAATAATATCAGTAAGATAGTGGCCAACAGAAAGGTCAAAGGAAGAAAGTGCTAAGATACCAACTCAGTTTTCAGGTGGCTCTGGATGACACAATCGTACAAGGATTGTATGACAGTGAGCAGAGGTTATTACTAAAGAGGAAAAGCAAAGTCACACATTTTTGTTTAACAGTAGCTTGATAAAATTTTGTTGATGTTATGATGCTCAGACAATAGCTCATATTTTTGGAGTGTGTGTCAAGATGCAGCAGCTTTTTAATATCTCCTCACCCTTACTTCTTTAGATAAAACTCCGCCTACAATGTGCATTGCAGGCAACGAACACCTTGAACCAAAGTCCAGGCAATCAGAATTTGTGGTCATGAACAAGTGATGAACTTCAGTGTTAGCCGCAGCGTCATAAAGCAAACAATTCATATTATAACCATCTTACAACATGACTATAAAAAAATTAAAATAATCGTGCACGAAAAGTGAGGCAGCGTCTTTGGTTCATTGATTATTCAGGAATCTGATGGTAGCGGGGAAGAAGCTGTCCTTGTGCCGCTGAGTGCTCGTCTTTAGGCTCTTGGACCTTTTTCCAGATGGTAGCAGTGAAGAGGACATGGCCTGGGCGGTGGGGGTCTTTGAGGATAGAGGCTGCTTTTTTAAGCCACTGCCCCATGTAGATGTCCCGATGGAGTGACGTCTGATGCCTGTGATGTTTCAGACTGAGTTAACAACCCTCGGGAGTTTATTCTCGTCCTGAGTTATTGCCTCCGTACCAGGCAGTGATGCAACCAGGGAGAATGCTCTCCATGGTACACCTGTGGAAGTTTATGATAGTCTCTGGCAACATACCGAATCTCCTCTGGCACCTCACAAAGCCTTGTAGCCGGTGAGCCTTCTTTGTGATTGCATCAACGGGAAGGCTCCTGGATAGATCCTCAAAGATGTTGACACCAGGAATTTGAAGTTCTTGACCCTCTCCACTACTGGGCCTTCAATGAGGACTGGGTCATGTTCTCCTGACTTCCTCCTGGTCCATAATCATCTCCGTGGTTTTGCTGATGCTGAGTGCAAGATCGCTGTCGTTACACCATTCAACGAGCTGAACTACCTCCCTCCTGTATGCTTCCTCACTATGGTGTCATGAGCGAACGTACATAGCATTGGAACTGTGTCTGGCCCCAGCCATGGGTGTATAATGAGTAGAGCAGTGTGCAAACCCGCATCCTTGGGGTGCACCTGTGTGGGTAATCAGTGAGGAGGAGACTTTGTTTCCAATTTGTACTGACTGTGGCTTTCCAATGAGAAAGAATCCAGTTGCAGAGAGAGGTACTGAGGCCTAAAGTTTGTAGCTCCTTGAGGAATAATGGTATTGAAGGCCAAGCTGTAGTTGATGAAGAGCAGCCGTATGTATGAATTGCTGTTTTTGAGGTGATCCAGAGCTGAGTGGAGAGCCAGCGATATTTCATCTGCTGTGCAGCGATTGTGACGACAGGCGAATTGCAGCGGGTCCACATCTTCGCTTTGGTACATGTTAATCCTGGCCATGACCAGCCTCTTGAAGCATTTCATCACAGTAGAAGTTAATGCTACTGGACACAATTCTTCTTGGGTACTGGGATGATTGATCCCCTTTTGGAGCAGGTGGAAACCTCTGACTGTAGCAATGATAGGTTGAAAGTATCTATGAATTCTCCAGCGAGTTGGTTGGCATCGATTTTCAGTACCCGTCAGGACCTGAAGTCTCGCGAGGGTTCAAGCTCTTGAATGATTTTCTGACGTTATCCTCAGAGACAGATATCACAGGGTCCTCAGCCTTTTCAGGGATTCTAGTAGCATTGTTTGGCTCTTCTTCTCAAAGCAGGCATACAAGGTGGTGTTCCTCAGGGATCAGTGCTGGAACCATTGTTGTTTGTCATCCATATCAATGATCTAGATCAGTGGTTCTCAATCCTTTTCTTTCCACTCACATACCACTTTAAGTATTCCCTCTCCCATAGGTGATTAGTAAGGGATTGGTTAAAGTGGCAATTGAGGGAAAGAAAAAGGTTGAGAACCACTGATCTAGATCATTGATATGGATGACAGACAACAATGGTTCCAGCACTGACCAATTGAGTCGTTATGTGCACGGTTTCATAATTCCAAAGAAAATGGGCCAATGGCAATTTTTCTCAAGCAAAATATTTCAGTAACAATTGGGTCTAGAGCAGTGTCTCTCATCCTTCCCTTCCCACTCACAGACCACCTTAAGCAATCCGTTACTAATTACAGAGCACTAATGTCATCGGGATTACTTAAAGTGTTATGTGAGTGGAAAGAAAAAGGCTGAGAACCACTGATCTAGATGATAATGTGGTAAATTAGATCAGATAATTTGCAGATGACACTAAGACTGGAGGCATTGTGTCAGTGAAGAAGGTTTTCAAAGCTTGCACAGGAATTCAGGACCAGCTGGAAAAATGGGCTGTACAATTGCAGATGGAATTTAATGCAGACAACTGTGAGATGCTGCATTTTTAAAAGACAGACCAAGAAAGGACATACAGGTACTCCCTGACTTGTGACCTATGCGACTTGCATACAATTGCACATACGACTGAATTTTTTTTAAATAAAGAGAAAATATAAAACCTAACACGATTACGGTGAAAATAGAGCCTATCTATGATGGCCACCATGTTGGCTGGTCGACAACCTCTTGCGAGAACTGGTCTTAGTGGCTACCACATTGAGATAGTTCACTGCATTTTAACTCCTTTTGTCCCATTTTTCAAAATTCTGTTGCTCAATACTCTGACAGTCAGGCACATTTTAGAGGCCAGGGTGCTCATGGTCCGCAGCAAAAGAGAGAATGAGAAGGATTCGGAGATAGAGAACGGAAAGAAGTTGATAGTTTTACTCTTCAGTATCACAGGTAGGGCAATTCCCCGACACATGTCCATTCCGACATACGACTGATCATCCAGAATGGAACATGACGAATGTCAGGGAGTACCTGTACATGGTAAATGGTAGGGCACTGAGGAGGGATCTGAGAATGCAGATACATAATTCTCTGAAAGTGGCATCACAGGTGGATAGGGTTGTAAAGAGAGCTTTTAGCATATTGTATAGGAATTGGGATGTCATGGAAAAGTTGTAGAAGACACTGGTGAGGCCATATTTGGAGCATTGTATGTAGTTTTAGCCACCTAACTACAGGAAAGATATCAATAAGGTAGAAAGAGTGCAGAAAAGAATATTTGGATGATGCCTGGCCTTCAGGAACTGAGTTACAGGGCAAGGTTAAACCAATTAGAACTTTATTCCCTGGAGCATAGAAGAATGAGGGGAGATTTAATAGAGATATTTAAAATTAAGAGGGGGATATGTAGGTTGGCTTTTTCCCTTGAGGGTAAGTGAGATACAACCCAGAGGACATAGGTTAACATTGAATGGGGAAAAGTTTAGGGGGAATTCACACAGAGTGGTGGGAGTGTGGAACAAGCTGCAAGCTGAAGTTGTGAATGTGGGCTCAATTTTAACATTTTAGAAGAATGTGGACAGGTACATGGATGGGAGAGGCATGAGGGCTATGTACTGGGACTAGGCAAAATAATAGTTTGGCACAGAGTAGAAGGGCCAAAGGGCCTGTTTCTGTGTTGTAATGTTCTGTCTAGTTGTTCATCTGCATGTTTTGCACTGAGGATCGGAGAATGCTGTTTTGTTGGATTGTGCTTGTACAATCACATTTCAATAAATTGATCCGACTTATATGAGAATGGCACCTGCCAACTCAGTTTTACTTCCAGAAGTCTGTAACGCTTTGTATAACACTGCGTTCGAACAGTTTAGTCATTTATACGGTTTGTGTCTCAATTTGTTGAGCAGGCAAGGTGATGTCAAATGAATACATTATGCATTTCTTTTGTTTAAAAAGCATATAATTCAATTTCTGCTCTGGGCCTTTCCAAAATTCCGCGTTCTCACAAGACAACACTGCTGAACAATCAAAGAGCCACACAGGAAATTGCAGGTTCAAAACCTATTTTAGCAATTCAAACACAGGAATCCAGGCTGAAAATAAAGTTGGGGGGGGGGGGGGAGAGGGGGGTCAACTCAGTGACTTGCTCAATATTTATCTCTGAATTATTAATACTGAAAATAGATTATCTGGTCATTATCTCATTTCATACTGGGAGCATAAATATGTCTGAGTTGGTAACCACCAGTTTTTCACACTAATAGTTACCATCTTTCAAAAGCCTTCAATTGGCTGTAAAATGTGTTTTTTGGGGGGTGGGGTGGGGGGAAGGGGTTTGGGAGAGGGACTGGGCTCCAAGGTCATAAATTACATTTCTTAAAAATGCAAGTCTTTCTTTCTATTTCTTAACCGCATGTTGCAAAATATCCTAAAATTAAATAAAAACTGCTGATGCTAGAAATCTGAAAATAAAAAGGAAGTGCTGGAAACACTCAGCAAGTCAGGCTGCATGAGTGGAATGAGAAATGTTTCATGTTCAGAACTCAGAAAGAGAGATGACAGTTTAGGTTTCCGAGGAGGTTGGGGTGAGAGGATGGGAAATAAGGGGCATTTCTCAGCAAAGCTAAAATAAAGTCATTTATTTCCGCCCCCTCTCCCCATCCCAGATATATACTGCAGCACCTCATAGCCTGAATATTGTCTGATCTCGGAAGCTAAGCAGGCTCAGGACTGCCCAGTACTTAAAGGGGAGACCCTAGGAACACCAGGTGCTGTAGGTTTTTATGAGGGGTGCTGGACAAAGTGGCGAATCTCTGTCTGCCTAACGGTAGAGAAAAGTTAAAGAATTTCATGTATGTTACATTCTAAATGTAGTGTTACGTGACAACAATGGAACCTTCACCTTTACTTGATATCATCCTTCTTTAATCTTGATAAAGGGCCCGACTCAAAACACTGACCATTTCTACCCACAAATGTTGCTTGACCTGCTTAAAACTCCAGCATCCACAGTTTTTATTATCACAGGGCCATTGAGACCAGACTAGGCTTTATCTGCAACACATTGCTAATACTGCTATTGTGTAGTTTGTATAAAATATTGAATACTGCACCTTCCACAAAGTCATTCTCAGTGTAGGTTTGCTTCTGCGACCTGTTGTCGTCATCATCCTCCTCATTGTCCTCAACGTTAGCCTCCTCTTCCTCAGGGTTATTCAGCACCTCCAAGCCAGCCTCGATGGCTTCAGCAAAGTCATCCCGTCGATCTTTCCTCACCACTTTCTCCTCTGGGTGCCGGGTCAGCCCCATCTCTAGCTGGTACACTTTATTCAGAGTGAAGCTTTCAAAAGGCACCACCGCGTACTCGCTGGGCACCCTGGCACCCACGCTAACCTCAGCCTTATCAATCTGAGAGTGCAGAAACTCCAACAGATCGTTGGGCAGAGTCTCCTTGCTGTTCGGTGCTCCTCCCGTGTTTTGAGATGGTCCTTTTTTCTCTTGTACATTTTTCAGCTTCTCACTCATTTCCAGCAACTCCTGCTTCAGTTGGGTGATCTGGCGTTTGAGGCTTGCAGCCCGAGTCAGGTAGTGCTCCTCCTGTTCCTGAAGAAGAGCTTGATAATACTCTTTACCGTACTGTTTGCCTGGGATGCCAAGGAGGAGGGAGTCACTATCTGGCCGAGGGGTGCATTCCAACAAGTACAACAGGGAAATGAGACTGAAAAATAGAGCAAGGCTCAGCACCAGGCGCCTTGTCCAAACTTTGATTAATAGGCTTCGGCGAGGCATTACTTCAACAACGATGGCACACTCCACTCAAGCTTACTCCAATTGAGATACAGAAAGAATAAAGTAAAGGAGCATACAATGTTGGCAGTGGATCCAATGTGAATGAAATTTGGTTTCCTCCAAAGTTCACAAAAACACAAAATAAACCAATCCAAAGGAGTTTTAGGGCTTGTCCTCAGCAGTGGGGTAGTACGATGAATAAAGAGCTTTGAACCAAGTGCAATTCAGATGATTCAACAATCCTTCAGTACAAAAAAATGGACCCTGGCCATGGTTTATCTCTTCTCTGAAAGAGAGCTCCAATCCATTCCCAGCAAGGCTCCTTTTACTGGCCAACGGATTTTCATGGAGTGGCGCCAGTTCCGTTTTATTGGAATGAGCCTACAGTCTATTTGCTTGAAGTTGAAGGAAGCAATTTCCAGTGAAGTTGGGAGCCAATCAAGCTTCATGCAGGCAAGGCAAACCTCAAAGGGTAACTGCTGACAAAGAACAGGCAACTGAACAGTTTAATGCACCTAATTAAACAGGTCAGACTTTTGAAGTAGCTAAAGCCCAGTGAAAATACTTAATAGGGTGCAGATCACCAGATGCCATGATGTCAAAAAGAAAAAGAACTTTAGAGTGTTTGTTAAACAGCCTTGATTTTTCCATTAATTATGATGGGCTTCACAGTAGCTTGTTGCTGGCTGTCTTTATCCAGGGTTTATTTGCTGGCTTGACATGGATTACTGACCTTGGAGTCTGTACCTGGAAAGAACAGAGAGAAAATAAATAAAATCAGGTTAAAGTTGTAGGGGGGGGGGGGGGGAATGTTCCTTTCAGGACAGCAAAAGCAACATGCACAGCTTTAAAGATTCAGTAACACTGAGCTAATAACTCCATTGGCAGATATTTAAGCATGAGTAACATCCTTCACATAAAAAAAACCATAACTTGAATTTATACATCACTTTTAATGTTTAAAATACCTCAAAGTGTCTCATAGCAGAGTAATCAAACAAACTTTGATTCTTGGAGCTCATCCTACGGTGAACAACTTTTCTGTTACGGACAATGGTTATGTAAAGATAAACAATGTTGACAACAGACTCAGATTTCAGAGTACATACATGACATCACATACAACCCTGAGATTCTTTTTCCTGCCTTAATCTTGATTGGACTTCTGTTGGTTATATGGACTGACAGAGGAGGAGCAAAGACAAATGAGGAAATCTTGAGACTAGACTAGTGAAAGCATGTCCAGTAATGGAGCAGCAATGGAAATCTGTAATACACACTAGATCAGAATTGGTGAATCATAAAGATCTGAGTGGATGTAGAAGGTTGAGGAGATAGGAAGAACAAGGCCAGAGAGGAACTTGAGCACAAGGATAGAAAAATTAACTGAAGGAATTTTGTTCTAACTTCTCAAATACATTATCAGTTACAAAAGAAAACAAACAATGTTAGAATGAAACATTTTCACAATACAGTAAAACCCTGGTAACCAGAATCCAAGCAAATGGCAACGTCAAGCAACCTGCAAAATAAAATCATGGAAAATAAATTTTAAAAGTTAAAATAAATAAGAATAAAATAATAGGTTAAAAAACATCTCAAATTTAACATTTTAAATGTTCTTTGGTGAAGATGGGAGCAAATATTCATTGGTCATACTTTGCTCATAGCAGCTGTTTGAATAAAGATATGTGAAATAGCAATGGCATCACCCAGAATAAAGTACTGGTTAATGCCTGTTGTCGTTGAGGTGACTTTAAAAGTGTCTCCTTTTTCCTGTTTAGTAAGAGTTGCCTTGTTCAGAAGCTTTATTTGTAATTTATGGGTGGGGGGGGGGGGGTAATAATCCATAATTTATCTTCCGGGCATCTGGAGGTTTCTCCCCCTACATGAAGGGAAGGAACCTGCAGTTGCATCGATAGTTAAATGTTTTCCAAGAATTTGATTGAAAATAAGGTAAAATGCTTTGAAGTTTATATGTTCATGCAAGTGAAGTTTATTCAGTGTAAGTACAGTCTGTTATTTTTGTCTTTTAAGCCGTTTATTCTTAATGCGGGTATATTAGTTAGGCATTGTATGAACAAGTATCAAGCAACCAGAAAATACACTTATCCGGCATCTACCAATCCCCATAGGTGTTGGCTATCAGGAGTTTTACGGTATAAAACAACAGAAATAACCTCAATAAAACTTAGAAAAGTGATACAATGCACTTGCATTATAAACAATTGAATGCAAGCAGAACTGGCAGATTTCCTATGATTCCCTTATGGACTCCAGTTTCAGTGCAAGGACAGAGTTTAGATGTCAGAATCCAAAGTAGAAGGGGCCTCTCAGAAGGGGGTTCAACTTTAAACCTTTATCCTGCATTGAAGAAAATCTTTGATGCCAATTTAATTACATGAGGAAAGTTTGATTTTCCTCATTCGAATTTACTTCCATACAAACAAGTTTCTTCAAACATCAAATATTTCCAAACCTCCAAACATCTAGAACTAAGGAGCTCATCCTAGTTGTTGATCCCTGACTCCTAGGGTGAACAACTTTTCTGTTATGGACAATGGTCATGTAAAGATAAACAATGAAAAAATGTTGGTGACAGACTCAGATTACATACATGACATCACACAGACATCACATACCACCCTGACATTCTTTTTTCTGCCTTAATCTTGATTGGGCTTTTGTGGTTGAAGCAACCATGTAACCTATTTGCCTACCAGCTTCTGACAGTTTCTCAGTGGTATCCAAGTTTAGCAATAAGAATAGTCAAAACCAACCATTTTGACATTTGTGGTAGAAGTTCCAGTCAGGAATGATGGCTGACCTTAAACCTATCAGGTCGATGCCATCATGGAATTAGAGCACAGTGATCTGTACCTTTTACTATCTGCCAAACAAAAATTAATTTCAACTTTTTATAAAATTTACCCCAATCTCAACAGCTTTTCAGTTTTCATCCAATTCAAATTTATTATCTCGTGTACCAATGAAGAGTGAAAATGTTTGTGATGCAAAGAAGTGCTCCTTAAAGAGCCTCTATCGCCTGTAGTTGGGTCTTCCTCCAGAGGAATAGTTCTCTCTGTACCCCATACACTTGCAAGAAGATATACTACCAGAAGTATTGGACACTATGAGTTGAAGAGGAGAGTGAAACACGAACATCTGCATATACTGTGATGAAGTAAAAATACACCGAAATGCTGGAGGAACTCAGCTAGTCTTTCAGCGTTTGTAAGAGGCAAAGATAATATTGCTGACATTTCGAGCCTGAGTCCTTCTTCAAGGAATAAGCAAAGAATAAAGCACAA
Source organism: Narcine bancroftii (assembly GCF_036971445.1). NCBI lineage: Eukaryota > Metazoa > Chordata > Chondrichthyes > Torpediniformes > Narcinidae > Narcine > Narcine bancroftii. Next base: position 80,813,329 of record NC_091474.1, read on the forward strand.
TCAGGAAAAATCAGAAAATCTCAGAATAGAGACAGTGCTGGCTGGGGGAGGAATCCAGACTGACGAAAGGTGTTATTTGGAATATGGGAGGGAGAGGTGAGAATTAATTTTGTCTGTGTGAAAGGCAACAGGAAAAAGGGAGAGAGACAGAGCTGGGGAAAGACAGCAGGGGAAGAAGCAAGGGGTAGGAAGGTCAATATCAATATCAATGGAGGGTGCCCAGTCAGAAGATGTGTTGTTCCTTCAATTTTCGGATGGTCTCAGTCTGACAGTGCATAAGACCAAGGAGAGACATGTCAACAATGGAACAGGAGGGGGAATTGAAATGGGTGGCCACTGGGAGATCTGAGATTGAGGAGGAGAAGCAGGCTATTATCAATGGACATCAAGTGAAGCAAGAAATTTAGCTCAGAGAGATAAAAGAATTACTTTGTGACCCAGATTTAATTAAATGCACTCGTCGACAAACAGACCTATCATATCAAATAATGTGCAATAAAAACATGCCACCTCAATTTTTATAGCAGACATTGATGGTGAAAGAAACAAGACACGAGGTTTGCCTTGTAGCTACAAAACAAAAGAATTCTAACAAGAATTTGGCTGTTTCCCTTCCAGTTGATGTCGTGCAATTAGAAAAAGTTCCTTCCTTTTTTGAACCAACATGAGCTAATCTGAAGACACGTCTCAGACTGTAAATTCTGGAATCCAGAAGACTGCATTAAGCTTCAGGTCCAGCATCTGCAGTTGAACTTCCTCTAACAATTTCAGAGCACGGAGGCCATGACATAACAAATCTACTTTTCCTCTGAGCATGCATCATTCTTCAGTCAGCTCAGGAACTGCATTGATGTTGGCCCCTTGTGGCGGGAAGAAAGTGCACTGGGCTGTAGAAAACGTGGTGAGTTTCCAGTTTACCAAACACGCCAGCAGTATTAGTAAGCCCTTAATATCTTCAGTACTAGCCAGTGCAGTGCATATTCAACAGTCCTGCACTCCAGAAATCCAACATCATACACTTGGCCATCATAGTTTCAAAGGTCTCTCTTTGCTTTTCTGCTGAAATAACTTACAAGTACATCTCATATGGTTTTGGTTTATCTCCTTACAATCCCTTTTTTGCATTAACACATCATCCCTTGTGTTCTCTAATCAGTCCTTCCCTCTAAACCACTCATGACCTAACCTGATGCTTTACACTATACCACTATTATCGCTAGGTCCTTTCAAACAGCCGTGTAGAATGGGGTTAACCAGTTAGCACCCCAGTTACAGGGCAGTTAGAAAGGGTCCAACCCGGTCAAACCTGTCGGTACTCAACCAGGTCCCTGACCTATTTCAGAGGAAGTCAGGGAACCCAGTTAAACTTACCTAGGTCTTGTCGACGGGTGATTTGAACAGGAAAATGGCTGACCTGCCTTTTCTGGTAACATCAGCAGTTGCATGTGCACGTCACCAGGTAGCCAGCATCTGAACATCCGGCAGTACTTGCGGGAGCGGGATCCCCCCTTAAATTGCCAGGTCCATCTCCCTCCAATCATACCTGGGTCCCAGGAGGGCTACTGAGGTGCTGCAATTTAAAAGGGGCTACTTTCCCCTTGTTTTTTGGCTTAAACACGGCCAGTCTCTCACCCCCATGAGAGTCCGCTGAGAGTCCGTATGTCAAATTGGGTTCTCCCTCCAGACGTACAGCCTTGCCAGCACATTTACCTGGATTTTCAGTTGAGATGTCATGAGAGTTTATTATAAGGCCTCACTTGCAATATGGGGTAGTTTTTAGCTCCTTATTTAAGAAAGGATGTGCTGGCATTAGAAAGGGTTTGGAGAAGATTCACAAGAATGATTTCTGGAAAGAAAGGATTAGCCACATGAGGAATGTTTGATGGCTCTTGGAGTAGTCCTTGGAGTTCAGAACAAATTCCAAAACCTGGGCCTCTGCAACTGGATCCTTGACTTCCTCATCAGAAGACCACAGTCAGTATTAATTGGAAACAACATCTTCTCCTCACTACAATCGACACAGGCACACTTCAAGGATGCGTGCTTAGCCCACTGCGCTACTCGCTCTATACCCATGGCTCGGCACAATTCAAATGCCATCTACAAATTTGCCGATGATACTGCAGTCATTGGTAGAATCTCAGACAGCAATGAGGAAGAGCACTGGAGGGAGATAAATCAACTAGTTGAGTGGTGTCACAACAACAACCTTGCACTCAAAGTTAGGAAAACTATGGAGCTGATTGTGGACCAGGAAGGTGAAATCAAGAAAACACAATCCAGCCCTCATTGAGGGGTCAGCAATTTCACATTCCTGGGTGCAAACATCTCCGTGGATCTGTCCTGGGGCCTCCATGTCGATGACATCACAAAGAAGGCTTGCCAGCGAAGTGAGGATTTTGAAAAGATTTGGTATGTCACCTAAAACCCTTGCAAATTTCTACAGGTGTACTGTGGAGAGCATTCTGTCTGGTTGTAGACTGGGCAGCATCACTGTCTGGTGTGGAGATGCCAATGGACAAGACAGGAAAAATACTACAGTTGAGAACTCAGCCAGCGCCATCACTGGGCATTAGTCTTCACTCCAGCAAGGACATTTATTTTTAAATGTAATTTATAACACTGTAATTCTGCCACAAAACAACTAATTTCTTGACATGTTTATGACAATAATTCTGAACGAGGGTGGACCTCTTAGAAGCATTTTGAATGTTGAAAGGCCGAGACAGAGTAGATGTGACAAAGTTGTTTCCCATGGTAAGGAAGTCAAGGACAAGAGGGCACAAGAGTAGCATGGTTGTTGGTGTAGCAGTTAGCGCTAGCGATTGGGACCGGGGTTCGAATCCCGTGCTGTCTGTAAGGTGTTGGTACTATCTCCCTGTGTCTGCATAGGTTTCCCCCAGGGACTCCGGTTTCTTCCCACCATTCAAAAAGAACTGGGGGTTGTAGGTTAATTGGATGTAATTGGGCAGCATGGGCTCGTGGGCCAAAATGACCTATTACCGTGCTGTATGTCAAAATTAAAAACAGTTAAACAACTTTAGGATTGAAGGACACCCATTTAAAACAGAGATGTGAAGCCATTTTGTTTAGCCAGAGTGGTGAACCTCTGGAATTTGCTACCATAGGCAGCTGTGGAAGCCAGATCGTTGGGGGTATTTAAGGTTCTATATATTTATGATTTTATAGTTTTATCATAAACACAAGTACAAAATACAGATGAAATTAAATCCTTCTTGCTGCAGTGACACATTCATGTGAATTAAAATAACACTGAACAATGAGAGGAAAAATAGACAAATGGATAGTCAAATGGATTGAACATTGGCTGAAAGGGAGAGGCCAGAGAGTGGTAGTGGATAATTGTCTGTCAGGTTGGAGGCCGGTGACCAGTGGTGTGCCTCAAGGATCTGTATTGGGCCCATTGATGTTCGTTATATACATTAATGATCTAGATGATGGGGTAGTGAATTGGATTAGTAAATATGTAGACGATACTAAGATAGGTGGAATAGTGGATAATGAAGAAGGTTTTCAAGGATTGCAGAGGGATTTGGGCTGCTTAGAAAAGTGGGCTGAAAAATGGCAGATGGAATTTAATGCTGATAAGTGTGAGGTGCTTCATTTTGGTAAGAAGAATCAGAATAGGACATACGTGGTAAATGGGAGAGCATTGATGAATACAGAAGAGCAGAAAGATTTAGGAGTAACGGTACATCGTTCCCTGAAGGTAGAAACTCACGTGAATAGGGTGGTGAAGAAGGCTTTTAGTATGCTGGCCTTTATCAATCATTGCATGGAATATAGGAGTTGGGAGGTGATGTTGAGATTGTATAAGACGTTGGTGCGGCCTCATTTGGAGTTCTGTGTGCAGTTCTGGTCGCCTAATTATAGGAAGGATATAAACAGAGTGGAGAGAGTGCAGAGAAGGTTTACCAGAATGTTACCTGGGTTTAAGCATCTAGAGTATAGGGAGAGATTGGACAGATTAGGTCATTATTCTTTGGAGCGTAGAAGGTTGAGAGGGGATTTGATAGAAGTATTTAAGATTATGAAAGGGATAGACAGAGTGGATGTGGATAGACTATTTCCGTTAAGAGGAGGAAAGATTAAAACAAGAGGACATGAGTTAAGAATTAAGGGGCAGAGGTTTAGAGGTAACATGAGGGGGAACTTCTTTACTCAGAGAGTGGTAGCCATGTGGAATGATCTTCCGGGAGAAATAGTGGCGGCGGAGTCAATTGTATTATTTAAGAAAATGTTGGGCAGGTATATGGATGAGAAGAAGATGGAGGGTTATGGGCATTGTGCAGGGAGGTGGGACTAGAAAGGGGTGTTTGGTTCGGTGCGGACTAGAAGGGCCTAATGGCCTGTTTCCGTGCTGTAAATTGTTATGTTATGTTATGTTATGACAGTGCAAAAAATGTTGTTTCAATTGTGTGACAGATCTTTAGTGGACCATTTAATTTTCCATTTTAATTCAAGATTCCAACTTTTAAAGACACAGTAAAACCCCTAGTACCCGTCACCTCTGGGGATTGGTGGATGCCAGATAAGTTAATTATCCAGTTGCTAGCACCAAAGAAGAGGTACAAGGACTGCCTAAAGAAATCTCTTGGTGCCTGCCACATTGTCCACCGCCAGTGGGCTGATATCGCCTCAAACCGTGCATCTTGGCGCCTCACAGTTCGGCGGACAGCAACCTCCTTTGAAGAAGACCGCAGAGCCCACCTCACTGACAAAAGACAAAGGAGGAAAAACCCAACACTCAACCCCAACCAACCAATTTTCCCTTGCAACTGCTGCAACCGTGTCTGCCTGTCCCGCATCGGACTTGTCAGCCACAAACGAGCCTGCAGCTGACGTGGACATTACCCCTCCATAAATCTTCGTCCGCGAAGCCAAGCCAAAGAAAGACAAGACAAGAGATTGCTTGTTGAGTGATTGGTGAACTAACAGTGAAGCATGCCAATTTTAAACTTCCATATTATTACCTGTTTATCTTCTGCATGATTATGCCGGTTGCTTGAGGCTGCCAGTCACTTGAATTTTGGACAACAGGGGTTTACTGTAATTTGAACATTCTCCTTTCTCAGGCTCCATCAAGCTTATTCAACCAGTTGAGATCCTTCTACAGAAGTCTGACTAAAACTACCAAGGTCCAGACAGCAGTTCAGAATAATCTTAGGGTTATTATGTTTTCAGGCAGCACGGTTGGCGTAGTGGTTAGCACAACACTTATACAGCGTCAGCGACCGGAATTGAGGTTTGAATCTCGCACGGTCTGTAAGGAGTTTGAACATTCTCCCTGTGGAGTTTGTACATTCTCCCTGTGACTGCATAGGTTTTCTTCAGGGGCTCTGGTTTCCTCCCACTGTTCAAAAACGTACCGGGGGTGTAGGTTAGTGGGGTGTAAATTGGTCAGCACAGGCTTTTCGGCAGTAATATGCTGTTATCATGCTGTATGTCTAATTTTTTTTAAATTTAATTTAAAATGACCTAACCAATGCCATTAGTCAAGCACACTGGTCAGACCTGTGTCTTTGATGTCTACCATTCAATGGTGGTCAGCTCACCTTTATTGATTCATAATGTAAAGTGATTGATCTCCCGAATGTGATTCTCAGAATCAACAATGAAGAAGGGTCATACAGAAGCAATAACTGAAATGTCAATGGAAGTTAGACTTTTTTCCCCTTAGGTCCACAACAGTAATTGAGTTCTCACCTGTCAATCAGCATTAAATAATAGCTATCAAAAGTACCATCAAGTCCCCTGAACATTCTACACCAAGGTTGTTGGTTGCTGGGAGGCCAGCACTTTGGAAATAGCTCCAAGCATTAGCTGAAAGGTTTCGATTCAAGGGATTCAGAATTGAAGCAGTGCCAGGCTTCATTCTCATCATTCTCTTGGATAGTGAGACGAGAATAAAGCAGAATCTCCTTTATAAAAATGCACAGAATGTACTGTGGATCCTGAATGTGGTTGTTCACGTTCCTCTCAAAATTAATCCCAACCAAATTTCCCACGTACCTTTTCACTTGCAAAGGGAATATTAATCTCAGGAACTCTCTACCCAATCCAATCAACAGACTTTAATTAAATAAAATTTTGATATAACTTAAAAGACCTAATCCAAATAACATGCTTAAATTTAAATTTTTAAAAGTTTAAAAATTTAGACATACAGCATGGTAACAGGCCATTTCAGCCCACGTGCCTGTGCCACCGCATTATACCAATTAACCTACAACTCTCAGTACATTTTCAAACGGTGGGAGGAAACTGGAGCCCCCAGAGGAAACCCACGCAGACACAAAAAGAACGTACAAACTCCTTACAGAGAGTGTCGGATTCGAACCATGGTCCCGATCACTAGCGCTGTACAGAGTTGGCCAAGCCCTATGCCAACTGTTCCTCTAGCTCTTTGGAAAAATCTATCCAATTAGTCTCATTCCAAGCAAGCGAAAGAGCAAGAGAAAAAAGTTCTCATCTGTAAGGAATATTTTCAAGTGGATCAGACATTAAGACATGGAAAGCACATAACTTCATCTTCCTCCATTTTGCTGAGAATCTGAATGTACTCAAAATGACAAATTGTTTATGAATTTAGACTCTGGAGTCCTCAAAATATAGCTGGTGAAAATGTGGAAGAAGGGGGAATTGAAGACATAGGGAGGGGAGACTCTATGATACAAAACAAAATATTTTCTGCAGTTGTTGCACCAGGACCCTCCAAATAGCAGATTCCATCCCCAAGAAATTAGAATAGGGTCACAGGAAGCAATTAAATTCTCGCAGTGGTCTTGGAGCCCTGACAGGAGATGAGACTAGCAATTTCTGTCCATTTTTATTTCTTTTGTACAACAGGACCCCTTTACAACTAAGGTAAACAATACATAACTAATTTTATCAAACAACATGGAGAATTTTAATAGGATAGCTTGTAAAGTGCAGTGTTGCGTAACTTTAAAAAAATTAAACAAGTAGATTATTTGCTGGCTGAAAGACATTTCCTTTGGACAGAGTCCAAGTTATTACAAATCTTAAAAGTTGATTGCTGCAGGACTGAAAATGAAGCTCCTTGTGTTCCATCAGAACTTACTGGTATTGAACAATAGATAGATATATTAAACACAACTTTAATGTTATAAATGTCCCAGTGCATCCCAGAAGAACACTGTCAAATAAAATTTGACACGACCACAAATAATAAATGATTAGAATAAGTGTCAAAATGTTTAGTCAAAGTTAAGTTCCAACCATAACAGAAGGGAACAAGCAGAGGACTCAGGCAAGAAGGACTGCCAACAATGGAGCAGCACTGCTAGAATGAAGTCAATTATTGACATCAAGTTATAAAGTAAATGAAATTGCACAATGGAACAGAGGTTTGAGCAGATTTTGAGTTGTAAGCAGATACCAAAGTAGTGATGATTACCAAACACTAACAATATTAAGACAGCATGTGTTTCAAAAGTGAAATGCCTCGAATGTAAATTCGAATGGTTATTTACATTTGCAACAGAATTTGAGCAGACCACGAAGGGCAGCACAGTTAGCGCAACGCCTTTACAGCGCCAGCAATCAGGACCGGACTGGGGTTCAAATCCCTCACAGTCTGCAAGGACTTTGTACATTCGCTCTGTGTCTGCATGGGTTTTCTCCAGGACTCTGGTTTCCTCCCAATGTTCAAAACGTACCAGGGGTTGTAGTTAATGGGGTGTAAATTGGACGCCGTGGACTCGTGGGCTGAAATGACCTGTTACTGTACTTGTATGTCTACGTTAACACTACATCACCTTTGTTGACCTCACCAAAGCCTTCGACACTGTGAGTAGGAAAGGGCTTTGGCAAATACTAGAGCGCCTCGGATGCCCCCCCAAGTTCCTCAACATGGTTATCCAACTGCACGAAAACCAACAAGGTCGGGTCAGATACAGCAATGAGCTCTCTGAACCCTTCTCCATTAACAATGGCGTGAAGCAAGGCTGCGTTCTCGCACCAACCCTCTTTTCAATCTTCTTCAGCATGATGCTGAAACAAGTCATGAAAGACCTCAACAATGAAGACGCTGTTTACATCCAGTACCACACGGATGGCAGTCTCTTCAATCTGAGGCGCCTGCAAGCTCACACCAAGACACAAGAGCAACTTGTCCGTGGACTACTCTTTGCAGACGATGCCACTTTAGTTGCCCATTCAGAGCCAGCTCTTTAGCGCTTGACATCCTGTTTTGCGGAAAGTGCCAAAATGTTTGGCCTGGAAGTCAGCCTGAAGAAAACTGAGGTCCTCCATCAGCCAGCTCCCCTCCATGACTACCAGCCCCCCCACATCTCAATCGGGCACACAAAACTCAAAACAGTCAATCAGTTTACCTATCTCGGCTGCACCATTTCATCGGATGCAAGGATCGACAATGAGATAGACAACAGACTCGCCAAGGCAAATAATGCCTTTGGAAGACTACACAAAAGAGTCTGGAAAAACAACCAACTGAAAAACCTCACAAAGATTAGCGTATACAGAGCCGTTGTCATACCCACACTCCTGTTCGGCTTCGAATCATGGGTCCTCTACCGGCATCACCTACGGCTCCTAGAACGCTTCCACTACCGTTATCTCCGCTCCATCCTCAACATTCATTGGAGCAACTTCATCTCCAACATCGAAGTACTCGAGATGGCAGAGTCCGCAAGCATCGAATCCACGCTGCTGAAGATCCAACTGCGCTGGGTAGGTCACGTCTCCAGATTGGAGGACCATCGCCTTCCCAAGATCGTGTTATATGGCGAGCTCTCCATTGGCCACCGAGACAGAGGTGCACCAAAGAAGAGGTACAAGGACTGCCTAAAGAAATCTCTTGGTGCCTGCCACATTGACCACCGCCAGTGGGCTGATATCGCCTCAAACCGTGCATCTTGGCGCCTCACAGTTCGGCGGGCACCAACCTCCTTTGAAGAAGACCACAGAGCCCACCTCACTGACAAAAGACAAAGGAGGAAAAACCAACACCCAACCCACCAATTTTCCCTTGCAACCGTGTCTGCCTGTCCCTTGCAACCGCTGCAACCGTGTCTGCCTGTCCCGCATCAGACTTGTCAGCCACAAACGAGCCTGCAGCTGACGTGGACATTACCCCTCCATAAATCTTCGTCCGCGAAGCCAAGCCAAAGATGTCTACATTAACATTATATTAGGCCACAATGGTGGTCTTCATCCAAGCATTAGCATCTCATATATTTGTTTTGGTAAAGAATAGTCTAGCAAATTTGAATCTACATCACATCATTATTCTTCTGAGACAAGTTAATAAAAAAAGTAACCTATAAACGGCAGAATTTTACTTATTCAGGAGAAAGGTGGCTGAGATCCCATTCACACACTTCTTTTAAACAACAGCATTCTTGATAGCAAAGTGCAATAACAATAATAAATGCACACAATATGGAAAAAGACACTTGCTCATTAAGTTAATTCCTGAAACTAGTTTTATTATCTTCCTAATTGCAGAGATTCACACAATACCAACATACTATTTTAATGTTTGATACACCCACCCTTTTAAGTGCCTTGTTCCTTTAAACTTTACATCTGGCTTCCACCTTTTCAACATCCCTCCCCCCGAGGTCACAATTAAGCTTATAATTAAGAAAGGTTGCTTCAGATGTAACCTTACATCTGAAGTTAAAGTCATTTATGACAACAAAGGCAAACACTGTGGTGGCAGGGCCAGGCAGCATAGATGAAGCTTTTCCAATTTTTTAAAAAAACTTTAAAATAAGAACCCTCAACAAACAGCTGTGTCTGCTACCAGGCTCTAACTCGGTCTACTTTTCAGATGAATAACGTACCCAAATCAGTCCACTCGTTCTCCAAGCTTGTTCAATTTTGTCTGGAAGGGAAGAAAGGCTCTTCAGTGTCTAACTACAAATGTCTTGCTCAAAGTAAAGCAGCCCATGTGTTTGTCATTACTCAAACCCGCTGCAACTGTCTGCAGCACAGACCTCTAGTACTTTATTTATTTGCTTTCAGTGTTGTCCTAGGCAGGAACCTGCAGCAGTCTGTAAAAACGCTGGATTTTTTTCCTAGCAAATTTGGAGGAGGGGAAGTTCGTAGGAGGGGAAGTTGGTAGGAGGAGGGGCACAAAAGGAAATGTGGATAACTGCTTTCTTGGCAACTGGATCTCTGACAAAACTAAACTCTGCTTCAGAGAACCTAACATTTTTCTGATCTCAAATGTTCCAAATCTCATCTGGTTTCTTTCCAATTTCCTGCTGAAATTATCCCAGATCTGTTAGCAAGATAGAAAAAAATTACAACAAGTTATTTTCAAATATTCTCCTCCATATTGTTCAAACCAAGTCTTTTACCTGAAGGAAGCAGCTTTAAATATGTGATTACACACTGATAATTAAAAGATTTATAACCAACATATACATTAAGCTGCAAGATAAGGAAAATGAAATAAACTATAAAACTAAGCAGAAGTGGGAAAAGGATCTAAACATAAAGATAAAAAATGAAGTGTGGGAAAAGTTATGTTCTGGAACTATGAAGAATACAATAAGCACAAGGTTACGCATGATACAGTATAATTGGTTACACAGGGTATATATCACTCCTCAAAAATTAAAAGAATGGGATTCAACATGATCGGATAGATGTTGTTGCTGTATGAAGGAAATGGAAACAACATTACGTGCAACTTGGGCATGTACGAAAGTGAATACGTTTTGGGAAGAACTAAATCAGATACTAAATTTTCTTTTTCTTTGGCTTGGCTTCGCGGACGAAGATTTATGGAGGGGTATGTCCACGTCTGCTGCAGGCTCGTTGGTGACTGACAAGTCCGGTGCGGGACAGGCAGGCACGGTTGCAAGGGAAAATTGGTAGGTTGGGGTTGGGTGTTGGGTTTTTCTTCCTTTGTATTTTGTCACAAAATAGCATACCAAAAAAACCAGAGATATTTCTTTAAAGTAACAAGAAGTAAAGAATTAGGCCTCAAGTTGGATAAAGTGCAAAATAAAATGCATTATTATAGCCTTAGCAATACCAAAAAAATGCATAATGTCAACTTGGAAAATGAAAGAGAGCATGAGAATACAGCAATGGTACATGGAAATGAATAAATGTATTCCATTGGAAAAAATAACATATAATTAAAAAAATAAAGTCACAATGTTTGAACAAATTTGGGAACCATACATGGAACATATCAGAGAGAGCTTGCCTACGACCTCCATCCCCGAAAAGATTCAGTGTGTAATAAATAGATGATGCATTTTTCTTGTTTATTTTCCTTTGTGTGAAAATATTGTTTTATGGTTAGGGAAAGGGGAAAAAAGTGAGAAAAGACCACTGTGTAAATTTAATGAGAAACGAGATATTAAAAAAAACAACAACTGCCTACACTTTATATCACCCATCACACAAAATCCTGCACAAGGCCCCATTTAGGTATTGCAGCAGGTCCCCACCCCAAATGCTTGCTGAAAGAGGAGGGGGAGAGACACAGATGTTGCTTTGACATATCTCACTTTTATAACATATACATTCTATTTTTTTAATCTTGCAACTATTTACAACTTCCTCATAAATGCATTTCCACTCTCCACCAGAGCTGCAACACAGTGTTGAGCTCCAGATTCTCGCCATTTTAGTCCAAGAGCTTATTTTTCAATTCTCAATTGCATTTAATTCTGACATACATTCCATTATATATCAAAAATGGTTCTACTACCAAAAAGACCAATGTAAAGCTAATTACAAAGAAATTACAATGCAAGTACAATATTTGAGTCATACTGCACAGAAACGTTCTTCGGCCAAATTTGTCCATTCTAACTGAGCACGTTCATTCGTCTGTCTTTGGCAAATATCCCTCTAAACATCTCTTATCCAACTACCTCTCTAAATGTCTTTTGAGCTTTGTAATTAGTTTCCTCTGGCAATTTGCACCACCCTCCGTCTGAAAAGGAGCCCCCTCAATTCCCTTTTAAGTCTTTCCCCTCTCTTCACGGAAATGAATGCTTAAAGTAGCAGTCTAAAACCAAAATACATAAACCAAAACAATTCATTTATAGAGGTCTTTATCACATCATTCTACATATGTGTGGTGGAAAGTGTGCTGACTGACTTTATCGCAGTCTGGTGTCAACACCAATGCCTCTGAGCGATAAGCCCCGCAAAAGGTAGTGGACACAGCCCAGGACATTATGATAAAATCCTCCCCCCATTGAGAACATCGACAGAGAACGTTACCGTTGGGAGAGCAGCAGCAATCATCAAGGACCCACACCACCGAGCACACGCTCTATTTTCGCCGCTACCATCAGGAAAGAGGTATCGGTGCCACAAGACTCGCACCACCAGGTTCAGGAACAGCTGCTCCCCCTCCACCAACAGACTCCTTAACAACAAACTCAATCAGGGACTCGTTTAAGGATTACTTTTGCACTTTATTGATTTGTTTTCCTTTGTATTGCAGTTTGTTTACATTTCTTTATTTGTTTACATGTGTACATCCAGTCAGTTTTGTATTGCCCTGCCAAAGTGGTAATTCTGCCTCGCCCACAGGAAAAAAATTCTGAGGATCTTTTGTAATGTACTCTGACAATAAATATGAATATGAATAATTCTGAAACTTCCATAAATTCCTTTCTGTGCAGCGAAATTGAGGAAATGTTGCATTTAAGCAATGTTTTAATGTGGCAAAACACTTCACAACTCACAAGGAGGGATTATCAAATAAAATATGACAAGTCATATGAAGTCAGGTACAGCATTTTTAACAGGATCATTGCAGCTTCTTCATCCTACTTCATTATAGGAAGGATGTGGAAGTTATGGAGCCGGTGCAGAGATTTACCAGGGTGTTGCCTGGATTGGGAAACAAATTTTATGAGGCAAGGTTGTAGAAATGGGCCTTTTCCCTTTGGAGTGTAACAGGATGAAAGGAGAGAGTAGAGATCTATGAGATTATGAGAGGCATAGATAGGGTGGGCAGCCAGCACCTGCTTCCCAGGGCAGGACTAGCAAACACCAGAGGACATCTGTACAAAGTGAAGGGAGGGAAGTTTAGGTTTTTTATGTAGAGAGATGTGGGTGTCTGGAATGCCTTGCCAGGGGTGGTGGTCAAGGCTAAAACATTGGAAACTCTTAGACAGGCACATAGGTTACAGGGGTAGGGAGGGGTTTACTACTCGTTTTAAGGAATGTATGGGTCGGAACAACATCAAGAGCTGAAAGGCCTGTACTGTGCAATAGTGTTCTATGCTCATACATTGAATTATTCCACAAAAATCTACTGGTAAAAATGTTACTTAAATTTTCACCAGAAGAAGCCGAAAACCCATATATTTTTCAATTCTATACACGACTATTAAAATTTCCCTGATCAGTGAAATAGCCATTAAAAAGTTGCAAGTCTGTGAGGAGAATTGGGATTAGCAACATACCCTTCTCCCTTGCTTTCTGCACACTGAAAATTCTTGACTCAACTTTTAAGTCCTGGCAACAGAAATGGACAAAGCTTCTGAACCACAGAGTGCCAGGGTAATGAATGAACACATCCATGCTTGGTCTGACATCAGGTTCACTCATTATTCGCACTGGAGACTGGTGCCCAGGTGGAGCATGAATATCAGTACTGAATTGACTGAGACCCATGTCCACCTTTGGTGAGGCTCCCAGACCACTGACCAGAGAGGAAATCATGGCTTCTGCACAAAGAAGTCCATCTTCACTACAGCCACCCTTGGCACAAATGCTTTTTTTCCCCCCCACTGTTCATCTTGAGTGCAAACCAGCCAGACAAAAAAATGAGACAAGTAATTTCCAAAAGGAAAGAACACATTGCATGCGAGAAGATGAAACCCACAAGCATTTCCCTTGTGTTGTGGCCAAGGATGAATGATGAAAAGAAGCTTGTAAAACTTGGTCATTTCAGCTTTGAAAGGGAATCTTTATGAAGAGATATACAAAGTTAGTCCAGCTTCTGGCAAGTTGGACTCTGAAAGGAAAGCTACTGGTAAAATGGTTAACCCAGGACTAAAGTCAGATAGACACAGGTTAGTGCTGAGAATGGTCATCAATGGCCATTCCAGTAATATGATTGAGAGCTAATTTCGGTGAAGTTGATTGGTGGGGATGGAGTTCATTTGTGAATATGGCTCACTGTATATAACCACCCCCTCCATTCCATTGACTCCATCTACATTTCAGATTCCTTGTCAGAGTATATACATGACATCACATAATCCTGAGATTCTTTTTCCTGCAGATGAGACAAAATTACCACTTATTGGCAGTGCCAAAAAAAACTCGACTCCACAAACATATGTAAGCAAATAAAGGTAAACAAACTGATTGTGCAATACAGAGAGAGAAAAAAAAATCAAGAAAGTGCAAAAGTAAATGTAATTTACCTAATTGACCCTAATTGAGTTTGTTGTTGAGGAATCTGATGGTGGAGGGGGAGCAGTCACTCCTGTGGCGCCTATACCTCTTTCCTGATGGCAGCAGTGAGAATAGAGTGTGTGCTGAGTGGTGGGGATCCATCAGAGAGCAGCAGCAATCCCTGTAGTTATCTTGATGGTGGGAGGGTTTTACCTGTGATGTCCTGGGCTACACCCACTACCTTTTTGCAGGGCTTTACACTCACAGGTATTGGTGTCCCCAAACCAGACCATGATGCAGCCAGTCAGCACACTTTCCACCACTTTCAAAGTTCAGATTTATTGACAGAATACATGCACCCTTAAAATTCTTTTTCCTGTGGGCCAGACAGATTTTTATTCATATATTTCTCTATTTACTGCATTACTTATCTATTTCTACATTTACTGCTGCCTTGGAAAAGCAACCAGTAAATTAAAAACTCATTCTGCCCCAGCCACACTCTCTTCACCCTACCACCAGGCAGATGATTCACAAATGTGAGATCACCCACCACTAGATTCAAGGACAGACAGTAGATTCCTGCCATTATCAGACCCCTGACAGTCCACACCAAAAATTATATTGCCAATTCTCTGCAGCTCCTTTCTCTGTTTTAGTTGCTGCACCATGAATGGAATATCTTGCTTGACTGCGAGCAAAACAAACTTTATCACTGCATTTTAGTATATGTGACAGTAAATTTGAACTTGAAAAAACTCAGCAGGTCAAAAAGTGTACTTTATGTTTCCGCTCCGTAAATGGTTATATGTAGCAAAGATAAAAAAAAGTATGTATCCATCGTTTTAGGCTGGAACCCTTCATCAAGGTACTAGCCTTTTATTGAACTTGAATCTTTGACATCTAGAAACTTCTGGAGTAGAGCCCATGAAATCTAAATCACATTGAAGCAAGAAGCAAAGCAAACACAAACAACCCCAAAAACAAATCCTTACACTCTAACACGACTTTCAGCACCCAAGAGGGAGAGTGAAATCTTGGGTGAATAGTATAAAAACAACAATCTCTCACTCAATGTCACCAAAACCAAGAAACATATTGTGGACTTTAGGAAAGGAAAACTTGAGGTATACGATCCAGTAATCAGTGGGGGGAATCAGAGGTGAAGAAAGACAGCAACTTTAAATTCTTGGGTGTCACTATCTTGGAGGACCTGTCCTGGTGTTATCTAGAGGATTATCCAACATGCTGGATAAGAAACTGTTCAAAACAATGTCCATGTGCTTATTCCTGGAGAGTCATCTAACCAGCCTCACTGAGCCTGTAGGGACTTCCAAAATACCATCACTGCTTTGAATATATTTAGTATTAAATCCTCAAATATTTGAATTCCAAAGATTCACAATTCTTTGAGTGGAAACCCTTTTAGAAACTCGGTTCTTTCAAAAAGCTATGTTGGCGTATTAGACATACAAGTGGAGCTGGTGCTGTACAATTGCTCAGCAAAAGGAGCTGTAAGGCACTCCTTCCATCCAACAGTCAACAGGTCATCTTTGGGCAAGGTGTAGTACCTGTTTAGTCTCACAGTCAGGGTCATGTGAAGGCATGGATTGGTTTTACAAGCAGATTTTACAAATTGAAATTTATTGTTGTAAAACTAAAAATGCTAGGCAGATGAATCTGCTGATCAATGGCCAGGGTTATCCATCCAGAATGGACACTGCAACTACAGAAGGCAAAGGGAAACCACATCAGTATTTTTCGCTTGATCAATCACAAACTCAACATTGACTATGGTCTCAGGTCAAAGATGGAGTCTTCACTGAAGGAGGCAACAACTACAATTCGGAGGGTCAGAGATCATGATGGGACTCAGACATGATCACCCACGCTGAATGACAAGGCACCTAAATGAATGATACAAGACAGTATTTTAACCTTTAAAATTTCACCCCAAAACTAGGGGTCAATTTATAAGCCAAGTATAAAATCCAAACCTTAATATACTATGGTTTAGTGTGACGCCCATGGCGATGGAAATAGCATTAAACTCTTACACAATTCTTACTGTTAAATGAAACTTGCATTTGGGAAGCTGGATTAAGAGCAATGTTATATTAGAACCATAACAATGTATTATAAACCTGTCTAACATACCTCAAAATAACAACACAGCAAACAACGCTAACAGTTGCCATTTGCAACATCTGATTAACGGTAAGCAATCAGCCAATGTCCCAGGGAGCATTCTGTTTTCACTGCCTCAACAGGCCAGTCACAATAAACCTCACAGTGACCAATTACCAGTACTTTAAAACTTTTAAAGAGGGTTTCTTGGAAAGCCTCAAGTTTACACTAATGTGCAATGAAAGGAGGCACTGCACACTGGTCGATTCTAGAGAAGCAAAATGGATAGGTTGTATCAAGAACTAAAACTCATGTCTTTGCACTTAGGTGGGCTAAAGGCAACCAAGAGCACAACAAAAACTTCAAGGTCACTGCTTCATGATGTAGTTGTTTTATGGAAAGAAATTATTTAACACCTGAGGCAGAAAACTAAAATACCGCAGAAATTACCAGTAGGTCTTGATGTGAAAATTTCTCATTTCTATCACTACATAATTCAATAACCAAAGCACGATTACCTATTAAGCAACATCGGAAACATAGATCAAACATCTTTGACCTCGGTTGGTTAAGGGCTATTAGGGCAGTAAGCTCTCAGCAGAAAGTTACATACTTGGGGCAGTCTTATACAGCGAGAACAGCTCATTTTAAGTGGAAATTCTTGGGGTCGTCTTAAACACCCAGTCACCTAATATACCAACATACACTGTATGTTTAAATAGGGGCATTAACTATATGCGTGGCAGAGCCCTTTTTTCCCCTCCCAAGTGTAGTCAATATTGCCATGTTTGAAATAGCTCAAACTGGACAATTCCAAAGGTGCTGATGAGTTTGACACCTACTTCAGATGCACCAGTGTGGATACACTGATGCTTTTACAGTATGTATGTATTGATACGCACCCTGAAAAGAAATGCACAGCCTACTTCTGGAAATACAGGAAAAATGGGTGAATGATTCAAAAAATATTGAACAATTAACATACCTTGAAATCTTCAGTTAAACATGCTGAGATCATAAATTATGTGGCTTGTATGTTAATTAAAGTGTTCAAAACAAGAATGTGATAAGAAATTGACAAAAGGTCTGTCTGTACCTAGATGCAACATGAGCTTGGACAATGTTTCCAGAATTCTGTGTTCTTTTTTTCTTTGCTCATATTTGCTGATTCATGTTATTTTGCTATGTTAAATAAGATTTTTTTTCTGCAGGGATTGCAACATTTTAAGTGGAAGGTTTGTAAAAGTGTGATGTGGAAAGAGATTCCAAAAGTTCAGTGAGGTTACACATCTGGAGTTACTCCTCAAATGGCAAAAAACATGGTCAGGTTTGAAAAACATCAGTGCTGGGATCCAAACTAGAGCAAAAAAACAGAGGCCATTTAAATTTAGACATACGGCACGGTAAAAGGGCCTTTCGGCTCACAAGCCTGTGCTGCCCAATTACACCTAATTGACCTACAACCCTCCACACGTTTTGAATGGAGGGAGGAAATCAAAGCCCCTGGGGAAAACCCACACAAACTCGGGGAGAACATTCAAACTCTTTACAGACAATGCGGGATTCGAACCCTGAACCTGATCGCTGGGTTTGTAACAGCCTTGTGCCAACTGGTATATTAACTGTGCCGCCATGACTGAGAAATGTTCTCTGTTCTATTTCACTTTGTAAATAACATGCGTAGTCAGAGCTCTGAAATCTGTGGTGGAGAAAACCAACTTTTCAACTGGTGAGATGTTATTCCACAGAATACAACTTTTAGTTCACAGCTGGAGAGCTAACCTACCAACCATTTTCCATTAAGACACAAATGGCATTTTAAACTAAAGACAAACAATGAAGCAGAACTGTGTGCAAACCTGCTTCATATACTGCAGTAACTCAGGTTTTCAAGATGAGGGCAAATCTATTGCTGAAGGATGCTGCAAGGTAAATGTTGCAAATTACATCTTGGCCATCAGACACTAATTGTACACACTATTAGTTTCTGCAATGATGAAAACATTTTTCCTTGGGGAATATTTCAGAAATAAGGACAAAAGATTCATTGAAGCATGGTAAAATTTCACTGAGGGCCCCTACTTCACTGA
Source organism: Narcine bancroftii (assembly GCF_036971445.1). NCBI lineage: Eukaryota > Metazoa > Chordata > Chondrichthyes > Torpediniformes > Narcinidae > Narcine > Narcine bancroftii. The sequence goes on from NC_091474.1 coordinate 80,831,946, forward strand.
AAGCCATTGTATTCCCAATCAAAACCATTAAGGAAGTTCACTCAGTGGTCAGTGGCCCAAGGCCAAAGACCAAGTTCACCAAAGAAGCCAAGTCCTTCCCTCCACAGAGAGACCACAACAATACGGCAGAATCCTGTGACACCTCATCTCATTTTCATGCATTCCAGCCTCTCCAACCCATAGTTTAATAGCATTCTGCCAAAAGGCTCAATAAACGCCCTTTCTTTTGACATAATTCACCATAGCAAAGCTATGCCACACAATAATAGTTCAATACACAAAAGTGCTGGGGGAAACTCAGCAGGTTATGCAGCATTTATCAGAAGCAAAGATATACAAGCAAGGTATCGGGCCTGAGCCCTTTGTCAAGGTATGAGCAAAAAGCAAGCAGGCAATGTTTCTTATTTATCTCTATACAATTAGAGGATCTTTTTGAGAGAAGGGATGAAATGTTCACAAAAAATGTTTGGCATAATGGAATAGAACATTTAAATCATCCATTTTGAGTTGCAGCATTCAAAATAAGCCAAGAAATTCTATTAATGTCTTGCGAATTAAAGAGGGATATATGCGTAAATCAATATGGTTGCTGAGCAAAGAAACAGGCTCTCCAATTTACCTATAATCCCCGTATGTTTTGAAAGGTGGGAGGAAACCAGAGCACCCAGGGGAAAACCCATGCAGGCAGACACAGGAAGAGCGTATAAATTCTTTATAGACACCACCAGATTTAAACCCCGGTCACTGGCACTGTGACAGTGTTGCGCTGACCGCTACGCTAACCGTGCCAGAAGGTGCAGTAACAGGCCATTCAGCCCTTCGAGCCTGCACCAACATTCAATTCGATCATTCCTGAATATATCACTATTCCTGCTTTCTCTCAATAGCCTTTGATCTCTTTGCCCAGAAGGGCCACGTGTGCAAATACCTTATGAATATATCTACCAGATTGGATTTAACTATTTAACAACAATTCTCTGAGGGAAGAAGAATCCCCTCATCTCAGTCCTAAATGACTATCACTTAATCCTGAGACAGTGACCCAACATCAGGAACATTCTTCCTGAATATAATGTGACTAGTCCAGTCAGAATTTTATACTTCTCAATGAGATCCCCTCTCAGTTTTCTAAATTCCAATGAGTATAACCTGGCTCTATGCAGTCTTTCTTCATACTCCAGCCCTGCCATGCCAGCAATCCTGGATATCACTACAAGGAAAGCTGTGCGTCGAGGGAGATAATTTTGTAAATTATCCAAACCACTGGCTAAGGTGAAGCACAGAACATGGAACATTACAGTACAGATTCAAGATTCAATTTATTGTCATAAAGACAGTGCAAAAGACAGTAAAGGATAAAGCGGAATGGTTGGCGTAGCGGTTAGTGCAACGCTTTTACAGCGCCAGCCATCGGGACCAGACTAGGGTTCAATTCACGTGCTGTCTATAAGGAGTTTCTATGTTCTCCCCGTGATTGCACAGATTTTCTCCGGGGGCTCTGGTTTCCTCCTATCCTTCAAAACGTACTGGGGATGTAAGTAAATTGGGCGCACGGACTCATGGACCAAAATGGCGTTACCACGCTGTATATTGAAATATAAATGTTTTTTAAATAAAAAAAATATATAATATATATTTTACACAAAATTTGTTTTCATCTGCCATAAGCAGACAGATTCACCATCAACAGAAATTGCCTGAAGTGCCTCTTATAGTCAGAGAAAGAGAAGCAAGAGAGTTCCCTCAAGGTCCCCGAAAGTCGTGAATTCACCTCCAGCATTCCTGCCCTGCATAAAGGCCCTTTAAAGTTGCCCAACATGATTGTATCATTGTGCACATTACTATCACTTAACACATCAGGAGTACAAGGCAAACATTTTAATATAACTTTAACTTGATAATACTGGAGCTGGTTAAAATTGATATCAGTTTAGCTGGGCCTGGAGGCAGCACACTCCAACATGTCTCATGATACTTCAAGTATTATGTCAAGTACTGGCTGTGAGACAAAACTTTCTAGCTTGGCACAATGATGGATACTAACACTCGAAAGGGCCAGAAAAATCTGGAGAAACTTGGCATTCTCACCCAAAATAGGTGAGAAAAGGAAACATCAAACCAGCAAAACAGCTGAGCTGAGATTCTTCAGGAAGTAAAAGCACGATGTTGGAGAAACTCAGCAGGTCACACAACGTACTTTACACAGCAAAGAAAGAAACATTACCAATATAATCAAGCTATCTCGATGAAGGGCTCATGCCCAAAATGTTGGTTACTAGTAGGGCCGAACTGGCCTGTTCTATGCTGTAAGTGGTTATATGGTTATCTTTGCGATATAGAATACGCTGTTTGACCTGCTGAGTTTCTCCAGCATCATGTTTTTACTTCATTCACTACATGTGAAGACTTTCATGCTTTACTGCACTCCACTTTTCCAGGAATTATTGAGAGAGTACATGGTTTATAAATTTGAATGGTACAATTGAAAACTTGCTGTGCTCTTGTTGGGTGATAACTTGCTCATTTTGCAGTGGAGTCAGCTCTGCAAAATCTGCTAGTCACTTCAGAGCAAAACCTACATCAAACCGTCAGTTCTTATTTCCTTGCCTGAAAATGGCAAACAGAATCCATCAGCGTGACAAATTATTTCCTGGCATGTTTGTTTTCACTTTAATCAGCTTTTACCTTTGCAATGGTAAGATGAGATTGTTTGCACGACCAGCCTGTTTCAGCCCATTCCAGGTGATGAGCCACCTTTTTGCTCAGTGCAATTATTCTTCATTGAGCACCTTCACTCTGTCTGGTGAGGTGACAAGGATTTCCCAGTGACCAACCATGTCAATTCTACGCAGCACTCCCATACTCACACATCTGTCCGTGGTCTCATATACTATCCAACCAAGGCTACAGGCAAATTGGATGAACATTTGATTTTCCACCTAGGTATTCTTCAACCAGATGACATTAACATCGACCAACTTACTCTCCATTCTCCCTCCCCCTTGTCTTCTTTCCCTGAGCTCTCCACCCCTTTCCTCTCTATTCACAGAACCATCCCTCCTCCCCCTGCTTGCTGCTATTCCCTCCCTCCCTTATCCACTTGTTATCTCCTGCCTTTGGAACTATGCTTCTCTCCCCACCCCTCCCTGCTACCATTTTGTTTGGTCACCTGCCACTATTTTTCCATATCTTGTTGAAGGGCTCAAGGTTAAATTTGCTTCGACGACCAAAGTGTCACCGAGAGTCAATTAAAGCCCATTCACAATTGCTCCTTGATACAGTGAAGGTGAGCTGTCACTTAAAACAACAACGAGGTCAGCGGTGAAGGTACTTCAACAATCATGTGATTTGCTGCTCTATTTAAAATTCAACTACATTGATGTTGGTCTTAAAATCACAATGTATGAGAAACTCAGCAGATTTATATAAGCAAAGATACATATCAAACGTTTCAGGCCTGAGCCTTCATCAATTTTCATCAAGGACTGAGACTGCCAGCCTCCCTCCCTACATTTTGCTCATGCCTTGATGAAGGGCCCAAGCCTGAAATGTTGGTTATGTATCTTATCTTTGCTATATATACTGTTTGACCTACTGAGTTTCTCTAGCATTGTGTTTTTACCAATGCAATTGTTCTGCTTATAGAATACTATATGAATAAAGTTGTGTTTGAATAAAATGGCGGCACCCAGGATGAAGAATGGCCAATGTCCACTTGGTGCTGGGGTGACTCTCACAAAGCGTCTTCCTATCCTTGCCTAGTAAGAGTCCTTAACTTTATTAGAATATTATTAAGTATATTAGTAAGGCTTTATTTATAAATTTAAGGGAGGGCATTCTAATTATGACAGTGGAACAGACTTTTTTTTTCAAATTACTTTACTGTCTTTTAAACTGTGTATTCTTAATGCAAGTGTATGAGTTAGGCATTGTAAAAGTGTGCCTCAGTCAACCACAAAATTCACATATACAACATCCACAATCCACATAGTGCCAGATAATGAGGATTCTACTGTATCTGCATCAGATCTCTACTGTCCTTTTCCTTTCCAAGGGGAAACAATTGCAGGAGATATGTTCCCACAACTCCTGCCTTCCTACTATCCAGAGACCTGAACAGCCCATCCAGGGGAGGCAAGCATTCACCTCTTCCAACCTTGTCGATTGCATTCAGGGCAAACAACAGGACCTCTCCCACATCCAAGAGATCAAGCAATCCTTGCTTGCTTTCACCGATCACCTATCCACATCTGTTGCCAAAGTCCAACACTCACTCCTCTTATCACTGACTTCTGTTTCATCTCTTCCCTTCTCCACATTGACTATTGTACTGTAAAACCCCTGGTATCTGGAATTCAAGCAACCAACAGCCTCTAGCAACTAGGAAAAAAATAGAGGAAAATAAATTTCAAAAATATGTAAGATTAAAATAATAGGTAAACAATATGCAAACTTGAAATTGTAAAAGTTCTCTAAGTAACACGTACTTTGGTAAAAAAGGGAGCTAATATTCAGCCAGTGGAGTGCCTTGGTCATGCTTTGCTCATAACAACTGTTTGAATAAAGTTGTGTGAAGCAGCAATGGTGTCGCCCAGGATGAAGAGCTTAAAGTGTCTCCTTATCTCTGCTTAGTAACAGTTATCCCAGTCAGAGATTTTATCTGTAAATTTGGGGAACGGGGGGTTAAAGGCTCCATGATCTGGTGGAACCTGCAGATGCAGTGACGGTTCAATGTTTTCAAAGAATGTGACTGAAAATAAAGTAAAATTGTTTATGGTTCAGATCTTCATGCAAGTGAAGTTTGTTCAGTGAATCCAGGTTTATTAGTTAAGCATATATAGGAGTAAGTCTCAAACAACTGGAAAATACACTTATCAGGCATTTGAAAATCCCCATAGTGCTGGATACTGGGGTTTTATGGTACATCAATGTTACAAAATTAGGGGAAGGAAGGAGAATGTAAAGAATTCTCAAGATGACAAGCTGAGTAAGTGGGCAAGAACATGACACATATATAACGTGAAGGAAGTACTACTTTAATGCACAAAAACTGAGGCTTTTTTATGTTTATGTTCAAAGAAACAGAGGTATCCTTATACAGAAGTTAATGGCAGCCTAAATGCAGTTGTAGCGAGTAATTATATTTTTGGCCTTTATTATGAGATCTTGAGTACTGGAGCAAAGATGCCTGAAATTATACAAAGACAGCATCTGAAATACCTTTTTGGTGTTCCCATCTAAAACTCAGCAGAGAGGGAATATTATGCATGTAACATATTTACTAGACTGATTCCAGGTATGTTTTGGCTATTACATCAGGAGCAATTAAGTAGACTGGCTAAAAATTGTCCAGAATTCTGAAGAACAAGAGATCTCAAATATCTTAAAGGGCTTAACAGGTTACATTCAGAGAGGATAGAACCCCAGCTGTGGAGTCTATAACCAAAGGTCACAGTTTTAGTATAAAGGGTAGAACACCTCGACTTCCTCGGAAGTTTGCCGTGGTTCAGTATGACATCGAAAACTTGGGAAAACTTCTACAGATGTGTGGTGGAAAGTGTGCTGACCCACACCTCTGAGTGTGAAGCCCTGCAAAAGGTAGTAGACATAGCCAAGTACATCACAGATAAAACCCTCCCCACCATTAACAACATCTGCTGCTGTTGGGAGAGCAGAAGCAAGCATCAATGATCCACACCATCCAGGTCACGCTCTGTTCTCGTTGCTACAATCGGGATAGAGGTGTAGGTGCCACAAAACGTATACTGCCAAGTTCAGAAAGAGTTGCCACCCCTCCATCATCAGACTCCTAAACAACACTCAATCAAAAACTCATTTAGGGCTCTTTTCACGTTATTTATTATTGAATATTTATTTTCTCTTCAGCAGTTTGTTTCCACTTACTTTTTGTTTACATTTCTCTCTTTGTAGAAGTATCTTTTATGAGTACAGTTTTTTATTTCCACTACTGAGAAGTATAAATTCTGCCTGGTCCGCAGGAAAAGGGAATCTCAGAGTTGTTTGTGATATCATGTATGTACTCTGACAATAAATCTGAACTTTTAATTTTAATCTCTCAAATTCTCTAACCTGGAGGAATACAGAGGCTCAAATATTGAGTTAATTCACCACAGAGGTTAATAGCTTTCGTAAGATATGGGAATATTGCAAGAAAATGGCTTTGAGCTGGATGATCAACCCATTTTAATTTTTTTTAAAATTTAGACATATTGCACCTCCAGCCCACAAGCCTCTGCTGTTCACATACCCCAATACGTTTTTGAAAGGGGGGGGCGAAACGGGAGTAGTGTACTTTTCTGTTATCATTCTGAGGATCTGTTCTGGAGTCTCCATGTTGATACAATCACGAAGAAGGCTCGCCAGCGGCTATACTTTGTGAGAAGTTTAAAGAGATTCAGTACATCATCAAAGACTCTCAAAAACTTCTACAGGTGTACCAATGAGAGCAGTGTTACTGGTTGCATCACTGCCCGGTAAGGAAGTGCCAATGCTCAGGAAAACAAAAAACTCCCGAGGGTTATTAACTCAGCCTGCAATACCTCAGACACGATTCTTCACTTCATCAAGGGGATCCACTAGAGGCGGTGTCTTAAGAAAGCAGCCTCTATCCCCAAGGACCCCCAGAACCATGCTCTCATCACTCGGCTACCATCAGGAAAAAGGTACAGGAACATGAAGACGAGCACTCAGCGGCAAATAGACAGCTTCTTCCCTTCTGCCACCAGATTCCTGAATGAAAAATGAACCACGGACACTGCCTCGCTTTGGTCTTTTTATCGTACACTATTTCTATATATTTTGTAATGCAGTTCAAATCAATGTTTGCACTCTGATGCTACCACAAAAAAATGACATGTTAATGACAATAAATTCTCATTCTATAATTCAATGCTCTGTGACGTGTTCAGGTCATTCCGAATCTGATAAAACATGTTTAGAAACCATGATTGAATTAGCAAACTGACAGGATGTCACAGAGGCACAAAACAAGAATGTCGTATCAAGAGATTTGTGTTCTGTACTTTTTAGGACATTTTTATTTTTACTGAGCAAAATGCAATTTAAAGTTGGTAAAGAGAGCAAAGCTGTTGTTGGTCGAAGAGAGAATTTACATTTTAATTTCAGAGAGTGGTGCAGATGAATAACAGGGAAGAGGAAAACACATGTGAGACATGAATTGAACATATTGAAGTAACAATGAAGAAAAATTACTAATAGGAGAGGGGAGAAGAGAGTATGACAGGCATGGAACAGCTTGTTTAATATGTTGGCTGCTTCCTCAAGGCGGTGTCTCAAAAAAGCAGCCTCTATCATCAAGGCTCAAAGCCGCTACCTTCCTACATTTTGCTCATACCTCGATTAAGACTCAAGACTGGCTGAAGGGGTACCAGGTAGTGGAACCGGGATGCGAGACGGTGGCAACGGTGCTGAAGATTTCCTGATTCTGTCGAAGATTCGGATCTGGAGCTCAGGCGGCTGATGGTTTGGACTGGACTCTGTGGCTTCAGAGGCAAAAGCACTGGAGGCAAATCCACGGACGTCTGATATCTATTTTTGTGATACTGCACTGTTTTTATTACATGACAATAAATTGGATTTTGACTGTGAATTAGGATCAATGTTCAGATTTATTGTCAGAGTACATACATGACATCACATACAACTCTGAGATTCTTTTTTCTGTGGGCGAGGCAGAATGACCACTTATTGGTAGTGTAAAAAAAACTGTAAACAGCATACACATGTAAACAAATAAAGAACTGTAAACAAATAATGAATGCAAACACACTGTGCAATACAGAGATTTTTTTTAAATCAATTGAGTACACAAGTAAGTCATTCAATGAGTCTCTGATCAAGTTTGTCAATGAGGAGTCTGATGGTGGAGGGGTAGGAGGTGCGGGTCTTGTGGCCCCTAGACCTCTTTCCTGATGGCACCAGCGAAAACAGAGCGTGAGCTGGGTGGTGTGGGTCCTTGATGGTTGCTGCTGCTCTCCAACGGCAGCGCTCCCCGCAGATGCTCTCGAGGGTGGGGAGGGCTCATCCTGCAATGACCTGGGCTGCATCCACTACCTCTTCCAGCTCAGGGGTACTGGTGTTCCTGTACCAGACCGTGATGCAGCCGATCATTTGCCATTAGTGTGTTGGGTGCAGGAAAGATCCTCTGTGACATTTCCACACCCTCTCCACCTCTTGATTTCTCCCAATTGTCACTGGATCGTAACCATGTTGTGAAGCAAGTAATTACTTCAATAACGTTGCCTGCAGACTTTGGTGCTTTATTCCATTGGACGCTTTGAGCAGTTAACATGAGAGGGGCGGGGAATGCACACATTGACTGAAGTGGGAGATGAGGGAGCGGACCAGCTGGTGGAGGGGCCGGCGCAGAGGGAAGGGGTGGGTTGCAAAGTGGAGCAGCACGCCCGTCCCTCCCCAGAGCGCGGACACTCGCCTCCTGACTCACCCGAGCGACCGCCAAGTCCCCACGGCAGTTCCTCCTGGGCGCTGAGAGCGAACGGAAGTTCTCCTCCAGCAGACCGGAAGTCGACGCGGGCGGGGAAAGAGGGTGCGCATGCCGTCGCGTAGCAACCGGAGGAGAGGCCGAGGCTGGGGCTTCCGGAGGCCAGCATCTGGTCCTCAGGCCGAACCCTGGTCTAACCCCCCCCCCTCCAGAGCAGCCTCCCTCCCAAAGGTGCTGGCACTCAGCCGAGGTCCTCCAGTGCAATGCCCAGCATCCAGTCCTGGGCTATATATTGACACAGACACCATGATTGAGGCAAAAAGCACAATGCAGGAGAAACTCAGCAGGGCAAACCGTGTCCTTTATATAGCCAAGGGTTATAACCAGCATTTCATCAAGGTAGGTTCATTGCTCAGGGATCATTGGAAAGATGCAGGGCAAGTGAGGTATTGTGGATGTAGGGAGGGATGGGATCAAGGGACAAAAAAAAATGACCTACATTTTGCTCATCCCTTGATGAAGACCAAAACTTTGGTTTTGCTCCCCTATCCTTGCTGTATCACGTCCACTTTTACTGACTGAATTTCTCCAGTGTTGTGTCCCCCCCACGCCCCCATCGTGTTTTACTCCAGATTAATTATCCACCTGTATTTTTTTTGCCGGCTGCTTGCCTGCTGGATAACGGGTTTTCCCTGTGGTTAAGCCCCAGCATAATCGGAAATATTTCATAATGACAAGATCGATGCTCTTGATCTGGTGCCAGGAAAGGCACTGAGAATCATATTCCCTGATGAAGAAACTGACAAGATTGAATAGTTTGGACTATTCGTGGACTGAGCATTCAACTGATTAATGTGCAGAGAACGTAGGCTAGACTCCTCAGCACTGAAGACCTTATTTACAAGAACACTGAACTGCCACTTTAATGGAAATGGCACTAAGACTCCTTAAATGCCATCTCAAAGTACAATTTGTGACTTTATTGGCAAAACAATAAGACAGTAATGGATGGCACTGTCAACCTTATCTACTCCAAAGGAGCCTGATCACATGAAGTAAAACACAAACGTCTGCAGACACCATGGTTGAAGTAAAAACAATACTGGAGAAACTCAGCGGGTCACACTGTGTACTTTATGCAGCAAATATAAATGTCCAATGTTTTGGGCGCGAGCTCTTAAGATATGAGCAAAATGTAGGCACATGGCTGCTTTGGGCCTTGAGGATAGATACTGCTGACTTGAGACACCACCTCAAGGAAGCAGTCAACATATTAAACATCCATTCCATGTCAGTCACACTCTCTTTTTCCCTCTCCTATCAAGCATAGATACACTGGCAAATTTCTACAGATGTGTGGTGGAAAATGTCCTGACCGGCTGCATCATGGTCTGATATCTGGACACTAATACCCATGAGTGGAAACCCCTGCAAAAGATAGTGGGCACTGCTCAAGACTTTCACAGGCAAAAACCTCCCCTCTGTCGGGAACATCTGCAGGAAACGCAACCATCATCAAGGATCCAGACAACCCAGCACACACACTGTTCTTGCTACTACCATCAGGAAAGATGTATAAGTGCCACAAGACTTGCACCACCAGGTTCAGGAACAGCTGTTACCCCTCCACCATCAGACTCTACTACAAGCTCAATCAGGGTCTTATTTAAGGTCTCTTACTTTTGCACTTTGTTGATTTTTTTTCCCTCTCTGTTTTGCATAGTCAGTTTGTTTATGTTTCTTTATTAATTTACATGTGTACATGGTGTACAGTTTTTTTTTGCACTATCAATAAATGGTAATTCTGTTTCACTGACAAGAAAAATAATCTCAGGGTTGTTATAATTTTTAATTTAGACATACAGCAGGGTAACGGGCCATTTCGGCCCACACATACGTACCGGTGGGGGTGGCGGGGGAGGGGGGTCAGGTTAATTAGGTGGCATGGACTCGTGGGCCGAAATGGCCGAAACTGACTATGCAAAACAGAGAGGGAAAAAAATCAACAAAGTGCAAAAGTAAGAGACCTTAAATAAGACCCTGATTGAGCTTGTAGTAGAGTCTGATGGTGGAGGGGTAACAGCTGTTCCTGAACCTGGTGGTGCAAGTCTTGTGGCACTTATACATCTTTCCTGATGGTAGTAGCAAGAACAGTGTGTGTGCTGGGTTGTCTGGATCCTTGATGATGGTTGCGTTTCCTGCAGATGTTGTATGTCTAAATTAAAAATATGAAGATTGGCCACCCCTGTCCTAATCCCTTTTGCGTGAAATATAAATAAACTCTGAAATAAGTAGGAGCCCTCAGAGGAATCAGAAAAATAGAACCATAAATTGGATTATGCATGAGAAAATATTTGCTGTTCTTGTTCTGCTGCTTTCATAGATCGTCCATGTGAAATCGATTCCTCTGAGAGGAGTTATACCCATTGCCAATTCTAAAAGCGAACAGAGGGCAGGAGGTGATATGAGGGAAAAGGGTTGGAACAGCTGAAGGAATGAACAAAATATTTTTTAAATCTTTTTAAAAATTGAAGTAAACATCATCGAATTTCTATGTTCATTTGTGTAATAGGATCTGTTCTCTTTGTTGCAGTTTTTGTTGTTGCTACCTACTTCAGAACCCATAGATTCAATCTATTTGTCTCAGTGATCCAATTTGTCAGGAATGCTTCAAACCAATTCAACTTTGCTTCGGTTTATTCTGTCACCCAGACACACAATCTACCAAGATCAATTCCAGGGCTCTTGGAGATTTGATTAGATTCATCAACAGAGCAGGGAAAAAAATGGCAGCACTGGTGCAGACCCAGGAGAGAGGAGCGGAGACACAGCACTTCTCAACAGAGACCAAATGTCCAGCTCTAATGCTGACAGCACTTGATAGGCTTTAAATGGCCTGTTAGAGGAGACGACAATGTTTTTTTTAAATTCCCACATCTACAAGGTGTGTCCAAGATAGCGGCACCTGTGCTGGCCAGCATGCTCTGGGGGAGGAGAAGGTGTAGGGCACTGGAAATGGGGGGAGAATACCCCCACCACCACCCTCCTCTTTCCTCCCCCCACCCCATTGAAAAGAAGCTTAGGAAGTGACCCTACAAGACAGCGACCATGGTAGCAACCCAGTGAGGAGCTCTGTGGCTGAAGGACTCACACAGGTTATTGACTGTTGGTAAAAGGACTCAAGGAGGCTGCGTGCTGCTGGAGACTTGTCTCATGGGAACCAGGAATTGGTACCGGGTTTCTAGAAGGTTCTGAGGGCAAGAAGGGCTCCAAAACGGCTTTGGGTGCTGAACGTTTCCTGATAGTGTCGGAGGTTGGGATCTGGAGCTCGGGTGGCCGATGAATAGATTCTCTCTTGCTTCTCTTTCTGTAAGATGCACTGGGTAATGATGATGGTACAGCAGGTATAAGTAAATTTTGTGTAATATTACATTTTACGCATTTATTACATGAATCTTGAATCTTAATTTCAAACTTGGAGCCCAATTTGGATTCTTATTGTCAGATATGGCTAACAGGCTGAGTTTTCAGATGTTCCTGCCTAAATTTGTTTTTTTTTAAACTTTAAATTCATACATTTATTTGATCTGCAGATCAACCTCAAAAATTACCTGTCTTTAACTCTTTCTCGCTTCCATGGCTCTATCACTCCTTTTCACACGACACATAGAACAATTCTGCATAGTACAGGCCATTTCGTCCACAATGTTGTTGTACTGACAATAACCACACCAACAGTGCGAGTTTAAGACAGCTTAAATAAACTAATATGTACACTAAGAGATCTTGTCTCTCTGCAAGACGAACCTGGAAGGCTAGATTGTAGCTCTTGACTGCTTTATATACAAGGTCACCGGGTTGACCCTTGGTGACAAAGCTCTGCATACCAAACTGCATGAGTTTTTCATGCTCTGCTGGGACCAAGGAAAGCTGCCTCAGGACCTTCGTGATGCCATCATCATCACCCTGTACAAAAACAAAGGCGAGAAATCAGACTGCTCAAACTACAGGAGAATCACGCTGCTCTCCATTGCAGGCAAAATCTTTGCTAGGATTCTCCTTAATAGACTACTACCTAGTGTCGCCGAAAATGACCTCCCAGAATCACAGTGTGGCTTTTGTGCAAACAGAGGAACTACTGACATGGTCTTTGCCCTCAGACAGCTCCAAGAAAAGTGCAGAGAACAAAACAAAGGACTCTACATCACCTTTGTTGATCTCACCAAAGCCTTCGACACCGTGAGCAGGAAAGGGCTTTGGCAAATACTAGAGCGCCTCGGATGCCCCCCCAAGTCCCTCAACATGGTTATCCAACTGCACGAAAACCAACAAGGTTGGGTCAGATACAGCAATGAGCTCTCCAAACCTTTCTCCATTGACAACGGCCTGAAGCAAGGCTGCGTCCTCGCACCAACCCTCTTTACTATCTTCTTCAGCATGATGCTGAAACAAGCCATGAAAGACCTCAACAATGAAGACGCTGTTTACATCCGGTACCACACGGATGGCAGTCTCTTCAATCTGAGGCGCCTGCAAGCTCACACCAAGACACAAGAGAAACCTATCCGTGAACTACTCTTCGCAGACGATGCCGCTTTAGTTGCCCATTCAGAGCCAGCTCTTCAGCGCTTGACGTCCTGTTTTGCGGAAACTGCCAAAATGTTTGACCTGGAAGTCAGCCTGAAGAAAACTGAGGTCCTTCATCAACCAGCTCCCCACCATGACTACCATCCCCCCCACATCTCCATCGGGCACACAGAACTCAAAACGGTCAACCAGTTTACCTACCTCGGCTGCACCATTTCATCTGATGCAAGGATCGACAAAGAGATAGACAACAGACTCGCCAAGGCAAATAGCGCCTTTGGAAGACTACACAAAAGAGTCTGGAAAAACAACCACCTGAAGAAACACTCAAAGATCAGCGTGTACAGAGCCATTGTCATACCCACGCTCCTGTTCGGCTCCGAATCATGGGTCCTCTACCAGCATCACCTACGACTCCTAGAACGCTTCCATCAGTGCTGTCTCCGCTCCATCCTCAACATTCATTGGAGTGACTTCATCACCAACATCAAAGTACTCGAGCTGGCAGAGTCCGCAAGCATCGAATCCACGCTGCTGAAGATCCAACTGCGCTGGGTAGGTCACGTCTCCAGAATGGAGGACCATCACCTTCCCAAGATCGTGTTATATGGCGAGCTCTCCACTGGCCACCGTGACAGAGGTGCACCAAAGAAGAGGTACAAGGACTGCCTAAAGAAATCTCTTGGTGCCTGCCACATTGACCACCGCCAGTGGGCTGATATCGCCTCAAACCGTGCATCTTGGCGCCTCACAGTTCGGCGGGCAGCAACCTCCTTTGAAGAAGACCGCAGAGCCCACCTCACTGACAAAAGACAAAGGAGAAAAAACCCAACACCCAACCCCAACCCACCAATTTTCCCTTGCAACCGCTGCAACGGTGTCTGCCTGTCCCGCATCGGACCTGTCAGCCACAAACGAGCCTGCAGCTGATGCAGGCTCCATAAATCTTCGTCTGTGAAGCCAAGCCAAAGAAGAATACACACACATATATATATATATATATATGAAATATATATATTCCTATAGAATTAGTTAGTCATTATATATATTACATACTTAATTATATGTAATTAGAATTACTGGATATATATACTATAAGTTTTAATTTTAAACTGCAGCAAGTGTCTTCTCTATTCATTGTTTTGTTTTGTTTTCTCTTTTTTCTTTTTCTTTTCATGTCTTATCTATGGAGATTTTGGAGCTGGAGGGAAGGAGAGAAAATTGTTGGAAAAAGCATGTATTAATTTTGGTATATTATCTATCTATTGTATTTGTATATGAACTTTAATACATGTTGCAATTAAATAAAATTTTAAAGCATTCCTTTGTCTGCATTTTTAAAAATTTCTCTGAAATTATCTTGCCTGCATTTTGTCTGTCTTTGAGTTCACCCTTCTTGAGATGGTCCAACACAAACATTATAGTTTTAAGATATATGTTGCATTCTACCTGAATTTTTAAAAAACTTTTTTTTATTTTTCGCACTATGAACCATATTAACCAAAATACACACAAACATTTCCCTCTTGAATATACACAGAGTCATTTTCTCCCCTTTTTCCCCCTCCCTTCCCTCCCTCCTTGCCCACCCTTTCTCAAAGTTATTTATTGTCAGAATACATACATGACATTACATACAAGCCTGAGATTCACTTTCCTGTGGAACAGTCAGAATTTCTACTTATTGGTAGTGTAAAAATCCGTACTCAAGAAAATATACAAAAGAAAGAATGTAAACAAAGGAAGAAGTGCAAACTAACTGAATGTGCAATATGGAAAATATTCAATAATAGATAATGTGTTTGTTATTGAGGAGCCTGGTGGTAGAGGGGTATCAGCTGTTCCTGTCATTTGGCATCTATGTCTGCTTCCTAATACTTGTTTTCCCCACCTTGGCCAAGTTACTTGTTCTTCTCTTCACAAGTGCTTCTTGGTCTGGTGGGTGTTTCCAACATTTTGTGTTTCAGTTCAGCAGAATTTGTTGGATTGTGGAGGAGCACAGCAACACAAAATGATTCCAAGGTTTGCTGGAAGGGGGATGGGGGTGGGGGAGAGGTAATGTGATGCTGATTGGCTGAAAAGATGTGCCAAGAGCACCCAATTTTTTTTTAAACACTAAAACGGGAAAAATACTATTAACAACCAATTTAAACTCACCTTCACGAAGAAGAATGGACAGGAAGAGCAGGAAGCAGGCTGCGGAAGACCGGGACCCGTTGGAGGCAGATGAAGCATTGAGTGAAAACTCACTTGATGCTAGCGACCTGCAGGCTCCCACGCTGTTAGCAGGGCCTAGTGCTGAAGGCATGGGGACGAAGCCTGTGATGTCAAGCTCGACTGAGCAGGCTGTCCTGGCAGTGGTACGGTTGCTGGCGGTCCAGATCAGAGGAATAGAGCAGCGACTGGACGCCAGGCTGAAAGATGCCTCCGAGGGTCTTCTCAGCCTGCGGACTGACGAATTGGGTTGAGGCCCTGTAAAGCAAGATGGAGGATGTCCAGGACAGACGAGTGGGTCATCAAGAAGAAGAACTAATGGATACATTGGAATATTTAGAAAACAACAACCGGTGTAATACTGGGTCCGAAAGACGGGGAGGAGGGGAAAGACTCCATGGGTTCTTTGAGCACTGAATCCCTGAAATGTTGGGAGGGAATTGATTTAGGGCTCTCCCAGTCAAAGAAAGGACCGATTGGACATTCAAACCACACCCAAGGCCAGTTCTGATTTGATTTGTCAACAGCCGGGACCGAATGACATTGTTGAGGGCAGCAACCAGCACTGCCAAGGGAGACGGGGGAACTGGTGGAATTTCGGGGGAACTGACTGAAGTTTTTTCCCCAATCTGAGCCCAGTGCTGCTCAAACAGCAAAAAGAATTTAACCAGGTCAAGAAAATATTGCAAGATTTTTTAAAAAATAGAATATGCGATGCGATTTGGAGAAGAGAGAAAACACTTTAAGGAGCCATGGGAGGCCATGATATGTGCCCGGGAATTACCATAAAATTGGGGATGTTATGGGCATTATAATACTGGCCTACAGAAACAAATAAGGCTATTAATGCTGCTGTTGTATATAGTTGTTGGAGTTTCGTTAGAGTTTTATAATGATTGGAGGGAGTGGAAAACTTTATCTTTTTCCTTGTTTTAAAAAAACGTATAAATGGGAAAGACGATGGGAGCTTGAAGCAGAAGGGACTACCAAGGCTGCGCACACGAGGAGAAGATGGCACACGAGGAGACTCAAAATAGGAGGGAAGATGGCGCAGGAGGAGAGAGGAGGGACGTCAAAGCAGTGGACGGGAATGTTTTGAATGTGGCTTGTCAATCATGATATATTTGGCTTTTGTAAGGTTTATTTTATTTTTAGGTTTGCTTATAGGAAGGTAGGGAGGGTTTTCATTTTCTTTTTTTCTTTTCTTGGCTGGTGTGGACATCAGCGTGGAGAGATTATGGACGAGGGAGAGGCATGAAAAGGACGCTACACAAGACAAATAAACATGGGTGATATGGAGGTGAAAAGCCATAAAAATACAAATGAATAAGACTATTGTTACAAGAGCAGAGGACCCCAAAACCCAGCAGCAATAGATGTTCTCCAAGACAAATGGTTACTTAAACAAAAGTTTTTAATTATCTTTAAACATGAAAATAGAATCAAACTTTAACTTATCACTAACTTACTTAACCCCCTTCTAATTCTAAGCTCACATATATGTAATGTGTGTGTAAGTTTAGAAAAGTTCTTTGGTTCACAGTTCACATCTCACTTCTCATTCCTCCAAGTTTTCAGGTTACAGGCAATTATTATACTGTGCATAGAATTTAAAATTTATAAAGTTCACCAGACTTTGTTGCTTGAAAGGTAAATGGTTACCGCTCAGGAAGGTTCTTGTCAGTTTTTAGAGAGATATTTGTTATTCCAAGACATCCATAACTGATATATTCCCACCAGCCACACCAGTGTCTTGCTGACAAAACCTGTCCCTTCAGGGTTCTCCAGATGATAACCTCTTCCTTTCAGGTTGCCACAGAGATCCTTTTTGTTTCCCTTATTTCAAGTGAAACATTAGACAGTCAGTCCTCTCCTTTTGCATGAACCACAAGGGCTTTGACTTGGCCATCTTCCAAATGGGCTTGCCAACTTGTCCTTTGCAGTCCCAGCTACTTCCACTGGCTGTAACACTGTACAAGTGATCTGTGTGAGTGTCTCTCTCTCTACCTCTCTTTCTCAGAGAGAAAGCCTGTTTGACTCTCTTTGCTTGCAAAATCACATGACCCTCTTACAACAGCAAGTTCTCCTTCCAGACAGCAGTGGCTCCAGCCTGCTCTTTCATCTGTTGCCTTTGGTAAACAACAATCCATTAGTGAAGTCTCTTGAGCACTCTTCAAAGCTTTTGCAAAAGCTGTGACAAGCCGATATGTCTCGCATTAGCAGAGCTCCAGTATTTCAAATAAGATCTGTTTTAAAGTGTTTGTATGTGTCCTACTCAAACAAACCTTTCCCAATTTATCTCCCAAAAACATATCTATATCCTCTATATATTCTATCATGCTATCAAATTTATTAGTTACAATGCAAACAGCCTAAACCAATGGTTCTCAACCTTTTTCTTTCCACTGACATATCACTTTAAGTATTCTATATGTCATCAGTGCTCTGTGATTAGTAAGGGATTACTTAAGGTACTATATAGGTGGGAAGGTTGAGAACCACTGCTCAAGACCCAATTGTTACCAAAATATTTTGCTTGAGAAAAATTGCCATTGACCCATCACGTCAGAGATTTGGATCTGGGCTCAGGTTTCTGATGGTTTGAAACCAGAGTCTTCTGCAACTGCAGAGACTGCAGGAGCCTTTGAGGCGAATCCACGGACACTCAGTGACTCTGAGGGACACCCTCTTGTTTTCCCTCTCAGACAGGAAGGGGCATAGGGCAATGCTAATGGTGAATCTTTGTCTGCCACATTGCAGACTAATGGCAATTTCATGTAATACACTATTAAGTTTCTGTTTTATTACATGACAATTAAATAGTATCTGATCTGATCTGAAAATGTTTTGGCCAAAATTCAGTCCAGCATCTCTGGAGAGCTGGTAATTTTCAGATAGTGCCGAGGTTCACAAGTTCAGCCCATTTCATGTTGTTATGGAATGGGTTAATAAAATTATGATATATCTTAAAAGGGGTAATATTTTGAGGTTTAGTTGTTGGATCACATTTCACAAACATCTCAAGTGTCATGCAGTAATAGACTTCATGTCTCCAAATGGTTTTGCTAAGACAATGGGAGTGTATTTGTGAGAATTTAACGTTGGTGTTAATGGATCAGCATGTTTGTACAGTGCCCAGGCACAACATCTTTTGCTATTAAGACTGGTGCCAGAAGTTTAAATTGCTGGTTGAAGGTTGCTGTTCTAAGAGCAGTCATGTGTCTTTGCAAACAGAGAGAAAACATTCATTCTTTAGGAGAGATTCAGTAGCAATTGGTGTTGAAGACTGCAAATTTGCAGATCTGTTGCAAGACCCCATTTCAATTGGGTTTTGAATTCTGAGTTCAGCCTGTAGTCAATTACAGAGGCTGTGGTTGGTTATTGTATCGGGGAAAAATAAAAACTCTTTGTGGTAACCTGTAGTCAATTACAGAGGCTGTGGCTGGTTATTGTATCGGGGAAAAATAAAAACTCTTTGTGGTAACCTGGAAGAAGAGATTATCTTTTGGAAAAAGCCAAGAGGGGGCAAGTTTCTTCGGCAAGACACTTCAATGGCCGATTAAAGGAGATCAGTTTGTTTGTGTGCAACAAGCAGCTCTCTGAAACCAACAAAAACCTTCCTGAGCGGTAATAAGTTAAAGCACTCTATGCCTATGCTCTCTTCCTGCTTCCTATAGATTTCCTTCATGTCAATTTTTTCTACAAAACTCTGTTTCCCAGTCTTAATTTTAGTTGGAGATGCAGCACAATACCATGCCCCTCTGACTTATAGCTCACACCTGGTGAAGATAATTTATGTTTAATTCTGTGCACAGTAAGAACTTGGAGAAGTGAAAAGTGAATAATTGGACGGTGAAAAAGAACTTTCCTGAACACATAAACATTACATACATGTGTTCTTAGAATTAGAAGGGGGTTAAGTTAGGTTAAGTTAATAGTAATAAATTAAATATTGATCTTCATATTAAGAAAATAAAACCAATTTTGTTTAAGTAGCCATTGTCTTGGTGAATTTCTGTTGTTGCTGGGTTTTTTTTGAGTCCTTAGAGCTTGTAACAATATTAGTCATAATTAATCTTTTTATAAGCACAGCAGCTTTATCAAAACATGAGTTTTAACAAATTTGGTCAATTTTCCCTTGTGAAAAATTCACAGGGCCCCAAGATTGTATGGACCTTGACTCAGCTGTGCACACTCTGCCACCTTGTGGCTACATCATAGTTCTGCAGCACAGCTCAGTACAAAACACCACACAGGGAGATGCCACTGAACTGAATACATTAAACCCCAGTATCCGGCACCTGTAGGGATTAGTGGATGCCAGATAGGTGAATTTTCCAGTTGCTTGAGACAGCATGTTGCATGATTGGTAAACTAACCACTGGGGGAGAATTTTAAACTTTTGTATTTCTTTTTATGTATTTAAATTCTGGAATTTTTTTGCTGCTTGCTCAAGGCCACTGGTTCCTTGAAATTTGGTTAACAGATATCTTACTGTATCACATAAAATCAAGCCATTTAGCCCAACCACTCTATGCCTATGCTCTCTTCCTGCTTCCTATAGATTTCCTTCACGTCAATTTTTTCTACAAAACCCTGTTTCCCAGTCTTAATTTTAGTTGGAGATGCAGCACAATACCATGCCCCTCTGGCTCATAACTCACGCCGCAGAAATAATGCATGTTACTAATTAATCTACAAACCCAGTACGTTTTTGGGACATGGGAGGAAACCAGAGCACCCAAAGGTAAACCACGCAGGTCACAAGGAGAATGTACAAACTCCTTACAGACGGCACTATATTTGAAGCAGGGTTATTGGCGCTGTAACATCCCACTCTCTTCACAGGAAGAATGTGCAGGCCTTGCACAGTCCTAAGTTAAGGATCAAACTCCGTCTCTGGCCCTGAGGCAACAGCTCACACTGCTGTTCCAACAAAGAATCTATTTCCCTTATAGAATCATACATCACTACAGCATGGAAACAAGCCCCTTTTGCCCTTCTAGACTGCACTGAACCATTTTTTTTTGTTGCCTCGTCCCACTGACCTGCACGCAGTGTCCAAATTCTTCTTAAGTGTTAAAATTGAGCTCACATTCACCACCATAGCTGGCAGCTCAATCCACATTCCCACCACTCTCTGTGTGAACAAGTTCCCTCTCATGTTCTCCCTAAACTTTTCCCCTTTCACTCTTAATCCATGGCTTCTGGTTTGTATCTCACCATCTGTCCTGGGTAAACTTGTACTTCTCACTTTGTTCGTTTTAAATTGGTCACAGTGTTTGAGCTACCGAAAGAAAATAGACACACATGCCGAGGGCACTTCAGTTTATACAAATATTTATTACATTCTTTCTTTTTTCTTTTTCAATCTTTTTATTATTATTATAATTTATAAACACATACAGTTCAAAGAGACATAAAAAATACATAGTAAGTAATGAATTAATACAGAGATATTAAACAATAATATTACAGAATAAAAATATATCATAAAAAAAAATTTTTAGATCAGTTTAGGGTGTGAACTATCTCTAAAAAAAAGATATAATTAATAACAATATATGAAAAAAAGAGAAAAAAAAACCCAAAAAAGAAGAAAAAACAAATCTGAATTAAAAAAAACTTTAAAAAAAACTTTAAAAAAAAACCTACAGATATAGCTAAACCACGTCGATCACTCCGATCTCATCTTACAGCCCAATTATCATACATAATCATAGAAAGAAAACAGAGCCAGATCAACTCACCACAAATGAAAATATTGAATAAATGGTCGCCAGGTTAACTCAAACTTAGAAGGGGATTCATAGACAGAGTTTCTAATTTTCTCTAAATTTAAACATAGTATAGTTTGGGTAAACCATTGGAAAACAGTGGGAGGATTAACCTCTTTCCAATTCAATAGTATAGATCTTCTAGCCATTAGTGTAAGAAAAGCAATCATACGATCCGCAGGAAGAGATAAATAAGTCAAATCTATCATAGGTAATCCAAAAATTGCAGTAATGGGATGTGGTTGTAAATCAATATTCAAAACAGTAGATATAATGGAAAAAATTTCCTTCCAATAATTCTGTAAAGAGGGACAGGACCAAAACATATGTGTAAGGGAAGCTATTTCCAATTGACTTTTATCACATATAGGATCGATATGAGAATAAAAGTGATGGAGTTTATCTTTAGACATAGGAGCTCTATGAACAACTTTAAACTGTATTAGTGAATGTTTTGCACATAGAGAAGAAGAGTTTACCAGTCGCAGAATTTTATTCCAATTTTCATTAGAAATATGAAGGTTGAGTTCTCTTTCCCAATCATTTTTAAACTTTTCAAAAGTCCCAGAATTTATTTTTGTAATTATATTATATAATTTAGATATCACACCTTTTGGAGGGAATTTTGAATATAGTATATCCTCTAAAACAGTCGTAGTCTCCCGATTGGGAAAAGAGGGTAAAGTCGAAACTAAGAAACTCCTAATCTGCAAATATCGAAAGAAATGAGATCAAGGTAAATCATATTTCATGGATAATTGTTCAAATGACATGAAAGAGTTATCCAAGAATAAATCCGAAAAGCATGTTATACCATTAACTTTCCAGAGTAAATAAGCTTGATCAATTAGAGAGGGATGAAAAAGGAAATTTAGTACAATAGGAGTTTCCAAGATAAAATGACTTAGGCCAAAAAATCTCCGGAATTGAAACCATATACGTAGTGTATGTTTAGCCATTGGATTATCAATTTGTTTATATAATTTAGTAAGAGTAAAAGGGAGAGCAGCTCCCAAAATAGAGCTAATTGAAAAATTTTGTATCGGTTTAATTTCTAAATTTACCCAATGGGGATTTAGAGATAATTCTGAATAATTCAACCAATACCTTAAGTAACTAATATTAATTGCCCAGTAATAAATTCTAAAGTTGGGTAATGCCAACCCTCCCTCTAGTTTAGATTTCTGTAAATATTTTTTCCCCAATCTAGGATTCTTGTTTTGCCAGATGTACGAGGACAATTTAGAATCGACCTTATCAAAAAAAGATTTAGGAACAAAAATAGGTATAGTTTGGAATATATATAAAAATTTAGGTAAGATCATCATCTTAATAGCATTAATTCGGCCTATCATGGATAGGGATAATGGTGACCAATTGGTAAGTAAACTGCCGATCAGGTCCAATAGAGGGAAAAAATTAGTCCTAAACAAATCTTTATGTTTTTTAGTAATCTTAATCCCTAAATATATAAAATGGTCTCTAGCTATTTTAAAAGGTAAACTATCATAAATAGGAACCCATCCATTAAAAGGGAATAATTCACTTTTATTTAAGTTCAGTTTATATCCCGAAAAATTACTAAATTGGGCTAATAAAGATAAAACTGCAGGAATAGAATTTTCAGGATTGGAAATATATAACAATAAATCATCTGCATATAGTGATGCTTTATGAATATCCCTGCAACGAATAATACCAGTAATATTGGGTGCTTCTCTGATAGCAATTGCCAAAGGTTCTAAAGCTAAGTTAAATAATAAAAGGCTAAGGGGGCACCCTTGCCTGGTGCCCCGAAATAATCGAAAATATGGCGATCTTTGGGTATTAGTAAAAACCGAGGCAACTGGGGAATTATAAAGAAGTTTAATCCAAGATATAAATATCGGACTAAAATTATATTTTTCAAGAACTGTAAATAAATAAGGCCATTCTACTCTATCGAAGGCCTTCTCAGCATCTAAAGCTGATATCAAACTACAATATGCAAGCCCTTCCCAATTATACTTAACAACGCCTGGATTGGTCCCAACTGCCGAGGTGAGGCAACGACTGCACACTTTTAGTAGGTTGTCGGGGCGCCGGTAGCAGCTTCTCCACCTCCCACGTCCGGAATGTTGGCTGGATTCTATAAGTTTTTATTCTTGCTGAGAGATGTTGCCACCTCTCGGAGAGTCTCAAACTTCAGCAGCGGGACCATGGCTTATATTACCCAAAAACTGCTTACTCAAGCAGCTATTCCCAGCACAAAAAGAAAGATAAGCTAGCATGCCTAGGCTTCTATCGAAAAACACAACTTTCTAGCTTATCACTTTGAATACAATGGATAATTTTGCTTCAAGGTTAGGTCGCTGTCTGACAGTCTGTAACCAAAATACTAACAAGCAGGAAGATTAAACATTCTTGGTACACAGATGTCTTTTTGTCAGATAACTGTATCTCTGGGCCCCATGGTCGAATTTACTTTATGTCTGCTGAGTCTCAAAGCAGGTTACTGATTCTCAGCCTTGCAGAAGCAAAAGCATGGTTTAAATCTTCCAATACACCTACTCTCAGTGGGAAAAGCCTGTCTACATTTACCCTGTCTATCCCCCTCATAATTTTAAATACGTCTATCAAATCTTCCCTCATTCTTCTACACTCCAGGGAATAAAGTCCTAACCTGTTTAACCTTGCCCTGTATACATACGTAACGGACCAGACCACAAAAAAAACTGACAAATTCCTGTTTCAAAGACAGCTTCAAAACAAATTGAATCAATACACATTGAGCTGAGAGAATCTATTTATTTTATGCAAAAAAAGATTTACATCCATGATACATTATTTATTGCAGAACAGATCATCAATATTATGCCCACTAAATCTACACAAGAAATGCACAAACAACTATTATTGTGGTTGAAGAAAATACTGAAATATTCAGTTTAAGTAGTCATCCTAAAATCAATAAATTAGTTATAATTAACAGAATGGTATGACATTATTTTAAGATAACTTTTATATTTTAAAAATATATTTCCAAATGCATTTGGTGTGAATTAACAACTTGGAAACACAATGCTACTTCGAGAGCAGGCAAGGCCAAGAAGATAGATTTGCTCCTGAGAAGTGCTCTGATTGCCTTGGCAAAAGGAGTCTGCTGGCTGTGGGTGAAAGTCATGGTGACAGAACAACAGGCAAGAGGTGTCAGCAAAGATCCACACACTGGGAGGGGCCAGTGACAGTTGAGCCATTCCTTTGGTGGGATGAAGGTTGACTGGGATAGGTTGGATCATGGCCCCATTACACACTTCCACTTGGATGGAAAGGAATATTTGAATTTATTTTTAAATTAAATTAAAATTTAGGCATACAGCACAGTAACAAACCGTTTCGGCCCACGAGCCCGTGCCGCCCAATTACACCCACCAAATCCGGTCTGTTGGAGGAAACCCAGGTAGACACAGGGAGAATGTACAAACTCCTTACCGACAGTGCAGGATTTGAACCCCAGTCGCTGGCACTGTAAAAGCATTGGACTAACTGTTACACTAACTGTGCCTTGCAATATTAGACTGGGTGCAAAGCACATCAACACATGCGTGTTCATGACAAGGCACTGAATGTGTAATGAATAATTTTAACAATCAGCCTTGCAGGGCAGGATATCCTCTATGACGGATTCAACTCCTTGGTTATGCAATCCTGTCTCTGACCTGCTCTCCATCCTCCAAACCTCCAGAGAGTTGAACTTGTGTAAAATGCGGCTTCTGCCAAAACTGTAGTATTGCTCCCAGTCCTGGTCATCTCACTTAAGGAATTATATAATGGTCCTAAAGACAGAAGGCAGCAAAGGTTTCCAGGAATGGTTCCAGAATGAAGGATTTCACCTGCAGGCTTCTACTGACAGGGGATTTGATGGGAGTGGGCAAGATCATGATTACTTTAGACAGGAAGCTAGCAGATAGATTAAGGAGCAGGCACATAAAAAGCTGGAGGAATTCATAGACAGTCAACATTTTAGTCTGAACCCTTCCATTGGGAAAGTGTGTTGCTCCAGTTTCCCAGCATTTGCAGTGTCTCTCGTTTCCTTCAGATGGATTAAGAGAGTAGGCAATTTTGGATATAATGTAGCATTTGAGGAGGATGCGAGGACAACTTTTTTTTAATGTATCGAGTGATTGTACCACAGAATTCATCATCTATGAATGAATGGATATCTAAGTTACAGCAAGGCATTGGTAGTTGAGTCATGAAGTCCACTGATTATCTGATATATATTCATCAGATATATAGTCAAGCTCAATTTCAAGCATTTGATAGTTTGGAAGGATAGATAATTTAGTAATTCTGGTGCAGTGATTACAATTGCACGAATGCTTTAGTCAAGCATAATCAGTGCCTGAGAGCAATGGGAAGTTGCACTACAAACCAAAAAGGAGGGGGGAGAAATTAAGGAAACGTGATCATGGTGTAATCCTTTCTCAGGGAGGGACAAGGAGTAACAGGGATTAGGAGGAAAGAGAATATCTAAATCAACCTTTTTTTTGGTTATGACCCTCTTAGGACTCTGCTCAAGGTTTACAGCCCCCCTTCCCTGTGAAGCAGTCGGTTAGTTGGTTTCTTCTATATTCCCTCCTACTGACTACATGAAAAACATTTTTAAAAATTATGATTTCACTCCATGCCCTCCCCACCCCCCCCCCTTTAAATGTGCTATGGTCCCCAGGAGTGGCCCCTATTGAGAACAGATGGTCTAGATTATGAGAATTCCTTCTTTCAATAATTTTGTTGTTACTTGGAAAGAGGAATGGATCTTCAAAATAACTCCCAAAGAGTTTACTGATTCAAAGAATCGTTTAGGGAATGATTATAAATCTACTTTACATATTGAATTGTGTAAATCAAATATCACATCAATTCTCATGTAATCAGGAATTATCACTTAAACAGTTCTATTTATATTTGTGGTTAGCTCAGATTGGTTAACATTTCAACAAAGGAGATAGCCTATTTGAAACAAACAAGTAATTACTTTACCATTGAAAGTATTCACTGTTTAATACATTAACATTACCTGCTGCATTCTCCTGAATATTTACTCAATATTCAGTCAAATATTATGAAAGGAACAGATGTTTTTTCCATTGGTAGGTGAGACATGAACTGGGGGACGTACCCTCAAGAACCAAGGTAGTTGATTTAGGACAGATGATGAATCTATGGAATTCACTGCCCATGGAGGCTTCCTCAGCAAATATAATTTAAGACCAATTTGGATAAATTTTTGCATTGGGGAAATGAAGGGATTTTTGGAAGCTGGAGATGAGCCTATCATCAGATCAGCCATGATCTTATCGAATGGCGGAGCAGGCTCGACGGGCCGGATGGCCTATTCCTGCTCCCACTTCTTATGTTCTTGTGTCAGCATTGGAATTAATCTGGGACTTGCTAGTAGATCACAGTGTTACAGCCTACCCTCTTGTCATTGTGTGGAACAACCAGCTCCTTAAAAGGGAAATGAAAAAAATCCTTTTTTTCTTCCTCATTCCAACTCTTTAAAAGACCAGAGCTGTTCGAGTGAGTGCTCCCAAGGTCACAAATCTTATATTATTGGCCTTCCTCTCTCCATTCAAATCATTCAAAGCAGTTTTATTAAGAGGTCACTGCACCCTTGCTTGGTTCTGAACTATTGATGCACACGCAACTTATAGTCACAGCAGGGCAATCGTACCCTAAGCTTTTGGGAGCTGAGGCCACTCAACGTCACAAGCAACACAAACCATTTCCGTCACAATAGGATGCTTTCCACAGACTGGAGGAATGGTGAAATTGGGTCCTCAACCTGATTTCAGCAGAAATACAGGGGAGCCACAGCAGTGGGTCAAAGCCAGTGCCAATTCCTGGCCTTCCTAGCATGGATGTCTCAATTCAGATTGTGGACTATGTGCAGCGAGACAGCTGGATTTTAAGCTTGTCACATTTGTTTGTATTGTTTGCTAGCTCAACCCTTTAAATTGTCTTTCCCAGTTTTAACCAAATAATATCCAGCATTGATACATTTTCCAGCTTGCCCAAGCCTTACTCAGCACTCAACCTTAGGCTTGTTGAACACAGACTCCTGCTTAAGGTGCACCGTAATCTTAAAATCCCTATTCCCACCATCAAATTCCGCCCCCCCCATGATTTCACCCTCCCTTTCTTGCTAATTTCTGCAGACATCTCGGTGTCCTTCCAGTTTTCAACTTCTTTGTCAAACCCTGAATTTAATAATGGCACCAATGGTAGTCATGGCCAGTCCCTCAACCTTACCAACTCTCTATTCCTCTTTTAAAATGCACCAATGTTTTAAAACCAGGCTTTAATATCTTCCTACGGGGCGACATCTTGTGTAACAACACTCCTCAAAAATGTGCTTAGTTATATTCAAGGAACAATATAAATGTAGGTTGTGGTTAAGTCAATTTCTGTAAAAAAATAACAGAGTGTTAGACTGTGAATACATCTTTCATCACTGGATCATAGCCAGAGAATTAGCAGCAATTGCTTTCAGTAAACCTCAGCCCATGAGTCAGCTGTGACTACATCTACCATAGCAGGATCCCATCCCAATTCAGTTGGTTTGCACAGTGCACTCAATGGTTGTGGAGAGCCAAATTGGTACAGGTTCCGAAGTTCATCAGGCTTGCTGTAGCACTGAAGCTCCACTGGTCAAATCAAAGTCAGCTGGTCATCAATCCTACTGCGCCCAGGGTCATCATTTCCCCTGCCCTGATGTCTTCTGGTTTACAATAACCAATATCATTTAACTTGCCACAATGGTCTGGAAACCTGAGGAGCACAGACATTGGTGGTCCATAACGAGTCAGAAATCTGAATCTCTCTTTGTTGAAGATGAGGACTAATTAAAAATATTCAAAATGGAGATTGATACATTCAATGAAAGTACTAAGGGTTTTGAAGGATAGGTTAGTCTAAATCTATCCAAATGGCACTATAGGCCAGAAAGGCTGTATAGCCTACCCATGTTCTAATGCTGTGCTAACGATACTCCCAAAACTAATGACTTCCAGGATATGTACCCATGATGGAGAAACGTTGGGACGTGATTGTGAGCAAGTCACGACAAGTAGGAACTGATTCCCAGCCAGGGGCAGCAAATTCTGCTCAATTGATCCAGCAAGTAGGATTGAAATCTAGTGTTGTATTTTCAGAAATAAGTTAGTCATTGTGAGCCAGCTACAAATCCAGAGAGCTTTGGTTTACTTCAAGCGCATAGATAAATTATTCTAAAAATCTAATTCCTGCAGCCACATAATATTAGGATTGGCACACAGATTGCTGTAACCATTAAAGCTATGTATGTTAACTCACAAATCTTTCCATTCACTCTGTCTCCAATATTTCCTTCCTCCACCGCAAGGCCCCTCTACCTATCGTTCCACCTCCCAATGCCTCTTGCTTGCCTCAATTCTGTTTGGTAAAAAGCACTAGATCATTATTCACACTGGGGAAATGGGATGGGCAGGTTCAAGGTGAAGAGATGGCCTCTGTGAAGCAAAAGGTCACTGGGTGAGGGTTCAGAGGTCACCCATCCCTCACGCCATGTCAGGAGCGAGCAGCGTGGAATTGCTCCATTTCACCCAGTGTTCAGCTTGTGGTGGAGGGTGTACGGGTCTGTGTGAGTGCGCTGAGGGAACAGGGGATGAATGTGCACACGTTGCAATTGGCTTGACTTGGGCTTTTTAAGTATCACAATGCTCCATTAATTTTGCAGCTGTCGGTGACACCATCCAGTTTGCATAAACACTATCATTTGCATATCTTGTAAAGACTGAGTTAGTTCCATCGAATCTTGTGATGGGGACAGGGCTGTCTTCAGACCAGCAGGGGTACGAGATGCCTAAAAACGAAAACAGATCATTTTTTCTGCACACGGGGGCAAAGCACAACAAAAAAGAAAGATTCAGGCGCTGACAATTACTCTCACCAAACACGCCACATCTAATTCTGTGCACAACTCAACACAAGACCCGTCGTTAAGGGGCAGAAATATTTTAAAAACAATAATAAATAATATATTAAATGTAAAAAAACTGCTGCAGCGGCGATGGTTTTTGCCTCTGCTTACACGTCTCGATTGTTTATAAAATCAGGTGGAAATTTATACTTTTTCACATTGCGCCTCAGGGGGGATCCAATCTCTAAATGGCTGACTCAGCCATCTCCCTGTGGAGATCATTGGGGTGGGATGGTTGCACTATCTGGAAGACATTGCCTTGCCTTGATTGACTACCATGAGTTTCTGATAAATTTATCATGATCAATAATCTTTCCAACTCCCCCAGCCGTTCCTTGGGAGTTTTACTATCTATTATTTATCCATCTGTTGGGGCCAAGCTTCCATTTCTGTTCTTTCAGCTGATTTAGAATTAGGGTGGAAAGTGTCTATTGTACATGCAACAAATCCTGGGACCCTCACATGGGCATGGTATCATTTCAAGATCTCCAACTTAAGCAGGCTTTGTATCATCACCTTCTAACACTGGGCCCTCAGTATACTTTGGGTGTCAAGAGAGAATCAGATAATACTGGAATCTTTTGTTGATGTTAACTACAGGAAAGATATCAATAGGATTGAAAGGGTGCAGCGAAGATTTACTAGGATGTTGCCAGGACTTCAGGAATTGAGTTAAAGGGAAAGGTTAAAAAGATTAGGATTTTATTTCCTGGAGCGTACAAGAATGAGGGGAGATTTGATAGAGGTAATTAAAGCTATGAGGGGTACCAACAGAGTAAATGTAGGTGGGTTTTTTACACTGAGGGGAGGTGAGATAAAAACTAGAGGACATAGGTTAAGGGTGAAAGGGGAATGTTTAGGGGAACATGAGGGGGAAATTTCTTCATACAGAGAGTGGTGGGAGTGTGGAACAAGCTGCTAGTTGAAATGGTGAATACGGACTCAATTTTAAAATTTAAGAAGAATTTGGACAGGTACTTGGATTGGAAGGGTATGGAGGGCTATGGACTGGGCGCAGGTCAATAGGACTTGGCAGAATAATAGTTTGGTACTGACTAGAAGGGCCGAAGGTCCTATTTTTGTACTGTAATGTTCTATGGTTAGCTTTATTACAAAGCAAACCATGTAACTCAGGGGCTTGCATTGGAAGGTACTGTGTGACGAAGAGTTTTGAACGCTGCCAGTAGAAGGTGGAATACTTAGAATGTTGTTAAGAGTGTGTGAGAGCCTTTTACTATGGGTTCATGGAGCGTCAGAAAGGTTGTTGCAACAATCAGCCCAAGAATTAAACCAATGGTAAACTTGATCCAAGACCAGTAACTAAAGTTCAGACTGTAAGAATGGAGATTCTACTCAAGGTTTCCCACCAGGGAAACACAAAGAATATAGATGCAGGAATCTTAAGCAAACACTAAGAGGCTGGAGGAACTCAGCAGGTTCCATCCATTTATTGAAAATGGATTTTGACTGACTGATTTTGCTCATGGAAACTTGTTGGCCTGCAGAGACCCTCCTGCATCTTACTGTTTTCCCACTAGGGGTTGGTATAGTACAATTTAAGTCACTGGACCATCAGACAAACTTCTGCACCAAGAATCCTGAAGCGCAAGTTTAAATTGTATCAGAGTAGCTGGGAGTTTTAATAACATATGAAATAAATGTGGAATTTAGAAGCAAATTAGGTCGAGCTGTTAATTCTAAAACCATCTGGTTCATTCATTCATGAGCACGAGAGGGAGGACATCTTCCGTTTTTGACCAGCATGGTCTCACTTGATTTTTAATTGCTTCCTCATTTTCGGGTTCATTGGAAGTGAGTAATAAATGCTGCTGTTACCAGCAATGTCCTCAACCCATGAACTAATAAAGATCCTTCTACGCAGACACCTGTGAATTTTAAAAGCCTCTGCGATCATTTCACAAACTGTCCTGAGGTTTGGAAATCCTGACTTGCATCATGTTAGAGTTGTGAGATGTTCAGCTGAAGCAGAGTCTCCAAAGGCTCCTCAATGGTGGCATCAGGAGCTGCATTGGTGATTGCCCGCAGAATTTCTCATTGGTGTGCTCTGCTAGCACTAAAGAGCAGAATTTTAATTTTATGGAATTACATTGATATGTGGCAGAAACTGTGATTTAACATGGTGAGCTTTCAGAAAGCAATTGTGGATGGATGAAAATATAGAATAGGAGTGTAGATAGAAAAAATCTGAACTGAAACTTGTTCCTCAACAGAACTGCCAACAGCAATCAATTTGCTGTGCACTGTAGAAAGACCCAGGAACTCAGTGAGTGAACAGCAAAGAATAATTGGGAGTGATTACAAGATAACAAACAGATCGAGAAATGGGTGATGGTAACAAATAGTTGCTCCTAGATGTTAATCGTCATTCACTTCCAAAATTAAGGAACTGCCTCTTGGAGTAATTCCTCAGGTGCGTATTTTTACAAATGCTCAGGTGTATCTGTGCGTTTCTATGCGCAATGAAAATGGCAGCTAATTTATAACCTTAATGCAAAAGGATGCCAATATTTAGGATCTACTTAAAAGTCGGCAATTAATAGCCAAGAAATACTACCAACTATACATTAGAGTGATAATGAGAGCGAGTTAAGGATTCCCAAAAGCTGCCTAATGTTCTTCAGTAACCAACAGAGAAAATACATAGGTGACTAATTATACCGTGGAAACGGAGCCTGGGCTTTCCATGGCTGGCATAGATAGGTTTCCACAATGAGGGAGGGGACAGGCTCCACAATGCATGCACTGAGTCTGAATTCATTGGAATCCAGAGAGAAGGAGTATTTGTAGGTTTGATTCAATCCTCTGTCGCCGAATCTTGGAGGCGCTCTGTGTAAACGGGGCCATCGGCTGCAGCAGTGGTTCCTTAAATGAGCTTAGAATCTAGTAAATGCATGTGAAATTCTACCGTAGAGTTTGTTTTCAATCCATGTAGAGGGGAGGGACCGAGGGAGGGGAGCATTATTACAGTCTACCAACGGCGTCTCTTCTTCTGCCACTCCGTCATCGTAGAGCAGGGAGTCTGATGGCGTGGAGGCTGCAAGGTCCAAGTAATCCTGGAAGCAAAAGCAGAAACTCAAACTCACTTGATTTAAAAAAGTGGAATGAGGCACAAACAAAAGAGAGGAGGTGAAGGGAAAGAAAATAGAGGAAGGACAGAGTTAGAGTGGAGAGAAGGGAAATGGGATAGAGAAATGGGAGATTGAAAGACAGGAAGAGAAAGAAAACAGAAAAAAAAGGTAAAATAAACAAGAGTTAAGGAGATTGAGAAAAAGAACAAAGGAGAGTAAATTTCAGAAGAGAAAAAGAATATGGAGATGATAGAGTATTGCAGCTTCATAAGTCAGGCTTAGGTGCAGGAGCCAGAAAGAAGATGGAGAACAGACAGATCTGGAATAGTTTAGATCAAAAAAGCAGAAAATGATAGAAAAAGAGAGGAAAGAGTCATGTAGCAAAGGAGATAGAGTGAAAACGATGAAGGGTGAGCAAAAGGAGAGAGATAGAATGAACACAAGAATGAAAGAGGATAATTATGGATAATTTAAAACAGTAAATTCTGAATCACAATTTCTCTTCATTAAAATCCTCCTGCCACTGGCTATGCTGTGCCTTACCTGATTCACATTGTGTTTCAGACATTCCCAATCTCTGGGTCAGCCGAGTGTCGATTTAACCACCATTCAAGAAACCAGAGCACCACATCTAAGTTGATACCCACTGAACTCTAAAGGAGTGTGCAAACTCCCGCAAGCCCTCCCAGGTAAAAGAAAACATGAAAGAGCAAATGCAATCAAGTAATCTTTGTTGTAATGCTTCATGAAAATTGAGAAGAGAAGGTATTTCTTCACTCAGCAAGTTGGAAATCTTTGCAATCTCATCTCTGTTGTACTTCGAAGCTACCTTGTTTATAGGATCTATCTCTGCTTATTTGCAAACACATTTTGCAATACAAAGATTCAACAGTCACTTTTCTGGCATCTTGCCACTTGAGAGGGTAGATATGGTTTGTGGCGAATGAGAATGGTGGAACAGGAATGTTCATAGGTAGTGGTCAGAGGGGAGAAATTGGGAAAGCCCTGTGTATATGGGAATTTCCAAATGCAAACAATATCATTGCGGTCTGGGACAGAAGAAGAATGTGATCTAGTTGCAGGTGGCAGAGTTGGAGATACGCAGGGTGTTTATGAGTCAATCAATGTCATGAATTACAGCCAAGGTCTCCCATAAAGAAGTTTTCAAAACCTTAAAGGGAAGTTTTAACCGATGGAGTTTTTCAAAAGCTACAAAATTTGTTGAATGAACCAACAACCTTGAGCAATGGTCAGTGAATACAGTCAGGCTGAAGACTGGCACAATGGTGCAATTTACAGGTCTTTTACATTGGGCACTGCAACATTATTTAGTTGTGAAGAGAATTCAAGCAAAACTTCTGAAGAAAGAGGATTTAATACTCAGGGAATAGCCACCAGTGTGGAGACGATCCTCAAAATTGTGAGGCTGACTTGCTCAAGGCTCTATTCAAGCTGCAAGCAGTGAAAGTCAGAGATGTTAACAGCAAAGGACAGGGACAGCACCTCTAAAAATCTGTCCTGGTATCTCCTTGTCGATGCAATCAAGCAGAAGGCTCACCATTGACTATACTTTGTAAGGGGTTTGAGGAGATTCGGTACGTCACCAAAGAATTTTGCAAATTTCTCCAGGTGTAGCATGGAGAGCATTCTGACTGGCTGCAATACTGTCTGCTATGGAGGTGCCAACACTCGGGACAAGAAAAAAAGCTACAGAGTTGTGAAATCAGCCAGCGCCATCTCAGGCACCAGTCTTCACTCCATTGAGGACATCTACAACAGGCAGTGTCTAAGCATCCTCCTTACTTAAGGACCCTCTTCACTCTGCTACCATCATGAAGGAGGTACAGGAGCCTGGAAATGAATACCCAGCGGCACAAAGACAGCTTCTTCATCACTTACTAATCACAGAACACTTATGGCATAGGGATTTCTCAAGGTGGAAGGCGAGTTTAGGAGACAGCTTGAAAACCACTGCTCTACATCAACAATTTCTTGCAGCTTACTCTCAAAGTGCACAGTTGTTCATTGGCTGAATCACAATATGGTTATCTCCTTCATGGCCATGTACAAGACAATTAAAAACATAATTTTATTTCTCTTTGCACAAGGACAGTCAATGCCAAGCCATTAATTGACGTGGCATTTAATGCTGGGAGCCAATTTCTCACTTGAACTCAAAATACAAAGATCTTCTATTAAACATTTCTCCATTTGCACACAGGGGAGAACCTGATGGCCAACAGGAAATCCCTATCTCCAACCAACTTTTCTTTCATCTTTCTATATCTGGCTATTAATGGTCAGCGCTGCTCAAAAATGTTGTTCCAACAGTATATAGTTTTTCTGCTCTCCCAGCTCATTGCTGAAATGAAGATTCATCACTCAGTCTCCTGGTCAATCCTCTGCCAGATCTGAGCTACTGTATTCCCCACCACACCAAGACAAAGACCAAACCAAGTGTCGGAATTTCTTGATTCGTCTGATTGCATTTATTCTTCCAATCCTGGTGTATGTCCTACATTCAGTTACCTCATTGCCTATTTCTCAGCAAAGCTGGAAGAGACAACTCTGTACTCACCCGACTCCTCACCATCATCTTCTCCAGTTCTTTGCTGATTTCTGCAAATGTTGGCCTTTTATCTGGCTCTTGTTTCCAGCATTGCAACATCAAGTTGTACCTGAGGAAGATCGAAGCAGAATTACACCTTCCCCACTACCTGTCAACCGTCCCTGCTGTGCACTGTACAACCATATCTCTGCTGCACGCTGACCTCACCCTCCACACGATGACCTTTCCAACCCCACCGACTGTCCTGCTGCATGACAAACTTCCCAACCATGGCCAACTGCCCTCGCTGCATGACGACCTACCCAGCCATGTGAAAATCTCCCCCTCTGCACGACGACCTTCCCTGCCATGCAACAATCTCACCCATCATGCAATGACCTTCCCCTCCGGGTCTACTTTCCCTGCCACACGATGACCTTCCTTGATGCCCCACGACTGTCCCAGCCACACCCTGATTGTCCCCTCCACGTGACAACCTTCCCCTCTGCGTGACAGCCTTACCCGTCTGCCCAGAGTGTCCCTGCTGCGCGACAACCTTCCGCTCCAATACAATCTTCTATCCATTACATACCCTCTGAGCCAAACACATTCTGATGTGCAAACGATTGCTCCAAACTAATCCAGAAATTCTATCCATTATTTTCACACTTTGGAAGGCTGACCTACATTTCTTCACTGCAGTTTTCTGGTCTCTCCATCCGGTATCCTGTCTTTAGCAGATTGAAGAGGCGCTCAGGGGCTATTCCAGGGTAGGGATTTCCACCCAGTGTCACTATTTCCCAAAGTAGAATACCAAATGACCACCTGAAGAGTGTCAGAAAAAGAATAGCATTAATATTAGAAGGTTCCAACAATGAGTCTTGCAACTTCCTTCTGTGTCTTATCATTTGACAGTAGACATTGAGGCGGATGAGATGAAATTAACGGATAAATACAGTAAAACCCCTGCTATCTAGCACCTATCTGGATTGATAGCTCAGTGAATTTTCCAGTTGCTTGAGATTGCATGTTGCATGATTGGCAAACTACCAGTGAGACATCCCAATTTTAAACATGAATTTTTTTTAACCTATTTATTTTCCGTGACTATTTTGCTAGTTGCTTGAATTCCAGATAACAGGGGCTTCACCGTATTTGAAACAGGGGAAAGGGGTTGAAGTGTACAATCCTCCTCCTCTTTCTCTCAGTTACCTTTATTCATGCCCCATCAAGATTTCGCATTTATAGCAGATCATCTGCTGAAAGGTCTTTGATCAAAGACACTTTTTTTAAAACTACCTGACAGGCTAGGATTCTCTTCAACCGGATGGCATCAACATCGACTTCTCCGGTTTCTGCTAGCCCACTCCCTCCCTTCTTTTTCCCTTTCTCTTCTTTCTTCCAGCTCTATAACCACTTCCCTCTCTATTCACAGAGCCATTCCCCCTCCCCCCATTTGCTGTTGTGCCCTCCCTCCCTTATCCACCCAGTACCTCCTGTCTGTGGGACTGAGCCTGCTCCCCTCCCCCACCATTTTGTTTGGGCACCTGCCCACATTTTGCTCATACCTTGAAGGGCTCAAGCCAAAAACATTGGTCTATCTTTATCTTTCTTTGGTCTATAAAGTACATGCTGTTTGACCTGCTGAGTTTCTCAAGCATTATGTTTTTACTTCAACCACTGTGTCTGCAGACTTTAGTGTTTCACTTCGGGTTTTTCTTTCCTCAGCATTTGTGGTATTCTGCTTTAAAATAAACCGAGGACCACCTTGATTTCACTACAATGATGAGTCTGCAAAACTTACACGTCACTTTGCGTCGTGTAGATGTGATCAAACAAAGACTCAATTGCCATCCATTTAACAGGAATTCGACCCTAAAAGTGAGAGAGACCCACAGAAAAATGTCATTCGAGAGAACTACAGATGGAGCAAAGCCTGTCCTGTCCAATGGCAGGACAGTGTCTGTATGGAGTGTGTACCCTGTGACCATGCAGATTTCCTTTGGTGCTTCCAGTTTCCTTCGGATCACAAAGACATAGATTGGTAGATTAATTAGTGCTCGTGTGTGTAGGGGAATGCTTATTAGATTATTTTCACATTCACATTAACTTCATCCAGATTCTGCCATTCAAAATAATTTACAGCCAATAAAACATTGTTGCTTTTGAAGTGGAAATAGGTGCTTGATGTTTGGTATGGTTGATGGTCCAAAGGCATAATTGCATTTCATGACTCTGACCCTGCACTTTGTACATCAATGTTTTAATAAACAACTTTATTCATAACTGTTAATGTTGGTGATAGAAAATGCACGCAAGGAACCCGATGAACAAAAAGGGACTTTAAAACATGATGGGTGAGCAAAAGAACTCTTCATGGAGATGGAATTTGCAAAGGCTTTTGAAGAGAAAAAATTTGAGAGGCTTCAGGAAGATATTCCACAGGCCAGGGCAGAGATAATTGAACCTTGTTGAAAGAAAAGAGATGACAGACGAGTCATGGATGTTGTACAAGGAAGGTCAGAATTGTGATCTAGAGGGAGAGAATAGAAGGCACAGTAGAATAAATGTGACGGTGGACAGAGGAACCCACAACTATGAGTTCATCTCCACAAAAATCATTGGATGGATGGATGGAAAAACTCAACTGCTTCTTATGTTATGCCACAGTCTCTGTTAACAACAGCCCACTGAACCTCCAGTCCCAATTCCACAATCATCTCCCTTCTCCCCGTCCCTATCTTACACTATCTCTCATGTGCTTTGTTTGTTGTGAAACACTTTGGCTCCAAGGGACATTGTCTAAATGAGTCTTTCTTCAAGGAAAGGTGTACATAAGAAATAGCAGCAGGAGTAGGCCATCCGGCACGTCGAACCTACTCCTCCATTTAATTAGATCATGCTGACCTGACAATAGGCTCATCTCCTGCTACCTTTTACCCCACATCCCACAATTCCACTACCATGTAAAAATCTATCCAACCTTGTACATTTCTAGCTCCTTTCTCATTCATTTAAGAACATTCAAGATAATATATAGCCAATAAAACATTGTTTCTCTCAAACTGTGGTAAATTTTTCAGAAATTGGTTCACAGCAAGCTGACACACTCAGCAATGTGAGGATTTACGTTGGAGCTGCAAGTTATAGATAGATATTGGTTTAACATCTCATCCAAAAGATGACTCTTCAGACATGGGGCTTGAACCAGTCAGCTTCTGGCTCAGAAGCAAGATCATTTCCCATTAGGCTAGTGGTTCTCAATCTCTTTTTGCCACTATAGCATAGGTGCTCTGTGGTTAGTAAGGAATACTTATGGCGGTATGTGAGTGGAAAGAAAAAAGTTGAGAGCCACTGCATGAGGACAGTGACAGACACTTCATGAGTACTCTGAATAATCAACAGTAAACAGACTTGGTCATAACCGACAGTAGTTATGACCGTGGTTGGAGCTGTGAAATGGTTGTCTACAAGAAGTGAGAGTTTACATATAATGGAGATCAGAGAGCTAACACAACACGATGAATCACTAAGGAAGGTACACAATACCTTGCTTCTTTTTACGTAAGAGTCCTCCTCATACACATCCCTGGAAAGCCCGAAGTCAGAGATTTTCATCTTGCGCCCCTCAGCAACTAGTACATTCCGTGCTGCCAAGTCACGATGAACAAGCTAAGAAAATCACCAACAACAAGAACAAACTAAGTAAATGACCAAAGGTGGCACAGCTGGTGCAACACTGTTACAGCGCCAATGATCGGGACTGGGCTCCGCATCCCATGCTGTGTTTAAGGAGTTGGTATGTTCTCCCTGTGTCTGCATGGGTTTCCTCTGGGTGCTCCAGTTTCCTCCCACCGTTCAATAGGTACTGGGGGTTGTAGGTCAATTGGATGTAATTGGGCAGCATGGGCTCATGGGCCGAAAGGCCCTGTTACCGTGCATTATGTCTAAATTTAAAATATAAACATTGACAGTTAGATAGACAGATGGCAAGTTCAACACTGAGCTCATTGGATCTGAATCATAAGTTGTGAAGTGCAAAACAGAAGACCTTTGTTGTGTGGAAAGAATTTTACAACTGATCACCTAGGTTATTCACTTATTGCTGAGAGAGATGTCTCCAGAAATGGCAAATGGCATTTCACTTGTGAATTTAGAGTAATGTAGAGCTGCCATGCTCAACTGGGGCCATGGTCCCTGGAGGCCACAGCACATTTAAGGGGGTCCATGGACTGAAATCAAAATATTTTTTATGTAGTTGGAAGGAGAGAAGTACAGAAAAAAACAACTAAACTTGACAGGGAAGGGGGACCATAAACTTGGCTATAGCCAAAAAAAGGTTGAGAATAGCTGATTTGGAGGAAGATTTAGTGTTTAAGGTTGTGTCTATGTTTATGGATGACCAATATACAGTAGTACCAAGGTTCATTTTGTGGGGTCCCTGAGACAGAGGAGAAAAACATCTACCATCACCAGGTGAGCATCCCAGTGATGCTAATCTAGAGTTCTGAGCTGGAATCCCAGACTCTTGGTCAGAGATGGCAAGAGTGTGGTTCAACCTCGGCCCCCTTCTGATGCTACCTCCAAGTCAAGAGTTCAGTTGGACAACTGAGGAATCCAGTAAACTGGATTTGACATTGGGTATACGGGAGAAGCCAGAGAGTGGTGGTGGATGATTGCTTCTCAGACTGGAGTCTTGTGACAAGTGCCATGCCTCAGGGATTGGTGCTGGGACCATTGTTGTTTGTCATCTATATCAATGATCTGGATGATAATGTGATAAATTGGATCAGCAAGTTTACACATGATAAAAAGGATGGATGCATTGTGGACAGCAAGAAAGGCTTTCAAAGCATGCAGAGGGATCTGGACCAACGGGAAAAATGGCAGATGGACTTTAATGCAGACAAGTGTGAGGTGTTGCATTTTGGAAGATCAAACCAAGAAAGGACTTGCACAGTAAATGGTAGGGCATTGAGGAATCTGGTAGAAAAATGGTAGGGATCTGGGAAGACAGATACATAATTCCTTGAAAGTGGTGTCACAGGTAGATAGGGTTGTAAAGAGAGCTTTTGGCATATTGGCCTTCATAAATTAAAGTCTTGAGTATAGGAGTTGGGATGTTATGGTCAAGTTGTATAAGTCATTGGTGAGGTCAAATTTGGAGTGTTGTGTGCAGTTTTGGTCACCAAACTACAGGAAAGATATCAAGAAGATTGAAAGAGTGCAGAGAAGATTTATTAGGATGTTGCCTGGACTTCAGGAACTGAGTATAGGGAAAGATTAAACAGGTTAGGACTTTATTCTCTGGAGCGTAGAAGAATGAGGGGAGATTTGATAGATGTACTTAAAATTATGAGGAATATCAACACAGTAAATACAGGTTGATTTCTTATACTGAGGGCAGGTGAGATACAAACCAGAGGACATGGGTTAAGGGTTAAAGGAGAAAAATTTAGGGGGAACATGAAGGTGAACTTCTTCACACAGTGAGTAGTGGGAGTGTGGAATGAGCTGCCAGCTGAAGTGGTGAATGCGGGCTAAATTTTAACATTTAAGAAGAACGTGGACAGGTACGTGGATGGGAGAGGTATGGTGGGCAATGGTCTGGGTGCAGGTCAGTGGAACTAGGTAGAATAGCTGGGCACAGACTAGAAGGGCCAAAGGGCCTGTTTCTCGGCTGTAATGTTCTATGGTTCTAATTCACAATTAAAATAGTGTTCTATGGTTCTATATAAATGCATTATTCATCTTGTTAAAACTCACACAAGTTCAGGTCAACAACAAATAAGGTTATGGTTTACCTTCATTTCAGCCAGGTATTGCATTCCACGGGAGATCTGCCAGGCAAAGGATATCAAGTCTCCCATGGTCAAGGCCCGTTCA
Organism: Narcine bancroftii; assembly: GCF_036971445.1. Classification (NCBI taxonomy): domain Eukaryota; kingdom Metazoa; phylum Chordata; class Chondrichthyes; order Torpediniformes; family Narcinidae; genus Narcine; species Narcine bancroftii. The sequence goes on from NC_091474.1 coordinate 80,872,531, forward strand.
TCTGGATTATCCAAATAACTTGAGTTTCGATTGCCTTCGCCCAAGTAGCTGGGACCCACTTTACGACTTTCCCGAAGGAAACTTCTCAGTGATCCATATTTGGCGTATTCCACAATAAGATAGAGAGGACCTGCAAATGTATGAAACAGGATTTCCCAGGTCTCTATATACTGACTACCATATTTCACAGTGCCATATTGTGATAAAGGTGAAACCCAGGATTCAAGTCAAACTCTCTTGGACAGGTGAGAAATCTTTCACTGGAGAACTGAAGGTTGAGGGGCAGCCATTAAAAGACAGGGAAAATAATAAATATATTTAACCTTTGGACCTGGTCATTTTTTAAACCTTTCATAATACTTACTCCAGACTGGGTCCATATTACAGTACAAACACCAGTATGAACCAGCTGGTGTTTGAGTATAAAACCAGTCTTGGAAAATGGGGACACATACTTTATGCGTTTGTTGGTGGTCCCTGAAAACCAGAATACGGAGTACATGTGCTTGTTGGTAGTCCCTGTAAACAGGGACATGGAGTCCAGAAGGTTAATAGAATGAACCACAAAATTCTGCCCCCTTTCTCTCCCCACCCTTTGTTCATGTGTCCGCTTGCTTTTTGCTTATACTTTGAAGAAGGGCTCAGGCTTGAAATGCCGGTACTATATCTTTCACTCCTACGGATGCTACGAGACTGGCCAAGTTCCTCCTAGTAGTTACTATGTGTTTTTAATATAGGTTTAATAGCTCAGATGCAAATTAGGTTTTGGATGGAACAGTTGCATTGCTGGTGAAGATGCCATCTCACTCGAATTCAATCCTGACTGGTGGTTCTGTGAGTGTGGGGTTTGCACATTCTCCCTGCACCTGTAAAGGTTCATCCCGCATGCTCATTATCCAAAGGAGAACAAGTCAATAGGTTAACTAGAATTGGAAATTGCCTTAGTGCACAGATGAGTGTCAGAATCTAGGAGAATTTTTAAGGTATGTGGGGAGAATGGAAAGGAATGAAGATTGGAAGAATGTGGATTATGTAGGATTAACATAAATAAGTGCTTGGCGTTTAACGTAGATTCAATCAGCTCAAGGGCTTGCTTCTGTGTTGTTTGACCCCAATAATCCTGTAGCGGATCCCTCCATTGAAGATTCTCCCATTAGTGGGAGAGTCAACATCTTCCCAAGGATCTCATAAGTTTCAATCAGATCATGCCTCATTGGAATTTTCACAATCATCCTATTTACTCAAAACCTCCGGAGGATTGGATGTAGATTATTTAAAATACACACATTTGTAAGCACTTTTAAAAGAACTTTAAATAAAGAAGGGCCTTTGGCCTAAAATGTTTACTTTGTTTCTCTTTGCACAGATGATGCTTAATCTGGTGAGTATTTAGAACATTTCTGTTTTCATTGAAAATAGTTTAACTTTCAGATGTTTCTGAGTTTTTTTAAAAAAATTTTTAATTATTTAAATCCTTTTTAAAGCAATTAAGTATGAAGCTTAGACATCAGTTAAAGGTTTTAGTGAAAACACAGTGCTGGAGAAACTCAGAAGGTCAAAAAGTGTACTTTATAGAGCAAAGATAAAAGATACATAGCCTACATTTCGGGCTTTAGCCCTTCATCAAGGTATGAACAAAATGTGGACAGGTGCACAAACAAAATGGTGGGGGGAGGGGCACAGTCCCACAGGAAATAATAGGTGGATAAGGGAGGAAGGGCACACCAGCAAACAGGAGGAGGGGAATGGCTCTATGATTGGAGGGAAGAGGGGTGGAGAGTTGTAGGAAAGAAGACAGAGAGATGGGGAGAGAGGGAGAACAGGGAGAAGGCTCGCAGAAACCGGAGAAACCTATGTTAATGACACTCAGTTGGATGGAAAATTAGGTGTTGCTCCTCCAATTTACAGGTGGTCTTGGTTTGACAATGCATGAGGCCATGGACAAAGAGTTTAGTAGGTGAAGCTTATTTTGGTTCCAACCCTTTTCCAACAGAAAGGCCTTTTGGAAGGCATTCGAAGTACTGACTGGGAGAGCTACCTCAGAGAAGTCTGAAGTGTTGAGACTCAGCAATGACATCCTACTGCTGACAACAAATTCTGGCTCTTTTCCATCCCCCTTCTTCAGCTGGAAGACCCAGAAGTAGCGGTGATTTGAAGGTCATTTAGACACCATGATCAGTGATACCAGTAAGTCGGACCATCTCCAATCACTAACCAAAGGCAAAACAGGTCATTCTGCCCAACCAATCCATGCTGGTGTTTGTGCATCACCCAAATGCTCCCCCATCACCAACCATCAACTCCCCCCCCCAACATACACACACACACAGCTCTTGCATTTTTTATCCTTCGATTCCTTTCTCAACAATGCATCAATCCACCCTCTTCAATGTATCTTTCTAATTTCCATCAACCATGCACATTCTCAAGGTTGTATTTATTAATGACCATAATTCTTTTCCATGTGCAATCATATCCCATCCTCTAAAATAAATGAATTAACATCTTTTTTCAAAAAAACAAGTGCAACATAATATTAATAAAGTTGTTGCATATATCACCTCTGTGACCTGTATTTTCTTACCATCCTGACTGCAGGCTCCATACAGTTTGATGATATGGGGATGACTCACTTGTTTCAGTAGGTTGAACTCTGATAAAAGATCACGTAGTTCACTCTGAGATGCATTCTCTGCCAGACAGAAGTAGGGAGTGTGGTTAATTTCAAGACAGTACCATTGCATTTAACCTCTATTGCTATACTGCACAAGTTGGCAGTAGCATGACATTCATTCAGAGTACTTTAGAGAACCATAATTAAAAGACCAGAAAGCAAATAATGCTTTTTTTAAAAAATTCTCCTTTACTTCCAGTTATATTGGCACAAAAATAGAGACTCTGATGCAGCACAGCAGACCTTCTTTCACTCAAATGTGCCTTCCTGCAATCGAGAGATTAAATTGGGAACCATCCTTCCTCCAGAGTGAACGTTAAAGATCCTGAAAATGAGGGATGTTCTTCTCAGTTTCCTCGCCAATATCATTCATCAACATCATGAAAAAACCCTGGTCATTAGTGCCATTTGTGGGATGCTCCTGTGCACAAATGATCTGCTCTGGTTCCAACATAATGTCTTCAAAACTGGGTGAAGAAAAGTGGGATGAAAACACAAGCCTTTTAGTGATTCCCCTTCCTCGAGTTAGAAAGTTGGATGGGCTGGATCCTTCAATCCCTCAGTTTCTTGTGGGAGTGTTACCTGTGCAGAGGCAAGTCAGGTATCTTGTGGAAGAAAGAACCTGAACATGTAATGTAATCAAGAAATAATTTAAACAGTGTGATGGCGATGATGTTTGTTGCTGGGCAACCCCTGCCCAACCAGTAAGTTTCCACTAGCCTAGAGTTTACTTATTCAAGTGGCATGCAAGAAGAATGCCTGAGGAAAGGGGAACCTGGTTCACATTACGAATGCAATTTGAAGGTGAATAGTGTGTAGCTTAATGCTGATAGGGTTATGCTTGTCACATGGGAGAAGACTGTAGTTTGGTTTGATCGAGTCAGATTGTGGTGGGATATACAAACCGATGTGTTCGTATGGTTCAGGGAACTCCTGGATCCCCTACTTTTGGGGGAGGGGGGTGGACCTACTGCCAAGCCTGTATATAATAAAGAAGCACTGGGGAAACAAAGTGTCAGAGTCCTCCAATCCTTCTGGAAACTTTTGCTGAAGGATAGAGCACCACCCTGGACCTGGACAAAGGGGGTTGAAAAGCGACCCCCAGCGGAATATTATCAGAGGCAAGATACACTGACCAGCATCTTGACTATATCCCTCCATCCCTCTCCCATCCATGTACCCTTGCAATTTCAAGGCACTGATTTACACATCCTATAATAATTCTTTTATTCTGCCCACATTGCCATAGACTCCACCTCTTACCTAGACCCTCGAAACAACCAATTAGCCCACCATCCCATGTTTTAGAACGAGAAAGAGCAAACCAGAGCCCCCGAAGGAAGTTCATGCAGTACCAGCAAGAATGTGCAACGTCCACACAGACAGCACCGGAGGTCAGCACTGACTCTGAGTCACTAAAGTGAAAAACCCATAAACTCCTTGATTGAGGAGTCTGATGATGGAGGGGTAGCAACTGTTCCTGAACCCAGTGGTGCAAGTCTTGTGGCTCTTTCCTGATGGTAGCAGCAAGAACAGAGCACGTGCTGGGTGGTTATGGATCCTTGATGATTGGTGCTGGTCTCCAACTGTAGATAATCTCAATGGTGGGGAGGGTTTTACCCATGATATCCTGGGCTGTGTCCACTACCTTTTGCAGGGCTTTACACTCAGGGGCATTGGTGTCCTCACACCAGACTGTGATGCAGCCAGTCAGCACACTTTAGAAATTTGCCAGGGTTTCTGATGTCATGCCAAACCTCCGCAAACTCCTGAAGAAGTAGAGGCGCTGACATGTTCTCTTCACGATGCCATTAGTGTCCAGGAAAGATCCTCCAAGATAGTGACTCCCAAGATCTTAAATTAGTCTTAATTAAGATCTAATTCATTAAATTAGATCTTAAAAACCTCTGATCACTGGATCGTTCACCTCTGATTTCCCCTTCCTGAAGTCAGCAATCAGCTCCTTGGTTTTGGTGCGATTGAGTGCAAAGTTGTTGTTAGTGCACCACTCCGCCAAATTCTCCCTCCCATATACTAACTCATCGTCTCTTTTTATACAGTCCACTACCATGGTATCGTCAGCGAATTTGTAGATGGAGTTGTGGTCATACCTAGCCACACAGTCATAGGTGTATAACAAGTAGAGCAGGGGGCCCTGAGGTGCTCGAGTACTGATGGAAATCAGTACCTGCTCTCTTTCCCAGACATGTCATTCAATAGTTCTACATCTTATTAATAGATTTGTAAAGATGTACTTGGGTTCAGGACACTGACTGAAAAGCAGGCTGGATTTCTGGTGAAGTACCAATCGAGTCTGAAGTTATGTCTGCAATCAGGATTCTCTATTATACCAATGATAATTAGCAATTGTAAAAGTTTCTTTTGCATTGGCAGCAAAAGCCATTCAGTGGCAGCCGTATGAGGTTACAAAATTTGCTCGTCACAATAAAACATGGAAGACATTCAGTCTAACCTTTTAACATCTTGACAGCCACGGTGGTGTAGCCTGCTTTGCTCTTGAGTTTGAATGCTGTGGCCTTCACAACTTTCCCAAACTCTCCTTCCCCAAGAGTTTTCCCCAGAACTAGATTCTTCCTTGCAAACTCCCACTTGGGATCTTCCTGCCATGGAGAAAGACACACAGCCACATAAAATAGAATACAATCCAAGTCCCCTCATGAAATATTTGTGATCACTAATTTTAAAAAATCCACAACTTGAAATATTATCTCACAGATAAAGTGCATGAACAATTTAATCTTAAATTATATCCCTTGTGGGTTATCACCTTTTTCATATGCCTGATGTGAACAAATGGAAATTATGCCCTATGTGAAGATGATGTACAACACATAGATAGAAATGATCGCCTATTTGGCAAGGATGCCCCAGATTTTACTCCTGTATTAATGGCAGGATAGTCAACAACCTCCATGAAATTGACAGACGTTATGTAATTTCAGCACTCGAGTTAACACAGATATCAGGGAATTGCTGTTTCTCCCCCCACTGGCTCGCTGCCTAATTTAGCAGAAATGAACGGGCCCTCATCGAACCTCTTGTGCATGGTTCGGTATAGGTGAGCTCGATTCAGACACTTGAAATTCATGTTTGCCTGAGGTGACGTTACAGCTCTATAAAATTCTGGTTAGACCACTCTTAGATTATTGTACCCCAGGCCACATTTGGATGTAGTGGTCTCCTCTACATCGGAGAGACTGGGCGCAGCCTTGGAGGTCGCAACGTTGAGACCCTCAGCTCTGTTTGCCACAATAGCCTGGATCTCCCAGTAGCCACCCATTTCAATTCCCATTCCCTTGCTGACATGTATGTCATTGGTCTCATGCACTGCCAGATTAAGACCACCCGCAAGTTGAAGGACAACACCTCATCTTCCATCTGGGCACCCTCCAACTGGATGGCATTAACATTGACTTCTCGGGCTTTTGTTAAACCCCCCCCCACCCCCATAGTCTTCAAACAGTTTAGTCTCTCTCCTTTTTCCCTCTGTCTCCTTTCAAACAGACAAGATCAATTCTCACCTCTCCCCTTATGATATCAAATTAATACTTTTTGTTAGTCTGGACTCCTCTTGGACTCCTCTCCCAGCCAGCACTGTATCCATTCTGATATTTCTTGTTTTTTCTTTACTTATTCCTTGAAGAAGGGCTCAGACCAAAACGTCTTTATCGCCGATGGATGCTGCGAGACCAGCTGAGATCCTCCAGCATTTTTGGTGTGTTTTTACTACAATCACAGTGTCTGCAGACTCTCATGTTTCCCTTAGAATATTTTGTTCAGTTCTGGTCACCTCATTACAGGAAGGACATGGAAGCTTTGAAAGGGTGCACATGGGATTTAACAGGATGTTGCCTGGATTGGAGAATGTGTCTGATGAGGCAAGGTTAACAGAGCTAGAGCTTTTATCTTTGAAGGAAAGGATGAGAGGTGAGTTAATGGAAGTCTACAAGATTCTGCCCTGCTCCAGCTCCCTCAACAGCTCTTAAGGCTAGAGCTGGATGAGGTCCTCACCCGGGAAGAGACATATAAGGCAATTGAACAACTGAAAAGTGGCAAAGCAGCAGGTATGGATGGAATCCCCCCAGAGGTCTGGAAGGCTGGCGGCAAAACTCTGCATGCCAAACTGCATGAGTTTTTCAAGCTCTGCTGGGACAAAGGAAAGCTGCCTCAGGACCTTTGTGATGCCATCATCATCACCCTGTACAAAAAAAAAGGCGAGAAATCAGACTGCTCAAACTACAGGGGAATCACGCTGCTCTCCATTGTAGGCAAAATCTTCGCTAGGATTCTCCTAAATAGAATAATACCTAGTGTTGCCAAAAATGTTCTCCCAGAATCACAGTGCGGCTTTCGCGCAAACAGAGGAACTACTGACATGGTCTTTGCCCTCAGACAGCTCCAAGAAAAGTGCAGAGAACAAAACAAAGGACTCTACATCACCTTTGTTGACCTCACCAAAGCCTTCGACACCATGAGCAGGAAAGGGCTTTGGCAAATACAAGAGCGCCTCGGATGCCCCCCAAATTTCCTCAACATGGTTATCCAACTGCACAAAAACCCAACAAGGTTGGGTCAGATACAGCAATGAGCTCTCTAAACCCTTCTCCATTAACAATGGCGTGAAACAAGGCTGCGTTCTCGCACCAACCCTCTATTCAATCTTCTTCAGCATGATGCTGAAACAAGCCATGAAAGACCTCAACAATGAAGACACTGTTTACATCCGGTACCGCACAGATGGCAGTCTCTTCAATCTGAGGCGCCTGCAAGCCCACACCAAGACACAAGAGCAACTTGTCCGTGAACTACTCCTTGCAGACGATGCCGCTTTAGTTGCCCATTCAGAGCCAGCTCTTCAGTGCTTGACGTCATTTTTTGCGGAAACTGCCAAAATGTTTAGCCTGGAAGTCAACCTGAAGAAAACTGAGGTCCTCCATCAGCCAGCTCCCCACCATGACTACCAGCCCCCCCACATCTCCATCGGGCACACAAAACACAAAACGGTCAACCAGTTTACCTATCTCGGCTGCACCATTTCATCGGATGCAAGGATCGACAATGAGATAGACAACAGACTCACCAAGGCAAATAGCGCCTTTGGAAGACTACACAAAAGAGTCTGGAAAAACAACCAGCTGAAAAACCTCACAAAGATTAGCGTATACAGAGCCGTTGTCATACCCACACACCTGTTTGGCTCCGAATCATGGGTCCTCTACCGGCATCACCTACGGCTCCTAGAACGCTTCCACCAGCGTTGTCTCCGCTCCATCCTCAACATTCATTGGAGGATCTCCAACATCGAAGTACTCGAGATGGCAGAGGCCGACAGCATCGAATCCACACTGCTGAAGATCCAACTGCACTGGGTAGGTCTCGTCTCCAGAATGGAGGACCATCGCCTTCCCAAGATCGTGTTATATGGCGAGCTCTCCACTGGCCACCGTGACAGAGGTGCACCAAAGAAGAGGTACAAGGACTGCCTAAAGAAATCTCTTGGTGCCTGCCCCATTGACCACCGCTAGTGGGCTGATCTCACCTCAAACCGTGCATCTTGGCGCCTCACAGTTCGGCGGGCAGCAACCTCCTTTGAAGAAGACCGCAGAGCCCACCTCACTGACAAAAGACAAAGGAGGAAAAACCCAAAACCCAACCCCAACCAACCAATTTTCCCTTGCAACTGCTGCAACCATCTCTGCCTGTCCCGCATCGGACTTGTCAGCCACAAACGAGCCTGCAGCTGACGTGGCCATTACCCCTCCATAAATCTTCGTCCGCGAAGCCAAGCCAAAGAGAAAGAGACAAGATTATGAGAGGCATAGGGTGGACAGCCATCATCTTTTTCCAGGGGTCACTGCAGCAAATACCAGAGGTCATATTTTTAAGGAGAGGGGAGGAAAGTTTAGGGGAGACGTCAAGCATAAGTTTATTTTTGCACACAGAGTAGTGGATGCCTGGAATGCATTGCCAGGGGTGGTGCATTGGGGATATTTAAAAGAATCTTAGAAAAGCACATGGATGGTTATGGGTGTGAGGGTTTAGAGCAGCCATTCCCAACCTTTCTTTTGCTATTTCCCCTCCCACCCACCCCCCCCCCCCCCCACTCCCCAAGACACTGCTCAAAGTTTACGGGCCCTGTTATCTGCGAAGCAGTCAAGTTTTGGTTTCTTCTGTATTTCTTTCCTATCAACTAGATTAAAAATATTTATGTTACGTGAGGTGAAAAGAAAATAAGGTTTTTACTTTAATGTGTTGTGGCCCCCGTGGTGGGGGGTGGGCGCAGGGGCAGCGCAGGGCTAGTTTAGATTGTTGAGTAGGTTTTTATAAGTTGGCACGTCATGCGTTGTTCTGTATGCTCTGGCCCATTTATTTAATTGGATGTACACACTGGATGGAACACAGAAAACCACTGGGTCATTTGATTTAAACTTGGTTAGCCTACTGAAGATGGAGAAGAAGTGGAATTCCTTCAATCCAATGTTTGTGAAGCTTCAGAACTTGCTAACCCAAAGAGCTCTGGATGCTGAATGGTTGAGTATTTTCAAGGTTGCCATCAGGGAATTGAGAGATAGAGGAGTGAAGTAATGCTTTTGCGGTTGAAGTTAGCAGAAGTTTCAAATGACCCACCCTGTAATGAAAAGCCAAGACAAATGCCGATTATGGAAGTCTTGGGAAAAAAAAAACCTGAAAGGATTGGAAATATTCACTAGGAACAGGGACAGAGTGGGTTGGAGATTGGAGTTTACATCCAGATTGATGACCTTTCATCAAAACTATGAAAAATACATTTTCAGTTGCAGAGAGGTCGAGAGAACAAAGGGGATGTCGCTAATAGGGTCAAGACCAAATAAGACAGAATAACAAAGGCTGCCAGCGCTGGCTGAGAAATGGCGTGAAGATGATTGTAACAGATTCGTCTGGATGAAATGCAAGTCAAAAGACGTGAAAGGCAATGAAAGTAAAAGAGAAAAAAACATTGCTGTAACTGTGAGAGACAGGACCACAACAAATGCTGTCTGTCTGTAAACAGAAAAGGCAATAAATATTTAGCAAGTCAAGTAGCAACCTTGGAGAGAGATTCTTCCGGTTGCTACCACTTTAATTCCAAACTGAGTTAGATTTCACTTCTTACACATTTCCATTGATGTTGACCATATCAACATCTGACCTGCCTGGCCCATATCAGCCTTCAGGAATTAACAGTAACTTTGGCAGCATGGTTGGCGCAACACCTTTACAGCGCCAGCAATTGGGACTGGACTGAGGTTTGAATCCGGCGCTGTCTGTAAGGAGTTGGTACATTCTCCCTTTGTCTGCTTGGTTTTTTAAATATATAAACGGGAACTCTGGTTTCTTCCCGCTGTTCAAAATGTTCCGGGAGTGTAGGTTAATGGGTGTAATTTGGTGGCACGGACTCATGGGCTGGAATAGCCTGTTAACGTGCTTTATGTCTAAATTTAAATTTTTTAAAATTCATATAACCAGCCTTTCCAGTTTGTTCAGAACCAGACAGTTCTGATAAAAGTGCACCTGCTGGTGGCAATAATTGTGTTTCTTTCCCTCGATCGATGCTGCCCGACCTATGGAATATTTTCAGCAGACATTTATTTCTCACAGCTCAGCTTTCTCTCTCTCCCTCTCCCCTCCAGATAAATCAGTTGTGATCAACAAATCCTCTCTCAACGGCACCATCGTCACATGGCATCATTCAATTCCCTCTCAGTCTTATTTGCTTTGTTCTTTCCACTCTTCTATCTTTACTGCAATTCAAACGCACTCAACTCCTGTCATTTTTTAAACAGTAACCAATAATCTCTCCATAGATGCTACCTGACCAGTAGAGTCTTTCCAGTATTCTCTGTTTTTTATTCCTTATGTTTTAATGTTAGTAAGTAAATAAACAGACACAGGTATTTACTGATTTTGTCTAAAGCTTTTGATATAAATGTGCAATGTTTGCATAAGATCTTTTTCCATAACACTGATCCTTAAAGAACTAAGTAGAAAATGCAACAAAATGCCACTCACTGGTATCTTGAAGGAATCCACAGCCACTTGATTTTCCATGGAATCTACAGAAGGCCTCCGGATATTATTGGAGGAGTAGCTGATTGGATAAGCCTGAGCTGGCCTCCTGAAGGTCATTTCTGCGGAGGCGATGGGGGGCTTGGGAGTGGTTTTATGGTATCGATGAATGAAATAGGAAGAGAGCAGCACAGACAGGATGAAGGACAACAACACCGCAGCTGCAATAATGGTTTTACACAGATCATCGCAAACCAGCTCTGTGAATGAAATGGAACAGAAAATCCATGATGGTTCAACCAGGATGATTAACATCAATGCACCTTTCTGCAGAACAATACCAAGAACCTTAGAGAGAAGTGGTTCCTTCCTCCAACCTTGTCACTCATTTAACTCTAGTCAGGATATAATGACAAACTTTCTCCACGGATCTCCACCAGAGAACTGTTGCCCAGCAGATCCAGTGACCTCCTGCAGAGTTTGCAAGTTCTCTCTGTGCTTGTGTCAGCTTCTCAAGCATGCTCTGCTTTCCTTTCACATCCCAAAGGCATGGTCATTTATGTGTTGCTAATTGGCAGCGGGTAAATTGCTCCATATGTGTAGGAGATTGTTAGCATCTGCAGGTGGGTCATGGAATGGAATGGAGAAAAATTAATAGAGGATTGGGAGTGTTTCGTTGAAACATTTTGAAAGCTGAAAAATTGGACAGAATAGGTGCAGAAAGGTGGTTTCCCATTGTGGGAGAGTCTAGGAAGAGAGGGCACGGCTGGTGTAGTGATTAGCACAAAGCCTTTACAGCACCAGCAATTGGGACCATACCTGGGTTCGAATCCCACGCAGTCTGTAAGGAGTTTGTACATTCTCCCCATGTCTGCGTGGGTTTTCCCGGGATCTCTGGTTTCCTCCCGCCCATCAAAAACGTACCAGGGTGTAGGTTAATGGGGTGTAAAATGGGCAGCACGGACTCAATGGGCCAAATTCGCCTGTTATAGTGCTGTATACCTAACTTATAATTAAATTCAGGACTGAAGGCCATCCAGTTAGAACAGCAATGCAGGGGAATTTCTTTAGCCAAAGGATGGTGAATCCATGGAATTTGTTTCCACAGGCAGATGTGGAGGACAGGTCATTGAGTGTATTTAAGGCAGAGATTGATAGGCTTTTAATTAGCCATGGTATCAAATGTGGAGGGAAGGCCAGGCAGAGGGGGTAGTGGGCAGGACAGACTTGATGAGCTGAATAGCCTATTTCTGCCCCTATGTCTTATGGTCTAATGGAGTGCTCTGAGACCTGATGAGCTGAAGGAACTCCTTCTGTTTCACAAGAAAGCATCTGAATCAACTTTTGGAGTTCCTGAGGTGGGTTGATGCTAATACCTCAGTGCTATACTGAGAGAGCATTGCTTTGTGGAGGTAACATTCTTTAGACTAGGGATTAAACGGAAGGCAATTTACCTCAGCATCCCATTGGGTCCTCCAGGAGTGGTCAGTATTGGTGATTGGGAAGGGTGGGGTACAAAGTCGCATCATGTAGTGGGTTGGAATGTGATGCTGTCTCCTATCATTTCTCACTCAGTGGTGCTTGCAAGGAGTTTTCACATCCTCTCCATGTATATTACACTTAAAAGATGGGAATTCACCGCCTTTTAACCACTTCACTTACCTGGGTGAACATGACGAATGCAGGATTGGGGGGGGGTGGGGGTGGGTCATTTTCATCCTGTTAATCACTTGCCAAGGTGGGTAGTTTCGCATCGACTCCTGTGTAAAAGTCTTACCTGCCCTGCCGGGACGTCAATGCTGGAATGCTGCAGGTTCCGCCTCCTTTTGCAACGGGATGTTGGGTTCCTATGTAATAGGTCGCACTCACCCGGCTTTTCTTGGTTCAGTGTGAACGACCCAATCTGGTTTTAAACACGGGTCGTTCACACGTCAATTAAAAGGGATCGCTGTGTCAAAGGGGTATGTGAGTTTCCTCCGGGCACTCTGGTTTCCTCCCACTCACCCTTCAAAAAAGTACGTGTGTTGCAGGCTAATTGGGGTACTTGGGTGGCATAGGCTTTTGGGCCAGAAGTGCTGTTTATCTACAATTAATTGAATACTTGTGAATGTCGGTTATGCATTTTTACCTTTGCTACATAAAGGACACTGTTTGATCTGCTGAGTTTCTCCAGCTTTTTGTGTTTTCACTTGTGAATTAGAGCCTCAGTTCCCATTGGTTCTATTGTAATAGAAAATACATCAGTGCCCCATCCACATTCAAGAATGATCCAATCATCATCTCCCAGGTATTTTGTGATACCTCAAACCACTGGGTGAGACCTCAGTGCTTCACAGTTTGAAAATTTTACTCCTTATTGGCTACAGTGCAGAAAATAACATAATAAACGTACCAACAAACTCCTCCTTTTGGCAAATGCATTTGCTATCAGAGTAGCAGACACAAGTTCCAAAGCCTCCTTTAATTCCTCCCAGCTCTCCGGGTTCAAATCCACCAACAACTTTGTCCCATTCTAAGTAAATCATTAAAAAGAACACACAAGATAGGTTAATGAGCACAGATATTATTGCCATGAGAACTCAGTTTTACTTGTGAAAGGAAGTTGACCGCAGTCCTAATTTCACCATCCCGTCAAGCTCCCATTCTGTATTGTAGCACAGAGGCAAGCCAGATATGACAGGATGGTCTTTTTTTGTCTGAATGTACGACTCAAAGCAGGAATGGCAGTGATACAAAGCTCAAGCACAATCCCTCCCATTCTCTACATACAACTGTTGTGGGGTTACAGGGGGCAACAAATAAACAAAGAGATGGATTGCCCCAAACTGCAGTTCAACAATTTGTTGGTTGCTTAGGAAAAAGATAAAGTTCAGAAACGTGGTTAGTTCTAAAGGTACTCCTTTCATTTCAACTGTTTCCAAGGTCGATGATTCTAGGAACTACAAAACATGACAGCCAAAGATCTCCAAAAATAACTTCTTCATACAGAGAGTGAAAGGAGTGTGGAACAAGCTGCCAGCTGAATTGGTATAGGAAGGGTCAATTTTGACATTTAAGAAAAATGTGGACAGGCACATGTAATGGGAGGGGCAAGGTCCAGCTGCAAGTCAGTGGGACTAGGCAGAATAATTATTCAGCACAGGCTAGAAGGGCTGAAGGGCTTGTTTCTGTGCTTTAGTGTTCTATGTTTCTATGGATCCAGAGTTTGAATAGAACTGAAAGCCAGCCAGGTTTGTCTGAGTAAACAATTCAATTTCTATTTGCTCTTTCTAGCGACCTGCTGGAAATCTAGAATGCAGCGCAGGGGGTTCTGGTTACATACCGATACAGTCCTGTGGACATGTGCTCTTCTTCTGCTCCACCACGTCACAATATCCATCAGGGCAGCTGGACAGATCTGGTGAGCAGGTAGAGTAGTTTTTGGATATTCCTGCAGGAAAAAAAATAAATCAATTAAAAACACATCTACCAAGGCGAGCCTTCTCTAATATGCAGCTGGGTTCTAAGCAATTTTCAGAGATGGGTTGACTTGCATGGTAGTTATATCGTAATAGGCCATTCTAGCTCCATGTCTGTCTCAACTTTCTTCACCTACCCTACAAATATGTTCTTTTTCCCCATTCCACCTCATGTATTCAAACCAGTTTCATCTGTCATGTTTGTCATAGAAACATAGAAACATAGAAGATAGGAGCAGGAGTAGGTCATTCGACCCTTCGAGCCTGCTCCACCATTCAACGAGATCATCACGTCTAAAAAAAACTTTGTAAAGTCATGCGCACTTTGTGCTATTCTGGCTACATGGAAACATTTGTACACAGCAAAATCACACACAAGATAGTTTTCTGGTGGTACTAATGGAGGCAATTCTGGTTGCACATCCAGAACAAATCCTGTCACGGAATATCTCCTGTTCATTGTCTCAGATCAGACAACACTACTAAAAGTGCATCCCTCCTCTCTCTCTCTCAGTGGTGAAATATTACCATTAACAACACCCAACCTTTCTACTCAGAGGCAGGGATCCCTCAAAGAGAGTCCAAACCTCTCTTAATTAAAGCTCATTGCTTGGACTAGGTGGAACCAAATTGGATCAAAGCTGTTTCCACCTCTGAAGTCAATCTTCCTGTTGATAAATCTTGAACACTTTGTGGACTTATGGGATATACGGATCAGGAAAATTTAGAAGAGGTTTGGGAAACATGTTTTTTTTTAAACATGATCGCTCTTGGAATAGTTTGAGAAAGTAGAACCTCATAATGTTAACTAATAATTATCATATGGTACATCTGCCTTTCAAATAATTGGCAAAACACTGTCTAGAAAAAAATCAGGAGGTCGTGGATCAATTGCTCTGTCTTCCACCTTTCAAAATGTTCATGGCCTGCTGATCAATAATTCACTCATTGCTGAGATGTGAAAACATCAAGTGATTTTAAATATTGATTCACCCAGACATGAATCCTTATCGTTCTTTCAAAAGCAAGTGGTATGTTTATCAGGAGTGTTCTGGCCAGCACCATCACATTGTGGTATGGTTGGTGCAGAGCATCAGATCAGAGGTCAATCCACAGGACCACAAGACTCCCGGCATTTCAATGGGATTTACCAACATCATTGTCTGAACAGGGCAAGCAAAATCACTGAGGACCCCTTTCACTCTGCACACAGCATCTTTCAGCTGCTCCCATTGGGGAAGAAATACAGGCTTATCAGAGCCAGCTCCACCAGGGTGAGGAACAGCTTCTTCCCATGGGCAGTGAGTCTGATGAACTGCTCATACAAACCCTCTGTGACACAACTATTTATTTAGCAATAATATTTATTTTAATATTTGTAAATAAGTACTATGCATATGATTCATTTATGTGTGTTGTCAGGTTGTGCTTGTACATTTGAGAAATCAACATGAACTTGTATGCCATGAAGAAGAACTATTGGGTGGAATGATTACTGAACATTCTTACCCTTTTCGTAGCCCTGTCGCCACTGACATCTCCCATTTAACGTTCCAAGTCCTCCACATTCCTCACACTCTGAGCGCTGCTTATTTGTGGCACAGATTTTGGGGCAATTATTGTTTCTGTCCTTGTCTAAGAAGAAGGAACATGTGTTAACTCCATGCACTTCATCCTTCGTTCAAATCCTCCTTTGCGTGCTGTATGAAACATCAGACAGGTTGTTATTGGACAATATTAAATTAGGACATTTCTGGTCACAAGCAGCAGAGGAGTGAATCACATCCAAGTCAAGACAGAAACTGATCTCAAAATAGCAATAGTGAAGTTAGGCCAAGTCAGTGCACCTTGTGAAAAACAAAATGGCCAAAACTTTTTTCATGTTCATATGAAGACAGAGAAGTACACATGAAATTAAGGGGAGGAATTGGCCATTTGGCCCTTCAAGTGTGTCCTGCTTTTCAGTATAATCATCTTCAACCAGGTCTCAACTCTTCTTGTTTGCCAATTTCTCAAGCCCCTCAATTCCCAACTGTGATGTTTCTTTTAAGCAATAAAGAAACTTGCATTCTTTTATAACTATGTTTTATTAGCTAAAGCACTCACAACCTCATGGAGGCATCCATTTTGAATCTACTCCTAGCTGCAACAACTCATCTCTGACTCCCTCTAGTGGTCAGGATTATCACTAACACTCTATCATCACACCTATCTTTCAAAAATCAATCTGTCTTCTGTAATTACTTCAATACTAGCTTCCACAATCCTTCGGTGTGGAGAATTTCAGAGATTTACCTTCTTCTCAGACATGTACAGAAATACTATCCTTTGCTATTATAAAGTTATCTGTTAATAATCATTTTGCATGATGAATTAAAAAATCCGGTAAGAGGGAGAGAACTGGAGGAGGAATTCAGTTTTCATCCTTGGCAGCATTTATTCCATTCCGATTTTCCTTCCACTGGCAGGCACCAACATGTCAGAGGTACATGAGAAATGTGCTGAGAACATTCTGCTGCATTGGTTTTTACAGAATCACAAAGGGAGGTACCTTTTGCTCTGGAGTGTACGAACCCAAGGGTTAACCTTTTGATTCATAAAAAAGATCCCCCTAATCTCACATTCCACCTTAAGTGATCTCTCTGTGATTGGTAAGGGGTTGATTAAGGTGGTCTGTGAGTGGGAAGAGAAGGTTGAGGATCACTGCTCTAGACCCAAATGTTACTGAAATATTATGCTTGAGAAAAATGGTCATTGGCCAATTTCCTTTGGGAGTTATGAAACCGTGCACATAACGAGTCAATTAGGTAAAATTACATTTTAGAGCATTGGTTTGGAGATCAATCCACAAGACCATAAACATGGCTGAGAGGATTACTGGGGTTTCCCTCCTTCCCACCCCTCCCCCCAACCCACCACCATCGATGAAATTTACCAGGAACGTTGTTTAAAGAAGGCTCTTAAAATCAGCGAGGTTCCCCTATCACCCAGCATGTAGCATCTTCCAGCTGCTTGTATCGAGAGAAAAATATTTGAACTAGAACCACCAGGACTGAGGAGCAGCTTCTTCCCACAGGTATTGAGAATGCCAAATGCTGTGGACCGCAGAACACCATTTCATTGGGTTGTACTGATACAATCGGATGATAATATCCTAATTAGTCTGAATTATTTCGCTAGGTCATAAGGAAGCTTAGTGCGTTAAAGTAGCTCTCCCAAAACTAGTTTGAATACAGTTAGGGAACCAGTGCTCAGAATCCAGATTCCTGAGTTAATCATCCAGGGGCAATGAGTTCAAATCCTATGACAATTGCCCAAAAATTTGAAGTCAGTTTAAAAATTAAAAAAAATAAAATGGTGTTGGTTGGGGCCAAGGTGAATTGTTGGACTGTGGATTCTTCAGGGGTGGATATCACTCATATAACCATATAACCATTTACAAAGCGGAAACAGGCCATGTTGGCCTTTCGAGTCCGCACCGGTTCACTGATTTTGTGCGCCCTCTTCAGGCATTGGTCCCGGTAGATCTTCATCAAAGTTCAATTATCATGTTATAAAGTGCAATTATTACACAAAATTAACTTCATTCAGACATAAAACACAGATACATTAGCAGAAAGTTAAATGAAGTGCTTCTTTCAGTCATGGGCCAGGTCTATATATGATTCTGGCACACAGTATTGATCCTGCCTGATCACTGTCTTCTGAAGTGATTTTGTAACCTGCAAGGTGGCATCAAACCTTCTCAAAACATTTGGGAAATGCCAAATAACAGTTCCCTTACCAGCAATGCCTGGGATTTTTCTTTTCAAAAACAGGCCCTCTAATGTATTGAAAGAACACTGGCGAGTTCCGTTCCCTCCTTGAGCAATCCATCAGTTGCTAAGTTCTAAAAACTACCCCCATTTTTTCGATTAGAGCTGGGCAGTGATGGGGGGGGGGGGGGGAAATAGTCTTGAGCAAAATGGCCCCTAGTTTCTGCTCTGCCATTCCATACGATCATGGATCAGCATCATGTCGGACTCTGGCTTTACCTTACTCTTAATTTAGTCTATGTATGGTCTGAGTCCAGCGTGTTCTTTGAATGAAGTGATAGGAGAAGGTATTCGGTTCAACAGTCAATTTATTACACAGCACAGAATAAAACTTAACAGAGCTCTGGGTCAGTTGTTAGTTCATAGGTCACCTGCACAGTGAGCTATTCCCCAAGACTGACCCCTATTGTCCAGTTGGCTCAGTTTATATAGATCAACCTTATCATACAGAACAAAAGTTGGCTTCCTTTGCTAGATTTCATTATCATACGGAACAAAAGTTGTCTTCCTTTGCTAGATCTTTTTGCATAAGGGTTATCACAAGTCATCTCCTGTTTTGCAGATATCTGGGGTGTAGCGCTCCCATCTTAATCCTCCAGGCCAGACTATCCTGTTGTTTCGATCAGAAATTAATTCATCCCCAGATATTTCTAATCACCATTCTGTTCCTGTCTGGCCAATTTCTGCTGTTCTCTTTAACTCCTCCTCATGCCTTAATCTTCCTCCTAGACTGGTTTTCCATTCCCTTTGTTTCTTGCAGGCCATTCTTTGTTCTGGTCTGGCCTGTGTCTCCTGTGCTACTCACCACCCCCTTCAGTTTGAGCTAAATCGTTTTATGCATTTCCTCTCCCTGTATTTGGAAGCAGACCATTTTGCTCAGCCAACTTTGCTCCATGCTGTGATTGCCACTTAATCACATTCCTCTTTTTCCCTGAACCATGCAGTAAATATAAAATTATTAATTAATCATTTCTTTCATAATGTTTTAACCCCTAGATTCCAACAATCACCGTGTCCCTTCTCTCCCATCTGCCCTTACATCAGAAGAGATGTAATAAAGGAGCTCAAAACAAAAAGCACTGATACGCACATATACCCTCAAGAGTGACAATGATGTCGGCTTTTGCCTCTTCCTTGCTCAGTGATTCATTGGCAATGATGATGTAGTGAAGTATGTGGCACGTGCTGTTTCTTAGCATCTTCACATCACTAATATACATGATCCCAAATATGTCTTCTGCTTGTTTCAGCACCTCTACAATAGATGAACAGCCCTTGTCCTGTTGCGTGACATTCTCCTCGCTGTGGATCACCGGCACCAGTGTGTAATTTATACTTAGAGCTTGAAAGTTCTGACAGTTAGCGATGCAAATTCTTCCAATCTGTAATTCACAACGGAGAGTTAAATGCACCGTGGCTAACATTACATTCGTCAACATTCCCTCCTCAGAGTTGGAAAGCTCAAACTCTTGCTTTTTTTTCAATATACGAGTTAACCTCAAAGGTTAACGTTCAGGTTGAGCCGGTGGTGAAGAAGGTGAATGCAATGTTGGCTTTCATTTCAACAGGAATAGCATATAAAGTGTAATGTTGAGCCTCTATAGAGCATTGGTGAGACCTCACTTGGAGAACTGCATACAGTTTTGAGTGCCTTATTTGAAAAAGGACGTTGGAGAGGCTTCAGAGAAGATTTACTAGAATGATACTAGGAATGAAAGGGTTAGCGTATAAGGAATATTTGTGAGCTCTTGGACTGTACTCGAAGTACAGAGGATGAGAGGGGACTCAGAGACATTTTGAATGCCAAAAGGCTACAAGAGCAGGTGTGCCAAGGTTATTTCCCAGGGTAGAGGAGTCTAGGACAAGAGGGCACAATTTTAGGATGAAAGAGACAATTTCATACAGAGGAGAAATTTATTTAGCCAGAGGGTCGTGAGTCTGTGGAACTTGTGGCCACAGATGGCTGTGGAAGCGAGGTTGTTGGGTGTATTTAAGGCAGAGATTGACAGTTATTTGATTAGTCAGAGCATCAAGGGTTACGGGGAGAAAGCCGGGGAGGAATGAGTCAGCTCACGATAAGATGGTGGAGCAGATTCAATGTGCTGATTCGTCTACTTCTGCTCCGAAATCTTATATAAAAAAATGCAGATGACAATGCCAAAGACAGCATCAATGGTAGCAATCTACTTGGGTATGTAGGAAATGTCAAACAAACTTGGCCCAACTATGGCCTAATCAAGCCCACAGATATAATTTATCTCTCATCAAACACTTCAGTATTTTAGAGACATTACGACATTGGAGCAGAAACAGGCTATTCAGCTCATTGAGTTTTCCCCGTCATTTAATCATGATCTGAACCATTTCTCCACTCAGCCCCACTGCCTGGCCTTCTCCCCATAATCTTTAATGCCCTGGCTAATCCAGAACTCTACAATACCTCTAAATTATAGTATTTTATTAAATAGAGGAGCAAGGGGGTAGCCTGGGAAAGACTGGGTCCCCTTAGGAACCCAAGATGTAATCTACGTGTGGAGTCAAACAAGAAAGTCTGCAGATGTTGTGATTTGTAGTTTCATATACAAAAGTGCTGGAGAAACTTATCAGGTAGTTGCCAAATAGAACACTGCATGACCTGCTGAGTTTCTCCAGCACTTTTGTGTATCAGTCTGTGTGTGGAGCCAGGTGATATGGGCCTAACTCGCACGCCCAGCTGGAGTAAACAAAAAAACCATGGTATAAATCCACAGCTCCAGGGAGCTACCCTTCCTGCCCTGATCAATATTCATCATTCAACAAACAGGAATGTGAAAATGACCAGATGTTGGTTATTCCTCCATATGTTTTCTTTATAACAACAGTGACTGCTCTTCAGAAGTACTGCATTCGCTGAATATCAGAAGACCATAACATATAGGAGCAGAAATAGGTCATTTCGCCCGTCAAGTCCGCTCCGCCACATCATGAGCTGATCCATTCTCCTACTCAGCCCCACTCCTCAGCATTTAATTCCCTGACTATTCAGATACCCTCCTGTTCTTCCCCCTTTCTCTCCCCAGTCTTTATTCAGACACCTGCCTGCTCTTTGCTTCTATCTTGAAGAAGGGCTCAGGTCCAAAATCTCAGTTATGTACCTTTACCTCCTGTAGACGTGCAAAACCAGCCGAATTCCTGCAGCATTTACTACAATCACGGGTGCTGCAGATTACAAGTTTCCCTCTCATTTTTAGATGCCTATACACCCAACAACCTGGCCTTCACAGCTGCCCGCGGCAGCAAATTCACCGCTCTCTGGCTAAAGCAATTCCTCCGCATCTGTTTTAAATTGACGCCCTTCAATCGTGAAGTCGTGCCCTAAATTGTACGAAACACGATTAAATGCCAATCATTCTTTTTGGAAGATTGGAATAGGTGGACAGAAGATTCTTTCTGGTAATTAACTCAAACAAGTAGGACATAAATGCGCAATTAGGGAAGTTTCACCGGTGATCGGGAGGAGGTGGAACATTCTGTTAGAGTTAGTGATGCTGCAGACATTACACTAGAAGTGGTTCAATGCAAGTTGGTTTATGAGAATTGGATGTAACTTCACTGTTAAAAATAGCCACAACCTACAAGCTGTGTCCTCCACAGCAGAGTCAGAGCTCAAGGCTAAGATTAATGGCTGCACACAGCCAATATTATATTTCATCTGGGTACAAATTGCTATCAAATTCCCTCAGTTGTCCTAGTTTTTCCTTTCATCCTGCTGAAACCAGGGCCATTAAGACAAATCAGCCATCACCTTTGCAGAACGCCCTGCGTTCCTGTTTACTGAAAAGTAGAACGTTCTCTCGGTGAACTCGATGACCATGGGCCGCACCGTAATGTTGAAATGAAGCATCATGGAACTGTTGGGGCCACTGTACTCAGTGTCCTGGACCAGCACATCCAAACTGAAAGATCGGTTCTCAGAGACGGACAGGCTTCTCTTCAGTATCAGCTCTGGATAAAACAGAGGAAAGTACATTGGGTCCACAACAGAGAAATAGGCCCCTCAACCCACACAACCTACACTGGTACTGATGCTCTGCAACCAGTTTTAAATCTGCACACATACTCACCTCCCTTCATTTCCTTTAGCACTGTTAAAAAAACATGGCGGCTTTGCCATGGCAGCTACTACAGCAGCACTATCAGTAATGCAGACCCACGGAGAGCAAGGAGCAGGGACACAGCACTCCTCTGCAAGGTTCTACTGCCAGTCTGACTACTGACAGTTCCGTACAGCCTGCTAAAGGAGCTGACGGTGATTTATTTTAAAATCCTGCAACCGCGGGGTCTGGGTCCAAGATGGCAGCGTCTATGAATGGCAGTAGCTAGGAGGGGTTGCAGACTCTGGGGAAGTGGAGGATTGGTGCAGGGCACCATAAAACAGGAAGAACACTATCCGTTTGAGAAGGAGAAGCATAGGAGACAACCCACAGGACAGCGACCAGGGCAGCAGGCAATGAGGGGTTCTGAGGCTGAAGAACACAGGCGGCGGGCTGTTGGTGACTCAAGGCAAGGAACCCAAGCAAACTGCAGGATGCTGGCAACTGCAGTCAAAGAACTTGCACCAGACTGAGGACCGTTGGAGACTGGCTGAAGGGGTACCAGGTATCGGGATACAAGAGGGAGCCGAGGGATCAGGAGGCTTTCTGATTGTGTCGGAGGTTCAAATCTGGAGCTCAGATTGCTGATGCAGGCTGTGGGAGCACTGGAGGCAAGTCCATGGACACTTGGCGATTCTGAAGGGACTCTCTTTTGCTTTTCATTCTATGACTGTAAGAGGCGCCCGGCTGTTTATGCTGAAGGTGAAGCTATCTGCCTTATGGCACACTAAAGCAAATGTTGTGCACTGCACATACTCGTGTAATAATCGAGTTTTGGGGAGGTAATGCACGACGAAAGAACCAAAGACTTGTTGATCCAAACCAAGGCTTTTATTAACTAAAAGACTGGAGCATATCACAAGTAGGTCAACCAGTCCAGAATGGCCTGGTCTGGCTAGGAGCAATCCTTTAAGACCTGCCAGTAGGTGTGGCTACACTCTCAGCCAATCACAGTCATCCTACACTACCATCGGTACATATGTACATATACATATTGGTGATAGAATCTGTACTATCACAGGGGACAAATTTTTTAGGTCATATTTTGGGAGTCAACTTTTACACGGATACTACTTTTGACCGTGATAAATACCTGCATCGTTCAAGGTGCCAGGTGCTCGGATGGCTGGGACTGGGTGGTAAGTCAGTGTTCAGGCCTTCAGGACAGCAACCAGGGACAAAAATGACTTTTACACATGATATGTGGAAAATACATGAAAAAATGATGGTTGAGAACCACTGCTCTTGACCCAATCGTTACTGAACTATTTTGCTTGAGAAAAATTGTCATTGGCCCATTTCCTTTGGAGTTATGAAACCATGCACATAATGAGTCAATTAGGTACGATTAAAACAGTGGTTTTCAAACCTTTTTCTTTCCACTCACATTTCACCTGAAGCAATCCCTTACTAATCACAAAGCACTTATGGCATAGGGATTACTTCAGGTGAAATGTGAATTTTATTAAAAAGGTTGCCCATCCCTGCCTTAAGCAATCCCTTATTAGAGCTCCAATGCATAGGATACCATAGGTGCTGTGTGGTCAGTAAGGGATTACTTAAAGTAGTATGAGTGGAAAGTAAAAGATTGAGAACCACTGCCCTAAACTATTCACCATCAGCCTCCTTTACCATGATTTTGGAATTTAACATCTATTATATCCAGCCACTCTTTGGCCAGTTCATGGCTTTTGGCGAGGGTTTACCATATTTGTTGACTGTCCCCCGAACAGGCCTTTCTGTACTGGCAGGGATCTCCAAAGCTGTGGACTTGACACGGAAGTTCTCTGTGATCCATGAATCATTCCGTGTCACAGTGGTCGTGTACTTCGTGGTGCTGTCCGTGTCGTACACAAAGAGAGCTGCCACCACAGCGCGCTGCAAAAGTAAAATAGGTTTAGAAACAAATCTCGCTGATGACAACGACAAATGAGAAACAAAGTAGATCATGAATTTGCACATTAAATCCTCTCTCAGTTCTGGGGCAAACCAAAAAATTCTAGCCAAATTCTGGAAAAGAAAGACAAAATTATGGAAGGTATTTCCTTTAATTATCATTATTTGCCAATGTTTCTTTCAGAGATGAATAATAGAACATTGCAGCACAGAATAGGCCCTTCAGCCCTCAATTTTGTATATTCCTACCTAAAAATACGAAACCCTTCTGACCTCATAACCCTCTATTTTTCTTTCATCTCTGTGCTTTCTAAGATTCTCTTAAATTCCCCAATTGTTTCAGCCTCCACCATCACCCCTGGCAAGACATTCCAAAAACCCACAACTCTCTGTTGATAAAATTGTTTATCCTCTTAACTTCCCTTCTTTCACTTGGTACAGATGACCTCTGGAGTTTGCTATATCTGCCCCTGGGAAAAAGGCACCAGCCTTATCTCTGCCTCACAGAATCTTGTAGACCTCTTAAGTCTCCTCTCATCCTTCTTCACTCCAAAGAGAAAAATCCAAGCACTGCTAACCTTGTCTCACAATCCAGAAAACATCCTGGTAAATCTCATCTGCACCCTCTCCATTGCTTCAACACCCTTCCTATAATAAGGTGAACAGAACTTAACTCAATACTCTAACTGTGGTCTCACCAGAGATGCAACATGACCTCTAATCTTGAATTCAATCCCCCTATTAATGAAGACCAGTATCCTATAGGCCTTCTTAATGATCCTATCAATCTGCAAGGAAACCTTGAGATATCTGTGGATTTGGACCCCAAGGACCCTCTGTTCCTCCACATCATTAGCTCTGTACTCAGTCTTCTGGTTTGATCTTTCAGCACGCAATCTTATTCTATTCAGACCTCACCCTGATCAAGGTCCCTTTCTCTGGGGAATACTGAAGCAAAGTATTCATTTAGGACCTCCCCAACCTCCTCTCCCTCCTGTTACATGTTGCCTCCTTTATCCTTAAGCATTCATTCTCATCATCCTATTCTTCACATTCCCACATAGATTAAGTTTCAGATTGTTGGATTCAGATTTATTGTCAGAGTACAAACAAGACATCACATCCAACTATGAGATTCCTTTTTCCTGCGGGGACTGCAGAATTACCACTATTCGGTAGTGCAAAAAAATAAACTGTACACAGCATAAACATGTAAACAGATAACGAATGTAAACAAACTGTGCAATACAGAGAGAATATGAATACAGAAGTTCCGTGAGTCATGACCTTGTACATCTGTATCATGAACGTTGAGTTTTTAATCTAAGTAGCTATTTCTTTTTCTTCATCACTGCACCCCATTGCTCCAATCCATGCATGTAATTGGTTTTTGGGATCTGTACAGAAGGATAATCAAGGAGCCTATAGAATGCTTGGTTTCATTCATCAGGGGATTGAGTTCAGGAATCGTGATGTAACAGTTCTATAAAACTCTGGTGAGACCACACTTAGAGTATTGTGGTCACCTCATTATAGAAAGGATGTGGAAGCTAGAGAGAGGGTGCAGAGGAGATTTACCAGGATGTTGCCTGGATCAGAAAAGAAGTCTTATGAGGCAAGGTGAGCTGAGCTGGAGCTTTTCTCTTTGGAGTGAAGGATGAGGGGTGACTTACTAGATCATAGATTCTCAAGCTGGGATGTAGGAATATTTTGGTGGGGCTTAAGAACATTTTGATGGGGCCTAAGAACATTTTGGTGGGGTGTAGGAATATTTTGGGAAATAATTAAAAAGTTGGTTTGAAAAAAAACACGTTATGTTGGTGTGAAAGATGTGACTTGGTAACACTGTCAGTACCACACAATTGTGGTAACTTCCAGTAAAAATCACTTTGTTCTTTTTATTTTCATCACGTGTTTTTGCTCTTCTAATGTTTCTCTGTTGCTTCTCCATTGTTTTTCTTATTTTAACTGTTGTTATCCTTGGTTAGCATTATTTTTTTTCCTCTGACTGGCCATATTATCATCCATTCCAAATTTTCTCATTGGCGACAAGGATTCCAAATGATTTCAATAATCATGTCTCCATCCATACCCCTTTATTTTTTCAGTTTAGTAGTGAGTGAGACCTGTATCTGTATGCATCTTTGTGCATTAGCATATTGATGGGGAGGTGCGGGGGAAGGGGTCTTCCTCAGGTGCCAGCCTGAGGAGGGGGATGCCAAAAATTGGAAAATAATAGGGACCTCAGAAAGTAAAGCACGAGACTAGTGCAGTTTGATGCCCTCTCTGCAAGAAAAAAATGTCAGAAACTGCGCTAGGTTTTTTTTTCCATTTTTCTTTAGGGTCAGGTTTCTTCCTTTGATTCATTACTTTTCTATTCTAAGATATAATAAAATATTGATTAATCTGTTTCAGGGAGCTCGCGCTGTTGTATATTCAAAATGAGCAATGTCACCATGTTTTTTTTTTAACACAGTGTTAAAGGAAATGAAGGGAGGTGAGATTTAAAACTGGTTGCAGAGTATTCGTACCAGTCTAGGTTGTGTGGAGTTTGGGTTTATACCTGCTGTTTATACATGATGAACATGCACCTTTTTGCTGATTATGCCAGAAGACTTTGACAAATGAAACAAGGAAATCAGGCTGTCTTGCTCATTTGAGGGTAAAACATCCTAACCATGTCATTCAAAATTGGAATATTTCAAATCACTGAAAGAGAACTTTAAAAATAGATAAAAAAATCACTGAGCAAACTACAGCCCTGAATTGTACCCTTGAAAATAGCTCTGAAATTTCTCTGCTGATAGCAAAACATTGGAAGAATCATATGAATGGGGAGGAACCGATTTAACCCACAATATCATTGTTTCTCAAAAGAGTTCTGCAAAAGGATGACAAAGATGTCCAAGCAATGCCATTGAGTGATAGTACTGCTTGCAACAGAATAGATGACATGGGCCAAGATGTTGAAAAACAGTGTATTGAGAAGTTGAAAATAAAATCACAAAAAGCAATATACCAAAAAATCCAGAGATCTTTCTTCTAAGTAATATAAGAAGTAAAGAACTTGGACTCGATTTGGATGAAGCGCAAAAGATTTATTATGATAGCCTTAGCTGTAGCAAAAAAATGTATTATGTCAACCTGGAAATTAGAAGATAACCTGAGAATACAGCAAGGGTACATAGAAATGAATAAATGTATTCCACTGGAAAAAATAACATATAATTTAAGAAATAACATCACAGTATTCGAACAAATTTGGGAACCGTACATGGAACACAACAGAGAAGTCCTACCGCGGACCTCCACCACCTAAAATGATAGAAGGAAAAAAAGATGAAATGAACTGACCCACTATGTAAAAGTAGAAGACACAATTTCTTGTTTATTTTCATTGTGTGACGACATTGTTTAATGGGTTTAATGTTGAACATTGAGTAGGTGTGGGGGGGGGGGGTGAAGGAGGGAGGGAGGGAGGGGGGAAAAGGGGAGAAAATGACACTGTGTATATTCAAGAGGGAAATGTTTGTGTGTATTTTGGTCAGTGTGGTTCATAGTGTGAAAAATAAATAAAAAAATTTAAAAAAGAGAAGTTGAATTCACGAAAATTCTCAATACAAATGGATGAATCTACCGTACGGGACAGTGAGGCTCTGTTATTGGTATACGTGAGATACCCAAACTCGACTACTTTAGCAAGGGAACTATTGATACATTTTCCATTGTCTTATTTAGTAGAATGTGGCTTCAGTGCCGTTAGTGATTTGCTACATGAGTAACTGGAAATTACAAAACATGGAGATTTAAAACTAACAAAGTTAGTCCCTCGAATCAAAAAACTCTGCAGCCAGCATCAGGAGCAAGGTTCCCACTGAAGTGACGACAAGTGTTTGAGATAGTTGACATATTGAAGTAGTCGTTGAATATGAAAGATGTGTTCCGGTGTACTCCTGACCTTAATTGTATTGAAATACACTTACAGTAAATGATTTAATTAAAAATTATTTTGAATATATAACCTTTTTCTGCTAATGGTGGGGCGTACATTTTTTGAAAAATTAAAGAAGGGCCTGGGGCAAAAAAGGTTGAGAACCACTGTACTAGATATTTACAAGATTATGATAGGCATAGACAAGATAGACGGCCAGCACCTTTTCCCCCAGGTGAGACGACCAACCACCAGAGGGCATCTGTACAAAGTGAAGGGAGGAAAGTTTAGGAGAGACATCAAGGCTAAGTTTTTTTTACACAGTTGTGGATGCCTGGAATAACAAGGGCATTTAAGAGATTCTTAGACAGGCACATGGATGAAAGAAAAATTGAGGGTTATAAGGTAGGGAAGGTTTCTTTTAAAGTAAATGGAGGTCGGCACAACATCGTGGGCCAAAGGGCCTGTACTGTGCTGTAATGTTCTATATTCTAACTGAGTCTGGGATTAGGTGAGTAAATAGTAAGTGCTGAGGACAGGAGTTGGGTGGGGGGGGGGGCAGGAGCAGGAGAGGGAGCAGCACAGGTGATCTGGCCCATTGCAATACAGATCTGAAATTGCAGAATCTGCCATTTCCTCCATTTTACTTTAAGCAACAATAAATATAACCACTGAGTTGTCAGATTGTTCTAATTAAGGTCAAGGGAAATTTAAAAAATATGAAAAGGGCACCAGTGTGTATTCATGCTAATTCTGGCCTCCATTGACTTTAATTAGAACATTGGATTGCATGACATCAAGGTCCATTTTCGTTGTCGTAGTATGACCATGGGATTGAATTTGGTTCTTGGCAATTAAGAACGTCATCACAGTTCATAGCCTCACCCCTTCAACCCTCCTGGCTTTTGTTCATCTCTCCATTCCTGACATTATGTTCTTTGCAGGCAGTGATGTACTTGGTTGCACAGGGCAGCAGAGGGAGCTGGAAGCTTAGGGAGCACCTCTGAATCACGACTTTCCAGCCAGTTGGAATGGGAAAAGTAAAAACACCAAAACGCTGGAGGAACTCAGCCGGTCTCGCAGCATCCATAGGAGGTAAAGGCCTGAGCCCTTCCTCAAGGAATGAGCAAGAAGAAGGCAGGTCCTGAATTAAAAGCTAAGAATGGGTGGGGAGAAGTACAGACCCACAGAAAAAAGGTGTTAGTAAAAAAATTGCTGGAGGAACTCAGTTGGTCTTTTGAGCACCCACAGGAGACAAAGATATATTGCTGACGTTTCAGGTCTGAGCCCTTCCTCAAGGAAAAAATTCCACATCAGAATGGGACTCTCCTCCCGATGAAGGCAAGTGCACGACCGAGACATTTCTTCACTAAGAGAGTGGGTGGGAATGCAGAACGAGCTACCAGCTGAAGTAGTGAATGCAGGCTCAATTTTAACATTCAAGAAGAATTTAGACAGGTACATGGATAGGAGAAGTATGGAGGGCTATGGCCTGGGTGCAGGTCAGTGGGACTAGGCAGAAAAATAGTTCAGAACAGACAAGGGCAAAAAGGCCTGTTTCTGTGCTGTTATATTTTATGGTTCTATGACACAGGGAAGAAGGGAATGGGTTCAGATGCAGGGGAAATAAAAGTGGCAGGGAGTTCACAAAATATAATTGAGAGCTTTGTTTTAGTCAAACGAGCATGAATATACTCTGGTGCCCTTTTTAAAAATTTCCCCTGATCTTGATTAGAACAATCTGACAGTCAGAGCTTATATTTAGTGTTGCTTAAAGCCTTATCTAAATTGCAAAATGAAAGAAATGGCAGGTTCTGCAAATATAATTGAAGAGAGTTTGTCAAATAATCACACTCCTTATGACAACAGAATACTCTAAAGATGTGTGGGTTTGCCCTCAGCACCTTGGAAGGATTAATCTACACAATGGCCAATGTATTCTCAGCTTCACACCATCTATGTTACTGGAACCAAAGTATGAGAGAGGGGTAAGATTTACTGATGGATTTCTGGAGAAAACACTCAAATCTCCAAGAAATAGAGAGATGCTGTGTTGCAATAGGAAAAGGAGGGTGTGTCCAAATTGACCGTACTCTCACCTACCGTCTTTGTTCTCTGAGAAGGAGATTCAAGAAATGGCTGTGATGAAGGTCTTCATTTATATGGCACTTTTCACAGCTGTTTCAACCCACTTCACAGAGAATAGGTTTAATGCAGGTAAGATGACAGTTTGCACACAGTGGTTAATTAATAGGTCAAGTTAAATATTGGCCAAGGCACAGAGTGACCTTGGTCAAAATGGAACTTTTTGCAACCACCTTCAAATTCCTGGGGGTCAACGTCACTGATGATCTGTCCTGGAGCCTCACAATCACAAAGAAGGCTCGCCAGCGGCTATACTTAGTGAGGTGTCTGAGGCGGTTCGGTAGGTCAATGAAGACTCTCAAAAACCTCTGCAGGTGAACCATAAAGAGCATTCTGGCTGGCTGCATCTCTGCCTGGTATAGAAGGGCCAACTCTCAGGACAAAAATAAACTCCGGAGGGTTGTTAACTCGGCCTGTGACATCACAGGCGCCAGACTTCACTCCATCAAGGACATCGATATGAAGCGGTGTCTTAAAAAAGCAGCCTCTAACCTCGACGACCCCCATCACCCAGGCCAAGCCCTCTTCACTCTGCTACCATCGAAGAAAAAGGTACAGGAGCTGAAAGACGAGCACTCAGCGACACAAGGACAGCTTCTTCCCCGCTGCCATCAGATTCCTGAATGATCAATGAACCAAAGACACGGCCTTACTTTTCATGTACAATTATTGTTTTTATTATGTTCTTTTTTATAGTGATGTTGGAAGATGGTGATAATATGCATGTTTGTACCACGATGCTGCCGCAAAAACACTGAATTTCATGATTTGTTCATGACAATATATTTTATCCAAAACCC
This sequence comes from Narcine bancroftii, assembly GCF_036971445.1. NCBI lineage: Eukaryota > Metazoa > Chordata > Chondrichthyes > Torpediniformes > Narcinidae > Narcine > Narcine bancroftii. Next base: position 80,903,429 of record NC_091474.1, read on the forward strand.
ATCCGCTCTGACCACAGGGTAGCCCACCCACCATTATCAACTTGGACAATGTGCTCAAGCTTCTGGAGTGGGGCTTGAACTCACATTCTTCTGGCTAACAGGTGAAAGCCACAGCAAACAGTGCTGATCAAAGCAACCTGTTCAGGAAGGTGGGAGGAAGAAAAGCTGAGGCAGACAGATGATTTGATTTTTTTGGTATTTAGAGGACATTTTCTAAGAAGAGGTTCAAAGAAGCTCAGAGAAGACCGTTCCCTTCATGTCCTCCATCCCCAGCAATTTTCCCTTGACACCTACCACTGTAACCCCAGGAGATGCTTCATTTTTGCCCACACATCCTCCCTCCACCACCATTCGGGGTCCCAAACAAGTGAAGAAACACTTCACTTGTGAATCTGCACGGGTCATCGACTTCATTCAGTACTCTTGTTGTGGTGTCCTCTACATCAGAGAGTCTGGGCGTAGACTGGGAGATCACTTAGTTGAACACCTCCGCTCTGTATGCTCCAATAGTATGGATCTCCCAGTGGCCGCCCATTTCAATTCCCTATCCCATTCCCTGGCTGAAGTGTCTGATCAAGGTCTCATGCACTGCCAAACCCGCAAATTGGAAGAACAACACCTTAACTTCCGTCTGGGCACTCTCCAACCAGATACCAAGTTTCCAATAAACCTCCTTCCCCTCTTCTTTCCCCGAACTAAGTCTCATTCTCTCTCTCCCCCCCCCCCCCCCCCCCACCCTCTCCACTGTCTCCTTTCACAGAGCCCAAACCAATGCACACCTCTCCTCTTATCAAATCCAATTAACACCTTTTGTTGGTCTGGACACCTCCCCCAGCCAATCTTGTCTTTTTTCTGACACCTTCCTGTTCTTTATTTATTCCCTGAAGAAGGGCTCAGGCCCAAAATGTTGGTAATACATCTTTACCTCCTATGTACGCTGCGAGACAGGCTAAGTTCCTCCAGCATTTCTGTGTGTTTTTATGTCAGAATACCCTTGTTTGCCAGTTGTGCGGGTCAGGAATCAGGCTTTAGTTTGACAGAATGTTAGCAAGATGATTTTTATTTGACCTCTGATAATAGGTGGAAGTGAACTAATATAGAGCTTTTGAGCTCAATGAAGCTTGGTGAAGTAATAAACAAGGCACCATCCCAAGGCCAAGATGTTTCCATAGGAAACAGGCCATCAAATATTTTGCACTGGGAACCTGTGGAGACGAAATGACCTCGGCCCAGGCAAAGTGGAGGACAGGGTGCCACAGGTGGAAAGAAGTAGCAGCAGTTAAGCATTTTATAAGGAGATTGTAGACTGGAGCAAACTCGAGTTCTCAAGTGAAAATGCAAATAAAATATTCAATTAATTTCTAATTTAAATAGCCGGAGACAAGCAGAGTCAAAATGTTAATAAAGCAAATGGGAGAGGAAAAGGGCAGAGGAATAGTGCAAATATGCAAAAAATATCTAATAAGATCAACAATCTGGAGCTGTTGCGGGGTTGATAGATCGGAAATCATTAAGTGTTTCAGGAACATGATGAAATGATTTCATTAATGGAATACATAATTGGAAAGATATAAAATCTTCAGAAGAGACAATATCAGGAGAAAAGGTGCTCGAGGATATATAAACTGGGGCATGGGTGAGGAAGAATGATAGAAATAAAAGGCCACGCAGTGAATCACTTTTACAGGAATTACTAGATGATTTCAGGGGTGAGGGTTGAATGCTTGGTTTTAAAAAAAGCTGTGCAGAATTACTTAAGGGAGTCAGGCAGATAATAGAAGGAGCAGACATTGAGATGTCTCAATGACGATCAATGCAGCCGCACCTCAAGAATGCATCTTAGCCCACTGCTCTGCTCACTCTTCATCCATGACTGTGTGGCAAGGCACAATTCAAATGCCATCTACTAATATGCCAATGACAGCACGGTCATCGGCCGAATCCCAGGAAGTGTGCAGGAATGAGATAGATCAGTCAGTTGAGTGGTGTCACAGTAACAACCTTGCACTCAATGTTAGCAAAACCGAGGAGCTGACTGTAGACTTCAGGCGGGGGGGGGGGGGGGAATCACGAGAACACGAAACCGTCCTCATCGAGGGGTCAGTAGTGGAGAGGGTCAAGAACTTCAAATTTCTGGGTGTCAACATCTCTGAAGATCTGTCCTGGAGCCATCATGTCGATGCAGTCAAGCAGAAGGCTCGCCAGTCGCTATATTTCGTGAGGAGTTTGAGGAGATTCGGCATGTCACCAAAGACTCTTGAAAATTTCCATGGAGAGCAGCATTCCATCACTGGAAAGGTGTTGCCAATACACAGGACAGGAAAAAAACTCCAGAGGGTTGTCAACAGCCTGCAACATCACAGGTACCAGATTTCACTCCATCAAGGACATCCATAAGAGACGGTAGCCTCTATCCCTCAAAGACCTGCACCCTCTTTACACTGCTCTCATTGGGAAAGAGGTACAGATGAGCACCCAGCAGCACAAGGTCAGCTTCTTCCCTCAGCCATCAAATTCATGAATGAACAATTAACCACAGACCACCTCACTTTATCCTATTTTCTTGCACTATTTATTTCTGAAATGTAATTTATAGTAATGTGGTTGCAAAACAACAAATTTCATGATGTGTTCAGGACAATATATTTTGATTCTGATTAAGAGCTCAATTCATCAGACAACCCCAGAACATTTCAATTGGTCACTTCCAGCACTGCTACAACCAAAATCCTTGAGGAGAGACAGACATTAGTCCTCAGCCAAATCCTGCTGGAAGCCCTACCTCCTTCCTATTGAACTCAATGCAAGCCTCAGCAGTGTCATTGCCGTCCAGAATGTATGGTGCGTTATCACCTTCGTCCAGGACTGTGACGTGCAACGATCTTCCAACTTGTGTGGTCTGGGAGAGCGTCTGCAATGTACACTTGACGATGATGTGGTATGTCTCTGCCTGCTCCCTGTCAAGAGGCTGCAACACACTGACCTCGGATGTCTCCTCATTGATCCGGAATGGAGAGGATGTGCCTGGAAGACAAAAGCATCACACTTGGTGCGGGTCCCTTACAAATTCATGGAATGCAGTTGTCAGGGAAGTGGAGAGCAGACTTCCATGCAAACATATTCAGACAAATACACAAGAATAGAGAGAAACGGATCATGGTGCAAGCAGTGGAGTTTGAGTTTACCCTGGGCTCATTGCTGGAATTCAGAAGAATAAGAGGGGATCTTATAGAAACATAAAATTAGGAAAGGCATAGATAAGGTAGAGGTAAGCAAGTTGTTTTCATTGGTGGTGGGGGAGACCAGAAATCAGGATTCATGGTAATAGATTTAGGATGAAGAGGAACTGCTTTTCCACTGAGGGTGGTGAACCCATGGAATTCACTGCCCTTTGAAGCAGTGGAGGTGACCTCAGGAAATATACTTCAGACATGGTTAGATAGATTTCTATATAGAAGGGGAATTAAGTGATATGGGGAAAAGGCAGGTCAGTGGAGATGAGCCTGTCAGCAGATCAGCCATGATCTCGTTGAATGGAAGAGCAGGCTCCACAGGCTGGATGGCCGACTCCTGTTCCTATTTCTTATGTCAACACCCAAACATGGGCCGAAGAGCCTGCTCCTGTGTTGTTTACTTCCATGCATTCTATGACAAAACTGATTTTTTTTCAAGCAGTAATGTTTAGGGTTATGAATCTCACACATGTTAAGTCAAGTTTATTGTCATCTGATTGCACAAGTACAACCCGACGAAACAGCGCTCTCCACTCCTCAGTGAAAAACACGGACACACACACATGCAAATACAGGACAATATTTCATCTATACAAATAAATAGCTTCATGAACATGAGAACTTCGGATGGTTAGTGTAAGCAGTTCCTTTGGTCGTTCAACATTATTATTCCCCGTGGGAAGAAGCTGTTCCTCAGCCTGGCTCTGATACTCCTCTATTTCTTTCCCAATGGGAGCACCTTAAAGATGTGGAGTCCTCAATAATTTTGCAATAGAGTTACAATGCAAATGAGTCAAGATCTAATGTCAGAAGGAGCCAAGTTCAAGGGCCTCAACGTCCACCACATGCTTTTGTGTTACTTCCAATGTGTCCTCAGAAAAATCAGCCCTACTTACCAAATCCATCAAGCCCAGTGCTTAACAAATGTGAAAGATTAGCTTTGTCAACCTTGTTTAAGGCATCAAGGCAAAATCTAATTTGTCTGCTTCAATAATGATCCCACAGTACTGACAGTCTCGAGTTCAATACATTCGCAGGGAAATAACATATTGCCAGAGGCAAGCTTTCCCCTGGTTCTCTGAAGTCGAGATGTCATTCAATCTTATGAATTTTCCCAGTTGCTATCTCCAAATAAATAAATAATGTCATGTGCTCAATCTGCTCTGAAAGTCCAGAGAGCTTGGCCAGTGTTAATGGCTCAGGACACGGAAAGAAAGACAAAGGTCAAACATTCCTTGGCATCCTTGTCCTGGACATCTTGGAGCATTTCATAGTCAATGATGAAGAGCAGTTAGTGCTGGAATATGGGAACAACAGCAGGAAATTTGTGCACCCTGAGGTTCCTCAGATACAAATGCTTTAATATCTGATAAAAACACAATCAACATAGCACTTAGCACAACGCTGTTACACCGCCAGCGATGAGGACTACCGTTCAAATCCCGCGCTGTCTGTAAGTGGACAGCATGTCTGCATGGTTTCCTTCCACCATTCAAAACTTACCAGGGGTTGTAGGTGAATTGGCAGTAATTGGCAGCACGGGCTCATGGGCCGAAATGGCTTATTATATAATTAGACGTGCTGTATGTCTAAATTTAAAGTTCAAAATAAAATCATTTAAAAACACACTGTGGAGTTTTACAGCACCAAGCAAACCCTTCAGCCCAACTTTTCTATGCTGAGTAAGATGTCCACCTAAACTGGCCCCATTTGTGTGTGCTCAACCTATATATTCTTTAAACATTGTCATTGAACCCTTGTCTGCCACTTCCTTTGGAAACTTATTCTATATTCCCACCACCTTCTGTGTGAAAAAGGACCCCCTCAAGTCCCTTTTAAATCTTTCCCATACTGCCTTCAAATCACCTACCCTGAAAAAAAGACTGTGACCATTCACGGCATGATTTTATAGATCTCTCTGAGACCACCTCTCCCTTCCCCCACCCCCCCAGGGTAAAAATCCCAGTCTATCCAGTCTCTCCTCACTCAAACTCACTATCAAAATTTACAGAAAGATGTTCACTGTTCCCAAAACGCTGTCCCACTGAAACTTTGATCACCTGGCAAGGCACATTCTCCAGGCAAGGTATGGTACGCCTCCATCTGAAGTTAAACTATTTGCATATTCTTTCCAGAAACCATCTTGCATGTGTTAAACAAATTCAACCCCTTCTAAACCTCTGGCACTACAGAGTTCCTCTTGATACTGGGCAAGTTAAAAATCACACTCTGCAATAAATCTTTACATCTTTCCATAATTTTCCTTCATATCTGTTCCTCCATCTCTCAGTAGTTTTTCATACCGATTGAACCTGCTTTAATCCTGAATTCTATCCATGTCATGTTACTCGATGAATCCTCAGGAGGTCTTCTGAGTGCCACCTCCCTGACAATCACCCTGATCAGAAATGCAGCTTCTCCGCCTCAGACATCTCTCACTTCACTTCTGGAACATCTGCCCTCTCAATGTACAAGGTTTCAGAAGTGGATGAATCCCCAGGGCCTGCTGAGATGTTTCCAGGACACACAGAAGGTAAGAGTAGGGAGATTGCTGGGGCTCCAACAGAGACACTTAAATTTGGGAGTTGGCAACTCCTGTGAATCCGACTTTCAAGTTTTGTTTCAACATGGACAAGATGAAGGAGATGATCGTGGTCTTTAGGAAGACCAGGAATGACTACCCTCCATGACACATCAACAACTCTGGATTGGAGAGAGTGGATAACACCAAGTTCCTTGGAGTTCACTTAACTCTAATCCTATCGTGAACACACAACGTTTCCTCACTTGTCAGGATGGTGCAACAACAACTGCACATCCTGAGAAGCTTGAAATGGGTAAGACTGGTGGCCTTCTATGGAGAACGTCCTGGCCAGCTGCATCACAGTGTGGTATGGTTGCTGCAGAGAAATGGATCGGAGGTCAATCTACCAGACCACAATTGTGGCAGAGGATCACTGGAGTCTCCCTCCCCCATGTCGACATGATCTACCGGGATTGCAAAATTATTGAGAACTCCTTCCACCCTGCACACTGCATCTTTCATCAGGACAGAGTCACAGGAGAATCAGAGCCGGCCCCACCAGTCTGAGGAACAGCTTTTCCCAGGGGAAATGAGAACGAGCATAGGAACTGCTCGCTAATCACCTGAGACTCTCATATTTATGGAACTTAATTTATTTGTATGTATGAATACTTTCCCTACACATGCATTGTTTATCTGTATGTGTGGCATTTCTGGTTGTGTGTCTGCATGTTTTGCACTGAGGACTGGAGAGCGTTGTTTCATCAGGTTATACTTGTGAATTGGATGACCGTAACCATGACTTGACTTGAACTGCTCAATTGCCAGAAGATATTTCTATCTATTTCTTCTACCAATTCCTTTCAAAAATGCCAGGACATCACATTATAAGGATGGACACTTTGATTCACCCACAAGTAGTTCAGAGATAAACCCTACAGAACTGTCCAACGTTATCCATCCACACCCACCCCTCAAAACACCACTGTTACCTGTCCTAAGGTGATAGGAGATGTTGGCATGTTGGCACTGGTACTGATTTGGCAATGAATTCATTTGAAAAAAGGTTCCAGGATCTTTGTTCTCAATGATTTGAACCTTGGAATCCACTTCTCCAAAGCAAAGGTCTTCTGCTGTGATGTTGGCACAGGATGGCACAATTTTATTCACCACAATAATTATGATCTGTGCCTTGCACTCCTTCTCATGACTTGGTTCAGGGACAGCAAAGATACGTAGCATGATCTTGTATAGTTCTGGTCCACCCATGTTGCCTGCAACAGAAAAAAACAAGAAAAAAAATGTAACTCAATCCACATAAAAAAATACCAAAATGCTGGCAACGTCCATAAGGAGGTAAAGATATATTACCAATGTTTCGGGCTTGAGCCCTTCTTCGATCCTTTATATCTTTACCTCCTATGAATGCTGAACAGCTTGCCGAATTCCTCCAGCATTTTTGTATTTTTGCTACAATTACAGAGCCTGCAAATTTTTGCATTTCACCCCTTAAATGAATGCACGAGACCAAAGCATCCAGAACAAAATCCAACGAAGATTGGGGAGCAGTCACCTCATTCAAAGTACCCTCTTCAATCTACATCCTTGGCCCAGTTCTGGTTTTCTGCGACTGGGTGAAATTTGGTCGGACGACACACAAAAGTCATCAGAGCGGTTAGTGCAAAGCTGTTACAACGCCAGCATTCGGGACTGGGGTTTGAATGCTGTGCTATCTGTAAGGAGTTTGTACATTCTACCTGTGTCTGCATGGGTTTTTCCCGGGGGCTCCAGTTTCATCCCAACCTTCATAAAGGGTACTGGGATTGCTGGTCAAATGGGTGGCATAGACTCGTGGGCCAAAAGGGCATACCACTGAGCTGTAAATCTAAATTTAAAATTTACTGCCCGAATTGGCCAACCCAAAGGCAAGTTGTTCAGGAAACGTGCAACATTTCCAGTGGAATTATGTTCACTTTATGCTCTCAGCACATCTTTGGGTCATTTGCCAATCACATGGGGTGGCACGGTTGGCGAGGCAGTTAGCACGATGCCATTACAGCACCAGCGATCGGAACCGGGGTTCAAATCCCGCACTGTCTGTAAGGAGTTGGTACTTTCTCCCCGTGACTGCGTGGATTTCCTCCAGTGCTCCGGTTTCCTCCCGTCCTTCAAAAACGTACCAGGGTTGTAGAACAATTGGAAGCAATGGGGCGGTATGGCCTCATGGGCCAAAAGGACCTGTTATGTGCTGTATTTCTACATTATTTTTTTTTAAAAATTTAAATTAAATTCGCAGATAGGTTGTGACCTTTGCCCGCAAGCATCTGCCTAACTTTGTGATCACCTCATGTCAGAGTCAGAGGGATGTCACCTTGCAGCTGACAACAGGAAGATTCTCAGGAGCGGAGATCACCATCAACACCCTCTACTAAAAAGGGGCTCTACCCTCATCTTTACAGAAGATCAAATGCTTGGTCCTGAATCAAATGGATTTCTGTTCTGTGGACTCTTGTCTGTCTATGACATCATTGGGGTCTGAGCACTGGGACCTGGAGTGTTGATGTTTGACAAGGTTACACGATAAGTAAAGTGGGGACAGGTTAATAATGATAATTCTTCTGACATTGTCCATCACACTATCTACCACCAGTTTGGTGGCGCAGGTGAAAGGGTCCTTTGAGGGAGCTCTGAAAACAACTAACACATTCCCAATGCAACATTGTATCCTCAGCTAGAATGGTTGCCTCACTGCTCCAGTGACCTGGGTTCAGTTCCAACTTCCAGTGGCCTCTGCATGGAGGTTTTACACTCCCCGTGCAGCCAAGAAGGTTTCCCTAAATGCCCCTTTCCCATCACCTTCCAAATTGTGGAGTTGTGAAAGAATCATTTTTGTTCCCCGCTTTCACAGTAAGCAGGGAATTGTGGAGAATGGGATATAATGAAAATTAGAATACATGAAATAATTAATGTTTGTTGAAAAATAACGAATGTGCAAAGAACAGAGACTAAATGGGGAAGGAGAGAGAGAGAGAGAAAGAGAGTGACAAGTGTTTTTTAGACAGCAATGTTGGAAAAATCTGTGAAAAATTCAACATAAATTAACATAATTACTCACCTTGGGGTGGTTTACACTGCATCCCTTAAGTCCTAGTTCGTCCTGGTGCTTTTACATGGAGCAACGTGGCCTGAGTCATCAGCTGGATGTCGAATTCATGAGGTGAATTTTGCGGTGCGATTTAGACTGTAGGCTTCCCCCAAAAAGTAGTAGGGGTCCTGCAGGATAAATTGCGGTGCCGGAATTGACTAATAATTCCTGCACTTTCCTTTTTAGACTGCCCGTGTTACGGCAAATTTCGTTGATTGTGCTGTTACATGCCTGCAGTCTAAAAATCCTAAATGGTTCTCTTTCTCTCTCTCTTGACCCATGGCTTGTAATCAGGAACATCTAATATTTGCTTTTGAAGAGTTGAACCCAGATTACAGCCACCCCATTTTAAATTAGCTGACTAAACTTACACGGGTTGGGGTTGCAGAGAGGAAAAAAAAATTGACTCAACCTACTTGACCTCCTTTCCACCCTGCCCTGATACTTCATTCACCAGTTGAGCAGCTGGAATAAAATTACCAATGGAGAGATTGCTCTTGCTTTTCTGCAGTACTTTCCATTGCCTCCGGATGTCTCACTGTTGGATAGGCAGAAACACAGCAACCAAATAACACTCAGCAAGTCTCCACAACAGTAGTGCTTCTGTGGACATATTCATTGCTTTTGAGACTGGTCAAATTAAATACTGACCAGGACACTGTTATGAGCCCAGAGGACCCCAAAACCCAGTAGCAGTAGAAATTCACCAAGACAAATGGTTTCTTAAACAAAGATTGCTTTTAATTATCTTTAAACATGAAAACAGGATCAAACTTTAACTTAACCCCCTTCTAATTCTAAGTGCACATGTATGTAATGTGTGTGTAAGTTCAGAAAAGTTCTTTGATTCACAGTCCAATCTCACTTCTCATTCCTCCAAGTTCACTGGTTGCAGGGCAATTCTTATAATGTGGACAGAATTTAACATTTATGAAGTTCACTAGGCTTTGGTGCTTGAAAAGTAAATGATTTCCACTCAGAAAGGTTCTTGTCGGTTTTCAGAGAGAGATTTGTTGCTCCTTGGACACCAACTGCTTCCTTTAGATCAGCCACTTCAGCGTCTTGCCGAAGAAACTTGTCCCATCAGGGTTTTCCAGATAACCTCTTTCTTTCAGGTCACCACAGAGTTCTTTTTGTTTCCCTTATTTCAAGTGAAACATTATCCAGCCAATCTTCTCCTCTTGTATGGACCACAAGGGCTTTGACCAGGCTGAACTAAGAACTCATAACTTGTCTTCAAAATGGGGTTTTTCCACAAACCTTCCAGCTTGTCCTGTTCCAGTCCCAGCTGCTGCTGCTGAACTGTGGAACTGAATTCTTTCTCTCTTTTAGAGCATCAAACTGCACTCGCCCAATCTTCTGAGTTTGTTCATCTGTTGCTTTCCAAAACAATAATCCACTACTCCACAGCATGTCCAATTAACACCTACTTGTAAAGTCCTAATAGGCATTCTTCAAAGTTTTTGCAAAGGCACTCAGAGCCTGGACTGTCTGGCTTGAGTAGAGCGCTGGCATTTTAAATGAGATCTGTTTTGAAGTGTTTATATGTGACCTACGCTAAAAAAAAACCTGCCACAATTTATCTCCTTTTACAACATATAAAATATAGCATAATCTGTACAAGAAAACCCCATCACTCTGTTTAAAACAGTGTCCTATCGACTTCATGGCACCAAAGAGAACAGAGACCCTAAGTTAGCATTATCCCTTTGCCCACGAGAATTTTGTGCTCATATATCAAGGCTGGGATTTGAACACACTATCCTCCTGAAGGACGACTACAAGGTGATTCAAGTTAATGCTCCATTTACCAATCCGATCTATAAAGAATTCCCTTCACCTTCTTTCATATGTTTCCTGGTACTGTACTTTGACTTTCTCTTGCACTATATTGATTTATTTTGCAAGATAGTTTATATCAATGTTTGCACCGTGATCCTGCTGCAAAATAACAAATTTCATGACATGTTCTTGACAATAAATTTTGATTCTGAAAAAAATCATTCTGAGTTTAAAGGGAGCAGGAGACATACAGGTGTTTTGGACCAACCCACCAGTATTCCTTACCTAGGGCATGCAGGACCCCAAACCTGGCTCCGATCATGCACTTACAGTCTGGGCCCCAACCTCATCCACGCTAGCAGACCCCACCTCTGAGCACACACCCCACCTGCATCCATGGCTAACATTCCGAATTAATGAGCGAACCAGATTCTGAGCCATTAGGATGCAAAGCAATTGGTATTTCAAAAGGTGGCAGAGTTAGGTAGCCTTTAGCACAACGCTATTACAGCTGCAGCAACCGGGGCCAGTGCTGAAATCCCGAGTAAGGGGTTTGTATGTTCTCCTTGTGTCTGCATGGTTTCCTCCTACCTTCCAAAAAGTATGGGTTATAGTCAATTGGGTCACATGGGGCCACGGAACGGAAGCGTGTAAGTGTGAAAATTTAACTGTAACTTTAAATTATATAAATGCTATTTTCCCCAAAACCACTGAATAACTGGCTTAAATTTATTAATATTATGAGATAATGTCATCTGTAAGATAATTAAGTATGTCACCACGTGCCATGAGATACAAAGGATTTGCTTACCCAGCAGATTAAGGTCACTCTCCTCTAGTGTCTTGTTAAGGTAAAAGACCCCAGTCCGCTCATCAATTCTGAACCAGTGATGTCGGAATCCGCTCAAAGGGTTGCTGCAGAATCCAAAGTAAGCATTGCGATCTCCTTCGTCAGGTAAAGCATACACCTGGAGAAGTGGAGTGGATGCTGGCTGGCCAATATACACAGTTGTCTGGTAGGTCTTCCTGGGGAAGTATAATCCAACAGTAGCTGGATGGGGAGAGTAAAGGTGTAAGATGAGAGACAGGAGAAAATGGAGAGACAAATGAAAAGAGACACAGGAGGTGTAAATTTTAGCTTTGACTATAAGAAAATCTCAGATTCACTGTCTCATGTCTAATCCTGCCTCCTTTGTTTGAACAAGACCTTCATTATCTAGCATGCATTTTAATAAGAAGCATTTTGTCCAATCTTGCATGGAGTACAGTAAAATCCCTGCTATCCAGAATTCAAGTTCAAGCAACCAGTGGAAAATAAACCTGTTTATTTTCCACTGGTTAAAATTGGTTTAAAATTGGTGCACCTCGCTATTAGTTCTCCAATCATGCCACACACACTGCACAAAATTCACTTACCTGGCATCTGCCGATCGCAGAGGTGCCAGATATCAGGGGTTTTACCGTATTAGAATTTGTATCTTTGTTCAAATATTTTTCCTTTTGTTTGCTTCAAAGGATCTTGCCTCCTTTCAAAATGCAAGCTTCGAGGTTCCTTTTATTGTCAGGTATGAATTTTTAAAAATGTAATACACACAATAAATGTTGATGTTTCCCTGCCATAAAGGCAAACAAAAAGTCACTATGAGCATTGACAGCTCCCCCAATAATAGGAGAAAGAGAAGCAAAAGAGAGTCCCTTCAGAGACACCGAGTGCCCACGGATTCGCCTTCTGTGCTCCCGCAGCTTGATTGAGCACCAGATCCAAACCTCTGATATGATTGGGAAGCAGATCTGCCCTTGGAAGAACTCCTTGCTCTCAACACCCTTTTGAAACCCAGTTCTGAAACCTGGTTCCCATGAGTCAGTTGCCATCAGTCCACAGACTGGTGAGACTCCTTCAGCACGAACACTCTGAGCACTTCAGAAGCTGAGCTCCTTGCTGATCTTCTACCTTGGTCATCTTCCTGTAGGATTGTCACCCAGGCATTTCCTTCTCAATGGTTGGGCATTCCCTGCATCTGGTGCCCTTCACATCCCTGCTCCCCGGAGTCCGCAACCCCTCATCATACCTCAGGCGATGCCATCTTGGATACAGACTTCCATGCTTACAGGATGTTTAAAAAAAACCCTTCAGATCCCCTAATAGGCTGTTCAAAGCTTGTACAGAGCTAATGGTATCACAACCAGGGAGTAGGACCCTAAGGAGTAGGGTCCTACTCTGCTCTCTCCTCTCCTGGGTCTGGGCCAGTGGCAGGGCTGCCATTATAGAAGCTGCAGCATCACCACCATTTTCATTTGGAGCCAGGAATTTGAGTACATAACAGTTGCATAACACAGTTTTAAACAGCACGAGTTTTAGTATAACACAGTTTGAAATTTCCGACCCGCAGTTTTAAATTTGTAACTTTCAAGTTTTATTCTTGGTGTTCTTTAAATCTTTGCAAGTCTCTAGTTTAAAATATTTGAAATACAGATGCTGAGCTGTGGAATAGAGAGAGTTGAGTGGCTTTGTTGAAAGTTATTGTTGTGATCGGGCTCTGTGCACTATCCCGCAGCGGTACTGATCTAACTTCGGTGTAAGTCTCATGTGGGCAATTTGATGTAAAGCTACATTAGACAAATATTTTCTTAAATAAATGATGTTCACTTTTGGCCAATAAAGATCAGTTTTATACATCCCTTTTATCAGATTGGAATGTATTACATTAAAATACTTTGGAATAATGTTTTGAACAGTGCATTTTTACATAGCACTTATACAAGATATGCCTGTATATTGTACAAAACCTACACAGAACTGATAAATATTCTGAAAACAGTTTAAATTTCAATTGTAACAGTGAACTACAAAGGAAACATATTGTGAAGACAAAAGATAAATTTAGAAATGCATGTCAGAACGACCCCATCAGACAGAGATCAGCTGCTGGGAAACTGAGATAGGAGAAGTGAACATCATTATCTATTGTTGTACATTGAGTGCGGGAGTTGTGACCTCTTTGTCTCAGCGGGTTGCATGGTAATCTTGGAGCCAGAAAGTTGTGGCTTCAAATGCCACTTCAGAGACTTGTATGGGAATGTCGAGGTTGATACATGTGGGAGAGCAGCTCCGGTGTACAGGAATTTTTCGAGTCGGTTGCAGGGTGAATCTTTGCCTGCCCCCTCTGTGGGAAGTGAGGAATCTGATATCAAGGATGTGTCTGCTTACCATGAGCCAGCGCATTGCCGCAGTAGGTTCTGCGGCCTCACAGCCTCAGGAAGCAGGGTTCATTCGGACCTCAGGGGCTTTCCATGCAGGCTCTTCCTGTAACCGTGCTCTGGCTTCTTCCCACATCCCAAAGGAGTACATTGGAGGGGGTGGGGGGGGGGTGCATCAAGTGGCCATTGTATATTACCCCTTCACGTAGGCAAGTACCAATAGAATGAAAAAGGGCAGGACACAGTAGCTGTAAAAATGGGACAGATGGGATCACTCTGATGGGCGCTGGTATTTGACCTCATAGGTCAAACTGTCCTATTATACTCTGGTTAGACTTGGAATATTGTGTTCAGTTCTGGTCACCTCATTATAGGAAGGATGTGAAAACTATTCAGAGGAGATTTACTGGGATGTTGCTGGATTGGAGAACATGGCTTATTAGGCAAGGTTGACAAAACTAGGGCTTTTCTTGTTGTAGCAAAGAAGAATGAGGTGACTTAATAGTGCGTTTTAACCATGGGGGGCACAATTGACTTTCGAAAACCCGCTCAGCAGGGTGGTGGTGGTGCCTACTTGCCTACCATGAACCTCCTTCATGTGGCGCAACTGCCACCTTCTCCTTTTCTTGCCCTCTGATGTAAAAGACAAACGCGCTGCTTATTTTTCAGACTAGTGACAGTAGACGCTAGGCTGAGGGTGGATGGGGGGCAATGGCCACGAGCAGGTGGGGGTTTTAAGTATCTTGTTTTAAGGGGGAAATGCCTGCAAATACTGCTCTTTGGTGCTGATCCTAGATCCCAAGGTCCCTCTGTTAAGAATGCTACCATTAACTGTGTACTCAGCCTTCAGGTTTGACCCTGCAAATGCATCAGCTCACTCTTATCCAGATTGAACTCCATCTGCCACTTTCCCACCCTACTCAAGAACACAAAACCAAACTACTGGCGATCTGAATGAAGTGCCCAGAATTTAAATGTCGACAATTCTTTTCCTCCCACTAATGCTGTACAAACTGCTCGAGTCCCCTAGCAGAGAGTTTCTCGCTTTAACTACCGCATATTTCGGCGTACAAGTCGACATTCAGGTAAGTCAGATCGCGTTTTCATGGTTTTATCAGGCATACGAGTTAACCCCCCCCCCCCCAAAAATCGCGTTGACTGAGCTGTTGGGCATGGCCGGAAGGTGGTTGTTATCATGGAGCCTCTGACAAAAGTATGAAGCGAGTTTTAAGCTAAAAGTAATAGAAGTGGCCAAGACATCCAGGTTGGGTTCTTTTTTGGTGTTTCAGGTCATCTTATAGGCCTAATCTACATCGTGTTTTTTTTAGTTGAATTTAAGGTCTCATTTTTGAGTGCTTTTTGAGGTTTCAGTACTTGACTTATACGCCGAAATATACGATAACTGAGCCAATGGAGAATATTTATCTACTGACACAGATATGAAGTAATAGTTAAATAGACAGCATTGGAAACAGCGAGTGAGCTTTCAAAGCCTTTGCCAACCAGAACAGACCAAGAGAACATGGTTAGCATAGCAGTTAACACAATGCTTTTACAGCGACGTGAATAAAATCCGGCACTATCTTCCCCTTCCTCCCCCCCCACCCACTTCTGTATGGGTTTCCTCCCAAAGATGAATGGGGTTAGTCACATGGTATATTTGAGCAGCATGGACTTGTGGGCCAGAAGGGCCTGTTACTGTGCTGTATCTCTAAAATTAAAATTTAAAAAATTTAAACAGAGTCTCTTTAACAAGTCACATCCCCATCAGTCAGCTTCAAGGTTAAATAAGAACCATTCTCACTCACCTTCATGCCCGATTCCATGATAGAGTTCACCAATACCTGCATTTCAAATCCAGCAACAAACATTGACACTCACTCATCCACATATCCCAGCACCAGTTCTCACTTTTCCCAACCAGGATCATTAAAATAGATTATCTGGGCGGTATCCATTTCAGCTTGTGGGATCTTGCTGTGCACACTTTACACTGTCATTCTTTCTTACTTACAGTAATTATTTCATTATTTTTAAACCATCTTGGGATGTTCCAAAATGGTTAACGGGTGAAATATAAATAGGTATCATGGATGAAATTAAAAATAGAAGGTTATGAGGTAGGAATGACCTTTTTTTTTGGTAGGTATGCACGTGGTGGCACAGCATCATGGGCCAAAGGGCCATAATGGTCGTGTATGTTCCATCTTGCTCAACGATTACTTCCATCCCCAAGTTCACCAGTTTTAAAAGAACTTACAATTCTCTTTTCAAATAAGGTAGGCAAGGCCAGTCACTGGTGAGTGGTGGGGGCAAGGGTAACAAGACGGATGCATTTAATCAGTATCTACATTTTTCATATAATCATATAACCATTCACGGAGCGGAAACAGGCCATGTCGGCCTTTCGAGTCCGCACCGGTCCAATAGAACAATTCCACAAACTCAAACTTCCCGCTCTCTGCCAATAACCCTCCAACACCCCCCTCACCTCCATGTACACATCCAACCTTCTCTGAAATGACAGAAGGGACCGTGCTGCAACTATCTCATTCAGAATATCATTCCATTCTGCCACCACTCATTGAGTGGAAAAAGCCACCTCTAATATTTCTCCTAAAGTGTTGCCCCCTTACACTTAACTCATGGCCTCTTGTTTCAACCTCCCCTGCCCTCATCCCTAACAATATCTGTGCCTGTTCTGAGTACAATCATTAGCGCCCTGCCAACGGGGTATCACACCGGATCAAAAGTTGAAAGCTCACCCTGAATAATGATATTCAAGGAAAGCTGATACTCCTTTAATTGGTGAAATCTATCCAGAGCCATCAATAGAAGATTATTAATAGAATAAATCGATATTGCTTTTTTTAATGACATTAGTAAAACCCTGTTAACCAATGTGCAAGGTTTTTTTTTTGCAGTGTGTGGATATGATTACATTCATGAAATAGCTTCGTTTCCGGTAATATGCATCCTGTGAAGATCTTTGTTTCAGTCTGAGAGAACACCCTAGCCATCTGCTCCTTAATAGTAGAAGCATTCAATACACACAAAGTCAAACCTACTGAAGAAGATAAAGTTTGGTCTCCACAAATGTGGCTTTCATGTTGTACATCCCGTAACTACAGCAATGGAGGCTGAGCACTGTAGCGTTGAACATCCAAGCTATGACTCTACTGGGATATACAAGCACATGGCACCCCCAGCAGTCCAGTCCAGGACACTCATTCCCATTCTAGTTGTTCTTGCTTGGAGTGACAAGGCCTCGTGATCCAGTGGGGTGTCTTTTTAGTGCAATAGTCCCATTGGTGGCTTAAATCCCTTTCTCCCAGCATCCAGTGCCTGGAGATACTTGAAGGAAACCTTGCAATAATGTAATTATGTTCTTAGGGTGTTCCAAAGCACACCTTTATATTGAGGGCCTGCCTAGTTTTGCTCATACCTTGACAATGGGCTTAGGCCAAAAGCATGTTTTTTTTTAAAGACATGCAAGAAGAGTAACAGGCTCTTTCGACCCACGAGCCCATCCAATTACACCCAATTTGCCTACAGCCCCCAATACGTTTTGAAGGATGGAAGGAAACAGGAGCCCCCCAAAGAAAATCCACGCAGACGTGGGAAGAACGTACAAATTTCTTACATTCAGCATGGGATTCAATCCCCCGTCAGGATCGTCGGTGCTGTAATTGCATCGCGCTGATACACCAACTGTATCGCCCATTGTTGGTTCTCCTTACTTCCTATAGATGTTGCATGACCTGCTGAGTTTCTCCAGCACTCTTGTGTCTGCCCCCCAATCACCTGCAGACTTTCCTGTTTAACTGCTTCCAGGATCTGCAGGTTTATCGATTTTTTTTTTTAATTACTGATATCTGGGAGTTTGGAAATATCAATTTTTAAAAATTAATTATTTTTAACATGAAACTTGCTAAAAAAAAATTAAAATAAGATAAATGTTTTAATTAAATAATAATTAAAAGTCTTCAGTTTTCACTTTCACTGGGTGCTGTTTTCTTCTCATTAAATGTCAATGAGTTTCAACAGGTTGAACTTTGTCCAGGCCCGTGTGTCATTAAAGTCAGAGCACATGGTATCTGAGGGGAACGGTGGCCTAGATCCAGGAACAGTAGGCCCCCAGGGGATTGAGTGCATCATAGATTTTAATTTGAAAATGCAAATAGTCTGTCACCAAGGGGCCGTATTGATTTAGTGCTTCTTGCAAATTTCCAACAATGTAAATACAGTAAAACCCCTGGTATCCAGTATTCAAGCAGCCTCAAGCAACTGGGAAAAAAAATTAGGGAACATAAATTTTAAAAATGTATATAAATAATAAAATATGTACATTTAAAATTGTAGAAGTAAATGTTCTCTTTATTTAAAAGGTGGTTTATATACATATTTGATCTGTGTTGCTGCAGCAAAACAATGAATTTCGTGACTTGCTCATGACCATAAATTCTGATTCTGAAGTTACACAGAACCCTTCGGTGAAGATGGGAGCAAATATTCAGCCAGCAGAGGGCCTTGGTCAGGCTTTGCTCCAAGTAGCTGTTTAAATAAAGTTGTGTGAAACAGCAATGGTGTCGCCCAGGATGAAGAACTGGTTGTTACCGCTCTCTGTTATGGGGGGGTGGGGGGCAGGAAACTCTCTTACAGTGTCTCCTTATCCCTGCTTAGTAAAAGTCACCCCAGTCAGAGGCTTTATCTGTAAACTTGGGGGTGGGGGGGGGTGTTAATTATCTATAATATTACTGATTGACTTTCAGGTGACTCCGTGGAGGAGGATACAGGGATGGTTATATTTTTCAAGAATTTGAATGAAAATAAAGTAAAATGCTTTAAGATTTATATATTCATGTAGTGAATTTTGTTCAGCGCAGGTACAGTATTTTTTAAAATCTTTTAAACTGTTTATTCCCATTGCAAGTGTGTAAGGCTCTGAAAGACCAACCGGAAAATACACCAGATCCAATGAGAGCCAGATTCCAGGGGTTTAGACATAGTTCTGTGTGCAATTTGTCTTTTGTCATGTTGTTGAATCCTTATTTGTGGCCCTGTTCCTGATCCCCGCCTGCCTGCTACCAGTGTAAGACTGGGTCAGCTGGCATTAAGGTGGCCAAATGTTCCTTCCACCTCTAGTCCGAGGGCAAGTCTGAGAATTGGGACTGGCTTGGGAATGGAAAAGCCTGGCCCAAAATGAAATATCCCAGGGAGCATCTTAGGGAAATGACTGCATAACAACCAACAGGGGGAAAGAAAATAGGAGATGATTTTTAAGATGAGCACTAGAGGGTGTTCCAGCCAGGGGAGGCATCAACATCTGGAGCTGAGCCCTCTGGGACCAATTTATATCGATTGCAAATTGAAAGCTGATTGAAGCTGAAGATTGGGAAGACCTCACTTTGAAATTTGAGAACATGGAGCTACTGAACCTAGAGGTCACTTTGAAAGGGTAAACCCAATCCACCACGTGCATACCTACTCCCTAGGCTCCAACTACTTGCAATTAAAGTCACATTTCTCCTTGCACTCAAATGCTTTTAGTGTCTTCTTGATAAACAAGCCTTCTTCACAGAAGAGGTCTCCAAGTTGAAGTTAGAGGCGTCAATTATTTAAAATTCCCTCAAGTATGCGGACACCAATGCCCTCATGTGTAAAGCCCTGCAAAAGGTAGTGGACACAGCCCAGGACATCACATGCAACACCCTCCCCACCATCGAGAACACCCACAGGCAGCAGCCAACATCAAGAACCCACACCACCCAGTCCACGCTCTGTTCTCGCTGCTGCCATCAGGAAAGAGGTCTCGGTGCCACAAGACTCGCACCACCATGTTCAGGAACAGCTGCTCCCCCTCCACCATCAGACTCCTCAATTACAAACTCAATCAGGGACTCATTTAAGGACTCTCACCTGTCCACTTTATTGAATTTTTTTCTCTCTGTATTGTAATTTGTTAACATTTATTTATTCACATGTATACATTGAGTAGTTTTTTTGCTTTGCCAATAAGCAGTAATTCCGCCTCGGCCGCAGGAAAAAGAATCTCAGGGTTGTTTGGGAGGTCTTGTATGTGCACTGACAAAATAAAATCTGAAATTTGCGATCTCAAATTGTGCACTCAGATTCATAGATTTCAACCACAGAAACATGCCCTTTGGCACAATGCCCATACCAACCCAGATATTATCCTGAACATTCCCATTTCATTGAATTTCCTCATATCCCCCTTAACCATAGAGTCCAAATTTCTTAATTAGCATTGTACCCACTTCTGTCAGTTCCTCCACAGCTAGATCCAGGTTCCCACCACCTTGTCCCTGAAATTCTCTTTCAATTTTTCATCTCTCAGCTTAAACCCATGTCCTCTCATCTTTTGATTCTCCTACCTTGGGAAAAATGTCTGTGACTTTCTACCCTATCCATGCCCTTCATAATTTTGTAAAACCACAAGGCCATCCCCCCAGGCTCTCAGGAAAACAGTGACAGTCTGTCCAATCTCTCCTCACAACTCTGGTCAGATCATCATTCACTGTCAACTGGGCTAAAATCTCAGAACTTGCTCACAGCAAATTTTGGGGGGAATTGATCACCGTAAATTGCCCCGCGTGTGCAGGCTAGCAGAACGACATTGGGAGGGGGAAGAGGATGGGAATGTGGGGAAAATAAGAATGTGAGTTGCCTCAATGGATGAGTGACGGTTGGCTTGGACAGGACAAAAGGCATGTTTCCTGCTGCATGATTAACGTTAAATACCGAAATATTACTCGTAAGGCTGTGGTCATAGCAGCAGGACGCTGATCTCAGACATGCTTAAATCTGATGACCTGATCAACATCCCCAAATGGTCATTGTGTAAGTACAGAAGTTGCTCATGGGAGCACAACAGAAAGGCATCATTCTGATCATCTCTTGCTATTAATCAGCATCAAGTACAATCCCTTGCCCTGAAATTCCTGGCATTTCCTATAGATGGTTACATTTAGAATTTACCATCACTACAAGACTGACTCACTGCACAGGGACTCCTCCAACACCACAGGGACTGTCTGATTGATTGCTAACTCGCTTTTTTTTGCACTAGGATAACTGTGAATATATAACTGCGATTAAAGTCACATTTCTCCTTCTTGGATTCAAATGCTTTTAATGTCTTTTTGATAAACAAACCTTCTTCACAGAAGAGGTCTCCAAGTTGAAGTAGGAGGCTTTAATTATTTAAAATTCCCTCTAGTATGCGGACACCAATGCCCGCATGTGTAAAGCCCTGCAAAAGGTAGTGGACACAGCCCAGGACATCACATGCAAAACCCTCCCCACCATCGAGAACATCCACATCTATTTTTGTGTATTTATTGTCTTAAAGGGCTTTGGCAAATACTAGAGCACCTCGGATGCCCCCCCAAGTTCTTCAACATGGTTATCCAACTGCACGAAAACCAACAAGGTCAGGTCAGATACAGCAATGAGCTCTCCGAACCCTTCTCCATTGACAACGGCGTGAAGCAAGGCTGCGTCCTCGCACCAACCCTCTTTACTACCTTCTTCAGCATGATGCTGAAACAAGCCATGAAAGACCTCAACAATCAAAACGCTGTTTACATCCGGTACCGCACGGATGGCAGTCTCTTCAATCTGAGGCACCTGCAAGCTCACACCAAGACACAAGAGCAACTTGTCCGTGAACTACTCTTTGCAGACGATGCCACTTTAGTTGCCCATTCAGAGCCAGCTCTTCAGCGCATGATATCCTATTTTGCGGAAACTGCCAAAATGTTTGGCCTGGAAGTCAGCCTGAAGAAAACTGAGGTCCTCCATCAGCCAGCTCCCCTCCATGACTACCACCCCCCCTACATCTCCATCGGGCACACAGAACTCAAAGCGGTCAACCAGTTTACCTACCTCGGCTGCACCATTTCATCTGATGTAAGGATCGACAAAGAGATAGACAACAGACTCGCCAAGGCAAATAACACCTTTGGAAGACTACACAAAAGAGTCTGGAAAAACAACCACCTGAAGAAACACACAAAGATCAGCATGTACAGAGCCGTTGTCATACCCACGCTCCTGTTCGGCTCCGAATCATGGGTCCTCTACCGGCATCACCTACGGCTCCTAGAACGCTTCCATCAGCGCTGTCTTCGCTCCATCCTCAACATTCATTGGAGTGACTTCATCACCAACATCGAAGTACTCGAGATGGCAGAGTCCGCAAGCATCGAATCCATTCTGCTGAAGACCCAACTGCGCTGGGTGGGTCACATCTCCAGAATGGAGGACCATCGCCTTCCCAAGATCTTGTTATATGGCGAGCTCTCCACTGGCCACCGAGACAGAGGTGCACCAAAGAAGAGGTACAAGGACTGCTTAAAGAAATCTCTTGGTGCCTGCCACATTGACCACCGCCAGTGGGCTGATATCACCTCCAACCGTGCATCTTGGTGCCTCACAGTTCGGCGGGCAGCAACCTCCTTTGAAGAAGACCGCAGAGCCCACCTCACTGTCAAAAGACAAAGGAGAAAAAACCCAACACCGAACCCCAACCCACCAATTTACCCTTGCAACCGCTGCAACCGTGCCTGCCTGTCCCGCATCGTACTTGTCAGTCACCAACGAGCCTGCAGCACACGTGGACATACCCCTCCATAAATCTTCGTCCTTGAAGCCAAGCCAAAGAATTCAATTCAGGATTTAGTATGCATTTGGTTTTAGTTGTTTTGTCATTTTTAAATAAAACAATGTAATTGTTCAAGTTAGAATTTTGGTGCATATGTATATGTAAGCACCTACGCACGAGTTGGGAATACAGATTGTAAAGCTCTTGATATCAAAAAAAGGGAAGAGCGATTAAACACCAGTGGAATCAATGAAATGCAAGAGCAGCTCACAGCTACTTTAGGTCATTAAATTAAATGCTCAAGGATTGATCCTAACGGGCTTGGCTGTGTAATTTCTAATGCATCACGGAACATGTGGATAAAACAATTCAGTATTTAAAAAGAGCCGGTGTTGGCATCACTTTGGGACATAAGAGTTCTTTATAATCTCATTCAAG
Organism: Narcine bancroftii; assembly: GCF_036971445.1. Taxonomy (NCBI): domain Eukaryota; kingdom Metazoa; phylum Chordata; class Chondrichthyes; order Torpediniformes; family Narcinidae; genus Narcine; species Narcine bancroftii. Next base: position 80,926,375 of record NC_091474.1, read on the forward strand.
AGGTAACCAATACCCATGTATCACTCCTACTGCCACATCATTCCAACAGCAAAACAATACATTTATATAAGGTGCAGTGTTAAAATTTCAATTTAAAAGTCTACAAAATATTGTATGTTAACATTTTCATCCCTCTTCAGTTATTTGCAATCTCTGAAGAATCTGCACTCCACCATTAATGGCTTCCACCATGTATGTGGTGACTCTAAAACTGGCAACCATGCTTTCAGCTAACTGGGCAATGAGCTTCTCTTGCACTCCCCCTATGTCCAAAATCTACTTCCTTTGCCCCACTGTTCTAACATCACCCCTTGTGGCCCAACATTCTGCTTGATTATACTCCAGTGAAGAAAACATCAGGGGACATTTTTGCTGCATTAAAGTCCCCGCCTAAATTAAGATTGCGCCAAAGTCCATCACTTTCATTTACTTGAATTTATTTCCCACATGTCTAGATAGGTCTTCTTATTCTTGCCCATATCTAATTATTCCCCATAATCTCCTGTTCAAGGAGGGGGTGGGTTTCTGACAATGGAGCACACCAGTATTTACATCTCAATAACACTAGAGACATTCATTCATTGTTTCTCCTTACTTTTCTACAAAATAATGGAGAGGTTGATGGAGCATGAGCTAATTGAGACTAACATGGTATCTACATGTTCTAATTGCCTATTCATCTTCAAAAACACAGCAGCAGAAATGAGATGCCATCAGGATGAGAGAGAAGCCATTTCTGGTTAGAGATGGACAGGCTGAATGGAAGTAGTATATTTGCTGCAGGCCACAGTTTAATGAGGTTTCGGAACCTTTAGAGAACAATGGCTGCCTGCAAGAGATTGCAACCCTGTAATCTCATCAAAGCCTTTAAATTGTGTTATAAATCATGAGGTCGGCCTCATTGCTGAGCCAACAGATGAGATTACATTGCTGAGATAAGGTCACAGTTTGCATCAGGAGTTGGCAAGCGTTGTTTGCTCAGTCTGTGTGCAAGTGTCTACCACCCCTCTCACTTCTGCAGTGCAGGATGGACAAATTTAAAGAATTCCAAAGCCTGGGGCCCTGAGCGACAGCTACCAATGAACACCAAGGGATCATTTCTACTTGCGAGACGAGACAAAATTAGAGTGCCCAAGATCAGACTGTTTGAAAAGGAGTTTGTCAATATACAGCACTTTTAGCCAACTGAAAACACAGAAATGCTGGAGGTACTCAGCAGGTGTTGTAGTGTCCAGATCATTGTAGACCTGGGATCTCGAGTTGACTGCAACAGAGTAGCTTATTAGCCAATTAAAACTCACATGTCTGTCCATGGCCTCATGCAGTGTCCCACCAAGACTATCTGTAAGTTTTACATTTGGGCACTCTCCAACTGGATGCCATTAACATTAACGTCTCCGTTTTCTGCTAACCTATTCTCCCTCCCTCCCTATCTCCTTCTTTCCTCCAGCTCTCCACCCTCTTCCCTCTCTTTTAACCAAGCCACTCCTCCTCCCCTGTTTGCTGTTGTGCCCTCCACCCCCTCCCCTTCTCCACCAATTACCTCCTGTCTTTGGGACAGTGCTCCACCCCCCACCCCACCCCTCCCCTTCTGTTCGGACACTTGCCAACATTTGTCCACATCTTGGTGAAGGGCTCAAGCCAAGAACGTTGGTAATGTTTCTGTATCTTTGCTACATAAAACCTACTGTTTGACCTGCTGAGTTTCTCCAGTGTTGTGTTTTTACTTCAACCGTGGTGTCTGCAGACTTTCGTGTTTTACTGAAAACTCAGCCATGATAGAGGATGTGGGGGATGAGAAAGATAGATTTCTTGCTCTGAAGAACATTAGGGAAAAAAAAAGAGTTTTCACAACAGCCTCAAGGCTTTGTAGGAATGATGACTCACAAGTGTTTCCCTCAATTCCCAATGATGAACTAAGTTACGATTGCACAGCTGCTATGGTGGGATTTCTGGATTAGAAGGATGACAATTTAACCATGGTACCACCGTCATCCCTGCACCTTTAACCATCACTTTCCTCCTGCTTGCTAATCCAGTAACTGCATCCTCAATTAAAGCCTGTGTTTGTACCGAGAAAACACATCTATTAATGCTTGGCTGGAGTAGATGATCTTAGAGAATACAGAAGAGGGCAGCAACATTTGTTCAATGTCTGGCTGATCTAATTACCATCTCCAAACCCTTTGGGATATCTATTTAATACCACTGATCTGGTTGTTTCAAGGAGTGTTCAGGCAAGCATTCAATCAATAATTGCTGAAACTGGTCACTGAGAGAAGCTTGCAGCACAGAAACAGACCCTTCAGTGCATCACATCTATACTAACCCATCTGTAAAGGTTAAAACCTCATGTTTTGATTCTTAGTTAATTTTGTGCCTGTTTCTTTAAGAGAACTATTGTTTGCAGTGTTACCAAAGTGACTATGATGTAATATGTCATAATATCTGCCCAGGCTAACTACTTGCTCATTCAACCAGATGTGAAGAAAGAGCGAGCACGACAAATTTTTCTTTGAATTTTGACTGAATACTTTGTATCTCTTTAAAGTTTGTGTATCTCTTCAAAAGCTTTTTTAAATATCTTTTGTATCATTGTAGAGTAAATGTTTTGTTATTCATCATTATGTGAAGCTATGCAAAATGATTATCTGTTTTATCAATGAATTAAAACTACATAAAATACAGTCACAGAGTTGGATTTATTGAATTAAAGAGATCTAATTTTGGAATATCGCAGCTCACACTTTGAAAGATGATACTTTGAAATTAGGATATATTGAAAGAAGTGTCATCTATTCCATCTACATTCAATTTTTTTTTGTCAATTCTTCATAACCATTGTTAGCATTTCCTTCAATCTACTCCCAAGATATTCTACTGAGGGAAATAAATCCTATTCATCGCAACCACACATCTCATAATTTTCTACATTTTAACTAAATTCCAACTCTGAGAAGAACTTTTCTATCCTTAACTGGATGGCACGATTCGCGTAGCGGTTAGCAGAACGCTGTTACAGCACCAGTGACCAGGGTTCAAATCCGGCGTTGTCAGGAGTTTGTACATTCTCCCAGGGTCCCAGGAGCTCCAGTTTCTTCCCAACGTTCAAAATATTCCGGCGGTAGTAAGTTAATTGGACTGCACGGGGTCATCGAAAGGCCCTGATACTGTGCTGAATGTCTAAGTAAAACTAAATTTAAAAAGGAAATGTTCTCTCAGCCAAAAATGAAAATCAAAAGACTCGAAACCATAAACAGTCTGCTCGAGGAACTCAGCAGGTCGAGCAGCATCGGAGAAAAAGAACGGTCAGTGATCCAGGCCTTCAGAGTGTTAGCACATTGACCATAACTTATCTCCTGCTCGACCCTGACTTCCTCCAGCAGATTGATTTATTTTTTCTCCAGATTCTGGCATCATCAAAACAAATAAAAGAAATGCTGGAAACACTCAGCTGATGAGGCAGCATTTAAAGGTAGCAATTAAAGTTCCTGACACAGTACAGCATCTCTAAACTACGGAATTGCACTTAATGGAAGCCAGTAAGTTACGTATCTATTGTAAATCAGCATAAAAGGAGATTTTTGCAATTGCAGAGATTTAGCTGCACATTAGAAAGTTAAGTGATAAGTTAGATTACTAAATGGAACCAACTGTACTTATAGAATAATGCAGTGGTTCGTAACCGTTTTCTTTCCACTCACATACCATTTTAAGTAATCCCTCTGCCATCAGTGCTCTGTGATTAGGAAGGGATTGCTTAAATTGATATGTGAGTGGAAAGAAAATGTTCGAAAACCACTGTTTTAATCGCCCCTAATTGACTCGTTATGTGCACGGTTTTATAACTCAAAAGCAAATGGGCCAATGACAATTTTTCTCAAGCGAAATATTTCAGTCACAATTGGGTCGAGAGCAGTGGTTCTCAACCTTCCCTTCTCCCTCACATACCACCTTAAGCAATCCCTTACCAATCACAGAATATCAATGGCATTGGGATTACTTAAAGTGGTATGTGAGTGGAAAGAAAGAGGTTGAGAACCACTGGAATAATGGAAAAGATAATAACTACAGATTTCTGTGGGAGAGGTAGAATTGCCACTAATTGGTAGTGCAAAAAAGCTATACGTCGTGTATACATGTACACAAGAACAATAAACAGATAATGAATCTAAGCAAACTCTCTATGCAATACAGAGAGAATAAAACAAAATCAATAAAGAGCACAAGTACATCCTTAAATGAGTCCCTGATTGAGTTTGCTGTTGAGGAGTCTGATGGTGGAGGGGGAGCAGCTGTTCCTGAACCTGGTGGGGTGAGTCTTGTGGCACCAATACCTCCTTCCTGATGGCAGCAGCGGGAACAGAGCGTGTACTGGGTGGTGAGGGCCCTTGATGAATTCCTGCTGCTCTCCGACGGCACCGTTCCCCGGAGATGTTCTCAATGGTGGGGAGGGTTTTCCCACATGTCCTGGGCTGTGTCCACTACCTTTTAGAGACCTTTATGCTCAGATGCATTGGTGTCCCCATACCAGCCCGTAATGTAGCTGGTCAGCACAATTTCTACCTCTGTAGAAATTTGCCAGGGTTTCTGATGTCATGCCAAATTTCTGCAAACTCCTGATGGTAAATGGAAAATACAAGCCACGGGATCATACACTGGAGTTACTGGAGTACTACTAGAAGTTTTGCAGCTAAGTTTTGCAGGTGTTGTGTTTTCAAAGATTACTGTATGTTGTTAAGTTTTTTTAAAAATAAGAACATACAGCATGGTAACAGGCCCTTTCGGCCCACAAGTCCGTGCATCCAATTGACCTACAACCCCCGGTATGTTTTGAACATTGGGAGGAAACCAGAGCCCCAGGGGAAGACACACACAGCCACGGGGAGAATGTACCAACTCTTTACAGACAGCACGGGATTTGAACCCTGGTCCTGATCGATGGCGCTGTAAAGGTGTGGCACTAACCACTATGCCAACCATGCTGCCCCTATTCTATCAGGACCTGCACTTCCAGTATTAGACAATGAAAACTGATAGAGCATTGTGAAAAACAGATAAATCTTTTCAATTCCTAACAGAGATCAAAGATGGGAAACAGTAAAGCCATTATTTTTCCTCATTTTGCCAATGTTCTCCACCGCATATCGACTGGTATCTGTGCTACATAAATCATATCACACAGATGGGAACAAGCTAAGTTGATCTCATTGATTCAATTGTACTTTACTAACTCTGCAACGGTGTAAATGGAAGCACACTGGAGTCCGATATCAGCAGAACCTTGAGCTAGCTACATTATAGTTCAGATATCATGTCATGCGCCAGGTGTATAACTGGATCCCAAGAACACAAGATCTGGTTTCGTGTTCCTCCCCCCGCCATACATTTATTTATATTTTAAATTTTGTAGTTAACTCTGCTCTTTACGAATCCTTGATAAAGGATCTTGATTCTGTTTTCCTCTCTCCACGGATTCCGTCTGACCTGTGGAGCATTTGCATTATATTTGATGCCCTTGTTGCCAGGTCTGCCTGATATGGAGTGAACATCCGCAGCCACCAGGATCGCAGTCCACTCCCTGAAAATCCGAGGAGCAAACTTGGTAAGACTTCCTCACGGCTCACCCCGCTATCATTCAAGCAAACCATAGCTGGTCTTGGGGAAAATAGGCTGACTGTGTTCGGTTCTGCATTATTCTTGTAAATGTTCCCCTGAATCATTATCTGACAATCACACCAGTGGCGGACTGCTAATGGACCCAAGGCGATGAACCCAGATAAGACACCGGGTTGCTCATGGTTTGGACTGAGGGCTGTGTGGTTACAGAGGCTGCGGGAGTGTTAGAGGTGAAGCCATGAGCATTCACCGACTCTAGGGGATTCTGCTTCTCTTTCTCTGACTGTAAGGGGTGCCAGGAAATTTCTGCTGATAATGAATCTTTATCTGCCTTATAGTAGACAAAAGGAAATATTGTGTAATATCACATTTTCTGTTTTATTGTATGACAGTAAAATAATCTTGAATAAAAGGGACGAGTTTGATAGGTGGGTCTCTTCATCTCATGTTTGGCTTGTGAAGACCAAACATAAAAAAAGACTTCAACAGAGTAAAAGCTAATATTCATCACTCTCTCTCTCTCTCTCTCTCTCACTCTCTCTCTCACTCTCTCTCTCTTTCTCTCTCTCTCTCTCTCTCTCTCTCTCTCTCTCTCTCTCTCTCTCTCTCGTGCAGCCGCCATTAGATATTCCCCTGTGGATGAGGCAATGGGCTTAGAGGTTTTAAATTTGCATAAATTTTGTTGCCTTTGCCACGCTAAGCCAGGAATGTTAACACAATGTACGAGATTTGACGGATCAGAATGACACTGTGGCTTTGCGGGAGAATGTACACAGCCACATTGAAATGGGGCAGTGCAAATCATCCCCCACTGCCCCACTTCAAACACTGGTGCATTGCCCCACTTGACAGCAACTAGATCGTGTGTCCTCCCCCACTCTCCAGGGCCCTGGTTTCTACCAGTCCTCACCACTCACTGGGTTCACTCCCCACTCGAAAGCTAGAGTCAGAACCACTCAACGGCAAGAATAGCCAAAACAGCAGCCAATTTTTTTTAAAATCTGAATTGATCATCATGAACCAGTCACAAAATGTGCTGCTTTGCAGCAGATTACAGTGCAAATATTGCTTTAACGTAGATTTCAAAATAATTAATAAGTGCAAGAAACTAAGATACGTGTTCCATTTGGGAATCTGATGACGGAGGGGAAGAAGCTGTCCTTGTGCTGCTGGGTGCTCGTCTTCAGGCTCCTGTACCCACTTCCTGATGGTAACAGTGTGATTTCTGCACCCAGTGGACACAAAGAACCTCAGGGGCATTATTAAAATCATAAAAATAATATTTTGCTGTAAAATACATGTGGTGGTACACCATCGGCCTACTGCAGGGGGCAACCTCTATATCTGCAGGAGTGTAAGGGAGACAGGACAACACCTAGCCGGCTGTCAATCAGTCAACCTGAATGGATCAAGCCCCACCCGGTCCAGTGTCAATTACCCTCCAGGATAAAAGCCTGTGCCAGCCTCCAAAGTCTCACTCAGAGTTGCTGCAGCCACAGGCAGCCTGGTCTGTGGAAGTCTTTGTTGATTAAAGCCTGTTGTACAGACTTTACCTTGTGTGTGTCTGGTTCTGTCTAACAGCGCACCACACTACAATAATTTGCGAGAGAGCATACATCCAGTTGCAAGCACAGGTGAGCAAAAACTAATCTCTCCTCAGTAAACCCTTGTCTCTTGGGCAAACAGTGTGTTTGCACAGTGTTGGGGACACCTGGTGCTGCACCGAGACACTGTCTCGATCAGCAGTTACCATGAAGGGCTAGTATTATATGTGTGTTTGTACACACAATCCGACCTCTGCCTGAAGTTTCCCAAACAAAGTCAAATGCAGCTTCTGTGAAATCAACAGTTTGGCATGATGGTGTTTAAGAGACCTGGCACTGATCCAACAGGAAACCAAGCTTTTAAACTCATTAAATTTCTGCAACCCTTGGGTTCTTAACTTTCTCAAGACATTTTTATCTTTAAGCCCTGGGCTCTAGGGTTGGTTGAATTATAGGAGAACATTGAAATGGGCCACTTAACCTCTCTATTCCATCATTCATTCAGATCAAGGATTAATTCAATTTTTTTAAAAAAACCCAAATCCCAATGGTTGTGAACCCTGGGCCACTGGGTGATGTTCTTTATGCTCCTTCCCCCATTCACCAGGGGCTCAGATCCGGTATCCTCTCCCACTCTCCAGAGCCTCAGTTTCTATCAGTCCTCACCACTCACTGGGTTCACTCCCACTCACCGGGGCCTGGTCCCTGTCTCTCCTCATTCACTTAGGCCCCTCCTGCATCCTTCCCCACTCACCGGGATCTTAGTTTCCATGTCCTTCCCTGTAGCATAATGGGTGGTGGGAGAACAAACATTTTTATTAGCTTATAACTAAGGGTAGGGGTCTCACAATAGTCTTCAGAAGGGTTCTGGGTTTAGGCGGGAAAACAGGGTGATATGTGAACCGATGGGGGCAGAGCCAGCCATCAGCACAACACCCTACCAGTGAATCCCAGTTCACTGCACTCCCCCACTCACCAATGCTCCAATTTCCATGTCCTACACCCACTCACTAGGGTCCCAATTTCCACATCCCTCCCCACTCACCAATGCCCTGGTTTCCATGTCCTTCCCCATCACTCACCGGGGTCCCGGTTTCCATGTTCCTCCCCCACTCACTGGTACCACAGTTTCCACTCACATTTTCCTCCATTCCCTCCCTCACCCCCACTGACTGAGCACACTAGATTTCTCTTCCTTTCAGCTTGGGTTCTATGTCAGCCTGGATCAATGCTCCTAGTTTCTTCTCTTCCTGCCCTGCTCCATCCCAACCCCTAATAACTTTCAATGTCTCTATTATCTCTCCTTAACCTTCTCTGCTCCATGGTGGTCAACCAGCTGAGACCACAAGATATGGGAGCAAGATTTGGCCATTCGTCCCATTAAGTCTGCTCCACCTCTCAACCCCATTTTCCTGCCTTAATAACCTTTGACACCCTAACAATTCAAGAACCCATCAATCTCTGCTTTAAATACACCCAAAGACTTGGCCTACATAGTCGTCTGTGCTTACTACTTCCATGGATTCACCACCCTCTGGCTGAAGAAACTTCTCATCTCTGTTCGAAAGGCAGGTCCTTGTATTCTGTGGTTCTCAACCTTTTACTTTCCACTCCCAAACTACCATCAGTAATCCTTTCCTAACCAGAGCAATTATGGCATCCTGTGGTTAGGAAAGGATTACTGAAGGTGCCATAGGAGTGGGAAAAAAAAGGATGAGACCCAATGTCCTGGACTCTCCTTTCTTGTGAAAAAACTCAATCCTGGTAACATTCCAGTAAATCTCCAAAGCACCTTCCCCATCCATGTCATTCTTCCACACTCACATTTTCATGGAAACAGCATGCCTTTAAGTGCTAGCATGATTGGGTGGCCAGTGCTGCTTACCGACCAATCACCTCAGCCGCTGTTGCATTGGCTGTACATACTTCCCATTCATCAACACAGTTTGGCATTGTTCCGACCCGTCTGGGTGACATGCTACTCACACACACATCAACATATACAGATCAGCTGTTGCATTTCATGCAAGGTGTCAGATCAAGTTTAAGCATCTGGTGTAGCAGGGTAGAGGCCACATAGATAAAATTCACTCCCATTTTGAAATCATCGATTCAATTTAAAAAAAAGATTGAAAATGGACACAATCTGGGTATAATTATATCCAAAAGTACAGGCAGGTCTGTCCATTTGATGGAGGACAGAACATAGAGCATTACAGCACAATACAGGCCTTTCGGCCTTTAATGCAGTGCCAATCCATATATTTCTCCCAAACAAAAATGGAAAAATAAGTACAAAATCCTTCCTGCCTCAGATACATGAATGAAAGAAAAATAGAGAGTTACAAGGCAGAAAGGGTTTAGGACATTTTTATTTGGCAAGGAATATAAGGGTCAGCATAACATTGAGGGCCTAAGGGTTCTATGTTCTAGCCTCCATTTAGAGTACAGGTGTGCCTTAACTCATCATTTAGTTTAAGATGAATTATACACATTAACCAAAAGGAAACATTTCAAAAGGAAAAGTGCATTTAAAAAGAGAAGAAGTCCCATTCGATATCCATGTTTCATGTTTGCTGGCCATCTACTTCTGCCCAGTTTAAAGCTGGGTGCAATTTTCATAATGTCAAAAATACATGGTTGCTTTTCAATTTAAAATGGCAGAAGCAGTCCCAAACAAGCTGCGATCCCACAGCCTCTTGTCATACATCTCTGCAACATCTCGGTGTCACTGGCCTAATAAATTCCTTCATTTATTTGCTGCCAAAGGCAGTCATGATGCTTCTCTCCATGCTTCTTTCATTGGGCCCAGGCCAATTATTCCTGCTGGTTCCATCTATATGGCGTCCAAATTTCTATATTCCTAAGACGGTCCGACTTACGAGTTTTCAAAATTACGATAGTTCATATCTATACTGTACTTCAAATTTTCATAGTCTTCCAACAGCACTGTATCAGTTCTCACACTGATCCCACTGCCGCACTCTCCCCCAACAGAGCCATGGAAGTCCCTACATTGATCCCATTACCCTACTCTCTCCCAACAGACCCATGTCAGTCCCTACATTGATCCCACTACCTACTCTCTCCCAACAGACCCATGTCAGTCCCCACACTGATCCCACTGCCACACTCTCTCGCAGCAGACCCGTGTCGGTTCCCACACTGATCCCACTGCCACACTCTCTCCCAGTAGACCCATGTCAGTCCCCACACTGATCCCACTGCTACACTCTCTCCCAACAGAGCCATGTTGGTTCCCACACTGATTCCACTGACCTTTTTTGACAGAATTTTTTCCACATCCGATGAGAGTGCCAGAATGTAACCCCATTGTAAGCTGAGGATGATCTGTAATTCAATTTGTCACACAATAATACCCATTGGCCAAGAAACCAGACACGACGTACCCCAAGGACAGTCTCAGCTCCAAAGATCAGGCAGTAGGTTGGGGAACTCCCTGTAACCTATCACAGCCATTCTCAACTTGATTTTTCAGCTATGGTTCCCCCAACCACAACTCTGCTCAATGGTTATGAGGTGCCTTCCCTGTGATGCAGACAATTTATTTTTGTTTCTTCTATACTTCTCTCCTACCTATTGCATACGAAAAATTTATGTGATGCGAGGTGAAAAGAAAAAAGGCTTTTACTTAAATGTGCTGTTGAGAATGGCTGACCTAACCGACTGCACTTGGCAATATTACTGGATGGTTTCCATCTCATTCTTTATATTTTCATGGTGCACAATCCCTGCTTCATTGTGAAGGTGCCCTTGTCCATAAGATGTGTAGCTATCAATTTCCCAATTTGAGAAGTGCCCAGGGTTGTCCCCAACCCACTCCTTTTATAATAGAAAAGAGTCTGCGTGTGACAATTAACTCCAACTTTTCCCTTTGTTACGGACGAGTTCATTCTTTCTAAGACCATGTACACTGACCTCGTTTGTCTCATTGACCCATTTCATCAGTTTGCACAGGACGGATGCTTCGATGGGAAGAACTTTGGGCTCAGCAGCACCTGAAAAAGCTTCCATTACAATAAAGCTTCCACAGATGGTCCATCTAAAGCCTGCATTCACCAAATCTTCCTTCTGCGTCAATTTAGGCACAAGATACTACTTTTGAATCTCAATTTTCACAATCTTCATCGGAAATTATTCCATATAATGATCATCCCGCCCACCCCCCCCCGAGAAGATCACTGCTAGGAGATCATTAATTTTACCCGAATCATCACACAGGACAAGGTCAAAGACTTCATCCTTTCTTGTGAGGTAATACAAACATATCTTGGATAAACGGCAGCACAGTTAATGTAGCGATTAGCACAAATACTTTTATAGCACCAGCAACCCGGGTTCGAATCCCGCGCTGTCTGTAAGGCATTTGAATGTTCTGGGTTTCCTCCGGGTGTTCCAGTTTCCTCCCACCCTTCAAAACGTACCAGGGTTGTAGGTGAATTGGGTGTATTTGGGCAGTACAGGATCATGGACCGGAAGAGCCTGTTACCATTCTGTAGATTTAAATTTAATTAAAATAATGAAATAAATCAAAAGTCAGATTAAATTAAATTAGGATAGAGGTGGAAGCAGGTATGGGAGGACTATTGTGGAGCCTTCCAGATCAACATGTGGGTATGCAGGGGAGAGAGAGGATTCGTATCATTTGCAGGCAACAAGAGTTTTTGTTTGATTTGGGCATCATGTTCAGCACAGACGGAGTGAATCGAAGGCCTGGTACCTGTGCTATATTGTTCTCTGCTCTGTAAATATTGTTTGCTCATGGAAAGGACTGATGTTGTAACTCTTTAGGACACTTGTCACTTTTGAAAGGTTTCTCCGGATCAAGGGGGATGGAACATCACACATTACACTGCATCTTTGGCCAATATTTCCTGATCATTTCTGGATCCAGTACACAGAGCTCAACTAAAAACACACCGAAATGCTGCAGGAACTCAGCTGGTCTTTCAGCATCCATAGGAGACAAAGATATATATAGCTGGCTGCCTACCTTATCTATGCCTCTCAGACTCTTATAGACTTCTATCAAGTCTCATCCTTCTTTGCTCTAAAGAAGAAAGTCCCTGCTCTGCTAACCTCCCCTCACAAGTTCAACATGCATGAATCCCATACCCCGAGCCACAGACTCAATAACTCACAGTGCAGTCAGAAAAAATACAACGCAACTCTGATTATCCAGAATAGGATTCAACAAAATCCTCATTTATCCAAAAAAATCTGTAATATTTTGGATAAATTAGGATATCGGAAACAAATCAGAAATCCTCATTTACCCAATTTTTTTTTTAAAGAGCCAAACTGACCGGGGACCTCGGGCTCCCAGGCAGAAGTCATGGTCCTTGGGCAGGGGCACGGACCTCAAGCTTTCCGGGCAAGAGTGGAGCCTCGGTGGGAAGGTGTTGGTGATCAGCAGTGGCATGGATTTTTTTGGGGGGAGAATTAAACATTATTTTAATGCTTATAAAACCTTCCCTTATTGTTTGTGGTTGTTCAAACACTGTTACAAGTGACCTGCTGTTGCAACTGAGCTCTTTTTTAAAAATGACCAGTTCTCTGAAAAAAAAAGTTTTTCTGACATAGGCCCGGTCCCGACTATTTCAGATAAATCGGAGTTGTGTTGTAAATAAAGGGAATGCCCAAAAACTAAGGAAATAGAATTTTTAAAAGAAAAGAAGTAACATAAAAAGAGAAGGTTTGTGATTTTAGAAGTAAAACACGAAAGTCTGCAGCCACTGTGCTTGAAGTGACATCCAGTTCACTTAGTAGTTTGGTTAGAGCCCTTCATCAAGCTCAATACTTTGCTTAAGAATCTTTGTTGTATAAAACAACATTGTTTGACCTGCTGAGTTTCTCCAGCATTGTCTTTTTACTTGTAATTTTAGGCATCTTTGGAAGTAACTGTAAAAAAATTATAACTTCCATTGTGACATTTAAACAGCACACTGAAGGATAAAGCCAGTGAAGCCTCACACACCTTCCCTTAAACATCCAGCAGCTGCCACTCACTCTCAAGCCCCAATAACCATTTCACGTTATTCCAACCAATCATATCACCACACACCCATGGTAATGTCCCAAATCCTCCCCAAGGCTCCTTCCAATGCAAGGAACCCATCATCGCAAAGGCGCAAACTTCACCAAAGAGAAGTCATTAATCATCTATTCTGAATGCCCAGTTTTCCCTGGCTCAGACTTAAACATCAGTCAACATAACCCAAAATAACAAAATCTATATTGGGAATTCAAAAATCAAACATGACATTTAAACCCATAAATGAACATCCTGAATCGATCAAATTTATCATTCTTTCGCGCCCAGCGTAACCTTTGTGTAGATGGAGATAGTCCAAAGGAATAAACTGTCAAATTTGCAGCATCTAATTTAAACTGTTCATCTTCCAATAAAACTAAACTTCATCATTCCGTTTACTTTAGACTGGAACAAAAGGCAATTTCTAACCATTACAAAAAATACGACAAAATTCTTAATTGTGTTTAGGAGTCAAACACCATCTGGAGTTTTAATTCCAAAAATCATATCTCACACCTAATTTGCTATATTGCTGTAGCTGATCATTGCTTACCTCGCGCCGGCCCTCAGATGTTCCCAATCAACATCTGACATCTCCATTAATCCCTACAATTCCAACAATCAAACAAGGACTCTCTCCCCCCACCCCCCCACCCCCACTACAGAAGTTGTCACTCATGTAATATTTCAATACACACACTTCAAACAAATTTCAATTCACTCTCAAGCACTGAACATCAGATGGCATCAGACACAACCATACCAACCACACAATCCCGATGCCATTGAGGGTCTGTGATTAGTAAGGGATTGCTTACGGTGGGATGTGAGTGGGAAGATAAGGTTGAGAATCACTGCTCAAGACCCAGTCGTTATTGAAATATTTTGCTTGAGAAAAATTGTCATTGGCCCATTTCCTTTAGAGTTATGAAACTGTGCACATAATGAGTCAATTAGGTACGATTAAAACTGTGGTTTTCAACCTTTTTCTTTCCATCCACATCACACCTTAAGTAATCACAGACCACCTATGGCACAGGGACAAAGAAAGACTGGAAGGTATTGACCATGTAAAGAGATACATTCAATCTTAACCAGTGACCTCAAATTCACTACAGCAGTTCAAAACTACCTATGTTCTATGGGTTAATGCAAACTTGTCAATGTCCACATGATGACAGAATGGTCCTAAACCAGCCTGCAAATACTTTGGCATGAAGTGGATAGTGATTTGAAATAAAAATACTCTGGAAAAACCTGAAAGAATACAGTCCAGGGGGGTAGTATCTGAGACATTATAATACGGATGGGGGAGAGAGAGGGATGTAACTGAGACATGAAGCAAGGTGCTGTGGCTCTGCAAAGCCCCTTATCAAAATGAGTACAGACAAATCAGATTAAGTGGTTGGTTATCCCATTGCCACATATGGAGAACAAACTGGCTGGTGGGGTTCAACCAGAGCGTTATCTCTGAATCAGCAATTCGTTCCAGGGACAGGAACCGCAAATCTAGATCAACTGCAACGTGAAGAATAGTGCCATTTATTGGGGAAAAAAAACATCCTCCCCTCTCAGTCGAACTTGAACCCCATCACGTTATATTGAAGGGCAGCAGAGGTCCTCTGGAACCTGGTAAATTTCTATCTCTCAAACAACTTCAATGAAACAGTCTATTTATTTCCCCAGTGCAGTTTGTGAATTTTTAAAAAAAATTAAATTAAATTTAGACATACAGGCCTTTTCAGCCTGTGAGCCGCTGTAACCCAATTGTACCCAATTAACCTACAAGCCCGTACGTTTTGAAGGAAAGGAGGAAACCAGAGCACGAAGTGGAAACCAATGCAGACATGGGGAGAACATACAAACTCCTTACTGACAGCTCCTGGGTCAAAGCCCAGTTGCTGCCGCTGTAACAGCATTGCGCTAACCACAACACTAGCCGTACTTTCTAAGTCATGTTATCAATACAGTAAAACCCCTGGTATCCAGCACATAAGGGATTGGTAGATGCCGGATAAGTGAATTTGTCGGTTGCTTGAAATTGCATATTGCGTGAGTAGCGAACTGGTCACTTGGGATGCTAAATTTAAACTTTCATATATTTACCAATTTATTTTCTCTTTTTTTGTCATTTGCTTGAAATCCAGACAACAGGGATTTGACTTTATTATTACAGTATTTGCATTTGCCTGGTACTCTACTGGTTGTAAAGAATTTTGGTATTATTTATAACCAAGGGCCACATAGATAACCCATTGGTCAAAATTTGCTGTGGGACATAATGAAGAATGGGAGAGCTCCTGTGTTAATATGTTCTTTCTATCTAATGTTATATACATTCCTATTGATATCAAGGATTAATGATGCTGGGGTTCAATAATTTTGTGTTAGTGCAGTCATGTGTTCAGTTTGCCAGAAGTCTGTGAGTCTCATGATGACATCAATCATTCTGGGGCTTGATAAAGTGAACACAAATCTAGTAGGAGGTGCCATTGAAAGTAAAATTAGGGCGCCAGAGGAAACCATTCAGCCCACGGTCTGTGCAGGTTACAGAAGAGCTAACTCTACCTCCCTGCACCAGTAAAAAAAAAGCACAGAAATGCTGCAGGAACTCAGCCAGTCTCACAACATCCATAGGAGGTGAAGATATATTACTGACATTTCGGGCTTGAGCCCTTCTTCAGGGAAGAAGCAATTACCATTCTTGTTCTTTGCTTCTTCCTTGAAGAAGGGCTCAAGTCCAAAACGTCAGTAATATATCTTTACCTCCCATGGGCGCTGTAAGACCGGCTGAGTTCCTCCAGCAATTCTGTGTGTTTTTACAATGACAGCACCTGCAGTGTTTAGTGTTTCATTTCCAGCACCAAACACATTGTCCTGCCGGTCTCCGCACCTCCACTGCACATCCTGTAGTTTGTAAATGATCAGGGGTTCTCAACTTTCAGGCATCCTTGCCACCCTTGGAACAAAATCATCTCCACTATTACAATGCCAGAAACCCAGGTTCAAATCCAGCAACTTCTGGAAGAGGTTTGTACGTTCTCCCCCGTGTCTGCATGAGTTTCCTTTGGGAGCTCTGGTTTCCTCCCACCCTTCAAATCATACGGGGATTGTAGATTAATTGGGTGGCATTGGGTTGTGGACCAGAATGGCCCATTACCATATTGCATATCTAAATAAAATTTAAAAGTCCATCTACACTGATCATCAACCAACTACTTAAAACAAGGTCTGTAGGATTTTGGCCGTTCCATTGCAGTTAATAGGTCCTTTCTATTTACTCAATCTAAATCCTACATGATCTCAAATTCCTCAATTAAATCTCCCCTCAAAGCCTGCAATTCAAAACTATCCTAGTTTACATGATCTTTCCTCGTGGCTTTAATTTTCCAGTCCCAGCAGCATTCCCATCAATCTTCTTTGCACCTTCTCCAATGTAACTCATCTTTCCTGTGGCATGGCAACAATGCCCACACCGTGGACAACATTTATGGGCAATGCTCTTAAACCAATACGTAGGGAGAGGCTTGTGTGATTGGGTAAAAACTTGCAGTAAATCGGACGCAACAATTTAAGAAAACTTAAATATACGATCTCCTCATGACAAGGAAGCTATTCAATCCTGAGAAGGGTTCAGAGATAAAGGAGTTTAAAATAGAGTCCAAAAATCAAAGAATCAAAAATAAACTGGCACAACTCAGTTTAAAAATAAATCTAAACTCATAATTCTACATACTCAGGATAACTCAAGCCATACAATCTAAAAAGAAACCTTCATCTTTAAATAAAACTATGTCAAACACTGCTTATAAATAACTTGAAAATGTCCATGCATCAGAAATAACCAATAGGTTGAAAGATCAAATGACAAGGTCAAAATTTAATTTGATTACATGTCCCTGTGAACAGTTACTGCTCCACAGAGAAAATGGCCAGAAAAGTCCACGAAAAAAATTGACACCAACATGAATGATAACTTTCTAATCAAATGTGAGGAATGGAAATCAACGATCATCTCATAAGCAGGGCCTTTGGTTTTTGTCTCGGATTCAAGGTCATGGATCAAAGCCTCACTCCAGAGACACAACATGTCAGCATCCGACTGATGGGGTGTTGCATCATCCACCCAGGTCCTACCCATCCTCTCAGATGGAAGTTACAGCTCCTTGGGCATTACCTAAGCATTGGAATTCTCCAGGAAACCATGTCAATTTTTACATTTCAACCAATTTCAGTAATTTAGATTTCAGATTTATTGTCAGAGTGCACACATGACATCACACACAATCCTGAGATTCTTTTTCCTGCAGGGGAGGTAGAATTACCACTTACATTAGACAACAATTTTTTTTTCCAAAAGGTTTCCATCCTGAAAAACAATGGGGAATATAAAAGAATTTCAATCTAAACACAAAGATCATTTCAAATTTGCTGTATCACATTGGAAGTTGGAGAAACATTAAATTATCTTTAAATCAATTTAGCATGTTTAATAAGGCTGACACATTGGGCAAGTTCAACTGATCTAAAAACATTTTACTGCTGATTTCCATTTGTTCTCAGCATCTGATGCCTCTCGTGTCAGTGTCCAACAATAGTCGGCCAGTATTGATGGATTCCAGTCGCCCTGATACCGCTTTTTCCATAGTCACAGTGTCCTGGTGAAACTTTTCACTGTGTTGGTCACTGACTGGACCAAGATCAGCAGGGAAGACGTCCAAGTGCGATTGCAGAGAATGCATTTTCAACGATCTGGTGGCACGGTTCGCGCAGCGGTTAGTGCAAAGCTATTACAGCACCTGCCATTGGGACTGGGGTTCAAATCCCACACTGTCTGTAAGGAGTACATGCATTCTCCCTGTGTTTGCATAGATTCCCTCTGGTTTCCTCCCACCCTCCAAATCATACAGGTTAATTTGGGTGTAAGTGGGCAGCACAGGTTTAAATGGCTGAAATCTGTTTCTACCATGATGTAAATAAAATTTTAAAAATTTAAATTTAGAATGCAAATAGATTATGAAACATGGGCAGATAATGGTATTCATGAGATTGTTATCCTGGTCAACACAATGGGATGAACTGCCTGTTTGTCTTGTGCCAATTTTCAATCCTAACTTGACCCTTTAGCACTGCCATCTTCAACAAGATTGAACTCAATCTAGATTAAGTGATTGGGTTCACATTTGGAGTTTAGAAGAATGAGATGTGATAGATAACATTGGACAAAGATTTTGTTTCCTGAACATTTTGGGTGCATTTTATGGATTTTGGGTTGCTGATCATAAAAATCACCTTAAAGTTTTCCTATCACAGTTTATTTTAAAGATACAACTTATTTTTGTGATTTCCTGTCATATTTTAAGTCTACCTCAAGCATACAAAACCATGGTCCAACATGTCATTGAAAATTCAGTTTCTGCATTCACATTTGGACTTGTTCCCTGCTGACCTTGGTCCAGTCAGTGACAAATATGGTGAAAGGTTTCACCAGGACATTGTGACGATTGAAAAGTGGTATCAGGGCAACTGGAATCCATCCATGCTGGCCGACTATTGTTGGACACTGACATGAGAGGCATCAGATGCTGAGTACAAATGAAAATCAGCAACAAAATATTTTTTAGGCCAGTTGAACTAATGCAATGTGTCAACATCATTATGCAATTAAACACACTAAATTCAATAAAAGTTCACTTAATGTTTCTCCAACTCCCTACATTATATAGCAAATCTGAAATTATCTTTGGGTTCAGTTTGAAGTTGTTGATCATAGTCCCTCATCTTTTTCAGGAAGCGAACCTTTCGAAACATTTTGTTCAGTGTAAAAAGAGCAACAACAAAAAAAAAAACCAGTAGGTCAGCAACATCAGTGGGAGGCAAATTGTTAACCTTTCCGATGGAAACCCTTTACTCAGGTTTTTTTGCAATGGAGAACCATTCGGTAATAAGTTAAACACTATTTCTTCATAAAATTTTGTGGATGGTCATGTAATAATAGAAAAGCGTACATATATTCTCAGTATTTAAACTCAGCTTTTGATATTGCCTTAGTTTTATGAACATGTAACTATCACTGAGAAACTGTCCATCTCCAATCAATGAACCCAAACTACTAGAAGATATCAACTCCAATTTGAATCACCCATTTTGTTTTGAAAGGCAATAATCTAATATGGGGACTGTAATGAATGTTATAGACATCGCTGATTTCACTGATGTGATTTAACTAAATCCCTTTAATCAGATTACAAGCTTCAAATCGATCCCTATTCTTGTTAATCCTCTTCCTAAATATTTGGAACCTTTCAGGTTCATTGAGCACGCAAATTTGGAACTAATTGCTTCAGTGGGGAAGTCTAAGAAAGCAAGGAATGGAAGCAGGGGCAGATTGTATGATCCTCAACCCCAACTTTCTATTCAATAAGATCATGGTGTACCCCATAAACCCACAGCAATTTTTAGTACGAATCTCATGATCCTTTCTCATGCACCAGTCTATTAACCTTGGTGTGGGATGCACTTGGTAATCAGTGAATGAGGCTCCACAATAAATTACATTTTTTACTTCTGCATAATAGTGTAAAAATGCAATAATATACAAAATTCACGTTTGTCCGTTTTAAGTCAAATCAGTATTGCACGATGATTACAGAAAGAGAAGAGAGACTCCTTTAAGAGCCACCGAATCCTCTTGCAGAAGGAATACCAGAGAATCACAACTTCCTGAAAGAAAAACTCTCATTTGACCTGCTGACTGGCCAACCCGCTAACATCGAGTTTTGTAATCGCTGGTTCCAGATACCCCATCCAGAAAAAAACAATAATTTGGTCACCAGAAAAGCTAGTTTTCATGTTGTACGACTTTATGATTTTCTCCCCCGCCCCCCTCAAATCTAATTGTTAGAAGCTGTCAACCTTTTTACAATTCTGTATGCTTAGAAGAGATCTCATATTATTCTTCTAAGCCATTGCAGTGAACTGAGAATCACGTGGTGTGTTATACTGATGGCTGGCCCTGCCTCCCAGTTCCCCCATCTACCCATTATAACCCTGGTTTCCTGTCTCTAAAGACTACTGTAACACCCTACCCTCAGTAATATGCTAATAAAAGATCATGTTCTCCCTCCAGCAACTTTTATCATGCTACAGCCATTAACATAAACAAGTCACGTTAATCATACTTCGTAGGACAAGGCCTCTACCCTGGGAACCAAACTGGTGAAGCTTTGTTGCATTCCCCTTGTCATTAGGTTATACTTCCTTTGCTCAGGGGAGCAACACCTGTCCACACCTTGAAGAAGGGTGAATGCTGCAAGACCTGCCAAGTTCCTCAGGAATTTGTGTTTTTGCAAAATATTCCAAATGCAGTCTCATCTAATATCTGCAGCAAGACATCTTGCATTAAATACTTTCGCAGTAACAACCAGAAGACATTAGGAGCAGAAGTAAGCCATTCAGCCCATCAAGTCTGCCCCACCAATCATTTGAATTCTTGTATTCTAGTATTCTCATAAATACTAGTTTGTTTATTGGGACATCCAGGTCCTTCTAAACACCAAATTTCTAACTATTCAGCATACAGGAGGGAGGGAGATTGTAAATATACCATTCAGCCAAGTTTTCAACCATCTCACAGTCAACGTTACCAAAACTAGGCAGCTGAGTTTAGACTTACGGAAGGGGTCTAGTAATAGTGATGTAATAGTCAGAGACCATCTGGGAAATCGCGATCATAGTATGATTGAATTTCTCATTCAGATGGAAGGGGAAATAGTTAGATCTAAAACTAATATATTATGTTTAAACAAGAGTGACTAACATAGGATGAGGGAGAAATTGAGCAGAGTGGACTGGGAGCACAGGCTAATTGATGAAACAGTTGAGGAACAGTGGAAGATTTTCAAAGAAATATTTTGTAATGCTCAACAAAAATATATTCCGGTCAGGAAAAAGGGCAGCAAGGGAGGGAAAAATCAACCGTGGTTAACAAAGGAAATAAAGGAGAGTATAAAATTGAAGGCGCAGGTGTACAAAGCTGCAAAGAGCAGTGGGAAACTGGAAGATTGGGATAACTTTAAGAGACAACAAGGGGTTACAAAAGCGGGTAATAAGAAATGGGAAAAAGGGTTATGAAATCAAATTGGCACAAAATATAAAAACAGAAAGCAAAAAATTTTATAAATATATAAAACGGAAGAGGGTGGCTCGAGTTAACATAGGACCCTTGGAGGATGAGAAAGAAAAACTGGTAGCAAAAAATGAGGAAATGGCCGAGGCGTTGAAGTAATATTTTGTGTCAGTCTTCACGGTGGAAGACACGTCCAGCTTGCCCAAGTGCGGAGTTAAGGATGCGAATGTTGGGGAGGGCCTTGATAAAATAGTTGTTACAAAGGAAGTAGTGATGGAGAAACTAATGGGACTAAAGCCAGACAAATCACCTGGTCCTGATGATATGCATCCAAGAGTTCTGAAGGAAATGGCAGAAGTTATAGTTGATGCATTGGTGGTCATATACCAAAATTCCTTGGATTCTGGGCAGGTCCCGGCAGACTGGAAGACAGCAAATGTCACGCCACTTTTTAAGAAGTGATGTAGGCAGAAGATTGGAAATGGTTAGCCAATTAGCTTGACGTCTATAGTTGGAAAAATGCTTGAAGCCGTCATTAAAGATGAAATAGTGAAACTTTTGGAACGTAAGGGTTCAATCAGGCAGACGCAGCATGGTTTTAGAAAGGGAAGATCTTGTTTGACAAACTTGTTAGGATCTTTGAGGATTTAATGGGTGCGTTGGATAGAGGGGAACAGGTTGATGTTGTATATTTAGATTTCCAGAAAGCGTTTGATAAGGTGCCGCACAAGAGACTTATCAGTAAGTTACAGCAAAATGGAGTCCGGGGAAGTATATTGGCCTGGATTGAAAATTGGTTGTCTGACAGGAGGCAGAGAGTTGGGATAAATGGGAGTTTTTCAGGTTGGCAGAGAGTGGTAAGTGGGGTGCCGCAGGGGTCGGTGTTAGGCCCACAACTGTTCATCATTTACATTGATGACTTGGAGGAGGGGACAAAATGTGCTGTAGCCAAGTTTGCAGATGACACCAAATTGAGTGGAAGAGCAAATTGTAATGAGGATGTGGAGAGTCTGCAGAGGGATATAGTTAAGCTGGATGAGTGGGCAAAGGTCTGGCAGATGGAGTACAGTGTTAGTAAGTGTGAGGTTATCCACTTTGGCAAGAAAAATAAAAGAGCTGAATATTATTTAAAGGGTGCAAAACTACAGCATGCTGTTGTGCAGAGGGACTTGGGAGTGCTTGTGCATGAATCGCAAAAAGTTAGGTGGCAGGTGCAGCAGGTTATTAAGAAGGCAAATGGAATGTTGGCCTTCATCGCTAGAGGAATTGAATCAGGAATAGGGAGGTAATGTTGCAACTGTATAAGGTACTGGTGAGTCCGCACCTGGAGTACTGTGTCCAGTTCAGGTCTCTATATTTGAGGAAGGATATACTGGCTTTGGAAACGGTCCAGAGGAGGTTTACTAGGTTGATCCCTGGGATGAAGGGGTTGACTTATGATGAAAGATTAAATCGTCTAGGATTGTATTCGCTCGAGTTCAGAAGAATGAGAGGAGATCTTATAGAAACATATAGGATTATGAAGGGTATGGATAGGATAGATGTAGGAAGGTTTTTTGAGCTGGCTGGGGAAACTAAAACCAGAGGACACAGTCTCAAGATTCGGGGGAGTAGATTTAGGACAGAGATGAGGAAAAATAGTTTTTCCCAGAGAGTAGTGAATGTTTGGAATTCTCTAACCAGTGAAGTGGTTGAGGCTGCTTCATTAAACATATTTAAAATTTGGTTAGATAAATTTTTACATGATAGAGGAATTAGGGGATATGGGGAGAAGGCAGGTAGGTGGAGTTAGGTCATAAATTAGATCAGCCATGATCTTATTGATTGGCGGAGCAGGCTCGATGGGCCATTTTTGGCCTACTCCTGTTCCTACTTCCTATGTTCCTATGTAAGGCAAATCCAGTAATTAAGATGCATTTATCATGAGGGGATCAGAAGTGGATAGATAAGCAAATTTAAATATTTGGAAATCACCATCTCAGAGGACTTTTCCTTGACTCAACAAACAAATGTTATCACGAATAAAGCACGTCAGCACCTCTATTTCCTTAGGAGATCTCAAAGGTTGTTATTACATCGGAAACCTTGTCAAACCTCTACAGATGTGTGCTAAACAGCCGCATCGTGGCTTGGCGTGGGGGGTACAAATACCTCTGAGTGGAAAGCCCTGCAAAAAGTAGTGGACACAACCCTGAACATCTCCCCACCATCCAGAAAATCAACATGGATCACTGAGAGCAGCAGCAATTGTCAAGGATCCACACCACCCAGCACAAGCTCTGGTCTTGCTGCTGCCCTCAGTACAGGTGCCACAAGACCCACACCACCATTTCAGGAACAGTTGCTACCCCTCCACCATTAGCCTCAGAGTCATTCGAGGATTTTTACTTTGCACATTATTGATAACTGAATATTTACTTTGTTTTGTATTTTCAGTCAGTTGGTTTACATTTCTCTCTTTTGTACACATTTCTTTTTCTCAAGTATAGTTTACACTACCATTAAGTAGAAATTCTGCCTGGCCTGCAGGGAAAAAAAGAATCTCAGGGTTGTATGTGATGTCAAAGTGAAATTGACATTTTGAACTTTAAAATATTCCTTTTCTACCTTTTCAACCAAAGTGGATAACCTTGCACCCTTCCCCATTAATTCCATTATAAAGCATGCCAATATAGGTGAGGCTCCATGCTGTCACAAGATGATTCATCTATCAAAATGGGGTGATTCAATTTTTGCAGTGTATAATAATGGTTTCACATTGACATTTAAAATACTATGGTGTGAAAATTCCCAAAATTATAGAGATTATTTTGAGAATTATCCAGTTATAACTTGAATACGTCTCATTATCCTATGCTAAAACTTCGCACGGAATTTCATGAACTGCTTGTGTCAGGACCCTTGGTGAATGCATCCATGCCAAATATCTCCAGCAGCTGCAGATCTTATGCATTAGCATTCTGACATCTTTTTAAAACAATTCTAATTCATTGATTTGTACGCAGTTTTTGTTATCATGAGCTTGACTGGTTCGCTCTATGGGTGAAATAAATTTACAGTGGTGTTTCCACTAGATTAATATTATACAAAGTTCAGATTTATCGGGGGAGTGCATCCATGACATCACATACAACCCTGAGATTCTTTTTCCTGCCAGCTGGCACAATTACTTGACTGTAGTGCAAAAAAAGACTGTCCTCGAGAAAAAAAATACATGTACAAAAAAGAGAAATGTAAACAAACTGACTGCAAATACAGCACAAAATAAATATTCAGTGTAAATAATGCGCAAAGTAAGAGGTCCTTAAATGAGTCTCTGATTGAGTTTGATATTTAGATTGCAACTGTTCCTGGACCTGGTGATATGTTTTTTGGAACCTCGACTTCTTCCCTGATGGCAGCAGTGATTACAGAGCATGTCGTGGTTGGTGTAGATATTTGATGATTGCTGCTGCTCTCTGACAGTAGAGTTCCGTGTTGATTTTCTCGATGGTGCGGAGAGGTCTGCCTGTGATGTCCTGGGTTGTGTCCACTACATTTTGCAGGGCTTTCTGCCCAGAGGTATTGGTGCCCCCATACCAGACCATAATGCAGCCGGTCAGCACACTTTCCCCTACACATCTGTATAGGTTTGCAAAGATTTTCAATGTCATAGCGAACCTCCACAAACTCCTGAGAAAATAGAGGTGCTGACGTGCCATCTTCATGATAACATCAGTGTGCTGGGCCCAGGAAAGTTCCTCCGAGATAGTGACTCTCAGGAATTTAAATTTTAATCTGGCTGGTGAATCGGAACGAAAAGTCATAGATACTGTGATTAGCAGTTAGGCAATTTAAACGGAGATAGATAAAAATCACTTCACTTAGAAGGACGTGAAACACTGGTGTTATCCAATGAACAGATGTTCAACTGATGAGGAATTCAAGCTTGAAGATACTGTTTACATTGGAAAACTCCCACCCTGAATGCATATTCAAGGAAAGAAGGGGACCCACTTAACTCACCCTGGTGCTTTTATAGAATATAACAGCACAAAAAAGGCCATTCAGCCCATTATGTTGCATTGACCTAAATTTTTTTAAACTACTCAACAATCTCAACCTACCTCACACCCATCATCTTCTATTTATCTTGCATCCATGTGGCTACTTAAAAGTCTTTTAAAGATCTATTGTACCAGCCTACACCACCACACATGAGAATTTTTTTTAAATTTACTGTGACAGAGTATTTAGAGGTGTTTTGGAAAGGATTATTAGAGGAGGTTGCACACAAACATTTTAAAAACACAGAATATTTGCAGGACTTTTGCAGAATACTATTGTTTTGCAGAAAGCAACAAAGTATTGACATACAGGTTGCCTGGGAGAGCATGCGATCTTTGCAGCCAGCAGAGAAGAGTTTTGCTCTCAGAGAGGGAGGGAGTGAAACAGAGAGGAGAGACACAGAAATCCATTCCAGAAGGACAAAGCTAGCAAACTTTGGAAGGCTGCCCAGTCAAAGGAGAAGGTTGGCGGTCTGAAAGGTGACCTGAAAGAAAGAGGATCATCTGGAGAACCCTGAAGGAGGCAAGTTTTGTCAGCAAGACTGATTGAGAAGGAATCAGTTGCAGTTGTCCTGGAAAAGGAATCTCTCTCTGAAGACCAGCAAGGACCCTCCTGAGTGGTAACAATTTGCCTGTTAAACACCAAAGACTAGTGAACTTTATTAATGCCAACTTCTCTGCACAGTACAAGAATTGCCTGCAACCAGTGAGATTGGACTGTGATCCAAAGAACTTTTCTAATCTTAAATATACATTACACACACCTGTGCTTAGTATTGGGGGGTGGGGTGGATTAAGTAGTTAGGTAGGTTAAGTAATAAGTTAAAATTTAATTCTGTTTACTTGTTCAAATATAATTAAAAACAACTTTTGTTTAAGTAACCCTGTGTTGTGGTGCATATCCATTGCTCCTAGTTTTTGGGGTCCTCAGGACTCCGTAACACTAGGGTCGCTAGGGGAAATGGGTGACTCTCTGTCCACCTCATCTATGCCTCCCAATCTTGCAGACAAATCATTATCCAGTTATCAAAACCAACATACAACTTGAACAGGTCCATATTCTGCCATAATTTGTCCTTTCCTTTTTTTAAAAAAAAATGGATATTTTGCATGCTACGGTAATCCAGTTGGACAGGAAGCTGTGCAGGACATACAGTGTAGATCAGCAGGATTTTGCTGATGGTGCAGCAGGCTTGAGATTTGTATCATTCTTTTGTAAATTCACAAACTTGAGTGGGGACCAGTGGAGGGGTTGGGTTGATGGGCAATGGCAAAATTATTTATTTAAAACCAAGACCAAATTCTGTACGTTGCCGTGAATTGCTTTCCGGTAAACTCATCGCCCACCACAGTAAATCAGAAAAGGGAAGATTGGACTCCACTCCAAATTTTTGGGATCATGCTTAAGCTCGAACTCCAGTTCAGAAATTGCTGCAGGTAAATTCTCTTCAATGGAAGGTCAAGTCGGTTTCTTCTGGGTTCACACATTCCTTTAAAACCACAAGACCATAGAACAAAAATAGGCTATTCAGCCCATCAAGTCTTCTCTGCCATTTAATCATGAGCTGATCCATTTTTCCACTCAGCCCCACTGCCCGGCCTTCTACCCATAATCTTTGATGCCCCGGCTAATCAACAACCTAGCAATCTCAGACTTGAATGCACCCAATGACCTGGCCTCCACAACCACCTGTGACAACAAATTCCACAGATTTATCATCCTCTAGCTAAAGAAATTCCTGTAACGAGTGGACGCCCTTCAATTCTGAAGATGTGGCCTGTTGTCCTAACCTCTCCCACCTTGGGAAACAAATCAAAGAGCTGGCATATCTTAATATCCTGACCCACGCAGCTCCTTCATTTATTCACCCACTTGTAGCGCCCTGCTGCTTGTCAAAATTTCTCTCGTGACCAATCAACAACACTTTCAAGTAATTCATTGCACATTGCGTGGTGGTTTGAGAAACCAGACATGACTATGTTTACATAGAAGCCGCTGTGTCTCTTCAGATCCTTGCAATTTATTGCCATGTCACCTTCAGATAATTTATCATTACATCCCACTGTTCTGGGCACGTCTTCCTGAAAATTCTTGAACAATATCAGATTCATCTTTCAGGTCCTGGATATACCTTTGACATACTATTTATGATTCATGTGGGATAAAATACAGATTAATTCCACAAAATTTACATTCCAATGCCTTGCAATTATATAATTAAACAGAATCCTTTTTAAAAAAATCAATAAATAGCATAAAAACATAAATCTGACTGGGACACCTGAACTAATTACACATTCCAGGAGTATAGGAGAAAGGTGAATCTATTTTGCATTTGGTTCATGAATTTATTGTCATGAACATGTCTTGAAATTAGTGTTTTGTAGCAGTGTCACCATGCAAACTTTTATATAAACCACCTTTCAAAATTAAAATAGGACAAAAAAAGCCAAAGTGAGGCAGTGTCCGTGGTTCATTATCCACTCAGGAATCTGACGGCAGTGGGGAAGAAGCTGTCCTTGTGCCATTGAATGCTCATCTTTAGGTTCCTGTACTTTCCCCCCCACCTCACTCAATGGAGTGAAGAGGGTATGGCCTGGGTGGTGAGGGTCCTTGGGATAGAAGCTGCTTTCTTCAGACACTACTTTTTCTAGATGTCCTCCATGGAGTGAAATTTAGTGCCCAAGGATATTACAGGGCAAGACAACAACCCTCTGGAGTTTTTTCTTGTCCTGAGCATTGGCACCTACATACCAGATGGTGTATCAACCAGAATGCTCTCCATGGTTCACCTAATGAAGTTTGCGAGCCTTCCGTGATATACCAAATTTCTTCAAACTCCTCAACAAGTATAGCCACTGGCGAGCCTTCTTCATGATTGCATTGACATGGAGGCTCCAGGACAGATCCTCGGAGTAGTTGACATGCAGGAATTTGAAGTTCTTGATAGTCTCCACTGCTGACCCCTTGATGAGGACTGGTTTGTGATCTCCTGATTTCCATAATCACCTCCTTGGCTTTGCTAAGGTTGAGTGCAAGATGGTTGTCATAACACCATTCAACTAGCTGATTTATTTCCCTCCTACAACTTCCTCATTGTAATTTGTGATTCTGCTGAAGATATGGTGTCAAGATAGCATTTGAATTGTTCCTTGCCACACAATCATGAGGGTAGAAAGAACAGAGCAGCACACATCCTTGAGGTCTGCCTGGGTTGATAATCAGTAAGGTGAAGACATGGTTTCCAATTCGTACTGTGGTCTTCTAATAAGGAAGTCAAGAATCCAGTGGCAGAGTGGGATGCAGATACCCAGAGTTTGTAGCTTGTTGACCAGCACTGAGGGAACAATGTTGTTGAAGGCTGGTGATCCAGAGTGGAGTGGAGAGCCAGTGAGATTGTATCTGCTGTGGAGCCATTGTGATGGTCAACCAATTTCAGTGGTCCAGTTGTTTTCTTATGTGGGTGTAAATTGTGGCAATGACCAGCCTCTCATCCCAGTAGATGTGAGTGCTACTGGGCAATAGTTATTAAAGGAGCTCTTCTTGGACAGTCGACAGTATTCATCCCTGACTGCTGTTGTACGCAAATTAGGAGGTCTGGCACTTGAAATAATAAAGATCGTCACTTTCTACACTTTGTTGCACTATTAACTTGTATTTTTAATTCTATTCACTGTCACTCACCGACAGTATTGAGTGTAATGAACCAACTGCTTATTAAGGATGAAGGAGCTACTTTCCTTACCTTGATACAACACCTGTTAGTGCAATCGCTAATTACAGACCCAGTTTCTTTTCAAATGTGATGCGGATTTGTGCTTTCACGATCTCCCATGCAGCGAGTTCCCAACGGCCCACCCTCTGGGCAAAGCTTTTCTCAGTTCTCCTCCAATCTTCCCATTGATCTCTTTAAATTGATGGTGCCTGCTTATAGAACCGCCTTTAAGTGAACTGCGACAACTAATGAACTCCACCCAGACCCCATATAATGTTATGCACGACCAGGGGTGTTTGGGTGCAAGAGCTCAACAAAACAAAGGTGACAGGGAAGTGCTGGAGCAGCCCCATGAGGTGCCGGAACGGTGCTCCAGTGAGTTCCAGTAGCACTGCACCCCTGTACACGTCACCAAAGATTGCACAACGTTCAATTCAATTCACAACCCCTCAACGAATGAGGCAGCCCACGTCTGCATGCCTGAAGATAAGAGTGCAATGCAAGTGGATTGTCATACAAGAATAATGTCTGGATGCAACAAAATTCTTTCTTGCTGCAGTCACACACATATGTAAGATATGCCAACTACAATGGTACAAATTTAATTACCACAATATAGCAAGAAAAAAGTAATCAATTTCAAATGAAAGGTAGATAAATAAAGACATTGTTGCAGTTGGAGTCCACAACCCCTCATGGTCCATTTCCAATCATGGCCACGAACCTCCATGGTTTCAAGTTGAAACAAAATAAAACACCACCGGTCTCTTTAACAGTATGCTTGCCACCAGGCAGTAGGACCCTGCAAAGGTGTCTCCGCTCCCCCCAGGTCTCTATCATTGATATTGCTACTGCCACAACAGCTCAAGGTGTTGTGCCGGGTTGTGTTTTTATTTTATTATTTTTTAAATAAAAAAACACACACTTAGAGGTGGTGGGTGCTTGGATAGAGCTGCTGGGGTAGTGGTGGAAGCAAATACACTCGTTATGTTCAAGAGCCTTCAACTTTTTAATCCCCCACTCACATACCACTTTAAGTATTCCCTCTGCCATTGGTGATTAGTAAGGGATTGCTTAAGGTGGGATGTGGGTGGAAAGAAAGTTTGAAACCTACTGCTTTAATTGTCCCTCATTGACTCATTATGTGCACGGTTTCATAACTCCAAAGGAAATGGGCCAATGACAATTTTTCTCCAGCAAAATATTTCAGTAACACTGGAGCAGTGATTCTCAACCTTCCCACTCAATTCCACCGTAAGCAATCCCTTACTAATCACAGAGCACCGATGGCACAGGAATTACTTAAAGTGTTATGGGAGCAGAAAGAAAAAGGTGGGGAGCCTCTGTTCTAGAGATATACGTCTAAGTGTAGGGAAGAAAAGGAGAGAGTTCATGTGTAGGTAGAGAATGTGCAAACTCCACTTAAACAGAACCAGATATCTGTGCTGAACCCAGGTCATTGAAATGGTGTTTGCCATGGTTTTTATACTCATATGAGAATCTCACATAGTTTCACTGGCACTTGGCCTGCCTAGTCAATGGTCTTTAATCATCTGTGAATGTCCATAGAGTCATACAACACAGAAACAGGACCTTGGAAAACTCCATGCTGAACCTAACATACCTATCTATTCTATTCCCAGTTATCGATCCACAGACTTCTATGGCTTGGCAATTTAATGACTTGTCTTGTTTTTCTGGAGTTGTTAGGATACCAGCCTCTCCAGCCCCTCTGGGTGAAGAGGTTCTGCCTCAGATCCCCTCTGAACCTCTTTGGACATGGAAGTAAACCTGTGGCTGCTGGTTTTAGACACCTCAAATGGCCTGCCGCCACTCCTTCGCAGGCTTCTATTTATCACACAATCTCTCACCTTGCTTGCCCTTCATAATGCATTAACTCACACTGCTCTGGAGTTAAGCTCCATTTGCCAATTTTCTGCTCATTTGAACAGATGTGGCCACATTTTAGCAGTAACACTGAACAATGAAGATTTTGCTTCCTGAACACTTCTGAGTGCATTTTATGAATCTTGGGCTGCCGATCCTGAAAATCACATTAAAATGTTCCTTTCATGTACTGTATTTTAGATACAACCTATTTTTGTGATTTCCTGTCATATTTTAAGTCTACTTCAAGCATCCAAAACCATGTCATTGAACATTCATTTTCTGCATTTGTACTTGGACTTCTTCCCTGCTGATCTTGGTGCAGTGACCATCACGGTTAAAGGTTCCACCAGGACATTGCAACCATGGAAAAATGGTATCAAGGCCACTGGAATCCATCAATGCCGGCCGACTATTGTTTGACACTGACGAGAAGCATCAGATGCTGAGTACAAATGAAAATCAGCGGCAAAACATTTTTAGGTCACTTGAACTGACACAATGTGTCGGTATCATTATGCGATTAAACAACCAAATTTAATAAAGGTTAATTTATTGTTTCTCCATCTTCCCATGTGATACAGCAAAATCTGAAATTAACTGTGTTCACCTTGAAGTTTCTTAACATAATCCCCCAATTTTCTTTTTCAGGAAGCGAATCTTTTTTTAAAAAAAGGTTGTCCGGTGATCGGACTCACGTCCCTTGTCTTTATCACTCAAGCATCCAAGGCAGACCAGTTCCATTTGGAAAGAAAAGAGGGGGACCTCATTTTCAGAATGGGCCTCTCTTCCTCCAAATGTCCCATCATTCTCTCCTCCTGCCACCACTCCTTGTGTGTGTATTCTACACCATATTCTGTGTCAGATTGTAGATAGGTTTTTGGGAGATAAGTACATACAAACAATAAAACAGATCTTATTTAAAATACTGGAGCTCTGCTCATGCTAGACAGGCCTGCTCCAAGAGCCTTTGCAAAAATTTTATATAGTTCCCAAGAGACATCACTCATGGATTGTTGTTTACAAAAAGGCAAGAGATGAAAACTTGTCAGAGCTGCAGGCTGTCTAGAGTGGAACTTGCTGTTCTAAGAGGGTGAGGGAGAGGGGCCAAGAGGGAGAGAGGGGACTGGAACAGGACAAGCTGGAAAGCTTGTGGAAACCCCATTTAGAAGATGGGTTGTGAGTGCTTAGTTCAGCCTGGTCAAAGCCCTTGTGGTTCATACAAGAGGAGAGGACTGACTGCCTAAGATTTCACTTGAAATAAGAGAAACAGAAAGGAACTCTGGTGACCTGAAAGAAAAAGGTTATCATCTGGAGAATCCTGAGGGAGCAAGTTTCTTAGGCAAAAAACAGAAGTCGCTGATTTAAAGGAATCAGATGTCCAACGAACAACAAATCTCTCTGAAAACCCACAAGAACCTTCCTGAGCAGTCACCATTTACCTTTCAAGCACCAAAGCCTGGTGAATTTCATAAATGTTAAATTCTGTGCACAGTCTAAGAATTGCCTGTAACCAATGAACTTGGAGGAATGAGAAGTGAGATTGGACTGTGAATCAAAGAACTTTTCCGAACATACACACACATGACATACGCGGGCACTTAGAATTAGAAGGGGGTTAAATTAGGTTAGTTAAGTTAATAGTGATAAGTTAAAGTTTGATCCTGTTTTCATGTTCAAAGATAATTAAAAGCAACTTTCGTTTAAGTAACCATTTGTCTTGGTGAATATTTCTAGCTGCTGGGTTTTGGGGTCCTCTGGGCTTGTAACATTTTCAAGGATTGGTAAAGCTAAGGAATGTGGCACCCTTTCACAAACCCATAAAAAAACTGTGGCATCACTATCTCAACGACAAAGTGCGTTAGTGCTCCTTCATCCTGCTCTCGGCAAGTCATCCAAGGCCAAGATGCTCAGGGCAGAAAGAACATGGGAACCCCATAACGTGCAGGCTCCTCTCACACCTTTCACATGAAAGCATTTTGTCGCTGAGCCGTTGTCCTGGAACTCCGAGCAGCAGGGTGAGAGCATCTTTGAACTGCAGACTGCAGCTGGTCAAGAAGGTAAAGTGGAAGAGGATGGTGCAATAGGGACATTCAAAAGGCTCTTCGAAAGGCACATGGATGTAAGAAAAATAGAGTGTTATGGGTGCAAGGTTGAGAAAAATTAGAATTCGACAGAGTAGGTTTACAGAGGTCAGCAGAACATTGTGGGCTGAAGGACTGTACTGTGCAGTAACCTTCCAGTTCTCTGCAATCTTTTCAAGTACACTGAGTGATGGGCAATAAATGCATGCTTTGTCAGTCAGATTTCAGATTTATTGTCAGAGTACATATATCACAAACAACCCTGAGATTCTTTTTCCTGCTGGCCAGGCAGAATCACCACTATTTGGTAGTACAAAAACTGTAAATAATGTAAACATGTAAGAAAATAAAGAACTGTAAACAAATAATGAATGTAAACAAACTGAATGTGTAATTCAGAGAGAATAAAAATAAAATCAATAAAATGCACAAATAAGAGTCCTTAACCGAGTCGTTGATTGAATTTGTCATTGAGGAGTCGGATGGTGGAGGGGTAGCAAGTGTTCCTGAACCTTGCAGTTTGTATTTTGGCACCCACACCTCTTACCTGATGGCAGCAGTGATTACAGAGCATGTCATGGTTGGTGTGGATTCTTGATGATTGCTGCTGCTCTCCAACGGCAGCGTTCTATGAAAATGCTCTCGACGGTGGGGAGAGTTTTGCCTGTTATGTACCCACTACCTTTTGAAGTATTGGTGTCCCCATAACAAGCCATGATGCAGCCAGTCAGCACACTTTCCACTGCATATCTGGACAAGTTTGCAAGGATTTTCAATGTCATGGCGAACCTTTGCAAACTCCTGAGGAAGTTGAGGTGCTGACGTGCCATCTTCATGATAACATCAGTGTGTTTGGATCCAGGAAAGTTCCTCTAAGATAGTGACTCCCAGGAATTTAAATTTAAATCTGGCTGGTGAATCAGAATGAAAAGCAATAGATACTGAGATTAGCAGTTTGCTAATTTAAACTGAAATAAAGAGAGAGAAAAAAAAAATCATTTCACTCAGATGCAGCAGGTCAGCACATTTTCCACCACACCTCTAGAAATTTGCCGGGGTTTCTGGTGTCATACTAAACCTCCGCAAACTCCTGAGGGAGTAGAGGCACTGACTTGCTTTCTTCACGATGCCACTGGTGTGGTGGGTCACATCTCATATTTATACCCATGCATTTTTTGTAATGCCTGAAGGCAAAGTGAAGGGGAGCTCCAGAGTAAAGCTAACCCTCACTGAGTAACTGTAGTGGATCTGAATCACAGAATCCAGACCAAGATTCAGTGATATTCACACATGACTCAACTGTTGTGCACATGATTCGACTGATGACCGAGATTAAATTATTACATTGTAATTCATTTAGACGCGGCCATTATCTTCCATTTGCTATGCCCTGTTTTTATCAAGACTGACAAGGAAGCAATGGCCATGCCTGCTTCTCCCTGCATCACTTCCTCTGCAGGAACTTGGATAATTGCATCACCATGTTTAATTTCTGAACCAAAATTGGATCTTTGAAATGAAGAGGAAGCAAAAATTGAGAGAGAGAGTGACACGGGGGGAGTAACCAGCAGCAAGCAGGAGGACTGACAGGCTTTGGTCCTAAGCGGTACTTGGATCCAAACCAAGCCCAACTCTAAAATATTCCACCTCTGCACTCTCCAACTGGATGGCATTAACATGGACTTCTCCAGTTTCTGCTAGACCATTCTCCCTCTCTTCCTTACCCCTCTGTCTTCTTTCTAAATTTAAATTTAGCCATACAGCTCAATAACAGGCCATTTCGGCCTATGTCAATTGCACCCAATTAACCTACACCCCTGCTACATTTCGAATGGTGGGAGGCTCCGGGGTAACCCATGCAGACACGAGGAGAATGCACAAACTCCTCACAGACTGGAAGGGATTCAAATCCCAGTCCCGAATGATGCCACACTAACCGCTATGCTAACCATGCTGCCTTTCCTCCAGCCCTCCACCCCTTCAGTCTCCATTTACAGAGCCACCCCTCCCCCTTATCCACCTATTTCCTTCTGCCTGTGGGACTATTCCCCCACCCCCACATTTTGTTCGGACGCCTGCCAACATTTAACTCATCCCTTGATGAAGGGCTCAAGTCCACAACATTTGCTATTTAAAGTAATGCTGTTTTGATCAGCTGAGTTTCACTCACTTTAACTTATAGAATTAAAGAATTGTTCCTTTAAGAACACTGAAACAGAAGGCCATTCCACCCCTCAAACCTGTTCCATAATCAGGATGTGGCTGGAATGCTCAACGAACAGATCCAAATCCAGAAACAAACCTTAAATACAATATGGCTTCAAACTATTATTCCTTTTTAATTTTTTTAAATCTACCGCACGGTAGAAGCCAATTCCAACCATTGAAGCCCATGCTGCCCAATTGCATTTTGGAGGGTGGGAGGAAACCAGACTGCCCGGAGGAAACCCACGCAGACACGGGGAGAACGTACAGACAGCGCCAGATTCCAACCTGGCACTGGAATAGTGTGGCGCTTAACTGCTCAGCTAACCCAGTCCTAATATTCACGATTGTGCTTCATGAACAATGCATCTCCACAATTAATTATACAATAATAGCACACCGGGACCAATGCCTGAAGGGGGCGCACAAAATCAGTGAACCGGCGCGGACTCGAAAGGCCAACATGGCCTGTTTCCGCTCCGTAAATAGTTATATGGTTATATGGAAGGGAAAGAGATAAATAAATAAATAATGTGAAAGAGCCTCTTACACTTGTATGCTGGACATGTAGTGGGTCAAAAGACAAAGTGAAAACAGGCCAGGCAGACTCTGATCATCATCTCACGGTCAGGATATCTGGTCGCATTATTAGTCAGATTGATCCAGTTAGGATTGGGGGTTGGGGGTGGAAGATGAATGGGGAGAAAGGAAAAGGGAAATTGAAGTGGAACACTTGGGGAGAGGCGATCAGAGGGAAATGCAAAGGAGTCACGCAGAAGAGATGCATTCACAAAACTAGAATGGAGCCGTTATTTTCAACCATGGAAGGAACCTTAATGGGGCACTGCCCTCATATCTGACTACAAGTAGTTAACAGCTGTGAATTAATTTAGTCGCATTGATAACATAAACAGCATTTTCATCGTTCAAAGTCTTCAGCTTAATCATGGAAAGCAATGTAGTATTTCTGAAAGGAAATGTCTCTTTCAAAAACGTAACCCTTTCAACACCAGCATTAATCATTCAAAATGATCCATCTTTTTTCAATTTTTTTTTAGTTGGCAGCATTGATTTGCAGTCGCTTGTGTCATATTATTTCTTCTAAAGACAATATTTTATGATTACACGTATTCATGTTCACGAGGTCCTAAATGATTGGGCGACAATATTAACATGGGAGTCACATGTGACACAGTCAGCTCCCATCGGGAAATTAATTGCTGTTTTTCTATTTCACTGACCACAACCTGTTTGACCCCTTGAGGCCATTTAATCTGAATCCCAATGGTTCTTATCATGGATCGCTGGTCTTGGATCCTACGATCAGCAATTCTGGCTGGTTGCATCACTGTCCGTCTGGTATGGAGGCACCAACACTCAGGACAAGAGAAAAAAAAATTCTCCAGAGGGTTGATAATTCAACTTGTCACTCCTTCGAGGGCACCTACAAGAGGCTTTGTCTTAAGAAAGCAGCTTCTATCCTCAAAGACCCCTCACCACCCAGATATCACTCTGCTACCATTGGGAAAAAGGTACAAGAGCCTGAAGACGAGCCCTCAACAGCACAAGGAAAGTCTTCCCCTCTGCCATCAGATTCTTGAATGAACAATGAACACAGGCACTGCCTCACTTTGTCTTTTCCTTGCACTAATTTTTTTTCCACTTATTTTGTAATATGGTTTATATAAATGTTTGGACAGTGATGCTGATGTAAAACAACAAATTTTGTGACAGGTTTGTGACAATAAATTCTGATTCTAAAGTGAAATGCCAGTTAATGTATCAGAAGGAATGGGGCCTGACAATGAAACCTGCAGATAAATTATGGACGGCTTCTGTCAGTCCCTGAGTGAAAAAAATGAGGACTTCCTTACCCCTAAAGTACCACTCATAGCCCAGTGGTATGCGTACGATGGGGTCTCAAAGAAACACGTGAAGCCATTTGCTGTCGAATGAGACAGCAGAGAAGGGGACTGTCCAGTACAACATGCACTGTCATGTACTACATCTGTCACCTTTCTGAGAGGCCCACTTCACCAACTTTTCTGCTGGTTCCTTTCAATTTTTTTTTTCTGATGTAAATACTCATCTGATCCCCTTTTGGAAGTTCCACTTCCAGTGCCTTTTGATCAAGAGTAATCTGGACCCCAGCTTTATTCCTAAACAAGTCCTCCTCACCTTGTATTGGATTCTGGGCCAAACACTTACACTCTGTTTGTGGATCAAACTATTTTAATCCCACCACCAACTATTCCCTCATCTATCCTTGAACTCATCCATTGTCGGGGTAAGGCCAAACATGAACTTGAGCAACAACATATTATATTCTTCCTGAACAGTCTTAAACCTAACAGCATGGATGTTGATATTTCTAATTTTAGGTGACCACCCCCCAACCCACCACCACCATCTGATTCTACTCTTTCCATCTCTTTGATACCGACTCCTGCACTTTTCTTTCCTCACCCCCTAATAGTTTTTAATCTCTATCTTTCTCTCCATCTCTCCCACCTCCAGTCTCCTCACTCAGCTTCTTTTCCACTTTATATACAGAATGCAATTTCACTTCTTCTGGACTAATCTTGCCAAAGGAATTCGACTCAAAACGTTGACTGACCATTTCAGACCAATGGATGCTGCCTGCCCTGTTGAGTCCCCAAAGTAATTCTTTGTGCGCAAGATTAAAGTACAGTTTGCACCAAGGCGACAGAGCATCTGGAGGCACAACCCATGCCCAAGTTTAAAAGAATGCCTCAAGGAAGAGGAGCTGGGTTTAATGGACGAGGAAAATACTTGGAAGGTGAATGCAATATCGGTTCTGATGAGTGGACAATACCTCCTACCCAAGGAATAATAATGATAAATATAATTCACAATAATGATTCTTCCTAAACAAAATAGTAACTAGAATCAATGCGGATTCAGATAAAACCAGAGAGTACAAAGAAATTTTTACGATGAGTGGCATGTTAACAGATCTCCTCGGATCAATTCGCAGTGAGTGCATTGTGTCAGGGAACAGCCAGGGATATGATAGTAATAGTCGTTATGTTGCTCTGCCTATGTCCAGAGACGCAAATTCAACATCCTTTCGTATCAGCCGGAGAATTTAAATTCAAGTCATTAAAGAGCTAGTTGTTAGTTTTATGGTCTATCTCAATTGTAAAAAGAAATCTATTTGATTCATGAATGTACTTTAGGGAAGGGAATTTGCTATCCTTATACATTCAGGGCTTTAGTCACTCTAATCAGCTAGGGGGATGGCCCCACCCCACCCACAGTCCAACGCCAAAAAATAATTGTGGCCCACTATTCAACCACTGCCTCCCATTTGGTATGTGTCGTTCACCAATGTGTAAATGTACATATTGTACAGATGGTAGTGTAGGATGACTGTGATTGGCTGAGAGTGTAGCCACATCTACTGGTAGGTCTTAAAGGATTGCTCCTAGCCAGACCAGGTCATTCTGGACTGGTCGACCTACTTGTGATATGCTCCAGTCTTTTAGTTAATAAAAGCCTTGTTTTGGATCAACAAGTCTTTGGTTCTTTCGACACGCATTACAATTTTATTAACTAAAAATAAATTTTGAAGGGATGGAGCGTATGCTACGCTGGAACGCCTTGACATCGACCCACAGTCAGCTATAGCCTCGAATGACTTTAAGCACTGGGTGAGGTGCTTTGAAACATACTTACAGCTCTCTGATCCTGCCGTGATAAAGGATAGCCATCGACTACTAATATTGATGACTATGGTGTCCCCGAGAGTCTACCAGAGTGTCCAGGACGCAACCACTTACGCCGCAGCCATGAAGGTGCTGAAAGGGCTCTATAAGCGACTAGTGAACGGGGTCTTTGCTCGGTACAAACTTGCTACAAGGAGGCAACAGCCCGGTGAGTCCTATAAAGCTTATATTAGGCTTATATTCAGGTACTAAGGGCAATGGGCAGGGACTATGCCTGCACAGACAGAACTGCTGTGGAGACCACAGACGATCTAATTCAGGATGCCTATGTGGCCAGGGTTCGATCGAATGAGGTGAGGCAGTGCCTGCTAGAGCATGGGGGAGAAAACCTAGAGGATGTGATCCAGATCACAGAGACGATGGAGGCTGCAGTCTTAAGTATGGACGTACTCTTGGGGCTGGACCCCACACTCTGATGTAAGTAGGATACCCTCCCTCTACCCTACTACTGCCGCTACGCTGCCCGATGCAACCCCAAAGTGTTATTTCTGCGGGAGGAACAAGCACAGCAGGTCCCAGTGCCGGCGAGAAAAGCCAGGTGCCAGAAGTGCCTTAAAAACGGCCACTTTGCTGCAGTCTGTCGCTCCAAAATGGCCACCGTCAAACACAATGCCTCGTGTGAAGCCAAATCGCCACTCTCCATTTCAAACACTTCTTCCTCAGAGCTCTCGTCCAATGAGAGCTTGGCAGCACCTGACGTCACGGGGCAGACGCCGAGCGCGCAAGGTACAACCCACCCTCACCGCAATGACGTTCACCCTAATGTCCGACCAGGCCCCAGCCCCGACCTCAACGCCTGTCGCCGCCGCTGACCAGGGACCCACCGCCGCCAATCCGGTACCCCCTGACACTGCCATCTCGACCTACTTGTGATATGCTTCTGTCTTTTAGTTAATAAAAGCCTTAGTTTGGATCAACAAGTCTTTGGTTCTTTCGATGCGCATTACAGTCGTGGTGCTTTTTTTTTAAATGTGCTCTCTCCCCCCAACTTTAGAAGCTGGCTACGTCCTCAATTCTAATCCCACCAACGTGATTGATTCTTTACAGTTTGGGGACAATTGGGGATGGACAATAAATGCTGGCGCCACCACCTATTTTCCACACCCTGTCACAAGAAAAAAGTACAAAGATTCATTGCTGAATGAAGTTATTAGAAGCCAAGTCTTCAAGATTGGAAATATCACCAGGAAATGAGAGTTTTCTGCTTTATCAGTTTCAGATATCGCCAGGAGGATTGGAGGAAGATAACAGATAGTTCAGCAAGACTGGATATTAAGCTGAAACTAGTACCTCTGTTTCCTCAAGTACCCTTTTGTCAGTCAAGAACAATAACTTGCTTGTAAATAAATCAACACAAAAGGCATTTACTTAGAACAGATCCTCAAAAGCAGTCCTGGACAATATGGCAATTAAGATCTATCAACCGCTAAAAGGTATCAATAGGATTCAGATTTTTTCAGATTTATTGTCAGAGTAAATACATGACATCACGTAATAACCTGACACCAAAGCATTTCTTTCAGATCATTACTTTAAATGTAATGGAATATTTTTTTTATTTTTCACACCATGAACCATATCAACCAAAATATGTACACATGTATCTCATTAAATTTACACAGTGGTCTTTTCTCCCCTTCCCCCCCTTTCCCCCCTCCCCTCTACCCACCACCCTCCAATACCCATAAATATTCAACATATACAATACAATAAAACTATAAACAATAGTTTCACACAAAGGAAAATAAACAAGAAAAATGTGTCATCTATTTATTACACACTGAATCTAGTAGTTTTGTCTTCTTATCATTTTCATTCTCATGGAGGACGTAGGCAAGCTCTCTCTGTTATGTTCCATGTATGGTTCCCAGATTTGTTCAAACACTGTGACTTTATTTTTCTTAATTATATGTTATTTTTTCCAATGGAATACATTTATTCATTTCCATGTACCATTGTTGTATATTCATGCTCTCTTCCATTTTCCAAGTTGACATGATACATTTTTTTGCTATCGCTAAGGCTATCATAATGAATTTCTTTTGCACTTTATCCAATTTGAGGCCTAATTCTTTACTTCTTATGTTACTTAAAAGAAATATCTCTGGTTTTTTGAGTATGTTATCTTTTGTACCTGATTTTATTCTTCCCAAAACGCATTTACTTTCGTACATGCCCAAATTGCATGTAATGTTGTTCCCATTTCCTTCTTTCAGCGAAAACATCTATCTGATCATGTTGAATCCCATTTTTTTAATATTTGAGGAGTAATATATACCCTGTGTAACCAATTATACTGTATCATGTGTAACCTTGTGTTTATTGTATTCTTCATAGTTCCAGAACATAACTTTTCCCATACTTCATTTTTTATCTTTATGTTTAGATCCTTTTCCCACTTCTGCTTAGGTTTATAGTTTATTTCATCTTCCTTATCTTGCAGCTTAATGTACATGTTGTTTATAAATCTTTTGATTATCATTATGTCTGTAATCTCATATTCAAAGCTGCTTCCTTAAGGTAATCTCAGTCTGTTTCCCAATTTATCCTTTAAATAAGCTTTCAGTTGATGATATGCAAACATTGTACCATGAGTTATTCCATATTTATACTTCAACTGTTCAAATGTTAATAAATTATTTCCCAAAAAATTTTCTATTCTTTTGATTCCTTTTCTCTCCCATTCTCTAAAGGAAAGGTTGTCTATTGTAAAAGGGATTAGTGGATTTTGCCTCAATAGTAATTTTGGTATTTGTTTTTTTTTCCTTTCCAAGTGGATCTTCTTCCATATATTAAGTAAATGATGCAAATCTGGTGAGTTTTTATATTGCTCCAGCTTTTCATCCCACTTATAAAGTATATGTTTCGGTACCTTCTCCCCTATTTTATCTAGTTCTATCTTAGTCCAGTCTGGTTTATCCCTTGTCTGGTAAAAATCTGATAAATACCTCAATTGTGCGGCTCTATAATAATTTCTAAAATTTGGTAACTGTAAACCACCTTGATTATACCTCTCTGTTAATTCCTCCCTTTCCACAAGATTTTTCTCTTTAGTTCCTTAAATAATTTTTCTGTTAAGGGAATTGGTGATGTTTGAAATAAGTATTGTATCCTTGAGAACAAATTCATTTTAATGCAGTTTACCCTCCCTATCAATGTTAGTGGTAATTCTTTCCATTGTTCTAAGTCTTCCTGCAATTTCTTTATTAGTGGCTGATATTTTTGTTTGTACAGATGGCTTAAGTTATTATCTAACCTGATTCCTAGGTATCGGATTGCTTGTGTTTGCCATTTAAATGGTGATTCTATTTAAAATTCTGTATAATCTGCGTTACTCATTGGCATCACTTCATTTTTATTTGCATTGATCTTGTACCTCGATATTTTTCCATATTCCTTCAATTTTTATGTCATTCTTTTACTGATACCTCTGGTTCTATAAGGTATACTATGATGTCATCTGCAAATAAGGTGATTTTATACTCCTTCTCCTTTATTTTTATCCCTTTTATTTTATTTTCAATTCTTATCACTTCTGCCAAAGGTTCTATTGCTAAGGCAAACAATGAGGGGGGATAGTGGACATCCCTGTCTAGTTGACCTACTTAATTAAAAGTACTCGATACATATCCATTCACTGTTACCTTCGCCAATGGTCCATTATACAATGTTTTAATCCAATTTATATATTTTTCTGGTAGATTGAATTTCTGTTATACTTTAAATAAGTAAATCCACTCTACTCTATCAAAGGCTTTTTCTGCGTCTAAAGCAACAGCCACTGTTGGTTTCTTATTTCCTCGAACTGTGTAGATTAGATTAATAAGTTTGCAGACATTGTCTGCTGTTTGTCTTTTCTTAATAAATCCAGTTTGAACTTGTTTTACTATTTTAGCTACACAATCGGCAAATCTGTTTGCTAATAATTTCGCTATTATCTTATAATCTGAGTTAAGTAGAGATATTGGTCTATATGATGCTGGTGTTAATGGATCCTTCCCAGTCTTTGGTATTACTGTAATTATTGCTGTCTTACATGAATCTGGCAAGTTTTGTGTTTCTTCTACCTGGTTCATTACTTCCAGGAGAGGAGGAATTAATAACTCTTTAAATGTTTTATAAAATTCTATTGGAAATCCATCCTCTCCTGGTGTTTTATTGTTTGGCAGCTTTTTTAATATATCCTATACTTCCTCTATTTCAAATGGTTTTATTAGTTTGTTTTGTTCCTCTTCTTGCAATTTTGGCAGTTCAATTTTAGCTAAAAATTCCTCTATTTTATCATCTTTCCCCTCCTTCTCAGTTTGGTATAATTCTTCATAAAAGTCCTTAAAATTTTCATTAATCTCAGATGGATTATGCAATTTGTTTGTCCTTTTTCCTTGATGCCAGAATTGTTCTTTTAGCTTGTTCTGTTTTAAATTGCCAGGCTAATATTTTGTGTGTTTTTTCTCCCAGTTCGTAATACTTTTGCTTTGTTTTCAATATGTTCTTCTTCACCTTGTACGTTTGTAATGTTTTGTATTTAATTTTTTTGTCCGCCAATTCTCTCCTTTTCGTTATATCATCCTTTTTACTAATTCCTTTTCTGTACTTACTATCTCTCTTCCAAACTGCTCTATTTCCCGATTGTAATCCTTTTTCATCTCAGTTACATGACTTATTATCTGCCCTCTAATTAAGGCTTTCATTGCATCCCATAAGAAAGATTTGTCTTTCATTGATCCTGCGTTTATTTCAAAATATGTTTTAATTTGGTGTTCAATAAACTCCCTAAATTCCTGTCTTTTAAGTAGCATGGAGTTTAACCTCCATCTATATGTTCTTGGTGGGATGTCCTCCAGTTCTATTGCTAATAATAGGGGTGAATGATCTGTTAGTAGTCTAGTTTTATATTCAGTTTTCCTAACTCTCCTTTGAATATGGGCCGACAACAAAAACATATCAATCCTTGAGTAAGTTTTGTGT
Source organism: Narcine bancroftii (assembly GCF_036971445.1). NCBI lineage: Eukaryota > Metazoa > Chordata > Chondrichthyes > Torpediniformes > Narcinidae > Narcine > Narcine bancroftii. The sequence goes on from NC_091474.1 coordinate 80,970,376, forward strand.
CTACTCGAATAATATGAAAATTCCTTCTCTCTTGGGTATTGCCTCCTCCATATATCCATAAGTTTCATTTCCTGCATTGATTTAACCATAAATTTGGCTACTTTATTCTTTTTACTTGTCTTTTGTCCAGTTTTATCTAACATTGGGTCCAAATTAAGGTTAAAATCCCCTCCTATCAATATATTTCCTTGTGTGTCTGCAATCTTCAAAAAATATCCTTCATAAACTTTGATCCTCCTCGTTAGGTGTGTATATATTGAGCAAATTCCAAAATTCTAAGTATATCTGACACTTTATCATTGCATACCTCCCTGCCGGATTTATTATTTCCTCTTCTATTTTGATTGGTACATTTTTGTTAACTAGTATGGCTACACCTCTAGCGTTTAAATTATAGGATGCTGCCGTTATGTGTCCTACCCAGTCTCTCTTTAGTTTGTTATGTTCCACTTCAGTTAGATGCATTTCCTGCACAAATGCTATATCTATTTTTTCTTTCTTCAATAAATTTAGTAGTCTCTTCCTTTTAATTTGGTTATGTATTCCATTAATGTTTATAGTCATATAGTTCAACATGGCCATCTTATATCTTGCATACATCTCTTTGCCACCTCTATCCCACTTTTCCCCATTTTCATCTCTTAGTTTTCTCTTATTTCACTTAATATACGACAACACATTTAAGACATAAAGTAACCCCACAGTTCCCACATCCACTAATAACTTAACACCAAAAGTTCCCCCCCCCCCACCTCTCTGAGTTGCCCCATACCCCTTGCCAGGCAACCACAACTCCACTTTTCATTTGGGTTGTGATCTTGTTCGCAGCGTTAACTGATCTTGCAGTGACTGTTATTCCCCCTCCACCCAACCCTCTCCAGTAAACACTTGTTTAAAAAAAAAACACATATAACAAAACTCTCTCTCTTTTTCCCCCTTACACCCTTCCTTCCCCCTCTTTAGTTCTTTACATATACATTGTTTTTACATCTTTATATATACTTTATCACCATTCTTCATTCTTGTTACATCTCTTCTCTTGTCCTGCACGCGTTCTACGAATTCTTGCCCTTTGGATCTGAGAACAGTCTGTTTTTCTCCCCGTGTATAAATATTTTAAGCACGGCTAGATGTCTTAATATGAATCTGTAACCTTTTTTCCATAAAGTTGATTTCACTGTATTAAATTCCTTCCTCCTCTTTAAGAGTTCAAAATTTATGTCTGGGTAAAAAAAATATTTTTTGACCCTTGTATTCCAATGGTTTATTATCTTCTCTAATTTTATTCCTTGCCCGTTCCAGTATATTTTCTCTTGTCGTGCATCTCAAAAAATTTACTAAGATGGATCTTGGTTTTTGATGTGCCGGTGGTTTAGGAGCTAATGCTCTGGGTCCTCTTTCTATTTCCATTTCTTCCTGTATTTCTGTCGTTCCCAGGACCTTCGGGGTCCATCCTTTTATAAATTCCTTCATGTCTGTGCCTTCTTCACCCTCCATCAGGCCCATTATTTTTATGTTGTTTCGCCTACTATAATTTTCCAACATATCAGTTTTCTGAGATAACAACTCTTGTGTCTCTAATTTTTTTTGCCACTTTCTTCCAATTTTTCTCTTAAGTCATTCACTTCCATTTCTACAGCCATTTCCCGCTCTTCCACATTCTCTACTCTTTTCCCTTTTTCTGTCATGACCAGTTCTAACTTTTGCATTTTATCTTCTGTTCATTTCATTTTCCTTTTAATTGCATTAAACCCTAATGATGACCATTCTTTTAGTGATCTCATTTGTTCTTCAAAAAAAACTTTATCTATATTCTGTTCATCAGTTTTACCTTTTATTTCTCTTTGTCCATCAATTTTACCTTCTATTTCTCTGTGAAGATCTTGGTCGTCTTCTTCCTCTTCTTCTATGTCTGTGTCTCTTCTGTTTTTCCTGATGAGCTGCTTGTATCTCTTTGTCAGGCCTCTTCTAGCTGGGCCTCTTGTTGCTGTTCCTCCCCTCTTGGGCTGCTCGTCTGTTGTGCTTCTTGACGTTGGTCGTCTTGTCGGTCTTCCCTCCGTCTGTCTTCCACGTCTGTTTCGTTGCACCCTCTTCTGCTGTCTTCCTTATCCTCCAGTTGAGAGCCCTGGTGTCGGGCGTCCCTCAGATGTTCGGTCTGTGACAGCCCACTCCTCTGCTAAGCCCCCTCCCACCGGTGTCTGCTTTCTCCTCTGATTGTGCAGCTGCACACTTGTTTGGCTCCAAGAGCCATTTTTGTAGTGCACCGGCTAGTGTGGCACGACTCTGTAGAGCAGGTACTGACCTCGAGGGTTGGGTGCTCCTCGTCACCACAGCGTCCTGCTCCTTCGTGCAGGTAAGGCCTTCTTCCTTCTTCCCTGGCGACTTTTTTACTTCTTTTTTTCCAGTTGTTCTTACTTTCTCCTTCTTGGTAGCCATCTTCTTTCTCTTCTCTCTATCTTTATCTTCTATTTCTTGTACTCTATTTCGGTTATGCTTTGCTTTTTCCTAACATTTTTTCCTATTTTCCAGGAGAGGGCTGGTTTTCCCGACCGGCCACTACTCCATCACGTGACTCCTCAAATGTAATGGAATAATTGAGGTTATAATAGAACTGTGAAGTACTTATTCAATCCTTCAGTGCTGATTGGAACCAATTGTTCAATTTTGTTTGAGTCAGCCTTTTGTAAAGACTAAACAATTAAAGAAATCTCAGCAGAGTTTTCCCCCTTTAAGTAGTTACCCAGCTCTCTTTTGATGACACTGGCAATGAAGATTTTGCTCCCTTAAAAGCTTTTGGGTGGATTTTGTGGATTTTGGGCTGTTGATCATGAAAATCTCCTTAACATTTTCCTATCATGTACCATTTTTTTAGATATGACCTATTTCCTGTCATATTTTAATTCTACTTCAAGCATTCAAAACCAGGATGTGCAACACGTCATTGAAAATTCAGTTTCTGCATTTCCACTTGGAACTTCTTCCCTGCTGATCTTTGTGCAATCAGTGACGGACACCGTGAAAGGTTTCACTGGTACATTGCGACCATGAAAACGTAGCATCAGGCCAACTGGAATCCATCAATGCTGGCCGACTATTGTTGGACACTGACAGGAGAGGCATCAGATGCTGAGTACAAATGAAAATCAGCACCAAAAAATTTTTAGGTCAGTTGAACTAATGCATCGTGTCAACATCATTATGTAATTAAACCTGCTAAAATTTCTCCAACTTCCTACACGATACAGCAAATCTGAAATTATCTTTGTGTTCAGCTTGAAGTTATTTAACCTTGTGAAAAATTTGTTCATTGTTATTAATCCTGCTTCCACTGTCCTTCAATTAAAGCAAAACCAAGGATTAATTTCATCCTTGCAAAGTGTATTTTTTTAAATAAAAAGTCTGGAGATCTAAAAGGCTCTAAATCAATGTGAGTTTGTTCTCTTCAATCCAGAATGCCTTCTGTTATGATGAACGGTCACAAACTAGTAGGTTTTCTATAAACAAAGGTGAGGCCGTCAATAGTTTAACTGCAGAATGCACGCCATTGTTAGTTCTAGACTCCAGGGCAGTGACATGCTCAGTAAACCTTCTCTTCAGTTGATGTTCGCTGCGTGATAGGCTTGCACTAGACAAGACCTTTATAAGCAGGCAGACAGCACACAGAGCAGCTTTGTAAGTGCGTGTTTGAAGATGTAGCTGAAATATTTTGGTGCACCCACCCACACTGGAAGGGAGTTAATTTTAATGGTTTTTTTTAATTTAGACAGCACGGCCCACCAGCCAGTGCTACCCAATGAAACCCAATCGACCTACAACCTCCATATGTTTTGAAGGGTAGGAGGAAACTGGAATAGCCGGGAGGAAACACACGGAGATGCGGAAAGAATTTACAAACTCGTTATGGGCAGAGCTGGATTTGAACCCCAGTTGCTGGCGTTGTTGCGTTTACCACTACACTAACGGTGCCACCCTGGGTGTCATATTACTCACTTTCATCTGTCAGGGATCTCTCATTGCTCTCTCATTGCTCCCCTTCTGTGGTTTCTGCTCTCCAGCCACTTACTAAGACTTGCCATCTCGACGAAAGGCTTCAACTCAAAACATCACCAAGTCTCTGCACTCATCCAGCCCCTCACATCACTACAGATGCTGCTCAGCCCACTGCTGATGGTTTATTTGGCTCAGGATTTCAGCATCTACATTTCCCTGTGTTTCCTTCATCAAAAATGCAGTCTGATCTATCTCTAGATTGGGAGCTGGGGATGGGGGTGGGGATGGCCAGGTCTGAGCTGCGGCTTATGATGGGAGATGCTGCAGAAGATGCATTGGGCTCTGCAACCATTGTTATGCTGGTTGGGCTATCAGAGCTTATTGATTTTGTAGAGGTTAAAAGTAGAGAAGCATTGCAGAATGGTCCTCGAGTTGAGAAGGAAGAGGCAATGGACTGAGATTCAATTAAGGATCAACAAGGTTCGAAGTCGGTGTAAAATGGAGCAGGAATAATGCTTGTAAATGGAGAACATCAGGATCCTGAGGTCAGGAAATGTGGTCTGAGAAATGATAGGCTTGAGGGATTGGGAAATTGGGCATGGAGAAGGTTAGGGTTGAGATTGAAGTTGGTGGATGCATAGGAATCAATACCAAGAGGGGCTGAATTTGGGGAAAGGAGGAAAGGTAAGGGTTCAGAGAGGGGTCCAGGGTCAGAGCAATCAGGTTAGCCCAGGAATGTTCAGCTTCGGCCAATCCTGATCAAAATATCCCCAAGAAAGATTGGCAAAGGGAACTATGTGGGAAGCAATATCATCTCCTGCTCAAAGGTGCCTGGCCTAACCTACAGATTGATGCAAAACAAGCAAGAAATGGTCATGAATTTACTTAACAAGATAAAGTGTCAAATTTTCGATCACAAAACATTGAAAAGTATTTTGCTGTTGAATTTCTGGTCAGCATGCTTTCAATGTTAGCTACCATTCACATTTCTGCCTTGTTTGAAATCATCTCCCAAGCCATCACTGGGACTTATAATTTGAATTGAAGAATGCTCATGCTAAAACTTTTTTTTGTACTTGTTCCATCTTCCTATCATGGGAAACCTCTATACCAGTGGTTCTCAATCTTTTTCTTTCCATTCACATCCCACTTTAAGTAATCCCTATGCCATCAGTGCTCTGAGATTAGTAAGGGATTACTTAAAGTGGGATGTGGGTGGAAATAAAGTTTGAGAACCACTGTTTTAATCATCCCTCATTGACTCGTTATGTGCACGGTTTCATAACTCCAAAGGAAATGGGCCAATGACAATTTTTCTCAAGCAAAACATTTCAGTAACAATTGGGTCTGGAGCAGTGATTCTCAACCTTTCCTTCCCCACTCACATCCCACCTTAAGCAATCCCTTACTAATCACAGAGCACGAATGGCATAGGGATTACAAAATGGGATTTGAGTGGGAAGAAAAAGGTGAGAACCACTGCTCTATTCCTTCAACTGTGAGATATACTCTGTTTAGGATTGGAATGGTTCTCGTTGTTCATTACTAATTTAATCTAATTAAAGTTACTTAAGCACATTAGTAAGACCAGAGCTAGAAATGTCACCCTTTACATGAAAAATTGACCTAGATCAACTTGCCTCTGAGATATCCAATTTCTGTGGCATCATTCACCAAATTTACAAGGGACTCTCCTCTACCTCCAGGCCAATATACATCTTTCAATCAATATATCCAAAAAAAAAACAACCCTGGTCATTTTTCTTTATGATTTAAGTTTTAAATTTGATTTGCCCATCTCATCGTTACAGGTCAATGCTTCCATAACCAAGATTAATCTTGCAATCGGTTTCTGTGAACTTTTAACATGGATCCAAAATGGCACAACAGTGTGGTTGCTTTTCGCGAGCTATCTGCATTGCATAGGGAACTAGATCTTTCACCTTATCGCTATACATATGACACTGAGCAATTCAATTAAAAAAACCATTTATGAAAGAACCTTTTTTGTGCAGGTTGACTTTTGTGCATCCTACCTAGGGTATATTTTAATCAGGCTTCAATAAGTACATTTAAACCAAAGAAACAGAAGCCCTTCAAGCCTGCTCTGCTTGGTGGTCTCAACCTAACTTACCCAATCGCCCCTTCCATGCCTCTGGACTTCCCGCAGTTTAAATATCAATCAACTTCTGCTAGTCAATGACTCCACCTCCAGAGCTGTGAGACAGAGCGCAGTATTTCTCAACGTGTTTCCACAGGTTGTTATTGGCAGTGATGCAGCAAAGGTAATTATTACTAACATAATAAACGAGTGATATGCAAACAAATTTTTTTTTTAACTGCCAGAGGAGCTCCACGGGTCGAAACTAGAGTGTCTCTAATACACAAAACAAGGTTGTAAATTTGATGATAAAAATAAAACAAAGCTCCTTAAATCATTTTTCAACCAAAGCAAAAATTGTTGGTTAAGCTCACCAGCACTTATTAACTACTCCTCCTCCTCCTCTTTCAGTTCCCAATTTTTTTGGGGGGGAAGAAAGGAGTCCAGAACCAGAGGCCACAGTTTAAGATGAAGGGGTAGGCCATTTAGAACAGAGTTGAGGATTTGTGGAAGGCTGTGGTGGTCAAATCTCTGGATCCTTTTAAGATTTAAAGAGAGCTCTTAAAGATAGCAGATTCAAGGGATGTGGGGAGAAGGCAGAAGGGGAGTACTGATTGTGGATGATTAACCATGATCACAGGGAATGGTGGTGCTGGCTCAAAGGGCCAAATGGCCTACTCCTGCACCTATTGTCTATTGAAACATAGAAATCACAGCACGGTACAAGCCCTTCAGCCCTCGATGTGGCGGCGACCCATACATTTCTTTTTTTTTAAAGTACTAAACTCTCCCTACCCTGGGACCCGTCTGGGAGTCTCTTAAATGTCCCTCGTGTTTCAGCCTCCACCACCATCCCTGGCAAGTCATTTCAGGGACCCACAACTCTGAGTAAAAAATTACCCCTGATGTTTTCCCCCAAACTTCCCTCCCTTCACTTTGTACTCATGTCCTCTGGTGTATGTTATTCCTGCCCTGGGAAACAGGTGTTTGCTGTCTATGCCTCTCATAATCTTGTGGACCTCCATTAAGTCTCCTCTCATCCTTCTACATTCCAAAGTAAAAAGTCCCAGCCCTGCTAACCTTGCTTTCCAATCCAGGTAACATCCTGGTAAATCTCCTCTGCACCCTCTCCAGAGCTTCCACATTCTTCCTATAATGAGGTGACCAGAACTGAACTCAACACTAAGTGTGATCTCACCAGAGATTTGTAGAGTCGCAACATGACCTCTCTACTCTTGAACTCAATCCCCCTATTAATTAAGCCCAGCATCCCACAGGCCTTCTTAACTATCCTATCAACCTGTGTGGCAAGCTTGTGGATGCATGGATTTGGACCCCAAGGTCTCTCTGTTCATCCTTACTCTCAAGTAACTGAGCAGTAACCCTGTACTCAGCCTACTGGTTTGTCCTTCCCAAATGCATCACCTCACACTTAGCCGGATTGAACACCATCTGCCACTGTTCCACCCAATTTTGCATCTTTTCTATATCATTTTGTGACCTTCAACAACCTTCTTCAGTTCCACCTACAACTCCACCAAACTTTGTATCATCCACAAACTTACTTACCCATCCTTCCCCCTCTTCATCCAGGTCATTAATTTTTTTTTAAATCACCAAGAGCAGGAGTCCCAGACAGATCCTTATGGCACTCCACCAGTCACTGACCTCCAGGAAGAATACTTTCCTTCCACTACTACTCTTAGCTTTCTACCTGCAAGCCAATATTTTAATCTACACCAACAAGCTTCCATGTATCCCATGTCTCAAGATTTTCTGAACAAGTCTCTCACAGAGACCTTATAAAATGCCTTACTAAAATCCAAGTAGACCATGTCTATCACCTTACCTTCATCAATTTCTTTTTTTAAACCTTCTCAAAAAAAAACTCAATTAGATTCATGAAGTCCCCTTACAAAGCCATGCTGACTAGCCTTGAGGAGACTGTACTTCTCCAAATGCTCATAGAATCCTCTCCAATAATTTGCACACCACTGACGTAAGACTCACCGGTGAAGCAGTCAAGTTTAGTTAGATTCTCCCTATTACCTTTTTTAAACAAGATGGCAACATTTGCCATTCTCCTATTCTCTGGCACCTCCCCTGCAGCCAAAGAGGACTCACAGATCATGGCTACTGTCCCAACTATTTCTTCCCTCACTTTGCACAGCAACCTGGGATATATTGGATCCTGCCCAGGGGACTTATTAAGCTTATTGTTTTTAAAAAGAAGATCCAACATTGCCTCTTCCTTAACACCATCCAGCACACTGCCAAGTTCACCATGATCAAGGTCCTTTTCTATTGTGACCACCTCCAGGCACATGTTGCCTCCTTTATCCTTTAGTGGCAACACCTTTATTCTCATCATCCTTCTGTTCTTCACAGGTACATGGAACACCTTGGAATTCCCCTTCATCCTTTATGCCAAGGCCTTCTCATGCCCCCTTACAGGTTGTCAACAGTAAGTTAATAAATGTTTAAGGTCATGCATGGGCATAATAAGTTGAGAACAACTAAGGTAGAGAATTCCAAAGATTTTCCATCCTGAGAACACTGCAGCACAAAAAACAGGACCTTCTAGTCTATGCTGACCATGAGTGCAACCTGGTTTAAAAATAATTCTTCAACGGAAATGTGTGAACTCTTATTACACAATCATCCACCCCTAATTCTAGATACTCAAAGGTTTTGTAGATTTCCTCCTTTTAGATAAGGAATTGCTTCTTTTTTTTTTTGAAAAAAAATCTTCCTTCCCAAATGGATCACCTTGCGTGATCCCACATTATCCTCCATCTGCCAAATCCCTGCCCCCTCACACAACTTGTATCCCTTCACTATCCCTTTTGGCCCCAGTTCACCCATCTATTTTGCATCACCAGGAAACTTCGCTCCAAAACATTTGATCAAGCGCCTTAGGTTACAAAAGGTGTACAATCCAACATCCTTCCTCCTGTTATACTTATCCCTTGCATGGAAAGGAGCCCTGTTTGATGCAAGGCTGCTAATTAGAAACCTTGGCTTGAGCCGTTCAATGCAATCCATTTTATATAAATATTTCCACTCCAATAATTGCTTTTGTTCTGGTGAGGAGAACTCCTCAATTTTGCTGCAAATTTATAACCGGACAGAAATAGTAAATTGCCCCCGTTTCTCGGGGAGTCTTTATGCCCAAAATAAATCAAAAATCATATTTATAATCCGAAAACAGCAACAATGAAACACTAGCTTGTCAGTAGAACCTGGAGATGAACAATTCAAAGTAGATGCTCCAAAGGTCCCTGGTTATTTTCTTTCGATAATCTATAAATTCCACTGATTTAGGAACAATTGCATATTTCAAACGTTGTTACCATGAAGACAAACTCAGGAAGCAGACGTCTGAAACGGAATTTTTAATTATAGGGGGGGGGGGTGGGGGGGGGGCCGCCAAAAAAACCTCACATTCCTGTGATAGTGAACTCTTCGATGGTTCAAGTCCATCGCGCCCTGTCCCGTGTGCGCATCGATCCCTGAAACAGGGACTGGCCCAAGAGGAGTTTTCAAACCAGGGCCAACGGTGCAAGGATGGGGATCCAGTGTCAAGGGAACACGGCACCGGGAAACAAGCCCAGATCTCCCCCAACATCCACCAAAACCTTCTGCGAATTGAACAAGTCCCGACTACCCCAAGGGTCAACCTTTCCCTTCCTTGGCTCTTTCCATCATTTCTGCCTTCCAGTGTCCCAATCCGACCCCCTGCCCGTGTTGACAGCCGAGCTTCAGCAATCATCTCCACCGGGTCTTTGCATTCATCCTACCTGATACATTTCCAAGCCACGCCGGGAATATCTCGGGGAGGGGGTCGGAGGCTGAGATCCCCCCTTGCGAAGCCTGCATGGCTTTCATTCCGCCCCAAGATTGGGTCAGTCTCTTGAGCAGAAGAATCCCCATTGATCCTCTCTCTGCAGCTCTGTCGCGGGGCGCACATTTCCTTTCCCCGGCTGCGCGAAGACGCCCGGGCTGAACCCATCCCGCGGATTGCATCTGCTGTTGGAAGGAGACCTTCAGCGAGAGAGACGGAGGGACCTCGGGGTCCGGCCGCCAAGTCACAAGGGAACTGGATTCTTGTCCTTTTTATTTACAAAAAAAAAAGAAACTTCACGCCCAAATCTTGTTCTCTCAGCAAAGTTGAAGCGGATCCTGAAAGCAAACCCCAGACCATTTTAAAATCCAAACCTTCTCGAAACTAGTTGCGGAATCCTGTGGAAAAGATGTCAGTGGCGCAGAATGTACTAAAGTTCTCATCCCATGTCAGTTACACAGGGGGAAATCGCATTGAGCACACAAGCTCCTCAACTTTTCACCCTGCACTGATTATATCCAGGGGAAAAAAGAAGCCTCTTACCTTGGGTCAGAAATAAGGCGAATAAAATGCAGGGACCTCGCAGCGAACACATCCTCCATCCACTTGTGCTTTCTCTCCTGCTCTATTCCTTCCAGTTGCCGCTTCTCCTGGGTCCAGCCTGCGTTTTGGTGGTGTTGTTCTGCGAGGTTGCCTGTAGTATTATTGTACCTTCCGTCTCTCACAACCACACCGCCCCCATCCTCGTCCTGGCTGGAGATGGTTATTTTTCTCTCGTTGATCGCGGCGCAAAGTTAATTGCAAATCCGACTCAGCAGCCCGGGAAATTCAGCGGCAGGACTCCTGGGGACGCTGCAGGTCAGAACAAGGAGTTGGCTGGATGCCCCATGGGGGAGGAGGAGCGGGTGATGGATGGAGAGGGCCAAACTCAAGTGGGGAGGGAAGTGGGAGAGAGCGAACCAAGTCAGAGGGAAGGGTCAGGCCACCAAGGAACAGGACGAACCCCAGCAGAGGACGAGGCCGTGGCAACGCTCTGAAAATCAGACGGTTCAGGGGAACTTTGATAGGTAGAGAGAGTGGGAGGAAATTCATGCGGAGATGGAGATGAAGCACAAAAGTCTGCAGACACCGTGGATGAAGTCAAGAGACACAGTGCTGGAGAAACTCAGACAGTGGCTTCTGTACAGCAAAGATGAAGATTCAGAACCAACGGTTCGGGTTTGAGCCCGTCATCAGGGTCTGGGCAAAATGTGGGAGGCGCCCAGAAAGAAGCGTTTTGACTCCAGTGACAGAGTTTAGGTGGTGGGTGGAGGGAACGAAATAAAGCCACAAGCAGAAAGTAGTAAAGAAATAAAAATTAAATGAGAGGCAGAGAAATAAATTAATTAATAGATGGATGGGAGGGTGGACAAATAAATAGATAAATAAAATAAACCGAAAAACAGAGATAGAAATGGATAGATAGAGATCGATAGGTCGATAGAGAGAGAGAGAGAGATAGAGATAGGTAGATAGAGAGAGATAGAGATAGGTAGATAGAGAGAGCGAGAGATAGGTAGATAGAGAGAGAGATAGGTAGATAGAGAGAGAGAGATAGGTAGATAAAGAGAGATATAAAGATAGGTAGATAGAGATAGGTAGATATATATAGAAGAGATAGGTAGATAGAGATAGGTAGAGAGAGAGATATAGAGACAGGTGGATATAGAGAGAGATATATAGGTAGATAAGAGAGAGAGATTGAGATAGGTAGATAGATATATATATATATATATATATATATACAGAGAAAGGTAGATAGATAGAGAGAGAGATCAATAATAGATAGATGGGAGGGAGGGAGTATGAAAAGGCGGGACACGCTTGAGGGGCTCAGGTGACCCTCGTGGAGAGAGGGCCAGGCAATTCTCTGTACACACACACACACACACACACACACACGAGAAGGCAGGCGCTGGAATCTGGAGCAATGCCACCCGATCTGCCGGAGGAAGTCCAGCAGCAGCAAGTGGGAGAACAGTCGGATCCGTCCCCGCCCGGAGAGTTGACCCTTCCTTCTCTCCCGCAGACGCTGCTCGACCCGCCGAGTTCCTTTTTCTTTTGCTCCAGGTACTCCTCAGGCGGGATGGAAGAGGAGAGCAGCTCCTTCGGAACCTCTGCAGAGACCCTGGCACCTTGCAGTCTAGGCGAATCCAGCAGGGTGTGAAAAATGCAGAACTCGGGAAACCGGCGATCAAGAACGAGTCCAGTGAAAGTCGACCAAAAAAAAACCCCAATCTTTTAAAAAAGAAAGAGACTTTGGGTAAAAATTCGACCCAGCCCTTGTCAGAGCGAAGTTAACACGCAAAGATTTCCCCCAAAAACAAGCGAGATGGAAATGTTGGAAGGCAAAGAGATAATAAACTGGAGCGAGACAAACTACAGCCTTAAGAAATAAATAAGAGAAAATTGCAAATGATGGAGATTGGCCATTATGATTGATCGGAAGGGACTGATGGAAACATGTCCAACCAAAGATTGAATGTGTTTCCGCCCACACCACAAGCTTGAAACACTGCCGGACACAGCAGAGTTTCTCCGCGTGTTTGCTATGTTTTACAACGTGAAGGGGGTGTCTGTTTGGGCGCAAGAGGCTGGCCTTTTCCCTCCGGAAAGGGTACAGTGTCATCGGGTCCGGTGTCGGCGGTGCGCTCTGCGCCTTTCCCGGGGTGGCGCCTCGTCCACATGTTCCGATCGCCCCGCGACAGGGAGGATGTGGGAAAGGGACAGGAGGGATTTGCCAGCAGGTTGGCTGAATGAGAGACCTTGGGGTGGTCTAGAGCATTAGGGGCTGAGGGAGAATCCCATCATAGCAAACTCTGTCGTATCCTTCATGAAATTCTGAGAGGCGCGGATAGGGGAGACAAACAGAATCTTTTGTTCCCAGGATTTAAAAAAATGGCACGGATTTAAAACGGGGAGATGTGCAGGGCACCCTTTTTACATCGAAGCCAGGAACAGAGAGCTGGGGAAGCAGGTAGCATTTGAGAGGATGCAGGAAAAGTCCAGTTTATTGGCACCTGAGTGTCCAAGTGCAACTCGAGAAAACAGCGTTCTCCAGTCTCGGTGCAAAACATTCAGACACACAACCAGATATAAACACATACAGAGAGGGGAAATGTATCATTATGCAACTATCAGAGACCGTTTATTCAATGTTTGGCGGAGAAATCATAGATGGAAGGGTCTGTTTCTGCGCTCTACTGTTGGACGTTCTAATAGATGATTTAAGGGTAGGGATTGAAAGATCTGCTTGTGGCCAAATCTGTTAATTGTCCATGCATCTTCCTGACCTCAACACTTCAGTTTAACTCTCTGGTTTCAGTCCATTGCAAAGACCGTGAATTTAGTTGGCACACTTGCTCAACACGAGTGGTAAATTGGAAATTACACCTGAGGATTCTTCAGTGGGGTCAAGATATGAAGCTGAAATAAGCCAACATGTGAAATTCTACTGGTAGAGATGCCTTCTCATAGCCCCAGAGATGCAGGTTCAAACCTGACCACATTTGCTGCCTGTGTGGAGTTTGCATGTCCTCCCTGCAACTTCATGGGGTTTCCCTCCGATATTTTGGCTTCCTCCTGCATCCCAAAGGTGCGTGGGTTGGGAAGGTAATGACCACTGTAAATTTCCCCTCTTCTCTGGATAATTGGTACATCCTGTTGGGAATTGGGGGAGAAGAGGTTATATGGAGAAGTAGTGAGGAATGGGATCACTCTGTGAGCTGGGATGGGCATAATGGACTGAACTGACTCCCTTCTCTGTTGGAAGATCTACCATATCTGCTGGCATACAAGGCGGCCCTGAACTTTAAAAATACCATCCAAAAACCAGGGATCATCTTATATGCCAAGTATAAAATATGAACCTTAGCAGCGAAGTCTCAGTGCTCCCCCACAGGGTCCATCTGCCCAGTCTGACTGCCGTTGGCTCTGCGCAGGCTTTAAACAGCCTGTTAAAGGAACCAGCGGTGGTTTATTTTAAAATATGCTAATAAAATTTACTGGGTAATTTGCTTCTAAAATATTGTGAATTTGTATCTTAAATGTACCCCTATCAGCATGACTGGTCAGCAGTAAGTGCCAGACATGGGGCAGTCCTTATACAATGAGTATAGGTCAAACCCTACATTTTATGTGGAAACTCATATGTTGAAAATGTAAATGAATGAATGACTGGTTAGGAAAGTTCTCACAGGTAATAAGGGAAGGAGGAAGGTTCAAGGGGTTTGAGATGGAAGTTGTTAATAGTGCAACAGAGGTTCTCAACCATTTTCTCTCCACTCACAAACCACTTTAAGTAATCCCTAGGCCATCGGTGCTCTGTGATTAGTAAGGGATTGCTTAAGATGGTATGTGAGTGGGAAGGGAAGGTTGAGAATCACTGCGCTCGACCCATTTGTTACTGAAATATTTTGCTGGAGAAAAATTGTCATTGGCCCATCTCCTTTGGAGTTATGAAACCGTGCACAACATAACAAGTCAATGAGGGACAATTAAAACAGTGATTTTCAAACTTTTTCTTTCTACCTACATACCACCTTAAGCAATCCCTTACTAATCACAGAGCTCCTCTGGCATCGGGGATACTTAAAGTGGTGTGTGAGTGGAAAGAAAAGGTTGAGAACCACTCGTCTTCAGGCTGTGTTGAAGATCAGGCAAGTTTGAGAGGGAAGACAGAGGAGTTTGTTGAGCAGCAAAGAACCAGAGAGTAAGGCTGAAACCAAACCCCTGACATATTTACCACATTAATCTCAACGCAATTTAAATTTCTTAAGCCAGATCAGCTCATATACAAATTTATTCATTATGATCCAGATGCACTTCAAATTGTATCTAATTGCAAGATTATACATTTTAATTTGAATTTATTATAATTTAAATGCAAGATAATGTCTTTGTAACAAGATGCGGATTCAGAGGTACTAATTAAATCACTCAACTATTTTTCCTAATCAGTTCACTAAAGGGTAATGATAATGTTTGCAACATTTTTATGTCATAATAAAAACAGTTTCAATACATTTTCCAGAATAATATGATTAATTGCAACTAATTCTTTTAGTCTGTTCAATAATGGTTTCACCTCAAGGTCCAGTACTCCCTCCTTGTACTCTGGGTTATTGATGCCCTTCACAAAGCTCATTTATTGAAGCAAGGAAGATAGGTCATGAAACCATGCAATTTTGTTCCTTTTGGAACCATGATCCAAAGGTATTCACCTGACTAATGAACACCCCACAGCACAAGGACAACTTCTCCTCAGCCATCAGATTTCGGAATGGATGAACCACAGACGCTTCCTCACTCTCTCTTCTTTTTTGTTTAATTTTAAAAGTAATTTATAGCAATATTTGCACATAATGCAAGATTCAAGATTCCTTTATTGCTTATGTAAGACAGTGCGATATTACA
This sequence comes from Narcine bancroftii, assembly GCF_036971445.1. NCBI lineage: Eukaryota > Metazoa > Chordata > Chondrichthyes > Torpediniformes > Narcinidae > Narcine > Narcine bancroftii. Next base: position 80,985,765 of record NC_091474.1, read on the forward strand.
CAGAATTTGCTTTCATCTGCCGGAAGGCGGACAGATTTGGCATCGGCAGAAACTGTCTGAAGCGCCTCTTACAGTCAGAGAAAGAAAAGCAAAAGAGCGTCCCCTCAGAATGACTGAGTGGCTCAGCTCTGCGCTGCTGCAGCATCTGTAGGCACACAGAGTGTAGTCCAAACCATCGGCAGCCTAAGCTCCAGATCTAAAATGTTGATATGATTAGGAACCCTTCAGTGCCCTTGGCACCCACTCGCATGCCATTTCCAATACCTGGTACCCATTCTGCCAATCTGCAGCTGTCCACCACCTGGTGTGAATCCCTCAACCGCAGTCACCAGCTGCCGCAAAACAAGAAAGTTTATGACACGTTCATGACAATAAATTCTGATTCTCCTTCTTCTAAATTGTGCAGCCAATCGAGCTGCTGATTCCAGTGATCCTGACCACTTATGTTTTCAATGTAGAGTTTGCATGTTCTCTGTCTGACGGCAAGAGTTTCTTCCGGTCACTCTGATTTCTGTGAGTTGCCTGAAGACCTACAGATTGGTAGGTTAACTGGCTACTGTAAATCAGCCATAATGCTTTGGTGAGGGTACAATCTGGGGTGAATGTGGGGATTAAATGGGATCACTTGATGGCCATTTCGAAGCTTGACTGCATCACTGTGACACCCTGTAGTAACTTTATTGTCATTTATATGTCACAAAACTTGTTGTATTGTGGCAACATTACAGGGGCAAATATTACTGAAAATTACATTTAAACATGAATAAATTAATGCACAAAGGAGAGAAAGTGATGTAATGTCTGTGGTTTATTTTCCATTCGGAAATCTGATGGCCGAGTGGAAGAGTCTGACCTGGCCAGTTGCCTCAAAGTGTGGGTATGGTTGCTGCAGAGAAATGGATCAGAGGTCAATCCGCAGGACCATAAGTGCAGCAGAGAGGGTCACTGGAGTCTCCCTCCCACACTCCCCACCCATCAACATGATCATTGACTGAATAGGGTGCGCAAAATCGTTGAGGATCCCTTCCACCCTGCACACATCGTTCAGCTGCTCCTGTCAGGAAAGGATACAGGACTATCAGAGCCAACTCCACCAGGCTGTGGAACAGCTTCTTCCCACGGGCAGTGAGAATGCTGAATGACCAAAGGTACTGCTCACACTGACCATCCAAGACTCTCATATTCTTGGAACAATATTTATTTATTTGTATTTCTGAATACTTGTCCTGCATGTGTATTGTTTGTCATCATGTGTGATATGTCTGGTTGTGCGTCTGTGTGTTTTGCACCAAGGACCGGAGAACTTGTGCAATCAGATGATAATAAACTTGATTTGATTTAAAAGGCCTGTTTCTATGCAGCATAACTCTGAATGACAGGAGTGTGGGTATGACAACGGCTCTGTATACGCTTATCTTTGTGAGGTTTTTCAGTTGGTTGTTTTTCCAGACTCTTTTGTGTAGTCTTCCAAAGGCACTATTTGCTTTGGCGAGTCTGTTGTCTATCTCATTGTCAATCCTTGCATCTGATGAAATGGTGCAGCCGAGATAGGTAAACTGGTTGACCGTTTTGAGTTTTGTGTGCCTGATGGAGATGTGGGGGGGCTGGTAGTGATGGTGGGGAGCTGGCTGATGGAGGACCTCAGTTTTCTTCAGGCTGACTTCCAGGCCAAACATTTTGGCAGTTTCCGCAAAACACTCCTGTTCAGCTCCGAATCATGGGTCCTCTACCGGCATCACCTACGGCTCCTAGAACGCTTCCACCAGCGTTGTCTCCGCTCCATCCTCAACATTCATTGGAGCGCTTTCATCCCTAACGTCGAAGTAGTCGAGATGGCAGAGGTCGACAGCATTGAGTCCACGCTGCTGAAGATCCAGCTGCGCTGGGTGGGTCACGTCTCCAGAATGGAGGACCATCGCCTTCCCAAGATCGTGTTCTATGGCGAGCTCTCCACTGGCCACCGTGACAGAGGTGCACCAAAGAAAAGGTACAAGGACTGCCTAAAGAAATCTCTTGGTGCCTGCCACATTGACCACCGCCAGTGGACTGATCTTGCCTCAAACCGTGCATCTTGGCGCCTCACAGTTTGGCGGGCAGCAACCTCCTTTGAAGAAGACCGCAGAGCCCACCTCACTGACAAAAGGCAAAGGAGGAAAAACCCAACACCCAACCCCAACCAACCAATTTTTCCCTGCAACTGCTGCAACCGTGTCTGCCTGTCCCGCATTGGACCTGTCAGCCACAAACGAGCCTGCAGCTGACGTGGACATTTACCCCCTCCATAAATCTTCGTCCGCGAAGCAAGCCAAAGAAGAAGAAAAGAAAGAACTCTGAATGCAGGTTGATCTTTTTCCATGTCCCAACATTAGCCATTATTTTAATCCTAAGTATGTACATTTTATTGGCAATAACAAATGAGCAGAATTTACAGATTGCTGGAGAGAGAGAGGAGGTTGATAAATCATCTGATTCCAATCATTGGATTTTATTTGGTTTTATTGTAGCTATCAGACAATATTTACCTTAATCCAGCATCTAGCTAGATAATGATTATATTTGCTTTGACTCAAATCATAAATCTAGAGTAAATCTGTGCCAGCTTTAATTGGCTGAGAATGAACCGAAGAAAGGGAATATAAGAGAGATTTATTATACTCGTGCCTTAAAACCAGCAATCCATAACCAAAATCCATCACAATTAATTATTAATTTAAAAACCAGAGTATGGTCAGTGGAAGAAGGCGTGTGAGACAATCAGACAGCAATTTGACATTCACACAGAAGGTTCTCGGCTTCTCTTAAATCAAACTGAGTTTAAAACTAGTTTCAATGCTTCTGAAAATGGCCAAGGTCTGTTTACTAACATAAACTAACTTACAAAGTGGTAGCAGAAATCTACTGCAGCCTCCGTGTTTTAGATATATGGTTTTAAGGTAAATCCCTTCACCTGGGGACAAAATGGAGTCTGCAGATTGTAGTAATGCTGGAGGAGCTCAGCGCCTCACAGCTTCAAAGGGAAAGTAAAGAGAGTTACCGATGTTTGGGGCCCGAGCACTTTGTTTTGTGGCCATCGTTCAGGACCGGGTCAATCTGTAACTGAAACATCAGAGAGGAAATTTTACTCATCTGTTTAAAGACCTGAATTTAAAAGTTCCAGATTCAAGATTATTGTCATGTAATAAAATAGAAAATGTGATATTACACAAAATTTCCTTTTTACACACAGGCGGTGGGCTGTTGGTGACTTGAGGTGAGGAAACCACGCAGGCTGTGGGCTGCTAGAGATTACATTTACTCTACATGCAACGAGAATATTCTAAGCCATTAATCCTCCAAAATTCCATCACCCACCAACTTCCATCTCACCATCAATATCCTCTGCCTCAACACTTAGAAGCAAAACTATTCTGTTTTGTGAATTACCCTTATTTACATTTCTTGAGCATTATCCCCCAGCCTCTGCTCTGTGGAACTGTGCATTGCATCCTATTGACAGGCTAAACTTAGTCCACTCAGAAGTACTTTGGAAAACTTTTACTTGGTTTTAAAGGACATTCGAAATCCTTTTACAAACATAACTTATAGTTTGCCAATTTGAACAGCAATGTAAATTTAAAGTGAATGAAATAGACTCTTAAAACCGTGAATTGCTGAAGTTGCCCATCCCATTGCCACAGCCTTTTATTAAATCTCATCTAAAATAGTTCATAAAATGTCATTTTTATCATAAAACTCTTAGAATTTCAAAGTACCCTCTGCTCGTGAAGCAAAACCTGTTGAGGGGTAACTGTTGTCCATGGAGTGCTTATTTCTGAGGTCACTGATGAATCAGCTGGAAAGGAAGATCACAAGATGTTGGGGCAGAAGTAGGCCAATCATCCCATCAACTCTGCTCAGCCATTCTAATCATGAGCTGATCCATCCACCCATTCAGCCCCACTCACCAGCTTTCTCCCATTAACCCTTGATGCCCTGACTAATCAAACACCTGTCAGTCTCTGCCTTAAATACACCCAACGACCTCACTTCCACAGCCGCCTGTAGCAATAAGCGCCTCTGGACCATTGTTTTAAATTGATGCCCTTTTATCCTGAAAGGTATGCGTATGACTGCAATAAGGACCAGCTACCTGTTCCACCAGAGGGTTGGCTGCTGGAGAAGGACAAGCTGAGACCTTCCTACAGGAACCCTAAATGTATGCATAGTAAAATAGACCAGCAAACAGATAACTTGACCATCAAAGTAGAAAGAAACCACCCAAAACTAATTAATTACACAGCACTCTTTGCTGAAAGAAGTTGAGGAGCTCCTGGCTGTTTGCCTCTACGAATTATAAATGCTGCAAATGCAAAAGTTAAAAATCTGCAATAAACCTCTCGGCAGAAATATTCCTCTTTTTTAAGTTGAATCGCACTGATTTTTTTACATGCTGAGCACTGAATTCATCCATCCATTTTAGATATATATTTTTTGGTGTCCTAGGCCAAAGAAATCTTTTTACCATCTCAAATCCAATATCCCATATTGCGAGGAATAAAATACGAAAGACTGCAGACACCATGAATGAAGTTAAAAATACAATAGTGGAGAAACCCAGCAGGTCAAACCATGTACTTTTTGCAGCAAAGATAAAGGAACATAACCAATGTTTCGGGCTTGAGCCCTTCATCAAGATCTGAGCAAAATGTAGGCAGGCTTGCGGTCAAGTTTAGGGAATTGGAAGTAGTTGAAGTGATGGAGGGCATGTGAGGTATCACAAATGTAAGAAGGGAGGGATTGGACCAGGGGAGAAAATAGGCCACCATTTTGCTCATACCTTGGTTCTGTATCTTTATCTTTCTGTATAAAGTTCAGTTTGACCTGCTGAGTTTCTCCAGCATTGCATTTTTAATCTCATATTGAGAACCATTTATGAAATTTAAATCACATATTTGTCCTGTGCTCTTTCCCATCCTTTCTCCCAGCCATTCTCAACCCTTATTTTGCCTGTGACCCCCTTAGGACACTGCTCAGTTTATGGACCCCCTTCCCTGTGAAGCAGTCAAGTTTAGTTAGTTTCTTCCATACCTCTCTCTAACTGACTACATAAAAGGCATAACAAAATCTTATGATTTCAGTTTATTGCACCCATTGAGAATGGCCGCTTTAGCCTCTCTGAGTGAGCTCTCAAAGGGTATAACCACAGTGGAATATTTTTGACATTTTTGTATCACTAAGGTGAAAGGCAAACTCTATCATGTCTTTAAATGGTTTCCTTTAGGGTGGCCAGATGTCTGGGTTTAGGCCAGATACTCCAGCTTTTGAGCCTTCTGTCCTCCGTCCGGCGCCACCTCGAGCCGGATGTTAATTTGTCCTCATTTGGGGGGTGTAGGCCCTACACCCCCTCAATGGAGGACAAATTAAAGGGCAGAAAGGGCACTTACCTTGTTTCTTCTCGCACATACACAATGAGAGGGAAGTGTGACGGCGGCGGACCACCCCAACCCCAAGAGAGTTTCTGACGCTGACCCCGCACACCCTCCGTTTCGGTAAGTTGGAATTCACCACCCCTAGTTTCCTTACATTGACTGAAGAGAGGCTTCACCCCCACAAAATGGCAGAATGAAGACCAAAAACTAAAAATTGCTGAAACGACTACTACAGACGCACCGTGGAAAGTCGACCGACTCGTTGCATCACAGCCTGCTTTGGGAAGTCAAAAGGCCAGGAACGCAGAATATGGTAGAAAGTAACAAACATAGCTCAGACCTCCAAGTCAGCGAAGACACCTTTGTGAAGTGATACCTCAAGAAGGCAGCCAACATCATAAGAAACCCCATCACCCCAGTCACGGCCTCTTCTCACTCCACCCTTGGGGCAGAAACCTGAAGACCAGCACCTCCAGTTTCAAGAACAGTTCCCCCCCCCCCCCACAACAGGTTCTTGAACCTGTCCTTATTCCACTAATCATGGATTGTTCTGACATCACAAAAGGTCTGTTTGCACTCTTGCAAAAGTCTTGTTTTTGCACGAGGATAACTGTGAATATTTATCATCGACATTTTATATTTATTGTCTAATTTTAATTCAATTCCATATATTATTGTCGTTTTTTTCTTCCAAAGTACCTGTTTGGTTAGAGCAAGTAATTTCAGTGCCATATATACAAAGCTCCCCACCATGACTACCAGCCCCCCCACATCTCCATCGGGCACACAAAACTCAAAACGGTCAACCAGTTTACCTATCTCGGCTGCACCATTTCATCAGATGCAGGGATCGACAATGAGATAGACAACAGACTCGCCAAGGCAAATAGCGCCTTTGGAAGACTACACAAAAGAGTCTGGAAAGACAACCAACTGAAAAATCTCACAAAGATAAGCGTATACAGAGCCGTTGTCATACCCACACTCCTGTTCGGCTCCGAATCATGGGTCCTCTACCGGCACCACCTACGGCTCCTAGAACGCTTCCACCAGCGTTGTCTCCGCTCCATCCTCAACATCCATTGGAGCGCTTTCATCCCTAACGTTGAAGTACTCGAGATGGCAGAGCTCGACAGCATCGAGTCCACGCTGCTGAAGATCCAGCTGCGCTGGATGGGTCACATCTCCAGAATGGAGGACCATCGCCTTCCCAAGATCGTGTTATATGGCGAGCTCTCCACTGGCCACCGTGACAGAGGTGCACCAAAGAAAAGGTACAAGGACTGCCTAGAGAAATCTCTTGGTGCCTGCCACATTGACCACCGCCAGTGGGCTGATAACGCCTCAAACCGTGCATCTTGGCGCCTCACAGTTTGGCGGGCAGCAACCTCCTTTGAAGAAGACCGCAGAGCCCACCTCACTGACAAAAGGCAAAGGAGGAAAAACCCAACACCCAACCCCAACCAACCAATTTTCCCCTGCAACCGCTGCAACCGTGTCTGCCTGTCCCGCATCGGACTTGTCAGCCACAAACGAGCCTGCAGCTGACGTGGACTTTTTACCCCCTCCATAAATCTTCGTCCGCGAAGCCAAGCCAAAGAAGGTGACAATAAACTCATTATTATGATCAATGCTCAATAAATGTTTGCTGTTCATCAACAAGGAGCGAGCTTTGTTGTTCCATGAGGAAACAAATTTGAAGTCATGGTCCCAGTACTGACCTAGCTGTGTGCTTGTTCTAGGCCTGGATTAACTATCAGGCAAAATAAGCACATGCTAAGGGCATGCAGTGATTGGAGATTCGCTGGAGACGGGTTGTGCAGATGACTGGCTCCTCCCCCATCTACCCATATATAACCCAGGTTTCCTGCCTAAACCCAGAGCCACACCCTTTGTAAAAAGGTAATTAAAGCTTGTGTTCTCCCTCCAGTGGTGAGAGCTTTTCTTTGTGGTACAGGGCACCAGAGTGTTTTATCCAGTGCCAGATTTACTGTGGTACATCTAAATCAGGGTCCCACGAAAAGCCACCCCTCCATGATAAAAAATATCCATATATACAGGTTATATTTAGGCCATTCCAAAGGAGGACATGGTCATAGGTTACCATCTATATATAAGATTTAAACAGTATTGCAAAAACAACAAATGCAAACATACTGAAAAATATATGGCAACCTATGACCATGTCCTCCTTTGAAATGGCCACCCTAGTTATATTTAATACAGTTGTGGGGTCAGGCCTGGAAGAAAGCTGAGTTTTTGAACTATTATTTCACAACCCATTCAGCACTTATTGAGTCTAAATGTCTTGTCAGTTAGACAATGGAAGGATCAAGGGAGAACCATTGTTGGGCTGTGCTATGGGCATCAGTTGGCCGTAATCTGGCCCTCGCCTGTTTCCTACACCACTAGGATTATCAACCACCTAGAATTGTCTCTGAATCTCCCAAAGACTGCTGAAAGGAACCCGCAAGATAAATCAATGCCATTGTGTGTCATCAGGCTGCAAATTTAATCAGCTCAGTGGATAAACTAGATTGAATTGGAACTTCTGTCCAATGCATGCGCCAATGAAGCTGTACAATTGTCCTGAACGAGGTCACAATTGTTGGAGGAAGGTCTTGGCTTTTGCAGCAGAAGCTCACAGGTGAACACAATGCTTGATCCAAATAGCAGACCGAGTCTAGTGTCCCACTGGGATCAGCTCAGACTGCTCGGCTGCTGGATGGAGGCCAATCATTATCCCATCATGAGGCAGATTACATTTGGTGTAATAACGTCAAGAGCTGAAACCTGTCAGAATAGAGCTAAATAAAAGAGAAGAGAGGAGTAAAACACGAAAGTCTGCAGACACTGTGATTAAACTAAAAAACACAATACTGGAGAAACTCAGCAGGTCAAACAACTCTATACAGCAAAAATAAAGATACTTAACCAATGTTTTGGGCTTGATCCTTTCATCAAGGTACAGAAAAATGCCAACAGGCACCCAAACAATATATTATATTCTTCTTTTCTTTTCTTTGGCTGGCTTCGCGGACGAAGATTTATGGAGGGGGTTAATGTCCATGTCAGCTGCAGGCTCGTTTGTGGCTGACAAGTCCGATGCGGGACAGGCAGACACGGTTGCAGCGGTTGCAGGGGAAAATTGGTTGGTTGGGGTTGGGTGTTGGGTTTTTCCTCCTTTGCCTTTTGTCAGTGAGGTGGGCTCTGCGGTCTTCTTCAAAGGAGGTTGCTGCCCGCCAAACTGTGAGGCGCCAAGATGCACGGTTTGAGGCGATATCAGCCCACTGGCGGTGGTCAATGTGGCAGGCACCAAGAGATTTCTTTAGGCAGTCCTTGTACCTCTTCTTTGGTGCACCTCAGTCACGGTGGCCAGTGGAGAGCTCACCATATAACACGATCTTGGGAAGGCGATGGTCCTCCATTCTGGAGACGTGACCTACCCAGCGCAGTTGGATCTTCAGCAGCGTGGACTTGATGCTGTCGGCCTCTGCCATCTCGAGTACTTCGATGTTAGGGATGAAGGCGCTCCAATTAATGTTGAGGATGGAGCGGAGACAACGCTGGTGGAAGCGTTCTAGGAGCCGTAGGTGATGCCGGTAGAGGACCCATGATTCGGAGCCAAACAGGAGTGTGGGTATGACAACGGCTCTGCATACGCTTATCTTTGTGAGGTTTTTCAGTTGGTTGTTTTTCCAGACTCTTTTGTGTAGTCTTCCAAAGGCGCTATTTGCCTTGGCGAGTCTGTTGTCTATCTCGTTGTCGATCCTTGCATCTGATGAAATGGTGCAGCCGAGATAGGTAAACTGGTTGACCGTTTTGAGTTTTGTGTGCCCGATGGAGATGTGGGGGGGCTGGTAGTCATGGTGGGGAGCTGGCTGATGGAGGACCTCCGTTTTCTTCAGGCTGACTTCCAGGCCAAACATTTTGGCAGTTTCCGCAAAACAGGACGTCAAGCGCTGAAGAGCTAGCTCTGAATGGGCAACTAAAGCAGCATCGTCTGCAAAGAGTAGTTCACGGACAAGTTTCTCTTGTGTCTTGGTGTGAGCTTGCAGGCGCCTCAGATTGAAGAGACTGCCATCCGTGCGGTACCGGATGTAAACAGCGTCTTCATTGTTGAGGTCTTTCATGGCTTGGTTCAGCATCATGCTGAAGAAGATTGAAAATAGCGTTGGTGCGAGAACGCAGCCTTGCTTCACACAATTGTTAATGGAGAAGGGTTCAGAGAGCTCATTGCTGTATCTGACCTGACCTTGTTGGTTTTCGTGCAGTTGGATAACCATGTTGAGGAACTTTGGAGGGCATCCGATGCGCTCTAGTATTTGCCAAAGCCCTTTCCTGCTCACGGTGTCGAAGGCTTTGGTGAGGTCAACAAAGGTGATGTAAAGTCCTTTGTTTTGTTCTCTGCACTTTTCTTGGAGCTGTCTGAGGGCAAAGACCATGTCAGTAGTTCCTCTGTTTGCGCGAAAGCCGCACTGTGATTCTGGGAGAATATTCTCGGCGACACTAGGTATTATTCTATTTAGGAGAATCCTAGCGAAGATTTTGCCTGCAATGGAGAGCAGCGTGATTCCCCTGTAGTTTGAGCAGTCTGATTTCTCGCCTTTGTTTTTGTACAGGGTGATGATGGTGGCATCACGAAGGTCCTGAGGCAGTTTTCCTTGGTCCCAACAAAGCTTGAAAAACTCATGCAGTTTGACTTGCAGAGTTTTGCCGCCAGCCTTCCAGACCTCTGGGGGGATTCCATCCATACCTGCTGCTTTGCCACTTTTCAGTTGTTCAATTGTCTTATATGTCTCATCCTGGGTGATGACCTCATCCAGCTCTAGCCTTAGGGGCTGTTGAGGGAGCTGGTGCAGGGTGGAATCTTGGACTGAGCGGTTGGCACTGAAAAGAGATTGGAAGTGTTCTGACCATTGGTTGAGGATGGAGATCTTGTCGCTGAGGAGGACTTTGCCATCTGAGCTGCGCAGCGGGCTTTGGACTTGGGGTGAGGGGCCGTACACAGCCTCTAGAGCCTCGTAGAAACCCCTGAAGTCGCCAATGTCCGCGCTGAGCTGGGTTCGGTTGGCGAGGCTAGTCCACCACTCATTTTGGATCTCCCGGAGTTTGCGCTGAAGATGGCTGCATCCGCGACGGAAGGCTTGTTTCTTCTCTGGACAGGACGGCTTTGTAAGGTGAGCCTGGTGGGCAGCTCGCTTCTTTGCCAGCAGCTCCTGGATTTCCTGGCTGTTTTCGTCGAACCAGTCCTTGTTTTTCCTGGAGGAGAAGCCCAGTACCTCTTCAGTGGATTGCAGTATGGTAGTCTTCAGCTGATCCCAGAGGGTTTCAGGGGATGGGTCCGTGAGGCGGATTGCATCGTTGAGCTTTGCTTTGAGGTTTGCCTGGAAGTTTCCTCTCAATTTGTCTGACTGCAGGTTTCCAACATTGAACCTCTTTCTGGGGGATTTACTGTTCCTGGGCTTTGCCTTGAAGTGAAGGTTGAGCTTGCAGCGAATCAGCCGGTGGTCAGTGTGGCATTCCGCGCTGGGCATGACCCTGGTGTGGAGCACATCTCGTTTGTCACTTTCTCGCACCAGGATGTAGTCCAGGAGGTGCCAGTGTTTGGATCGGGGATGCATCCAGGTAGTCTTCAGGCTGTCCCTCTGCTGAAAAAGGGTGTTTGTAATGACAAGCCGCTGTTCTGCGCAGAGCTCCAACAGGAGGCGCCCATTGTTGTTGCACTTGCCGACGCCATGCTTGCCCAGGATTTCTGGCCAGGTTTCTGAGTCTTTGCCGACGCGAGCGTTGAAGTCGCCAAGGATGACAACCTTGTCGGCTGTAGGGGTGCGTTGGATGACGTTGCGCAGGTCAGTGTAGAACTTGTCCTTTTCTGCTGGTTCCGCCTGGAGGGTTGGAGCATAGACACTGATGAGGGTGATGCGACGCTTGTTTTGAAGGGGGAGTCGCATGGACATGATTCGGTCCGCGTGGCCTGTCGGAAGGTTTTCGAGTTTGGAGGCAATAAAGTTCTTGACCATGAAGCCTACACCAGATAGGTATCGTTCATCCAAAGGCTTGCCAGACCAGTAGAGTGTGTAGCCCGCGCCGCGTTCTTGGAGGCTGCCTACATCTGCCAGGCGGACTTCACTGAGAGCGGCTATGTCGATGTCAAGTCTGAGGAGTTCATGTGCAATGAGGGCAGACCGACATTCAGGTCGGTGGCTGTCAGCCTTGTCTAGCATGGTTCTGATGTTCCAGCATGCTAGCTTGAGTTTGTGAGCATCTTTTGAGGGGGAGGACATGGAGGGGGAAGACGTGGAGGGGGAGGACCTGGAGGGGGAGGACGTGGACCTGTCCTCAGGCCTGGGCAAAGGAGCTTTTAGGTGAAGTGCAGTGCGCGCAGTACTGGCCCCACCCTTTACACCCATGGTTCGTGTGCCGTGGCCAAGCAAGCTGGGACTAAACCTGCATAGGCGAAGGCCACTCTGATATAAAACCTATGACCCAAGGACCTCGCTGCCATGTCCCATATATTATATAGTACAGCAGAAAATGGTTTGGGCGCCTACCTACATTTTCCCCATACTTTGATGAAGGCCACGAGCCCAAAACGTTGGTTCTGTATCTTTATCTTTGCTCTTTAAAGGACACTGTTTGACCTGCTGAGTTTCTCCAGGATTATGTTTTTAGATCTAAACCTGGGATTTTTACTTGTCATGAAATTCCATGCATTCACTCCCTCTCCACCAAAATGACAATCTTTAATAAAATATGTGTCTTCTCTCTCTTGGTTCTCTTTGCTTTACAACCCTTTCGTTAAGGCTGGATGTACGTCAGGTGCTCTGCACTTGATCTGCAACCTATAAACACGTTCCAAAAAAAAAACCCACAATCCAAAAATATGTTCTTTTTTGTGATTCCTAGTTTTCTGAAGTTTTAACCTGGGAATCTCCATTGGCATTATCCACTCAAGGAGAATTCCATAGGAGAGTCCAGGAAACTGTTGTTAGAATTTCTGTCCAAATTCTAATCTGTCGGAATGACAGTGAAAATATAGTGGGGCAGATCAGATAACTGCCTGCTGGGGTCTTGTAGGGATCAGATGGCTCTCTATCAGATAAAGATTAGAGCCATATGCTGCCCACGGCTGATCAATATTCTCCTATAATACAGATCTGTCCTAAACTGTCACTCAACGGGGTCAGGCAGACAAAACTGCACAAAGCTCCAAAATGCATTTGCAAGCGTCTGCATTTGCTATTTAAAAAGTGGAACCACCAAAACATTTAGAAATTTTCTAAGGATGGCTTTGATAAATCAACTCCAGTTTCTACATGTCACTTTGCGGTAAAAGGCAGAAACCTCTTAAATAAAGGCTGCAGCCCACAAGCTTTTGGGACGTAAAGCTTCAGGAATTCTCCTAAGGCAGCTTTATTGTTAATGATTTTGGATAGATTCACATTTCCAGTGGAATCTTTGACCCCATCTAACCTCACAGTTATAGTGGCTGCTCAGATTCTAACCAATGAGTCAAGAAAAACAGGTAATTTCTGAAACCATTAAAAAGAAACAGAGGTACTTAAAAGATTAGTATTGATTTTCTCCTCTTATTTTGAAAATAAAAGCAACAACATTTAGGTGATTTCAATCATTCTATCCCAGTTTACAGTTACACACTGAGAGGGGCTAATATGTAATATTGGCAGCAGAAAGTGCAAGTCAGTGTTTGATGCGTGGCCTTAAACCTAGTGCGTTGTGTTAACAGGCTTGCAAAAGGGATACTGGTTTCCTACTGTTGGGGGCAATCCAATCAAAGGAGTTAGATTACAGCATAAACCACAAAAGTCAAGTAGTTTATGTTCATCATTTGACCCTAGAGTCAACTCCCCACCCCCAACTTTTCTTTGTAATTCGTTAAGAGGCTGCCAGTGTTAGAATAGGAATCAGAATTATTGTCGTAATCATGTCACAGATTTCAATTTTATGCGGCAGCTTCACAATATAAATATTGCTCTGAAGTTATGTTTAAAAATAAATGAATTAGTACACAAATCAGAGAAGGAAGGCAATGTCTGTGGTTCACGGTCCATGCAGACATCTGATGGCGGAGGGAAAGAAGTTGTCCTTGTGCCACTGAGTGCTCATCTTCAGGCTCCTGTTTCTCCTTCCCGATGGAAGCGGTGTGAAGAGGGCACGGCCTGGGTGTAACATGAATAAAAGCTCTCGCGACTGGAAGGAGAACAAATGTTGTAATTAGCTTATAACTGAGGGTAGGGTCTGACAGAGGTCTTCAGAAGTGCTCAGGGTTTAGGCGGGCAACCAGGGTTATATATGGGTAGATGGGGGTGGAGTTGGGAGGTGGAGCCAGCCATCAGAAAAAACACACCACCAGTAAATCTTAGTTCGCTCCACTGGATGGTGGGGGTCCTTGGGAACAAAGGCTGCTTTCTTAAAACACTGTCTCTCATTGATGTCCTTGATGGAGTGCAGGTTTATAAGTACAGCAGAGGATGGTTCTCATAAAAATTTTCCTCATTGTTTCCTTTGATGTTTCTGTAATTTCAGTAAGTTCTTAATATTAACAGAGAAGGAGGATATTTTAACTGAATGTGGGGGAGTTCCTCTTGACCTTCTTGATGGTAGGAAGGAAAGGCGATGGAAATTTTAATATATTCCTTGATTCCTCAGTTTAAATATATATTTTGATATATTCTTCCCCACCATTGAGTGCTTGTCTTTAGGCTCCTGTACCACTTTCCCGATGGTAGCAGAGTGAAAAGGGCATGGCCTGGGTGGTGGGGGTCTTTAAGGATAGAGGCACACTTCACGTTGGTGTCCTCAATGAAGTCTGGTGCCCGCGATGTTGCAGGCTGGGTTAACAATCCACTGGAATGAATTCTTGTCCTGAGAGTTGGCACCTCTATACCAGGCAGTGATGCAATCAGCCAGAATGCTATCGTACTCCTCAATTCTTGCCTCTCCCCTTATCAGATCCAATTAACATCTTTTGTTGGTCTGTTCTCCTCCTACAGCCAACACTGTCTCTATTCTGAGATTTATTTTTGCTCATTCCGCTTATTCCTTGAAGAAGGGCTCAGGCCCGAAATTTCAGCAATATTATCTTTGTCTTGCTGAAAGACCAGCTGAGTTCCTCCAGCATTTCAGTGTGTTTTTACTACAATAGATCCCTGATGCACTTCCTCCTTGGCGCCCATCCCATTTAGAGGTCAAGGCCAAAAATGTAGTCTCACCAACATCCTATATTATTGCAATAAAAAGAAATTGTTGGAAACACACGTCTGTGGGAAGAGAAACGGTTGGCGGAGCAGTTAGCACAACACTATCACAGCGGCAGCGATCGGGACCGGAGTTCGAATCTCACAGTGTCTGTAAGGAACTTGTACTATCTCCCCATGTCTGTGTGGGTTTCCTCCATGGGCTCTGGTTTCCTCCTACTCTTCAAATCGTCCTGTGGGTTGTAGGTTAATTGGGCAGCATGAGCTCAGGCCAAAATGGCCTTTTAGCGTGCTGTATGTCTAAAAAAATTGCTGGTACCGTAATTCAGTCTCAGACCTGAAACATAAGCACTGTTTCGGTTTCTACAGATGCTTCCTGACCTGATTATTTTCAGCATTTTACAAATGTTTATTTCATATTTCCACCATCTTTTGGCCTCTCGTAGTAGTGCCCTCCATTACTATTGTAATCCTGTGCAGAAATCCTCCTGTAATGAAGGCAACAATACCATTTGTCTTCCGAATTGTTCTTTTTCTTCTTTGGCTTGGCTTCGCGGACAAAGATTTATAGAGGGGGTAAATGTCCACGTCAGCTGCAGGCTCGTTTGTGGCTGACAAGTCCGATGCGGGACAGGCAGACATGGTTGCAGCGGGTGCAGGGGAAAATTGGTTGGTTGGGGTTGGGTGTTGGGTTTTTCCTCCTTTGCCTTTTGTCAGTGAGGTGGGCTCTGCGGTCTTCTTCAAAGGAGGTTGCTGCCCGCCGAACTGTGAGGCGCCAAGATGCACGATTTGAGGTGATATCAGCCCACCGGCAGGGGTCAATGTGGCAGGCACCAAGAGATTTCTTTAGGCAGTCCTTGTACCTCTTCTTTGGTGCACCTCTGTCACGGTGGCCAGTGGAGAGCTCGCCATATAACACGATCTTGGGAAGGCGATGGTCCTCCATTCTGGAGACATGACCCACCCAACGCAGCTGGATCTTCAGCAGCGTGGACTCGATGCTGTTGACCTCTGCCATCTCGAGTACTTCGAAGTTAGGGATGAAGGCGCTCCAATGAATGTTGAGGATGGAGCGGAGACAACGCTGGTGGAAGCGTTCTAGGAGCCGTAGGTGATGCCGGTAGAGGACCCATGATTCGGAGCCGAACAGGAGTGTGGGTATGACAATGGCTCTGTATACGCTTATCTTTGTGAGGTTTTTCAGTTGGTTGTTTTTCCAGACTCTTTTGTGTAGTCTTCCAAAGGCGCTATTTGCCTTGGCGAGTCTGTTGTCTATCTCGTTGTCGATCCTTGCATCTGATGAAATGGTGCAGCCGAGATAGGTAAACTGGTTGACCGTCTGGAGTTTTGTGTGCCCGATGTAGATGTGGGGGGGCTGGTAGTCATAGTGGGGAGTTGGCTGATGGAGGACCTCCGTTTTCTTCAGGCTGACTTCCAGGCCAAACATTTTGGCAGTTTCCGCAAAACAGGACGTCAAGCACTGAAGAGCTGGCTCTGAATGGGCAACTAAAGCGGCATCGTCTGCAAAGAGTAGTTCACGAACAAGTTTCTCTTGTGTCTTAGTGTGAGCTTGCAGGCGCCTCAGATTGAAGAGACTGCCATCCGTGCGGTACCGAATGTAAACAGCGTCAATCAAAGGCTTGTTGATCCAAACCAAGGCTTTTATTACATGTAGGCGTATCACATGTAGGTCGATCAATCCAGAATGACCTAGTCTGGCTAGGAGCAACCCTTTAAGACCTACCAGTAGGTGTGGCTACACTCTCAGCCAAACACAGTCATCCTACACTACAATCTGTACATATACCCAAGGGTGATAGAATCTGTACTATCACATGAATTTCAAGCCATACCTGTGTGTTGGCTCTTCACTGTACATGTACATGTGACAAGAACCAATTCAACTCAGTTCAAAACTCCAATCCTTCTCAGCATGAATTGGCAGCTTCAACCATGAATCCTTGGCATGGATTTTATATCATAGCCTGGAGACAAGAGCATTCCCGAGTCAAACCAATGGTTGAGGTTTCAGAAGATTAGATAATGATTCACTAATTATTTTGCATTATTAACAAGTTTAGAAGCAGAACATTTGGATATAAGAAGCAGGGGAGACAAACTGGCTACAAGTGGAATAATCCTCAGAACGGTAAAGAGTTTGATATTCGAGCAACCTTCTCGAGCTAAATGATTCAAGGGCAGGAATATTACAGAAGTATCCTCCCGACTCTGCACAAAAAAATTCCCGTTGATGTCTTTCAACATTTTGAAGGGGAATGAATGGGAAGTTTGTTATGCCTTTTGAAATATTATACAGATATCCAAATTTGACAATTAGAAAGGACATCACAGGTTAAAGGTTGATGCAGTTATCTGCCAATCTACTATTATATGAACACACTATTTTTGTAGCTCTTCAAAGCTTCATGCTGTGTTTGAAATCAGAATATTTTGTGTGCTCGACCTTGTCACGCTGTCCACATGGTTAGCGCAACACAGTGACCCTGGCACTCTGGTTTCCTCCCACCCTTCAAAACGTACGGCGAAATGGGTTATTTGGTCAGCACAGGGTCATGATGATGGCATCACGAAGGTCCTGAGGCAGCTTTCCTTGGTCCCAGCAAAACATGAAAAACTCATGCAGTTTGGTATGCAGAGTTTTGCCGCCAGCCTTCCAGACCTCTGGGTGGGGGGGGGGGGGGATTCCATCCATACCTGCTGCTTTGCCACTTTTCAGTTGTTCAATTGCCTTATATGTCTCTTCCCGGGTAAGGACCTCATCCAGCTCTAGACTCAAGGGTTGTTGAGGGAGCTGCAGCAGGGCAGATTCTTGGACTGAGCGGTTGGCACTGAAAAGGGATTGGAAGTGTTCTGACCATCGATTGAGGATGGAGATCTTGTCGCTGAGGAGGACTTCGCTGTCTGGCTTTGAATTTGGGGTGAGGGGCCGTACACAGCCTTTAGTGTCTCATAAAAACCCCTGAAGTCGCCAATGTCGACGCTAAGCTGGGTTCGTTTGGTGAGGCTAGTCCACCACTCATTTTGGATCTCCCGGAGTTTGCGCTGAAGATGGCTGCATGCGAGACGGAAGGTTCGTTTTTTTTCTCTGGCCAGGAAGGCTTTGCAAGGTGAGCCTGGTGGGCAGATCGCTTCTTTGCCAGCAGCTCCTGGATTTCCTGGTTGTTTTCATCAAACCAGTCCTTGTTTTTCCTGGAGGAGAAGCCCAGTACCTCTTCAGTGGATTGCAGTATGGCCGTTTTCAGCTGATCCCAGAGGGTTTCAGGAGTCGTGTCCGTGAGGCAGTTTGCATTCTCGAGCTTTGCTTGGAGGTTTTCCTGGAAGTTTCCTCTCACTTCATCTGACTGCAAGTTTCCAACATTGAACCTCTTTCTGGGGGCTCCACTGTTCTTGAACTTTGGCTTGAAGTGAAGGTTGAGCTTTCAGTGAACAAGCTGGTGGTCAGCATGGCATTCCGCGCTGGGCATGACCCTGGTGTGGAGCACATCTCGTTTGTTTCTTCCTAGCACCAGGATGTAGTCCAGGAGGTGCCAGTGTTTGGATCGGGGATGCATCCAGGTAGACTTCAGGCTGTCTCTCTGCTGGAAAAGGGTGTTTGTAATGACAAGCCGCTGTTCTGCGCAGAGCTCCGACAGGAGGCGCCCATTGTCATTGCACTTGCTGACACCATGCTTGCCAAGGATTGCTGGCCAGGTTTCTGAATCTTTGCCAACGGGAGCGTTGAAGTCGCCAAGGATGACAACCTTGTCGGCTGTAGGGGTGCGTTGGATGAGGTTGCGCAGATCAGTGTAGAACTTGTCCTTTTCTGCTGGTTCCACCTGAAGGGTTGGAGCATAGACACTGATGAGGGTGATGCGTCGCTTGTTTTAAAGGTGTGTTGCATGGACATGATCCGGTCAGAGTGGCCTGTCGGGAGGTTTTCGAGTTTGGAGGCAATGGAGTTCTTGACCATGAAGCCAACCCCAGATAGGTGTCGTTCAGCCTGAGGCTTGTCAGACTAGTAGAGTGTGTAGCCCGCGCCGTGTTCTTGGAGGCTGCCTACATCTGCAAGGCAGACTTTGCTGAGAGCGCCTATGTTGATGTTGAGTCTGAGGAGTTCATGTGTGATGAGAGCAGACCGACGTTCAGGTCGGTGGCTGTCAGCTTTGTCTAGCATGGTTCTGATGTTCCAGCATGCTTGCTTGAGTTTGTGTGCATCTTTTGAGGGGGAGGACGTGGACATGTCCTCAGACCTGCGTAAAGGAGCTTTTAGGTGGAGTGCAGTGTGCACAGTACTGGCCCCAACCTTTACACCCATGGTTCGTGTGCCATGGCCAAGCAAGCTGGGACGTGGCAGCGAGGTCCTTGGGCCGTAGGTTTTATATCGGAGTGTCCTTCTCCTATGCAGGTTGCTTAACCAGGCTGAAGAGGCCTGCCTCCTCTTTTAGGTCGAACCATATCTCTATTAAATCCACCAAGCTGACAACTGATTGGATCCACATCTTGTCTTATATAGATCTTCCATCCCAGGGTTAAAACATCATGTTTCAACACATCTTACTAGGGCCTTTGGTCAGTCACGGTAGCTGAAACCATAGTGAAAATGGGAAGATTACTGTATATACCATGTAATAATCGACTCCCCCCACTCCCCCCACCCCACTCTTTTAGACCTATACTAATGTCGACCCCTGCCCCATTTTTGGCCCCAACTGCTCACTCATCTGAGCTCCCAACACCCTGATTGCGGAGCCTCGCCCTGGCCGCCCGAACACCAGAGCTCCTGACACCCCAGCCACAGACTCTTTCCTCGGCCCCAGCCACATGCCCATCTGAGCTCCCATCTTGAACAACGTAGATACGTAAATAGTCCCCCAAAAAAGTTGACCCAAAATATTGGTCCCCAAAACTTGACTATTATGGTATATATGGTACTTTTGGATTTCTGTGTGAATTTTAGCCCCTCAAAAGTAAGACCCATGTAAAGGTCGATGCCACCCCCCCACCCCCTCCCCCAATATGACCCAAAAAGCTGGTCCAAATATCTCAACTATTATACAAGTATATACAGTCTGTATAAAATTCTAAATAAAAATCAAAAATCTGAAATTAAAAAACAAAATGCCAGAAAAATTAGCAAGTCAGGTCAAAAGAGATACAGAATGAAAGTTGCAAGCCGAGACTCTTCATCAGAACTGGTAAAAATGTCCCCTTGTCAATTCCAACCCAGCCCTATCTTCTCAGCACCTTAAAACAAATTTTTCTCTCCTGACACAGGGCCTCTGGCCTGAAGTGTTGATGGCATTTCTCTTTCCACAGATGCTGCCTGAGCTGCCAAAAACCTCCAGCAGTCCCTGTTTCTGCATGTCGAAAGAGGAATGCAGCAAGGTTTCTTACAGAGGCTGAGATGGATTCCAAATACCCATTCCCTTGCTGATCTGTGTCCATGGTCTCATGCACTGGGAGACAGAGACCACTCACAAAGTGGAGGAACAACACCTCATCTTCCATCTGGGCTCCCTCCAACCGGATGCCATTAACATCAACTTCTCTGGTTTCCATTAGCCAATCCCTCCATCTTTTCCTTGTCTTTTAAATTTTTAAAATTTAGGATTACGTACATAAGGCACGGTAACAGGCCATTTCAGCCCACATCCAATTTATCCCCATTAACCTACACCCACGGTACATCTTTGAACAGTGGGAGGAAATCAGAGCCCCTGGGGAAATCCCACATAGTCAAGGGGGAGAACGTACAAATTCCTTACAGACAACGCGAGATTCTAACCCCAGTCCTGACAATGTAAAGGTGTTGCGCTAACCCCTACACCAACCATGTCTTCTTTCCTCTGGGTCTCTCCCTCCCCTTTTCCCTCCATCTCCTTTCACAGAGCCAAAAACTACCCCTCCCCCTATCTATTCTTAACTCCTCTCCTCTCATCATAAACAACTTTTGATTGTTGGTCTGCTCTCCTTCCCCTCCTATTCTTCCACCAGCACCAGCTTTTCCATATAGTCCCCTTGCCTGCTTTCTGCTCACCCCTTGAGGAAGGTTATATCTCAATTCTACAGCTTTACCTCCTGTGGACACTGTGAGACCAGCTGAGTTCCTCCAGCATCTCTGTGTTTCTAACTCCAAAGATAAAGTGAAGGAGGTGCCAATAAAATTGATGGGAGCCATTGAAGTTGTGAATAAGGATATTTATAAAGTGGACGTGTCGAGTTAAAGTGGTTTCAGCAAAAAAAATTACAAAAGTCTGAAGCTAAGTGAATAACTGATGATGATAGATCAGAGTGAATGAAAAATAAAGATTAAAATAGAAACATGGTGAATAAAAATGTCTGGGCAAATAATCGTTCAAGATCAGAAGAACTCAACGAATGTGGAAGAGGTATTCCAAAATCAAAAGGATATTGATGAATTTGCAGATAAGGGCAAGCCCAAGATATACGGATGATGTCATCAAAGAAGAGCAAATGGTGACAGACAGAGGACCAAGGATGTAACCGCACCAACAAACCGATTCACAAAGCAAATCATACTGAAACTTGTTCTTACATCTGACTTGAAGTATATCAACGCTGACACCTTTACAGCACCAGCGATTGGGACCGGACTGGGGTTTGAATCCCATGCTGTCTGAAAGGAGTTTGTACATTCTCCCCGAGTCCGCATGGGTATTCCCCGGGGGCTCCGATTTCTTCCCATCCTCCAAAAATGTACTGGGGGTATAGGTCAATGGGGTGTAAATTGGGAGACAAGGGCTCATGGGCCAAAATGGGCTGTTACCATACTATATGTCTAAAAACAATAATGTTTTAAAATAAGTGACAGAACTTCTTCCATCCTGAACTGGAGCATCTGCATTAAGAGGATATTGAAGTAAATTGTTGATTGTGCATGTACATATAGTGAAAAGCTTTCTTTTGTGTCCCATCCAGGCCAAGTCAACCTGTATTTAAGCTCCCTTCCCTCCCTCACTTCTCTCCACTCTTTTCCTCTCCATTCACAGAGCCATCCCTCCTCCCCTGGTTTGCTGGTGTGCCCTCCCTCCCTTATCCACCTATTACATTCTGTCTTTGGGTCTGTGCTCCTCCCCTGACTCCCCCACCCCCATCATTTTGTTTGGGTGTCCTTATACCTTGATGAAGGACTGAAACATTGGTTATATATCTTTATCCTTGCTATATAAAGTACAGTGATTGGCCTGGTGAGTTTCTCCAGCATTGTGTTTTGAACTTAAGCACAACAGGCCATGCAATCAGAAAACAAAAGTACATTACAGGAAGTCAAAGAGGCAGGGAGTGGAGAAGAGTTCACTTCAAACAGTGTAAGGGCAAAGTTCAGATTCAAAGTTTAGCTTTATTGTCAGACATCACAAATAACCCTGAGATTCTTTTCCCTGTGGGTCAGAAAGAATTTCAACTTATCAGTAGTACAAAAATAAAACTGTACTCAAGAAAATATATGTATAGAAGTGAGAAATGTAAACAAGAAGGAAGTGCAAACAAACTGTGCAATACAGAGACCCAGTTCAGAGCCTTATAGCAGGAGAGAAACAGTCTTGAATCTGGAGCCTTGCACTTTCAAGCTCATGTACCTTCTGCCTGGAAGAAGTTGGGGGGGGGGGGGGGGAAGAGAAGTAATTGTGGCCAGGGTGGGACAGGTTCTTTGATATGTTCTGATCCAAGAGAGGCCTTACAGCAACAGAGACAAAGTGATGCTCAGAAAATGATTTCAGCTGGAGGTTGTGGTAGGTCAGAGGAAGGCAATTGGAACTTGAGAGATGTGAAGGGGTGTATAAATGTGAAATGAAGCCAGGCCAATAGATTAGATATGACTGATTTCAGCCTATTTTCATTGGATAACATTTGCACTTGAACTTCTTCCCTGCTGATCTTGGTGCAGTCAGTGACGAACACGGTGAAAGGTTTCACCTGGACACTGCCACCATGGAAAAGCGGGATCAGGGCAACTGGAATCCATCAATACTGCCCGACTATTGTTGGACACTGGCACAAGAGGCATACAAATGAAAATCAGCGGCAAAGCATTTTTAGGTCAGTTGAACTAATGCAATGTGTCAGTGTCATGATGCGATTAAATATACTAAATTCAATAAAAGTTTATTATTTCTCCAACTTGCTATGCATCGCGTAGGAAGTTTGGACGGCACGGTTGATGTAGTGGTTAACGCATCGCATTTACAGCGCCAGCAATCAGGATGAGGGGTTTCGAATCCTGTCTGTAAGGAGTTTGTACCTTCTCCCCGTATCTGTGTGGTTTTTCCCCGGGGGATCCAGGTTCCTCTTTCCTCTTAGGTTAATTGGGTGGCACAAACTCGTGCCGAAATGGCCTGTTACTGTGCTGAATGTCTAATTTTAAAATTATAAAAAGATAACAGCAAATCTGAAATTATATTTATGTTCAGCTTGAAGTTGACTATCCTAATCCCCATTTTTTTTTAGGAAGTAAACCTTTTGAAAAAAATTGTTCAGTGTCATTTTGGAAAAGCTCAAGGAATAGTATTTTGGAAAGAACTGAGTGTGGAAGAATGAGTGGGAAATGGGAAGCTTGAGAAAGAGTTCAACCTGTGTTTAGCTCTCAATATTTTGACAAGAATTCTCAAACACACGACTGTTTCCATGACTTATATATTCCTGACATTTCATAAGATTTGTAATATAATCTGTTTGAACAGTTTTAGCAACATGTTTGAGAAGTGCATGCAGTTACTGATGTTAAAGCCTCTGAACCATTCACCCCCTCCCCCAACCCCCGGCCCAAAGCAGCATTTGTTGTATCTTTAGTTAAATATCATATAACTGGTAACCTTTTCAACACCCTCTTGCCAACTGAAGTTAATGCAAATCAAGTATATCAACACCTTTTGAAAGGGTCCTGGAGAGAGGGTGAAATGAAAGGTTGTTTTTATTTATTTTAAAAATATTAAATTTAGGAACGCAGTGCGGTATTACAGAACAGGAACAGGTCCTTCTGGCCCATGAGCCCATGCCACCCAATGCCACCTAAATGACCTACAACCATGTTACATTTTGAACTGGAACACCTGGAGGAAACCCGTGCTGACTTGGGGAGAACATATTTACAAACAGCGCCGGAATTGAACCCAGATCACTGGAGCTGTCATAGCGCAGTACTAACCGCTATGCTAATCTTCCCACCTTAACTTGGGCTCATTATTGTATGGGAGTTTTTCTCTTTTTCCTCATTGCCTGGATTGGAAATCGGTGACAAAGGACTGGGGTAACATGAAAAAAAAATTGACGAGGAATCAGAATGAATGAATAACAAAGATTAAAGTAGAACAAAGGGAACTTGCAGAATGAAAATGTATGGAAAAAGTCATCATCCAGGATCAGTCGAACATAAGGAATGTGGAAGAGTTGATCTACAATCAAAGGGACAGATTGATAAATTTGCATATTTCAGGGATATGGTGATGTCATCAAGGGGACATAGCAACTGCAGCTCAATAAGTAACGGTTAACATCTCCTTCCAGCTTCTTCCTGACTGATGCTGGAGGGCATTGCAACTTTGATTCACAAATAACAACTCCAATTCCAGATTTGCAGACTGCATCAAACTCGACGAAGAGACTGTGGTCAAGTACATTCTTCATGCTACAGACACAATGTCTACGTTAGAAGTTAATTTCAGTGTTGATGGTGAGGTGGAGTATTTTGGTGGAAACATAGAGGTTTCAAGATTCAAAATACTTTTACAGTCATGAAATATTACACAAAATTGCATTTAGCCTGCCATAAGGCAGACATCAGGGGAAATTCTCCGGCACCCTTTACAGTCAGAGCAAAGGAAGCAAAAGAGAGTCCCTTCAGGCGCTTGGAGTATCCGTGGATTCACCTCCAGTGTTCCTGCAGCCACAGAGCCTTCAGTCCAAACCATGAGCAACCCAAGCTCCAGATACAAACCATCAGGAAGCCTTCAGTATCTGAAGCCCCTTAGGAGCCCTTCCTGGCCTCAGCACCCTCTTGCATCCCGGTCCCAATACCTGGTACCCCTTCAGCCAGTCTCAAACCAATCTGCAGCAGTCCACAACCAGGCGTGAGTCCTTTGACCGCAGATTGCCAGCAGCCTGCAGCTTGTGTGTTCTTCAGCCTCAGAGCCCCTCACTGGTCCATTGCCAAGGTCACCGTGCCGTAGGGTCAAAGCCATGTTCTGAACAAGATCCTTGGTAAGGGGCCAATATACCAAACCTGGCTTTGGATGGTGAGGGTCTTTCAGATATGTTAGTTCCAATCTAAGTAGGTCGAGAGGCAAAGAGATCAAGTGTCGTCAGATTCAGAAATCCCTAAGAGCTGAATAAAGGCAAATCAAGTACTGGGGTTCGTTTCAAGATCAAAAGTGAAAAGTAGCAAAGTTATTTCAAACATCGAGATGGATAGAGCATTGGCTGATCAGCAGGAAACAGAGAGTAGGAATAAAGCGATCCTATTCTGTTTGGCTACTGGCTACCAGTGGTGTTCCGCAGGGGTCAGTGTTGGGACCACTTCTTTTTACATTGTAGATAAATGATTTGGGTTATGGAATGGATGGCTTTGTGGCTGCATTTACAGACACCAAATAGGTGGTAGGGTGGGTGGTTCTAAGGAAGCTGAAAGGCTTCAGAGAGACTTGGAGAGATGAGGAGAATGGACAAAGAGGTGAAACACAATGTTGGAAAGTGTACGATCAAGCACTTTAATGGAAGAAATAGACGGGCAGGCTATTATTTAGAGGGGGAGAAAATTCAAAATTTGGAGGTTAAAGGGACTTGGGAGTCCTCGTGCAGGATACCCTAAAGGTTGAGTCGGTGGTGAAGAATGGGAATACAATGTTGGCATTAATTTGTGGAGGAATAGAATATAAAGTGCAGGGATGTAATGTTAAGACTCTATAAAGCACTGGTGAGACCTCACATGAAGACATGGAGAACTGTGTAGTTATGGGCACCATATTTGAAGAAAGATGAACCGGTGTTGGACAGGATTCAGAGAAGATTTACTCGACT
The DNA here is from genome assembly GCF_036971445.1 of Narcine bancroftii. Classification (NCBI taxonomy): domain Eukaryota; kingdom Metazoa; phylum Chordata; class Chondrichthyes; order Torpediniformes; family Narcinidae; genus Narcine; species Narcine bancroftii. Next base: position 81,011,425 of record NC_091474.1, read on the forward strand.
AATACCAGGAATTTTCATTCCTGGCCTTATATGAAGAATGTTTGTTGACTCTTGGACTGTGCTCGTTAGAGTACAGAAGGATAAGGGGGGACTCGTAGAAACATTTCAAATGTTGAATGGCCTGGACAGAGTAGATGTTGCAAAGATGTTTCCCACATTAGGGGAGACTAGGATGAGAGGGAACAACTTCAGGATAAAAGAGCGTCAACTTAAAACAGGGAAATGGAAGATGTCTTCAGTCAGAGAATTGTGAGACTGTGGAACTTGTCGCCACAGGTGGCTGCAGAAGCGAGGTCACTGGGTGCATTTAAGGCAGAGATTGACAGGTATTTGATTAGTCAGGGCATCAGAGTTACAGAGAGAAAGCCAGGGAGTGGGGCTGATGGATCAGCTCTGGATTAGAATGGTGGAACAGACTCAATGGGCCTACTTCGGCTCCTGTATCTTCCCTTCTTGTAATGTGGTGATCTGAAACTTTGGTTCATCCATGCCAAGTATTTCAACAGACTGCTAGAACCCAAAAGTGTTCAAGGTAATGTTAAAACCATCAGTTGTCACAAATGAGCAGAGGCACATTTATTCTGTGATTAAATGCAAAAATATCTGCTACTGGCCCTTTCAGGCACTTCAGCCATCATCCTGCTTACGTGGGATCTGGCAGCTGTTCAGAGGTCATACCTGGAAGCAGTGTACTCTCTCCTGGAGTTCAACTGGAAGTTTCAAGGAATTCAACAGGTCTAGTCAAAGAGCACTGTAGAATGCTGTTGAACCTTGTCTACATAGGCCTTTGACAATATTCCATATGGGAGATTAGTCAGGAATGTTTGTCAAGACATTGTTGCAATGCTCTGTGGGACATTTTAATTTACTGTCCCTGACGTATGACTATCATTGTAAAAGACAATTGCTAGTTTAATGGTTGGGGGGAAACTGAGTGTAATTACCTCATAATTGCCATCAAAATAGCCCTTAATAGCTGCAGACAGGGACATTGATTTCCAGAAAGAGAGCTGGTGCCAGAGCTCTGTCATTAAACATGGTTTACAAATATTTAGTTTTAGCACATACTTTAGAATTGAATATCACTGCAGTCATCAGATACATCTCCTCACTGTTCAAGGTATACACAGGAGTGCAAAACAAATGTCACTGAGTTTATCTGGCCGATTACTGTTAATCATTGCCCTGATGGACAGGGTGCATCATTGTATATTGACAAGCTATAAAAACCAGTAATACTCAAAGAGGGGCCTCATGAGAGAGACATGTTGAAGTAAAATTCACCGTCACTGAGTTTCCTTACTGAGGTGGATAGAATTTGCTGTGAAATGCCTATCAGGAAGTCAGGGGAACGTGACCCAGTCCTCATCGAGGACTCATTTGTGGAGACGATCAAGAACTTCAAATTCTTGGGCGTCAACATTTCCGAGGATCTGTCCTGGAGCCTCCACACTGATGCAATCATGAAAAAGGCTCGCCAATGGCTATACTTTGTGAGGTGTCTAAGGAGACTAAGTAAGTTGCTGGAGACTCTGCTAAACTTCTACAGGTGGACCGTGGAGAGCATTCTGGCTGGTTGCATCACTGTCTGGTTTGGAGGCACCAACTCTCAGGACAACTCCAGAGAGTTGTTAACTCGGCCTGCGACATTACGGGCACCAGACTTCACTCCATCGAGGACATCTACATGAGGCGGTGTCTTAAAAAAGCAGCCTCTGAGGATAGACCCCCACCAACTTTGCCAAGCTCTCTTCACTCTGCTACCATCGAGAAAAAGGTACAGGAGCCTAAAGACGAGCTCTCAGTGGCACAAGGACAGTTTCTTTCCCACTGCACTTAGATTCCTGAATGAACAATGAACGAAAGGCACTGCCTCATTTTTCGTGAACTATTATTTTAATTTTTATAGTAATGTTTTAAGATGGTTATAATATGACGCTGCCGCAAAACACCAAATTTCATGACAATAAATTGATTCCGATCTAATACTTTCCAGTCCAAATTTGTTGGCATGTCCCCATAAGAAAGAACACCAATGCCTCTGTTTTCTTAGAAGACTAATGCCTCTCAACAACTTATACAAGGTGCATCTTTGAGAGGCTATTTGCTGGATGCATCGCAGTGAGGTACAGATGCTGCTCGGCGCAAGGTTGGGAGAAGGTGGTGAATGCAACACAGAATATCACAACATCTACTCTGTCCAGGCCTTTCAACATTTGAAATGTTTCTACGAGTCCCCCCTCATCCTTCTGTACTCTAACGAACACAGTCCAACCTGGCTGAGGAACAGTGGGAACGCTGAACGACCAAAGGAACCACTCACACTAACCATCTGAGACTCTCATATTCACTAATATTTATTTGTATAGATGAAATACTTGTACTGTTTATCTGTACGTGTGTTATGTCTGGTTGTGTGTCTACGTGTTTTGCACCGAGGACCAGAGAGCGCTGTTTTGTACTTGTACAATCAGATGACAAGAAACTTGACTTGATGCATGCATCGTGTCAAGTATAAAGGCTGGATCTCCGAAGGTATGCCCAGTGAAATTTTCATAGTGAATCAATACAATCCACAAAATAGTCATTTTCTCATTCCACTACAGGTAAAATCAATTCACAACTGGATAACACAGAAAAACATTTATTTTGGCAACGAGAAAGGACATAATATTTCAGTGAACTGTTCCTCGAATTGCAGTTTGCAATTTGCATGTAGGCTAAATGTAGAAACTGGCTAGCCAATTAGTATGTTTATATTAATGTTAATGAAATCACTTCCTGAATAACCGCATGAGCTCGACTATAAAGAGATACTGAGCATGTTCACTTTAAATGATACACTTTCTAATGGCAACAGACAGACAGAAAATCATTTCCACAAGATATTCTCCTTCCTCATTAAACCTTCCACATTCCATCTGTTCTCATTTACCCCAAGTATTATGAATGATGATCTTGGTTGTCCGTCAGGCACTGGTATACGCTTCCTTTAGACTGATGAAATGCGGCTTGAGAAAGAAGCGACCATTTTCCACAGAGTAGACGCATTTATTTCATTGCCTTACAGATTTTGTTTGCTCCTAAATTTCGGGGCTGGGCTGGCACGTGCATATGATGTTCTCATGCCTTCCTTATACAGTTAATACCCCACTTTCCGAAAGTAGAGCGTCCCTATGAAGCCTTTTATAAGCCGAAATAGTGTAAAGCAAATACTATTGAAGGCTATTATCGTAAAAGTGAAAACCCTTTCAAATTTCTTTCGGATACCAAACACAAGTTTATTCCTAAAAGCAAATTTTCGTAAAGCAAGTGTTTGTAAAATACTGTACCTGTACCTTGAAGAAGGGTTCAGGCCTGGAATGTCGGTAATATATCTTAACCTTCTGTGGACTCTGTGAAACTGGCTGAATTCATCCAGAATTTCCTGTGTTTTTATTAGAGTTTACAGACTTTCATGTTTCACTATACACGATATTCAATACCAAATTTCCATAATGGGATGGGAGCAGGTTAAAAAGTGGAAGATAGAGTGAGAGGGAGCCCATGAAATTGATGAGAGATCACCATGCTGGTTGTCTCCCTTACAGTGGTCATTCCGCACAGCAGAAATCTGCCAAATGGTGAGCCCTCCTTCAATTACAAGAGCTAGAGTTTTTAGAACCCAATCCCTTGCTAAATTATCCTTTCTTGATTGCCAATCTCTTTTCAAATATGGGAAATTATTTGCCATAACAACGGCAACATAACTGGGTGCTTACATCTTGAGTTTCCTCCGTTTATAGATGTGCGTTCCAACCACATCTTCACTACTTCTCCTCCTCTACCTATAATGCGTGACTTTACAGCCATAACAATTTCAACTTCAATTTCCAATTTTCAGTATGTCACTTTTTTAAAATTTCTTCAGCTCTCACTGTCCCATTCACTCATATGCCTGCTGACCTAAATTGATCCATAATTAAGAAATAGTTAGATTTAAAAATTTTCATCCCTGCTTTGAATTTCTATCAACCGTCCACCCCGCCCCCCCCCCCCTCGCCCACCTCCATCATACGCCGCCTGCCCCCTCCCCAACTATCTTTGAAATCTCTGCATCCCTCTCATTTCGGTCACTTGATTATCCCTAACTTTTTTTATCTACTATGGTTGGTCATGTCTTCAGCTACCAATCTTCTAACTTCTGCAATTCAAATTCCTGGGTGTCAACATCTCTGTGGATCTGTCCTGGAGCCTCCATGTTGATGAAATCATGAAGAAGGCTCATCAGCGGTGATACTTTGTGAGGGGTTTGAGGAGATTTGCCATGTCATCAATGATTCAAAAACTTCTCCAGAGCATTCTGGCTGGTTGCATCACTGTCTGGTTATGGAGGTGCCAACACTCAGGACAAGAAAAAACTCCAGAGAGTTGTAAACATCATGGGCACTAGACTTCACTCCATCGAGGACATCTACAAGAGCTGGTGCAGCCTCAATCCTTAAGGAACCTCTACCACTCAGGGCATACCCTCTTCACTCTGCTACCAAGATACAGGAGCCTGAAGACAAGCACTCAGCGGCACAAGGACAGCTTCTTCCCCGCTGCCATCAGATTTCTGAGCGACCAATGAGCCACAGACACTGCCTTACTTTGTCTTTTCCTGGTATTTATTTATTTTTGTAAGGTGGTTTATATAAATATTTCCACTGTGACGCTGCCGCAAAACAACAAATTTTATGACACGTTCACGACAATTAATTCTGATTCTGATTCTCTCCTTTAACATCGCCACCATTCTTTCCTCCTTCAAATGCAGTCATTTAAAAGAAATTCAAATATCCCTGTAGTTTGTTGTCAAAATTTGCTTGACCACACCTTTGGAACATTTCACTACATTTATAAATACTGGCCATTATTTTCCCATTGCCTATTTCAAGAACGGTGTTAAAGAACCTACCTTTGGCACTATTATCACCCAGAGTTAAGTTCTTACCAGCTGACGGGGTAGAACTGCTTGAGCCAATTGGCTGAACCAGTCAAGACTGATAGCATCATGCAACTATATAATTTCCGGAAGGAGAGAAGCAGGTCACAAATAGAGTTCCCCAAATCTTAATGCATAGAAATATGAAACAACCAAAAAGCTGATAAACATGGACCCTGGGATGCCTAAAATGGTCTCGGGAGAAAGCAAAAGGAATTGGAAGGTAACTATTTTGTAGCTGTCTAACAAGAAAGGCTAAAGGTAGTCAAAGCTCTGACCAACTAATCACTTTAAAGGATGACGTCTGGACCTCTTCTGATTCAATTGATTGTTCACAGAACAAGTAAACAAATTTCATCAACACGTGGTTGAATTTCTAAGTAAAGTTTGTCTATTTAACCATGCTCTTGGGTACCAGTGACGTCAACCCACATTCAGGAGGGGAAGAGAGAGACAGTGTGAGAAAAAAGAGGGGGGGGGGCGGAAATGAGACAGCGTGCAAAAGAGACGTGAAGAGAGAGTGAGAGAGCAGGAGAGAGAAAATAAGAATGAGGGAGCCAGAGAGAGAGAGCGAGAGAGAGCAAAGGTGATAGTGAGGGAGAGAGAGGTAAACAACTCTTTAGAGGCAGCAACTCTCCTACAAGAATCAATGTTTCCTAATAGAATATTCACTGCAATAACAATATTTCCGTGGATGAGGGTCAAGAGGAGAAAGACAGTCTCTTTCGGATCACTGGAAATATGAGATCAGCCAGCATTTAAGTACATTAACTGTCACTGTCTGCCTCTCCAATCATAACCTGACCCTCTAATGACAACTGACATTGAAAGGAAATACATTGTTGCCCCGTGGCTGCCGCTCAGGTTTGTCAAGCGGCGGATAATCAATGAACAATACTACACATTGTGGTTTCCAACAGATGATGATGTATGCAAAATAATTTCAATCAAAAATAAAAATGAATAAACAACAAATATTAAGAATGATTATTTTAATGAGTTGATGTCCTTTAATCGTTGGCAGAGAGCCACCTTTATTTCCAATTCAATTAAAGTTCTGATCAATTGGCATCATTATTTTCTCATTTCAGTCCATCAAAGGGAAGCACAGTAATGTCGCTACTGATAAAATTCTATACTTAGATCCTCTGCATTTGTTGACATTACTGCGCTCCTGTTTCCTTCCCTCTCCACATCAATCTCCCTTTCCCTCACTCAATCCCAATACTCTCCCCCTCTCCATCACTCTCTCCCAATCCACCTTCTCCTCCTGCTCTGTCACCCATACACCCTCTCCCCTTTCTCCTTCCCATCAATCCCCCCCCCTTTCATTGCTCTAATCTAATCAATGCTCTCCCCGTCCATACCCATCACCCCTCTCATCTTCCCAGCTCTTTAACAATCCCATCCCCTTTCCTCACCCAATCCCAATCAATACTCTCCCCATCCATTCTCTCCTTACCCAACTCCCATTCCCTCTTCCCCATCTACACTCCCTGCTCTATTTCCCATCCATCTGCTCACTTTTCCCTTCTCCATCTCTTTCCTTTCTCTCACGCTATCCCCATCAATTCTCTCTCCATTGCCATCAATTCTCTCCTCTTTCTCCAACCCCATCAACCCTCTCCCCTTCCCCATCAATTCTCTCATCCCTCATAAATCCTCTTCCCATTTCCATCAATTCTTTCCCCTTCCCCATCAATCTTCTCCCTCCACTATTCTCCAATGAATTTCATCACCTGCACAATGAATCCTGAGATACTTTTCATGAACCATAAATTCACCCATTATAATAAACCAGATTTGACTGCTGCCTTACATCGCAGAACTGGTTTGACATCATGTCAGGAAAAGTGATTTCCATTTCATAATGGATGTTTTTGCTTTTGTTTTAGTTGATGATAGCAATCACTTAATACAAAAACTGCCAACTCACCACATAGTCCATTTGAAAGGAGACTACCTCTACATCTGGACAGGGTTGTACCTTGTTGATATTTTCCCTCTTGAGATTGGGCCAAAATACAAGCAGAAGCTAAACTCTTCACTGCCTGGGCCCTTGTTTAATGTTTGAACTTTATTTCAAGAATCAACTTTGTTATTGCAGATTTTGATTTGTCCAGGTCTCACACCCAAACATTTGTTTTTAAAAGTCTGAACAGATTCGGTCATATCTGTTCTCTGACAACCTGATGATACATTAACATACCTGATCCTAAAAATAGAACAATACAAAAGCTTTGTAGCTTTAATGGATTCCAGTTACCCTGATACCACTTTTCCAAGATCACCATGTCTTGGTGTACCCTTTCACCATGTTTGTTGCCAAGACCAGCAGAGAAGAAGTCCGTGTGAGCGCAGAAAATGAATTTTCAATGACATGTTGCACTTTGTGGTTTGTCTGCTTGAAGCACGTTAAAAATAGGACAGGAAATCACAAAAATAGGTGATATCCAAAAAGAATGGTACATGATAAGAAAGCTTTAAGGTGATTTTTGTGATCAGCTGCTCAAAATTCATAAGTACACCCAAATATATTCAGGAAGAAAAATCTTCATTGTCCAGAGTTATTGGCCTTCTTTCCTCTCTTCACCAATAGCCTCCTCCTTTTGCCCACCCAGATTTAGTCCAGAAGAAACTTGATTTTACAGTGGAAAACATTGGCTTAGGTTACAGCCCCATTGATGCACCACATGTAAGAGGCCAACGGTCCTAACAACGGTCATCACAATTACAAGTGATTGATTGGAATAACTGTCTGTTGAAGCATATTTACAGTGTATAGAAGTTTGTATTCACTATATATTTTGAGTCATAAACTATGGCTTGCGTTGTTGATATCCTCTTGGTTAATTGAATGTGAGTCTGCTTTCTATTGATTATAAGGTTAGAACAATTTGCTTCCCTATAGCTTGAGAGAAAATTAGCAAAGCTTACTTTTCTCAAGTACATGGAAAAACATAGAATGCAAAAATAATGACCTATTTCAGAATCAGAATCAGAATTTATTGTCAAGAACAAGTCATGAAATTTGTTATTTTGCGGCAGCATCTTTAGTGCAAACATTTATTTAAACCACTTTTATAGCAATACATTAAAAGAAAAACAAAATAGTTGATGAAAAGTAAGGCAGTGTCTTTGGTTCATTGATTAGTCAAGAATCTGATGGCAGCAGGGAAAAAGCTATCCTTGTGCCGCTGAGTGCTCGTCTTTCAGCTCCTGTACCTTTCTCCTGGGAGCAGAGTGAAAGGTGTGGTCTGGGTGGTGGGGGTCCTTGAGGATAAAGGCTGCTTTTTTAAGACACTGCCTCATGTAGATGTCTTCAATGAAGTGGAGTCTGGTGCCTGTGATGTTGCAGACTGAGTTAACAACCCTCAGGATTTTATTCTTGTCCTGAGAGTTGGTGCCTCCCTACCAGGCAGCGCTGCAACCAGCCAGAATTCTCTCCACAGTAAACCTGTGGAAGTTTTTGGTGACATACCAATCTCCTCAGACACCTCACAAAGTATAGCCGCTGGTAAGCCTTCTTCGTGATTGCATCAACATGGATCCTCAGAGATCTTGGCACCCATGAATTTAAAGTCCTTGTCCTTCTCCACTGAGCCCTCAATAAGGACTGGGTCACGTTCCCCAACTTCCTCCTTAAATCCAGAATTATCTCTTTGGTTTTGCTGATGTAAGCGCAAGGTTGTTGGTGTGACACCACTCAACAAGCTCATCTATCTCCCTCCCATACACTTCCTCATTGCCATTTTTGATTCTGCTGACAACTGTGGCATCGTCGGTAAACTTGTGGGCGGCATTGAACAATAGCTGCTATTGTACCTGATAATGTAGTGGTCACCTATCGTGTTTTGATTATAACTTGCCATAGCACTGAATGACAACGAGTGAACGGACGGCCAGGACTGGGTGGTAAGTCCGAGTTTGGTGCTTTGGGAGCTCGGATGGTGAACGACCGGGGACTGGTCAAGAGTCTGCAGTCGGGACATCAGGATTTTGGATGGGTGGGTGGCCGGGGTCAAAAATAGGGGGCTGACCTTTTCGAGGTATCGACTATTACACGCATATATTGTATATGGTACACATACCAAATATTTTAAATTGCAAGCCACACCCACTAACACTTCCATTGTGAGCAACGTACAATTCCTGTCTCAGCCAACACATTTCTACGAGTCACACATTATACATCAAAGAGCTGCAGTTTGGCCATCCCCATGCTAAACATCTACTTTGTTAAAATAAGCAACTCCAGTGGAATACATTAAACTTCTATTCAGAAAGAGATAATAAATATTCACAATTACAATAATGCAAGGTGGTGTTTAAGAGTGCAGACAGATCCTTTTGTGGTGATGGAGTAGTATATGATCACGTTTATAAGGTTTCAAGGTTTTAAAAAATTTAGACATACAGCAGTTATAGGCCCTTTCGGCCCATGAGCCTGTGCTGCCCCAAATACCACAATTAACCTACAATCCTGGTACATGGGAGGAAACCGGAGCATCCAGAGGAAACCCTCGCGGACATGGGGAGAACGTACAAACTCCTTACAGTGCCGGATTCTAAACCGGATCGCTGGTTCTGTAACAGCATTGCACTACACCAACTGTGTCACAATGAGTCATTGGGGAAAAAAAACTGCTCTTAAACCTAGAGTTGCTGGGCTTCAGGCTTCACCCCAAGGGTGATGGGGGTCTTTAATGATTTTTGCGGGCTTCTGAGGCAGCACCTTAAATAGATGTCTACAATGAATGGGAGGTCGGAGCTTGTGATAGACTTGGCTTTATCTGCTACCTTCTACATTCCTCGATTTACCAAACCAGGCCATGATGCAAACAGTCAGTTAACTCCACTCAGGAGAAGTTTGGACATGCCAAATCTCTTCAGAGAAAGTAGAGGCCTTAGTGTGCCTTTTTCATGGTTAATGTGCTGGCTCAAGGAGAGGTCCTCTGATATGTTGTTTCACAGGAACTCGGAGGTACCAACCCTCTCCACCTCCATCTCATGAATGCAGATGGATGCATGATCCCTTGATTTCCTCTTCCTAAAATCCACAATAAGCTTCTTCGTGTCTTTGTGTTGTTGAGAGCAAGATTGTTGTTCTGACAACACTCAACCAGGTTCTTGATCTCCATTCTGTATTCTGATTCAGCATTTCCCATCACGGATAGACCCCTACTTACGATATTCCGACATAAGATATTTCACAGTTACGATGGTTCTGTTCTCACATATTTTTGGCAAAATATCACTTTTTCGGGAAATCTCGTGCTTTTTCTGGCAAATCTCGTGTGTTTTTGCTTGATTTCGTTATGGTAATTTTGACACGATACAAACCCCAGGATCGAACCTCATTGTAAGTTGAAGTCTACCTGTCTTCGCCAACTTCAGTAATGCTATCAGCGAATTTATAGATAGTGTTGAAGATGAATATAGCTACTCGGTCATGAGAGTTGAGGATTAGAGCAGGGGACTAAGCATACTGCCTTGAGGAACCCCTGTGTTGATGGCTAGTGAGGAGGTGATGTTATCAATCCACACTGATTGGGGGCTGTCCAAGGAATCAACTTGGTGAACCTTCGCCTGCATTCTCTAACAATCAGGATTTATCAGAATTTATTGTCATGAACATGTCACAAAATTCGTTGTTTAGTGGCAGCAACACAGTGAAAGCATTTATTTAAACCACATTACAAAATAAATAAAAAAGAGTGTAAGAAAAAGAAAAAAGACAAAGTAAGGCAGTGTCTGGGGTTCATTGATTATTCAGGAATCTGATGGCAGCGGGGAAGAAGCTGCCCTTGTGCTGCTGAGTGCTCGTCTTTAGGCACCTGTTCCTTTGTCTTGATGGTAGCAGAGTGAAGAGGGCATGGCCTGGATGATGGGGATCCTTGAGGATAGAGATTACTATTTAAAGACACCGCCTCTTGTAGATGTCCTCGATGGAGTGAAGTCTGGTGTCCGTGATGTTAACAATCCTCTGAAGCTTTTTCTTATCCTCAGCATTGGTACCTCCATAACCAGGCAGTGATGCAACCAGCCAGAATGCTCTCCACAGTAGAAGTTTACGAGAGTCTTTGGTGACCTACCGAATCTCCTCAAACTCCTCGCCAAATACAGCTGCTGGCGAGCCTTCTTTGCATCGACATGAAGGCTCCGGGAGAGATCCTCAGAGATGTTGACACCCAAGAATTCAAAGTTCTTGACCCTCTCCACTGCTGACCCCCTTGATGAGGACTGGGTCGCGCTCGTTTTTCTCTGTGACAGCTGCTGCTGAGCATTTTCTGTTTTGAGTTCGGAATCCCAGATCTGCAGATGAATGCTCCATTTCCATCCTCAGATAAGAAGTGCCATCTCAGCCAGTGATATCTCTCCCCGTGCTGGATCAGAACATTGTGAATTTGATCCTACAGCAGAGAAGATCATGTGATCCAGACCAGAATTTGTGTTCAATTTATATTCAGGGTTTGGTCAGGTTTGAGAAAGATGGACAAATCCACTGAGACACTGTTTTGTTTAAACATGGACACCAGTTTAAAACAAACCTTTCAGTTCAAGGTCAGGTAATAATAATTGATACAATCATACTGTCAGGGCAGAGATGCTGTTTTACTACTTGAATGACAGTATTTCATTGTATATTTACAGACAGATAAAGCTTTGCCAACAAATCCAAAGAGGTAGAAATCCCTTTTGCTGAAAACCGATCCTCATTGATATTGATCTTTAAGTAGCTTCTCCAAGTATAAGGAAATTATATCCCACTGGTCACATCTTTATGGACAGACTACAAATTATTGAAATGAAATGAAATGAGCAATTTTTATGGTACAATTACAGTGCACACATGTAAGAAAGAACAAACTACAGTGAAATCCCAGGTATCCAGAATTCAAGCAACTGGCAAAAAAAAGAGGAAAATAAACATGTAATACTTAAGTTTAAAATTGCAATGCATGCGATCTCAAGAGACTGGAAAATACACTTATCTGGCATTTACTAATCCCCGTAATTGCCGGATATCAGGGGTTTTACTGCATTGTACCTTTTGGAGGAGGTTTAGATCACAGCCTCCTCATTTCCTGAATAGGTGCAAACACAGAGCCTCTTCCCTTTTCATTTTCCAGAGGTACAGATGGCTCAGTTATCAACATGCCAGAGATCTCCACAGATCCAAACTGATCCAAATACAGGGAATCAGAACCTGACTCCAGACGGTCACCGAGTTGTGGTCATTTGGGGAACTGAAATTCACCCTTACGGAATTCACAAATCACATTCCAAAGATTTGAGGGGTGGAACAAATTGTCTTCTCATTGAACTTGTGTGAAAAAAGGTAGTAACTAAACGTGAGGTTTTCAACCCTTTTTATGCTTTTAAATTTTAAAAAATGTTTAAAACTTTACAGCACAGTAACAGGGCCCTCTCAGCCCATCAGCCAATGTTGCTAAATTTCACCCAATTGACCTACAACCCCAGTACGTTTTGAACAGAGGGAGGAAACCAGAGGACCAAGGGAAAACCCACACAGACACAGGGAGAATGTGCAAAATCCTTGCAGACAGTGCCATATTTGAACCTGGGTCACTGGTGCCGTAATAGTTTGTTTGTAATGACATAAGCGCACATACTCTTATTTATAAAACAAGATTCAAGATTCCTTTATTGTCATGTAATAAAACAGTGTAATATTACATGAAATTGCCTTTAGTCTGCCATAAGGCCGACAGATTTGTGGTCAGCTGAAATTGCCTGAAGTGCCCCTTAGAGTCAGAGAAAGAGAAGCAAAAGAGAGTCACCGAGTCTCCGTGGATTCGCCTCCAGAACTCCCACACCCTGGTGTGAATCCTTTGACTGCAGTGTCCAGAAGCCCACAGCCAATCACCAACAGTCTGGTGCCTGTGTGTTACTCAGTCGTTGAGCCCCTCACTAGTCCTCCACCGCGGTGATGCCCCATCGGTCGTCTCCTCTGCTTCTCCTTCTCAAATGAGGGGTCGCGCCCCCTTTCTCTGGAGCCCTGGGCCAGCCCTCTGCTTCCCCAGCGTCTGCAACCCCTCGTGGCTGCTGCCAATCACAGGTGCTGCCATCTTGGGCCAAGCCCTGCGGTTGCGGAATTTTACTTAAAACCACCGTGAGCTCCTTTAAAGGCTGTTTAAAGCAGTCAGACCGGGCGGTTGGACCCAACGGGTGACCCTATACCAGGGAGAGCACTGCAGTTACAGCAGCTCCAGCAACACCGCCATTTTATCCACCATTTTGATGGTCTGAACACATTGATGAACATCAGTATTTTTCACAACAAACCCGATGCAAACAGGTTCAGATCAGGTAGACGAGCTCCACAAAGGAGTTCCTCCCTGCAGTGAACTGAGATTCACTGGTGATGCGGCTCCACCCCAATATACCCATATATAACCCTGGTTTCCTGCCTAAACCCTGAGCCCTTCTGAAGACCCTACCCTCAGTTATAAGCTAATAAAAGTGTATGTTCTCCTTCCAGTCATGAGAGCTTTTATTCACTCTACACTCCCATCAAACACATGATCTAGATTTAAGCTTCTGACCTTCAGCAAGTTGGATGACCCAACAGAGTCACAATTATGTCAATGGGTTAGTACCAAGGAGGGCCAGGCATAAATTCAAGTCTCACAATACCAGCTGCGGGAATTAAATGCTAATAATTCAATACATCTGGAAAATTAATACTTATTTATTTTATTTAGCCATACAGCACGGTAACAGGCCATTTTGGCCCAAAAGTCCATGCTGTCCAATTTTACCCCCAATGAACCAACAACCTTGGTACATTTTAAACAGTGGGAGGAAACTGGAGCCCCTGGAGAAAACTCAAGCAGACACAGGGACAATGTACAAACCCCTAACAGACAGAGTGCGATTCAAACCCCTGTCCAGTCTCGCTAACCACTCTGCCAACTGCTCCACCCGAACAAAATGGTAGGGGTGGAAGAGCACGCTCTCAAGGCAAGAGGTAATAGGTGGATAAGGGAGGGAGGGCACACTGCAGCAAACAGGGGGAGGGGAGATGGTTCGATGAATGGAGAGGGAAGGGGTGGAGAGCTGAGGAAAAGAAGACAAGGGAAGGAAGGGAGAATGGAGGGTAGGTTAGCAGAAACTAGAGAAATCGATGTTAATACCTTCTGGATGGACAGTGCCCAGGTGGAAAATCAAGTGTGGTTCCTCCAATCTATGCTTAGTTTTGGTGGGACAGTACATGAGGCCATAAATGGGCAGGACAGCATGAGAGCGGGGCGCAGAATTGAAATGGTTGGCCACTTGGAGATTCCTGTCGCTGATGTGGACAAAACAGTGAGGTGATCTCACAGTCTGCTTCTAATCTCTCTGATGAAGAGAGGCCCACAAAGGGAGCATCAGATATAGTTGATCACTCCTATGGATACACAAGTGAAGTGTCGCTTCACTGAAAAGGCTTGCTTGGGGTGGTGAGGGAGGAGGTGTGGGTGCAAGTGTGGCACTTCGTTCGGCTACAGGGGAAGGTGCTGGGGGGGGGGTGATTTGTTGGGGAGGGATGAAGGCAAGAGGGAGTCACAGAGGGACCAGGCCCAATGGAAGGCAGAGAGGGAAAGATGTGTCTAGTCGTGGGATCATGTGGAAGGTGGCGAAAATTATGGAGGAAATTATGTTGGATGCAGAGGCTAGTGGGGTGGTCAGTAAGGAAAGGAAAATCCTTTGCTGCATCTGGGGAAGAGGGGGCCAGGCAAATAATCAGGAAATGGAAGAGATTTGAGTAAGGGCTGAGTTGATGGTGTTGGAGGGGAAACCATGTTAGTGGAAGAAGGTGGACATTTCAGATGTTCTGGACTGGAAGACCTTTTCTTGGGAACAAATGCTGCGGAGACGGAGAAATTGTGAGAAAGAAATAGAATCTTTGCGGGGGACTGGATGAGGGAAAGTGTAATCCAATTAGTGGGTTTGTAAAATGTGTCGGTGGAGAAAGAGAGTGTAGTGAGAGATGGACCAAGTGAATTTGAGATTGGGATGGAAGTTGGCAGCCAAGTGAGTGAAGTTGATGAGCTCGTCAATATAATGAAGGAAGAGTTGAGGAGCCTTGCCTGTGCATGGATTGCTCCACAAAACCCACAAACAGGCAGGCAGAGTGGCGTCCCATGGCTACTCCTTTGATTTGAAAGAAGTGAGAAGAGTCAAAGGAAAAGTTATTACATGAGAAATTTGGCCAGGTGGTGGAAGGTTTACTGGTTGATTCTTGGACCTATCTTCAGTTCCCTCTGTTACTACATTAGCACACTCTTTACTAGGTATGGCTCTCACCATTCTTTCCTCAACCACAGAAAATTAGTAGGGCAATGGGATTGCACCATGAATTCAATGGGATGAATGATCTCCTTTAGTATTGTATTGGAATCAGGCCAGATTCAGTGAGGACGGCGGATTTCCTTTCCTGAGAGTTCCAGGACGAAATGATAGCTTCAGGATCGCCATAACTAATGCCAGATTTTGAACTCCAGATCCACTTAATTGCTTCACCATATGTTCCAATGCATCCTCAGATCCCAAGGACTTATGAAAACGTGCACTGTCAAAAATCAACCTTCCAGGCAAAAATCAAAAAGAGCGGATCATTTGTTAATCAACTCATCACCTTTTTTTTTGCTGAACCCTGCTGTAGAAAGTATCTGCTGCTGTTTTTAACTCACACACCAGTCATTGCACTTCATTTGAAATCATTGCATGTGAAAGACTGGAGAGATGTACCATTGAGTCAAGTTATTGCTGAAAGAATGTAATGGACAGTAAAATTGGAGCTGCTTTTCAAAAACAAAGTATTAAACCAGAAATCACACCAGTGCATTACAATTAACGTTGGTTAACGTGCTTTCTGCCATATTTTCAATTGATCTCGTCATTCTGGCTTTGTCTTTAAAGAGAATTAGGTTTGATTCTTTCCTTCTGCTGATCATTTACATCAGTGACAAGGCAACACAGCTGGTGACACAAACCAATAATGAGACACCAGGCCATATTTCACTGGGTTGCGGATTTGAAAGCAGGCGTTGACAGATGAGCATGAACCATTGTGTAATTAAATCTTCAGTGGAGCAATTATTTGTTTCAATTATTTCTTGATAGACCCACAATTTTAATTCAGAAAATAAGATTTGCTTTGATAAAGCATTTCACTGAAATTTTCAAAAGCATTGCATCAGTTTCTTTATGCACTAAATGCTTCTGTGAATATTTATTTATCTTTCTTTTTATATTTGATATGTCATTTCCTGTCTCATGACCTATTGTGGTAATTTAATTTATGCTATTGTTGTTGGTTTACTTTATGTGCCTAAATGAGTGCAGCAAGTTAAACTTTTGGTGCATTTGTATGTATCGAACAATATCGTCTCATTCTCATCTTAAAGATATGGCATAATGGGGACTTACAAAGAATTTAGATAGGCACATGGAAGTCAGGAAAGTAGAGTGTCGTGGGGGTCCGGGAAGTAGAGGGTCATGGGTGTGAGGTGGGATAAGGATTAGATTGTTGTGGAGTACTTTACAGAGGCTGACACAGTTAGAATTGCGGTCAGCACAAAGCTATTACAGAGCCAACGACCTAGGTTCCAATCCACATTTTCAAGACATCTGAAGTCAAGTTTATGTCATCTCACTGAACAAGTATAACCCGACAAAACAGCGTTCTCCGGTCCTCGGTGAAAAACATGCAGACACACACCCAGTCATAACACACATACAGACAAATAATACATATGCAGGACAAGTATTTTATCTATAAAATTTAATAAATAAATATTGTTTCTTGAATATGAGAGTCTCAGATGGTTGGTGTATACAATTCCTTTGGTCGTTCAGCATTCTCACTGCCCGTGGGAAGAAGCTGTTCCTCAGCCTGGTGGTGCTGGCCCTGAGGCTCCTGTATCTCTTCTCTGATGGGAACAGCTGAAGGATGCTGTGTGCAGGGTGGAAGGGGTCCTCTTCAGACAATGATCCCAGTAGATCACATCAATGGCGAGGGGTGGCGGGGGAGATAGTCTTCCATGATCCTCTCTGCCACTCTTATGATCCTGTGGATTGACCTCAGATCCATTTCTCTGCAGCAACTGGACCACTTTGTGATGCAGCCAGCTCAGATGGTCTCATCAGAACTCCTATAGAATGCTAACTTAATGGTGGCCTATAGACTTGCCTGCTTCAATATTCTCAGGAAGTTCAGTCGCTGTTGTGTGCCCTCCTGACAAGTGAGGAGATGTGTGTCCATGGTAGTTCACTAATTAACTCCAAGGAACTTGGTGCTCTCCATTCTCTCTACTAGAGAGTTGTTAATGTGTAGTGGAGGGTGGTCATTCCTGGTCCTCCTGACGTCTCCTTCGTCTTGTCCACATTGAGACTCAGGTTATTACACTCACACCATTTCACAAAATTTTCCACCTCTTCGCATTGTTGCTGATGAGGCCAACTACTGTCGTGTCATCGGCAAACTTGATGACACAGTTGGAACTCAATCTGGCGATGCAATTGTAGGTTAGTATCATGAGCAGGAGTGGGCTGAGCACACAGCCCCGAGGTTCGCCAGTGCTCAGCGTGACGGTGCTTGATATTCTCCTATCCACCCAGTCACTCTGTGGTCTTATCATTAGGAAGTCCAGGATCCCGTTACAGAGAGGGGTATTGATTCCCAGCAAGGACAGCTTCTCCACCAGCCTCTGGGGAATGATTCTATTAAACGTCGAGCTGAAGTCAATGAACTTGCGTATGAGGCACCGTTCTCCACAGACTGAAGCAACAAGGCTATAGCATCGTCTCCAAATTGTTTTAGATATCTTTTTGAAACATTGTTCTGTTTATTTTACCTTTGCTCTATAAAGGACACTGTTCGACTTGCTGAGTTTCTCCAACATTGTGTTTTTACTTCAACCACGGGGTCTGCGGATTTTCGTGTTTTACTTCAGAACTGTATTAACTCACCTTTGGTTTTCTTCTCAAGACAAAAAATGCTTGGTCTGATATGTTTGCCCCACTGGCATCATTCTTATCAATAAAAACACACAGAAATGCTGGATGAACTCAACCAGTCTTGCAGCATCCATAGGAGGTAAAGATAGACTCAGATGATTCGGGCTTCAAGGTATAAGCAAAAAACAGGAAGGCATCTGAATAAAGACTGACGACTGGCTGGGGGAGTAGTCCAGACCAATAGACAAAAGGTGTTAATTGGATATGATAAGAGGAAAGGTGAGAATTGATATCGTTGTAAACGTTCTCTTGAATCTTCATCTTTCATCTGTCATCCTGCGTGGTCGGTTTCTACAGACAATTGCCCAGCATCCTGAAGATTTCTGGAATTTTCTAGTTTTCGATTGTTGTTTTATTCCTCTAAGAGGCAAAGGTTTCATCCAATTCATTTGGACTCCCGCTGAAATCTGAAGGATTGCCAAGGTTCTGAAGAAAAGAGGCACTGGAACTAAAATTCCTCTGAGTGTTGAAAAACTGGACTCCTCTAGCACGAGCTTTATATGAAATAGGTTGGAGCACTTCAGCAATTTCTCTGGGCAAGGTGCCCTTAAGGATTAGGACTGCAGGAAAATTCCCTTCGTCAATTGGAAAATTTTAGCTTAGAGTCAAAGGATTCTGCCTTGTGGCTAAATTCTGAGTAAATAGCTCTCACTTAGTGCAAGGAAGATTTCAATCAGCGGCTCATTTGTATGACACTTCAATCCTAGAGCATCATAATATTGACATAAGGTGGTTGCAATGATGAGGGCTAAGGCCCAATGCAGTGCAGAAAAATCGGTTAGTGAAGCAGTTTGCGCAATGCTGTTAAAGCACCAGCGATTGGGACAGGGGTTCGAATCCCGTGCTGTCTGTATGGAGTTGGTACATTCTCCCTGTGTCTGCGTGGGCTTTCCCCAGGGGCTCTGGTTTCCTCCCACTGTTTGAAACATACCGGGGTGGTAGGTTAATTAGATGGCATGGGCTTGTGGGCCGAAATGGCCTGTCTAAATTTAAAATTTAAATTTCAGAGCATCCGGAGGAAACCCACACAGACATGGGGGCGAACTTGCAAGCTCCTTACAGACACCCACGTCGCTGATGCTGTAATAAGGTTGTGCCAACCTTTGCATTAACCCTGCCACCTTCGCTAACCATGCCTCACTTGTACTTCAGGCACCCTTGTTCCCAAGCTTCGTGATGGTTTCTCTGTCTTGCCATATTATTCACTGATTGAAATCGAAGTGGATGTGTTTTTTTTTCTCTCGTTTGTGTTATTAAACAGCTAGCTGATATAATTTGCTAAAAAAGTAGCATTTTGTTGAAATCTCTCAAGATGGAAGGGGGGGTAGAGAAAAGATTTGCTCTCTTCAACAGCTATACAGGCAAAGCAGTGTTGATAGAAAACTATCCATTCACCTCCGGAACCTGAAAATGATCAACATGAAAGTCGCCATCTCAATGTATTTATTGCACCCTTGTGGTTTTGGTAACCTCGTGGACAAAAGGTAATGAATTCTTTCCTAGCCTGCCATCGGATGTACACTTCTTCGTAAAGTACCACTGAGACAGCACAATTTTCAATGAATCTCAGATGGATTCAAAGCACAAGTTAAAACATTCTGTGCAGACATAGGAAATGCTCCGGAGGCAGCTTATAAATCATTACATCATCACTTTCCGAAAATTGGCTTCATCAATTTTAAGGGAACGGATCTCGAGCAACCACCCATTAACTTTTGGAGCATGCTTCTGTTTGGGGAATAGGTAAATAGAGGAAGGTTGCTGTTAAAATCAAATCCTACTGTCCGTGATTTATCCCAAGCTGTGGTGATTTGAGCCACATACGTTGTGAAGGGCTGCACAGCTGTGCACCATGTTAAAAAAAAAGGAGCCTGTGCTTCTAAAACCAAGTGACAGGGGTTGTCATCAAACAGGGATTTTCATCGTTCATCAAGCAGATGAGAAAGATTCAGATCCTATAATCCCAATCGTGTGGGCTGCAAGCCTGCACGGCAAATCTCCAGGTTCAAGAATCGTTGCTACCCCACAATTATCAGGTTCCTGTACAAAATCTCATTAAAGGACTCGTATTTTACTCATTATTTATTACTGTACATTGATAACTACATCTGTATTTGCACAGATAGTTTGTTTTACAGTTACAGGTCAAAAAAACTCTGCTTGACCGACAGAAAAAGAATCTCAGGGTTGTATGATGTTATTTATGTACTTTATATGTTGACATACCGCACAGTAACAGAGCTTTTCGACCCATGAGCTCAGTTGACTGACATCTCTGGTACGTTTTGAATGATGGGAGAAAATCAAAGCACCCGAAGGAAACCCACACAGACATGGAGAGAACATACACACTCCTTACAGACAGTGTCTAAACCTGATAGCTGGCGCTGTAACACAAACCACTACACCCAATACCCTGTGACAAAATATTTAGAGGTGGTTTGGGAGGAATTATTAGAGCAGCTTGCACGCATACATTTTAAAACACAGAATATTTGCAGAACTTTTACAGAATGCTTTTTGCAGGAGGCAACAAAGTATTGACAGCAGCTTGCCTGGGAGAGCATGTGATCTTTGCAGGCAGAGGAGAACAGTTTTGCTCTCAGAGAGGGAGAGTATGAAACAGAGAGAGAGGAGACGGAAATCAGTTCCAGAAGACAAGCTGACAAACTTTGGAAGGCTGCCTAGTCAAAGGGGGAGATTGGCGGTCCGAAAGGTGACCTGAAAGAAAGAGAATCATCTGGAGAACCCTGAAGGGGGCAAGTTTCGTCAGTAAAACTGATTGAGAAGGAATCAGTTGCGAATGTCCTGGAAAAGGAATCTCTCTCTCTGAAAACCAGCAAGAACCCTCCTGAGTTGTAACCATTTGCCTGTTAAGCACCAAAGACTGGTGACTTTTGTTAATGCTAACTTCTGTGCACAGTACAAGGATTGTGCCTGCAACCAATGAGATTGGACTGTGATCCAAAGAACCTTTCTAATCTCAAATGTATTAAATTAAATTACATTAAATGTACATTAGATTACATTACAACTGCGCTTAGTGTTAGAGGGGGGAAATTAAGGAGTTAGGTAGGTTAAGTAATAAGTTAACGTTTAATTCCGTTTTCTTGTTCAAATATAATTATAAATAACTTTTGTTTAAGTGACCCTGTGTTGTGGTGCATATCTTTTGCTGCTGGTTTTTGGGGTCCTCTGGACTCTGTAACAACCCAAATCAATCTAAACTTTGAATATGGTCTGAGATGATACTCCTGTGTCAAGTGAAAAGAGCGTGGTGTTATCACGAGCGCAGTTCTGGCGGTTAAGCGGAGAATAACAGGCAGATGGTTTGCCAACAGGAGCAGGATGGAGTTCCATCGCTTTCCCAGGTGAACTGGTCCATTACTTGTGAGAACTTGTAGAGAAAATAAATAATAACAACAAAATGTTAAAATAATTTACAAACAAGTTTCATTTGGGTGTCATTACTGCATCCTCCATGTATTTTTTTTATCTTTTCCTCAATGGCATACAGCAAAATCCCTGGTGCCTAGAATTCAAGCAACCAGCAGCCTCAAGCTAGGATGAAGAGCTGGTTGATCCCTCTCACCATTGGGACGATTCTCTTAAATTGTCTCCTTATCCCTCCTGAGTAAGCGTCGTCCCAGTCAGAGGCTTTATCTGTAAATTTAGGTGGGGGGGGGGGGGGGAAGAAAATTAATTCTTTATAATTTTTTTGTTTGTCTTTCGTGTGGGTTCATGGAGGGGAAGGAACCTGCAGCTGCAGCGACGGTTAAATGTTTTCAAAGAAAAAAGTAAACTGCTTTAACATTGATATATTCATGAAGTGAAGTTTGTTGAGTGTAATTCAATATAAGTATTTTTGCCTTTTAACCTGCTTATTCTTCAAGCAAGTGTATACATTAAGCAATTATAAGAGTGAGTCCCACGCAACTGGATAATCCAGCATCTACCAATCACCTGAGGTGCCGGAAACCAGGAGTTTTACTGGAAATTGAAGGATAGTTGGCTCTTTGAACTAACAAGTAAAGGTATTTGGTGCAGAAAATAAGCTTGTATTGTGCAAAGTAGGATCAAAGTTGTGAAGGAGCCCTGCATGCACCAGAGCCAGGGTTGGGAAAATGAATAGGTACGTGCCCAGGGCTTAGAAATGTGTGGTCAGAGCTAGAAGTTGGAATGAGGCTGGGGTTTCTGGCCAGGTCAGGTGGTCGGAGTCTGGGTGTCAGATCGAGAGATGGCAGCTCAAGTAACCACATAGCTGCTGGAGACCTGGGATGGGAGCTGAATTTCTACATTCACTGACAAGTTTCTGCAGATGTGGAGTGGAAGGTGCGCTGACCGGGTGCATCACAGTCTGGTATGAGGACACCAATACCCCTGAGCATAAAGCCCTGCAAAAGGTCATGGACACAGCCCAGGCATCACAGGTAAAACCCTCTTCACCATCAAGAAGATCTTCCACCCAGCACATGCTCTGTTCTCACTGTTACCATCAGGAGGGAGACTCGCAGCACCAGGCTCAGGAACAGCTGCTCCCCCTCCACCATCAGACTCAACAACAAACTCAATCAGGGACTCTTACTTTTGTACCTCATTGATTTTTTTTCCCTCTCTGTATTGCACAGCTTGATTACATTTCTTTATTTGTTCATGTGTGTAAATTGAGTAGATTTTTTTTGCACTATCAATAAGTGCTAATTCTGCCTCATCCACAGTAAATAGAATCTCAGGATTGTATGTGATGTCATGTACGTAGTCTGACAATAAATCTGAAATCTTAACTCTGAAGGAATTGCACAGGGGACTGGAGATGGGGGGTGGGGGGCAAAGGGACCGCACAGGGCACTGGAGACGGGGCGAAGGCACCGCGCAGGGCGGTGGAGATGGGGGTGGGGGCGAAAGGACTGTGCAGGGTGTGGGCTGCTGGAGGTTGACTCATGGCGACCAAGTATTGGGACCAGGTTTCGAGAATGTGTTGAGGGCAAGAAGAGATCTAAAGAGGCCTCGGGCACTGAAAATCTCCTGATTGTATCAGAAGTTTGGATATGAGAGTTTTGGCAGGAGGCTGGTGATGAATCCACTAGCACTTGGAGCCTCCAAAGAGACTCCCTTTTGCTTCTCTTATTAGTGAGGCTTTAGGTTTACTGGTGGCTCCTCTTTGTGTGCCTTTATGGCAAGCAAACGCCAACGAAATGTGTGTATTATCACATGACAAAGGAATCATTTTTTTTGTAATTCTTTATTTATCATCCAATATATTTGCAGATAAATCTCTTTAAATATTCACAGTGACATTATTTTTTATTTTTCCCACCCCTCCCCTCCCATCCCTCCCTTCCCCCTTCCCACCCCCCTCCAAAAACAGTAAATATTGGACATATAAAATACAATAAAACAATATCTTTATACAAAAGAAATACAAACAAAAAAGACGTATCATTTACTTATTCACATTAAATCTGATCGTGTTTATCTTCTTATCATTTAGGCTCTTTCTGCCATGTTCCATATATTGTTCCCAGGTTTTCCCAATCATTATAACTTTATCTTTTAAATTATATGTGATTTTTTTTTCCAATGGGTAACACTTAAACTTGGTTACATATTCCATTAATGTTTATAGTAATTTAGTCCATCGTGGCCATCTTATCTTTATTTTCACTTCTTTTCCTCCTCTTCATCACCTCCATCCCTTTTTTCCATGACTGTTTTTTAAGTTTTCCTTTTTAATCTCAATATATGACAACGCACTTAAGACATGATATACCCCAACAATCCCCACAAGCAATAACCCTTTAACCCCAAATGAACCTCCCCTCCTTGGATTGCCTCCTGTCCCTTGACGGCAACCACAACTCCCCTTTCCATTCGGTTTGCGAACTTACTCACAAGCATCAACCGATTTCGCAGTAACCATTATTCTTCCCCCCCCAGAGAACACTATTTTCCTACACTTATAACAAAGCTCTCTCGCTTTTTTTTCCTTCTTCCCTTTCTCTTATCCATCTTTAAATCTTTACATATATATATACATTATCTTTACTTTATATTTTTACATATTTTTGTATATTTTCTTGCCGGTCATCCTTCTTGTCACTCCTCCTCCTCTCTTCTCCTGTCCTGCAAATGTTCAGCAAATTCTTGGGCTTTCTTTGGGTCCGAGAACAGTCTATTCCGTTCCCCAGGAATGAATACTTTGAGTACCGCTGGATGTCTTAATATAAAGTTATACCCTTTCTTCCATAAGATTGTTTTCGCCGTGTTGAATTCCTTCCTTTAAAAGTTCAAAGCTTATGTCAGGGTAAAAAGATATTTTTTGTCCCTTATATTCCAACGGCTTATTGTCTTCTCTAACCTTCTTTCTTGCTTGCTCTAGTATGTTTTTTCTTATCGTATATCTTAGAAATTTTACCACTATGGATCTCGGTTTTTAATGTGGTGGCAGTTTCGGTACTAGCGCTCTATGCACCCTTTTGATTTCTATTTCTTCATGTGAGTCTGTTATTACGAGCACCTTTGGGATCCATCCTTTTATAAATTCCTTCATATCTGACCCTTCTTCGCCTTCTTTCGGGCCCACTACTTTTATGTTGTTTCGCCTACTGTAGTTTTCTAAGACGTCAATTTTTTGTGACAATAAATCGTGTCTCTTTAATTTTTTTTTCGCTCTCTTCCAACTTCCATCTTAAATCATTTATCTCCATTTCTACAGCAGCTTCTCGTTCCTCCACATTTTCAACTCTTTTCCCTATTTCAGTCATGACCAACTCTAAGCTTTGCATTCTGTCTTCAGCTCTTTTCATTTTTCTTTTGTTTGAACTAAATTCTAATGATAGCCATTCTTTTAATGACCTCATTTGTTCTTCGAAAAAGGCTTTATCTAAACTTTGTCCTTCTATTTTACCTTCTTCTTTCCTTTGAAATTCTTGGTCTTCTTCCTCCTCTTCTTCTGTGTCTGTATCTATGTCTGTATCTGAGTATTCATCCTTCTCTGGTGAGCTGCTTCTCTATCCTTGCTGGGCCTCCAGCTGGTGTGTCTCCTGTTGTTGGGCCTCCTGCTGCAGGTCAACCCGTTGTTGGGCCTCCTGCTGCAGGTCGACCCACTGCTGGGCCCCTTACTGCAGGTCGACCCGCTGCTGGGTCTCCTGCCGCAGGTCGTCCCCCTGCTGTTCGCCCCATTGCCACTCATCCTCTTCCCGCCCTTCGTTCTCTTTCTCACTATTCTTCTTTTCTTCTTTCTTCTTTACTTCCCCCAGGCAAATGCCCCATACTGGGCATCTCTCAGCTGTCCACTCCACAGCTGGCCGCTCCTCAGCTGAGTCCCCCTCCTGTCAGCGTTGACCTTTTCTTTTATGTGCGCACCTCTTCTTGGCTCTGAGAGCCATTTTTGAAGTCTGCAGTCAGGAGGGCACTGGTCCTCTGGGGACTCACCAACATCGGAGATCGGCCACTCCTCTCCACGGTGGCTCTCTGCTCCAATGTGCAGGTAAGGCCTTCTTCTTTCTTCTCCAGTGATTTTCCTTCTTCCCTTTTCCCTGTTATTCTTACTTTCTCTCTTTTGGGTGCCATCTTCTGTCTGTAACTTTATCTTTCTCTTCCTGTATTTTATGTTTATTGAGCTCTGTTTTTTCACACTTTTTCTTTTCTCTGGAGAGGGCTGGTTCCACCCGACCAGCCACTACTCCATCACGTGACTCATCCTCTTGACAAAGGAATCTTGCGGTAGATACGGTGGTACCAACCCAGCACTACATAAACCATAATGATATAATACTAAATAACACAATTATACTGAGCCTTTTTACAGTATTTTGGCAAAATTGTGCTCTTGTATCCCACTCACCAATAGTTTTATCTTAAATTCCACATAATTTCCATTTAACAATTCATCCCTTTTTATTTGCCACAGTCCAAAGCAACAAGCCAGGAAAATCTCAACAAAGAAACTTTTATGATTTCCTTATTCACTCTTTCAAAAAGCCAAAGGTACTTAAGATGCAATGAGCTACATTAAAACCCCTGGTAACCAGCACCTAAGGGAATTGGTAGATGCTGGATTCGCAAATTTTCTGGTTACTTGAGACTCACTTTTACAATGCCGAATTAATACACCAGCATCAAGAATTATCAGTTCAAAAGACAAAAAATGTCTTTTTTTAAAAAAATCAGTATTGTAGTCCTTAATTATGTAAAATTCCGAATAATTCTCTTGGCTTACAAAATTTAAATTTAAACCCCGGTTGCTGGCGCCGTAACTGTGTTGTGCTATCAGTTACACTAACTGTGCCACCGTCTCCCAAGTTTACAGATAAACCCTTAATAATATACTAACAAAGATATAAAACTTTTCCTAAGCAGAGATAAAGAGACACTTTCATCCTGGGCGACGCCATTGCTATTTCACACAACTTTAACAAAGCACAACCAAGGCCCTCCCTCCACTGGTTGGATATCTGCTCCCATCTTCACCATAAGTTTATGTGTTACTTCAGAGAACATTTACTTCTACAATTTTAAACTTTTATTTAATGTTATTTACTTCAATTTATTTATTTTCTTCCCTTTTTTGACGGTTTCTGAGGTTGCTTGAATTCTGGATAATGGGTGTTTTACTGTAGTTTGAATTGATTAACTGTTGTTAGTACTGTGGGGCAACCATAAAGATCAGATGAATGAATTAAGAGATTGTGTGATATTGGGGATGCTGTCTAAAGAAGGGTGCTTGGTTCATTAGTGCCATGGGATCTTTAATCCGAAGGTCAGGCTGGAGGGACCTCAGTTTAGCACCACATCCAAAGGATGGCATCCTGACCATGCACCTTGTTCTCTGCTCAACCAAAATAACTCACATTGCAACATAGGAAAGAGAATAATCAAAATGTGTCCAATATAATTTCTAACATCCCGGTTTGTACCTCACTTTTAATGGAGACATCATTTCATTTGGCTGCTGAGAAATGTGTTGGGGCATTATTGTGAAGGCAAGATTAGAACACCAAGCCAAAGGAAAATTAGGGGGAATAATTAGAACCAAAAGCTTTGTCAAGTAAGTGGTCTCTTAAAATGATGAGGTGGTTGAGTCTGCATTAATTCAAAGAAAGGCAATGTGGCAACTAATTTGTGCCCAGTCCTCCAATTAAATAAATGGCCTTCACAGCAACTGTGAAATTTATATTCAGTTAATTAAATAATGTGAACTTTAAACAAAAGCTCGCCCAAGTTATTGTATCTATGCAGCTATGTAATTGTCAGAAAATGGACCAATTAATTAATATCCTTCAGGGAAAGAAATCCGCTATCCTTATTCACCCCATCCTCCTTGTGACTCAGGCTAACAACACAGTTAACGTCTTTTTGCCGTCAAACAAGAAAGCCTGCAGGTACTATGATTGGAGTGCAAGACACAAAAAATACTGGAGAAACTCAGCAGGTCATGGAGTGTCCATAGGAAGCAGAGGGTAACCAACTTTTCAGCCCTGAGCCCTTGGTCACAGGTTTGTGCAAAAAGTGGGCAGGTAAAATGAGAGAAAAACTCCAGCACCTGGGTAAAGCCCTCCTGGGATCCGGGTGTGGTCACTAGGGCAAAGGTGCTGGAAACATCTTTTTAAATCGTAGGTGGATCAACCCAGAAAATCACCAACCTGGCAATTTAAGGGGGTTCCCACCCTTGCAATCACCAGAAGTACTGCCAGATATTCAGACACTGTGACTCATGCACGCAAGTGCTGATGTCACCAAATAAGCGGGTCAGCCATTTTCCTGTTCAAGTCGCCTGTGGACAATACCTAGGTAAGTTTAACTTGGTTCCCTGACTACCTCTGCAGTAGGTCAAGGACCCAATTGGATTCCGACAGGGTTGACCGGGTCAGACCCTTTCTAATTGCTGCGTAACTGAGGCACTAACCGGACAAATTGCCCAGTTAATCCCATTTTACACGGCAGTTTGAAAGGGCCGAAAGAAAGCTGAAGTGATCGGGACTTCCACTAAACATCTCCCCCACATCTCTTTCCCCATCCCTCTGACTCCTTTCCTCCAGCTCTCCACATCCTTCCCTCCCCATTCAAACACCTACCCCCTCCCTCCCCATTACCTCAGTCGATTTGCTGTTTGACCCTCCCACCAATATCCACCTATGATCAACCCGTCAACATGTACACCTCCCCCTGCCTCTTCCTCTCCTGTCCCCACCATTTTTTTCCAGACACCTGCCTATTTTTTTTCTCAAGCCTTGACAAACGGCTCAAGCCTGAAATATTGGTTACTCTTTTATCGATGCTGCATAACCAGCTGAGTTTCTCCAGCACTTTTGTGTATCGAGTTTTTTTTTCTGATTATTTTAACAAACTTGGGAACAAATTCATTTCAAATAGTCAGGTTTGTACAAAATTTGGCAGATACCATTTCGTTCAGCAGGACAATAATTTAACCTCGCTGCCTTAGAAAGCTTTTCCCGACACCAAACTGTTCAATGATTTCAGTGGGTTATTCTGAGTGCAGCCAACTTCACTTACCAATAAAATAGCCCAGATTAGAAACCTCTTGAGGATGCTGAAATTGTCAGGGGGATATGCAAGAATGATCTTTCCAGCCTGTGAAGAGATTGAGGAGGGGGGGTGTGGGAGGTGGGGGAGAGCAGTAATTATATTCAGCAGAGGAGCTCAGGAATTGGAACAGGGGTCAGGTGTTTGGGAGAGTAGCAGGTCTTGAAAACTGAAGCAACATCTGGTGAAACATGGTTGATTCAGCCTGAATATGCAGGACCCTGGATGTGTTCCGGTGGGTTAAATTGTGATTCATGGCCTTCAGTACCAAAGCCCAGTCCAGTTACTGATACAACCAATAGGCGATTGGGGTGTAGTGTGTCAACTGGACCAATTTTATTTTTTCAAACTGGAACTGAAAGTTCAGATTTATTGTCAGAGTACATGTACGACATCATATACAACTCTGAGATTCTTTTTTCAACTCCATTCCATCTCTGATATATTGGCAAAAGTTGCTTCCATTCAATTACTACAAATTATCCGAAGCAATCCCACCATCACGCCACCTCCACCTGCTGCCAGTCGTCAAGGCCCCTTCCAGGCTGCCTGGTCTGACCCTCCACTGAACTATTAAAGAAACAATGCTGGAGAAACTCGGCAGGTCAAACAGCACACCAGTTGTAGCAAAGATAAAGGCCGATATTTTGGGCTCTGGCTCTTCATCAAGGAATGAGCCAAAATGTGTGCCGGCACCCGAACAAAATGGTAGGGGAGGGGGACGAGCAAAGCCCCATAGGCAGGAGGTATTAGGTGGATCTTATGACATCAGCCAGCCACATAACAACTCAGGGAAAACTTCATTGCAGATTAAGTAAAGGGATTTTGTTGATCATTGTGCTGTTTCTTAAGGATGCATTGGGAACAATTACAAAACAAAGATTAGGAGGCTTAATAAACATGCAATATACAATTTTCCACATCAATCCAATTGTTGGACTCAGAATCACATTGTTCCTTTAGCATGAACTTCAGTTATAATTTTATTGGGTTTATCTTTGTCTAGTTCTGGGCACATTGCCAATGTACTCCATGTCATTAGTGTGTGCAGATATTCACACTACAGGATTAATGATTGTGACGTCAATACTGAAAGCTTATTGAAAAATAATTAGTAGTTAATTCACAAGAGAATCCACAGCAGAATATAATGAACTCTTAATTGCTTATCCAACTTTAGTTTAACTCTCCAGGAGGTGTTGGACTGGAGTACTAATCCTCATTTTCTTTCTCTTTTAGTGACTCTTTAATAATCATACTGCAAGGTTTTGGAAAGGGGAACTTGGTTCCTTCTTTTGTGTCCAACTGATGCACAGTTCAATGGAGAGCAAAGAGGAAACACCTAAATCTAAGTTGATCTCACCACTTCCTCAGTGTGTGCCGACAGAGGACTTGTTAACTTTTCAGACATTGTTTTTCTGGAAAATGCAACAGCTACTTTGCACATCTCAACCCCCACCCCCAAGAGAGAGCTAAGTGAGCTTGTATGGTCTTGGTTAAGATGAGAATGCTGGCTTGTTCCAGGAAAATTCCCTGGCTTCTCTTCATTGGATTTCCACCATCACCTGAACTGGATGAAGATTTGATTTCACACATGATCAGCAAAAGTGGTGGAGAAACCCAGCAGATCACACTGCATCTATGAGAAGCAAAGGGATATAACCCAGGTTCCAGGCCCAAGCCCTTTGTCAAGGTATGACCAAAATACAGACAGGTGCCTGAATAAAATGATGGGGGAGGTGTAAAGGGGTAGGAGCACATGCCAACAGACTAGAGGTCATAGGCAGGGGGGGGGGGTAGAAGAGAAAAATCCTGAGAAGTAACAGGGAAGGAGGTAGCTCTCTGAATGGAGAAGGAAGGGGGCGGGGAGGTGGAGGAAAGGAGACAGATGGATAGAGATAGAGGGAGCATGAGAGATGGGGAAAGGGATCTAACAGAAACTGGAGAGGTCCATGTTGATGCCATCTGGTTGGTGAGGGCCCAGACAGAATATTAGGTCTTGTCCCTCCAGTTGCGGATAACCTCGGCAGTGCTCGAGGCCATGGATAGTGTCAGGGTGGAAATGGGATGTTCAATTAAAACAGTTGGCAGTGGGAGAACCCCATTATTATAGTGGACAAAGCGAAAATGCTCATGAAATGATCTCCCAGTCTGTAGAGGAAACTGCAATGGGCATACTGGATGTAGTACATATTGTTGCCTCCAATACATCACATATACCTGTAATAGTCAAGTTGTTTGGACTAATTTTTTTTTCAGGTAAAATTTGGGGGTGGGGGGGTGTCAACTTTTACACAGGTCATGTTTTTGACCGTGGTAAGTTCCTGCATTGTTCAAGATGTCAGGAGCTTGCATGGCTAGGACTGGGTGGTGAGTCAGTGAACGGGGCATCGGGAGTTTGGAAGGGTGGGCCAAGGAGAGAGTCTGGCCAGTGTGCCAGGAGCTCAGAAGGGTGTGGCTGGGGCCTCGGAGAGAGTGTGTGGCCGGGACCTCGTGAGCTCTGGTGGGCAGTTTGCAGTCGTGACGCTGGGAGATCAGATAGGCGGGCGGCTGAGGTGAGGGGTGGTGGGGGTGGGAGGGGGTCAACTTTTGCACAGGATCAACTATGACATCCTTTTATACCAGTCCGGTTTACAATTTCACAACGGGGCTGGAAGTGTAATCTTTTCACGCTAAGCTCAGTGTCAGTATCTGTCTATTTGCCAAACAAAGAGTACAGTGGAGTACATGAAAAACAAAATCTGCAGATTTGAAATATAACCTGGAAATGTTGTGCAGAAAAAAAGTTCCAAGATTTCAAGTCAATGACCCTTCTGAGAGTTTCAATAATTTTATGTTTTTAATTCCAATATTGTTGATGGGTTTATGATTATTTTCACTTGCCAAAAATGTGAAATTTGATTTAAACCACCTACAAAATTGTGATGTTCCAACACAGAGTAAGCAGCCTGATTGTTTCTTGGGAATCTATTGAGGAACAAGATAATGTGATGCATTGATTTCCCACAAAAGCATTTACATCCTGCAAGTGGGCAGTTGTTTAATCGCACACCGCCAAAATCCATAAAAATACTAATATTTCTTTTATTTTAAATATTTTTATTGAGTTCAATTAAAAAATACACACCTATAAATCCAATACATAATACAAGTCAGATAATTTGTACATTTCAAATAAAGCCTTGATCATTCATAGTACAATCTTGACCCTCCCTATGAAACCATAATATCAAAATATTTAAAAAAAACAAAAAAGAAAACTCCTCCCCCAATTAATCAAACACCTCCCTCTAAACAAGGGAAACTTGCATATGCAATAATACAGAGGAAATGAAGGACGACATTCGGAAACCAGACAACGCTGCTCAAGGACATCCAAACACCCCAATTCTTCAAAGAATGGTAATACTCCAAGAATGGGCCCCATGTTTTGGAAAAATTTCACCTTTGCATCTTTAACGTTAAATCTGATTTGTTTTTTTCTAAATTTAGGAAGGACATGACCTCCTGTAACCATCGAATAGGTGGAGGGCTGTCTTTCTGTTCCATCAAAATTTCCCATCTTGCTATCAATGAGGTAAAAGCTAACATTTGCTTCGGAGATGAAGTCAATAATATTTCCTCTTTTTGAGAAAAGCAATTAATAGGGCACAGTTCTAATTTGAACTTAAAAAATAATTGATAAAGCATGAAAAACAATTTCTAAAAATGTTCTAAACTAGGGCAAGCCCAAAATGTACTTTAATGAAGCCTGAAAAATGTATATTAAATACTTATATTTCTACATTAAAGGCTCCAAGATAAGGCACTATTCATCATATCAGTTATCATCAATAATTAAGTTGGTGTTACAAAAGGGAACAGTTTAAAAATTGAAGACTTCATGCCTTTACAATAATAAGCTTCTTTAAATCAGTTTTGTTCACTCTGTTCAAGCCAGACAGATGCAATGGCACCACACCCCCAGATTTGTGCCAGGTCTTTTCTGTGCTGCATCATGCATGAGCTTGTATCTAAAAGAAACTGACTCTTGCATAAAACTCCAGAGTTTGTACATCAATATAACACAGTAAAATCTCCATCAGCTTGAATTCAAGAACTGGCAGCCTCAGGCAACAGCTTAAAAAAGGCAGAAAATAATAAGTGAAAAGTGCGCAAGTTTATAAATTGCCGTACCTCACCGTTACTTCTCCAATCACGCAACACTAAATCTCAAGCAACCGGAAAATTCAATTATCTGGCATCTATCACTTCCATAGGTGTCAGGATACCAGGAGATGCCATAACATCTCAGCCATCGAGTCATCATGCTTTATAGCACAAAAGTAGGCCCCTCAGCCCAACTTGTTTATGTCAACCAAATTGTCTACTCAAGCTAGTCTCATTTGCCACATCTCTATAAATTCTTCCTATCTGAGCACCTTTCTAAATTTCTTTGAAATGTTACTGATGTATCCGTCTACAACACCATGTTCAATTTACCCAACACATTGTGTGTAAAGGTCTCTCTTAAATCTTTACCCTCTCCCCTTAAATTAAATCTCTCTAGTTTTAAATTCCCCTGCACCCCTCATGATTTTTATGAACCTTGATGAGTTCCCCCCTCAGCCCCTTCTACCACTCCATAACCTTCCTGGATCCTGTGCTCCCACAATGTGGATCCCTGGCTTTAACCACTTCACTATTCAATTGTCAAGATTTTTTTTTCTTTAAGGTTTCTTCTTACTAATGTAGGGGAAAGGTGGACTGACAGGTCATGCATTCTGCCGTGATGAAGGTGAGCTTTCTAAGCCTGTGTTCCAGTTAGTGCTGGTGAGGTGTGAACAGCACATGGTCACCAGCTGTTGGTCAGGGCAGACCAGATCATCAATCAAAGAACATTTCACCACCAACCATCAAAATTTCCAAAGCAAGTCACAACAGCATGAGAAGCATTCATTCAATTCAACTCCTTTATAACAGGGTGCTGATTGACAAATTTCAGCTTTCCAAGATGATGGCAGCTTCTAAGAACTTCCTTGCTAATGGCTCCAGAGCCCAGCTGCTCTGTAGCTCTGAGTGCATTTAAAAATCATCGGAAGAAGAATGGTGTCAAAACTCTGGATAGATCAGAAACCATAATTGAGGAAAATAAAGTTATTAAATATTGCGTCCCTATTGCAACTTTCACCTGCAGGCATCTTTAGGGAGGGAAGAAATTATATGTTGGTGCTACAAATTTTGCAAGTCGTTCAGGCAACTGCATGGTTTGTAAAAAGCTGAATCAGTGGATTATTTTTTAACATTTATTTTATTTTCATTTTCAAACTTATTTTTAACAAGTATGCAGAACACAAAACACCAAAGAAACTCCACATCCCTACCCTGCGTAAATAAACCCAATTGAAGGAAAGAAAAAATAAACTGTCAGTGCATCCAGTGAAACTCATCAAGACATGGTATGAACACAGTGTGAGATCCTTTACAGATGTCTTCTGTCTAACCAGAACTGATCACGTCCCTATGGTGACATCAGTGAAGTGTCTATATATTCTAGGTAAGCCGGCCAAACTTTCAGAAAGGTGTTGTATCCTTTTTTATGAGATCTTTTCAAGAGGAATGCAACTGTTCATTTCCAAAGACCATCTATCAATGAGGAGAGGGGAATCAGATTTCCATGTCACTGTTATGCATTTCCTGACCACACATAAAGCATATTTCCATAAATTTAATTTGGGAATTGGTTAAAGATGTACCGACACTCATGAAATTCCCCAATAAGCAAAGCTCAGCATCTAATGGGAATGTGACTCCTGTGACCTTGGTCAAGGTCATACCAAAAGGACCTCATCTTTTTCCAAGGCCAGGTAGAGTGCAGGAAGGAGCCAGCCTCTGTACCACACCTGAAGAATATTTCTGATAATTCAGTTTCAGATCTATGTAGTTTCTGTGGGGTAAGGTACAGTGATGAAGGAAATTGTAGTGAACCAGTCTGTACCAGGCATTAATCAATGGATTATTAACTGGGCAACTGCTCTGCCCAATTCTTGCTCATGTGGTTTCATAACGTAGATCCTCCAAAACTTCAATCCAGAATTCAAGCAATCGGCAGCACTACCAACTGACAAAAAAACTAAAATAAATAATTTTTTTTTAAATTAAAATAAAAATGTAAATGAAAGATTAAAATTCTAAAAGTAAATGTTCTCCAAAGCAACACACAATCCCTTGAAGATGGAAACAAATATTCCGCCCGCAGCAGTTGTTTGAATAAAATGGCGGTGCCTAGGATGAAGAGCTGGCCGATGCCGCTCATGCTGGGTCGATTCTCCTAATCCCTGCCTGATAAGAATCTTTATCTTCATTCATATTAAATACATTAGTAAGGCTTTATCTGCAAACTTGGGGGAGGGGGTTTAACTATGACGGGGACACGGTTAGTGCAAGGCTGTTACAGCACCAACGACCAGGGATAGAATTTAAATTTTGTAAGTGTGGTGATATACCACTCGCCTACTGCAGGGGAGATCTCTGTACCTGCAGGAAGATCACCGGAGGACAGACCACACCTGCCCGGCTATCAATCAGCCAACTTGAACAGACCTAACTCCACCCAGCCAGATGTCAATCAACCACCTGGGATAATAATCCTGAGCTGGCCCCTCCCGAGGCAGTCACTCGGAAGCCACCAGTACAGCTACCACTGTAGCTGAATAAAGCCTTTTGTATAGTCTTTCGAGTTTTGTGTCTGCTTCCTGCTGCAGCTGTGCGTCCTAGTAAGTTACAGGAATTTCCTGATTAAAGGGAACTTTAAATCATTAAGGCAACAATACTTACTTCTTTCAAATTACTTTACATTTTTACACTGTCTTTTGTCTTTTAAACTCTTTATTCTTAATTCAGAAGGGCAAGTTAGGCATTATAAGAATGCGTCTTAGTCAACAGGAGAATTTGCAAATCCTGCATTTGCGATTCGCATAAATGCTGGACCCCAGGGATTTTACTTTGCATCTACACTCATGTACTTACTAGATGGACATTAGAAATCCCATTTATAGTTAAGATAAAAAGATTGACACAAGAGACCAATTAAGGCCACTGAGTCTACAAATGCTCCTTCAATTGAGTTGGTCCCACTATCTGTTCTTTCCTCACAATCCCAAATTATTTTCTTCAAGTATTTGTCCCCATTCACATTCCAGCTGACAGAACACTTCAATGAACAGCAGAGAAACATCACCATTTCTGTGGTGGAGGTGGAGAGACAAGGAGAGGGAGACTCCCATGTCTTCTGTCCTATTCTGTATCAGTTCTGGGCCCTCCCCAGCTTCTTGCCCCCTTTTATACATGTTATTTCACCTATTCTATTTTAGTCTTGATAAAGGGTTCAGATCTGAAAAGTTTGAGCATCTACAACTTTTGTGTTTCTCTGAAACAATCGCAAGCCTGTGACTGTGAGAATATAAACTTTGTTAATATCATTAATTTCCAGAGCAAGGTAGACATTGATAATGAGTGTAATTAAATGAACAATGATGCAATGAAGTATTGAAATAACTAGATGCATACAACATGGTTATCATATTAGTTAGTTCAACGCTGTTACAGCACCAGCGACCGGGGGTTCCAATCTGGCCTAGTTTGTAAGTTCACCCCATGTCTACGTGGGTTTCCTCCAGGAGTTCTGATTTCCTCCCACCATTCAAAACATACCAGGAATTGGGTGTAATTGAGCAGCACTGGCTCATTGGGCCAAAAGGGCCAGTTACCGTGCTACATGCCTAATGCGTTTAAAAAATAAAAATAAATTTAAGAGCAAGAAATGTCACTCTATCCCATTTTTGTTTCAATCACTCTACTGCTTATTGGGTACAGAGAGTGACGAGATTGTGGTCAGAGTGTGGAAGTTATTTGGATAATTCCTCTGTCAAGTTTATAAACCCTGAGGTTGATAATTTTTCTAGAGAATTTATATTGAACTCTTTCATTCATGGCATTTACTGAAAAAAATTATTTTACCAGAGGTTTCTGCGTTCCTTACCCATCTGTTAACTGCCAGCTTGTTTTGTCATTTACCTCACCATCTCATCTCTACAAGTTGATGACCCAACCTTGTGAATAAATATTCTGAAACTTATTGTGCATCATTTGAAAAACAGTACAGTAAAACACTTGGTATCTGGCACCAATGGAGATTGGTAGATGGCGGATAAGTGAGTTTTCCACTTGCTTAAGACTCACTCTTATAATGCCTGACTAATACCCCTGCATTAAGAATAAACAGTTTAAAATACAAAAATACAATACTGTACTTAAACAGAATGAACTTTAGTTTCATGAATATATAAACATTTAAGCATTTTACTTTATTTTCAGTCACATTCTTTGAAAACATTTAACCGGCACTGCATCTGCAGATTCTTCCCCCTTCCACAGAGCTGCCCAAAAGATGAACAATAACATTATAGATAATTAATCCCCCCACCTCCCCCAAGTTTACAGATAAAACCTCTGTCTGGGGTGACTCTTACTAAGCAGGGATAAGGAGATACTTCAAGAGAGTCACCCCAG
The DNA here is from genome assembly GCF_036971445.1 of Narcine bancroftii. Lineage (NCBI taxonomy): Eukaryota > Metazoa > Chordata > Chondrichthyes > Torpediniformes > Narcinidae > Narcine > Narcine bancroftii. Next base: position 81,048,515 of record NC_091474.1, read on the forward strand.
TAGCGAGTAGCATCGACCAACTCTTCATCCTGGGTGATGGTTTTGATGTTTCACACAACTTTATTCAAACAGCCACTAAGAGCAAAGCACGACTGAGGCCCTCCGCTGGCTGAATATTTGCTCCCATCTTTACCAAAGGGTAAGTATTTAAATATTTTTTTTCATCTTATTTATTTAAATATATTTATTTTCCTTTTATTGCCTGTTGCTTGAAGTTGCCAGTTTCTTGAATTCCAGATAACAGGAGTTTATTGTATATCGTGCTGCTGTATAATTTACACACAACTTACTGAACATAAAGTGCTACGGTTCCAACTTCTGCACTGAATTTAGTAATTGGAATGAATAGTTGGAATAGCAGTTTCGAATCAGTCTGTGACTATTCCGAAAAATACAGGTTCTTTTTTTTTTTTTAAAAAACTTTATTTAAGATTTTATAACATGAATAACATAGGATTACATTAAAAAAAAATTAAGAATAATAAAATTACAATATCAGTAATCTAAATAAACTATACCCTCCCCAATAATTATTACACATTAATAACCCAACTCAAATTAGTCCAACCCCCCCTTCCCCCCAAAATAAAGAGTGAAGAATTAATAAAGTTAATAATGTGAGAAAAAACCCACTTACAAAAAAAACAAAAACATAACCGATTAAAATACTAACAAAAAGAAAAGTAATTAATACTAAGATATCAGACTTAAAAAACATTTAAATCAAACTTAAATGCATATATTTAACAAACAGAGTTATGAAACATATATTTAACTCAAACTTAATATAAAAAATTAGTAAAGTTGGTAACATTATCTATCAAAAATTTTTAAACAATAATCGATTCTTAAAAAAAATTGTAGCATGAAAAAAAACTTTCTCTATAGAGATAAACCTTCACCAAATATCAACCAACTTCACATCTATCATCATATTAGTCACATAAACCACCATCTTAAAACAAAATTCAAACCTCATTAAGCATTGTACAATTCAATTCTAGTACTCTTCCACTATTTTTCCCTTTTACTCTTGAATAGTTATCCAATAAAAGCTCCAATACCACATTTAAATATCCCCAATCATTACGTTAAAATTCAGATATCCAAATAATAAAAACACATCTACAACGAAATCTATATCTTCAACAAATGGAGCATAAACCACAAACAAAATTCAAGCCTCATTAAGAATTGTACAATTCAATTTATAACTTTCACCATTATTCCCTTCATTCTATAACTAAAATAGCAAAATAATATACACCAGAATTACTACTCCTTTCACCTTAAAGTTAAAGAAAAAAATTTTAAAACTTATCCATCCCATTCACATTTAAATTTCAGATATTCTTCATCTACTGAATAAACTTTACAAAAAAAACATCAATTTTTAGTTTTTTTAAACAATCAAATACTTTCTTATGCTTTTTTATATTTAAACAAAAACCCCTTCACTCTTTAATCTAATAATACAAAAAAAAGGGGAAAAAATGGATAGGAGGTTAAAAATACCCCCTCCCGTCTAAACCGCTTAATGCGGTAACTCCCAAAAAAAAATGAGAGTGAGATAACTCACACATAGCAGATGACTCAGGAAATAGTGCCTATCCAGTTCTCTCCCCCAACTCTCACTTCATCTTAAACTAACATCATCATTATTTAATATCCCTTTTTTTTTAAAAAAAAACATTAGTAAAAAAAAGGACAACTCTTCTTTTAATCAGCTCCAACTGTCGAGTCACCATTACAACCATTCCTTCTTGGAGCACGGCTCTTTTCTTCCATCTCGTCTCCTTAGAGATCGCGGCAGACTATGTCTCTGTTGAAACTGAGTAATTGGCAGCTCTTCAGCAAATGCTATAGCTTCCTTTGGAGAATCAAAGAATTTTGGTTGGCAACCATCTTGAAAAACCTTCAAAACAGCTGGATATCTAAAGGTTGCCTTGTAACCTTTCTTTCACAACAACTCTTTAGCAGGATTGAATTCCTGTCGTTGGAACATAACTTCTTGACTCAAATCCGCATAGAAGAAAACTCGATTATTTTGAATCATCAAGGGTGATTTTCTCTGTTGTGCATTTCTAATAGCCACTCGTAAAATTATTTCTCTGTCGTAATAATTCAAGCAACGAACCAAAACAGGTCTTGGACTTTGACCTGAAATAGGTCTTCTACGCAAGGCTCTGTGAGCACGTTCCAGTATTATACCTTTCGGGAAATGTTCTTGATCCAGCACCTGCGGAATCCATTCAGTAAAAAATTTTCTTGGGTCTGGTCCCTCCATACCTTCCGGCAAACCAATAATCTTTATATTGTTCCATCTGGATTGGTTTTCCAAATAATCAATCTTTTTCACCAAATTTTTTATTTTGAGTTTGTCAGTCTTCGACCATTTTGGTCACATCAAAAACTTGATCCCGTATTTCGTCTATATCTTCTTCACACGAATTAAATTCATCTCTCACTTCAAGCTTAAAAGCTCCAAACTCAGCCGTCTGTTGAGAATGTATTTTCACCAAAGTATTAAACCTAGTACCAAGTTCAGTCATAATCTTGGATAATCCCTGCATTGTATAAGATAATTTAGATTTAAGATTCACAAAAATCTTTTCAATTGGAAGAGATTTTGGCTCAACAGATTCCTGCTTCTTCTCCAAAGGATCTTCTATTCCTTCCTTCATTCTGGTTGCCTTCCTTGTAGTATGACTGCATGTGGAAACCCCAGCCACAGCCTCTCCAGCAATGACTGGAGGACGCTGGCCAGGGTTTTCCCCAGTCCATAATGTATTAAATTCTCCCAGTACATCAAGTTGTATAGGTTCTTGTATCTCAAGAGATGCAGTTTGCAGCGCCACCTCTACAGTTGACAAATGCCTTTGAGTAACTCTTTGTTCTAAAGGCTGTTTGGCGCCCTCTTTAGGGGGCTCTACCGATGTAACAGAGCTCTACATCCGAACACTGTACCTCTCTCCTGGGATCCATTTCACGCTGAGTCCCGGTGTCTTTCCTGTAGGTAGGCTCCAAAACTTGAACTTTTGGAAAATGTAGTTTTTTGATGATCTGTTGTCGTTTTTTTTTGCTCTTTTCCACCAATTGTACCATCATAAGTTAAATTAACAGCACTGAAATTATCTAAACTTTTAAAGAATTTTAACAGGCATTTCTAGACAAAACAATAAGATAGAGTCAGGAGAGGACTGGAAGGCACGTCTGATCCTTAGGCCATCTTGCCACGCCCCCAAATACAGGTTCTTTATCATAAAGAATTACTTTGAAATGTTCGCGATTTGTAGACAATCACTTTTCTCTCCAGCTTGAGTGAGGTAAATGGCTATTTATTCTGGTTGGGTGGTAATCCGTAATTATTGGAAAATTGTTGGCCACAGCGCAGCAAGAACATCCTTTCATCTCTGAACCATGTTGTAGGATCTTTGTGTTGAGGGAATGGGTTTCTGGTTTTGGATAGTTCTAACAGTCTAGCATTCCATCAATGCCACCTTGAATAAAAGTGTCCAGGCAGATTGCAGCTGGGAGGGATTTGAACTCATCCTTCCAATAATTTAATAGCCATCAAATCATTCAAAGCACCATAAAGCATTTCAAATGACTGAAATGAAAGCAAACACTCATGTCCAATTAGACACAATGTAATACTTTTGATTCAGAAATTCAAAAAGGCAGAGCTCAAACCATGCGGTTTTAAAAGCATGTACATGTGGAATTGGAGGTGCACCAAAGAAGAGGTACAAGGACTGCCTAAAGAAATCTCTTGGTGCCTGCCCCATTGACCACCGCCAGTGGGCTGATCTCACCTCCAACCGTGCATCTTGGCGCCTCACAGTTCGGTGGGCTGCAACCTCCTTTGAAGAAGACTGCAGAGCCCACCTCACTGACAAAAGACAAAAGAGGAAAAACCCAACACCCAATCTCAACCAACCAATTTTCCCCTGCAACCGTGCCTGCCTGTCCCGCATCGGACTTGTCAGTCACCAACGAGCCTGCAGCAGATGTGGACATACCCCTCCATAAATCTTCGTCCGCAAAGCCAAGCTAAAGAAAGAGGATATAAATTTAGATGTACAGCATGGTAACAGGGCCTTCTGCCCCAATTAACCTACAAACCCCATACAGTTTTGAAGGGTTTCAGGAAATCACAGCTTCTGGAGGAAATCCACACAGTAACAGGGAGAACATACAAATAACTGACAGACAGCGCGGGATTTGAACCCATGTTGCTGGTGCTGTAATAGCGTGTGCTAACTGCTACGCTAACCATACGAAGTAGTTCACACTTTGAGAGGTGTGTATAGAAAATTGTTGCAAGTTTCCAAATATGTTACTAACTCCTTAAACCTGTAGCTGTTTGGAAAAGTGTAAACATGAGTTTCCAAAGTAGCAAATGCCAAAGAAACACTTCTATCCATGCATTGCAGCAGTTTGCTTTTGTTATGGGTTGTTATGAACTCTTAAGTGGTGCAGTTTCAAGATCTTTAGCAGATGAAATCACCGACTTGCTTGTATTTCTCCACTTTTAAGTTGGATAAATTCAATGGCGCTCCCACCCCACCTCAGAAAAAAAGTGGAACACCTTGTGTTTCTTTTCAGCAATTGAGATATTAAATTTCAGCATTGGGACCCTATTAAATTCTGTAAAATTCATTAGGGTGGAAGCAGTCACGTGCAGAGCCTGAAGACCGACTTGGAAGGAGTGGCTTATTTCTGGAATGTCAATATTTTCACTCGTAACACGCACACACATAACGCGCACATGGATATAATGTGTATAACATGCATATTCTTAATTCTAACTGGCAAAAGCAATTTGCATTTAAATGGGACACGAGACAAAGCACAAACCAGGATCTGCCACCGTTAATCTCCCGTGATTTACAGCCATTCAACTTCCCCCAGCAGTGTCAATCACTCATTATATAGATGATATCCTCCTGCACCACATTAACAAGCTTTGGAGAAATCAATTAAATAGAGTCAAGCAGGATTTTAATTCTAATGTTGTCTCACATCAGAGCCACTTGATAGGATAGTCTCCTCCCTCAGGGACGTGTCTGGGCAATTAACATTGAACAGTGACCTAGCCAGAATGTCCTGTTTATAGGAATATCATGGCATTCAGTACAAAGATATCCCCAGCATCAACATTTCCCACAACCACTATAAATTGTGCCCGTTCTTTCATTGCCATGACTACATTCTCACTATAATATTCCCACACTCACTATAAATTGCATCTTTCCCTATGGCCGCTATTAATTGTGCGCACATTCAATGCCATTATTAGATTCCCACACCTGCTATAAAGAACCAGTGACTTTCTCACACCCACTTAATTGTGCACCCACAAAAGTCAACATGTAAAAATATTCTCATAAACACACACACAATGCATGGGGGTATATGCGGAAAAATATGGTAATCACCCAAATTGTTAATAACTTCAGGCCAAATACGCAGGTTGTTATTCTGATTCCATTAATAACATCTACAATGCAGAAACAAATGAAGATGGATGAGTTGGTCATTCATCTTATTGTTGGTGGAACATGGGTTGTCTGTATTAGAAGGTCATTCAAATTGTGTGAAATTTTTGAGGTATTTTGAAGTGGTAAGATGGGATATAAATGAAAGCAATTTCATTCTTTGTTGTTGGCAGATTAGTCACAAGAAACTCAATGTTCTGATTTTCATTCAAGCTCAAAAGGAAGAAAGAGGCCATCTCAACTTCTCTTGTAAAATTAACTGAATGTTGCAGTTATAATGCCTGGACCACAACACCCCCCCCACCCCCCCAACCCCACATTCAAAGTGTTGTTAACCATTTCCAAACTACTTAGCTCCCATAAGTAAATAAATTATTTTTTCTTCTTGTGACAGCTGATTGAAAGCCTTTCAACAAGGACTATATCTGTCTCTTTAAATTGTGCAATGGAATTTTCTCCAGCATGTTTCTCCTCGTCGTCTGGAGGATGCACAGGGAATTCTCAATGAGTCCCAGTGACATCAGAAGGCAGCTGGAACCAACTGGGAGTTTTTGTGTAGACAGCATCGCTGCTAATGCGAGTCAGGTGGAAATATAATACATTCCCAGAAACCTTTTCCTTTGCTTTTTCCCCCCCACGCAGCTGTGTAGACTTCAAGGTGACCATTACCAAATTTCATCAAATTAATTAGATGAAGTTTCAGGGGTTAGCTGCCAATTAATTCACAAAAGCCAAGTATTTTTATATTACCCCCTTTTAAGGCCAAAATTCCTTTCCAATCATTTGAGTATGTACGGTTCTTGCAAACAAGGGGGAAAAAGGGAAGATTTCTCTTTCAGGAATTGCTTGTGATTTCCGGCAAAACAAAAACACAGATCAAAAAGCCCACAGGAAACAAAGCATGAAGAGGGTTGTGACACCACAAGACAAACAAACTATAGCTGACAAACTAGTCACCAAGTTCCAACTACAGAATTGACTCTGGCATTGAAAGGTTTACGTGCAATTTCTATCCTGATGTGTTCCACATGCAGCATTGGTAGAATTATGTGCAGACATCTGTAAGGAGTTTGTTTCCACACTGATTTCCTAAAAGCACCCATTACTTAAAATAGACTAACTGAATTTTTAAGCAAACTGGTGGAGGACATTAATGAGAACAAATAATACAAAATACAACATCTCATAATGTTGTAAGTGATGAGAATTTGGGTCTGTCATGAATGAACTGCAGAGTTCTGACTTCTGGCATCCCTGCAATTGTTTTTCACCTCAATATTTAAAGAGATTTTTCACTAAAATTCCCCCATGTCCCATTGCTATTACAGCCTGGAAACTCATAGGGCTATGGCAAGAATGACCTTCTGCTCAGAAGGTCTGAAATGAAAGAGCATGAATTTTTCACAAGCAGTTCAAACCACTTCAGTGTTTTTCAAAATACAATTTTAAAGTATTTTGTATGCATCCGTGTGTGAAATGTGAACATATCACAATACACCATCACATTTCACAGTAGATTTGACTTCAAATTAATTCCCCATCAAAAGCACATCATCTCATCTTGGTGTTGTTTTCTGGTTCCAAAAATCATTTCCTTGAAGATGATTGCATGAACTTTGAGAACACTCCGTTGAAACTATGGTAGATGTTTCACACAACTGATTAGGAAGAATTTCCAAACTATATTGAAATTATAGTATGGTTCTGTTCAAAATGTGAGAGCCATTCTATACCCAACAAGAGCAGCATGGTCACATAGCCATTGGCACAATGCTATTACAGCGCCAGTGACCCATGTTTGAATCCTCCACTGTCTGTAAGATTGTATGTTCTCTCATGTCGGCGTGGATTTCCTCCGGGCGCTACGGTTTCTTCCAACCTTTCAAAGACATTCTGGGGTTGTAGTTTAATTGATTTGTTGGGGGGGGGGGGCACAGGCTCAAAGTCCTGTATGCCTTAATTTTTTTTTTAATTCAGCATCCCACAAAAAGCAATAATAACCAATTACTATTCTTTATTTAATGTTGTTTGCAGAAACTTACACAGGACATCAGTATATCTTTCAGCAAATAGTGCCACAAGTTATTTTACTTCACCAGACCATTTTCTGCCACAGATGTCCTTTGCTGAGCCAAACCTACAGAAATCATTCAGAAAAAACAGACGAATACAAATGAATTAAAATCAAATTTGGGGAAGTAAAAGTCCTTTCTAGAAGGCAAGGTATGTGAAACACATTATGTGGTCACAGATGCAAAGTCAGTTGAGGGTTTAAATTTAGACATACAACACGGTAACAGGCCATTTCAACCCAGAGCCCGTGGTGCCCAATTTACACCTAATTAACCTACACCCCCCAATACGATTGAACTGTGGGAGGAAACCGGAGGAAAAACCCACACCGACACGGGGGGGGGGGGGGGGGGGGGGGAGGAAGAACATACAAATTCTTTACAGACAGCGCAGAATTCAAACCCTGGGCCAATCCACTGGTGCTGTAAAGGGGTGGTGCTAACTGCTACTCTAACCGTGCTGCCCACGTTTAGAAGAGTCATATCCATTTGCTTGGGATGTGATCATCCAAGGAGATTAAAGGAGTAGAAATTCAATCTCAGCTGCAAACAACAAATGGGCAAACAGGGGCTATTTACTTTAATCGAAGGTTGCCGTCGTCTCTTACTCACCCATCGTCTAAGGACTTTAGTGAGAGGTGGAATTTCAATCATTTTTACTGGGCTAAAGTGAAAGAGAACGCCTCTGTCAAAAAAAAGTTGCATGTAATTTATCACCAGAGTGCAGAGCTATTCCTGCCAGATCTCTCGGCCAGATTGAAGCCTGTTTATGGACATCACTCATCCATCAAGTTAAGGGTTTGAAGGACATTGCACTGAGCATACAGTCCATTGTACAAAGGGTAAATCAATCCTGATATTGCAGTTCTTGCTCTGTCTGTTCCGAGCAATTTTTAAGCAGGTCTTCAATTTGCAAATAGTTACTGATTTGCTACTTCCTTCTTAACTGAAATATTAATTTAATCATTCCAAGCACTCAGATTAAAAAAGGTGAACCACTTCCATTATCCCAACCTTGTCACAGACAGACCATATCTTCTCTAACCTTTAACATCGAGTTAATGATATCATAAATTCTTCAGAGAACATCAGCCGTGATGACATTATCTGTCTGGAATCTCTTGCTGCTAAAATCTGAAGTTCATCCTCTGAATAAGAGGGTTATGAGGGGATGAGTTGCTTGGCAGTGAAACGTCCAGCCTGTATTTTACTCCCCAGGCACGTTTTGATATCAGTAAAAGGAAAATAATTAATACCTCTGTTTATTGCTTTTCACCATCACACAAGATTACAGAACCATCTCATTATTTTTATTGACATAAAATGTGGACTTCTGACAAAAGCAGCAGTGAAACTCGTTTATGGAGCTACCATCCATACGATTACAACTGAAGTCAGAATCATGCCCAAGGCTGGAATGCACAGACAGGGAGAGTAGTGATCCAATTGTGGCGTTCATTAGAGTATGAAAGGAAAGGAGAGGGAGAGAGGAGGAGGGAGCAGGGCAGGCTGGATCACTTCACATGAATTTGACAGGCTGAATAACAGACTTTCATCCTGCAAACATCTGACGTTTTTCGGAAAGCAAAACTAAATTCTGCCTTTTGTCATTGGACAATATAGTGTCATCTACGTGTTGTAGTCCACTTCCAAAATTTGATTCCATTGAAACCATGAAAATAAATTTCTGATTATCGTGCAGAGCACGATATTCGTGGCCAAGACAGAATTTCTACCTTTTTGGGTCCAAAATAACTCAGACTGATTGTCAAAACAATGAAATAGACAATTAGAATTCTAATTTGGTTTTTGAGTAACTAAATTTGACGATTCTTTGGAAGAAAATTGGTTACTTTGTTGGAAAGAAAACTGGGTCTACAGTGGGTGAAGCAAGTTAGGGATGTGTTGAAGGATGAGTGCGGCTTCAATAACTCTCATAAAACTCAACATCATGTGGAACAAACCTCTTTTTACCAGCTCACAGTGGCTGTAGCAGGCAACATCTATAAAAACAGACTCAAGTTACTCATCTCTGCTCTTTCAACATTATGTCCCAACAAGAACAAGGGCACCAAGATCACAGGAACACCATAGGGCATGTAGACTCCACTCCAAATCACACAGCATCTCGATGTAGAAAAACTATCACCAGTCCTTTATCATCATGGAATCAAAATTCTGGAACTCCCACACGAGCAGCGCAGAATCAGAATTTATTGTTGTTTTGCGGCAGCGTTACAGGTGTGAAATTGCTATAAATTACATTTTTAAATAAATAAATTAGTCTACAAGAAGAGAAAGTGAGGCAGTGTCTGTGGCTCATTGTCAATTCAGGAGGGGAAGAAGCAGTTTCTGTACCCATTGGGTGTTCCTCTTCAGGCTCCTGTACCTGCTTCCCAATGGTAGCAGTGAGAAGATGTCATGGCCTGGGCGGTGGAGGTCCTTGAGGATAGTAGCTACAACACCACCTCATTTAGATGTCATTAATGATGCCCATGATGGCACTGGCCAAGTTCACCCTTGATATGGTCTTTTCCTGTCCTGTACATGGGCAACTCCATATCAGACAGTGATGCAACCAGTCAGAATGGTATCCATGAAACACCTGTACATGTTTGCTGGGGTCTTTGGTGCAGTGTCAGCACCAGGGTGGGGAGATTCATGGGACATTACCTCCCCAAGAACGAGGTATTATAATCCCAGCCACATAAGGGTGGCCAGACATCCAGTTTTAGGCTGAACAGTCCAGCTTTTTGGTAATCTGTCCAGCACCACCTGGAGCTGGACATTAATTTGTCCTCCATTTGGGGCTGTAGGGGCACTTACCATGTTAAATGCAGCGTCCCGGGGTCCGTACGCCATGTGCGGCCATGTTTCTTCTTGCACACATGCGCCAGCCAGCACCAGCACGTGCACACACCTTAAATTGTGTCCCCCACTTGGTGACAAACCAAAGCTCCTCAAACTCCTCACAAAATATAGCCGCTGATTGCATCAAAGTAGAAGTCCCAGGACAGATCTTCAGAGATGTTGACGCTCAGGCATTTGAAGGTCTTAACCCTTTCCACTGCTGACCCCTCGATAAGGGCTGGTTTGTTTTTCACCCAATTTTCCCCTCCTGAATTCCACAATCAGTTCCTTGGTTTTACTAACGTTCAGTGCAAGGTTGTTGTCATGACACCACTCAACGAGCTGATCTATCTCACGCCTGCGCACTTCCTCATTGTGATTCTGCCGACAACCGTGGTGTCGTCAGCAAATTTGTGGATGGCATTTGAATTGTGCCGGATCACACAGTCATGGGTGCAGTGGGATCGCACAGAGTGATCCTTTACCAACAGGATTGCAGTGGTTCAAGAATGAAGCTCACCTTGATCTTCTCAAATGCAATCAGGGACAGACAACAAGTTACAGCCTTGCCAGCAAAAACCCAGCGCCTCCCAAAATGCCAAGAAACAAAACTTAGAGAAAGCACAAAGAGCTTAGATGAGTGGTCATTTGTTGTTCTTTGTCACATTGTCTTTGATGCTAAGAGTTTATTGTCATTTTCAGGTCCTATACATGCACTGAAACTCTTACTTGCTGCAGCTACACATTTACAGACAACAACTTTCAATTACGTTACCACATAAAAGTACAAAAGAATAGAAAAATATGCTCATGTAGTTAGTACAAATAAAGCGATTTTTTAATAGATCGCACTCTTAATTCTGTGGCTGAATTTGACTGTTCAGCTGAACGATAACCTTAATTTATTCAGTAAACTTAAAATAGTTCCACCAAACAAACAAACAACCTTGTGCCAAATCAAAGAAAAATAAAAAGTGCTGGAAATGCTCGGCGGGTTAGGCAGCGACATGTGTGGAAAGAGAAATAGAGTTTGCATTTCAGGTCAGGGAACCTTCAACAGAACAAGTGGTAGAACCTTCGAAATCTCTCTGCCAACGGCAGTTGAAGGTATTTCACTTAACTCTCCATCCCACTCTCACACCGACAGACTGACCTATGACCACCTGCATGATAACATTGAGGAACATCCAACTGGCTTCAGTTCTGTACAGGCTTTAACATGCCTGCACGATGGACTTATAGGTGCTCTCTTACCTACGATGGTCCAGATTTTTCAAAGTTACGACTGTACAAATCAGTACTTTCAATTTTGAATTCTGATCTATTCCTGTGCCTGCGATACGCAGTGCGTTACTCTCTCGCAATGCTGGGGAAGGCAGTATCAAACAAGAGTATTGTACAGCCGACTCTCTTGATTCTTCATGCCCAGTATGTTTTCAGCTGTTTTTAATCAGTGTGGAATAAAGGTATTTAAGATTTAATTATAAAAATGCAAAGTGCGGTTTTCTTTGTCGATTTAGGATTTTTTCGACTTATGATAGGTTTGCACGAACGTAACCCCCATCGCACATTGAAGAGCATCTGTATTTAAAAATTCTGTGGTCAAGTTAGCAGCATATGAGGAATTGCAGACTCTGGGGGAGCAGAAGACTGGGGAGAACACCCCATTTGAGAGGAGGAATGACCACAGGTCAGTGACCATAGCTGTGGACCAGTGACGGGTTCTGCAACTGAAGAATATGCAGGCAGTGGGACAATGGAGACTCAAGGCGAAGAACCCACACAGGCTGTGGGCTGATGGCAACTGTGGTTGAGGGATTCTCACCAGGCCACAGACTACTGGCGACTGGCTCGAAACTCACTAAAGGGGTATGAGCTATTGGAACCAGGATGTGAGAAGGTGCTGAGGGCACTAAAGGTTTCCTGATCACATCAGAGGTTTAGATCTGGAGCTGATAGTTTGGACTAGAGGAGTGGTTGCAGGGGGCTGCAACAGTGCTGGAGGCAAATCCATGGACCCTCAGTTACTCAGGGAAGGGAGGGAAAGGACTCTCTTTTACTGCCCTTTCTCTGACTCAGACACCTCAGGCAATTTCTGCCAATGGCAAATCTGTCTGCCTGACAGCATAGTAAAACAAATTCTGTGTAATATTGAACTGTTTTTATTACACAACAATAAAAGAAACTTGAAAAGTTAAGTTTGTCACCCACTCTCCACAAGCAATCACAGACATTCCAGGGGGAATGATATTTTCATCCCCTACCCACCCCCTTGTGACAACAGCCACAGAACCCATCACTAGTCCATCATCGTGATCACCGCCCTGTGGGTCATCTCCTCATTTTCTGGTGCCCTACTTCCCCAACCTCTTGGCTGGTGCCAATCACGGGACCCACCATCTCAAATAAAAATAAGGGAGAGAAAAGCTGAGCTAACATCACAGAAGGAGGACTGACACAGACATAAAAATCAGCTTACCTGAAGTAGAATTCAATATTACACTGTGGATAGCATCTGGACAAAGATGAGATGCTGTACCTTAAATTTGCACTGGCCTCATTGTAACAGTACAGAAGTTCACACTGATGTCAGAGTGAGATGGAGAGGAAAGTGGTATGAAGAAGATCTGGTAAAAGTGGGAATGTAGGGGAAACATTTCATCTGTTGGAATCATATCTCACACAAAGGAAAAAAGCAAAACTAGTCCTTGTTTAGCCCAGAAACTCAATGCTTTATATCCCCTCCACAAGGTTCTCTCGGCACAACCATTTTCAGCTGTCCTATCAATTACCCTCCTCCTTCTATGAGTGGGGATATCCACTAATAATTGGATCTCCACATGGGCTGATAAGAAAGGGTCCTTCTAGTTTAGATTGGTGTTGATTAGCACATCAGATACATTGATATGGTCATTAATTAACCAAATATTCATGCATAAATGCAGCTTTGTTAATGCTTTTACTAAGACATGTGCAGGTCCCAAGGACAAGTGAAGGTGTGCCCCACCCCCCCACCCCAGGATGTGTGGTGCCTGATAACCACAGTCAAACTTAAATTCCACTCGCCCTGACCAAAGACAATGAGAGGTTCTGCAAAATCCAGTTTCTCCCTGAAATCAGGTGATATACAAGAATTAGGAGAACCAAAACTGTAAAATACCTGATGGGAGTGGGGACATGTTTGAGATCGGTCCATAATAGGGTGCATCATGTAGATGGGCATTGTATAGCTTAATGCTGATGGAATAATGCCTACTGCTCAGGAGGTGACTGTTTTAAGATTGATTAGTGACAGATAGTGTTGGGGAATTTAAACCTATGCATATGTATGTTCAGGGAGTTCCTCGATCTTCTGCAGAGGTGACAAACCTTCCACAAATAAAGGGCATTGGCTGAAGAAAAATCTGCGTCCTTCATTCCTCAAGAGAGTAGACTGCTGACTGGGACCTAACCCCAGAACTTGGATGGAGGATTGACACCGATCCTTTCCTTGTGTTAAGGTTGTACCATAAAAATGCCAGGCAATGATGATCTCCAACAAAAGAGAGACCCTACACTATGCTTGTCGTGTAATCAGTGGCATAGCTTGGGGAGCAACTGCTTCCCCCCTCCCCCCAGCCTATTCTTCAAAATGGTGCCTTTTTGAACTGTGTGCTCACTGGTCAGTCTCCTATGATGCACTGGTGGGTCATCAGGTCACTGAGCAGTGAGCACACAGTTCAAAAAGGCACCATTTTGAAGAATAGGCTCGGTGGAGCGGTCTGGCCGCTGGCATCTAGGGAAGAATAGCTCCAAAGGTATTTATTTCTCCTTGGTTTTCAAAATTATAAGTTAGTGATGTTCATTTTGTTTTTATTTGATGTTTAAAATGTAAAATAATTAAATAAAAGTGTTTTTATTTTGTTTTGATTTTTTACAAATAACAATTATGCACTTCCTTTCAACTGTATCTTACTTAAGTTCCTTATGTTTTGATGTTAAATAGAAAATAAAAATGTATAATAAATGTAAAATTATTTGGTATGCTTCCCCCCAACCTCCGTCAGATGTTGCCACCACCCCCCCCCCCGCCCCCACCCCCACTCAGGTCCGGCGCTGCCGAAAAACCAGCGTGGCCTGCCTTTCAGCCTTGGACTCACCATCTGGTGTGTGTCATGGCGACTTTTTTATGTGCTCGCTCCCCCTAATGTTAGATCCTGGCTATCCCCCTGCATGTAATTGCATTATTTGCAGGAAGAAAGATCCTGTAGAGGTGCAGGTGCCGCAAGACTCGCACAACCAGGTTCAGGAACAGCTGCTCCCCCTCCACCATCAGACTCCTCAAGAACAAACTCATTCAGGGACTCATTTATGGACTCGTGCACTTTATTGATATTTTTTTCTCTCTCTGTGTTGCACAGTCAGTTTGTTTATTTGTTTACATGTCTACAGTTTTTTTGAACGACCGATAAGTGGGAATTCTGCCTTGCCTGCAGGAAAAAGAATCTCAGGGTCGTACGTGATGTCATGGGTGTAGTCTGACAAGACATCTGAACTTCGAACAAGAGCAAGCATACGGCTCTCTCCTTGGATGGAATTTCTGTGTGGAAAATACTTTTTGCCGTAACAGCTAAAAGGCATTTAGCAGCAGCACCTCATTTATTCTCTTCTCAGCGGGAGCTTCTAATGGAGACAATTCAGTGTGTACACAGAGTGCGAGAAAACACTGAATTTGCAGCAGGGTGTGACTGATTTGGAATTGGTTTGAACCATATTAAAAACTTTCTCTCCTTCCCACATATGTCTAATCTCCAGGCCCTTTGAAGCTCATTCTGTCTATACTTCAATTCTACTGATGAAAACCCCATCCCCATAACATTTCACTGAATCACCCAATTTGTATCTTGTGTCATCATGAAAAGGTTTGCAATGACACCAGAAACCCCAGCAAATTTCTACAGAGGTGTAATGGAAAGTGTGCTGACCAGCTGTATCATGGCCTGGTATGGGGGCACCTATGCCTCTGAGCAGAAAACCCAGTAAAGGTAGCAGACACCGCCCAGTACATCACAGGCAAAACTCTCACCACCATCGAGAAAATTCACAGGGAACGCTGCCATCGGAGAGTAGCAGCAATCATACTCTGTTCTCGCTGCTGCCATCATGAAAGAGGTATAGGTACCTCAAGACTTGCACCACCAGGTTCAGGAACCCCCTCTACTATCTGATTCCTGAACAACAAACTCAATCAGAAGGCACTTTCAGGTGGCCAAAATATCCCGATGTAAAGCTGCCCATTGTACTCCAATGCAGCTGTCGGGTTGCCACCTGAAAGTGGAGAACCCAGCCAGGAGGAGCACTAACCCTTCTCCTGTAGGTATATTCTCCGGCTCTGAGAATCACCCGTTGCACATGAAAGCAACAGTGGGACTACGGCCACAGTCCACAGGAGCCAGCGTTCACTCGGACGCAGCTCTCCTTCAGCTGGCACATTCAGGAGACAGAAAGGTGTCTTCTCTGCAGTCACCTGAACGTCCCAGCTTCACTCCCCCAGCCGCGTCTGCTGACGCATTATCAGCCTCCAAGCACCTGAAAGCGGCTAGAGACTCATTAAAGACTTGGTGGTATGTTGGTGCAGTGAGTGGAGCTGCTATCTCATAGCTACAATGGCCCAATTTCAACCATGACATTTCAAAACATTTTGTTACAAGTCCAGAGGACCCCAAAACCCAGCAGCAAAAGAAATTCACCAAGACAAATTGTTACAGACAAAAGTTGCTTTTAATTTTCTTTAAACATAAAAACAGGATCAAACTTTAACTTATTACTATTAACTTAACCTAACTTAACCCACTTCTACTGTGTACATAATTTAACATTTATGAAGTTTCACCAGGCTTTGGTGCTTAAAGGTAATTGGTTACCACTCAGGAAGGTTCTAGTTGGTTTCAGAGAGAGATTTATTGCTCATTGGACGCACACAAATTGATACCCTCCAATCAGGCACTTCAGTGACTTGCCAAAGAAACTTGCCCCATCATGGGATTTCCAAATGATAACCTCTTCTTCCAGGTCACCAAAGAGTTCCTCTTGTTTCCTTTATTTCACGAGAAGCATTCTAGCCAGCCATTTCCTCTTGTAAGGGTCTTCAACAGGCTGAACTCACAACTCACAACCCATCTTCAAAATGGGGTTTTAACAAGCCTGCCAACTTATTGCAGCCTCTCAAAAGCCACTGCAGAACTGTTCTCTCTCCTTCTCTAAGAGAAATCCTGATGATTCTTTCCTCTCTCTCTGCTTGTAAAAACCAGAACCTCTTGCAGGCTTAACCCAATCCTTGAAAGATCTTTATCAGCACTTTGAGCCCCGTCTCTTCCATTTGCACCTGCTTTTTGAAATTCCTTCCAAAACAATTTCATTGTCTTTGCAAAGGCACTCGGAGTCTGGATGTCTGGCTGGAGCAAAGCTCGGGCATTTTAAAAGTGTTACTGTCTCTGAAGTGACTTACCTAAACTCCCACAATCTACTCTTTTAAATAAATATTAATATATAGTATAAAATATAATATGCTCTGTAACAATTTCAAATTTTGAAACACGTAGGCAGAGTAGATGTTTCCCATGGTGGGAGAGTCTAGGACAAGAGGCCACAACTTAAGGATTGAAGAGCATCCACTTAGAGCAGAGATGTGGAGGAATTTCTTTGGCAAGAGGGTAGTAAATCTGTGGAAATTGTGCCCCAGGCAGTTGTGGAACCAGGTAATTGGGTGAGAGATTGATAGATTCTTAATTAACCACGATATCAAAGGTTATAGGGAGAAGGACAAGCAGTGGGGCTGATTTGGAAAATGGATCAGCTCATGATTGAATGGCAGGCAGACTCAATGGGCTGAATAACCTATTTCTGCTCCTATGTCCTATGGTCTGATGGTCTGACCTCTGGTGTCAGTGCCCACATGGAATATTCTGAATGACCCAGGCTTCCTCCTACATCCCAAAGATCTGCAGGTTAATTGGCCACCATATGTGAATGAGTGATAGAATCTGGGGAGAACTAATGGGAATGTTGGGAGAATTTTTTTTTTAAAAGCCACAGGTGTAAATTTAAATTTAGACATACAGCATGATACAGTGGGAGGAAACCAGACCCCACCGAGGAAAACCCATGCATATGTAACAGAGTTAAAAATGGGTTTCAATTATTTTTATTCTCAATTCTGTATCTGTGAATTTAACCTCAATAAAGTATTTGTATTTAATGTTATTTTAATAATGTTTCTGGTGGGAATGAGTTTTGCAGTGCACACCTCTTCTGTACCTCCAAACCCTTCCATTCCTGTTCCTCACACTGCTTGTAACTTGCTATGGGTAAGTGTGGTGGAACTTAGCAACTGGGCTACTTTAATGTTTTCTTTGGAAAATTAATTGCTTATATTATGAATCTTAATGTATTTGTTCATGCTAATATCATTGTGTTTTACAGTTGGTTTTGTATTGTTTTAACCATTGATGTAAGTTTAATGGATGTTTTTATCTTACTGGTGTTTTGGTTCCATAACCATGTGCTGGTTCTGAGATCAATGAAGCTTTGCTGAGATTTCATAGTGTAAATTCTGTTATTTTGCATACTGAGGAGAAAAAGGGGCAGAAAAGGAAAACATACAGTTTTTGTATAGTTTTAAAGGATTGTAAAAAACGAAATGTTTTTCTGGGCAAATCTTAAAAGCTCTTGGCTCATACTGTGTGCACTGGGTTGAGTACTTATTGAAATTCTAAAATTAAGTATCTGTATGTAGTTGAGGAATAGAAATGCAGACACTGCTTGTTACTTACTAAGGGAGAAAAAGGGGCAGAAAAGGGAGAAAAAGGGGCAGAAAAGGGAGAAAAAGGGGCAGAAAAGGGAGAAAAAGGGGCAGAAAAGGGAGAAAAAGGGGCAGAAAAGGGAGAAAAAGGGGCAGAAAAGGGAGAAAAAGGGGCAGAAAAGGGAGAAAAAGGGGCAGAAAAGGGAGAAAACAGAAGGCAATGGTTGTGTTATTTTGTTTTCTAAAGAGAGTGAATAAATGCTGAAAAATAGCTCTGTGAGTCATCTCTTTTTCTATGCCCTGTGCGAATGCAGACAGGAAAACGTACAAACTCCTTACAAACAGCGTGGGATTTGAACCCAGGTCCGGTCCTGATCACTGGTCCTGTAAAGGCTTGCACTAACCACTATGCCAACTGTGTAGAATTAGTGTAGGTGAGTGTTGGATGATTAATGCACTTTATCATTGGATTTTCTTTTTTGTTTGGTTCTCCATGAACTGCAAAATGTTTTGTTTTATTGACATAATTGGTGGCAATTTCCTAACTGACTCTCAACCAAGGGTCAACTACATTGGTGTGTTTAGAGTTTGATTTCACCTCGCCTAGCCTGGTTTAAGATGGTAGATTTCTTTGAAAGGAAGACCTCGGATGGATTTTACACAACAATCCAGTCACTTTGGTTAACATTAGTGATACCAGGCTTTTAAAGGTAGATTAAAGCCCTTTGTGCTCCTGAGCCAATGGTCCAGGCCTCTTCCTGCTAATCTAGTCATGTGACCAACAAGGTAAAGCTAGTTGACTGTTTTAATCTTTTGTCAGAATCATGAGGGTCATGTTGGAACCAGTACGTGTTGCCCTCTATTTGCTTTCATGAATAGAAACAATGGATACTGTTGAAAACTCACGGTCACATTGCAGAACTGAAACATAAAAGTCTGCGGATGCTGTGATTGTACTAAGAACACAAAAATGTTGGAGGAACTCAGCAGGTTATGTGGCATCCATAGGAGGTAAAGACAACAGTGGACAACAATGATTTTGCTTCTTGATCAGTTTTGGGAGTTTTTTATGGATTCTGGACTGTTGATCATAAAAATCATTTTACGATTTTCCTATCATGTACCTTACCTTTTTATAAATATAACCTTATTTGATTTATCATATTTCAAACATACAAAACCATGAAGTGCCACATGTCATTGAAAATTCATTTTCTGCTGATCTTGGTGCTGTCAGTGAGAAACATGGTGAAAGGTTTCACCAGGACATTACGACCAAGGAAAAGCGCTATCAGGGCAACTGGAATCGATCTGAGGTTGCCGACTATTGGTGGACAATGACACGAGAGGCATCAGATACTGAGCACAAACGAAAATCAGCGGCAAAACATTTTCAGGTCAGTTGAACTAGTACAATGTGTCAGCACCATGATGAGATTAAACAGGCTGAATTCTGTAAAAGTTAATGTTTCTCCACTTCCAACTTCCTACTTGATACAGCAAGTCTAAAATGATCAGATTGAAGTCATCAACCATAATCCCTGGTTTTTTCAGGAAGCCAACGTTTGGGGAAAAAAGTTGTCCAGAGTAATATAACCAATATCTCGGGTCTAAGCCCTTCTCCAAGGTATGAGCAAAAGGTAGCCCCACTTTTCACTCATATCTTGAAGAAGGGCTCAGGCCCGAAACACTGGTTATATATCTTTACCTCCTTTGGATGCTACATGACCTGCTGAGCTCCTCCAGCATGAATCACTTGGGTGAATCCAAGTTATTTCACATTGCACCTTAATTACTACTTTCTTCCAGCAAAGTTCCAAAAGAACTATCAAGATCCAAGCTGTGCACCATCCAGAAAATATCATCTGTTCTTGATTTCCTTTATGGTGGTGCTGTTAAGCAATTCATTTCATGAAAGCAGGTTGTTTTATGAAAATGATTGGAAATGAAATTCTTAAACTTGGACTTTTGAATTAGGGAAAATCAATTTGAACCTGAAACTGGTATTGATGTCAGTGAAGTTCACTCATCATTCTTACCTGCAATCCAATAAAGGCCTTTAGAACCAAATTGATTGTCTGCAGTGCTCTTCCTAAATCAAAAATCTCAGTGGTACAGTAGAGTTCCTGAAATTTAAGATAAAGAGAGGAATGTGAGATAATTAAAGATGCCTAAACTGAGTCCATGATGAGTTTTATGGTCACATTAGCATTGCTATGACTTCAATTTAAATTACTTTTAATTTTTAAAAAAGTTTATCTCAATTCAGACATGCAGCATGGTAACAGGCCCTTTTGGCCCACGAGCATTTACACCCAATTGACCTACAACCCCCTTGTACGTCTTGAATGGTGGGAGGAAACCAGAGCACCCCAAGGAAATCCCATGCAGATATGGAGAGCACGTACAAACACCTTACGAACAGTGCGGTCCTGATTGCTGGCACTGGAAAAACATCGCGCTAACCGTGTCTTCACTTGCATGAAACCCTTTGGAAACTTTCTGTTAATACCAAGGGAGGTCATATTGAAACTGTTGTGTGATTTGGTTGTGTAGTGCAGTAAAATGTGAAGCACAGTTGTGTTGCAATGTTGGACAATGCAGCGTTATGTGGTGTCGTGTTATACAGAGATGTCTTGAACAGAGTTGTGCTAAACAGTATCCCATTGTTTGGAATCCCAAATGGTTCAGCACCTGGCTAACTGAGCCCCATTCCCACATTTTCTTTCAACTCACCGGGGTCCCATTTCTACACTCCTTTAAATTTACTAGGGCCCTATTTCCCACACTTCCTTTCAACCCATCAGTAGTCCTGTTTATCATGATTCCTTTCAGGTCCCCAAGGTCCCATTCCCTTTAAATTCACCAGGGCCTCTGTTCGCCATCATTCCTTCAGGCTCTGCAGAGTCACCTGTTCACTGGAGGTAAGTCAGTTAGTTAAAAGGGGATGAAACGCAGAGGTCTGCAGACGTTGTGATTGTAGTAACAACACACAGTAAATGCTGGAGGAACTCAACCTGTCTCGCAGCGTCCATAGGAGGTAAAGATATATTACCGACGTTTCGGGCATGATCCCATCTTTAAGGTATAAGCAAAGAACAGGCAGGTGTCTCAGTAAAGACTGGGAGAGAGAGGGGGAAGAATGGGAGGGGGAGGAGACCAGCCAACAGACAAAAGAGGAGAGGTGAGAATTGATTTTGGCTCTGTGAAAGGATGCAGAGGGAAGAGAAAGAGAAAAAGACATTAGGGAGCATAGGAAGCAGGGACTTGGTGAATTTACACCGACTATTGTGTCATGTCTGTCAGAAGATGAAATAAGAGTATCGATGCTCAATAGAAGAAAAGTTTAGTAGTCTGGAAAATCTGCCAGTCCAGCACCATGAAAGACCCTATAGTGGTGGATTATTTGATTTTTGCTGTATTGTGCCACATTGTGTGTGTTTTGGAGTTACTTCTGTATCACAGCAACTCTCCTTACGCATTGGTATTGTGATGTGGAGAAGAGGTTCAAAGGGTCCAAGAAGTGATGAGTGTGAACATAGTTTAACCATGAACAAGAATCTTTATTTACACGTCGGGTAGTGGTAACAAGGATGGAGGTCACACACAGTTCATACACATTGGACTCAACTAATCAATACTCTCCACCCCCTTCCCTCTCCATTCACAGAGCCTTTCCCCCGTTCTGTTTGCTGATATGCCCTCCCTCCCTTATCCACCTATTACGTCCTGCCTGTGGGACTGTGCCCCTCCCCACGTCCATTTTGTTTGGCCACCTGCCCACATTTGCTCATACCTTGCTGAAGGCCTGAAGCCTGAAACGCTGGTTATGTTCCTTTATCTCTGCTACATAAAACACAGTGTTTGACCTGCTGATTTTCTCCAGCATCGTGTTTTTACTTCAATCATTAGTATACGCAGATTTTCGTATTTTACTCTCAATACTCATTTCAACCCGCAATTCCCACAAATAAAATTAAAAGATAACATAAACAGTAAAACCCATCACCCCTTGCTAATGGGCAGGAACAGCACCCAGATTGGCTACAGATGTGTCACAATATTCCCATTAATCCCTCTCCACCCTCATCCTCCCACCACCCTCTCCCATAGTCCTTCATAAGCAACCACCACTAAAGCCCCTCCCCTCTCTCTTTACTGGCACACACCTTACAAATGATCTCTTCAGGACTGCCCACCATTTGCCGCCTAGAGTGAAGCTAGGGTTTGTTCCCGGGGAAGAGAGAGAGCTGCTCTACGTGGTAGGCTTCACACTGCAGCAGGCTGGAGGGGGCCCAAATGAGGCAAGGTGATTAAGCGAGCCAGTCCCAAGGCGTGTGCTCACCTGCGGGTGGGCTAGGCCTTAATTGGCAGGTGAGATGACATCTGATCCTGCTCGTTACAGATATCCATCCACTTATTGCTCACTCATTGAGGAAGGGCTCAGGCCATTAATGTCGATAATATATCTTTACTTCCTCTGGCGCAACAAGATCCGCAGCATTTCAGCATTTTTACGACAATCACAGCATCTGCAGACTTTCATGTTTCACTTCAGAGCACCATTGATATCCATCCACAAGGATACCTTGAGGCATTGACAAGAAATAACAAAAATGTTTTCAATTGGGAACAAAAACACTGTTTTTATGGCTTTGGCTTAGGTGCCAGGTTGTCTGTTCAAAATGTTATTACGAACTCTATCAGTGTCTTTCCCTGTTCCATCCACCCCCCCCCCCCCCCCCCACACACACACACACACACACACACAGTAACTCTCTAAAAGATAATATAAAAAAAGGATAAAAATAACAAGCCTGCAAAAGTCACGATGGAAATTAATGATTTTAACACCAAGATCTACTGATAATTTCTGCACTAATTTTAGTTTTCTGCTTTAGTACAAGATCAGTTATTTCAATAAAACAACTACATCATGAAGCAGGGCCTTTGAAATCTTGTCTGTCTTTAACCCTCTTAAGTGCAAAAATGCCTATTTTATTTTTTGATAGACCAGTGGTTCTCAACCTTTTTCTTTCCACTCACAGACCACTTTAAGTCATCCCTATGCCATCGATGCTCTGTGATTAGTAAGGGGTTGCTTAAGGTGGTCTGTGGGTGGGAAGGGAAGGTTGAGAATCACTGCTCTAAGCACCAATTTTTACTGAAATATTTTGCTTGAGAAATATTGTCATTGGCCCATTTCCTTTCGAGTTATGAAACTGCACACATAACGAGTCAATTAGGGACAATTAAAACAGTGGTTTTCAAACTTTTTCTTTCCACCCACATCCCACTTTAAGTAATCCCTTACTAATCACAGAGCACCGATGGCCTAGGGAATAATTAAAGTGGTAGGTGAGAGGTAAGAAAAAGGTTGAGAGCCACCGTGATAAATGAAGCGATTTGCTAATGAATAAACAATCAAAATTTACCTGCTCATCTCCTAGATATTCCTCCTTAAATTTGAATTTTAAAAGTACTGCACAAGAATCCAAAGATCCAGACCGACCCGATTCCCGAGCAATCCAGATTTTAGGACTTCTACCGTGCAAGGGAAACAGCATGTTGCAAGATTCATGATTCTTACAACTTCCTGGCAATAACTTGACAAAGTATTCATTTGTTTAGATAGTTTAGAAGTTAAATGTTGTATTCAAATACATGCTTTGCAAATGCATGCTCTGGCCTCTGGGGCCTGAATATTGAAAGAGCATCACAAGAGTTCTAAATTTGGGGTGAACAGGCTGGAAGATGGATGCCCTCTCATTCCGCCTTTCAGTTTGTTTGTGACAGAATATGATTATCTAATATCCCCAAGCAAGCTCTGTAATGTGAGCCATTAAATCAAAAAGAACAGCCCATCAAGTGAACAGAGTTCCCATAGCAGCTGAGTGTGGCCCGGGAGACCTAATCATCCAAAATTCCCAGCACGTGAACAGAAGGGAAACAGAAGAGGTGCTAAGACAGACTCAAGACAACTGGCTTGTGTGGCAGTATAAATCACTGAAGGCAGCATCTGTGTGACGAGTTGCTTCATTGCTACGACTGCCTCCTATTATCCAGGAGATGCACAGACATATTCCAGGCCTTGTGTATTTCTGGAGTGCCCACTCACATGAATGAAACCACAACAGGAACAGTCATCTGACCGCATTTTAAATCCTTGCTCTCATCATAGTTTCCTTGATGGTTTTGGAAACCATCTCTGCAAGTTCTTCCCTGAACACCATTTCAACCCATCTTTGGGATCTTCTCCCTTGCTCTCTGAGTTCCCTGCCTTCTCAGCACTTCTGTTCTCCAAATTCAAAGTTCACATTTATTGTCAGAGTGCATACGTGACATCACATACAACACTGAGATTCTTTTTCCTGTGGGCCAGGTAGAATTTCTACTTGCAAGGTAACTGTAAACTACCTTTAAACACCTTTCCAAAACCCATGTCCAACCACCTTTCAAGTGAACTACTTTTCGGCGATACTACTTTCTGGCTCATGAGCCCTCATTTAGTATTGTGAATTAACAGTTTACATAGGAAGATATAGCCAAGTAAGTCGAATGGAGATATGTTCAGGGACCTTGAATAACAATGAGTCATACTCATAAGTACAATGTACATAAATAACAATGTGCCCCAAAATTCTTACTTGATGCAGCTAAACAGGTTTGTAAGGCACACCAATTACAATTGTACACATTGAAGTAGCAGGAAGTAACAAAGTAAACTGTAATCCAGTATGATGATAAATATCCATTCAGGGTATTTATCTCAGTAAATGAGAATGTCACTAACCAGAGTCCAGATCTGGTCCTAAAGATATAATCAAGTCATCCACAAGAGGGTAGAAATTCACAAGTCAACGGGTTAATTTCTCTCTCTTTTTTAGAGATACATCCAATTGGACTGCCCCACCATTCAATCATGAGCTGATCCATTTTCCCACACCCCCATTGCCTGGCCTTCTCCCGTTACCTTTGATGCCCTGGCTAATCAAGAACCTGTCAATCTCTGCCTCCACAACTGCCTGTGGCAACAAGTTCCACAGATTTATCACCCTCCAGCAGAAAAGAAGTTCCTCCTCAAATCTGTTTTAAGTAGATACCCTTCAAACCTGAAGTTGTGCCCTCTTTTCCTAGATTCTTCAACCATGGGACACAACATTTTTGAATCTACTCCCTCCATGCTTTCAACATTCAAAATGTTTCAATAATCTCCCCCTTCATTCTCCTAAATTCCATTGAATACAGACCAAGAGCTGTCAAACTCTCCTCAGAGGATAAACCTTTCATTCCTGGAATCATCCTAGTGTCCCTCCCTTGAAGCCTCTCCAACTTCAGCACACCTTTTCTTAAAAGAGGATTCCAAAATTGCTCACAATACTCCAGGTGAGGTCTCGCCAGGGCCTTATAACAGCTCAACATCACATCCCTACTCCTATTTTCTATTCCTCTTGAAATGAACACCAGCATTGCATTGGCCTTCTTCACCACCGTCTCAACATGCAAGTCCACTTTCAAGCATTCCTGCACAAGGTCTCCCAGTCCCATTTGCATCCGAGTCTTTTCAATTTTTTCCTCATTTAAAAAATAATCTGCCCATCTATATTTTCTACCAAAGTGCATAACCTTACACTTTCTGACATTGTATTTCATTTGCCACTTCTCTACCCATTTTCCTAAATGGTCTTAGTCCTGCTGCAACCTCCATGTTTCCTCCACACTACTTTGTCCTCCACCTACCCTATCTACCCGAACCCAAAGGTCAATGCCACATGTCCTCCCATACTGGCCAAGATGAAGTCAGGGCTGCCTGATGATGAGATTTGTTTTTTTAATTAAGAAAACAAATATGCGGTGTTTCATTGCATAACCATTTTTTTAAAAAAAGCATCCTTTTAGAAGGCAGTAGCATTTGAAGGACACACCTTCCTAGCAAGTGATACAAAACATACATGGCCCTTAAACTATCTTGTCCTCTCAAGTCTAACTCAGAATTCGTGGTTAATTGGGCAAGGGGGCAAAACATTATTCTGTAACTGTGGAAAGGAATGTCACATTTATGGCAGAACCACTGGACTCCTTCCAGAGACAGAGAAAGGAACGCAATAAGAAGTGATAAGCTTATACTAAAGGGGAGCATTTTTATCTCTGGGTCTGAAATTTGTGGCTTCACTTGAATGTGTGCAGAAAACTTTTGGCTGGCACTTTATGACAGTACAGAGGGAGCGGTGGAATGGCAGAGGCACCATTCAGATGGGACCTTAAAGTAAAGTGGCCACCCATTTCAATTCTCTGTCCCATTCTCTTGCTGACCATGGTCTCATGCACTGCCAGACTGAGACCACCTGCAAATTGGAGGAACAACACCTCCTCTTCTGACTTGGCCAGATGGTATTAATAATGATTTCTCTAGCATTCGTTTAAACCCACCCTCCCCCCACTTCTTTCCCCATTGCCTTTCCCCAGCTCTGAATCTCTCCCTTTTCCCTGTCTCCTTTCAAGTCAAGTCACCTTTATTTATCATTCATACCATGCTCGCACGGTAAAGTCGAGATAGCATTTCTCCAGGACCATGAAGCATATTTTCATAAATATAAGTTAAGATAGTTAAACACATAAAATATTAAATATTAAGACATAAATTGTATGAGTCCCCAATACCAAGGTAGATCTGTTCTGGGAATTCAGGAGTCTGATGGGTTGGGAAAAAACTGTTGCCCAATCTGGACACAAGGGCCCAAGTGCTACAGTACCTCCTACCAGATGGCAGAAGGGAGAACAGTTTACGTGAGGGGTGTGTGAAGTCCTTCACAATGTTTATTGCCTTTTGCCTGCATCGAGTGTTATAGATGTCTTTTGTAGGAAGAGAATCCCTAATGACTTCACTATCCTCTGCAGGGTCTTGCAGTCTGAAGTTGCACAGGAAGCCCTCAAAATATCCTCTGTAGAATGTTATGAGAATGGAGGGTAAGAGATGGATGGAGGGTAAGAGATGGACTTTCCTCAGCCTCGTGGAAGTCGAGGTGCTGCTGGGCTTTCTTGGCTATGGAGCTGGTGTTCAGGGACCAGGTAAGATTCTCCATCAAGTGTACTCCAAGGAATTTATCACTCTTGATGACCTCAACAGTGGAGCCATCAATAGTCAGTGGAGCGAGGTCCCCCTGGGCCCTCCTGAAGTTGACAAGCATCTCTTCTGTTTTTTCCACATTCAGATGCAGGTTGTTGGCTCTGAACCAGACTGTTAGTGACTCCATCTCATCTCTGTACACTAACTCATCATTCTTACTGATCAGGCCCACCACGGTTGTGTCGTCAACGACTTGCTGATGTGGTTCGAGCTGTGTTTAGCTGCACAGTTGTGGGTCATCAGAGGGAACAACAGTGGACTGAGCCCTGGTTGGGGGGCGGCATGCTCAGTGTCTTGGAGGTGCATGTGGACTGCCTGAGGTCTCTCCAACAGCAAGTCAAGAGGGAGGTGTTTAGACCCAGTAGGTTCAACTTCCTTATCAGGTACTGAGGTATGATTGTGTTGAATGCTGAACTGAAGTCGATAAACAGCATTCGAACATACAAGTCCTTGTTTTCCAGGTGGGTAAGGGCCAGATGGAGGGTGGCGATGGCATCATCCATGGAGTGGTTGGATCAGTATGCAAACTGCAGCAAGTCTAATGCCGGGGCAGCAGGAACTTGATGTGCCTCATGACGATTCCCTCAAAGCACTTCATGGCGTGAGTGCGACAGGACAGTAATCATTTCACAGGCATAATCATTCTCCCCTCTCCCCTTTTATGCATATTGTTGGTCTGGATTCCTCCCCCAGCCACCACTCTCTGTTTTCTGAGATTTCTAGTTTTTTGATCATTCTGCTCATTCCTTAAAGAAGTGCTCAGGCCCGAAACGTCGGCAATATATCTTCGTTTCTTATGGACGCTTTAAAACCAGCTGGGTTCCTCCAGCATTTCCATGTGTTTTTACATGCATTAACTTGCAAAGAACAAGGGAGCTTCTCTTAATTCTCTGGCCTATCTATCTTTAAACCAAATTATTGCAATGCCATTCATGAGAGCTGGCTATTCAAAATTAGTTGCTGCGTTTCCTACATTATTTTTAAAACTACATCATTTACTTCAAAGCATTGGTATTCCAGAAATGGACATAAAAAGCACCAACTACATAACTACAATAATTTCACTATTTCAGAACAGATTGTCTTCTCAGTCAGGGATCTCACCAGAAGTAGTTCAAGGTAAAACCTACCAAGAATCCAATCCTCCTCGCTTACTTATTCCTCGTGAACTGCAAGATTTTTTTTCAAATGAAAGACTTTATTCACAATAAAGAAAATTGTTCAGAATCCCTTCACACCCTTAGTGTTATGTCAATACATTCACATCTTTGTACTTTATTACACTCTATTTAGACATACAGCACAGTAACAGGCCCTTCTGGCCTACGATCCTGTGCCACCCAATGACACCCAATTGACCTACAACCCCAGTACGTTTTGAAGTATGGGTAGAAATCGGAGCAGACATGGGGAGAACTTA
Source organism: Narcine bancroftii (assembly GCF_036971445.1). Taxonomy (NCBI): domain Eukaryota; kingdom Metazoa; phylum Chordata; class Chondrichthyes; order Torpediniformes; family Narcinidae; genus Narcine; species Narcine bancroftii. The sequence continues at coordinate 81,077,265 of NC_091474.1, forward strand.
CAAATGCCTTACAGACACTACTACAGCACAGAAAGCAGGCCATTCAGGCCTTCTAGTCTGTGCTGAAATATAATTCCGCATAAAACCATAGAAAATTGTAGCACAGAAAACAGGCCATTTGGCCCTTCTTGTCTGTGTCAAAACATTATTTGGCATAAAACATTGCAGCCCAGAAAACAGGCCATTTGGCTCTTCTAGTCTTTGTTGAAACATCATTCCACATAGAACCATAGAACTCTACAGCACAGCAAACAGGTGGCGCTGAATTCAAACCTACTCCTTGGCACTGTACCAGTGTTGTTCTAACTGCTACACTATCTGTGCCACCCTACTGCTTCCCCCTCCCCTGGGCTGATAGGGCATCACTCACTGCCTAAGCCCCCTCGCTGCAGTACACAATTCTCACCATTCCCATCACTGTGGGACCTCCCTCTATGCACTACAAGCTTCTCCATCACATGCAGACCACCAGCTGCACAAGAGTGGATTAGTGTGCACACTCTGCAGCCTGTGACCCCACCTCCTCCCTCTTCCCTCAAATTAAGAGAGATTTGGGCCATTTTCTCTGAAGTGCACTGGGAATCAAATCACAAATATACCTTGGGGAGGAACTGGGGAGGAAGGAAAACACAGCCAAAATAAAAAATGCTGGAATGAACAATTAGCCCCCAAGGTTTGGTTTACACCAGCAGTAGAATAATATAACTGAGTTTTAGAAACTCTCACAGATGATCACAGCCAGAGTTTTTTTTTAAAATGTGCATACGTGGTCATGTCAACAACAATAAAGGTCTTGCAAAAGGTGGAGGTGTCACGGAGAATGGTCGACAGTGGAAATCAAAGACTGAATGAATTTCTTAACTTTCCTTTCCTTGCACAATTTGGGAGTTTATTATGATTTTTTTTTAAAAGTGATCTTTTGTATTGATCTGGATTGATAATGTTGGAGAAATTCACTATTTACTTAAAAAGTAAAAATAGAAATTCCAGATGCTGAAAATCGGAATTAAAAAGAGGAAATCGTACACTGAAATGCTGGAGAAACTCAGCAGGTCACACAGCATTCCTTATGTTGAAAAGATACATAACCAATGTTTTAGGCCTGAGCCCTTTGTCAAGGTGAGAGCAAAAAGAAGCCAGGCGTCTGAATAAAATGGTGGGGGATGGGCAGAGTCCCACAGGCAAGAGGTCATTGGTGGATTTGGGTGGGAGAACTGATTGGAGGAGGGGATAGCTCTGTGAATCGAGGGGGAAGGGGTTGGAGAGCAGGAGAAAAGGAGGCAGGATTTTGCGGAGATTTGGTATGACACCAAAAACCTTGGCAAATTTCTACAGATGTGTAGTGGAAAGTGTGCTGACCGGCTGCATCTCAGTCTGGGATGGGGGCACCAATACCCCTAAGCGGAAAGCCCTCCAAAAGGTAGTGGACACAACCTAGGACATCACAAGCAAAACACTCCCCACTATTGAGAATATATACTGGGAACACTACCATCGGAGGGCAGCAGCAATCATCAAGGATCCACACCACCCAGCTCACACTCTATTCTCGCTGCTACCATCAGGAAAGAGGTGTCGGTGCTACAAGACTCGCACGACCAGGTTCAGGAACAGCTGCTCCCCCTCCACTATCAGACTCCTCAACAACAAACTTAATCAGGGACTCATTTAAAGACTCTTACTTGTGCATTTTATTCATTTTTTTAAAATTCTCTCTGCATTGCACAGCAAGTTTGTTTACATTCATTATCTGTTTACAGTTCATTATTTGTTTACATTTGTACGATGTGAACAGTTTTTTTGCACTACCAATAGGAGGTAATTCTGCCTCACCCACAGGAAAAAGAATCTCAGGGTTATTTGTGATGTCATGCATGTACTCTTACAAAAGGGTAACAGAAATCAGAGAACATAGGAACATAGGAAGTAGGAACAGGAGTAGGCCAAAAATGGCCCATCGAGCCTGCTCCACCATTCAATATGATCATGGCTGATCTAATTTATGACCTAACTCCACCTACCTGCCTTCTCCCCATATCCCCTAATTCCTCTATCATGTAAAAATTTATCTAACCAAATTTTAAATATGTTTAATGAAGCAGCCTCAACCACTTCCCTGGTTAGAGAATTCCAAACATTCACTACTCTCTGGGAAAAACTATTTTTCCTCATCTCTGTCCTAAATCTACTTCCCAGAATCTTGAGACTGTGTCCTCTCGTTTTAGTTTCCCCAGCCAGCTCAAAAAACCTTCCTACATCTATCCTATCCATACCCTTCATAATCCTATATGTTTCTATAAGATCTCCTCTCATTCTTCTGAACTCGAGCGAATACAATCCTAGACGATTTAATCTTTCATCATAAGTCAACCCCTTCATCCCAGGGATCAACCTAATAAACCTCTTCTGGACCGTCTCCAAAGCCAGTATATCCTTCCTCAAATATGGAGACCAGAACTGGACACAGTACTCCAGGTGCGGTCTCACCAGTACCTTATACAGTTAAAAGTTGATGTTAATACAGTCTGGTTGGAGAGAGCCCAAATAGAATATTAGCTGTTTCTCCTGCAATTTACTGGTGGCCTTGGGTTGGCAGTGATGAGAACACGGACAGACGTATCAGCACAGAGTGAAGAGGAAATGCTGGAGTAAACAAAAGAGAGAAATAATAACAGTTTCAAATCCATGACTTCTTTAAGAACCAACGATATGGATTCATTTCTGACCGTGGATACTGCCTGGACAGGCGTTTCCTCCCTGTGATGGTCACGCGTGGTGCTCTGGTTACCGCCCATGTACCAAAGCAGAGGAGGTAGGTGAATTGGCAACTGAATTATTTCTTAGAGCAGGCCAATGGAAAATGAATCAAAGATTAGCTGATGGATATGCGTGAGAGAGAATCAGCTGCAAGAATACAAGGAAGTGCGCTCTTGCAACAGCAACCTCGCTCTTGACATCAACTAAACCAGTGAGATGATTGTGGACTTCAGGAGGAAGTCTGGGGAACATGTCTCAGTCCTCATCGAGGAGTCAACAGAGGGTCAAGACCTTCAAATTCCTGGGTATAAGCATCTCTGAGGATCTGTCCTGGAGCCTCCATGTTGATGGAATCATGAAGAAGGCTCACCAACAGCTGTACTTTATGAGGAGTTTGAGAAGATTCGATATGTCACTGAAGACTCTCAAACACCTCCACAGGTGTACCATAGAGAGCATTCTGACTTGTTGCATCACTGTCTAGTACTGAGGTGCCAATGTTCAGGACAAGAAAAAATTCTAAGGAGATTTGGTATGTCGCTGGAGACTCTGGTAAACTTGGAGAGCTTTCTGGCTGGTTGCATTACTGTCTGGTTTGGAGGCACCAACTCTCAGGACAAGAATAAACTCCAGAGAGTTGTTAACTCAGTCTGCAACATCTCAGGCACCAGCCTTCACTCCATCGAGGACATCTATATGAGGCGGTGTCTTAAGAAAGCAGCCTCTATCCTCAAGGACCCCCACCACCCAGGACATGCCCTCTTCACTCTGCTACCATCGGGGAAAAGGTACAGGAGCCTAAAGATGAGCACTCAGCGGCACAAGGACAGCTTCTTCCCCGTGGCCATCAGATTCCTGAATGAGCAGTGAACCACAGACACCACTTTTTCTTTTTTTTTTCTTTTTCTTGCACTATTGATATTCATTTTGTGAGGTCGTTTATTTTGATGTTTTCACTGTGATGCCACAAAACAAGAATTTCATGACGTTTATGGCAATAAATTCTGAATCATTATTCAAAAAAAGTTGGGACTGTAGAGAATCTTCCCCTGAAAGCCATCGTATGTCTCTGTATTATTACAACATTTAGCCATAGCTTCGGTAAAGGTTGATAGAAGGTGGACAGGAATCATGGGAAATGACAGCAGAGGGTCAATAATCATGTAAAAGACAAAATCATGTTAAATTCAATAACAACACGGATGATCGAACGAGCCAGAAATAGGGCAGGGGAGTAAAAGAAGAAATAAAAGAGGTGTAAATGGAGACAGCAGGATCATTACCAGCATCTGCCGTCCAATAAAACTGGAGCAGTGATAATGGTCTAAAGCTGTTGCTCTCGTAGCTGATGCCAGAAGGCATCACTCCTCGCTCTGCTGTGCCAATAGGAATCCAGTACAAGGCATCCTTCTCACACCTGGTGAGTTTCTGGTTCCAGCAAAGTCCCGTTAATCTAGAGCCCTTTTTGCAGTGAGATCCCTGCAATAGTGCTGTAAAGAAGACCCGGCGTTAAGGCAGCTTTGCTTTTTCACTCCGAACCAAACAACACCAGCATAATACTGCCCCAGTGTGTCATTTTACAAACCACACTGGCATTCTGGAAGCAAAAGAGGCATGTTGTGTAACACGACAGTGTTACGGCTCACCATTTTTAAGCAGACATCGATTCAGTGCTGTGACTACCTCTGCTGCCAGCTTAAAGGCAGGACTACATTGACACCCCCCCTCCCCCATTCTGTGTTCATACCTTTTACATAGAACGGCATGGCGCAATGTTCCGGCCTTGAAGAGGCTGTGTAAAAGGGGCTTGTGTTGCAGCTGTGACATCTCATGATCAAAATATGCTCCACACTCTCTCCTGAAATGGCGTTGGTTCCATACAGGCTTTAAATGGCCTGTAAAAGGAGCTGATGGTGATTTATTTTATAATCCTGTGAGCAGGGGGTCTGGTCCAAGATGGCAGTGCCTATGTATGCCAGTGTCCACGAGGGTACAGCCTCCAGGGATGCAAAGGACTGGCGCAAGGCACCAGAGAACAGGGAGACCACCCTTGTTTGAGAGGAGACCACCCATGGGATGGCGACCTTGGCAGTGGGCCAGTGAGGGGTTCCAAAGCTGAAGAACACACAGGTGGCGGCGGGCTGTTGGCGACTCGAAGCGAGGAACCCATGTAGGGTGCAGGCTGCTGGCGACGGCAGGCTCCTGGCCTCTAGAGTCTGGCTCAGAACCGGCTGAAGGGATACCAGGTATTGGAACAGGGATGCAAGAGGGTGCTGGAGGCCTCCTGATTATGTTAGAGGTGTGCATCTGGAGCTCAGGTTGCTGATAGTTTGGACTGAAGGCTGTGTGGCTGTGGAGGCTCAGAACTGGACACTCAGTGACCCTGGGGAGGGGGGGGGGCTCTTTTTTGATTCCCTTTCTCTGACTGTAAGGATCACTGGGCAATTTTTACTGATAGTGAATCCTTACAGGAGACTAAAGGAGATTTTGTGTAGTATCACATTTTCTGTTTCATTATATGACAATTGTGTGAAATGTGGAGGGTCCTGTGACCTCTCAGACTGGAACCTCATTGAAAATCATCTCACCTGCCAATCAATCTGCCCATAGGTTAGGCTGGATTGTGATTGGTCCTCGCAGGTCATGTGGTCGGCCCCTGCATTGGAAAAGCATCAAGTTAAATCTTTCTGCCACACTCTGTTTTTTTCTGCTGCACGGAGACTGAATTCCAGGCTGTAGCCCACAGGCAGCTCCAGAAGGCTCTCTGCAATGGGCCTGTGCCGGGACCTGAGCCATGGGCAATGCTGGAGACCAGGTTCATTTGATAATCTTGTTAATTTTCTGTTTGAGTGTGCTGTGCCTGCTAGAGATAGAGAGTGGGTGTTTAAATCTTGCATTCCCAATCAGGAGTTGAGAATGTTTAGCAGTGGTTTATTTGCACCCGTTGTGTAGTTATTCATGTATTATTCCAGTCTGTGTGAGCGTGTGATCTTTTGTGAATTCCCCTGTGAGTAAATTAAGACCACTGTTTGTTCATAACACGTGTCCAGCCTTGATTCTCTTAGAATCCGTCAAACCTACCATATCTGCCGATGTAAAGAATGATCCTTGAAACTCACAAATTTCCCCTTATAATCTGGGGTTGTCCTAAAATTCTTACCTTGACGGCAAAATCTCGACACCATCTTCCAGCCATCTTCCTGCCACCTCCGACGCTATCCAACAATGCCCTGTTAGTTATCTGCAAAATTTCAGCACTCCTCCACAGGTCCATCTGCCCGGTTTGACTCCTGTCGGCTCTGTTCAGGCTTTAAAAGGCCGACAGTGGTTTATTATAAAATAGCCAAATAAATTTAAACCTTAAAATGATCATGTGTTATTAAAAAATAGTGATTTGCTTTTAGGGCACTGGCCACAGGGGTAAGTGCAAAATTTGGAGTGGGGGGAGGGTCATCTGATATGAAGGGTATTGCTCAAAAATAACATTTTAAGTGGAAACTCCAGGCTCATCCTGTACGACAATGTCTATGGTATTCTGAACACAACCCAATAAAATAATCTTGAAATAAAGGTTAAGAATTACACTGAGTAAATATCAGTGTACAGATCAGCTTGGCCACTTCATTTACAACAGAGAACACACAAAGACTGGAGATGCTGGAATCTTGAACAAACATTGAGCTGCATAGTACCAGGTCCCATCCTCAAATCGGTGACTGACCAATACCACCCATGGATGGTGTGTGACCGGCTGAACTCCCACAGCAGCTGGTAATTTGCAGTTCCCTTCCACGTTGGTAATCGTAGTACTTCCCCTGAATTCAGGGATCTGAGAATTTTACCGTGTACTTTCAAGACCAATAAACAAGATCACTGATTGACTGTGGCTGCCCAAGTCGGGCACTGTTTGCAGAGGTGTTGTTTGGTGGAAATACGTGTAAGATATGGATTTTGCAACAACAGAAAGATCAGGAGCGTTTTATTGGGCAGAATCACCAATGGCCACGCTGAATTGCTCCGCCCGCTCACGTCACCGAGATATTCATATTTTATGTAACCCTATAATTCCACGAGACCTCCTTCGTGATTAGCATTATTGATCAGAATGTGACATGGGTATAGAAGGAGAGCTGGGCTGGAAGAATGAGGCCTTTCAAGTATTACCAATAATTCTAAAACAACACGAAGGAAAACTGCCAAAATGAAGCAGCTTGAGTGATTAAGTGCGGTCAGCACTCTGTATGTGATAGAACACGCACATCAGCATCACATAAATCATTGGTGGGATGGAGAATTAACCCTGGGCTTGGATGCACTCTCTTTGCACGAGATTTATTAAAATCAGCTCATTACTTAATTAAAAACCATCTTTATTCAGAGATGTGCTCTAAATTGCACCCGGCATAACATTTTTAGATGCAATTTCTGTCAGGAGAGTTGAAGTGAAGAAAAGGAAAGGAAATATATTTAAGAGGGAATTAGATCTATTTCTTCAGTATAAGGGTATTAAAGGTTACGGAGAGAAGGCGGGGACGGGGTACTGAACTTTAAGATCAGCCATGATCTCGTTGAATGGCGGAGCAGGCTCGAAGGGTCGAATGACCTACTCCTGCTCCTATCTTCTATGTTTCTATGATCACTGGAGTCTCCTTCCCACCTCCCCCACCCCCAAACAACGTGATCAACCGGGATTGTCTGAAGAGGACATGCAAAATCACCAAGGGCTTATCAAAGTGCATGAAACGATTTCATGTCTGTTTCTACAGCCTGGCCACACTTCCATTCTTGTAAATATTGCACTGCTCTTAAACATATTACTATTCAATCAGTGTCAGAGATGCATACAGCCTCTTCTTATCTGATTTCAGATTTCAGATTTATTGTCAGAGTACATACATACATATGTACTCTGTGTTCACATTATAGTTCACAGATCTCTGAAGGTGATAGTGCAGTAGATATGGTGTTGAAGAAGGCATATAGAGAGCTTGCTGTCATTAGCTGGACTTTTAAATGCAGGAGCATGGAGATCATCAAGTTAAGTCAAGTTTATTTTAATCCGATTACACAAATAAAATCTGACAAAACAGCGTTCTCCGGTCCTCGGTGCAAAACATGCAGACACATAACCAGATGTAACACACAATACATATGCAGGATAAGTATTCATATGCACAAATAAATAAGTAAATAAGTGTTGTTTTGGAAATATGAGAGTCTTGGATGGTTAGTGCGAGGGGGTCCTTTGATTGTTTAGCATTCTCATTGCCTGTGGGTAAAAGCTGTTCCTCAGCCTGGTGGTGCTATCTCTGATACTCCTGCATCTCTTTTCTGATGGGAGCAGCAGACAGATGCTATGTGTGGGGTAAAAGGGGTCCTTGGTGATTTTGCACGCCCTCTTCAGAAAATCCCGGTTGATCACGTTGTTTGGGGGTGGGGGGGAGGTGGGAAGGAGACTCCAGTGATCATAGAAACATAGAAGATAGGAGCAGGAGTAGGTCATTCGACCCTTCGAGCCTGCTCCGCCATTAAACGAGATCATGGCTGATCTTAAAGTTCAGTCCCCCGTCCCCGCCTTCTCTCCGTAACCTTTAATACCCTTATACTGAAGAAATAGATCTAATTCCCTCTTAAATAGATTTAATGAACCTGCCTCTACTGCCCTCTGTGGCAATGAATTCCACAGATTCACCACCCTCTGGGTAAAGAAATTCCTCCTCATCTCGGTCCTAAATGGTTTGCCTATTATCCTCAAACCATGGCCCCGGGTTCTGGATTTTCACATCATTGGAAACATCCCATCTGCATCCATTCTGTCCAGTCCTGCCAGAACTTTATATGTCTCTATGAGATCCCCTCTCAATCTTCTAAACTCCAGCGAGTACAATCCTCTCTGCCACACTTGTGGGCCTGAGGGTTGACCTCTGATCCATTTCTCTGAAGCAACCTTTCTACACAGTAATGCAGCCGGCCAGGACGCTCTCAACAGAGCTGCTGTAGAAGGTTGACATGATCGTGGGTGGTATAGCCTTGCCCACTTCAGTCTTCTGTGGAAGTGTAACCACTGTTGCACCTTGCTTACGAGTGAGGAGATGTCATGAGTCCAGGATAGATCATTAGTTAAGTGGACTCCAAGAAGCTCTCTACCACAGTTATTGATGTGTAGTGGTGGGTGGTTATTCCTGGACCTCCTGAAGTCCATAATCATCATGGTACAATTTTACCAAACTTTACCTCAACTTGAACATCATCCTGGTGAATCCACATTTCTGACTTCAGCAGGTTAATTAAAAAATTTCCAATCCCAAAATCCATGACCTGCCACAGATGGAATTCTGCCCCTCCCATTCCTGCCCACCCCTCCAGGATAGGTCCAGTGAACGATCGATGAAACCAACACACAGCCAAATGGGGTCTTAAAGATCACAAGGCAGCTCACGTACCTTACTTTTGGTCAGTGGTCTGCGGCTCTTGATTAAATTCAGGAGGAACTCATCAAGTCTCGCAGTGTCCATAGGAGGTAACAATACGTTACTGACGTTTCAGGCCTGATCCCTTCTTCAAGGAACGGGTAAAAAGCAGGCAAGGGCCTGAATAAAAGGGCTGAGGGGAAGAGAAGAATGGGCAGGGAAGAGCGCAGATTAACAGACAAAAGGTGATCATTGGACATGGATAGGATGACAGGAGAGGATAGCCCATTTCATTTCAGGCCTTCACCTGAAGGCCGGCTACAAGAATGGATTGAAAACTTAAAACTTACCTTTCAGACAGCAACCCTAAAGGGCTGCTCCAGCATCCCATTCATATCCAGAGGCACCTCCTAGCGCCCTCTGGAGCCAATGGAGGCGGCGTGACTGGTGCCATAGTGCCACCCATCATTAATATGTGGCAGAGCAATGGCCATCTTCCCTACCCATAATGCCCCATGCAGCTGGAACCTCTCTGTGGTTCCCAGAACAGTTCCAGCTGCGTGGGGGATTATGAGTAGGGAAGACGGCCATTGCTCTGCCGTATTTTGAGCCACAGAGAGCGACCCCAAAGGCCGAAGCATCTTGCACTGGCTGCCCCCTGATGGCCGCCGTTGACGTCTATCTCTACCCCACCGGCACCTGATGACTACCTCTACTCCACCAGCCCCCACTGATGGCTCCTGCTGCCCCACTGGCTCCCACCTGCCACCCCTGCCTTGGAGGGAAAGGGGTGAGTAGGGAGATGAGTCGCGGGCTGACGGCCTCATCAGCCCACCCCTAACCAGCCACTTGCATCGGTTGAACAATCAGGTCAGGTAGTGGAGCGCAGCACTCCTCTGATTATCCTTCCCCGAGAAGAGTTGGAATTGGTGCCTCAGAGCTGGCCACAGAGCATTCAGAAAAGTATGTCTTTAGCTGTAAGGGCAAAGAACCTCGCCTTTACAGACTGGTGTTTTCCCTGCTTGAAAGAGCCTTCTTTGAAGAGAGAGAGCAAGAGGAAAGGCTGACATTAACATCAATTTTTCTGGTTTCTATTAACCCATGTCCCCACCCTTCATTTATCCCTATTTCTCCTTTCCTATAGCTTGCTCTCTCTCTCTCTCTCTCTCTCTCTCTCTCTCTCTTTCCCTTTCCATCTGTCTCCTTTCCTCCAGTTCTGCATTTCAGAGCCTCCCCTCGCCTGATCAAGTCTCACCTTTCCTCTCCTGTCCACCTTTCCGTGCCCAAATGCCACCTTTAGTCTGTTGGTCTGTGCTCCTCCCCCTGCCCTTTCGTTCATCCTCTCCAGTCTTTTTATTCATACCTTGGAGACGGGGTCAGTCCTGAAATGTCGGTGATATACGTCCTTTACCTCCTGTGGACGCTGCGAGACCTGCTGATTTCCATCAGCATTTCTGCGTCTTGCAGACTTTCGTGTTTCATCTCAAATTCTTAAACTAAAAGGTTTTATGAAACTACGTGAGGAGGTGGTGGCCTTTAAAGAGAAGCAATTACTCATATAGTAATCATATGGTATCAAATAGTTGATCTAATCGTAACCCACAAGAAATGCCTGAATCAGATTATTGCCATCAATATTTTCAGAAACTGGATTAACAAGCTATCTTTTCCGCTACGTGAGAAACAAATAATTGCATGTTAATACGGAATATTGCAGACCAAGTGCTCACTCTGGAATGCCTGACACTGATAACATGGAGTTCGTCTGGACAACCACAGACTGGAATGTCCTTTGTCATTTTGTGAAACTGAGCAACATTTCGTCTGGCACAAAAAGCTTCCAGGACAGCAAGTAATCTGTCCACTTCTGTGCCCATTATTCACAAACAAAAGAAAGTAACTTCATAGGTTGAATCGTAAAATTAATTCTTAAAGAACTAGATACACATACCACCTGTGAAACCACCTCCTTACTCTAATTTTTTTTTAAATTTAGACATACAACACAGTCACAGGCCCTTTCGTTCCATTAACCCATGCCACCCAATTAACCCTATAATCCACGTACGCTTTGAAGGGTGGGAGGAAACCGGAGCGTCAAGAGGAAACCCACACGGACATGGGGAGAACATACATACTCCTTCCAGACAGCATGGGATTCGAACCTTGGACCCGGTCACTAGTGTTGTAACAGCATTGCACTGACCGCTACGCTAACCGATCCACCATAGCAGCCATTCTCAACCTTTCTTCAACTATGTCCCCCTCCTCCCCCTCCAGGACCCCAGGACTCTGTGCTAAGTTTATGGGCACCCTTCCCTGTGAACCAGTCAAGTTTTGGTTTCTTCTTTACTCCTCTTCTATCGACTACATCAAAAAACATTTTTTAAAAAGTTATGTTACATGAAGTGAAAACAAAGCTTTTACTTAATTATGCCATTGAGGGCTGAGAGGTTCGCTGGGGTTTCCTTTCCATCTACAGACCACATTTACTGGGAGGATTGTCTAAATATGGCTCAAGGAATTATAGGGAACCCTTTCCATCCAGCACACAGTATCTTCAAACCTTTACCATCAAGAAGATGCGGGAGCATCCAGTCTTCTTCCCACAGGCTGTGAGGCTGATGAACAGCCTCTTGTAAAAACCCGCAGAAATGCTGGAAGAACTCAGCTGGTCTCGCAGCGACCATAGGAGGTAAAGACGTTTCAGGCCTGAACCCTTCTTCGAGGTCCATCAGCGCAATGGTATCTTGTAACTGAAAATCATCCAAATATTTATGTACATTTATTTTGTTTATTTTTGGGATTATTATGCACAGTGTAATTTGTATTTTTGTACATGCAACATGATCTGGAGGAGGGGGGGGGGGTTGTATATGTATAATCAGATTAGAATAAACTTGAAGAATTCTTTATGGGTTGCTTAAAAATTCAGATGCTAACTTTCAGAAGGGACAAAGTTTTCGTGTGGAATAAAACTCAATTCAGTCAGAGAAACTACAGTGGCCATCAGCTGCAAATGTTCAAATGAGCTGTAGGGGACAAGTCAATGATCTGAGAATAACATCTTCAGTCCATTTGTTGCCCTTGTACAAGCATCGCTGGAGAGACCCGCAATATTGTTTCTTTCTGAATATCCTCATAAATTGATGAATCTGTGTGGAAACAGGAAAGGGCCCATGTGGGTGAATCTGGACTCGCTACTTCAGACGAGTAAAGAAACAAAGAGAAAAGAAATGGGATGTGGGATAGCAGAAGGCATGGCGTAATGAGCCAAACAGCCACCACCTGTGTTATTTTAAAAGAAATAAGGTCAGACAGATAGACCAGGTCAGGTCCCCCTACCTTCAAGACACTCTCGAGATCCAAGTTTCATCAATACAATTATTGATACCAACTTTATTTTTTTCACAAAAATAAAATAAAGGATCATCCTTTGTTAAATGTGTGGGTGTATATAGATATATATATATATATATATATATATATATAACATAACATATAACATAACATAACAATTACAGCACGAAAACAGGCCATTAGGCCCTTCTAGTCCGCACCGAACCAAACACCCCTTTCTAGTCCCACCTCCCTGCACAATGCCCATAACCCTCCATCTTCTTCTCATCCATATACCTGTCCAACCTTTTCTTAAATAATACAATTGACTCCGCCGCCACTATTTCTCCCAGAAGCTCATTCCACACGGCTACCACTCTCTGAGTAAAGAAGTTCCCCCTCATGTTACCTCTAAACCTCTGCCCCTTAATTCTTAACTCATGTCCTCTTGTTTTAATCTTTCCTCCTCTTTATAATATATATAATAATATATATTATAATATATATAATATATATATATATATATATATATATATAAATATATTATAATTAGGATTGCAGTTGGATTAAGAATTGTTTAAAGCACATGTTAAGCATAGGAATGGCAAATAAAGATCCTTTTTTCTTTTTATCACTTCTTGTTCATGGGTCAGCAAAAATTCTAAGTTCAAAATTCAGATTTATTGTCAGAGTACATATATGACATCGCCTACAACCCTGAGATTCCTTTTACTGTGGGCCAGCCAGAATTTCCACTTGTTGGTAGTGCAAAAATAAAACTGTATGCAAGAAAAGGATGCAAAAGAGAGAAATGCAAAGAAAGAAAGAAATGTAGACAAACTGACTGTGCAATGCAGAGAGAAAAAAAATCAATGAAGTGCAAAAGTAAGAGTCTTCAAATGAGTCCCTGATTAAATATGTCGTTGAGGAGTCTGATGGTGGAGGGGTGGCAGCTGTTCCTGAACCTGGTGCTGTGAGTCTTGTGGCACCTACACCTCTTTCCTGATGGCAGCAGTGAGAACAGATCATATCTGTGTGGTGAGGGTCCTTGATGATCACTGCTGATCTCCGACGGCAGCGTTCCCTGTAGATGTTCTCGATTGTGGGGAGAGTTTTGCCTGTGATGTCTTGGGCTGTGTCCACTACCTTTTGCAGGGTTTTCTCTTCAGGGGTATTGGTGTCCCCACTCCAGACCATGATGCACACTTTCCACCATACCTCTGTAGAAATTTGCCAGGGTTTCTGGTGTCATGCCAAACCTCCACAAACTCCTGAGGAAGTAGAGGCGCTGACGTGCTTCATGATAAAATGGGTTTTATCTTTGCATCAGTTCGCACCAGGTAACTTTTGGTCTCTGACTCCACTTCAGAAAACTTATCCAGACTGACTCAGCAGTGCAATTAAGCAAGTGCTTCAATGTCACAAACATTTGAGAAGTCACGTGATGGAGTAGTGGCCGGTAGGAGAATACCAGCCCTCTCCAGGAAAGAAGGAAAAAAGTAAAGAAATAGCAAAGCCACAGACACACAAACCACAACAAATAAAAAATAAAGGTGTGGAGGAAATGGCACCAAAGAAAGAAAAGCCAAAAACAACGGGAAGAAAAGAAGGAAAGACGTCGGAAGAGAAAGGTGAAGGCCTTACCTACACGAAGAAGCAGGGACCCGCCGTGGAAAGAGGAGCCCACTCCCGGAGGTCAGTGGAAACCCCGAAGGGTCATGACCCACCAAGCGCAGGACTACATGGATGGCTCACGGAGCCAAACAGAGGAGCGCAATCACACATGCGCTAGGAATCAAGCATGCGCGATGCGCTAGGAATCACACATGCGCGATGTGCACGACAAAAACAACACCGACGGGAGAGGGTCCAGCTGTGGAACTCCACAGCTTGAACAGTTGAGAAAGACCTGACAGCAGGGCTCCCAGCGGGAAGATACAGAAAATAATGGGAACGAGAGGGAGGAGAATGAAAAAAGGAAATCAGAGACTCAACAGATGACCAGCCCAGAGGAAAAGGACCAACATCAAGACATCATTAATTTTAAAAAAATACCCAGCAAACTGAGATAAACAGCCCAACAAGAAAGTCAGAAGAGACACAGATACAAGGAAGAGAGGTAGAGGACACAGGTCCTGGAGTGGACTCAGGGGAAGAGGAGGGAGAATATCAAGCTCTGCCCAGAGAAATAGAAGATAAAGGGAATGGACAGTACATAGATAGGAAATATTTTGAAGAATATATGGAAGCAGTAAAATAATGGCAGACATGAGAATTTAATGAAATAAAAAGAAGAATAAAAGGTACAGAAGAAAAAGTGAGTAGATTAGAGATGGTCATGACAGAAATAGGGAAAAGAGTAGACAAGGTGGAAGAACAAGAAACAGCCGTAGAAATGGAAGTGGATGACTTAAAAAGGAAATTGGAAGAATCTGATAAAAAAAGTTAAAGAAACACAGGCGTTGTTAGCTCAAAAGATGGATATAATGGAAAACTATGATAGGATAAACAATATAGAGATAGTGGGCCTTAAGGAAGATGAAGAAGGCAAAGATATGAAAAAATTTATAAAAGAATGGATCCCCAGGGTCCTGGGAATGCCAGAATTACAGGAAGGAATGGAAATAGAAAGGGCACACAGAACATTAGCCCCTAAACCACAGCCACAACAAAAACCAAGATCCATTCTAGTAAAATTCCTGAGATATATGACAAGAGAAAATATATTGGAGAAGGCAATGAAAAAAATAAGAGAAGACAAAAAACCACTGGAATACAAAAGTTAAAAAAAAATTTTTCTACCCAGACATAAGTTTTGAACTTCTGAAGAAGAGGAAGGAGTTTAACGCAGCAAAATCGACCCTATGGAAGAAGGGCAATAAATTTATGTTAAGATATCCAGCAGTGCTTAAAATAGTTATCCCAGGGCAGCAAAGCAGACTGTTCTCGGATCCGGAGAAAGCACGAGAATTTGCAGAACGCCTGCAAAACAGACAGAGAGACGAAGAGATGTAACAAGAACAAGAATGACAACAAACTTCATATAAAGAAGAAAAATAAAGTATAAGTAAGAACTAAGAAGGGGAAGAAAGGAATTAAGGGGGGAATTAAGAGTGTGAGCTTTGTTATATGTGAAGATAAAAGTCTTTTCTGGAGGGGGCTGGGTGGGAGAGAATAACAGTCACTGCGAAATCAGTGATTGCGGGTTCGCAATCCAAATGGAGAGGGGAGATGTGGTTGCCCAGCAAGGGACAAGGGGCAACTCAGAGAGGGGAGGGGGAACTTTTTGGGTGAAGGGAATTTTAGATGTTGGAATAGTGGAAATATTTTATGTTTTAGAAGTGTTGTCTTACAGTGCGTTCAAAAAAAGAAAATAGAAATGGATAAGGAGGAAAGGTGGTGATGAGGAAACGGAAAGGAAAGATAAACAAAGTATGAAATGGCCATGTTGAACTATATGACTATAAATATTAAAGGAATACATAACCAAATCAAAAGGAAGAGGCTGTTAAATTTACTGAAGAAAGAAAAAATTGATATAGCATTCGTGCAAGAAACACATCTAACTGGTGGAACACAAGAAAATAAGGAGAGATTGGGTAGGGCACGTAATGGCAGCATCATATAATTCAAAAACCAGAGGAGTAGCTATATTAATCAATAAAAATGTACCAATCAAAATAGAGGAGGAAATAATAGATCCAGGAGGGAGGTATGTAATGATAAAGTGTCAGATATATTCAGAATTTTGGAATTTGCTCAATGTATATGTACCTAATGAAGAAGATCAAAAATTTATGCAAGTTATCTTTTTGAAGATTGCAGATACGCAGGGGAAAATACTGATAGGAGGGGATTTTAACCTTAATTTGGACTCAAAGTTGGCTAAAACTGGAAAAAAGACTAGCAGAAAGAACAAAGTAACCAAATTTATAGTTAAATCGATGCAGGAAATGCAACTTTTGGATATATGGAGGAGACAACACCCAAAGGAGAAGGAATACTCATGTTATTCGGGTAGACATAAAACATACTCAAGGATAGACCTGTTCCTGTTATCAGCCCACATCCAAAGGAGAGTTAGGAAAACGGAATATAAAGCTAGATTGTTATCGGATCACTCGCCCCTGTTATTAGCAATAGAGCTGGAGGACATCCCACCGAGAACATATAGATGGAGATTAAACTCCATGCTACTTAAAAGACAGGATTTTAGAGAATTCATTGAGCGACAAATTAAAATGTACTTTGAAATAAATACGGAATCCGGGAAAGATAAGTTTATACTATGGGATGCAATGAAAGCGTTCATCAGAGGGCAGATAATAAGTTATGTAACTAAGATAAAGAAGGACTACAATAGGAAAATAGAACAGCTGGAAAGGGAAATAGCAAGTACAGAAAAAGAATTATCAATAAGGGAAGATACAACAAAAAGAAGAGAATTGGCAGACAAAAAAAAAATATGAAACACTACAAACATAATGAAGACAAAACAGAAGTATTATGAGCTAGGAGAAAAAAACGCACAAAATACTAGCTTGGCAGCTTAAGACAGAACAAACTAAAAGAACGGTATTGGCATCAAGGAAAAAGGACAAACAAATTACATATAACCCAACGGAGATCAATGAAAACTTCAAGGAATTCTATGAGCAACTATATTGAACTGAGAACGAAGGGAAAGAATACAAAATAGATGAATTTCTGGTTAAAATTGAACTACCGAAATTGCAAGAAGAGGAGCAAAACAAATTAATAAAACCATTTGAAATTGAGGAAATACAGGATATATTAAAAAAAACTACCAAACAATAAAACGCTGGGAGAGGATGGACACCCAATAGAATTCTGTAAAACATTTAAAGACTTATTAATTCCTCCTCTCCTGGAAGTAATGAACCAGATTGAAGAAACACAAAACATGCCAGATTCATGCAAAACAGCAATAATTACAGTAATACCAAAGACGGGGAAAGATCCACTAACACCAGCATCTTATAGACCAATATCTCTACTTAACACAGATTATAAGATAATAGCTAAACTATTAGCAAACAGATTGGCTGACTGTGTTCCAAAAATAGTAAAACTAGATCAAACTGGATTTATTAAGAAAAGACGAACAACGGACAATATCTGTAAGTTCATTAACTTAATCCATGCAGTACAAGGAAACAAGACACCAACAGTGGCAGTTGCCTTAGACGCAGAGAAAGCCTTTGACAGAGTAGAATGAAATTATTTATTCAAAGTATTACAGAGGTTCAACCTACCAGAAAAATATATTAATTGGATTACCACTAACACGGATAGGAAGGGTAAATTGTATTAAAATGAATATCTTTCCAAGGATACAATACCTATTTCAATCATTACCAATTCCCTTAACAGAGAAATTCTTCAAGGAGCTAAAGAAAATAATAAGGAAATTCTTATGGAAAGGGGGGAACCGAGGATAGTGCTAGATAAATTAACAAAATGGTACAAACAAGGGGGCTTACAGCTACCAAACTTTAAGAATTATTATAGAGCAGCACAATTAAGATACCTATCAGATTTTTATCAAACAAGGGAAAAACCAGATTGGACCAGATTAAAGCTAGATAAAATAGGGGAGAAGGTACCTGAACATATACTATATAAGTGGGATGAAAAAATGGTGCAACATGGGAATTTACCATCTGCTCAACATTTGGAAGAAGATTCACGTAGAAAGGAATAAAACAAATTATCAACTACCAAAATTAATATTGACGCAAAATCAACTAATCCCTTTCACAATAGATAACCTTTCCTTTAGAGAATGGGAGAGAAAAGGGATCAAAAGAATAGAAAATTGTTTTTCGGGAAATAAATTATTATCTTTTGAACAAATGAAGGACAAATATGGTATAACTCACGGTACAATGTTTGCATGCCACCAACTGAAAACCTACTTGAAGGACAAATTGGGAAGCAGACTGAGGTTACCAGAAGGAACCAGTTTTGAATATGTGATTACAGACACAATGATAATTAAAAGATTTATAACAAACATGTACATCAAACTCCAAGAGAAAGAGAAAGAGGAAACAAGCTGTAAACCTAAACAAAAGTGGGAACAAGATCTAAACATAAAGATAAAGAATGAAACATGGGAAAAGCTATGCTCCGGAACTATGAAAAATAGAATAAACACGAGGTTACGCATGATACAATATAATTGGTTACACAGGCTATACACCATGCCCCAAAAGTTAAATAAATGGGATCCAACAGTATCAAACAGATGTTTTCGCAGTAAGAAGGAAATGGGAACAACAGTACATGCAATTTGGGCATGTGAGAAAATGGAAAATTTTTGGGAAGATCTAAACCAGGTATTAAATAAAATCACAAAAAACCCATTGGAAAAAATAACATATAATTTAAGAAATAACATCACAGTATTCGAACAAATTTGGGAACCGTACATGGAACACAATAGAGAAGTCCTACCGCGGACCTCCACCGCCTAAAATGACAGAAGGAGAAGAAGACGAAATTAACTGACCCAGTATGTAAAAATAGAAGACACAAATTTCTTGTTTATTTTCATTGTGACGACATTGTTTAATGGGTTTAATGTATCATATATGTTGAATGTTGAGTGAGTAGGGAGGGGGGGTGAAGGAGGGAGGGAAGGGAGGGGGGAAAAGGGGAGAAAATGACACTGTGTATATTCAAGAAGGAAATGTTTGTGTGTATTTTGGTCAGTATGGTTCATAGTGTGAAAAATAAAAAAATTTTAAAATAAATTTTAAAAAAATGTCACAAACATTTCACTCAGATGATACCCAAAACCCTCTTCCTCACCCCACACTGGGGATTTGAGGTCAAAGGACTCACGCCAGGCCGCTGGAGACTGGCTCATGAGACCAGGTATCAGAACCGGTACTGAGGGCTCTTGAAGGACCCTCCTCAGATGCTCTCGGCTTCCTCCTCACGCTGGAGGTTTGGACGAGCTCAGATTGTCGATGGTTTGAACTGAACTGAAGTCTTGTGTGGCTGAAGAGGCTTCGGGAGCGCTGGAGGCAAATTCACGGACACTCAGTGTCTCTGATGGGATTGTCTTTTGCTTCTCTTTCTCTGACTGCAAGGGGTGTCGGCAATGCTAATGGCAAATCTGTGCCTGCCTTGTGGCAGACTAAAGGCAATTTCATGTAATATTACATTTCTGTTATATTACATGGCAATAAAGCGAATCTAATCTGATCTTTGGTGTCCCACTCTGCTATAGATTAGCTGCTGTGATTTGAAGCTTACCCTCAACTGTTCCAGCCACCACCGTATTCTGCAAACACTGGGCAGAATGTGGAATTCTTCAGAAACAATCTCGCCCTTCTGGAGGACAACATATCATTCATGCTGACAGTAATCAGAGGTGAAATCTGGACAAGGGTTGCCAATAAGTTTTCTCTGTGGGATTGTGAGCATGAGTGAATCCAGATGTGCAACTTGAGATTGACAACAAAGGATATTGCAAACGATTCTAACTGTTCATGGACTGGACGAGAGCAAAACTGAGGTTCACTATAACCAAAGCTTTCTCAGATTTCTGATTTATTGTCAGGGCAGCATGGTTGGTTTTGCAGATAGCGCCACTGATCGGGACTGGGGTTCGAATCCCACGCTGACTGTAAGGAATTGGTGCCTGTGTGGGTTTTCCCCCTGTTCGAAGCACACCAGAGGTGTAGGTTAATGGGGTGTAAATTGGGTGGCACAGACTCATGGGCTAAAATGGCCTGTTACTGTGCTGCATGTCTAAATTAAAAATTTTAAAGTTCAAACATGGCATCACATAAAACCCTGAGATTCTTTTACCAACAGAATTACCACTTGATGAGTGCAAAAAAACTCAAGCAGGTAAACAAATAAAGAAATGTTAAAAAAAAACTGTACAAAACAGAGAAAAAAAATCAATGAAGTGCAAAAGTAAGAATCTTTAAATGAGTCCCTGATTGAGTTTGTTGTTGGGAGTCTGATGATGGAGGGGTAGCAGGTGTTCCTGAACCTGGTGGTGCGGGTCTTGTGGCACTAGCACCTCTTTCCTGATGGTAGCAGCGAGAACAGAGCTTGCATCGGGTGGTATTGATCCGTGCTGATTGCTGCTGCTCTCTAACAGTAGAGTTCCTTGTTCCCTGCTCTCGATGGTGGGGAGGGTTTTACCTGTAATGTCCCCTACCTTTTGCAGGGCTTTAGACTGAGGGGTATGATCTCCCAATACAAGGATGTCCCAAGAATGGAGTAGAGAACTGTTGATCAGCAGTTGGTTTTTAAACCATTTCTTATTTTGTTCGTGGATCACAATCTGATGGAGGAGCTCAGCAGGACAATCAGAATCAGTGGGAGCTCCTCATCTTGGTCACTCACTTCCCTTCTGTGCCACATCAATCACACTTTTATTCCAATGTTGAATTTACCCTCAAGTCATTTAAGCCAGTGTCCCCACACCCACCTTCCACCATCACCTCCACCTACCTCCAATCCCAACAGAAAATGTATTATGTTCCCTGAATGGTACTGCAGATTCTTAGCATGTGGCCTGCAGAATTACACTTCTTTCAAAACTGACTTGAGGTTTAAAACCTTCAGGAATATGCTGATCAATAACACCAGAGACTCAGGTTGCAGACCTCTGATGAATATTAATTCCCAGATAATTTTTGATTTATTGCTTTCATAAAAAAATTACCATGATTCAATGGGAACGGATTTGTGCTTTCAGCTTCGTGCGTATATTTTGCTCCTGTATTTGATATTGCAAAGACTCTGGTGTGGTGTGCCTGATGTTGTATACCATCTACTTCATGTGAAGAATTTTATAACGTTGCCTGGGACCAAGCGTGACTGACTTCTCCTGGGATCATTGTCTGAAGAGGGCCTCTCCACTCCGCACACAGCATCTTTCAGCTGCTCCCGTCAGGGAAGAGATACTGGGATATCAAAGCCAGCATCGCCAGGCTGAGGAACAGCTTCTTCCCACGGCCAGTGAGAACGCTGAACGACCAAAGGAACTGCTCACACTAACCATCTGAGACTTTCATATTCATGAAACAATATTTATTTATGAATACGTATCCTGCATGTGTATTGTTTGTCTGTATGTGTGTTATGTCCAGGTGTGTGTCTGCGTGTTTTGCACCGAGGACCAGAGAACATTGTTTTGTCAGATTGCAATTGTACAATCAGATGACAATGAGCTTGACTTGACTTGACCTGATAATTACTGTTGGTTCTTGGCTAGCACACCCAACTACAGCACCTCTCAAGTCAGTTGTGAGCTATTCTTCTGTGGCAACATTACAGGTTGATTAGATCTCCTGTTATTCCAAAGTAGAGCAGCATCAAGACAGTGACTATCCAGCTCACATCTTAGTTGTATGGTGTTGAGGTAGGAAGCCCTCGAGTTGGTAGTGGAGTATCACCATCTGGATATCCCAGACTAACCATTGTTCATTCCATGTGACAGTTCTGAGGCACAATAATCAAGTGTAAACGCTGCCTTTGCTTTCTGCATCTGTTTTCAGGTCCTTGCTTTCATTGCCTGACTCCCTGCTTTTCAGCTCCATCAGATGCCTCCAAAAAGTGCACTAGTCAAAAGGGGTTTTAGAAACATACTCCCCGATGGTTATGGGGTGACATGTTGGACTGTCAGAGAAGTGAAAAATCAAGAAAAAAAATTCAAAGCTTAATTCTTTGAGAAAACCCAAACTTTGCACTTTCTCTAAAATTGCCACAGTGTTAAATTTAATAATGAGCTTGAGATTAAAGGCAACTTTCCTGATTAATTATACGCCAAGTTCCATTTGTATAAAGCAGTGAAAAATATCCATAATATATTGTGTCCTGTGCTTTTTATCTGGTAATGCAAACTGGGCGGCACAGTTAACATAGCGGTTTTTGGTTTAGCCTTGTTGTCCAGTCAGAGTTCCTGACAAAGCAAATGCAAACTAACAATCAGTGGATTAACATGTCGAGGTGTGATTAAAAGAAAGTGGGCTGTAAAGGCCAAGGGTTGAAATAAAAACACTGAAATGCTGGAGGAACTCGACCTTTCGCATTGCGTATAATGAAGATAATAAAACCGACGTTTCAGGCCTGAACCTTGAGGAAGGGCTCAGGCCTGAAACATTGGTAATATCTCATTACTTCCTCTGAGCACTGTGTTCCTCCAGCATTTCTATATTTTTACTACAGCAACTGCAGACTTTTGTGCTTTTAAGATGAAGGTTCTTGATCAGATTAATGTGTGAAGTTCAAAGATAAAATTTAGTCCAAATCAGTGGTTTTCAAACTTTTTCTTTCCACTCACAACCCACCTTAAGTAATCCCTATGCTATTGGTGCTCTGTGATTAGTAAGGGATTACTTAAGGTGGGTTGTGAGTGGAAAGAAAAAGTTTGAAAACCTCTGTTTTCATGGTACTTAATTGACTCATTATGTGCACGGTTTCATAACTCCAAAGGAAATGGGCCAATGACAATTTTTCTCAAGCAAAATATTTCAATAATAATTAGGTCTAGAGCAGTGGTTCTCAACCTTCCCTTCCCACTCACATACCACTTTACCAATTACAGAGCACCGATGGCATAGGGATTGCTTAAAGTGGTATGTGAGTGGAAACAAAAAGGTTGAGAACCACTGGTCTAAATGAAATACATTGTTGTTCATGGTGTTCTTCAACAATCCTTCATTTTTAATTCCTAATTTCTTTTCAATGTCGTAAAGAAGTAGAAACATCTTCAAATATGAATGAGAAAATAATCAACAATAATTTACATTTACATGGCTTCTTTAGCTCATGCTCTGTTCTCGCTGCTGCCACCAGGAAAGAGGTCTAGGTGCCACAAGACTGGCACCACCAGGTTCAGGAACAGCTGCTCCCCCTCCACCGTCAGACTTCTCAACAACAGACTCAATCAGGGACTCTTTTAAGGACTCTCACTTTTGCACTCTTTGGCTTTATTCTCTCTGTATTTCATGGTCAGTTTGTTTCCATTTCTTTATGTGTGTACAATTTTTTTTTGCACCACCAATAAGTGGTAATTCTGCCTCACCTGCAGGAGAAAGAATCTCCGGGTTGAATGTGATGTTAAGTATGTACTCTGACAATAAATCAGAAATCTAAAGCAGCAAAGATACACCAACCTGATTCTCAAGAACATGATCAACTCAGCTAAAATTTATGAACTGACAAGTGCTTGGAAAAGAGATTGAAGGAATGGATGAAAGAAAGAAACAGTAGCAGCAAGGGAGTTAGGAAAGGAATTCAAGAGCTTTGGGCATTGGCAACACAGCCATGGTCAACAAGGGTGGTGTTAATAGATTAAGGTTTGATCAGAAGGTAAGGTTTGTGGCCACTTGGATACATTGACCACAGCTCATCTTACCTTCAAGTATGACCCTGAGGTCTGGTACAGTTCCCAGGAAATAGAACAGAGCTGGGAGTATGGAATAAGTTTATGATTGAAGACTAAACTAAAGGATAAATAAACTAAAAGTGGGGTCTCTTTCCCTTCCATCGATGTGATCTACCAGGATCGTTGACTGAAGATGGATCACAAAATTGTTAACGACCCCTACCACCCGCACACAGCATCTTTCAGCTGCTCCCATTAGGAAAGAGATCCAGGAGGATCAGAGCCAGCACCACCAGGCTGAGGAACACCTTCTTCCCACGGACAGAGAGAATGCTGAACGACCAAAGGAACTGCTCATACAAATCCCTCCAAGACTCTGCTATGATTTAACAATATTGATTTATTTTATATACGTACTACATATACTGTAAATAAATCTGCTATGTTTGCAAGTTTTTTACACTGAGGGTCGAAGGACGCTGTTCGTCCAGTTATACTTTACAATTGTATGACGGCAATAAACTTGAACTTGAATTTGATAGTTTAATCTTCCCAATAATCAGTTTGAGAATATTTTGGCTCATCTAGTACTGGACATCACAAAAACAAGGCAATGTAGGGGAAGGGTTAAGAGAGACCCAGTGAGGTGTCCATGGAAGAACTGTCACCAGGTGACGTTGCTGTGGAAGAGAAGTACATCAGGGAATGAAAGGATCCTCACAGAACATCGGTGGGATTGATCGAGAGAAGCCATACCTGGTGATTCAGAGGCTGACGCTTCAAATGAAAAGAATAAAGCCAGATGTGCACAATCACCACACACACCTGTATAATGACGAGAGGGAGCTGGAACGATTGGTGCAGTCAACTGGGCCAAAGGCTGCACACACTTTGAAAAAGGATGGAATACATTTGTCACAATGACATGGGCCTTCGTTCATGCTTTTGATCAAAGCTGTATCATTACTACAAGATTCTGAGAGGCATAGATAAGGTAGACAACCAGCATCTTTTACCCAGGGTGGGAGCAGCAAACACCAGAGGACATCTGTACAAAGTGAAGGGAGGAAAATTTAGGGAAGATATCAGGGGTAAGCTTTTTCTTGACACAGAGAGTTGTGGGTGCCTGCAATGCCTTGCCAGGGGAGGTGGTGAAGGCTGTAACATCAGGGGCATTTAAGAGATTCTTAGACAGGCACATGGATGAAAGAAAAATAGAGGTTGATGAGGTAGGAAGGGTTTCTTTTTTTTGCTATGAATAGGTAGGTCAACATATCATTGAGGGGTGAAGGACCTGTAATATGTTGTCCTGCTTGATATTCTATTATGATGGGAAGAATTCTATAGGCTGAAAAACTCAGAAGCTTCATTCAAAATTTTTTGTAGAAGGAATAGTAGAGGATAAAGCAATAAAAAAGGAAGTCAATGTTTTATTTTGAGATTTTAGAGAGAGGAGGCATGATAACTGCTAATATTATGGACTAATAAGGGTCGCAAGATCACAAGATAAAGGCTCATCAAGTCTGCTCCATAAATCCACCCTGATGCTCTCACATCTAGCTCTGAATACTGGCCTTTTCCCCAGATGCCTTGATACCCTGACTAATTAGATCCTTATCAATCTCCCCCTTAAACTCCCCCAGGAAGGGGTGATTGGTAGGTAGCAATTTGATGGCATGAGAATCAAGGGAGCAGAAGATGGGTTTCATACACAAGGTGAGTTTGCAGGGCAGCAAAGGCTTTTGGTATCCTCTATGAAATTTCAAGTGGCGAGAGATTTCTCAAGTTAAACAGTTTGTTTGTAAAGGACACACATCATTCAAAGGGAAACTACAATCAACTGGAATTGCGAACGTTACAGGTAAAAGAACAATTCAAATAGCACACACAATTACTTTTGAAAATTCTAACAATCTTGAAATGTTCAAATGTAATTAAACTTCCCTGGCAGGAAATTAGTAAAATTCACTAATGCAACAATAACTACATTCAACACATTTTCTTGGTTGTGAAGTCTATATGAACTATCTGAGGGCAGACAAGTGGTACCAAGTGCAAGAATCTCCTGTAACAGAATAATCATTCTCGGCCATACAAAGTTATTGCATTCAATGATTTGATTGTTGAATCAAGGGCTCCCCAGTGTCTAGTCAGATTCATATACAAGCACAATTCTGCAAGATCCATATAAATTATGAGTTAGCTCAATGGTAAGATTTTAAAATTTACTATTGAATTTTCCAGTACTACCCTTTAGGACAACACATTATAGACCAGAACCTAATTTAAAAAAAGCTCTCCTTTTTTGCTTTTGCAAATTATTTTAAATCTGCATTTGCTAGTTAGTAGAAATTAATCTATTACAAAATCTTTCATTAATTTGAACACTTTAATTAAACTTGGATTTGAAGAAAATAATCCAGACTTTGCTGAATTTTTTGCATTATTACTGTTGTCTTTACAAAAGCACAACAACTCTCCTTTGCTTCCCTTGGTCTTTTAAAAAGTTTGGAAGCAGCTGTAATCAACCATCATAGGTTTTGGTAAAGTGGGTGTCCAAATCGAGATTCACCAGGAACCCCTGGAAGTGTGTAAATTTTCACCTTTTAAATATAGGTTGCCTACAAATCCCTTTCAAACCAATTTGTGATTTTATAGCATTGATGACAGCCTTTGGAGTCTTTTGAAAGATTTGGAAACACTCCACAAACCTTCGTCCCAGCACTAAAAGTAACAGTGAAGTAGTTCAGAATGGCAATTGGTGTCAGTCTGTTGCCATTGGCCTTCATTTGAATTTTCAGAAATGAAAAGGAGGATCTGGTTGGAACCAACATAAAATGTAATGATGTCAAGTTAGCAAATCCATAAGTGACCAGTTGCAAAAACTGGCAGTTTTATTATGAAAACCCCAGATAGTGCTTTTCTCAAACCTGATTAAAATGTAATGTCCATTTCTCCAATAGCAGACTGATGAGATGCCATTTAGAATGTGGTTCTAGAGAATAAGAAACCATGTCCATGGCTAACAAAATGGCAGTGTAATGATGGTGATCGTGGTTGCAAGACAACTAGCAATGCCTTACTGTTTGATTATACTTGGCTGCCAGCAGGGGCAGGACACACACACACACACAGTATGCAGGATCTATAATGGAGGCTTGCAGCCTCATGGCATGCCTCATGTGATGTTTACATCAACTTTAATGTTAAGAACCTTTTCCTTCATCCATGGTGTTGTCTAAGAACTCACACAAGATGAAACAGGCAGCACCCTTTTAAGAGAGTTGATGATCAAGTCCTATTCATTTGCCTCTTGTTTCGAGGCAAAGGAGCAGAACATGTGCTGGTTGGAGAGTTCTCATCTCAATGCCATTTGCATCAGTCGTAAGTTTCAGCAAGACATAAAAGATTTTCACCTGATGCTTGGTTTTATTTTCCAAATTCTCTCAAGCATCTGAAGGTAAATAAAATATAACCAATCAGTCTCTCATTGTTAACCTTACATCAACTTCAATTGTCCTTGATATGTGGCCTAGGACATGATTGGCGTTGTAGGCACTCCTGCATTGATTGCCTTCCCTTGGTGAATGGTCTGACCCTCCTTTAGCAATGAAGTCAGGACTCAATAACAGGTTTTGCAATTTTCAATTGAAATCCTGACAGTTCTACTTAATTACGTTCAGCCAGAATAGAGAAAAATAATCACAATTTGGAATTAGTCATGTCTTTCCGTCAGAGGGCAGCTGGCAAGAGGTCATGATCGTACCAATAACACACTGCTCAGTGCGAAAAGGCCCATTCTTG
This sequence comes from Narcine bancroftii, assembly GCF_036971445.1. Classification (NCBI taxonomy): domain Eukaryota; kingdom Metazoa; phylum Chordata; class Chondrichthyes; order Torpediniformes; family Narcinidae; genus Narcine; species Narcine bancroftii. The sequence goes on from NC_091474.1 coordinate 81,104,958, forward strand.
GTTTTGTGATTTCTATTTGAAAAACAAAAGCGAGCAGGAAGTCCAAATGTGAAACCAAATGCAAATTTAAGCAGCTAGACAACTACCCTCTGAAATTGAGATTCGAGTCTGATCTTAATTTGCAACACAAAAATCAAATTAGGACAAGTCCTTTGAAACGATCATGTCTAGGACACAACCATTCAGTGTGTCCCAAATGTTTTCATGGTAATCACTGTGGGTAGATTGGAAAGGCAGCGGCTAATGAGTACTCTGTACACTTGAATAAACATCAATAACGACCAGGTGATCTGTTCAAGTGTGGTTGGTCAGGGGACAAACACTGAAAAATGTTTCCATTCATCTTCAAAACACTGTTGTGATATTTTATTTGAACTTGAGAGGGAAGAACTAAAGTAGTCTGCAAAAACACAGAAATGCTGGAGGAACTCAGCAGGTCTTACTGTGCCCAAAGGAAGTTTAGTTATATACCTGGTATCCGGCATTCAAGCAACCAGCACCCTCAAGCAACCGGCAAAAAAAAAATCGAGGAAAATAAATACATTACTTTGATGAAAGGCTCAAGCCCGAAACATTGGTTATGTATATTTATCTTTGCTATATGAAGTACACGGGTTGACCTGCCGAGTTTCTCCAGCAATGTGTTTTTACCTCGTTTAAAATTGGTGCACCACATCATTAGTTCACACAATCACGCAACTACACAAACTCAAGCAACCAAAAAATACACTTCTCCGGCATCTACCATTCCCCCAAAGGTGTCAGATACCAGGGGTTTTACCGTAAAACCCATGTTTTGGGCCTGAAAATGTCGATGGTATATCTTTACCTCCTATGGATGCTGTGGGACCTGCTGAGTTCCTCCAGCATTTTTACTACAATCACAGCATCTGTTTCACTCCAAAATAGTCTAAACCAAACAATGAAAATCTACAGAACAGCCTGGTGGAACCTTGCTATAATCATCAGGGGACATGACTTGATCAGATCACAGGACCACATCCATACATGTTCCCTCGCTGTTGCTCTCCCCAGGTTCCTTGCCGTCAGGATAGAGTAACAGACAGTGAAGAAGCGGCCACCCAAATCAGCAAGAATATTGCTGGCCCTTTATCTCCACCAAAAAAGCTGAGTCTCCAGTTTCAAAAGACAAGAATCAAAACAAGGATGCAACTCTTTACCAATCGGAACCAAGCGAGTTCAGAATATAAAAGCACCTTGGCAAACTCAGGAAGATATCCTCAATGGGTTAACAGAAGAGATTAATACATCATTTGCGATGGACAACCCATTTCCTATTTATTACAATATTGATTATATTCGTCACCCAGCATTTACTTCTATCCGCTTACCAACACAAATTTCCATGCATACGCGGATTTTTAAATTTTCAGCATTATCTATAATACATTAGTTTTGATGGTATGACAAACGTTTCTCCTTGTTTTACAACAAGCTATCACTCTTACTCACCTAAGTGGGTACACTCTGCTCCACTTACCTGTTAAGTGAGCACAGTGGTTTTAAGTGTATGGATTTTTGTAAGTTAAAATGTTTTCTCTTTCATTTTATTGAAGTTTATGCTGTTAAAGCTGTAGTCCCTGGACATTTGCCGGAGCATTCTAGCAGGTCATCTGCCTAACCATCCTGTGGTACATCGGAAAGATCCATTTGATGAGTTATTGTAGCTCTAAGTAAATGACATAAGATCTATTGGCCACTAAAAGAAAACTCAAGATAGGTCCCTTTTCCTTGGACACAGGTTTGTAAACTGCAGGGTTAGATCCTGGGGAATGAACGGCTTCCCTGTAATGCTAACAGGGCAACAGGAGGTACAGTCATTCCCCTGTATCCGCAGTTTCGCTTTCTGTGGTTTCAGTTACCCACGGTCCGAAAATATTAAATGGAGAGCAAGAGGGGGAGAGACCACATTCACAAAAATTTTATGACAGGATATTCTAATAATTGTTCTATTTTATTATCTATTATTGTTGTTAATCTCTTATTGTGCCTAATTTTAAATTAAACATTATCATAGGTATGTAGGAGAAAACATAGTATATATAGGGTGTGGTACTATCTATGGTTTCAGGCATCTGCTGGGGGGGGGGGGTCTTGGAACACATCCCTGCAGATAAGGGTGGGGAGCTACTGTGGATGTACTTATTCCTTGAAGAAGGGCTCAGGGGGAGTCACGTGATGGAGTAGTGGCCGGACGGTGAACTCCAGCCCTCTCCAGAAAAGTCGGAAAAAACAAAGGAAAACACAAAGGCACAGAAATAAAAGTTAAAGAAAAGTGAGTATAAAGGTGGAAAGAAGATGGCGACGAAAAAAGAAAAATCGAAATCAACGGTAAGAAGAGAGGAAGAGAAGACAACGGAAGAAGAAGGAGAAGGCCTTACCTGTTCGAAGAGGCCCGCGGTGGAGAGAGAAACCCGCTCCCTCAGGTCGGTAGAAAGTGGACTACAAAAATGGCTCGCTGAGCCGAGTAAAAGTGCGCAACCGCGCATGCGCGAGGAGTCGCGCATGCGCGATGCGCATGCAAAAAAACACACCGACGGGAGGGGTGACCAGCTGGGGAGTCGATCTCCACAGCCGGCAATGACAGCTGCAGAACACCTGCAGCAAGAGGAGAACATAGAAGACAACGAAAACAAGAAAGAAGAGAAGAAAAGGGCAACAAAGAAACAACAGATGGCCAACCCAGAGGAAGAAGAAGAGGAAGAGGAAGAGTACAGTGAAATAGAAGAAGAAGGGAAAGGCAAGATAAAGGTTGTACTTTCTCTTATTAAAGGATACATGGAGTCATTTAAAGAATGGCAAGCGCAAGAATTTAATGATTTAAGAAGTAGAATAAACAATACAGAAGAGAAAATGAATAAAATAGATATGACCTTAACAGAAATGGGAAAGAGAATGGACAAGATGGAAGAGCGGGAAGCAGCAGTAGAAATGGAGGTAGAGGACTTAAAAAAGAAATTAGAGGAATCTAATAAAAAAGTTATAGAGACACAAGAACTGTTAGCTCAGAAAATAGATATAATGGAAAATTATAACAGAAGAAATAACATAAAGATAGTGGGCCTTAAGGAAGATGAAGAAGGCAAGAATATGAGAGAGTTTATAAAAGATTGGATCCCCAGGATCCTAGGATGTCCAGAACTACAGCAAGAAATGGAAATAGAAAGGGCACATAGAGCAGTGGCCTTTAAACCACAACCACAACAAAAGCCAAGATCTATTTTAGTAAAATTCCTAAGATATACTACAAGAGAAAAGGTACTGGAGAAGACAATGGAAAAAGTAAGAGAGGGCAACAAGCCACTGGAGTACAAAGGGCAAAAAATCTTCATTTATCCAGATATAAGTTTTGAACTCCTGAAGAAGAGAAAGGAGTTCAATACAGCAAAGGCGATTTTATGGAAGAAAGGGTATAAATTTATACTAAAGCATCCAACGGTATTGAAAATATTTACTCCAGGACAACAAAACAGACTATTCTCGGATCCAGAGGAAGCACGAAAATTTGCAGAACAATTACAAAATAGACTGAGGGATGAAGACGTGTAACGAGAGTACAAAAGACTGAGAACTAAAAAGACACATAAGTTTTGAACTCCTGAAGAAGAGAAAGGAGTTCAATACATCGAAAACGATCTTATGGAAAAAAAAAACTATTCTCGGATCCAGAGGAAGCAAGGAAATTTGCAGAACAACTACAAAATAACCAGAGAGATGAAGATATGTAATAAGAGTAAAAATGTATGTGGGTAAAGAGGTATATGTGTGTATATGTATAATGTGCATACATGAATGTATCCGTATTTAGAGGAAAATATAGATAGTATAGGCGAGAATTAAGAAGGGAAAGAAATGGAATAGAGGGAATAAGGAGGGAACTAAAAGAGTGACCTGTGTTACATATGAAAAGTGAAATCTTTTCTGGGGGGACTGGGTGGGGAGGAGTTGCGGTCACTGCAAAATCAGCTGACGCTTGCGAGTGAATTCGCAAATCCAAATGGAGAGGGGAGATGTGGTTGTCCGACAAGGGATAAAGGACAACTCAGGAGGGGAAGGGGAGATTGGGCTAAAGAAGTTTTAAATAGGAGAATAAGGAAAATGTTTGATGTTTTAGGAATGTTGTCTTATAAAGGGTTCAAAACAAGAAAACAGAAATGGATAAGAAGGTAATGATGGAGAAACGGAAAGGGAAGATAAACAAAGTATAAAATGGCTACGTTGAACTATATGACTTTAAATATTAATGGAATACATAACCAAATTAAAAGGAAGAAACTGCTAAATTTACTGAAAAAAGAAAAAATTGATATAGCATTTGTGCAAGAAACACATTTAACTGAATTGGAGCACAAGAAATTAAAGAGAGATTGGGTAGGACACGTAACAGCAGCATCGTATAATTCAAAAGCAAGAGGAGTAGCTATATTAATTAGTAAAAATGTGCCATTTAAAATAGAAGAGGAAATAATAGATCCAGCAGGGAGATATGTTATGATAAAATGTCAGATATATTCGGAGTTTTGCAATCTACTCAATGTATATTCACCTAACGAAGAAGATCAAAAGTTTATGCAAGATATCTTTTTGAAGGTAGCAGATACGCAAGGGAACATATTAATAGGAGGGGATTTCAACCTGAATTTGGATTCAAATATGGACAAAACTGGGGAAAAAAAATTAACAGAAAGAACAAAGTAACCAAATTTATAATTAAATCGATGGAAGAAATGCAACTTTTGGATATATGGAGGAAACAACACCCAAAGGAAAAGGAATATTCATATTACTCGGCTAGACATAAAACATACTCAAGAATAGACCTATTTTTGTTATCAGCTCATATGCAAGATAGAGTAAGAAAAACAGAATATAAAGCTAGAATATTATCGGACCATTCACCATTCTATTGACAGTAAAGTTAGAGGACATCCCTCCAAGAATGTATAGATGGAGATTAAACCCCATGTTACTTAAAAGGCAGGATTTTAGAGAATTTATTGAAAAACAAATTAAAATGTATTTTGAAATAAATACGGAATCAGTGGAAGATAAGTTTATACTATGGGATGCAATGAAAGCATTCATTAGAGGGCAAATAATAAGTTATGTAACCAAGATGAAGAAGGACTATAATCAGGAAACAGAGCAATTGGAAAGGGAAATAGTAAATATAGAAAAAGAATTAGCAATGAAGGAAGATACAACTAAAAGAAGAGAATTGGCAGATTAAAAAAATAAAATATGAAACACTACAAACATATAAGGTGGAGAAGAACATAATGAAGACAAAACAGAAATATTATGAACTAGGTGAAAAAACGCACAAAATCCTAGCATGGCAGCTTAAGACAGAACAAGCTAAGAAAATGGTATTGACATCAAGGAAAAAAGACAAACAAATCACATATAATCCAAAAGAAATTAAGGAAAACTTTAGAGAATTCTATGAACAATTATACCGAACTGAAAACGAAGGGAAAGAAGGGAAAATAGATGAATTTCTGACTAAAATTGAACTACCAAAACTACAAATAGAGGAACAAAATATTTAACAGAGCCATTTGGAATAGTAGAAATACAAGAGATAATAAAAAAATTACCAAATAATAAGACACCAGGAGAGGATGGATTCCCAATAGAATTCTACAAAACATTTAAAGACTTATTAATTCTGCCCCTCCTGGAAGTAATCAACCAGATTGATAAAACACAAAGCTTACCAGATTCATGTAAAACTGCAATAATTACAGTAATACTAAAGCAAGGGAAAGATCCACTCTCACCAGCGTCATATAGACCAATATCTTTACTTAACACAGATTATAAGATAATAGCTAAACTATTAGCAAACAGATTAGCAGAGTATGTACCGAAAATGGTAAATTTAGACCAAACTGGATTTATCAAAAAAAGACGCACAACAGACAATATTTGTAAATTTATTAACTTAATTTATGCAGTAGAAGGGAATAAAGCACCTACAGTAGCAGTTGCTTTAGACGCAGAGAAGGCCTTTGACAGAGTAGAATGGAATTATTTGTTCAAAGTATTGCAAAAATTCAGTTTACCAGAGAAGTATATTAATTGGATTAAAGCATTATATAAGGGACCGTTAGCGAAAGTGACAGTAAATGAACATGTATCAAAGCAATTTAACTTAAGCAGGTCAACACGGCAGGGATGCCCACTATCACCTTTATTGTTTGTGTTAGCTATAGAACCACTAGCAGAATTGATAAGAATAGATAATAATATAAAAGGAATAAAAATAAAAGACAAGGAATATAAAATCAGTTTATTTGCGGATGATGTTATAGTGTACTTAACAGAACCAGAACTATCAATTAAAGAATTATATAAGAAATTGAAGAATATGGAGAAGTGTCGGGTTACAAGATAAACGTAAATAAAAGTGAAGCAATGCCTATGAATAGTGCGGATTTCTCAAAATTTAAGAAGGAATCACCATTTAGATGGCAAATGCAAGCAATAAGATACCTAGGTGTACAAATAAACAAAAATCTCGGCCAACTATATAAACTCAATTATTATCCACTAATGAAAAAATTACAGGACGCTTTAGAGCATTGGAAAGATTTACCACTAACACTAATAGGAAGGATAAACTGTATTAAAATGAATATTTTTCCAAGGATATTATACTTATTTCAAGCATTGCCAATACAACTGACAGAGAAATTCTTCAAGGAGTTAAAGAAAATAATAAGGAAATTTTTATGGAGAGGGGGGAAACCGAGGATAGCACTAGTTAAATTAACAGAATGGTATAAACAAGGAGGCTTACAACTGCCAAACTTTAAAAATTATTATAGAGCCGCACAATTAAGATACCTATCAGATTTTTATCAAACAAGGGAAAAGCCAGATTGGACCAGATTAGAATTAGATAAAATAGGGGAAAAGATACCTGAACACTTATTATATAAATGGGATGAAAAATTGGTACAACATAGAAGTTCTCCAGTATTACATCATCTCCTCAATATTTGGAAGAAGATTCATGTAGAAAGAAATAAAACAAATTATCAATTACCAAAACTAATATTGACGCAAAACAAGTTACTCCCTTTTACAATAGATAACCTTTCCTTTAGAGAATGGGAGAAAAAAGGGATCAAAAGAATAGAAAATTGTTTTTCAGGAAATAGATTATTATCCTTTGAACAAATGAAAGATAAATACAATATAACTCAAGATACAGCGCTGGCATATTACCAATTGAGATCCTACTTGAAGGACAAATTAGGAAGCAGTCTGAGTTTACCAGAGGAAAGTAACTTTGAATATGTGATTACAGATACAATGATAATCAAAAGATTTATAACAAATATGTATATTAAACTGCAAGAAAAGGAGAATGAGGAAACAAATGGTAAAACTAAACAAAAATGGGAACAAGATTTAAATATAAAGATAAAAAAGGAAACATGGGAGAAGTTATGCTCCGGAACGATGAGAAATGCAATAAATACGAAGTTACGTATGATACAATATAACTGGATACACAGGCTATACATCACACCTCAAAAGTTAAATAAATGGGACCCAACAGTATCTGATAGATGTTTTCGATGTTAAAAAGAAATGGGAACAACAATTCATGCAATCTAGACATGTGAGAAAGTAGAAAAATTTTGGGAAGATCTAAATCAGATATTAAATAAAATAACAGAAAACAATATACCAAAGAATCCAGAGATCTTCCTCCTAAGTAACATAAAAAACAAAGAATTTGGAATTGATTTGGAGGATGCACAAAAAAGATTTGTTAAGATAGCTCTAGCCGTAGCAAAAAAATGTATTATGTCAACCTGGAAATTGGAAGATAATTTGAAAATACAACAATGGTATGTAGAAATGAATAAATGTATTCCATTAGAAAAAATAACATATAGTTTAAGAAATAATATTGAAATATTCGAACAAATATGGGAGCCTTACATTAAATACAATAGCGAAAACCTACCGGGGACAATCATTACCTAAGTTAACGGAAGGGAAAGGAAATGAAAAGAATGGACTCAGTAGAATTTCTGGTGTATTTTTATTGAATGACAACATTGTCTGACTGGTTTAATGTATTCTAGATTTTATACCTTAAATGGACGGGAGGGGGGAGGTAGGGAGGGTGGGATGGGAGGAGGGAGGGGGGGGGAGAAAATGGCACTGTATATGTGTGAAAAGGAAAAAGTGTGTACCATGGTTAATGTGATTTATGGTGTGAAAAATAAAAAAAAATTTAAAAAAAAAATAATAATTAAAGGGAAAAAAATCAAAAAAGACTGATACTAATAAAGTTGTAATCCAATATAGAAAGATTTTACAAAACAATTTTGTTAGTATTCATGTAGGAAATATTACATTTAAGCAATCTTCAACTATATTTATCACATTCTATTCTATATTTTTACAACTACAGGTACATGATTCTTTATCCGGACACCTAAAATCCGGAAAGCTCCAAAATCTGGCAAGTGGGGACCAGCAGTTGTGGGAGGCGGTCGGCAGCCGAGGGATCAGCAGTTGGGGGAGACGGCCGAGTGGCTGAGGGACCGCGGTCGTGGGAGGCAGCTGGGAGACCGGCGGTCGAAGGACTGGTGGTTGGGGGAGACAGCCGAGGGACCAGCGGTCGGGGGAGATGGCCAGGTGGCCAAGGGACTGCAGCCAGGGGACCGGCGGTCAAGGGACTGGCGGTTGGGGAAGGTGACCAAGGGACCAGCGGTCGGGGGAAGGCGTCCGATGGCCGAATGACCGGCAGTCGGGGGAGACAGCCAAGGGACTGGCGGTCAGGGGAGGCAGCAGGGTGGCCGAGGGACGGGCGGTCGAGGAAGGCAGCCATGCAGCCGAGGGACTGGCGGCCGAGGGTCCGGCAGTCGGGGGAGGCGGCCTGGCAACAGAGGGACCGCTGTCGGGGGAGATGGCCGAGGGATCACGGTCAGGGGAGACAGCCGTTGGGGGAGACTGCTGGGCAACTGGAAGGGGTTGGGGGTGGATAAGCAGCACAATTCGGGTGGGCTTTCCAAAATCCGGAAAAATCCGAAATTCGGAACACACTGTCCCCCAAGGGTTCCGGATAAACGATCGTGTACCTGTATATATTTTTTCAAATATTGCTAATTTGTCTTTTTTTACATTTAGGTTGTACCTATGATATTGTAATTTTAATTTTGCTAGTTGTCTGTATCACTACTATTGCCATTACATTTGGTGATATAGGTAATTACGATTTACTAGTATCATTAGTATAAAAAACATTACTAAGGATTCTGTATGGTTTGGTACGAGAAGAGGTCCATGGGGTGGGAGTGACACCAACTCTAGTGATGGCATTGCTCTTTACACTGGCTTCTGAACTTCATTTTTTTTTCGGACTTGATTAAGAGCTTTGGCTCAAAACATTGACCACTCTTTTCTCTCTCTCTGATGGTGCTTGACCCTGTGAGTTCCTCCAGCAGACTGAATTTGGCTTTAGATTCCAGCATCTACAGTTTCCTGTGTAACTCCAGTCTGTATTCATGTATTCATATTAATAAAAAATAGGAAATGGTTCATTTAAAAAAAAAGAAGGGCTCAGGTGCAAAATGTCAGTAATATATCTTTACCTCCTGTGGACGCTGCCAGACCACCTGAGATCCTCCAGCATCTCTGCATGTTTTTGTACATTTATTATAACAATCATTCAAGCTCCCTTTTCCTACAAATTACATTCTCGGATCTTACCAATCTTTCAGGGACCACACGACATTAAAAAAAACAATAAAAGCTAATAGAGAAAGATTTTGCACTGGTTTAAAGGAAAAACATTTATTTATACAGCACCTCACACAACCAACAGGATGTGCCAAAGTACATTTCAATCAATGAAGCCATCAAACGCTGTAATGTAGGAAATACAGCAGCCAGGAACTGGTGGAAAGTTCATACAGATGCCAACGGTATAAGGACCATCCTTATTCACACATATTTTCCTCACTGATACCTGCATTTTGCCTCCAATATCCCACATTTCAGAAAAGCTTGTTTCATATCAGTCTTTATTTTGCCTTTTGCCCCTCTCACAGCATCTTTCAGCTTTCACAGCTGGAAAGAGAATCAGGAGTATCAGGGCCAGCTTCTACCCACGGACAGGGAAATTGTGGAACGACTAAATGAATCCCTAACATCAACCCTTCGAGAGACTACTATCCATTAAACTATATTTACTCATTTATAAATATGCATACAGGTAATATGAATACTTAAATTATGAAAATTTGCATATACGAAGAAACGTGTTTGCTTTTACAAAGAAATTATAACGGGTTTTCACTTTTACAAAAATTGCCTCCAATAATAGTCAATGGGTCTTTGTTTTATGAATTTTCAGTTTATGAAATGTTTAAAACACAAAAGTGCTGGATAAATTGAAATAGTCATACAATGCTCTGCCTTCATAAAGTGGGGTACATCTGTTCACTACACCTCCTGCATCTTGTATCGTTTGACTCTATATGTGTTTGCACCGAGAACCGGAAAATGCTGTTTCGTCGGGTTGATAATAAACCTGAACTTAACTGAATTGGTTATAGCCTAAGGATCCATATCCAACTAATTTGAACCTATTAATTTTTTTCCCAAGATAAAGGAATTTTTAAAAAACCTTTACTGTCTTGAAAAGATTTGTTATTGCCACCTGTAGTAAAGGGTAAAAAAGTCCTCATTTCATACTCTGAGATGTCCTTCTTCAAAAAAACGTGGCTTCCCCTCTCCCACCAATCAACTTAGACCTTAACTCCTCTATTTCCCGCACATCTGCCCTGACGCCCCCTTCCCCCAGATGCAACGACAGAATTCCCCTTGTCCTCACCTACCACCCCACCAGTCTCTGCATCCAGCATATCATCCTCTACCATTTCCGCCAACTACAGATGACAATGATAGGCACAGATGAGAGGGGCCGAATGGCCTGTTTTCTGTGCTGTAGCATTCTATGGTTCTACAACATGATCTCACCACCAGGCACATCTTTCCCTCTCTCCCTTCTCTGGCTTCAGCAGGGACTGCTCCCTTCACCATGACTCCTTTGTCCCCTCCTCCCTTCCCACCTATCGCCTCCTTGGCACCAACCTCTGTGATCGCAGGAAATGCTCCATTTGCTCCCATGCCTCCTCCTTCACCACCATTCAGGGCCCCAAACAATCCTTCCAACACTTCACTTGGGAATTTTCAGGGGTCATCTGCTGTGACCGCATTTTGGTCTCCTCTATGTAGGAGAAAATGGACGCAGACTGGGTGAAGGTTTCATTGCCTGTCTGCTTACAATAACTGGGTCCTCCCAGTCGCCAACCATTTCCACCCCACTCTTGTGCTGGCACGTCAGTCCATGGCTGCATGCACTGCCAAACAAAAGCCACTGAAAAACTGGAGGAACAATACCTTATATTCCGACTGGGGTCTCTCCAACCGGGTGGAATCAACATCAACTTCTCCAATTTCTATTAGGATCATTGCCTCCTCCCTCTCTCTCTCTCTGTCTACTTTCCTCCAGCTCCCACCTCCCTACCCTTTCCATTCCCCTGTCACTTTCCCTCTTATTTTTTTATTGTGCCCTCCCACCCATATCCACCTCTTGCCTGTAACCCTGTGCTCCCCACCCCCCCCCCCCCACACCCCTTCGTCACCATTTTAATCAGGCTTCTGTGTATTTTTGCTCATACTTCGATGTTGTTTTTGTACCTCCATAAAGAACACTGTATGACCATTTCAATTTCTCCAGCACTTTTGTGTTTCAAACAATTCATATTATTTCCTTGTAGCTCCAAACACCGACTCTAGGTTCAGTATCTGTACCTGCCCCGAGACTAAAGTGTGGCTCTTTGTCTGAGAGATGGAAAACCAAGATGCTCTGCAGCCTGTCCTCTGTCACCATGCAAACTGCAACACAATATGCTTTTAGTGTAATCTCTGTTAGTGAATATATTTTTACCAGAGAGTGACAAGGATCTGAAACCTTCTATTGCCTGTAATCAGAATTCTTGAAAGGAACCAAGTAAACTACTGAGTAGGGAAAAGGAGGGATACTGTATATACTTATGTAATAAATGAATTTTTTTTGGACCACTTTTTTAAGGTCAAACTTTCAAGGCATTAGGAGCTCAAATGGCCAGGACTAGGTGGTAAGTCTGCGTTCGGGGCGTCAGGAGCTTGGATGGGTGGGTGCCCTGAAAGAGCGTCTGCGATCAGGAACTCTGGGAAGCCAGGGCGTCGGGAGCTCTGGTGGGCAGGCATCCGTGGTGAGGGTCCACTGTCAGGGCGACGAGAGCTCAGATGGGCCGGCAGTGTCGAAAATTAGGGGTGGGGGTCGACTTTTACACAGGTCATATAAAAACTCCAAATTTCGGGGCAAAAATAGGGGCTGTGGCAGCGCACATACTCGTGGTGAACTGGCCCCCCCTTGTACCGCCACGTGGTGGGGCAGCCACAAGAAGATGGCACCGTCGGGAGACCTCCTTGCCTTGTGGCTTTAACCTAGCAAACGCCTCGGGCAGATGTTATGGCGTCACCGCCAAAGCGGGGGCGGAGCTCACACTGCCCTTAAAGGGACGTGCACAGGATTTGAAATAAACAGTCGTTGAGAACCCCCAATGTGGTGGCTGTGAGTCTCTTGAATCGTAGCTGGGGTTTTCTGGTCTCCCAACGTGGATCCCCCAGAGATCAACGCCATTGCCGTAAAACTGCCCCCCTTCTGGATCCATCGCCCACGTATGTGGTTCAGGCAGGCGGAGGCGCTGTTTTGCCTCAGGAACTTTTCTTCAGATGTTTTACCACATCGTGAGCGTGCTTGACAAGGAAACTGTAGCAGGGTGGATGACCTCATCCACAATGCACCAGCTAAGGGTAAATACCCTGCCCTCAAAAATCTCTTTCTGGGCACATTTGGTCTCTCCCCACAGCAGCGCTCCCCCAGACTCCTGCATCTAGACATGCTAGGAGACAGAGCACCGTCGGCCCTGATGGACGAGATGCTGGCGCTGGCGGAGGATCACAAGCCCTGCTTCTTGTTCCACCAGATCTTCTTGGAGCAGATGCCTGAAGACATCCTGCTGGCGGATGAGGACTTCACTGACACGTGGCAAGTCACAGCCCAAGCAGACACCCTCTAGCGTACCACAAAGGAAAATGAGGCCGCCCTCAGCCAGGTCTCCCGCCCAGGAACCAGCCGGTCATAGCCCTCCCCCAAGCACAAGCCGGCAGAGCCCCATCCCACCTGGTGCTTCTACCACCAACACTGGGGAGCCCAGGTTCATAAGTGCAGACAATCCTGTACCTTTCAGGGAAACGACTCGGCCAGCCGCCGTTGATGGCTGTGGCGGCTGGCCATGCGAACAGCCTCCTCCATGTGACTGATAAGTCCACCGGCCTGTGTTTCCTGGTGGACACCAGAGCAAAGCTGAATGTCTTACCCCCGACTGCCCTCGAGACCCACACCCGAGCACGGGGTTCCACCCTGCGGGCAGCCAACGGGTCCACCATCAAATCCTTCGGCACCAGCAGGGCGCAGATCCAGATTGGGAAAGACAAGTTCCGTTGGAGGTTCATGCTGACCTCAGTGGGTACTGCGCCATTGGGGGTAGACTTCCTCAGGGCGCATGGCCTACTGGTAGATGTGAAGGGCAAATGACTGGTCAACGCTCCCATCTTCCACTCAGTCCACCTCGATGCCACGGAAGCCGGATATAGCCACCATCACCACTCCCAGGGACGAGTATTCCAGCATACTCGACGAGTTCCCCACCATCCTGCAGCGGCAGTTCACCGCCGCCATGCCCCAGCATGGGGTCTATCACCATATCTCCACACAAGGCTCCCTGCTGCATGCCAAGGCCAAGCAACTACCCCCCGAAAAGCTACAGCTGGCCAAGAAAGAGTTCTCCTGCCTGCAAGAGTTGGGGATCGTCAATCGGTCCGACAGTCCCTGGGCCTCCCCTCTCCACATGGTCCAATTCTTCCGGGGGCTGCAACCCGGCGGGGATTATCAGCACTTGAACGACACGACTATGCCTGACAGATATCCAGTCCTGCACATCCAGGACTTCACAGCAAACCTCCATGGCGCCCAGGTCTTCTTGAAAGTCGACCTGGTACGGGGCTACCATCAGATCCTGGTCCACCCTGAGGACATTGGTAAGACTGTGATCGTCACCCCGTTCGGGCTGTTTAAATTCTTGCGGATGCCTTCTGGACTTAAAAACGTGCCGCAGACTTTCTGGCACCTGATGGACGCAGTGGGCAGGGACCTGGACTTTGTGCTCATATACCTCGATGACATTCGTATCACCAGCCATGACCACGAGGAGCACAAGGTCCACCTCCACACCCTGCTTGCTTGTTTGGCACAGTTTGGCCTCACTGTCAACGTTGCCAAGTGCGAGTTCAGCAAGTAGATGCTGCAGTTCCTGGGACACACCATCTCGGCGGCTGGAGCCGCCCCAGCATCAGAAAAAGTCGTGGCCATGGATCAGTTACCCAAACCCACCACTCTCAAGGGTCTGCAAGAGTTGGTCAATATGGTGAACTTTTATTATCACTTCATCCCCGGTGTGGCCCGCATTATGTGGCTGTCATTCTCGATGATCACTGCAAAAAACAAGGTCCTTGTTTGGTCGGAAGAGGCAGAGGGCGCCTTCACAGCAACAAAGGATGCACTGTGAATGCCACGCTTTTGGTCTACCCACGCCCAGAGGCCCACACCACGCTCTCTGTAGACGCCTCAGCCATGGCCGTTAGGGGCGTGCTGGAACAGTGGGTCGATGGCCAATGGTGCCCGCTGGCTTTATTTAGCAGGCACATTCGACTCCCGGAACTCAAGTACAACGCTTTTGACCGGAAGCTCCTGGCCAGGTACAGGGCCATTCATCGCGTTCACTGACCACAAGCCACTCTCACAGGCCCTCGCTATGGCTGAAGATCCATGGTGGGGTCGCCAGCAGCACCACCTCTCCTACGTGTCGTAATTCACCACCGACATCCGGCACAGAGCAGGTAGGGACAACATCCTGGCGGACCCGCTATCTCTACCCGCAAACCACAGCCTCGCACCCGGCCTAAACTACACTCAGCTGGCACAAGCACAGAAGGACGATGAAGAAACGCAGGCCCTCCGTACCGCCATTACTGGGTTCCATCTCCAGAACATCTCTTTGCCGGACAGCCCGAACATGTTCGTCTGCGATGGTTCCACCGGTTCACTGCGCCTGGTAGTCCCGCCGCAGTGGAGGTTGTGGTCTTTCAGCATGGTCCACGATCTACCACACCCCTCAGTCAAAACATCGGTGCAGATGGTGGTGGAGCACTGTCAGTAATGGCAGTTTGTGTGGCACGGGCTCAAGAAGGAGGTCGCCCAAATGGCCAGGAACTGCACACAGTGCCAGGCCTCCAAAGTTCACCAACATATGAAGGCCCCGATTCAACAGTTCAACCCGGAGATCAAAAGGTTCCAGCACATCCACGTTGATATCGTGGGCCCCCTACCAGTGTCCAGGGAGGCGGGCTATCTGCTGATGGTGGTTGACTGGGCCACATCATCAAGCCATCCCCATCAAAGACACTTCTACTGAGACGTGCACCAGGACCTTGATCGCCCACAGGATCGCCAGGTTCGGATCCCGGCACACATCACCAGTGACAGGGGCGCTCATTTCACCTCTGCCCTCTGGACTCAGTTGGCGAGCCTTCTGGGGGTTAAGCTCCACCATACCACCGCAAGCTAACGGCCTGGTGGAACGGTTTTACCGCCACCTTAGGTCGGCCCTCATGGCTCGCCTCACCTTCCCAGATGGGCAGACAAGTTGCCCTGTGTCCTCCTTGGCATCAGGACGGCTCCAAAGGAAGATCTGCAAGTATCGTCCACAGAGTTGGTGTATGGCGCGCCACTGTCGCTACCTGGTGAGTTCTTCAGCCCGGAAACAGCCTCCACGACTGACCATACGACCCTGTTGGTAGATCTCCGTAACAAACTCACCTCGCTGGCCCCCCGCCTCCTACACACCATGGCACCTGATCAATCGGACTGCCCAAAAAGCTGGGTACGGCAAAATTAGTCTTCTTCCGGCACGTCCCACACACTGTGCGCTTTCTGCGCCCTTATGAAGGCCCATACAAAGTCCTCCAGCAGTCCGGAAAAACCTTCACATTAGACATTGGGGTTAAAAATGAACTGTTTACGGTAGACCGCCTGAAGGAGGCATACCTGGACCTCTCGCAACCGATCCAAACGGCTCAGCCCAAGCGCTGAGGCTATCCGCCCAAGTGGCGTAAGCCAGTTCTGGGTGGGGTTGTGTGGCACATAATAGTTGCGAACCGGCCCCGCTTGTATCGCCACGAGAAGA
The DNA here is from genome assembly GCF_036971445.1 of Narcine bancroftii. Classification (NCBI taxonomy): domain Eukaryota; kingdom Metazoa; phylum Chordata; class Chondrichthyes; order Torpediniformes; family Narcinidae; genus Narcine; species Narcine bancroftii. The sequence continues at coordinate 81,121,367 of NC_091474.1, forward strand.
TGGCACTGTCAGGGGACGTCCTTGCCTCGTGGTTTTAATCCAGTGCGCAGCTCGGGCAGATGTTATGACGTCACCGCCTACACGGGGGTGGAGCTCAAGCTGCCCTTAAAGGGACGCACGCAGGATTTGAAATAAACAGTCAATGAGAACCCCCAACGTGGTGGCTGTGAGTTTCTTGCATCGTAGCTGCTGTACAGGGGTCAACTATCGATGATTATATACAGTAATTGGAACATTTTGGGTTGGCATCTTTTATCGAGATTAATTTCCTTGAGTTTCAATTCTGAGAATAACAAAGTGTTGGTCATTTCATTTTATGAACAAAAGTGCAAATCTGCTTCAGATAAACGTATTAAACCCAATGTTAAAAAGAGAGGTAAATTAATGTTGCATGTCTCTGATTTTAAAGAGATTGATTGCAGCCAATTATCTTCTTGTTCACAGAGAGAGAGAAATTGCTCCGTTCATCTTTCTGACTGCATGTGTTTACTTGGGTAGGAAGTCACGTAGGCTTCAGTTGCTCTTTATTTATTATCTGGCATTATTTGTAAAAGAACAGAGCTCTAATGCAAGTTGTGGTTCCTTGAATGTTGCCAATTTCCACCCTAAATCAATTACCGTTTGTAAAAGTCGACCTCATGTAAAAGTCAACCCCTATTTTTTAGCAAAAATGGCTGGAATTTTCTTCACAATAATGACTGTATCCTTAAATGGGTATTTACTTCCCTTTTCAGCGCCAGCGATCGGGACCGGGGTTTGAATCCCACGGTGCCTGTAAGGAGTTTGTACGTTCTCTGCGTGTCTGCGTGGGTTTTCCCAGGGGGGGGGGGCTCTGGTTTCCTCCCACCATTCAAAACGTACCAGGGGTTTTATGCTAATTGGGTGTAAATTGGGTGGCATGGACTCATGGTCTGTTACCGTGCTGTAGATCTAAATTTTTTTTAATTTAATTCTGTACGTACCATAAAATCACAGAAGCCTTAACACCACCCTTCATCTGCATGTCGTTGGCAGATATTAACTGTCACGGATAAGAACACAGAGTGGCCAAAAATCACTAACATTATATTAACCTATTACTAAGTCAATTTGAACCACTATCAAAAACTGGGACGAAATGCATTTACAGTACTTCACTATAAGTATCAGATCTCTGAATGGGTACTTCATTAGTGTAAAATTGCAGTATGTTAACACAACATGTGGTCTGCTTCCATTCACAGATGTAAACACAGTTGTGGAAGCAGCTAGGCTGATTCGGCCGAAATACATCGACGTGAATTTCAACCCCTCAAAAGTCGTATCTATGTTTTAGTTGACCTTATGAATTTAACATTAAAAAATAGTTGAGAAAATTCAACTTTTGTGCGAGTACATGGTATAGTTCTTCCTGTTTAATGACACTTGCCATGTGCTTAGCTTTTGCCACGTTTCCCTCCCTCACAAGTTACTACATATGGTAAAGACACTGTGGAGTGCAGTAGAACAGAGGGACCTGGGAATACAGATACATAATTCCCTGAAAATTGCATCACAGATAGAAAGGCAGCAGTAATCATCAAAGATCCACACCACCCAGCACATGCTCTGCTCTCACTGCTGCCATCAGGAAAGAGGTCTAGGTCTAGGGTTCAGGAACAGCTGCTCCCCCTCCACCATCAGACTCCTCAATAACAAACTCAATCAGGGACTCATTTAAGGACTCTTACTTATGCACTTTATTCATTTTCTTTTTGTTCTCTCTGTATTGCACAGTCAGTTTGTTCACATTCGTTATCTGTTTACAATTCTTTTATTTGTTTACATGTTTACGCTGTGCACAATTCTGCACTACCAATTCTGCTGCGCCCACAGGAAAAAGAATCTCAGGGTTGTATGTGATGTCATGTATGTACTCTGATAATAAATCTGAAATCTGAAATCAAAAGAAAGCTTTTGGCATATTGGTCTTCATCAATCAAAGTATTGAATACAGGTACTCCCCTACTTATGATGGTTTGATTTATGATTTTTCCAAGGTACGATTGTAACATAGCGTGACCGTCGTAAGGTAATCACAAACATTGTTGATTTTTCCAATAAAAATTGATAATTCCTCTCAGGTGAATTCTTTGTAGCCTCCTTGGTCAATCCCTTCTTTTACAGGGACGGATATAGCGTTGTCGGGAGAGAGCAGGGCAGTGAGATCAGTGTGGGGACTGATACAGGGCTGTCGGGAGAGAGTGGGGCAGTGTGGGGACTCATACAGTGGTGTTGGGCAAGAGTGGGGCAGCGGGATCAGTGTGGGGACTGATACAGTGATGTCAGGAGAGAGTGGGGCAGTGAGATCAGTGTGGGGACTGATACAGTGATGTCTGGAGAGAGTGGGGCAGCGGGATCAGTGTGGAGACTGACAAAGGGCTGTCGGTGTTATACAAGGTATACCTGTATTCTTTTTCAACTTGCAATGAGCTTGTTGGAAGGTAGCCCCATTGTAAAGTGTGGAGAGGTATAGGAGTTGAGAAGTTATGGTAAAGTTGTATAAGACATTGGTGAGGCCAAATTTAAAGCATTGTGTGCAGTTTTGGTCACCTAAATACAAGAAAGATATCAATAAGATAGAAAGAGTACAGAGAAGATTTGCTAGGATGTTGCCCGGACTTCAGGAACTAAGCTACAGAGAAAGGTTAAACAGATTTGGACTTTATTCCCTGGAGCGTAGAAGAATAAGAGGAAATTTTGATAGAGGTATTTCAGATTATGAGGGATATCGACAGAGTAAATGTAGATAGGCTTTTTCCACTGAGGGTAGGTGAGAACAAACCAGGGGATATGGGTTAAGGGTGAAAGGGGCAAGTTTAGGGGGAACATGAGGGGGGATCTTTTTTGCACAGACAATGGTGGGAGTGTGGAACGAGCTGCCAGCTGAAGTGGTGAATGTGGCCTCAATTATAAGATTTAAGAAGAATTTGGACAGATATGTGGATGGGAGGGGTATGGAGGCCTATGGACTGGATGCAAATCAGTGGGACTAGGCAGAAAAATGGATCGCCACACTAGAAGGGCCTGTTTCTGTGCTGTTATGTTCTCTAGTTCAATGGCCAAGTGAGTGGTTCAATAAAGTGCCTCGGGGCATCTGCCATGACACTTCTAAATTCCAAAAGTCATTAGTGGCAGACATATTAACACTAACACACTGCATTGTGTGGAATGGAAGAGCAGGGTGGTGATAGCCTGCATGAGGGTAGGTGAATGAATTAGATTTCTGCTCCGGCTTATTCATTTTGTCAGAGCCTCGAAAATATTGTAAAGAGCTCTTAGTTAAACCTCTTCAAAGCTTGTCATCAGTACTGCAAATTCATAAATTGTTTTGAAAGGGATTTATAGAGAACCTATATTAAAAGGCTAATCCTGATGAGCAATGAATGTTAAAAGGACTAACTTCCAGGTAAGAAGATAAGTATTAAGGTGAAATAATTTACCAGAGCAGATGTACAGTCAGTGAGATGGTTCAAGGGGTAATGAAGAACGAGGGACCCATCTCCACCTATGGCCTTTTGCCTGTGGGACTCCGCTCCTCCTCTCACCATTGTATGAAGGGCTCAGGCCCGAAACATTGGTGTTCTATCTTTATCTTTGCTATATAAAGAATCCTTCACGGCCTGCTGAGTTTCTCCAGCAATTTCGTGTAAACTACAATCACAGCGTCTGCAGACTTTGTTTAGAGCAGTGGTTTTCAAACGTTTTCCTTCCATTCGCATACCACCTTAAGTTATCCCTGTCATAGGGGCTCTGTGATTAGCCAGCGATTGCTTAAGATGGGATGTGAGTGTGAAGGGAAGATTGAGAATCACTGTTCCAGACCCAATTGTTACTGAAATATTTTGCTTGAGAAAAATTGTCACTGGCTCATTTCCTTTGGAGTTATGAAACTGTGCACTTAACGTGTCAATGTGTTGTGATATGTTGCTGCTCCGTGGATAAATGGCTGGCCTGCCCACTAATGACTCGACCCCATGTAACCCCTCCCCACTGTGACCTGGCCATAAAGGTCAACCTCACTGCCCCCTTCCATTCATTCGAGCATATGGAGTTGGGTCAGCCGAAATCTAATGTGTATTAAAGCCTATCGGTCCTCACTCAGTTTTTGGAGTCATTGATAGAGCATATCATAAGGAACGATTAAAACAGTGGTTTTCAAACTTTTTCTTTCCACTCGCATACCCTTACTAATCACAGAGCACCTATGGCATAGGGATTACTTAAAGTGGTATGTGAGTGGAAGGAAAAAGTTTGAAAACCATTGGTTTAGACCTATTACTAATGTTTCTTTCCAAAATAGAAATGGTTGACATTTTTTATCCATGAGATAATGCTAGTGCTGGTAAATCGAATATTTATTGTTCATTCGTTAACCTGTGCCTTTATATATTTTTACATTTCTTCCAACGTAGAAAGAGCTCTTTGGTCCATCAAAGCTATGCTACCTCTCAAAGCAATCCCAGGGATCCCAGTCCCCCATTTTGTTTGCCTTTAACCTACTTGTGATCGTACAGATTCTATCACCAATGTGTTTCTGTACATATGTACAGATGGTAGTGTAGGATGACTGTGATTGGCTGAGAGTGTAGCCACACCTACTGGCAGGTCTTAAAGGATTGCTCCTAGCCAGACCAGGTCATTCTGGACTGGCCGACATACTTGTGATATGCTCCAGTCTTGTAGTTAATAAAATCCTTGGTTTGGATCAACAAGTCTTTGGTTCTTTCAATGCACTCTACAATTTTATCACTTCCCCCTATTCCTTCTCCCCCAGGTCATGTGCTTGAACAGCACCACCCTATCAGCTCAGGCCAGACTGCTGACAACGGCGTTGGGGAATTGAGCGAAGCAGTGGCCGCACCCTACGGGCCTGCCGGCGACACGACTCCGGCGACCCCAATCCCGGTGCCACGGCAGTCACGCCGGATGGTCAGACCCCCTGACTGGTACAGCCCCTAACCTCCATCCACCCTGGGGTCGTTTCTCAATCAAGGGGTGAATGTGACAGTACAGATTCTATCACCAATGTGTATATGTACATATGTACAGATGGAAGTGTAGGATGACAGTGATTGGCTGAGAGTGTAGCCACACCTACTGGCAGGTCTTAAAGGATTGCTCCTAGCCAGACCAGGTAATTCTGGACTGGTCGACCTACTTGTGATATGCTCCAGTCTTTTAGTTAATAAAAGCCTTGGTTTGGATCAACAAGTCTTTGGTTTTTTCGACACGCACTACACTATTCTCTCCTTCTAATTCCACTCAATGCTCCTACCCATACCAAGGGGAAATAACCAATTAACTTCTCAACCAGTACATAGTCAAAGAGTCATAAAGAGATTTAGCATGATAACAGGCCTTTCATCTCACCCAACCCAAACTAAGCACCCATTTTGTTTTCCTCTCTGGGGTGCAGGAAGAAATTGAAGCATTCAGGATAAACCCACACAGCCACAGACACCACATGCAAACTCCACAAGGACAGCAGAAGTCAGGAATGAAGCCTAATCACTGATGCTGTTAGATAGCAATAGATTTCAGAGTTAAGAACCACTTATCATTGAAAAGTAATAAAATGTTTGGATGACCAAGTAAAGATGACAGATCTTCTTTCCAAAAGGATTAAAGTGAACCAGATGGATTTTTATAGAAATACAGATGCTTCATGATTAGTGTATCAGTTGGTGCAACGCTGTTACAGCGCCAGCGACCTGGGTTCGCTGGCTGTAAGGAGTTTGTACATTCTCCCTGTGTCTGTGTGGGTTTTCCCCGGGGCCTCCGGTTTCCTCCCACCCTCCAAAATGTTAGGTTAATCTGGGTGTAATTGGGTGGCACACGTTTAAATGGCCAGAACCAGCTTCCACCACGCTGTAAATAAAATTTTAATTTAAATTCACGCTGATCGATACTATCTTATTCTTTCCAGATCTATCTGAAGTTATATTCCCCGACCTGCCATGTTGAGATCTTAAATCACATCTTCTCAATCCAGACTTAAGGTGTACCCATACAACCATGATGCAACCATGTCCACTCACCCCATCAGAATCGGACAAGTGATTTTTATTTTATTATACACTCTGTCAGTGCAGTCTTCTACCCAGAGAGCAGTTATAACATTGTACTCATTGCCTGTTAGGATAATTAACGGAGATGATCAGAGCTTTTAATCAAGGACAGAATAGGCTCACAAGAGCCAAAGTAAAGAGTGGGAGATTGAGACCAGCTAGATTGCGTGACAAAGGATCGGCGTGGATTTGATCAGATGAATGGTCTCCTGTGCTGTGATTATTCAATGCTGACAAAATATCTTGGATTCCAATTTCTTAATATGTTGATTCAAAGTGTAAGATTGAAACAGGAAAAAGTTGATGGATCTCCTTCTCTGAACAATCAGTTGTTTTAATATAATAATGCAGTAGTGTCATTTCTCCTCACCTCCTCTCACTGATTTTGGATCCGCTGACTTTGATTTCTTGGTGTTATATTCCCCAGCCAGTCTGGTGAGATCTGAATTCACTTCTCTGTCTCGATCACCCATTCTCAGCGGGGGCTTCAGCTATTTCAGAGGGGTCGTGGACTGAAATCGTAATTTTTAAATGTATTCGGTAGAAGTATGGAAGGAATCATAACGGGTAGCACGATTAGCGTAGCAGTTAGCGCAATGTAGTTACACACCAGCGACCCTGGTTCGAATCTGGCACTGTTTGTAAGGAGTTTTTAATCTTCTCTCTGCATCTGCGTGGGTTTTCTCCAGGTGCTCAGGTTTCCCCCAACCTTCAAAACAAACAGGGGTTGTAGGTTAATTGGGCAGCATGGGCTAGAAGGCTGTATGATTAAATTTAAAATTTATAAAAATCACAGGGATGTGGGGCCATAAACTTTGAGCAGAGACCCAAGGGGGCCATCACCAAAAGAAAGGTTGAGAATGGCTGGGCTAGACTTCTGGTCTGGAAACCATGAGACAACCTCGTATGTACCTATTGAGTTAATGATTCCTGCCCCTTTGTTGCCCAGCCCTGTGTTTACCTCGTGTATCTATGTGGTGCAGTCTAGCATTCTGCAAGATCAGCAGCTTCAAAGGGCAACAGGAAATTAGAGAGAAGTAATTCAACCCTTTCTGTTTACTGTGGCCACGAGACCCCCTCCGTTAACACAGCCTAAGGAGGAGGTTTTAATTAAAAAGATTGACAATAAGGTGGCATATTGCTATAATCTGCGGTGCTCGTCTACTGGAAAATGACTTAACCTTTGTCTTGGTTGCCGTGGCAACTAATGGACCTGATTATACCAGTGTGCGTGGTAGCTTTGCTATATTTTTAATGGCCCAGCTAAGATAACAGGGGAGATTAAAGTCTTATCTAGGCAGTTAAACAGCAACTCTTCATTTCTGATGTATTTGTGGAGAGAGGATACTCTTCCTCTCTGCCCCCAAAGCGCACGGATTAATTACCGTCATCCATCCTGTGGCACACTGGCCTCGACCAGCCAGATCTCAGCTCCCCTATTGATTGGAAATGGAGCATCAAGCTTGCTGCTTTAAGTGGGATAATATCCATAATGGTTTTTAATCCAAAGGACTCAGCACCTGTTCTTCAGCCCCTCCCCATCATTTTCATGATGACATTTAGACATTAGGGAGCTTTCCCATCACAGCTGCGTCCAAGGGCAATTGTGAGCACACAGGGCATCGTTAACAATGATTGATCACAAGATATAGGAGCAGAAGTCAGCCAAGGGGTTAAACACGAAAGTCTGAAGACACCATGGTTGAAGTAAAAACACAATGCTGGAGAAACTCAGCAGGCCAAACAGCATACTTTATGGATCAAATACGTTTTGGGCTTAAAGTATGAGCAAAAATGTAGGCAGGCGTCTGAATTAAATGGTAGAGGGGCAGGGGGAAGAGCACGGTCCCACAGGCAGGAGGTAAGAGTTGAATGAGGGAGGTAGAGCACACCAGCAATCAGGGGGAGGGGTAATGTCTCTGTGAATGGAGAGGAAAGGGGGTGGAGAACTGGAGGAAAGGAGACAGAAGGAAAGGACAGAGACTGGGGAGTGGACTAGCAGAATCCAGAGAAGTCAATGTTAATGGCATCCGATTGGAGAGTGCCCAGATGGAAAATCAAGTGTTGTTCCTCCAATTTACAGAGAGACTTGCCTTGACAGTGCATGAAGCCATGGCCAGACATGAAGTAGGCTAATCGGCCCATCGAGCATGTACCACTGTCTGGGGTGTTAACTTGCTTTCGCAGTTAAGAAATAAAGTCACTCATAACAGCAATATGGATCAGGGTAACAGAACATTTATTTCCTGTCTTTTTACTTTCTGTCGTCGTCCCAGGCAAGATGCTTGCTGCAGAAAGTGCCCCTGAAGTGGCTTTCACCCAGACCTCTCAGTGCTGGCCTGATGTGATGGTGCAACAAGGTGCTCCACCCAGTGGCTTCATTCAGAAGTACTTCAAATGTGACAACTGACTTCACAGTTCAAGGCCTGAGACACATTCTTATTCCCAAACCTCAAGGGCATCACCAGTTCGTAACCCACCATCAGAAAAGGTCAACAAGGGTGTGAAATAGGAAAGCCTGCAGGCACTGTGATCGTAGTAAATATGTAAAAGTACTGGAGAAGTTCAGCAGATCCCATAGCATACACAGGAGATAAAGCTGTATAACCAACATGTTTGCAGTCATTCTTTTCATACATTGTTGGGTGTATTTATATTTCTTGGGTGGTACATTGGATACAAAGGAGATTGGCTGGTTTATATCCCTCTGATATTATGTGGATTTAATAAAACATGGATTAAAGTGAACTGACAAAAGCAAAAAGCAGGTGTGCACTGTTTAAATTGTGTTATTTGGGGAGGCGATATACAAAGAGACATGGTGCCCTTGTACACGAGTCAACAAAAGCAAACACAGGTGCAGCGCATGTTTATAAAGGTAAATGGTTAGCAAGATGATTTGAGTACAGGAACCAAAGTTGTCTGCAGTGATTAGCCAAGGCATCAACGGTTATGGGGAGAAAGCTGGGTAATGGGACTGAGTGGAGAGATGGATCAGCTCATGAATAAATGGTGGGGCAGACTCAATGGTCTATTTCTGTGCCTTTGTCTTCTGGGTGGTAGTGAAACCAATGTGGAGTATTACAGTCAAACCTCTGGTATCCAGGACCCATGGGGATTGGTAGATGCCAGATAAGTGAATTTTCCGGTTGTTTGAGGTTGCGTGTTGCCAAATGCTGAACTAACCACTAGTTTTAATGCTATTTTTAAACATTCACATTTTTTATCCATTTATTTTCTGATTTTTTTTGAGGCTGCCAGTTGATTGAATTCAGAATATTGGGGATTTCACTGTATTGTCATGGCTGTCCCTTGAGGTCGAGGATGATGGTCTTCGTTCCTATGGGCTCTCAAGTGGCTTATGAGCCCCATCTTGGAAAATAACCCACTGAGTGAAGACACCTGTGCGTATATTTGTTAAGATGTACTTGATGTTGCACTCCAAGAAGCACATAATAACGAATTCCACGACGATTAGAGCTGATGGATTTGTTGCAGTCTTCGTCTGCCTTCACAGCCATTGAGTTCAGAGTAACTTCATCCGCCTGTTCCACCATTGAAAACTTGGTTGCATTGTTCTTTGTCAGGACCCTCACCCTCGACCTTACCACCATGGGTAATCCTACCAGGATCAGAGCTCCCGACAGCAACACTCTTCGGATCTCAGGATCACACAAGCTTCTCTGTCATGACAAGGTGACAATCCACTGTATATGTAGTTATAGAGTCCTTAGCTAAGAAAGGATACCCTTGCCATAGAGCGAGTGGAGTGCAGGTTCACCAGATGGTTCCTGGGCCAACATGACTGTCAGAGGAGGATTGAAAATGAGAGATCTAATAGAAGCTTACATATTGATAAGGCATACAGACTGAATGCAGGGAGGATATTTCCCCACTTAGAATGGGTAAACCCTCCCCTCCATCGAGAACATCCACAGGGAATGCTACCATCAGAGAGCAGAAGCAATCGTCAAAGATCCACACCACCTAGCACACCTTGTTCTCACTGATACCACTAGGAAAGAGGTTATTAGTGAACCAAGTCTCACACCACCAGGTTCAGGAACAGCTGCTGCCCCTCCACCATCAGACTCCTCAATGACAAACTCAATCAGGGTCTCATTTAAGGACTTGTATTTTTGCACTTTATTGATTTTTTTCTCTCTGTATTGCACAGTCAGTTTGTTTACATTTCCTTATTTGTTTACATGTGTAAATTGAGTGCAGTTTTTTTGCACCACTATTAAGTAGTCATTCTGTCTTGCCCACAAGAAAAAGAATCTCAGGGTTGTATGTGATGTCAAGTGGTGGGAGTGTGGAACGAGTTTCCATCTGACATGGTAAATGGAGGGTTATAGAATGGGTGCAGGTCAGTGGGGCTAGCGGTGTGATGTTTTCAGCGCAGACTGGAGGGGCTGAATGGCCTTTTCTCTGTGCTGCAGTGTGCTCTAGTTCTATGGTTCATGAATGTACGCTGTCATTCTAGATCTATGAATTCCTTGTTTTCGTATTCCCTTTTGCAATAAACATAGCTGAAATAAACTTAATAGATCTATTACAAATCAAAATCAAACTAAAGAATATCGAGCAGTGATTTTCAACCTTTCTCTTTTCACTCACACACCACTTTAAGTATTCCCTATGCCATCAGCGCTCTATGATTAGTAAGGGATTGCTTAAGGTGGAATGTAGGTGGAAAGAAAAAGTTTGAAAACCACTGCTATGCGCTCGGTTTCAGAACTCCAAAGGAAATGGGCCAATGACAATTTTTCTCAAGCAAAATATTTCAGTAACAATTGAGTCAAGGGCAGTGATTTTCAACCTTCCCTTCCCACTCACATCCCACCTTAAGCAATCCCTTACTAATCACAGAGCACCGATGGCACAGAGATTACTTAAGGTGGGATGTGAGTGGAAAGAAAAAGGTTGAGTACCACTGGTATAGAGCAATGACATGGAAATCAGATTCACATTTGGGAATGGACAAATGGCAGGTTGAAATACATCATTTTATACCTCGAGAGAAGATTACATATAATTTAAGAAATAAATATGAATTTTTTTTTAATCTGGTGCCCATATTTATATAATATAGATATTAGTTTATGAAAGGTATCCCCTGAACCTCAGAGAAACTTATCAACTCCTTGGAATTCAGAATATGATGTAAAGGCTGAATGTAGTGAAATTTTAGTAACCAGATGGGTTTCTTTTTACCTTTCTTCTTTCTTTCTCTTTTCTTTTTCCTTCTTTCTTTTTGTTTTTCTGGTCTTTGAGGTTATTGTTTGGGGAGGGGGGTGAAGGGGCAGGAGGGTAAATAATAGCCTGTGTTATTGATTTGAGATGTACAATGGATATTTTTCTGTATTTGGACATTAATGCATGTATGGAATTTTGTTTAAACATTCAAAAAAATGCAGGTACTCTTGTCAATTAAATCTGAAATCTGAACAAGGAATCACTGCCCCAGGTGAAACAGCAAGAGATTTAGGACTGAGATAAGGAGAAATTTCTTCACTAAAGGAGGGTAGTGAATCTGTGCAATTCACGACCACAGAAGGCTTTAGAGTTAAGGAAATTGAAAAAATATTCTACATGTAAAAGACATCAAGGCAGACAACTCTACAGCTGTGAATATATTTTTACTTTTGGACACAAATTTGATTCCATTAGGAAGAATCCAATGGGAAAAGAGGAAATGCGGAGAGAATGACGACCATTGACAGCAGGACAACCCATATTTAACACCTCATTCGAAGCAGCAAGATAAATCTTACACCTCCTCTGATGGATGTCTGACCTGATTTGACTTATTATTTAATATTCTACTCCTTTGCAAAGCAAAGTGTAATGGGTTAGTTAACTAATTAACTTAATTGGCCCATTCAAACCAGTAATTTTTCTCCAGGCACAATGTGTTTTAAGTGCCATGAATCATGCAAATATTCGGATTGGGAAAGTGACTTCACTCCATGTGAGCCCTGCGAACAATTGCCTCTGAGCAGTGACCAGTTGATGCGAGGATACTCCCTCGACACCCCAACAATTTTAATGATCATTTACTTCCTGCCAACTGATTTATTAAACCATCGGGCTGCTGCATGTCGGAAACCATACACTCTCTGAACTCGCCTTGCATTCAAGGGCGAAAATTCATGTCTGTTTTGAAGTCAATGAAGCTGGTCTTCAGCAGAACAGTGAGAAAAAGCAGGTGATTCTCTGCTGCTTTCAAGCAAGAGACCAAGGACAAAATTTTATCTCACAGATAATGAATTACCTTAATTCCTGCCGAAATTTTGCTCATAGGTTACGTATCTGTAATACACTGTTTGATTTGCTGAGTTGCTCCAGCATTGTGTTTTCACTTCAATCACAGTGTCTGCAGACTTCCATGTTTTGATCTTACTGAATCCTGCTTGACACCCTTTGCAACACAACCTCCAAACCCATATCATGGTTGAAATTTCACTGCACTAAAGTAGTCTTTTTCTTTGGCTTGGCTTTGCGGACGAAGATTTATGGAGGGGGTAAATGTCCACGTCAGCTGCAGGCTCGTTTGTGGCTGGCAAGTCTGATGCGGGACACGGTTACAGCGGTTGCAGGGGAAAATTGGTTGGTTGGGGTTGGATGTTGGGTTTTTCCTCCTTTTTTTGTCAGTGAGGTGGGCTCTGCGGTCTTCTTCAAAGGAGGTTGCTGCCCGCCGAACTGTGAGGGGCCAAGATGTACGGTTTGAGGCGATATCAGCACATTGGCAGTGGTCAATGTGGCAGGCATCAAGAGATTTCTTTAGGCAGTCCTTGTACCTCTTCTTTGGTGCACCTCTGTCACGGTGGCCAGTGGAGAGCTCGCCATATAACACGATCTTGGGAAGGTGATGGTCCTCCATTCTGGAGACGTGACCCACCCAGCGCAGCTGGATCTTCAGCAGCGTGGACTCGATGCTGTCGGCCTCTGCCATCTCGAGTACTTCGATGTTAGGGATGAAGGTGCTCCAATGAATGTTGAGGATGGAGCGGAGACAACGCTGGTGGAAGCGTTCTAGGAGCCGTAGGTGATGCCGGTAAAGGACCAATGATTCAGAGCCAAACAGGAGTGTGGGTATGACAACGGCTCTGTATACGCTTATCTTTGTGAGGTTTTTCAGTTGGTTGTTTTTCCAGACTCTTTTGTGTAGTCTTCCAAAGGCGCTATTTGCCTTGGCGAGTCTGTTGTCTATCTCGTTGTCGATCCTTGCATCTGATGAAATGATGCAGCCGAGATAGGTAAACTGGTTGACCGTTTTGAGTTTTGTGTGCCCGATGGAGATGTGGGGGGGCTGGTAGTCAAGATGGGGAGCTGGCTGATGGAGGACCTCCGTTTTCTTCAGGCTGACTTCCAGGCCAAACATTTTGGCAGACTTCCTCAGGACCTTCGTGATGCCATCATCATCACCCTGTACAAAAACAAAGGCGAGAAATCAGACTGCTCAAACTACAGGGGAATCACGCTGCTCTCCATTGCAGGCAAAATCTTCGCTAGGATTCTCCTAAATAGAATAATACCTAGTGTCGCCGAGAATATTCTCCCAGAATCACAGTGCGGCTTTCGCGCTAACAGAGGAACTACTGACATGGTCTTTGCCCTCAGACAGCTCTAAGAAAAGTGCAGAGAACAAAACAAAGGACTCTACATCACCTTTGTTGACTTCACCAAAGCCTTCGACACCGTGAGCAGGAAAGGGCTTTGGCAAATATTAGAGCACATCGGATGCCCCCCAAAGTTCCTCAACATGGTTATCCAACTGCACAAAAACCAAAAAGGTTGGGTCAGATACAGCAATGAGCTCTCTGAACCCTTCTCCATTAACAATGGCGTGAAGCAAGGCTGTGTTCTCGCACCAACCCTCTTTTCAATCTTCTTCAGCATGATGCTGAAACAAGCCATGAAAGACCTCAACAATGAAGACGCTGTTTACATCCGGTACCGCACGGATGGCAGTCTCTTCAATCTGAGGCGCCTGCAAGCTCACACCAAGACACAAGAGAAACTTGTCCGTGAACTACTCTTTGGAGACGATGCCGCTTTAGTTGCCCATTCAGAGCCAGCTCTTCAGCGCTTGACGTCCTGTTTTGCGGAAACTAAAGTAGTACACTGTGTAAAATTGTTAGAAAAGTACAGTAAAGCATCATACTTATGTGATATAAGTGTACAATGGCAGATTAGTTATCATAGTGTGTTAGATGAGATCAGAGGTTTTTGCCATATCCTGGGGTGGCATGGTAAACACCAGCGACCTGAGTTCGAATCAGACACTGTCTGTAAGGAGTTTGTACATTCTCTCTGTGTCTGCGTGGGTTTCCTCTGGGTACTCCGGTTTCCTCCCACCCTCCTAAAGTGAACGGGGCTAATTGGTGAATTTGGGCGGCACAGGTTCATCAGCCTATTTTCGTGCTGTATCTCAAAATTAAAAATTAAATGTGCAGGTGCGCTGAAATTCTTACTTGCTGCAGTCACACAGGTACCCAGGGTACACCAACTACGGTAAGATGAAATAAGTTACCCCAACATACCAAGATAGAAAAAGGCAAAATAAAAATAAAAGCATCCATTAATAAATATTCACAGATGCAGTTCATGCAAGGAAAAAAGTAATGTTTCATTCGTGCACACAAATCTTTTTGTGGTGTCAGGGAGGTTTACGGTTTAAATTAGGGTAGTAAAGGGAGTTTGTTTCTCTTTTCCCAGACACTGCCAATTCCTTGTGCTCCTGCACACTTGCTTACATCACTAAACCAGGGACAAGTTTCCCCTTTACATTAGATCCTTACCACACCTGCCTTATCCCACTGGTTCCAATCTACCCCGTGCTCCATTTTGTCATTGACTCCCCCTTTCAAACACCTTCATTGATCTCTCCTCGTCATCTTTGTCACCTATCAGTTTATTTCTTACAGCAGAGATTAACCATTTCTCTGCATAAAGGAGTCCCTGATTGAGTTTATTCTTGAGGAGTTTGATGGTGGTGGGGTAACAGCTTTTCCTAAACTGAGAACTGAGCATGACTTGGGTGATGTGGATTCTTGATGAATCCTGCTGCTCTCCATCAGCAGTGTTCTCGATGGTGGGGAGTTTTACCCGTGATGTTCTGGGCTGTGTCCACTACCTTTTTTAGGGATTTACGCTCGGGGGGGTATTGGTGAAGCAGCCGGTCAGCACATTTTCCACCACACATCTGTAGAAATTTGACAGTGTTTCTGATGTCATGTCAAACCTCTGCAAACTCCTGAGGAAGTAAAGGAGTTGAGGTGTTTTCTTCATGATGCCATTAGTATTGGGTCCAGAAAAGTTCCTCCAAGATAGTGACTCCCAAGAACATAAATTTGCTCATCTTCTCCACCTCTGATCCCCCAATGATCATTACACCTCTTGCTTTCCCTTCCTGATGTCAACAATCAGCTCCTTGGTTTTCGTGACATTGAGTGCAAGGTTGTTATTGGTGCACCATTCAGCCAAGTTTTCAATCTTCCTCCTGTACGCTGACTCATTGACCCTTTTCAAACAACCCACTATGAATCTGTGGTATTGTCAGCTAATTGGCAGATGATGCTGTCGTACTGAGCCACAGGATGAGTGCACTTTGCTATTAACGTTGAGATTTAGAAATTACTCAGACATTCACTTCAAACCAAAAACTGCCCTTAATGTAAGAGGAACTTCACATTTATTTGGAGCTGCTGATCCATTGTTTTCTAGCAAATTCAGACTGATTATTCTGGTGAACACAGCTGGTGGAAACAATAGAAAGACTTTACAACCTCAGAGCCTCCCAAAACACTTTTACGGACAACTGAACACTTAGTGTGAATTGTAATCATTGCTGTAATGTACAAAATATGGAGAATCCCACAAATAGCAATTAAGCCAATTGCCAGGTCATCTGTTTTTTCACTTTCTGGTTGAGGGTTAAGTGTTGGTTAGCACATCGGAAGAACCTTCACTTCATTATAAATAGTGCCATGGGATCTTTCACATCCAACAGAGAGGGCAAACAAATCCTCATTAACAGTGCAGCCCAAATTGCAGTTTTTTTTTACCACTATCTAGTCCAACTAAGAGTAAAAGCACAAGAAGCATTGTAGCATAAAGAGCATAAGAAACTGGAGCAGGAGTCAGCCATCCGGCCCATTGAGCCTGCTCCACCACTCAATGTAGTCATGGCTGATCTGATGATAGGCTCATCTCCACCCGCCTCCCTTTTCCCCTATATCCTTTAATTCCATTACTATGTAAAAAATCTATCCAAGCTTGTCTTAAGTATATTCACTGACGTCGCGTCCATGGCTTCAATGGGCAGCGAATTCCACAGATTCACCACCCCCTGGGAAAAACAGTTCCTCCTCATCTACATCCCTAAATCTACTCCCCTGGATCTTGAGGCTATGTCCCTTAGAACTCATGAAAGATTGGCAATGCAGACTTGGCATCATGGGGAGGGGGTGGTATTTGCTACCCAGATGAGCTATAATGCCCCGCCCCCACCTGCAGCATTAACGTCACTAGGGGCTTATGGACTGGGTGACGCCATCAGAGGGGATGTCATCAAAATGAATAATGTGGTTTTATCTCCACATGCTATAAGCACACGCTGGAGAGAAGGCGACGGCGCAGCAGATGACAGGGATGGCACCTGCTCCCCACTGAGTGAATTCTTGAACAGCAATTTGTGCCCCTCCCCCCCACCACGGTTACCCGAATGCCCCCTGATTAGATCTCTTCTGATGCCAACTCTGAATAAAACAGTGACCAGTTACTGCAAAACGTGCAAGAAAATTGTTAACCCCATGTTTCGAAGAGTTTAATGATTTTGTTACATGGTTACATTATTTGGATGAAGCAAAAACTGTTCTTCCAAAATTACCAGCAAACTGTGAAAAGGGGGGTCTATTTTTGAAGTAGGTAATTTTAAACATAAGAGGCAAAATCAACCCTTTGCTCCTGCTGTCGAGCAGAAGGGTTTCTTCTTCCTCCAGGGAAATTCGTATTGATGACTAAAATGATTCATGACTGTCCAGACAGATAAAAGCTTAATCCACATAACATGACCAAAGCTTTTAATGGACCCATTCAGAAGTGGCTTTCTGTGTAAAAGCAACATTTTTAGTAAAGGAAAAATATATTCAATCAGAAATTTTAAATCCTTTTGGTTTCTCCCTTTGATTGTGCTTCACTCCCTCCACCCATCATCTACCAAGATCATTGTCTGAAGAGGGTGCCCAAAATCAATGAAGACCCCTTCCACCCTGCAAACAGCATCTTTCAGTTGTCCCATCGAGAAAGGAGTATCAGAGCTCCACCAGGCTGAGAAACAGCTTCTTCCCACGGACAGTGAGAATGTAGAACAACCAAAGGAACTGCTCACACTGACCCTCCGAGACTCTCATGTGCACAAAACAATAGTTATTTATTTGTATAGATGAAATACTTGCCTTGCATATGCATGTCTGTATGTATGTGTGTGGTGAGAGTAAAACTCAGAAGTCTATAGACACCTTGGTTGAAGTAAAAACACAATGCTGGAGAAACTCAGTCGATCAAACAGTGTCTTTTATAGATCAAAGATACATAACCAATGCTTCATGTGTGGTGTCTGGTGGTGTGTCTGCGTGATTTGCACTGAGGACCGGAGAATGCTGTTTTGTCGGGTTGTACTTGTGCAATCAGATGACAATAAATTGGACTTGTTTTGACTCCTGCTCTCCTCCACAAGGGATATCAAATTAAAATCCAATTCCAAAGGTTGATATTGGCATTAAAGATTCCTTGGCCTTACTTGAAGAGAGCACCAAGTGTCATCGCCATTGCTTCTTCCCCTACCACTGTTACCAAAAATATACAACTGACCAGAATCTCACAGCTGCTTTTAACAACTGGCTATGCATTAGGCACCTTGATTTGTCAATATGGAAATAATACATTGTTTATGTAGTTAATTGCATGTGGCATACAAAATGTCTAACAGAGGTGGGAAACCTTTTAATTTTTATTTCAATATACTGCACATTAACAGGCCATTTCAGCCCATGAGTCCATGCCACCCAATTAACTCATGGGCTGAAATGACCTGTTAATGTCTAAATTAAAAATTAAAAGGTTGCCCATCCCTGCTAGAAATATGGCTGCCATTTGTCCTCGTGTAACAGTTGATACTGTCCAAAAGTCATTCCCCTATTTTTATCCCCGCCCACCCAGAGCTTCAGACGTCCCGACTGTGGACTCTTGCCTTGGCTCTGGCCATCTACCCATTCGAGCTCCTGATGCCTCGAAAATTGACTTACAATTGGGCCATGGCCATCCACCTATCTGAGCTACTGATCCCTTGAAAGACGCAGGTACTTATCACAGTCAAAAGTAGTATGCATGTAATCGTCGACACCCTAAATTTTTCCCTAAAAAATTGGTCCACAAAATTACACTATTGCATGAGTATATACAGTCGTAAGCTTCTGCTAGTGTGCAATGTTGCAATCTTAAATAAGATGGGCAGGTTTCCAAAATTAAATTATTGCCTGTTCTACACTAGGATCTGTCTCACACTCAGTCCGTACAATAATGAAGTTCACATACCTCACGTAAAGAATAAGAGGGAAGGTACAATCAGTTAATCAGTGACATGCAACCATTCACAGGGATACTTATGATGTTTCCATATTTGTTTTACAACTAGTTCACCCTGAACTAAGCAAAGGACCTTATTCTTGTATCTTAGAACAATAGAATCTGTTGTGTGCAGGCAAATGAGATCATTGTAACTCATTACTTATCTGCTGGCTGTTAAGGATGTTGGTGCAAGAAGTTTGGAAGGTTGAGCCTATGGTACATGACTCTGGGACAAGGATAGGAAATATGGAAATGTCAAGAAGAAAAAAAACAAAAGTGGGTGGTTTGAAAATGTACAAAGATATAACATCAAGGGATGAAGGGCCTGTCAAGTTCTATGTTCTCTAACAAATATAACTAAATAAAATGACATGAGATTTTTGGCATTCCTGATGAAGGGCTCAGGCCCGAAACATCAACAACCTATTGCATTCCACGGATTCTGCATGACCTGCTGTGTTAATCCAGCACGTTGGTGTATTGTATTAGATCACGCTGAAAGGAATTCAAGGCAGGCAGCAGAAATATCATAGATGGGAAATATGACAAGGCATAAAAAGAAATTGTTATTGTGGGGCAGTTAAACTCATTCTTCGAGGCTTTTACAGATAAGAATGCTGAAAAATAAACAGTGGTGATTACTGACTGGGAAATTGTTAATACAGGTAACTCTGTACAAACATACTGGTGATGTCTATCAAAGCCAAATGTTTACAGTAAAACCCCTGATATCCGGCACCTATAGGAGTTAGTAGATGCCAGATAAGTGGATTTTCCAGTTGCTTGAGGTTGTGTGACTGGCAAACTAACAGTGAGGCATGTGTATTTTAAATTTCCATATTTTTTACCTTTTTATTTTCCACAATTTTATTTGCCAGTTGCTCAAGGCTGCCGTTTGCTTGAATTCTGGATGACAGGGATTTTACTGTTGTTCAACCAAGCATATCTGAAATATTTCACTATTTCAAGATCTATGCTCTTGACCAGGTGCCAGGAAAGGCATTGAGAATCACATTGTCAAGGAGAAACTGACAAGATGGAATAATTTGGAATATTCTTGAACCGAGCATTGAACTGATTAATGTGCAATGGGCTAAACTCTTCAACGACTCTTATTTACGAGAACACGGAATTGCCATTTCAATAGAAATGGCACCGAGACTCCTTAAATGTCATCTCAAAATACAATCTGTGAGTTTATTGGCAAAACTGCAAGTCAGTAATGGCAATGTCAACCTTATCTACTCCCAAAAATCCTGATTACACAAAGTAAAACATGAAAGTCTGCAGACACCGTGGTTGAAGTAAAAACATAATGCTGGAGAAACTCAGCAGATCACACAGTCTATTTTATATAGCAAAGATAAAGATACATAACCAACATTTCAGGCTTGAGGCCTTCATCAATAGAATTCAGTGGAATTCGCTGCCCATTGAAGCAGTGGAGGCTACTTCAGTGAATGTATTTAAGACAAGGTTGGATCGAATTTTACATAGTCAAGGAATTAAAGGATATGGGGAAAAGGCAGGTGGATGGAGATGAGCTGAGCATCAGATCAGCCATGATCACATTGAATGGTGGAGCAGGCTTGTCCTGCTCCAATTTCTTATGTTCTTATCGAAGTGTCATACCTTAATGAAAGGCTCAAGCCCAATAATGTACCATCAATAAGTTGTGAAACTGATAGGCTTTTATTAATTATAGACTGGAACAGCCATCAACCTCATTGACTGATCAAGGCAGAGTGAAATGGGGACCATGCAAAGGACTATGGGAAAAATTGGTTTCAGGAGGCGTGTCCACCCGGCAGCAGCCAATCATAGCACGACAGTGGTTGACCACACCTGAAATATATTTTTATCTTTGCTATATAAAGTACACTGTTTTAACTGCTGAGTTTCTCCAGCATTGTGCTTTGACTGAATATACCAAGTTTAAATGTGGCTCCATGGAAACCCGAGAAATGAAAAGTCTATGGTTTACATGATGCAAAAGGCAAGGAGCCCATTTACTATTGTCAAGGAAACCATGAAGCATTCAAGTGCTCATTTAAAGCAGACCACTTTTATTATTGTAATAAACTTGGACATGTAAACAAAACATTGCTGACTATCACTTCAGCCCATGGTTTGCTTGGAGGCAAGACATGCTCTGACATACAGTGTTCTGAATACTACAAAAATGAAGTAAAATATTGAGGAAGATGTGTGGAATTGTAAGTAGTCAGATCTCAGATTTATTGTCAGAGAACATACATGACATCTCATACAACCCTGAGGTACTTTTTCCTGTGGGCCAGGCAGAATTACCGCTTATTGGCAGTGCAAAAAAAACTGTACTCAAAGTATACATGTAGGCAAATAAGAAATGTAAACAAACTGACTGTGCAATACAGAGAGAAAAAAATCAATAAAATCAGTAAAAGTCCTTAAACAAATCCATGTTTGAGTTTGTTGTTGAGGCGTCTGATGGTGGAGGGGGAGCAACTGTTCCTCAGCCTGGAGGGGCGAGTTGTGTGGCACCTAGACCATTTTCCTGATGGCTGCAGTGAGAACAGAGTGTGTGCTGGATGGTGTGGATCCTTGATGATTGTTGCTGCTCTCTGATGCCAGTGTTCCCTGTAGATGTTCTCTATGTTGGAGAGGGTTTTGCCTGTGATGTCCTGGGCTTTACGCTTAGGAGTTTTGATATGCCAATATACCTATGTCTTGAGAAAGGATGAGTTCAGTTAAACTAAACTGTCAGGACATGGCAATGAGTATGGATACTGCAAGAGAGCATTTAGTAATGGGCTGATACTCACAGGTCCAAGTCCTGTTCACAAAGGGAATGTCCTGTAATGCACATACTCTGGAGAACACTGAAAGGAAAGAGATGCAACAGACGCAGAGCAAGCGCCGGGTGAGCTATTGCAGAGATTGCAATAGAATCGGCTCAGTTGTTTCAGATATGCAACAACAGAAATATATGGATGCTGGTTAAAGCAATAAGATTTCAAGGGAAATTGGAAGTGAAGGCTCAAGGCTTTCCAATGCACATGAAGAATGTGGACCAAGCGGAAAGATTCCGAGAACTCCAGAACCTTTCAGAAAGACCCCCTTGGACTTGGTTGAGCTTTAAGGAGACAGAAACAAAGGCAGTGAGATACGTTGAGCCGAAATGATTCAGGGAACTACAACAAATGATCTGAGATCTCATTGCAATGTGGAAAGGTTGAAAGATGTGCATAAAGCGTGAAGCAATGTACACCAGAGCCTGAGCTATCAATGACTAACACCCTGCAGGACCATTGTGGAAGAGTCTGTCCTTGCCCAGATGTTTGCTCACTTTGGAGATTTTGAGAGGTGTTAGCCAGTTACAGAAGGACGTAGACTGAGAGAAGAATGCATGACGTTATTGGGACACAAAACAAACGTCAAATTGGTTCAATGAAATGGAGGCTGATTGAGCAGACATCATCAGTGAAGCCCGTTTAGCATAGTGGTTAGCGTAACGGTGTTACAGCACCACTGACCAGGGTTTGAATCCGGCCCTGTCTGTAAGGAGTTTGTACTTTCTCCCTGTGAAGGTACTTCTGTTGTCTACAGCCTGCCCTCTCTTGTGTTAGTACGCCAGTGGCTACACCTCCTTTCGCATTGGTATATAGGTCAAATGGCTTATTTAGGTCGGGTAAAGCCAACACTGGGGCACTAATAAGGCGCTGTTTCACCAAGTTAAAATCTTTAATCTCTTCCTCTGTCCAGACAACAGCTTCGCCCCCTAGAATCGTGAGTTTATCATAGAGAAATCTGGCCAGGGTAGAATAATTTT
This sequence comes from Narcine bancroftii, assembly GCF_036971445.1. Taxonomy (NCBI): domain Eukaryota; kingdom Metazoa; phylum Chordata; class Chondrichthyes; order Torpediniformes; family Narcinidae; genus Narcine; species Narcine bancroftii. The sequence continues at coordinate 81,143,903 of NC_091474.1, forward strand.
CAATCCAGATTCTACAGTATCCCACTAAACCAAGGAATTTCCTAAGTTCTTGGGCATTCTTGGGAGGTGGGATCTGTAAAATACCACGTATCCTCTCTGGACTTATTTTCCTAGTTCCCTGACTTACCAGATGACCTAAGTATTTAACTTCTGTTTGAACAAATTGTAATTTGGATTCGCTCACCCTGAGACCCTTATTCTCCAGAAAATTCAAAAGTTCAACAGTATACTGTTTAACTAATTCGTACGTTTTCCCGTAATTAACAAATCATCAACATATTGTATCAACTGACAATTCTCTCTCCGAGGAGCCTCATCTAATATTTGTTCTAAGACCTGGCCGAATAAATTTGGTGATTCTATAAAGCCCTGGGGAAGGACCGTCCAACGGTATTGATTCTTGCGTCCAGTAAAAGGATTTTCCCATTCAAAGGCAAACATGTCTCTGCTCTCTGTTGCTAACGGACAGGTCCAGAAAGCATCTTTGAGGTCAATCACACTAAACCATTTACTATGGGGATCGATTTTACCCATTATTGTAGGGATTAGGTACAACCGGGTGACGGGTGAGAATAATTTTGTTCAGCTCCCTCAAGTCCTGCACTAATCGATAGGTACCATCTGGTTTTTGGACAGGTAAAATTGGGGTATTAAAAGGTGACATACAAGGTTCGAGTATACCATCTTTCACCAACTGGTCAATTACTGGCTGCAGCCCCTTTCGGCCAGCCATCAGAATTGGATACTGCTTTCGTCTAATTACTTGCTCAGGATCTTTTAGAGTAACTTGCAGGGGAGGAATATCTAACACTCCTCTATTGCCTCTTTCTGCCCATACTCCAGGATTTATTAGTTCTCGATCTTCCTCGCTTAATACATACAATTGAACCCCAATACCTGATTCCTGTGGTCTGGTGCCGATAGCCAATTGGTCCTGTAAATCTCGTCCTAACAAACAAACTCCAGCTTGGGGAACTAGTAAAATATCCTCTGTTATTATCTTTTCTCCCATTTGTATTCTTACATCCCTTAATACAGGGACCGTAAAATCTCTTCCTCCTACTCCCGAAATCATCACGGTCCCCTCTATCTTAACACCCTCGGGTGGTTGTAAAATACTAGACCGGGCTGCCCCAGAATCTACTAAAAAGGTCATCTTGTCACTGTGGGGTCCTATGCTTAAATTTACCAGTGGTTCTCCGTGCAGCCCCACGGTGTGCATTGACTGAGAACCGTGACGCCCCCTATTCATAATCTGCTTCCATCTGTCGGACTCTGGCTTTACCCTACCCTTAATTTAGTCTAGGTGTCGTCTGAGTCCGGCGTGTTCGTTAAATGAAGTGATAGGAGAATCAGTTTATTACACAGCATAAGAATAAAGCTTAACAGAGCTCTGGTTCAGTCGTTAGTTCATAGGTCACCTGCACAGTGAGCTATTCCCCAAGACTGACCTCTACTGTCCAGTCTCTACATTTTATATAGCTCAACCTTATACAGAACAAAAGTTGGCTTCCTTTGCTAGATTTCTTGCATAAGATTTATCGGGTCACGTCTCCAGAATGGAGGACCATCGCCTTCCCAAGATCGTGTTATATGGCGAGCTCTCCACTGGCCACCGTGACAGAGGTGCACCAAAGAAGAGGTACAAGGACTGCCTAAAGAAATCTCTTGGTGCCTGCCACATTGACCACCGCCAATGGGCTGATATCGCCTCAAACCGTGCATCTTGGCGCCTCACAGTTCGGCAGGCAGCAACCTCCTTTGAAGAAGACCGCAGAGCCCACCTCACTGACAAAAGACAAAGGAGGAAAAACCCAACACCCAACCCCAACCAACCAATTTTCCCCTGCAACCGCTGCAACCGTGTCTGCCTGTCCCGCATCGGACTTGTCAGCCACAAACGAGCCTGCAGCTGACGTGGACATTTACCCCCTCCATAAATCTTCGTCCGCGAAGCCAAGCCAAAGAAAAAGAGCTCCCATCTTAATCCTCAAGTTCAGAATATCCTGTTGTTTTGATCAGAAATCAATTCATACCCCAGGTATTTCTAATTATTTCTTTGTTCTCATCCCTGTGTCTGCATGGGTTTCCTCTGGGTGCTCTAGTTTCCTCCAAACATGCAGGGGTTGTAGGATAATTGGGGAATTTGGGCAGCATGGGTACTTGGGCCCAGTTACCGTGTGGTACATCTAAAATTTTTAAGAATACAGTTCAATTGATTTTTTTTTAATCAGAATCAGCTTCGAGGAGTTGAAGCAAAGATGAACTGTGAACCACACATCTCCAGAAAGGAACCAGGGATGATATCTGTGTTAAAGCTCCAAGAAAGTAAAAATGAAGAGAAGGAGTACAAGAATGGGAGTGTCTCAGAAATGATGGGCACAGAGGGCAGTGTGAGAATAAGGATGTGTGAGGGTGTGATCAGGGTAGAGGGACTTTCAGAGCAATGGAATAAAATGAATGCAATTTGTGTGAAGGGATATATTACAAGATTGGAGTTAACCTGGATTTAACTGTTAAGGATCAAGGATACAATCTATTGCAAGATGCAGAGTAAAATGAAGATATGGAGCATGGAATACAATGACATTAAAAAAATCAAGGCAACAGGAAACCTGCAAAGTGTCTGAGCTACCACATGGCATACAAGTTACAGAAAACAAGCCAATCTAAAGGTGAAGGTTCCATTATTGTCATGTAACACGACATTTAGAATGCAGCATCCATGAAATTCTTTAATTTTTGTCTACCGTACGGCAGTCAGAGAGTCGTCACTTTGTCCAGCACCCCTCACAGAAACCTACAGCACCTGGTGTTCCTAAGCGGTCTCCCCTCCAAGTACTGACCAGTCCTGTGCCTGCCTAGCTTCCGAGATCAGACAATCCCAGGCTATTAGGTGCTGTGTAGGTTTACATTTTTAATGCAACTCAACACAAGTTTACAGTTGATCTCTTCTGACTTATAATGTACATAAGACCCCAAAGTAAACATATTTGACTGTACAATTTCCTTTCCATCTTTTTAAAGGGGGATATAATGAGGTATATCTCCTAAATCTGATGGAAACTGATACCTTATTGTGGGTTGCCATGTCACAAGCACACGTCTTGTAGCATTGAGGTACTGTGCATGCATTTTCAGGCAAAAGACCAGCTGCTACAATAACATAAGAATATAAGCAATGGAAGCAGGAGTGGACCATCTGGTCTGTCAAGTTTTCTTCACCATTTAGATAGGGCTGTAGACTTGAGTTCCATTTCCCTGCCTGTTCCTCGTGCCCTGTAATTCCCCTACTATTCGAAAATCTATCTGTGGCTTGTACATTTAATGAGGCAATCTCTTCTGCTTCCTTGGGTAGAGAATTCCACAGCTTCACAACTCTGAAAGAAGTTGTTCCTCCTCATCTTTATTTAGACATACAGCACGGTAATATTCCATTTTGGCCCACTAGTCCGTGCCACTCAATTTACACCCAATTAATCTACAACCCCCGGTACATTTCAAATGGTGGGAGGAAACTGGAGTCCCCAGTGAAAACCCACGCAGACACGGGGAGAATGTACAAACTCTTGACAGACAGCATAGGATTTGAACCCTAATCCCAAACGCTGGCACAGAAACAGCATTGCACTAACCGCTACGTTAACTGGGCTGCCCCTTAAATCTACTCCCATGTATCGTAAGGCTATGTCCCCTAGTTCTAGTCTAACCTGATCATGGAAACAACTCCCTCGCTTCTATCTCACCTGTTCCTTTCATAATTCTGTTTCTATAATATCCCACCTCATCCTTCTAAACTCCAATGAGCATAATCTCAGTCTACAGTCCAGTAGTTCTCAACCTTTTTCCATTCACATACCACCTTAAGTAATCCTTTACTAACCACAGAGTCCCTACGCCATAGGTGCTCTGTGGTTAGTAAGGAGTTACTTAAATTGATATGTGAGTGGGAAAAAAAGTTTGAGAACCACTGGTCTACACAATCTCTCCTCAGAAGCTAAGCCCCAGATTGAATCCTAATGATATAGATCTGTTGACGTGCTGTGTCATATTAAGTTAATGTGGCTCAGCTTTGCATCCAGTTCAGAAGAACACGTAACACAGTAGATGTAAAATAACCAAATCCAATGAACAATCAACATTGTAGTGTGATGGGCCCAGAGGACCCCAAAACCCCACCGCAACAGATATTGACCAAAACAAAATGGTTACTTCAGCAAAAGTTGCTTTTAATTATCTTTAACCATGAAAACAGGATCAAACTTTAACGTATTCTTTTCTTTGGCTTGGCTTCGCGAACGAAGATTTATGGAGGGGGTAAAAAGTCCACGTCAGCTGCAGGCTCGTTTGTGGCTGACAAGTCCGATGCGGGACAGGCAGACACGATTGCAGCGGTTGCAAGGGAAAATTGGTTGGTTGGGGTTGGGTGTTGGGTTTTTCCTCCTTTGCCTTTTGTCAGTGAGGTGGGCTCTGCGGTCTTCTTCAAAGGAGGTTGCTGCCCGCCAAACTGTGAGGCGCCAAGATGCACGGTTTGAGGCGTTATCAGCCCACTGGCGGTGGTCAATGTGGCAGGCACCAAGAGATTTCTTTAGGCAGTCCTTGTACCTTTTCTTTGGTGCACCTCTGTCACGGTGGCCAGTGGAGAGCTCGCCATATAACACGATCTTGGGAAGGCGATGGTCCTCCATTCTGGAGGCGTGACCCATCCAGCGCAGCTGGATCTTCAGCAGCGTGGACTCGATGCTGTCGACCTACTATTAACTTAACTAACCTAACTTAAACCCCCTTCTAATTCGAAGCGCACGCGTGCGTAATATGTGGGTAAGTTCAGAAAGGTTCTTTGATTCACAGTCCAAATCTCACTTCTCATTCCTCCGCGTACAAACTCAAACATGGTTGCAGGCAGTTCTTAGACTGTGCACAGGATTTAACATTTATGAAGCTCACCAGGCTTTGGTGCTTGAAGGGTAAATGGTTACCGCTCAGGAAGGCAAACTGCCCTCAGACAGCCTTCGGCTCCGAATCGAATCCTCCGAGTTCTTCCATCTGTTGCTTTTCAAAACAACAATCCACTAGTGAAGTCCTTGGGCACTCTTCAAAGCTTTTGCCAAGGTATTTGGAGCCGCCCTGTCTGGCTTGAATAGAACTCCATTATTTTAAATGAGATCTGTTTTGAAGTGTTTGTATGTGACCTACACTAAAAAAAAAGCCACACTTTATCTCCCAAAATCATATCGATATACAATATAAAACAACATAATCTGACACAGTAGAAAAAAGCAAATGCATATGCACGTTTCAAAGGCAAATCGAGCATATCTATTGTACTCAGCTCAGATAACTACTTACTCCACACATGGCAGGTAGATGCAAGGAAGGGGAAGTGACATTTTTTTCGGGAGTGAAGCAATTTACAAATTTCCATGTAAATAGATGACTAAGAAGGTAAAAAAAACAGCAAGTTTTGTTTTAACTTAAAATCCTGCAGGTGCAGGTTCTGTGCCCAAGATGCAGCAGCCTCAAGGGGTTGCAGACTCCAGGAAAGCAGAGGACTGGTGCAGTGTACGCGAAATGGGGAGAACACTCCACCCCCCAATTGAGGAGGAAATGATCCTACCACAGCAGAAGACCAGCAAGGGGCTCAGTGGTTGAAGAACCCACACAGGCTGCTGGAGACTGGCTCCTGGAGCTAGGTATTAGAACCGGATTCGAGAGGGTTCTGAGGGCATTGGGAGCGAAAGGCTTCCTGATCGTGGTGGAGGTTGGATCTGAGCTCGGGTTGCCAACGGATAGAACAGGGATCTTTGTGGCTGCAGAGGCTGTGGGAACGCTGGAGGCAAATTCATAGATTTTCAGTGACTCTCTTTTCCTTCTCTTTCTCTTACTGTAAGGGGTGCTGGGCAATATTAATGATGACCTTGCCTACTTTACGCCAAACTAAAGGGAATTTTCATGCAATATTACATTTACAATATTACATCATATTATATGACAATAAAAGAATCTTGAGTCTTCAAGTTCTAGTCAGTCAAGAACCACTATTATACATAACTAAAAGAATCATGGTGTGAAAAAATGCATCAGCTGACTTGTATATATGCTTTTATCTTGTATCTGTAGCCAAATCACATGGTCCCTGATTATTCAATAGGAACAAACCATCACTGTTTTCCAACACGATCAGTGCTGAAGATCAGAAATTGATAACCATTAATAGAACTGTGGTTTGCATTTTCTTGAACTAACAAAACACAATAAGCTTTCCCTAGAGAAGCTGCGTTGCTACACAACTCTCGTATTTCACAATATCTAATCACGATGAAACCTGCACCCAACAGCCAACTTCAGGGGCCAAATATTAGGCTCTTTTCCAAGTCACACAACACCCTGACTTGGAATTCTATTCAATTTTGCTTCATCATCACGAGATGAAAATCCTGCCCACACTGGACTGCAATGTGGGGGATGATTGCCGGGGGTGCAGTGTTAATTTATTAGGTGTCAGAGCTCACCAAAACAGCGACAAGGAGGTCTCGCGAGATCTGGCCTTGGTGGCTGCCGTGTTGTATTTGGTGTTGTATAATTGAGAGTGAACGGTTGGACGAGCAAGGAGGATGACCAGTCATGGAAGAAATAGGTATATTCAGAATAGCACTCAGCAGCGGAGGGGGCCACCCTGAACGGTCCCATGAGGTGCCTGAGTGGCTCTCAGGTGAGCTCCGGCAGTACTTCACCCTCCGAACACAACTGTAGCAGTACAAGAAGGTGGTGTTGCATTTTGGGGAATTAAGGATGGTCAAATGATCTTATTGAATGGCGGGGCAGGCTTGATGAGTCACGTGGATCATAAATGCTTCTACTTCTTGCTTGTTATATTCTGCTTACCAAGATGTTGCCTAAATTGGAGAAAATATCTTCTGAAGAAAGGTTGGCTAAGTTAGGGCTTTTCTCTTTGGAGCAATGGGAGGATGAGAGGTGACTGAATAGAAGTATAAAATATTATGAGAGATGTTGAAATGGGTAGGGGGAGTGGGAGAGAGACAGTTTGCAGCTTTTTCCCGGCAATAGCTATTATCAAAGGACACCTCTTTAAGGTGAGTGGAGGAAAGTTTAGGGGAGTCTTTTTTTTTACACACAGAGAGCACTGTGTTCATGAATGCATTGCCAGGGGTGGTGGGGGAGGTTGATCCAATAGGGACATTTAAAAGACTTAGATCGGCACATGGATGTTAAAAGAAATCGTGTGATATGGGCTGTGAGGTTGGGAATGGATAGATTGATGATGGTCAGCCCAAACATTGTGGACTGAAGGGTCTAAATCAGTGGTTTTCAACCTTTTTCTTTCCGCTCACATTCCACCTTAAGCGATCCCTATGCCATAGGTGCTCGGCGATTAATAAGGGATTGCATAAGGTGGTATGTGAGTGGAAAGAAAAAGTTTGAAAGCCACTATTCTAATCGTCCCTAATTGACTAGTGGGACTAGGAGGGTGGGGATTTGTTACGGCATGGACTAGTAGGGCCGAACTGGCCTGTTCTGTGCTGTAAGTGGTTATATGGTTATATGACTCTTTATGTGCATGGTTTCATAACTCCAAAGAAAATGGGCCAATGACAGTTTTTCTCAAGCAAAATATTTCAAGTACAATTGGGTCTAGAGCAGTGGTTCTCAACCTTCCCTTCCCACTCACATCCCACCTTAAGCAATCCCTTGCTTATCACAGAGCACCAATGGCACAGGAATTACTTAAGATAGTATGTGAGCGGAAAGAAAAAGGTTTAAAACCTTTGGTCTAAACTCTGCTGTACAGTTGTTGGTTTTATTTCCTAAATAATACAGGTCTTGATGATGACACTAACAATCTGGCTTAATTAAGAAAGAAAATAATGCAAAGTTGTGCAGAAAGGAATACTTCACATATAGGATTGGTTGGGAAACTGAATCAGAACCTGAGGGAATTGGAGTTCAACTAAAATGATAAGAGCTAAACAAAAAAATCTGTATTGAACATAGATAAGCAAGTGAGTATGACTATCTGAGAGGAAGGAGGAAGTAATAATGTTTAAGGTAAATAGAAATAAATAAAATAAAAGGTTTAAGCAAGCATCCAACAGGTCTGAATGATAAGCCAAAATGCTTTTATACTAATGGATGAAGCATTATGATTAAACCATTGGAATTAGCCAGCTGACATTATCGGCAGTGCTGAAACATGGCTGGGAGCAGAGGGCAGTCAACAGATGGGACTAATCGAGCAGAGAATGACTTGTAAATACGAAGCAGGTCTGGGAAGCACTGTTCCCTCAAAGCTGTGAGCGTGGGCATGCGCACACACGTTTTGTGCCAGTGCACAAAGGAAATTTATATGCACACAAAAGGTTAGTTACCTAGTTCAGTTAACCATTTCTGGCAACTTTCATAATAATAATCTGTGAAGCGATGGGTGTTCTTGTTATTAATTTAGTTAGACATTGCATCACATAAAAATAATAAATACTCATTGATGTTTTATTTAATGGAACAACAAACTGAACAAAGTATAGAATAAAATCTTAACTAAAGACGTTGCTTCATAGAATGCATACTTGCATCATATTCAAACATGTCAGTACAGTTTGATTAGTCATGAGAGATTGGCTGGGCCAAAATGATCTTAAAACAATTTCAAGTTTACATTTGCATAAATATTGAGGGCACACATAACTTTGTCACATCAAAAAATTTACACAGCGCACAATATTTGCGCACACTGACGGCTAAAAATTAGAGGGAGCATTGCTGAGAAGTGGTAAAGCGAGAACAAGGTTCCACAGCTCTCAAAGTAACAAATGAGAGCAATTTGAGTAGGAACTGGAAAGGAAAGACGAGTATTTATGCAACTCCATATTATATTTTCAGTGCCACTGGGCTATGGGGAGTAAAAGATTTTTGTACCTTGACGCTGTGAGACTGGAGGAGTTCCTCCAGCATTTCTAGGTTTTGAATGATTTTTACATATCAAGATCTGAAATGACCAATGTGATGGGACATAATTATAAAGAATATCCCATCAGCACACAAATACATACTGGCATTTGTTGTCTTCCAGCACCACCTCGTCTTTTCTCCACAAACTCCATCAGCAGATTTTTCTGATCCTGTTCCCTCTCATCACTTTCTGTATTTCCCTGAAATGCACCTACATTATTTCCTTCAAGCTATGCCCTTTGGTAATAGTTTCCACATTTAAACCACTCTTTGCTTAAAGATGTTTTACCTGAAATACAGGATGGTGACAGGCCCTTCCAGCCCACGAGTCCACCAATTAACCAACAAACCCCATATGTTTTGGAAGGTGGGAGGAATCTAGAGCACCCAGACATGGGGAGAAAGTACAAATTCCTCACAAACAGCGCCAGATTCAAACCCGGGTCGCTGGCGCTATTTTTTTGATGGATTTCTTTCTTTGATGCCCTCTGGTTTTCCCCTTGCCCAGGAGTGAAATGCTATTCCAAGTGTATGGTATATCCAAATCTTTTGTGATTTTAATAACGATTGAATTTTAATTTAAATTTAAATTTATATATACAGCACTGTGAAACACAAAAGTCTGCAGATGCTGTGATTGTAGTAAAAACACACCAAAATGCTGGTCTTTCAGCACCCAAAGATATATTGCCGAAGTTTTGGGCCTGAGCCCTTCTTCGCGGAATAAACAGAATGAGCAAAAACAAACCCCAGGAAATCGCAGAATACAGACAGTGGTGGCCGGGGGAGGAGCCCAGACCCACAGAAGGTGTTCATTGGAAAAGGGCAGAGATGAGAATTGATTATTTCTGTGTGAAAGGAGACAGAAAGAAAAGGGAGAGAGACTGAGCTGGGGGGAGGACACGGGGAGGAAGCAATGGGTGGTGTTTAATGAAAGCCAGAGAGGTCAATATTAACGCCATCTGGTTAGAGGGGGCCCTGTAGGAAGATGAGGAGTTGTTCCTTCAATTTGCGGGTGGTATCAGTCTGACAGTGCATGAGGCCATGGACAGACAGGTCAGCAAGGGAATGGGATAGGGAATTAAAGAGAGATCCACGCTATTACGGCCGACAACCTGAGGTGCTAAAAACACACCAAAATGCTGGAGGAACTCATCATGGTAACAGGCCCTTATGGCCCACGAACCCATGCTGCCCAATTGCACCCCATTGACCCGCAACCCAGGTACATTTTTGAAAGGAGGGAGGAATCCAGAGCACCCGGAGGAAGCCCACACTGATACGGGAAGAATGTACAAGCTCCATACAGACAGCGCTGGATTCAAGCCCCGGTCGCTGGCGCTGTGACAGCATTGCGCTAACTGCTATGCAAACTGTGTCTCACACATTTTTGCTCCTGTTAATTGGAAGAGTATTGTTGGCCCTACACTAGAGGAAATAAACAATTTTTTATTGAATGGTTTTACATTTACGGCAAAAATTAGGACTTTCTTCAGTACTGCTGTTGCGTTAAAACTCAAATACATGTTCAAGTCCTGAATTGAAATTAAACCTACAAGGGCTGAAGCAATTTAAGACCTGATGATGCAATACTGGTGTTGTGTAAGAACTATTATTGTCAATGGCTCAAGCAAACAATGGTCATCATATCAATCAAGACATCAAGAAAATCTTCATGCCAGGAGCATCAAAAGAATATATTGCAACCTTTGTCAGTACAAACATAAAGGGCTGAATTTCCTCCATCTCTCACTCAATATCACTCTACACTTTCCCATTCAGGAATTCAAAGCTGGGATTAAATCTTATATGGAAATAAATATATATCAATGTTAGGAGAAAGGGTATCGAAGAACCTTGTCAGAATTAAACTACTACTGATGAAAGTTCTCAGGTCAAACATTATAGCAACTATAAAGATACATAACCAATGTTTCAGGCTTGAGCCTTTCCTCAAGGTATGAGCAAACTGTTGGCAGGCGCCCAAACAAAATAGTGCTGACCTTTTGTCATACGTGGTGAAGGGTTCAAGGCCAAATATTGGTTATGAATCTTTATTTTTGCTCAAAAGTATGCCGTCCGACCTGCTGAATTTCTCCAGCATTGTGTTTTTACTTCAATCATAGTGTTTGTAGACACGTGTGTTTTACTTATGATGGTGCGAGCTAACCTGCTGAGTATTTCAAGCATATTCTGTTTTTATTTAAGTCTCCAACATCATGCTCCAAGACACCAGGAAATAGTTGGTCATTGGAACCATAAGCAAGAAATCAATGTCAGGACAGTATTTGTTACTGTGGTGGACATCAGCAGACTTTGTTTCTGTCCGTGCTGAATACTGTTGGAACAATAAATGTGTGTTGGGCAACCTTTTACTTGCTATGGATATTGTGTGACCTGCTGCGCTTCTCTGCCCCCTTTATCCTGTTGACTGAGAAATTACAGCCCTGTTTTCACAGATGTGATGGAGCGCTTTTCCTGGAGTAACAGAGAGAGGGTGGGAGAAACCCGGAGGAAGAGGAGAGAGAGAGAGAGAGAGAGAGAGAGAGAGAGAGAGAGATGGAGGTAGTGAACCGGTGCGGACTCGAAAGGCCAACATGGCCTGTTTCCGCTCCGTAAATGGTTATATGGTTATATAACACTGAAAGTGGTCAATTACATGATACAATCTTAAAGTGGTACAGTCTTCAAATTGTGGCAGCTGTTCACAACCACTATCACATAAGATATATGCTATATGAGCTGTATTGCTCTTGCATTATTTGAAACTGAAAGGTTTACCTACTATCTAGGTGCCTTGTGGATTCAAGTTCTGATCGAAAATAATGATTGTTCCTATTGTACACATGCGAGCAGAGAATACATTTTTTAAAATTTATGCAGTTAATTTTAGACATACAGTGCAGTAACAGGCCCTTGCACTCAAAAACACCCAAATGACCTACCATATCCGGTATATTTTGAAGAGTGGGATGAAATTGGAGCATCCAGAGGAACACACACACACACACACACACACACACACACACACACACACACACACGCGCGCACACACGCGCACACACACACTCATGCACACGCACGCACACACATGCGCGCACAGATGCACACGCGCGCACACACACACACACACACACACACACACACACACACACACACACACACACACACACACACACACACACACACACACACACACACACACACACACACACACACGCGGAGAAGGTGCAAACTCCTTACAGACAGCGCTGGATCCGAACCCGGGTCACTGACACAGTAACAACGTTGCACTAAGCACTACACTAATGATGCCGCCCTAATAAGTGATTGATTCACTTCACACTCTTTCTCTTAAAAATTCCATTGTCCTTCACAAAAGGATTGTGAATCTCTCTAAACATCCTATTACCAATTCCCGAAAGGTTTCAAGATCGAATTCCTCAGTGAAGACGTATGTTCTATACCTGACAATTGTTGCAAGAAAACATAAGGAATAATTTTCCTGCATGTACAGTAGCGTCAATAAAGGTTAACTGTTGAAGAGTCTTCAACCTGAAACTTGAACTCTGTTTCTCTCTTTCTGGCTCTTGCCTGACCTGCTGAATATTTCCTGGAACAGCCTAGTATCTTGGTCATCCTGCCCTCATCCTGTCAGAGATCTTCCCTTTGTCCTATCCTTCTTTCCCCACCCTCAATGCTTTCTCTCTTTCCCAGTTCTCCTCACAGATGTTGCATTTATGTTTCAGAGTTCCAGAATCTGCAGTCTTGTGATGTGTATCACCTGAAATTCTTTATAATTATCTTACCCAAAGCTATAAATTATTTATTGTAAATGTTAATAGTTTTAATAGAGTGAACAAAATATTTTCAAACAGATAATTACTATCTCCCAGTATAATTTTGAGTCCTGTGTAACCGTGAATATTTATTTCAGTGAACCCCAGGAATCTGGCACCTATGGGGATTAGTAGATGTTAGATAAGAGTATTTTCCATCAGCTTGAGACTAGCTCTTACATTAAGAATAAAGGGTTTAAAAGACAAAAATACTATATTGTACTTACACTGAACAAACTTCACTTGCTTGAATAGATAAAAAGGTTTATTTTATTTTCAGTCACATTCTTTGAAAACATTTAACCGTCACTGCATCTATAGGTTCCTCCCCTTCCACGGAGCTGTCCAAAAGAACAATAACACAATAGATCATTAACACCCCCCCCCCCCCCACAAGTTTACAGATAACACCTCTGACCAGGGTGACTTATTAAACAAGTATAAGGAGATACTTTAAGAGAGTCACCTGAGTGGCATCAACCAGCTCTTCAACCTGGGCGACACTGTTGCTGCTCCACACAACTTGATTTAAACATCTGCTATGAGCAAAGCCCGACCAAGGCACTCCGCTGGCTGAATATTTGCTCCAATCTTCACCAAAGATTGATGTGTTACTTCAGAGAACATTTACTTTTACAATATGAAACATACATATTTTTACCTGTTATTTTATTCCTATTTATTTTCCTCAATTTTTATACTGTTTGCTTTAATTCTGGATACCAGGGGTTTTTATAGTATCTATCTTTTACATTTATCATGTCTTTCATGTATACTATTGGAGTTGATTTTTTTTCACTAAAGTACCTGTTTGGCTGCAGTAAGTAAGAATTTTGGTGCATATGTACATGGTACTTTTGTGTATGACAATAAACCCATCAATTTGTATTCAAATAATATGACAATTATTGTTGTTGCTGTTGTTGTTCGTCCTTTGTAGTCAAAGATAACCATGACTTCAAAATCAAATGGGAGATTGGTGGCTGTGGGTCTGGAAGTGACTGGTAAGGCCAATCCAGGCCCTGAAGGCTCGCCCACATGTGAGTCACAAGTGGATGGCTGCTGTCGTGGCAGTGGATGCTGCTCGGGCCTTGCGCACAGCATGGTTTCATTGCACCTTGGTGATGCATCTGACTTCAGCTGCACGGCTCCTGTGGTGAGCTTGCTGTGCCAAGCTGGGCGGTCGAGGGCGTCTCCCACGTGTTGATGTCGACACCCAAGCCTTTGAAGGACGCTTTGAGGCAGTCTTTATAACATTTCTTCTCCCCCCCCCCCACCCCACCGACTGAACTCTTGCCCTGACACAGTTCTCCGTACAGCAGCTGCTCAGGCAATCGGCTGTTTGGCATTCTGACCACATGTCCAGCCAACCTGGCTTGGGCTTTCAACAGGAGGATGTAGATGCTGCAGAGCCCAGCTCGTTCCAGGATTTCCATGTCGGGGACTTTGTCCTGCCACCTGATGTGGAGGAGTCTGCGGAGACAGCTCAGGTGAAAGTGGTTGAGCTGTTTAGTGTCTCTGCTGTAGACAGTCCAGGTCTCGCTGGCGTAAACAATTATTGACAACTTAAACCCTGCACTCCTTTGAACAACTAGGATACTTTTTAATGATTGATGAATAAAACAGAAAATGCAGGACGATTATTGGAGAGTCATGAGCACCTATAAAGTGGAAAGTGTAATGTTTTTGGATGTAACCCCTCCATTAGAGAGAAGGAATTCCAGCAATGAGCTTCCTGAAATATTAAGCAGCCTTATCTCTTTGCAGATACTGACAGATCTGCTGTACGTTTCCAGCATTTCTTCCGTTATAATCTCTTGTTTCTCTCTCTCTCTCTCTCTCTCTCTCTCTCTCCTCTCTTTTTCACTGTCTCTCTGTCTCTCTTTTGTTGGCACCATTTTAAACTTCACCCACCAAATTTGCAATGGGTCAGTCATGAGCAGGATATCATCTGAGGGCAGGTTGCAAGACATTATCTTTCTAGGGAGAATTTATGTAATTGGAACAGATTGTAAACAGAAAAATTCTGGTTGCCCTAAAACACAGGGTTTGAAATGATGATGTCATCTTCTTCCGATCAGTTTGCTTCGTCTGCTTCATGATTTATTTGAGCGTTGTCAGTCATAGGATATTCAAAAGGAAGTCCAACAACAATTAAGAAAATCAATGGGAGAAGTTTTTGTTGCTGACCAATGAGTCCCACCATTCGAAGTGCAGCTCGGAGAGATTAAAGCAAATCTAACTCTTGAAGTTAGAATTTGACAAAAAGGCAGAATGAGAATGAAAATTATTCTTGATGATACTCCTTCAGATCCCATATTTCAGTGGATTAACCATCGTAATGCAGCATCATTCAGTACCTGGAGGAATCCACACCCGAACCTCTCTTTTTATTTTAAATTTAGACATACACATGGTAACAGACCATTTCAGGCCACGAGCCCAAGCTGCCCAATTACACCCAATTAACCTGCAACCCCAGGTATGTTTTGAACTGTGGCTGGAAACAGAAGCCCCTGGGGAAAACCCAAGCAGACACGGGGAGAACGTACGGACTCTTTACAGACAGTGCAGGATTTGAACCCCGGTCTCGATCGTTAGCGCTGTAACAGTGCTGTGCTAACCACTACACCAACAGTGCCGCATTAATATTGTCATATAAACGCCCTATCTTGGGTATTTATATGGCAATATGCTGAAGAAGTAAACAAACAATATTACATTGAACTGTGAGAGAGAAAAAATATTATCTTCTGTATGTGAAATTCTTAGTGAGTACGGAAGGTGAATATTTATTCAGAACCAGAATCAAAATCAGAATTTATTGTTATGGTCCAAACATTTATATAAATCACCTTAAAATAATTTTTTTAATGTGCAAAAATAAGAAAAAAATCGATGTAAGGAAAGTGCCTGTGGTTCATTATTCATTCAGGAATCTGATGGCAGTGGGGAAAATCCTTTTATATATTCTTTTATCTCATGGATATTGCAGCACTTTAATTTATACTTTTGTTGCTAGTGAATCTTCCATACCAAGCAAGAATGTCTGTGAATTTGTACACTGCACTTATGTATATGTCAACACGCTCTCAAACTGATCAAAACATCCCAAAGCACATCCCAGATAATGAGGTATATTTGGAAACATTGTTATCATCAGAATTTATTGTTATGAACAAGTTATGAAATTTTTTGTTTTGTGGCAGCGTCACAGTGCAAACGTTCATAGAAATCACCTGACAAAAATAAATAAAAATAGAGCACGCAAAGTCAAAGAAAGGCAGTGTCTTTGGTCTATTGTTCATTCAGAACTCTGATGCAGGGTAGAATTGCAAGGAATTGAAAACCTGCTGAGGTTTATTACAAATTCCCAATAATTTCCAATACCTTCAATGCAGACACATTGTCCACCACACCCAGGTCCAGACTTCCATCCAGACCCAACACTCCCCTTCTCACAGCACTTTCCATGAAAGCACAGGGAATGCAACATGTCTCCTTCTACCTCCTGACATGCCACTACCTAGGGACCCAATCTTTCCTTCTGAAGTGGAGATTAATTTGTTTTTCTTCCAAATTAGTAAGTTGCTTTTGGGACTCATAATACGGTCTTCTCTACATTAAAGAAACAAGTTCAGAGTGGGGACCGCTTTGCAGGGCACGTCCACTCAATCCAGAAGAGTAACCAGACATGAGCAGATGGACGATGGATCCAGTGGACTCCACACCAAATGTAGTTAACCTCTGCTCCCCCAATATTGCCTCTAACTCATCTCCCCTCACCACCCCTTGCTGAAATGATGTCCTGCACACAGAGTAAGATCTTTTAAAATCCTAAGACTCTTCCATATCCATCTACAATATTTTATTTCCTGTATCCCTTCAAATAGACTTCCTCAAATTAATTAAAATCTTGGAGTAAAATGTGAAAGTCTGCAGATGCCAATATTCAAGTAAAAACACAATGGTGGAGAATCTCAGCAGGTTAAATAGTGTACTTTATATAGCAAAGATAAAGATGCAGAACCAACGTTTCAGGCTTGAGCCTTTCATCAAGGTATGAGTAAAATGTTGGCAGGCACCTGAACAAAATAGTGGGGGGTGGGGCAGAGGAGGAGCACAGTCCCATAGGCAGGAGGTAATAGATGATAAGGGAGAGAGGCCTCAGCCACAAACAGGGGAGGATAATGACAGTAAATGAAGAGGGAAGTGGGGTGGAGAGCTGGTGGGAAAGAACCAGAGGAACAGGGAAGAGAGGGAGAATGGGAAGTAGAAACTGGAGGTCAATGCTGATGACTTGGAGACTGCCCAGACGGAATATTAGGGGCTGCACCTGCAATTCACAGGTGGTCTTGGTGGGAGAGGATGAGGCCATGGACAGAGTACGTGTGCGGGGAGCAGAATTGGCCATTGATGTGAGGGGTGCTCAGCGAAGTGATCTCCCAGTGTGCGTCCAGGCTCTTTGATGTAGAGAAGGCCACCACGGGAACTGTATGCAGTAAAATCCTGCCTAGTCTAAACAAATTCTTCCCCTTACATGTTCATCCACTCCCATCTCATGACCAATGCCCTTCAATATTTCAAGATCATTTGCTCTCTCGCTTCACTCCCTGCACCCTTAATACCCTACTCAATATTCTTGCTTTTTGGGACCCTTTATTAGCCAATCAACCCCAGTGCCAAAATGGAAGCATATCGAATGGAAGCTACTCATGTGAAACACTTTCTTGTCATTTGCACTTAATGCATTCCCAGAAAAGTGTACATTCTCAAAAAGACATCGTTATTGGTTCCATTTACACTGGGCCCATCATCCATTGTACTCCCACCATCAATTCCCTGCCAGGATGCAGCGATTTCTCTTTCCTATGTACGACTCTTCTGGGATTAAGTGCCTCTTAATTGAAACAGACCCTCATTAAAAAATCACCAGCTGGTTTCATTGCTAAATCTTTATAAATAACACGAGCATAAAGTAGGTCAACAAGTCAATTATCACAAACACAGCCTCACAGATCAAGGCACTAGTTATAAGTGATCTTATAATCAAAGAGAAACACAGCCTGGATAAGTCGGCAGAAATTACCATGGGTCTGATCTTCACAGTGCAAAGCAAACTTAGGATTCAAAGTTGAATTTTTTTTGTCAGCATTGGTCAGATACCAGTGGGTGCAATGCAGCCATGGCTGCTGGACATGGCCTGGTTCTGATTTGAATTTCATTGGGATAGACACCTGTCTCCGCAGGTGTGCTGACACACAGAGTTCCCTTCCCAGCCAGTCAATCAGACAGCAGAAGAGGGAAGGCCCTTAATCCCATTGCAATTAAATTGAGCAAGTGATTCAATGTGTCAAGAAAGCCCAAGGAATCCTAGAGCATGGTTTGAAACTGATTTGGTATCGTGGTGTGTATTTGGACCTTAAAGCGATCAGATGTGTGCATGTCGGAGACTTGGACAATGAACGAGAACTGTGCAGAAGTGGGCTCAGGTCATAATTTTATTGGGAGTAATCTAACTCTGAAATTATCTGGTCAGTGTTGGACACTCCTTTGTGTGATGTGAGTGACTTTCAACCAAGTATTTTCTTCAGTACAGGGGTACAGATTTTTTTGCACTACCAATAATAAGTGATAATTTTGCCTCACCCACCAAAGTCTCAGAGTTGGACGTAATGTTATTTATGTACTCTGACAATAAATATGAATTTTGAACTTTGTTAAAGATCCCAGACCATCATCAAAGAGAGTGGGATGCCAGAGTTAATACTCCCCCTCTACTAACATCACTGGAAAAGCATCTAGACTAATTTTGCATCTCATAGAAACAGAGAAACATAGAAGATAGGAGCAGGAGTAGGTCATTCGGCCCTTCGAGCCTGCTCCGCCATTCAATGAGATCATGGCTGATCTTAAAGTTCAGTACCCCGTCCCCGCCTTCTCTCCGTAACCCCTAATTCCCTTATACTGAAGAAATATATCTAATTGCGTCTTAAATATATTCAATGAACCTGCCTCTAGTGCTCTCTGTGGCAATGAATTCCACAGATTCACCACCCTTGGGGTAAAGAAATTCCTCCTCATCTCGGTTCTAAATGGTTTGCCTATTATCCTCGAACCATGGGACCGGGTTCTGGACGCCCCCACCATTGGAAACATCCCTTCCGCATCCATTCTGACCAGTCCTGCCAGAATTTTATATGTCTCTATGAGATCCCCTCTCAATCTTCTAAACTCCAGTGAGTACAATCCCAAATTGCACAATCTTTCCTCATAAGTCATTCCTGCCATTCCAGGTATCAGCCTGGTGAATCGCCTCTGCACTCCCTCCATTGCAAGAACATCCTTCCTCAGATAAGGCAACCAAAACTGCACACAATACTCCAGGTGGGGTCTCACCAAGCTGCAGTAAGGTATCCTCATTGATATGAAGACCAACATACCATTTGCCTTTTTAACCACCTGCTGTACCTGCATGCTAGCCTTCAGTGAATGGTGCACAAGAACCCCTAGGTCTCTCTGCACTTCCCCATCTCCCAATCTATTGCCATTCAAATAGTAATCTGCCCTCCGGTTTGTATTACCAAAGTGGATATCCTCACATTTATCCACATTGTAGTGCATTTGCCATGTATCTGCCCAGTCCCAGTCTCATTCCTGTTTCGGGAATCTGTGGAAATTGACTGCAAGGATAGTCATTACTCTTCCTGGAAGAGCTCGGGTGAAGTCACCAGAAATGTCCCCATTGAACATCTGAAGGACAGCATGTGGTGCTTCCTCTTACATCACAGAAAGGGCAGCTCATATCGTGGAATAACATGTAAATTCTGGCTCAGAAATGAAATTGCATTGGCCTCACCCAGACTAACCCAGAGGAGACACTGTGATTGTAGTAAAAACACAAAAATGCTGGAAGAACTCGTGCAGCGACCAGAGGAGGCAAAGATATATGACCAACATTTCGGGCCTGAGCCCTTCTTCAAGATATAAGCAAAGAACAGCGAGGCCGTAAGAATAAAGACTGAAGACTGGCCGGGTAGGAGACCAGACCAACAAAGGTCGATGTTAATGACATCCAGTTGGAGGGTGCCTAGATGAAAGATGAGGTGTTGTTCCTCCAATTTGTGGGTGGTCTCAGTCTATAAGTGCATGAAACCAGGGATAGACATGTTACCAAGGGAACTGGAATGGGAATTGAAATGGGTGGCCACTGGGAGATCCAGGCTATTGTGGCAAACAGAGCCGAGGTACTCAACGAACTGATCTCCCAGTCTGGGTCCAGTCTCTCCAATGTAGAAGAGACTCAAGATCCTCCAACACTTTAAAACTTACTGTTGGATAAAACTGCTCTGCCAATCGTTCAGTTCAAGGGTCAACTGGTGATCAGAAATAAATGCAGACACCCACAGCTTGTGAACTTACCAAAAAGAGTAAGTGGCACAGTACATGTCAACGAGTTAGACATCACGAAAGAAGCCAGTTGCTTACCAAGCTAGACTGATTTGCCTGCTTTTGGCCCTATCCCTCAAAATCTTTCCTATCCATCTACCTGTCTAAAAGCCTTTTAAACATTGTAAATGTATCTACCTACCACTTCCCTTGGCAGCTCATTGCACATACTTACTATGGTATTCAACGCCATTAAAATTAATCTCATTAATTAGCCCGTGTCCAGATAATGATAAAGTATGTAGTGAGGTGGGGAACAGTGGAATGAAATGCTTTTTTTCCTGCTGAATTTAGATGTGTTTTGGAAATCTGGCACTTTGTTCCAAAATGGATTCATTTTATAGAATGGGAGTTGTATTGCAGATTGAAAGAACAGGTGCAAATTAAAACAAGGATTTTTTTTCTGTCGAAGGGATAAAACTGGGGTCATAACTCCAGGATTTGTTTGAGAAGAGATTGAACACCCGCTGGGAAAAGTCAACATTTCCAAATCATCTACTAACAGACCTCAGATTTCCTTATCTTCAAACCCCTGGCAGGCAAATGGTAAAGTTTATGTCAGCTTCTGGGTGATCGCAAGTTAAACAGTTATTCGTCTGCAATGTATACATTCAGATTAATAAACTGTTATGAGGAGCGCCAGGGCATTTGAATGTCAATGCACATAGCCCGCAAAAGTAAATAGAAATTTTATATTCCAAAAAATATTTTCTTGGATGTATGTGAAAAATAATGCTGGAGAAACTCTGCAGGGTTCTTTATGATTCATTTTATTGTCATTATACCAGCCAATGAAATACAATCAGCATCGACCGGAAGTTTAAAAAAAAGGGCAATATACATCACAATAAAACATGCAACTAAAACCAACAGCAACATTATTCTGCAACGAACTGTTAAAAAGTACTGATTTTCCAGTGTGAACGCATTCCCACTTAGCATCGTAATTCAGTGTCCAACATCAGCACAGCTTTGTAAAAAAAAAGCTCTTCTTGACCCTACTGGTGGGCGAGTGAAGGTTCCTGTAGCATCTGCCTGATGGGAGAAGAATGATTTGGGTGTGATGCATCTTTGATCATGTTTCTTGCCCTGCCCAGACCTCGTTCTTGATAGATGTGTTCGATGGTAGGCAATTGGATGTCAATAATCCGTCGGGCAATCTTCACTACCCGCTGGAGTGCCTTGCGATCTTGTGCAGTACAATTCCCGTGCCACCCCAAAATGCCTTAGGTCAGCTCGTTCTCAATTCTGCATCTCTAGAAATCCACAGTATCCAGGGGCAGAGGTGGATCATCCTCATGCTTCTCAAAAAATAATGACCCTGCTGTGCCTTTATAATCAGAATTGAAGAATTCAAGGGCCAAATGAGATCTTCAGAGATATGGCCACCAAGGAATTTAGAGCTCGATAAACAGTCCACCACTACTCCCTTGATGTAAATCGAGACGTGAGTGTGATAAAGGTAAAGATACACAACCAATGTTTCGGACTTGAGCACTTCATCAAGATATGATCAAGGTAAAATCTGAAGTAGTTCTCCTTTCCTCTCTAAAGGGAGCTCTGCGGGAATCTCTTTCACTGCTTCCCATCTGTAATTCCTGCTGCTCTCCAACCATGTACACACCCAAACTCACTTTCATAGCCACATTGCCTTCCTCTCAACTTGCCCCCCGTCGCCATCTCATGTCTTGTGGCTTCCAGCTCTGGTTCCAGGCCTCCAGGTTTGCCCCCTCCCCACCGCAAGGCTCTCTTCGCCTCTCTCAATGAATTCTACAGAAAGGGACGTCTACCTTGAAAAACAATAGTGGCCTCCAATTCAGGATGAGAACACAAAATGTGTTGTTTTGTGGTAGCAGGATTGCACATTACAGGTGCAAAAATTGCTGTAAATTACATTCCCTTAAAGACACAAGTTAAAAATAAATAATTAGTATAAAAGAAGAGAAAAACGTGAGGTACCATTCTGTAGTTCATTGTCCATTCTGAAATCTGATGGTGGAGGGGAAGAAGCTGTTTTTGTAACATTGAATGCTTATCTTCAAGCTCCTGTATGTCCTTTTTGGTGCTTGCAGTGAGAAGAGGGCATGTTCCTGGGTGGTGAGGGTCCTTGGTGGTAGAGACTGCTTTCTTAAGCCAGACGTCCTTAATGGAGTGAAGACTAATGCTCATGATGGCACTGGCCGAGTTTACGGTCCTCTTCAGCCTTTACCTGTCCTGTGCATTGGCATCTCCATACTAGACAGTGATGCAACCAGTCCGAATGCTCTCCACTGTGAATGTAGCCACTGGCATGCCTTCTTCATGATTGCATCGATGTGATGGCCCCAGGACAGATCTTCAGAGATGTTCACACCCAGCAATGAGAGATTCTTTACCCCTGCCACTGCTGACCTCGATGAGGACTGGTTTCCCCTTCCTTAAGTCCACAATCAGTTCCGTAGTTTTGCTAACATTGAATGCAAGGTTGTTGTTGTGACACCACTCAATGAGCTAATCTATCTCCCTCCTGTGCACTTCCTCATTTCTGTCTGTGATTCTGCCAATAACCATGGTGTCATCGGCATATTCATAGATGGAACTTGAATTGTGCCTAGACACACAGTCGTGGGTGTAGAGAGAGTAGAGCAGTGAGATAAGCACATATCAGCACCAAACTTTACTCCAGTGAAGTGTGGACTATTGTTTCAAGATTGGAATTAAAGCTAACTAGTTTGGGAGATTCAATATCAAACTTTACTTTTGTCATGCAAACAAAGAATTGCTGAAAGAACTCGCAGGTCAGGCAGAATTGATGGGTAGAAATGGTCAGTCAAAGTTTCAAGGCGAAGATGGAAAATTGTATATACACATGTAATAGTCAAATTTTGTTGACCAACTTTTAGGGTAAAATTTAGGGAGTCGACTAATGCACCCATACTACTTTTGACTGTGTTAAGTACCTGCATCGTTCGGGAGGTTGGGAGCTTGGATGGGCAGGTGGGCAGCTGGGACCAGATGGTAAGTCTGCATTCAGGGTATTGGGAGCTCGGATGTGTGGGCAGCTGAGGCAAAAATAGAGGGGGTTGGCTTTTACACGCGATATATGAAGAATTCCAAATTTGGGGTCAAAAATAGAGGGAGGGAGATTTGTGTTTTAGATGTAGGGAACAGATAGATACCTTTATGCATTCTGTTTGGGCATGTGAAAAAGTTAAACCTTTTTGGGGAAAAAGTTATAAAATTTTTAAGAGATTTATTTAAGGTGGATTTACAATGGGATCCGATGATGTGTTTATTGGGTTATATGAATGTATTAATGTCAAGGTTGCAGATAGACAAATCACAATTAGCTTTTATACGGTTAGGACTAGCTGTAGCAAGAAAATGTATGGCTATTACGTGGAAAAATGATGCAGAGTTGAATATACAAAGATGGCATAGTGAATTACAATCACGTTTATATTTGGAAAAAAATAACTTATAATCTGTGAAAAAATTATTCTTTTTTTGTTAAGATGTGGAGTTTATATTTAGAACATATGGCTATAGATCTTTAGTAAATGTTATGTTATGTACAGTTATATTGAATACCCGGGAAAAAAAAATTTAAGGCTCCGAGGGGAGGTGGGTGGGATGGGCTAGTTTAGGTGGTGGGGGGAGGGGAGATAAATGGGAGGTTTTTTTTGATTGTTATATTTTTATGTTATGTTTATTGTTTTGTAAAATCGTTAACATTTTCAAAACAAATAGGGGGGGTTGACTTTTACATGTGTATATATGGTAAGTGAAATTACATATATAAAGGGGGAAAGAAGATGGGGGAGGAACCTGGAGGTGATTGAGTATAAAACAGAAAATGTAAAAGGTGGAGAGATGGCAGAGGGAAAAACAATTAGGAAATGAGGGGGAGAGTTAAATAGAGAGAGAGAAAAATAAAAATGAGTCCAAGAGTAGGTAATGAAGAGATGGAGGTCACCAAAAATTAGGGAAACTAATGTTCATGGCATTAGGTTTAAGGCTGTTCAAGAGAACTATGAAGTGTTATTGCTCAAGTTTATGTGTGGCTGCACTCCGACACAATGGATGAGGTCTAGGATGACGTGTTACTGTCGGAAGTTTGAAGGAGTTAAAATGACTGGCCACAGGAAGCTCGGATTTAGATTCACAGACAGAACATTGGGCTTGAGTCTGAGGCAATTTGCAGCACTTCACCCCGTATCAACCTGATGAGGAGAAAATGCAGTAAAATCAGGAAACATTTCTCCAAAAGGACCAACAGTAAAAAAAATTTCAGGTTCTTTGGATATATATCTCCAATCCATGAATTTGTTTGAGAGTCCTCTCCTAGTGAACTGTCTTTAATCTTAACCAAATGCTGCTTGGTTCTTCAAGACATGGCTGACCATGTTCTCCCCGCCTCAGGTCAACAACACAAAAAGATACAACCAATCCTCTCGCAGGTCAAAATGCCCCTTATTACAACAGTGAGTTCAACACAAAAACCCGCAAATTCACGCAACACTCTATGTAGCAAAGATGAAGATACATTTCAGGTCTGAGTCCTTCATCAAGGTTTGAGCTAAGAGCAGACAGGCACTTAATAAACAGTGGAGGTGGGGTGGGGGGGGGGGGGGCTGGGGGAGTGGCAGGGTGAAGATCATTTTATTCAGGCATCTGTCTGCTTTTAGCTCTTGGGCTCAGACCTGAAATGTTGGTTATGTATCTTTACTACAGACTTGGTAAGTTTCAGCAACATTTTTGTGTAAATTATTATTACGTCGGTTTAGTCGATTTCTACTCACGAACAATCACATCAGTGATTATAAGCTGGTCTTTTCAGATACAAGCTAAAGGCATTAAAAATATTTCAGTGAATAACAAGGCCTAATGGCCTGAATGCTATTCCCACTTCCAGAGAACCAAAACATTGGCCATTGAGTTAAACCAAACCATTCTCGTTGTCTTGAAATGTGAATGATGGGCTTCTGAAGACCTGAATATTTTTGCTGATGCATTTGTATGCCTGAATTCTCCAAATAAATTCATATGCAGGGAAATGATTTCAATAAATAAATAACAATGGTTGCTGGAGCCGAAGGCAATATTCTTCATTTGGCATCTAATTTCAGACCCCAGCAATCTAAAGAGTCTCACAGATCGAATCAAGAATTCTGCTCAGTTTCAATTTAAGTCTGCTTTATAAATACATGAATCATTGTTGAAAAGTTTTGGGAAGATCTAAATCAGGTATTAAATAAAATCACAAAAAGCAACATACCAAAAATCCAGAGATCTTTCTTTTAAGTAACATAATAAGTAAAGAATTAGGCCTCAAATTGGATAAAGCGCTAAAAAGATTTATTATGATAGCCTTAGCTGTAGCAAAAAAAATGTATAATGTCAAACTGGAAATCAGAAGAGAGCCTGAGAGTACAGCAATGGTACATAGAAATGAATAAATGTATTCCATTGGAAAAAATAACATAATTTAAAAAATAAAGTCACAGTATTCGAACAAATTTGGGAACTGTACATGGAATACAACAGAGAGGGCCTACCGTGGACCTCCACTCCCTAAAATGATAGAATGAGATTAAATGAACTGACCCAGTGTGTAAAAGTAGATGACACAATTTTCTTGTTTATTTTCATTGTGTGATGATGTTGTTTAATGGGTTTATTGTATTGTATATGTTGAACGTTTAATGGGTAGGGAGGGGGGTGGGAAGGAGGGAGGGAAGGGAGGGGGAAAAAGGGGAGAAAATGACACTGTGTATATTCAAGAGGGAAATGTTTGTGTGTATTTTGGTTGATATGGTTCATAGTGCGAAAAATAAAAAAAAGGTTTTTTTAAATTCAGGTAGAATGCAACATATATCTTAAAACTATAACGTTTGTGTTGGACCATCTCAAGAAGGATAATTTCAGAGAAATTTTTAAAAATGCAGACAAAGGAATGCTTTAAAATTTTATTTAATTGCAACATGTATTAAAGTTCATATACAAATACAATAGGTAGATAATATACCAAAATTAATACATGCTTTTTCCAACAATTTTCTCTCCTTCCCTCCAGCTCCAAAGTCTCCATAGATAAGACATGAAAAGAAAAAGAAAAAAGAGAAAACAATGAAAAGATAGAGAAGACACTGGATGCAGTTTAAAATTAAAACTTATAGTATATATACCCAGTAATTCTAATTACATATAATTAAGTATGTAATATATATCTTCTTTGGCTTGGCTTCGCGGACGAAGATTTATGGAGGGGGTAAAAAGTCCACGTCAGCTGCAGGCTCGTTTGTGGCTGACAAGTCCGATGCGGGACAGGCAGACACGATTGCAGCGGTTGCAAGGGAAAATTGGTTGGTTGGGGTTGGGTGTTGGGTTTTTCCTCCTTTGCCTTTTGTCAGTGAGGTGGGCTCTGCGGTCTTCTTCAAAGGAGGTTGCTGCCCGCCAAACTGTGAGGCGCCAAGATGCACGGTTTGAGGCGTTATCAGCCCACTGGCGGTGGTCAATGTGGCAGGCACCAAGAGATTTCTTTAGGCAGTCCTTGTACCTTTTCTTTGGTGCACCTCTGTCACGGTGGCCAGTGGAGAGCTCGCCATATAACACGATCTTGGGAAGGCGATGGTCCTCCATTCTGGAGACGTGACCCACCCAGCGCAGCTGGATCTTCAGCAGCGTGGACTCGATGCTGTCGACCTCTGCCATCTCGAGTACTTCGACATTAGGGATAAAAGCACTCCAATGGATGTTGAGGATGGAGCGGAGACAACGCTGGTGGAAGCGTTCTAGGAGCCGTAGGTGGTGCCGGTAGAGGACCCATGATTCGGAGCCGAACAGGAGTGTGGGTATGACAACGGCTCTGTATACGCTTATCTTTGTGAGGTTTTTCAGTTGGTTGTTTTTCCAGACTCTTTTGTGTAGTCTTCCAAAGGCGCTATTTGCCTTGGCGAGTCTGTTGTCTATTTCATTGTCGATCCTTGCATCTGATGAAATGGTGCAGCCGAGATAGGTAAACTGGTTGACCGTTTTGAGTTTTGTGTGCCCGATGGAGATGTGGGGGGGCTGGTAGTCATGGAGGGGAGCTGGCTGATGGAGGACCTCAGTTTTCTTCAGGCTGACTTCCAGGCCAAACATTTTGGCAGTTTCCGCAAAGCAGGACGTCAAGCGCTGAAGAGCTGACTAACTAATTCTATAGGAATATATATATATATATATAATATATATATATATATATATATATTTATAAAAGCCAAGGAGTTAGCTGAAGTTCTAGAGAAAGAATCTTGAGCAACATTGAGAAGCTGGAGGACCTCAGCGGGTCAGACCACCTCTGTGGTTAGAAATGGTCAGTCAATGTTTCGAGTTGGGACCCTTTGTGAAGATAACAAGATCTCAACATACAAACCTCATTTTTCAACTTAATTCTCGTCTTGGCGCCACTTTAAGTCTGGGTTATTGTCTTTCACTTATGCTTTCATCTCTTATTTTAACCTTTAAAAAATCTCCTGGTAGATCAGCATTCATTGGTGAGGTGCGCTCTCTTTGAATGCTGCTGAGTAAAAATCTGTAAGCTCTGTCATATTTCTTGCAACTTCTCAAATACATTAAGGAAAATGAGGCACTGTTCCAAGTTCCACCATAAATCTCAGTGGAACTAAGTCATTGAATGGTGGGAGTTGTTGGCCAATGCAAAGACTGGGAAGCTTACAGGGCAACACAGTGGTGGTGCACTGAATCCTGCTTCAGTGCAGAACCAGGGGCTGCATTCAATCCTGCCCCCAGGAGCTTCTTTTGTGGAGTGTGTATATTCTCTCTGTAACTTGCAGGTGCTCCAGTTTCCTCCCACACATCGAGGTGTGATGGTCGGTAATGTGGCAACTATAAATTGCTCCCATTACAGGTCGTTTACAGTAGGATTAACGTGTGAGATAATAACAGACTAAGAGATAAGTGGGGTTACTGGATTTGCTGGATGTGCTTCAAGGACAAAGTAAAACACGAAAGGCACTGTGATTGTAGTAAACACATCGAAATGCTGAAGGAACTCAGCCAGTCTTTTTAGCATCTCTTTCTTTCTTTGGCTTGGCTTCGCGGACGAAGATTTATGGAGGGGTAATGTCCACGTCAGCTGCAGGCTCGTTTGTGGCTGCCAAGTCCGATGCGGGACAGGCAGACACGGTTGCAGCGGTTGCAGGGGAAAATTGGTGGGTTGGGGTTGGGTGTTGGGTTTTTCCTCCTTTGTCTTTGCCAGAGGTGGATTTAAAAAGATATATCGTTGAGATTTCAGGCCTGATCCTTTCTTCAAGGAAAAATTAGAAAAGGCAGAAGCAGGATGTATCAGAAAGTCTCATGAATTCAAACAATAGGGGAAACAACAGCTCATCTTCCGACTGGCCATCCTCCAACCAGATGGCATTAACAACTACTTCTCTGGCTTTTGTTAAAACTTCCCCCTCCACCCCCTTCTTATCCTATCACCTCTCCATTGACGTGATAAATTTTACCTCGTCCCTTATCGTATCCAATTAACACCTTTTGTTGGTCTGGATTCCTCCCCCATTGTTTGGATTCTGAGACTTTTTGATATCTCCTGCTTCTGCCTTTTCTGGTTTTTCCTTGAAGGTGGACTCAGGCCCAAAGCGTCGGCAACATATCTTTGTCTCTTATTGACGCTGAAAAGACCAGCTGAGTTCCTCCGGTGTGTGCTTCAGGGCCAGAATATTGCTTTCTTCTGTGTTGTAAGGAAATTTCACTTCCTAGTTTTGCAGAATCAAGCACTTTCAGTTACTCTGAGAAACTCCATTTATTAAGTGGCATGATCTATCCCTTTTGCAGGGAGCAGGGCTCCCTCCAGTGGTTCAATTCTTTCTTTCTTTGGTTTGGCTTCGCGGACGAAGATTTATGGAGGGGTAATGTCCACGTCAGCTGCAGGCTCGTTTGCGGCTGACAAGTCCGATGCGGGACAGGCAGACACGGTTCCAGCGGTTGCCAGGGAAAATTGGTGGGTTGGGGTTGGGTGTTGGGTTTTTCCTCCTTTGTCTTTTGTCAGTCACTTGTGTCAAAGTTTCAAATCCACTGTTCAATGTGATGTAAACTGGTGGTACTGCGAAAGATGCTGTAATGGCAGATCTACCACTTGTGTGGACTCTTGGAGAGTGAAGACACAGCACTCCTCCATGGGATCGAAATGTCCAGTCCAACTGCTGTCAGCTCCATACCAGCTTTAAACAGCCTGTTAAAGGAGCCGACGCTGGTTTATTTTAAAATCCTGTGATTGGGGGCATCTGGCCCCAAGATGGCAGCACCTGTGTTTGGCTGCGGCCACGTGGGGTTGCAGACCCCAAGGAAGTAGGGAACTGGCACGAGGCACTTGCAAGGAGGAGAAGCAGAGGTGATGACCCATGGGACGGTGTCAACGTCGGTGGATCAGTGAGGGGCTCTGAGGCTGAGGTACACACAGGCTGTTGGAAACTTGAGATGGGGAAACTACGCAAGCTGCGGGCTGCTGAAGACTGCAGTCAAAGGATTCGCACCAGGCTAAGGACTGCTGGACACTGGGTAAATGAGTACCGGGTATCGGAAACAAGATACAAGAGGGTGCTGAGGGCACTGAAGCCTTCCCGATCCTGTCAGAGGTTTGGATCAAGAGCTCAGGTTGCTGATGGTTTGGACTGAAGGCTGTCTGGCTACAGAGACTACAGGAATGTTAGGAGTAAATCCGTAGACACTCAGTGGCTCTGGGAGAACGCTCTTGCTTCTTTCTGACTGTAAGGGACACTGGGCGATTTCTGCTGATGGCCAATCTTTGTCTGTTTTAAGGTAGACTAAAGGAAATTTCCTGTAATATGACATTTTCTGTTTTATTCCATGACAATAAAAGAATCTTGAATCTTGTCTGTTGCAAAGCTTTATTTGGTGGTAGTTAGTTACACAACACAGAAACAGGCCCTTTGATGCAACTCATGCATGCCAACTAAGGCATCTTCCAGAGCTCGCCCCATGCCTCTCTAACCCACCCCTTTCCACTACCTGTCCAAAGATCTTTCAAGCATTCTATCTACCACTTCCTCAGGGTCCACCATCTTCTTTGTCAAAAATCTGCCTTTCAGGTTCCCTTTAAATCTTTCCCTCTCACCATAAACCCTCTAGTTTTAGACCCCCACCCTGCGCCTTGGAAAAAGACGAACAATCCATCTATTCCCCTGATGATTTTCTAAACCTCCATGCAGTCAACATTCAGTCTCCTTCGTGACAAGGAAAACAGCCCCAGCCTATGCAGAATCTCCTCATGACTCAAGCCCTTCTGTCCTGGCAACATCCTTATTAATTTTTTTCTGCACCCTCTCTAGAATAATAACTCCCTTCCTATTGTATGGCATTCAGAATGGTGCACTTTCCTGGTGTGGTTTCAACATCATCCTACACAGCCGTAACATGGCAGCCCAACTCTGGCAATGAATGTCTTCATCGTACGCCTTCTCCTTAGCCCCATTCACACCGTCAATTCTGTGTGGGTTAACCGGCTATTTTACCAGGTCCATTTCTAATGATCGTGTGAAATGTCCCAACCTGGCAAGGTGAGTTAAATTCAACCGGGCTCTGACACTTGGTGGGGGAAAGTGTCAGAGCCCGGCCAAGTTAACTCACCTATCACCTTCTGGCAGTGTGAAAGCGCAACCTGCTCTCACATCATCAGCGCTGAAGGCGGGACCCATCCCCCCCTTAAACTGCCAGGTTGCTGATTAACCAGGTAAATCATGGAGCAGTGGGAAAGGATCCCGAGTGCAGCAGGGCCGGTAAGTGCAGCAGGCCCGTTAAGTTTACCCACTTCCGAGGAAGGTTGGCAGTGTGAAGGGGGCTCTTGTCTGCCTGTGTTGCCATTTTCAGGGAATTACCCCAAGTTTTCTCTGTTAGACAATACTCCCCAGGGCCCTGTCCCTCACTGACCAAGTTCAGCTTCCCAAAATGCATCATTTTGCACTTATTAAATTCCATCTGGCGGATCTTGGCTTCCTCCTGGAAATTCACATTAACATCAACTCTCTTCTTTCTTTGGCTTGGCTTCGCGGACGAAGATTTATGGAGAGGGTAAATGTCCACGTCAGCTGCAGGCTCGTTTGTGGCTGACAAGTCCGATGCGGGACAGGCAGACACAGTTGCAGCGGTTGCAGGGGAAAATTGGTTGGTTGGGGTTGGGTGTTGGGTTTTTCCTCCTTTGCCTTTAGTCAGTGAGGTGGGCTCTGCGGTCTTCTTCAAAGGAGGTTGCTGCCCGCCGAACTGTGAGGCGCCAAGATGTACGGTTTGAGGCGATATCAGCCCACTGGCGGTGGTCAATGTGGCAGGCACCAAGAGATTTCTTTAGGCAGTCCTTGTACCTCTTCTTTGGTGCACCTCTGTCACGGTGGCCAGTGGAGAGCTCGCCATATAACACGATCTTGGGAAGGCGATGGTCCTCCATTCTGGAGATGTGGCTTCTCCTCCAGGAAAAACAAGGACTGGTTCGACGAAAACAGCCAGGAAATCCAGGAGCTGCTGGCAAAGAAGCGAGCTGCCCACCAGGCTCACCTTACAAAGCCGTCCTGTCCAGAGAAGAAACAAGCCTTCCGTCGCGCATGCAGCCATCTTCAGCGCAAACTCCGGGAGATCCAAAATGAGTGGTGGACTAGCCTCGCCAAACGAACCCAGCTCAGCGCGGACATTGGCTACTTCAGGGGTTTCTACGAGGCTCTAAAGGCTGTGTACGGCCCCTCACCCCAAGTCCAAAGCCCGCTGCACAGCTCAGACGGCAAAGTCCTCCTCAGCGGAACACAAGTGGGTGGGTGCTGTCGTGGCAGGGGATGCTGCTCAGGCCTTGCGCACAGCATGCTTTCATTACACCTCGGTGATGCACCTGAATTCAACTACATGGGATCTTGCTGCGCCAAGCTGGACGGTCGAGGGCAAACATCTCCCACGTGTTGATGTCAACACCCAGGGTTTTCAAGGACGCTTTGAGGCAGTCTTTGTAACGTTTCTTCTGCCCCCACCCCCAACCCCGCCCGACTGAGCACTTGCCCTGACACAGTTCTCCATAAAGAAAGCAGCTGCTAAGGCAATCGGCTGTCTGGCATTCTGACCACCTGGCTTGGGCTTTCAGCAGGAGGGTGTAGACGCTGTTCCAGGATTTCCGTGTCTTTCCATGACTTTACTACAATCATAGCATCAACAGGCTTTCGTGACTCTCTCTGAGAAATAGTTTATATATTTCTTCACCAGATAAACTTGGTTGACAGTACCTTCTGGTAACACTGATTTTGCATTTAAACTGTTTTAACCTTGCATGTTGCAATCTTACATTTTTTAAAACTTGCATTCCAACTTTGCATTTTACATAAGGAATATAGCTTTCCATTGATACCAACTAGTTGATAGTAAGTGTGTCATATTGAGACCGGGTAGCTTGAGGGTTAAAACCACAGAGTAAAAATCCAAGCGAGGATTGGTCAGCATGGTTAGCGTGACACTACTACAGCACCAGTGACCTGGGTTCGAATCCGACGCTGTCTGTAAGGAATTCGTACGGGCCTCCTATGTCTGCGTGGGTTTCCTCCAGGTGCTCCAGTTTCTTCCCACCCTTCAAAATAGTACGGGGGGGGTGGTTGTAGGTATTTGGGTGGCATGGGCTCATGGGCCAAAAGGGCCTGTTACCATGCTGCATGTCTAAAAGAATTCTGAAAATGCGATAATATTTATTATTAACAGCAATCTAGTTGCAATTTATAATAGAAATGTTATATTTTCCCCAAAATTAAAACAAATCAAAAATACTTGATTTTACCTATTTTTGAATTTGATATCTTGAACAGAATCAAAAGCTTCAAAATCCCTTTGCGCTCCATCTGTGCCATCAACAACTTTTGCCAAGAACAGTAAACTGGGAAACACATCATATGTTATGCTCAGTCGCTATTTATTGAAGTCATGCCTGGAAATGGATTCTTCCACCTCTGATCTCCCACCCAAGTCATTAACTTAATACACTGGCCCTTCCTTTTCATCAATCCCCCTGCAAGGATCTATGAGCATCAGAGAGCAAATGTGTAGATTACAGAAAGATAATGTGCCCTTTGGGAACGCAGGAGTACCATTTAAATTTACAAGCCTCCATTGCTTCTCTTCGACAGTCACAATTAACACTTACGATGCAGTCCAATTTACTCAATGCTTGCTGTGTTCATCTCCATCACTGTGGAAGATAACAGAGTTAAGGAAATTAGCTTAATTCGTGAGCAAGAGACAAAAGTGAGGAGCTTGGTATAGGGAAGGTCCCATGAAGGTCAAAGCTTGTGTTAAATTAGCTTCCTGGTCCCTGCCCAATGCTTATAAAAATGGCTTTGTAATGCCTAAAGTCTCCATTAAATATGTTATGTGACACATTCCTGACTATAAATTCTGATTCAGATATAAAGACCGTCTGATGCATGGAGTGAGTAATGAGCTAATGTTGGAGATTAGGTGAAAGGAGAAAGAAAAATCACAAAACAAAATTTGCAGGTGCTGGCATCTTGAGCAAACAAAGAGAAGGTGGACGGACTCGACAGAACAGGCAGCATCCGAGGAGAAAATTAATAGTCAATGTTTTGGGTTGGGACCCTTTATCAAGACTAAAGTCGGAAGGGGCAATATCAAGTCAATCAGGGTGGAGGGGGGAGCGGAAGAGGGCAGGAAGAAGCTGGGGGAGGAGCTTGTGAAAGATTAAGTTTAACAAATATGCTTAACAAGGGGTTAATGAGTTGGGTGAGAAAATATTTGCCTTGAAACATGGTGGGAATGTAATTGCCTTCTAACATGACCTTCTCTGTGCTGTGGTGAGGGAGTAACTAACACCACAAAGAACGTAGTGATGTAAATCAGGACACCCTGACATTTCCCAGCTATATGCAGACACCACAAGGAAAGATGTTGCGTAAAAACAAGGATCACCAGATGTGTGAAACTTGTGGGTCTCAAGAAGACCCCTGCCCAAAGGTGTATAAAAGTAGGATGAACACTCCACATGCTTTGAGTTGGGGCTCAATGCAGAGAACAAGTCACTGAACCCTTTCTTTGTACACCTCACTCCCGCTAGCGTTGTCAAGGTTGAATAAAGTAAACTATTATCTACTTAATTGGTTCTGCTGCTTGCTTTAGTACAGGGCGGGCTGACTTTCACGGGCTAAGGGATTATAGGATATCAGACAGAGGTGGCAGAGATGGGCTGATCATTGTTCACTCGAGTTTCCAGTGACTACAACTTTTCTGCATTCCTAGTGTAGAGCAAGTAGCGAGACTTTTAGCAGTATTAATGTATGGTGGGATATTGGGGTGCAAGCTTATGAAGTGCAATGATTATAAAAATCAGGATGTCACATTGCAGCTGGATGAGACATTGGTTCAGCCACATATTGTGTGTAGTTTGGGTCGCTCTGCTATGGGGAGGTTGTGGAGAGGGTGGAGAGGGCATTGATCAGGCTGTTGTCTGGATCAGACAGTATAAGCTATCAGCAGAGATTGGACAAACTTAGACCATTTTTTCTGGGCATTTTAGGGTAAATTATGAGAGGCACAGATAAGGTACACAGCCAGAATTTGTTTCTCAAGGTGGAAATTTCATAGGTTTAAGCCGAGAGGGAGAAAATTCGAAGGAGATTGCAAGTTAAGTTTCATTTCCCTGGAATAGATGGCCAAGGGAAGTGGTGGAAGTAGATATGATAACAATGTTTAAGAGGCATTTAGACAGACAGCACTGTCTGTAAGGAGTTTGTACATTCTCCCGGTGTTTGTGTAGGTTTCCTCTCACCCTTCAAAAACATACAGGGGTCGTAGGTCAATTGGGTGTTAATTGGGCGGCACGGGCTCATGTCTATATTTTTAAAAAATCAGGCAGGAAACAGAGAAATGCAGAAAATTAGAGAGTGGTAGGAGCATGGAATGAGCTGCCATCTGATGTGGTGAATGCGGGCTCAATCGTGTGTTTTAAGAATGAATTGGATCGGTACATGGATGGGAGAGGTCTGGAGGGTTATGGAATGGGAGGTCAGTAGGCTAGGGAGATGATGGTCGGCACAGACTAGAGGGGCCAAATGGCCTATTTCCTGTGCTGCAGCATTGTATGTGCACACTGAACGGATTAGTTTTATTTTATACTGTGATCTGTACCAGGGGCCAATTCTTGTGCTTTGCTGTTCTGTCCTCAATGTAAAATTTATACAGGATCATTTACAAGTTTTATTGATGTCTAATATCATTGTCAATTGTGGCATTTAAAGGTGTTTTTGCATCTTCACAACAAGCCTAATTTAAGGAGCCTCTTCAGAGTGTAATTATTAGAAACTTGCCTTGGTAAAGCCAGTTTTGTGGACAAGGCCACCACATCATGGATACGAGAGATTGGATGCATTTTTTGAACAAATGAGTAGGATCAGGCCTTGCACTTGCATTCAACAAGATAGTGACTGCTCTTCAGTACATTGTTCTGGCACTGTACACATGTCGAAATGGCAGCACAACTGCAGCTGCTAGAACTGCGGTGATGCCATAGGTGTGTAGACTAGGAAGTGGAGCTTTCGTTGCCCCTCTGCAGAGTCCTACTGCCCAGACAACTCTCCCGATGCCTCCATGCAGGGTTACATAGCCTGTAGTTTTTACATAGATGACCTCAGAGGTCCGGTGTGGAAGTAGGACCCTGAACCATGCAATGTGATCAAGAATGGAATTTTTAAAAAAAATTTAGTTATGCTGCACAGTAACAGGCCCTTTCAGCCCACGAGCCTGTGGCATCTAATTACACCCAAATGACCTGCAACCTCATACGTTTGGAGCAGTGGAGTGGATGCAATTTGAGCAAAGTGATAATGGTTTGACGAGTAAATTTCTACCAGTCTGGAGTTTCCCCATTTAGATGACGTGAAAGAGGAACCTGCTTACATGATTTGTTCACATAATGATACAATTTGCTCATGAATACTGAGTACCTTAAAGCTGATAGAGTAATGTTTGGGTCACATGGGAGAAGACTGCTTGTTGGATTGGTCATATCGGATTATGGTGAGGTATACAAACTGATGGTTCTCCCACAGGCCTGAGTAAAGAATAAAGGGAATTAGCAGAACAAAAGAACAGCACAGTTGGCTTAGCAGTTAGCACAATGCCTTTGCAGTGCCAGCAATCAGGTCTAGATTGGGGTTTGATCCCATGCTGCCTGTAAGGAGTTTGTACCCACGTCTGCATGGGTTTTGTCTGGGGGCTCTGGTTTCCTCCCACCATTCAAAACGTACCGAGGGTGTAGGTTAATGGGGTGTAAATTGGGCGGCCTAGACTCATGGACTGTATTGGCCTGTTACTGTGCTGTATGTGTGTCTAAATTTTAAAAAGTCTGAATCCTTCATTCCTCAGGAGAGTAAACTGCTGATTCGGACCTCACCCCAGAACCTGGTCGACACCGATCCTCCACACTGGATCACAAATGGTGGCATCCACGTTCAGATTCCAAGAAAGCAAAGGATTGGCACAGGGCATCAAACCAGGAGAAAACATCCCCCCCCAGCCCGACGCTCACTGAAAAGGAGAAGCCACAGCGTTGGGAATGACCAAGTAGGGGGGAATGATGCCAGTGGACCAGCCTCGAGCTCAGGGCTCGGGAGTTGGGACCTTCACTCCAGACTACAGGCAGTCGTTTTCTGGGAGTTATTGGGTCCAGGAACCGTGAAGGAGCCAATGGTGAGCAAGGCTCCTGAAAGGACTGGGAGGCTTCTTAACAATTCAGAGGTTCAGAACCAGGGGTCAAGCAGATGCGACTTGGATGTCTAGAACTTGGACCAGACAGGAGGCCGTGCAGCTACAGAGGTTATGGGGCTGCAGGGGGTGGCAACATCAGAGGAGATGGCACAATTCACGGAAAGATTTCAGATTTATCATCACATACAACCCTGAGACTCCTTCTTCCTACAGGCATGGCTGAATTACCACTAATTAGAGGTACAAAAAATAAACTACACAGCGTAAACAAGTAAACTGATCAAGAATGTAAAAAAAACTGACTGTGCAATACAGAGAGAACAAAAAGAAAATGAATAAAGTGCACGAGTAAGAGTCCTTAAATGAGTCCCTGATTGAGTTTGCTATTGAGGAGTCTGATGGTGGAGGGGGAGCAGCTGTTCCTGAACCTGGTGGTGTGAGTCTTGTGGCATCTAGACCTCTTTCCTGATGGGAGCAGTGAGAATAGATGGTGCACTGGGTGGTGAGGGTCTTTGATGATTTCTGCTGTCTACCAACAGCAGCACTCCCTGCAAATGTACTCAGTAGTGGGGAGGGTCTTGCCTGTGATGACCTGGGCTGTGTCTACTACCTTTTGCAGGGCTTTACACTCAGGGGAATTGGTGTTTCCATACCAGACGGTGAAGCAGCTGATCCACCACACCTCAGTGTCTTTGAAGGAACTCTTTCTTGCCTTCACAGTGCTGCTATATTTGCTTTGCCTTTACAGGGCAAAAACAAAGGAAAGATTTTTTATATAATGAGAGAGCTTCCACTGCCATCTGGGGTAGATTCTCCACCCTTTGAGTGAAGAAATTTATCCTTATTTCATTCTTATGTCCAGTTCTTATTTTCAACATGTAGCCCCCAGTCCAGTCAAGAGAAATGCCCTCCAAGACCCTTAAACATTTTGTATACTTCGAGGAGATCTTCTCGCATATTTATAAACTCCAAAGAATACAGATGCTCTTCTACTTATGATGGTTCGACCTACGAATTTTCGAATTTACTATGGTACGATAGCGATATGCATTCTCATGTCGTCACTTGGTAACGTGGTTTCACAATTCGCCGCACGGTGGTGTTGGTGTGACCGTCGTTATTGGTTACCGTACAACAGCTGATGGATGCTTTGGCTGGAGCTATATTTTATGATTAAAAATTGTTTTTTTTTTCAATGTGGAATGAAAGGTATTCAACATTATAAAATAGGCTTTGCTTTCGCTAAATTTGCCCAGCTGTCGGATCTGGTAAGTAGTCTGAGCACATTTATGGTAGGCTAGCCCGGGCTAGGCTTGCCTGTGTTGAACAAATATTCTTTCAACATATTTTTTGAATATGTTATCTTTGATTTTCAAAGACTCACACAAATCCAAACAATATAATCTCTCCATACCCTAACACCTCAATAAAAAGATTATATAAATTTAAACAAACACAAAA
This sequence comes from Narcine bancroftii, assembly GCF_036971445.1. Taxonomy (NCBI): domain Eukaryota; kingdom Metazoa; phylum Chordata; class Chondrichthyes; order Torpediniformes; family Narcinidae; genus Narcine; species Narcine bancroftii. The sequence goes on from NC_091474.1 coordinate 81,182,362, forward strand.
AAATTATCAGTAAAGATATTCAACACTATTATAAAATAGGCCTTATGTTGGATGATTTTTCCCAGCTGTAGGCGATGGTAAGTGGTCTGAGCACGATTAAGGTACGCTAGGCGATGATGCGATTTTCTTTTTCGACGTAGGAGATTCCCATTTACGATGAGTTTATTGCAATATAACCCCCATCATAAGTCGAGGAGCTCCTGTACAGTCCTAATCTACTCAATATCTCCTCATGTAACCCACCAACTGGTGGCCGATCTTCTGCTTGAGACATCCAATACATCAGCAGTGCATTCAAATATCAACAACAAAACTCACAAAAGCACCTGGGAAAATGAAGATTCAAAGCTTTTTTGTCAAAGCCTCCGACAAAGAAGTGACGCTCTTCAATTAGTGGAGATTTATTGGCACTGGTGTGCTCTCAACTTGTGTCCCTGTGAACTAGATTAAGCAGAAACTCGTTTTTCCTTAAACCATAAAAGTCATTGTCCAGCTATAAAAGCCTTAATATTTGGCCCTTTGCTGTTGATTTACTGTAATTATCCCATTCATCATAGAGTATAATTGCCACCGCAGAAGGAAAAGGGATAATAAACAGTGTATAATTGACGGGGCTACACATTTAGTGGATGCATCATTAGGATGCAGAACAAGACAGTGGATCACATTGCAATGCCTCATATAGTCCAGGGGTAAAAATGACCTCACAGCTCAGTGACTGTCTACACAGTTGTCAATCTGAGAATGTGCATACAGAAAATATAATTCACTTAAAATGTCAGGTGGATTCACCAGTTTTGTAACATCAGCTTTGCTCAGAAGCGCATTCAGTTAATGATGTCATAAGATCAACGATTGAACTTGAACTTTTTGGACAGGAACAATCTGGAAATGTATTTCTTTAGGCTTCCAGGAAGTATTTGATAATATCTGGGATAATATTGGCTAGATTTTGGGAAACTCTTTGGCCGATGCTTGGTCAATTTTATTTTGGATATCCAATGGAGATTATTAAACTATCTGAGTAAAGCTGAAGTCATGGCAAGATAAAAATGGTAAACAAGAGGTAGGATTAAGAAACTGTGAAAATGAACTCCATTCACAGAAGAATGAGAGGGAATCTTACAGAAACATATAAAATTATGAAAGGCATGGATAAGATAGAGGTAGGGGAGTCCAAAATTAAGAGACATAGCCTCAAAATCCAGGGTAGTCGATTTGGGATGTATGTGAGGAGGAACTGCTTTTCCTGAAGGTGGTGAATCTATGGAATTCTCTGCCCATTGATGAAATGGAGATGACCTCAGTTAATACATTTAAGACACGGTTGGATAGATTTTAACATAGAAAGAGAATTAAGGGATTTGGGGAAAAGGCAGGTAGGTGGAGATGAGCTTATCATCAGTTTAGCTATGATCACATTGAATGGTGGAGCAGGCTCGACAGGCCGGATGGCCGGATGCTGCTCCTATATCTTATGTTCTTATCCAGCTAATATGTCTGCTTTTTCCAGCGATAATGTGAACCAGTAGGGACACAGATTTTTCACCAATGGTTTTAACTCCCATGGGGCATGGAAGAAACCACAGGGAAACTGCAGGGAGGTGAACCTCTGAAGATTCATCATGGTTCGTAAAGTTGATTGATCTCAAGGCTATCAATCTAAAATTAAAAGTGACATTGTTCCTGGCTTGATGCATTTCAAAGATAACACTACACGGTCTGCATTATAATCATTACAATGTCACACATTTCTAAAATTAATCTAATCCAGGTTGCATTGGTTTTGCTAATTAAATATGTGTCTGAGTGCAGTTGCTGGAAGTAATGTGTCCTGCACAAAATTAAGTGCAGAGTTTCCTGTGGAAATTAATCACTCTCCACCCATTTTGCCAATTTCAATTTATGATTAATGGAACAAGAAACTAGAGGTGAAGGAATGCAAAACTAAATCTGAAACAAAGTTCCGGAAGCATTCGGCAGGAGTAGACAGCATAAGAGATGTACACATTGAATTGAGTTGGCGCTGACCTCAAATGCTTTCATAATTGAGTCCCACTAAATCGGTCATTCAGTGTCCCGGGATTGGAATGGGGGTTTGGCTTTTCACATTTGACCACTCCTAACTGGGACACTGAACACTTTTACACTTGCAAGGAGCCATCCCCGGGGTTAGGACTGTTCCCAACACCCAACCCCAACCAACCAATTTTCCCCTGCAACCGCTGCAACCGTGTCTGCCTGTCCCGCATCGGACTTGTCAGCCACAAACGAGCCTGCAGCTGACGTGGACTTTTTACCCCCTCCATAAATCTTCGTCCGCGAAGCCAAGCCAAAGACCTTCTACCGGTGATGTCATGACGCATCGAGCGACGGTGGACCTGTCCTAAATCCTAATCAATATATTATGATCTTATATTTGAACAAAATTAGTCATGCATATTTATAACATAATTAAGCTTTATGTACAGCACAGTATGAACCCTTCAGCCCCCTTTTTGTTGTTGTGCCAACCTATATAAACTTTTATAAGGGTCTGTGGGAAAGTGCTAGCAATAAATAGCAATAGCGGACAATTTTTAAACAGTGTGGGAAAGTTGGTAGCGCTATTAAGCACAATTTATAAAGACCATGGGAAAGTTGGTAACGCTATTGCACACAATTTAGAAATACTGTAGGGAAAAAGTGATAGCAGACCTGCCTTCCCAGAATGCCATGCGGCAGAGAAAGGGCTGCAATGCACGGCTGCGTGCACGGAGCACTCATGGAGGAGTTTCTCTATCATACGTCATTCTGAGAAGCCAGGTCCACCTTGGCTTTTGTCCCCACAAGGTCTTATAAATTATGTGCTATAGCGCTACCAACTTTCCCACACTGTTTAAAAATTGTAAGCTATTGCTATTTATTTTTTTGCTCTCTCTCTCTCCGTGATTTTCCCATGGAAAAGTTTATACCTTCATTTTTATCTTTTCTTCCTTCATGTTCCTGCACTCACACAAAAACTTGGGTCATTTCATTCCCAGAATACAATTTCCCATTTCCCCCTTGCAATGATAGCAGGGATTGTACTAGGAGACGAGGCCATCAATCCCCGGCGTGAGATGACATCATCTGACACTGGCGTTGAGACAATTTTCCTTTCACGCGAGACACTTTAAAGGCTGATTAGCTATTAATTCCTGGACCACTGGCAAGTGTGAAAGGGGCTTCTGTTTCTCCCTCCACAGATGCTGCCTGATCTGCTGGGAACTTCTGACATTGACTGTTTTGTTACAATTCATGATATGTTTGCAGTCAATGGAGGACTGAAATCAAAATCAGCATAAATTAAAAAGGAAACCAAATACTGAGAGGCAAAACAACACACATGAAACATCAGATAATTAATTTTTAATTTGTAAATCAGAGCCTCGGGCCATTTCTCCTTGGTTCAAAACAAATCAGCTTCCTTGCATTTCAGAACATGCAATTGCAAAAGCTTTTAATTTGAATATGACATAGTTGTCCAAACAACACTTTAAAAAAAAGAGGAAATATGGAATATGGTCATTTCCAAAGACACAGAATATGCCACTTAACTTGATCATTCAACGCCATCATGTATGATCTCTGAACTCCCTCTTGTCATTCTTCACCTAAATCATTCTGGAAGCCCACATGCCTGTCTGCCTCGTCTTAAGTATATCTATACTATTCACCTAACCCTTAGCTCCTAAGTTCCATGGTCTGACTATTCTTTGGATAAAGGATTCCTTCTGAATCCACTCCTGGATTCATGTTCTTCGCCCTAAGTGGAACATTCTCGCTTTACTGTCTCTGCTGGAGACTGGCTCAGGAGAACTTGGGTATCAGAACAAAGTGAGGTTGCTGAGGGCAAGAAGGGCCCTGAGTGCTGGGGGGGGGTTTTCCTCATCATGTTGGAGGTTTGGATCCGGGCTCAAGTTGCTGATGGTTTGAACTGAGTCTTGTGTGGCTGCAGAAGCTCTGGAGGCCAATCAATGACTCTGGCGGGGATGGTGGGTGGGGGGAGACAGGGAGGGGGAACTCTCTTCTGCTGTTCTTTGTCTGACTTTAAGGGGCAAAGCTAAAGGTAAAGGTTCCATTATCACTGTCACATACTACATTTAGAATGTAATATACATGAAGTTCTTTAACTCTTGTTGATCGTAAGGATGAGAGAGAGTCACCACTTTGTCCAGCGCCCCTCAAAAAAATGAGGCCCCAGCAAGAAATAAGCTTGTGACCCCTGGTTTAGAAGACCAGTGCTCTAACCACTGAGCGATTGGAGCCTCCCTACGCAAATGATAAATCTTTGTCTAAAGGCAATTTTGAGTAATGTAATGTTTCTGTTTCATTACATGACAATAAATAGATTCTGATCTGATAAAAAAAACGCTTGCATAAAATTCAAAATTTTCATTAGTTTACTCCTTAGCTACTGTCTCATCATTTCTTGTGTCAACTTTGCAAATCTTTTTACCCTTTGATGTGCTTCTATTTTTTTTAGGGGGGCACGGTTGGTGTAGTGCAGTGGTTCTCTACCTTTTCTTTCCACTTCCATACCACTTTAAGTAATCCCTATGTTATAAGTGCTCTGTGATTAGTAAGGAATTGCTTAAGGTGGTATGTGAGTGGGAAGAGAAGGTTGACGATTACTGCTCTTGACCCAATTGTTACTCAAATACTTTGCTTGAGAAAAATTGATATTGACCCATTTCCTTTGGAGTTCTGAAACTGTGCACATAACGAGTCAATGAGGGATGATTAAAACAATGGTTTTCAAACTTTTTCTTTCCACCCACTTACCACCTTAAATAATCCCTTACTAATCACAGAGCACCTATGGCATCGGGAATTCTTAAAGGGGTATGTGAGTGGAAAGATAAAGGTTGAGAACCACTGATCTAGCAATTAGTGCAACGTTGTTACAGTGCCAGCGATCGAGACCAGGGTTTGAATCTGGTGCTGTCTGAAAGGAGTTTGCATGTTCTCTGTGTCTGCATGGGTTTTCTCCAGGGCATCCAGTTTCCTCCCAATGTTCAAAAACGTACAGGGTTTGTAGGTCAATTGGGTGTAAATGGGCAGCACGAGCTCGTAGGCTGGAAGAGCTGGTTACCTTGCTGTGTATCTAAATTTCAAAATTTAAATTTAAAAAAATATATCAATACCACAATTGCACAAAGTATTTCCAGTGTCTTCTAACCAAGGTTCGATACGGGTCTCGTATAACTTCTTGTTTTCAATTCTAGACCGTCGCCAAATGAACCCTCATGCCTCATTTGTTTTTATTATGGTCTTCCTAGCTTTAGCTGACCCATGGCACCACTTTTAATGATTATACAGTTTTAACAATAATTTTTTTTTTAAATCACAAGGTAAATAACTTGAAATTTCAGAAAATGGTTGCTTCTGCATCTGAAAGCTTGGATTTAATTTTAAGTCTGTTTTCAACCTGTTAGTGAATATAAAAATGACAGTTATTGCAACAGTTTTATCAACCCGCATCTATCTCGCAATTATGCCTTCCTCACTCTTGTGCTTCCAGACATTTGCAGAAGCTTGGTGTTTTGTGTTTCTTTCAAAGCTTAAAATTAGCTCTTGACATCGCTTTGTAATTCAGAGGTGAGTCAGACAGGCACATCATTCTTTACAACTATTTTTCTTCCTGTTTAGGCACTGGTACGGGCAACTGCTTGACCATAAGGTACAGCTCTCAGTCCTTCTACTATTCTTGGTGACAAAGCACCAACCAATGCATCTTTGTGGAATTAGATCAGATTCACAAATTGATTGCTCTTTCTGCATTTTAAGTTCCATTAGATTGAAAGGGGGTTGGGGTGGGAAATAACATCAGAAGATGCACAGCTAGTCTTTGAATAGAGCAAAATCACAATACTGCCTCGAATAATAACCGCATCAGAGATTTGAAGCGTGAGCATCTGATGTGATCTACTGGGATAGCTGTCTGAACAGGGCGCGCAAAATCATTGAGGACCTCACCCCACACACAGCATCTTTCATATGCTCCTGTCAGGGAAGAGATACGGGAGTATTGGAGCCAGCACCACCAGGCTGAAGAACAGCTTCTTCCCAAGGGCAGTGAGAATGCTGAACTACCAAAGGAACTACTCACACCATCCATAAAGCAATATTTATTTACTTGTCCTGCACATGTATTGTTTATCCCCATGTCTGGTTGTGTGTCTGCATGTTTTGCACCGCGGACCGGAGAACGCTGTTTCATCGGGTTGTGCATGTACAATCAAATGACAATAAACTTGACTCTTGACTTGAAACATTGCCATCTGAATCGAGAAATGATATGTTAATGTCCCAACAGAGCATTACCAACATTTTTTACTTTTATTATCTGCTAACAATTTCTGTGTGTATAAAATGTCCAGCTTTACTTGAAAATAAAATGATTAATTTAATCAATTTAATTTCAGGATATAATATTAATCTTTCTTCATGTGTCAATTTTAGCTTACAATGTAAATTATTTAACTTTCGTTTGAACGATGGTTGGGTCCCACTTATAGGGTCAGGAACAAAACGACTAATGCAACTCATAAAACACAACGATTTAAGTGAAAGGACATTGAGCAAAACAGATCACAGATTGAACCCCATCTCACTCCCTCTTTCAGCAATGGTTCTCAAACTTTTTCTTTCCACTCACATACCACCGTAAATAATCCCTTACAAACCACAGAGCACCGATGGCATCCTACGGTATAGGTGCTCTGTGGTTACGAAGGGATTAGTTAAGGTGGATGCGAGTGGAGAAAAAAAAACGTTGAGATCCACTGTCTTACAGTATGATCTGCTACTGTTTTGTGGCAGATGCCACAGAGTGCTCATAACTTGCATTGGACTCCATCAGAAAACGTCATCAAAGGACGGACATTTTAAAAACGCAAGGCATGAGACTGCAAAATTGCTAAAAAATTAATCGGTTATGCAAAGACATGCAATGCAATTTTTTTAAAAAGCCCATTAGTGAATAGAACTGAATATGTTCCAACCAGTACCCTGATCAGAAAGGAACAATAAATCATTTATTGATGCCATACATCTTTCAAAATATTTAAACCGAGAGCTGGAATTTATTTCTAATGGGGAAGAATGGAAAAGTTGGGAAGTTGCACCAGACTTTGGTTTGAGAGCTCTGTCATAATACCAGAACAAGAGATATGATTGACAAGATCAGGTTATGCTCAGGAAAGGATGACAGGGTTCGTTGCCTTGAAAAGTTAGCTAAGGGTGACTTAACGGCATTTTATGAAATAATTCAAGATTTTGACATAGTGCATAAAGAGGAATTGTTTCAACTTGTGGGAAGAGCAAAACTAGGCCCAGTGCGCAGGAGGGTGGGGAAGGGGGAGGGGGGGTGTTGGCCATTCGGAACATCTCATTGTGAGGTTGTTGTTGGTTGCCCCTGGCAAAACTGGCTATTCGTGAGTCGAGGCGGCAGGTGTTCGGGGCTGTGGGACGAGCCGACTGCCTGCCAATTTTTCAGGGTTACATCCAGGCTTGTAAGGTGTTGTATAGGGGAATATGCAGTGTCTGAGGGGACAGTGGCTGAGTTCCGGGAACGGCAGCCCCCCTGGGTATCGCTTGTGTGGTAGTCTATAAAGAGCATCTCAATGTAGCCATCTTGGCTGTCCAGATGCTCTTGTTCTAAATGAAAATGCTTGTTGTAAACATGAAAACCCTCCAAGCAAACAAGAGGTACTTGCATCTGAGCAGAAAGTAAATGCAAGATAATTATTCTGCTTTTATTGCAAACTGGTCATGAGATTTTAATTTGGTTAGGCCTTTACTTTTTCCATGTTCATTGCTGGCTTTCATTTGCTGGGATTAATGAGGTGCTGATAGTTTTGCTGTTTGCTACAGTGGGCTTGAATCCTCCATCAATCACCAGAACCAAATGCTTTGCAACCAGAAATCGCAGCCTTTGAAATTCAATCAACGCACCCAGCTTAACATTTAAACATGACGTAAATAATATTTTCATTAGTATATCCCAGATGTAGAATCAGAAACTGTTGAAAGTTACTGTCGCATTGCGCTTAGTATTTGATTTCCCTGTTCTGGGGACAGGCTTCTGTGTTCAGTTAGCATGCACTGCCATTTCAATCCCAGTGACATGAGTGACGGGGAACGCTGCCGTCGGAGAGCAGCAGCGATCATCAAGGATCCACACCACCCAGAACACGCTCTGTTCTTGCTGCTACCATCAGGAAAGAGGTGTCGGTGCCACAAGACTTGCACCACCAGGTTCAGGAACAACTGCTACCCCTCCACCATCAGACTCTTCAACAACAAACTCAATCAGGGGTCATTTAAGGACTCTTGTACTTTATTGGGTTTTTTTCTTCTTCTTTGTATTGCAGTTAGTTTGTTCACATTTCTTTATTTGTTTACATGTGTTCGTTGTGTACAGTTTTTTTTTGCACTACTAATGAGTGGTAATTCTGGCTGGCCCACAGGAAAAAGAATCTCAGGGTTGAATGAGATGTCATGCATGTACTCTGATAATAAATCTGAAATCTAAATGTAATCTAAAATTAATTTCATGATTCAGCAATCGCTTTGAGCATTCTAGCCAAAGCAACTGAGTTTCTGTTTCCGTGGCTGTGAGACTTAAAAAGAAGGTAACAGAGCCGGAATTGCAAGGAATAAAATAGAATCTGATGAAATCTGCCAAGGAACAGAAGTGGGCTTGGATTATCTCTTAAAATCAGACCGTGTCATGATGTGTGTTCATAAAGTCATGGCTGTTAATAGGGAACAGTGAAATATAAAAGTCTGCAGACGCTGTGATTGCAGCAAAAAAAAACCAGAAATGCTGGAGGAACTCAGGCGGTCCTGCAGCATCCATAGGAAGTAAAGATGTTTCGGGCCTGAGTCCTTCTTCAAGGAATAAGTAAAGAACAGGAAGGCATCAAAGAGGAGCAATCTTTTCCTCAAGGCAGTGTGGATTCAGATTTATTGTGAGAGTACAGACATGACATCACATACAACTCTGAGACTCTTTTCCCTGAGGGCCAAGCAGAATTACCACTCATTAGTAGTGCAAAAAAAAACTGTACACAATGTACACATGTAAACAAATAAAGAAATGTGAACAAACTAATTGTGCAATACAAGGAAGAAGAAAAAAAAGTACAAGAGTCCTTAAACGAGTCCCTGATTGAGTTTGTTGTTGAGGAGTCTGATGGTGGAGGGGCAGCAGCTGTTTCTGAACCTGGTGGTGCAGTCTTTTCTGATGGCAGCAGGGAGAACAGAGCGTGTGCTGGGTGGTGTGGATCCTTGATGATTGCTACTGCCCTCCGACAGCAGTCTTCCCTGTAAATGTGCTCGATGGTGAGGAGGGTTTTGCCTGTGATGTTATGGGTTGGGTCCACTAATTTTTGCAGGGCTTTACACTTAGGGGTATTGACGTCCCCATACCAGGCCATGATGCAGCCGATCAGCACACTTTCCACTACACATCTGTTGAAATTTGCCAAGGTTTCCAGTGTCATAACAAACCTCCTCAAGCTCCCGAGGAAGTAGAGGCACTGACGTGCTTTCTTCACGATGTCATTAATGTATTGAGTCCAGGAAATATCCTCCAAGAAAATGACTCCCAAGATCATAAATTTGCTCACCCTCTCCACCTCTGATTCCCCAGTGATCACAGGATCATACACCTCTGATTTTCCCTTCCTGAAGTCAACATTCAGCTCCTTGGTTTTGGTGACATTGAGTGCGAGGTTGTTGTTGATGTACCATTCAGCCAGTTTTCAATCTCCCTCCTGTATGCGGACTCATACGGGAAATAAGTTCCACAGATCATTCCAGATGGGGAATAAAATTGGAACATCAGAATTAAGTGTGTCTTATTCCTTATCTGATTCATAAACAACAAAGAAAGAGTGCATCAGCCCATTGATTTTATGCTGGCTCAGAGGAGAGCAATCCCCTTCACCTTATGGTGTTCTAGCTCTACAACCTATTCTCTCTCACACAGACCCATCGAATCTCCTTCGATACGCCACTTTACACTATGAGATCATTTACTGTATCCAATGCTGGCATATCATTTTGGATGTGGGGAGCAAGCGAGCACCTGGAGGAAATTCACAATGTCACGGAGAGCACATATCTGCTGCACACAGGCTGCAGTGGAGGCTGACATTGAAGCTAGTTCCCTGGAACATTGTGGTTGAATCACGAACTACTGCCACCCCACTCAGAGTCCGTGAAAATGAGAAAATCCAGAATTCCTTGGAGCACTGCAATATTTCAGAAGGCTTTGTCCTGCAATGTCCGAAGTTCAACACCAGTTGTAGTCCGGCGGTGAGCATTTTCTGATGTGAATCAAAAGTTCTAGCCGATAACTGCATCAGTGAAGGACCCCCGCACCATCAGACCTTAAAACAAGCCCCCCGGATATGGAAGTTGTATTATGTGCAGAAAATATCCTTCCTGGATTCTCTCTAAACCATTCCTATCCATTGAAGTGCATCCTGTGAGCTGCTACTGCAGTGTTGATCTGAGACTGGCTGAAATTGTTGAAGATATAACCCTCAGATTTTAAGTCAAAATCTATTTTGCTAAATGTTGAAAACTCTGGACGTAATTTCACAAAATTCTCCCAACATTACACATCAACTGCCACTAGAATTTGTGGGGTCTTGCTCCTGCAAATGGCTTCATTGACTAGACTTGTGGGTCTTTCTTTGGCTTGGCTTCGCAGACGAAGATTTATGGAGGGGGTAAAATGTCCACGTCAGCTGCAGGCTCGTTGGTGGCTGACAAGTCCGGTGCAGACACGGTTGCAGCGGTTGCAGGGGAAAATTGGTTGGTTGGGGTTGGGTGTTGAGTTTTTCCTCCTTTGCCTTTTGTCAGTGACTTGTGACCTGTGGGTAATGAGTTTCTAAATAGCTCAATGCATCTGAAGAGATTGGAGTTATTTCTAATAATTCAAGATTTCTTTATTGTCATGTATTACAGGTACTTCCTGACTTATGTCTGTAATTGGGACCAAAGGATCTAGACGTGTTGAAATTTTGCCCACAAACATGGAAATCCAAAGTCTTAAAGCAAATATTTTAATCAAATCTTTTTTTCATCATAGATTTGATGATAACAACTTAAAGCTTCCTGTATGTGTTGATCAACCATGACGAATCTTTCCACATTCTAGTCCAAACTTATGTCATTAGTCGCCATCTGTAGGCTGGGCATGGCCATCTTGATTACTGTGCGCATGCATGAGTCTTCAGTTGGTGCAAACACGGTGGGTTCATGTACTGGATTTCGGTGGACGCACGTGCGAGAGTTAAGGGCGCAAATTGAATAACTCCCACGCGTGAGCCAACTAAACTCCAATACACAAAAGCACGAGCCAACTGAAAACTCGCACCTGAGCACATGGATCAAAATGGCCACACCCAGCCTAAGGACCCCTGGACACTGACTAAAAAGGTAAGTATGCACATTTTGGATCTTACATGCCCTGTATCGCTGTGATAGTTTGTCAAATACAACATAAATTACGTAAATGTTATATTTTTTCTTATATTTTTAACATTCAGTCGTACATGTAAGTCACGCAAATCGCAAGTTGTGGAGTACTTGTTGTTCGTCCTTCATAATCAAATGGAAGGTTGGTGGCTGTGGGTCCAGAGGTGACTGGTGAGGCCAATCCTGAAGGCTTGCCCACATGTGGGACACAAGTGGGTGGGTGCTGTTGTGGCAGAGGATGCTGCTCAGGCCTTGCGCACAGCACGCTTTCATTGCACCTCGATGATGTGCTTGACTTCAGCTGCACGGGCTCCTGTGGTGATCTTGCTGCGCCAAGCTGGACAGTCGAAGATAAGCGTCTCCCACGTGTGGATGTTGACACCCAGGTCTTTGAAGAACGCTTTGAGGCAGTCTTTGTAACCTGTAGTGCAAAATGTAATATTACACAAGATTGCCTTCTACCTGCTGCAGGGCAGACAATGAATCACCATTAGTATTTCCCCTTATAGTAAGAGAGGAAAAAAAATAAGAGTGTCTTTGGATTCACTTCCAGCATCCTTGCAGTCCCACAGACTCCTGTACATCAGCAAACCGAGCTCCAGTTCCAAACCTCCGGAACGATCAGGAAGCCTTCGGCGCCCGAGACCCTTTCTTGCTCTCAGCACCCTCTCGAATCACAGTTTTGATTCCTGGTTATCCTGAGGCAATGCCTGTACAGGTCCCCCAGTTGCAAGCTCCCCACGACCTGCGTGGGTCCCTCAGCCGCTGAACTCCTTACTTGCCCGCCGCCCTGGTCACTGTCATGTAGGGTCGTCTCCTTGGTTTATCCTTATCAACAGTGGTGGGGGGGGGGGTGGTCTTCCTGTTTCTAGTGCTGTGCTCCCCAGAGTCTGCACCTTCTCATGGCCACTGCTGAGCACCAGCTCTGCATTCTGGGGCGCAGTACCATCAGCTCCTTTAACAGGTCAATTAAAGCCTGTACAGAGCTGCTGGCATTAGGACCAGGAGATGGAAATGTTCAGACCAGTGCTGTATCTTCGCTCCCCGCTCCTCCAGGTCTGCACCACCGGCAGCAATGCCATCACAGCAGCTCCAGAAGCACCGCCATGTTTTTTTTTTCCTTTTCTCAAGAATATCCAACTTCACTGCTGTTAGGTCTGCTTTGTTCATGAATGAGTGAGTCAAACACCAGACTGAGTCGAAATCAAGGTTCTTTGTTCTTTATTGCCGGATTGTAACACTTGCAACTAACAGTGTTAGTTGGAGAAGGCGCATTCTGCCGTTATCAGCAAGTGGTGTTTTTTATATACCTTAGGATACGTACTTAGTAAATTATCATACCATGACATTGTCCAATGAATAAACTGTTGCTATCCTTCTCTGCTAGTTTCCTGCACATCAATTTGTCATCCCCACTCTTATCTTGAGAGTACAAGGTCACAACTGCATCTTGTTACGGCCCAGCACTGGGTGACTCCTTCTACATTCCCAGCTCATGATGTTTTTACCTAACACTGCCTAAAATATACTCATTGGCTACTCCCTGGAGCGGGGAAGAATTAGGGGAGATTTGATAGAGGTACTTAAAATTATGAGGGAGATAGAGTAAACATAGGTAGGTTTTTTCCACTGAGGGAAGGTGAGATACAAACCATAGGACATGGGTTAAGGGTGAAAGGGGAAAATTTTAGGGGGAACTCCTTCACACAAGGTGTAATGGGAGCGTGGAACGTGCTGAAGTGGCTGAATTTTAACCATTTGTGAAGAATACATGGATGGGAGTGGCTTGGAAGGCTATGATCTGTGTGCAGATCAGTGGGACTGGGCAGAAAAGAATGGTTGGGCACAGACTAGAAGGGCCAAAGGGGCCTGTTTCTGTGCTGCAATGTTCTATGGGTTGGTCCACTTCCCCAGATCAGATCTCTCCATGTCTCTAATTGCCTGCAAAAATGGTTTTTGAAAGTAATTTCCTGGCTACAAACATTTAGTCTGCTAATATGAGAAGTAATTGTCTTATTACAGTCAAGGCCCTACAGGCTGCAGGCATTTCACTTAATTAGCATATGCTTGCAATGACAGCAAGCTGTTTAACATCCTACAGTCTGGTACCATACAATATGCAGAGCATAAAAATTAGATTAAAAACCACTCGTCCTAGATTGTACTTTGATAATTAAAGAAAAGCAGCAAAAAGAAAGATTGTGCTGTTCTAAGTCATGAAAAACTCCATCTAACATGCACCAGAAACCGTGTTTTTTTTAATGTGACCTGTAATCAGCCATGCCCTTTCACCACTTCATGGCACACTCTATTTTGTCATGGCTTTTAAATCGCTTTACATCCTGCAAGGATATGCAACTGCTGCTGCTCAAGGCATTTGCACCTTGTGATAGCATCTCGGGTTCCTAATGAAGGAACCTGCATCCGTATATCAACTGCATTTTAAAATTTTAAAATTCTGACTTATTGCAATACAGATAAGGCCGTTCAGCCCAATGCTATCTCATAGAAAAACAACGCTTCCAGTCAAATCTCCTACCCCACTTATTTTCCTGTAACCCTGCAGCAACTCGTGCCCACCAACTCCCCTTTGATTATTTTCAAAGTTCAGATTTATTATCAGAGTACATAAATAATGTCACGTACAACCCTGAGATTCTTTTTCCTGTGGGCCAGGCAGCATTTCCACTTCTCAGTGGTGCAAAAACAATACTCAAGAAACTAAACGTATACAAAAGGCGGCACGGTTGGCAAGGTGCTTAACGCAACGCTGTTTCACTAGCAGTGACCAGGGTTCGAATCCAGTGTTGCTTGTATGTACTTCTCCCCATGTCTGCGTGGGCTCCCTCCTGATAATCCAGTTTCCTCCCATCCCTCAAAAGTGTTCTGGGGTTGTAGGTTAATTGGGTGTAATCGGGCGGCATGAGCTCTAGGCCGAAAGGGCCTGATATCCTGCTCTATGTCTAAATCCAAGTGTAAACCAACAAAGAACTATCGACGAACTGTGCAATACAGATTTCTTTTCTTATTTTGCAGCAACCTATGAAACCATCAACAAATCTTTGTGGGAGGAAACAAAACCATCCAGAGGGAAATCTATGCAGTCAGTGCACGTTTCGCACTGATGCCACCTCAGGTCAGAATTGATCCATGCCTCCTGGAAATGTGAGACACTTGATCAAGACATGCGCATTCGCCTCCAAATCACTGCCACCAAAACCAACAGTCTTGGAACCTGGTAAATACCTCCAACCTGATGAAAACACCTTAAACATCAAGTCGACATTTTTCAACCAAGAATACACTCAGGTACCTGAGAGATGGCTTCAAAATTTTCCAGAATGATACTAATTCAAATGAAACTCCAAAGTATGGTGAAACTGAGCAGAGCAGCCACAAAATCCATTAAAATCCACACATGGGGGAATCACAGTATAAGAGCCTTACCCACGGAAAGTATCGAGGGAATGTAATCACTGAGATTTGTGCCTTGTGGCCTTGACTGGGGCACCAGCATTACTTACTAGAGCAAGTTCCTGGAAATGAAGCATTTTTCAAGATGTTGACCAAAGATGCAAAAACACAGAACTACAATCTGAAGGTTTGGAAATAGACTTCACAGCTGAATATGTCTCCAGTTTTGTGGTGAAATGAAGCTGAAGGAAATTGAGTAGAAATATTCAAGATTTCAGGTGCTTCCTGAAGGATTGAAATGAAGCAGCAAGCTCACCATGCACAGTGGTACTTCATATCAGGACAAGCGTTTGATGCTTTGTGCTGAGTTTCTGTTCTCAGTCCCAGTCGCCAGAGCCAATTACAGAGTAGAACTCACAACATCAAGGTTTGCATTGCTTGTCGATGGTAAACTGTGAACTAGTGGAGGGGGGGGTGGTGTAAAAATACACAGTAATGCTGGAGAAACCCAGCCGGTCTTTCAGCATCCATAGGAGACAAAGATAATATTGTCGACAGTTTGGGCCTGAGACCTTCTTCAAGAAATAAGCGGAATGAGCAAAACACTGGAAATCTCAGAAGCAGACAGTGCTGGCTGGGTGAGGAATCCAGACCAATGAAAGATGTTAATTGGATATAGGGGCAGAGGTGAGAATTGAATATGTTTGTGTGAAAGGGGACAGGGAAAAGGGAGAGCGACGGGGGAAGAAGTGTTTTACTCATTCTGCTTATTCCTTGAAAAACGGCTCAGGCCCAAAACGTCGGCAATATTATCTTTGTCTCCTATGGACACTGAAAAACTGGTTGAGTTCCTCCAGCAATTTGGTGTGTTTTTACTACGATCACAGCGTCTGCAGACTTTTGTGTTTCACTAACAGCTGGGTGAGGGAGACAGGTGCTGAGGAATAGGAGGCGACCAAGAACCTGCGTGAGGGAATCTCAGCAAAGACCTCAGGCCTAAACGATTTGTTTCCTTTTACTTCCTATGGATACTGCGTGACCTGCTGAATTTCTCCAGTGTTTTTGTGTAGTTCCTGCCTTGCCCGCGGGAACAAGATTCTCAGGGTTGCATGTGATGTCATGTATATATTCTAATGATAAACCTGAAGATATCTGTGCTCTCCAATTCTGGCCTCTTGTTCTTCCCTGAAAAATATTACACTTTTTCAGCTTAGTCTTCCAGCCCCTATCCTCTGGCATTCTCTCTGAAAAAATTTCTTGTTTCTGGTTACTTAAAATCTACCTTTTTAATCATTCCTTTCGTCACTGGTTCCCGTATCTTATTGTAACTTGGTACCAATATTTGCTTTGTTTCAGTGAAGCATCTAGGGAAATTTGGCCTTATTAAAGGCACTATGTCCCTGGAAAATGTTGTGATTGCCATGTCTTAAGCATAACTTCTCCAGATCCTGTTTGGCATGGATGTTTATACACAAATGTGCTCCGCAGCAGAATGTAGCAGTCATTTGATTTGATTTAGATGCAGCATTGCCCTGGGCTAAACATTCAGTTTGACACAGATCAGATTACCAATCTAAACAGAGCTGGAATCTGCTTGCAGTCTAATTTTCTTTGATAGATCTTTTTGTCATTTCAGTTTGTCAGGCTAGAGATAACCCAAGCTGAGCAAAGGACATTTGGTCTATGCCTGCAAACTACGTGCTTAGACTGAGGAAATGGCCACGGTGGAGCCAATCTTAAAGGGGCAGGGCTCTTTGTGGGAGTGCTGACAAGACAAGCTGTTCAAGGGAATAACAAAGGGAAATTGGTGATTTGATTTTGGGAGGGATTGCCTCAATGGGGTCACAACCCTTGGAAGGTTATCGGATCCCAGAAAGAAAACATTTACATAACGAGTTTGGAACTCTTGGAGCTGGGAAGTCCAACCAAACTCCTCAGATTTGAAATAAGTTTTTTTCAGGACATGATGGGATTGAGATGAGTAGAAATTGTATGATACCGATCTGATTTAATAGGAAGCTGAAAAAGGGCAGGGCAGGAGTGCTGAATAGTCTTTAGTTCACAAAAAGCAACAGGAGGAACTCAATGCATCAAGCAGAATTCACCATGGGTAGAAATGGGCAATTAATAGACCTTTTCACACCGTGGGTGAGCAGTGACCCAACTTAGTCCCAGGTGAAATTCCCGAGAAGTCAGGACCTCCCAGGCCTTTCATACCGTGGCCAAAATTCCCTGTAATTTGCTCTCCCTGGCAATTTAGGTGGGGTCCCGCCCCCAGCGATGATGTAATGAATGACACATTACACACTGGCAGGAAGTCCTTCCACAAGTTGGATCGCACAGTAACGGAGGACAAGACTGAAGACACAACACTTCCCCTGCACAGCCATTTGCCGATTCAGACTGCAGAGAGAGGGTGGCCCGGGAAAACTACCTGGGTCCGCGCCCCTTACCCAGGTAATATTTCCGGGCCGACATTGTCACACCGCCAGTTCATGGGAGCGATATCGGGAAAATCACCCAGAAATTCCCATTTTATACAGCGGTGTGAAAAGACCTATTGTTTCAGGTCAGGATCCTTTATCAGTACTAAGATAAAAAGATATTATGTAAAGGAGTCACGTGATGGAGTAGTGGCCGGACGGTGAATAATCAGGAAACAGAGCAGTTGGAAAGGGAAATAGTAAATATAGAAAAAGAATTAGTAATGAAGGAAGATATTACTAAAAGAAGAGAATTGGCGGATAAAAAAATAAAATATGAAACACTACAAACATATAAGGTGGAGAAAAATATAATGAAGACAAAACAGAAATATTATGAACTAGGTGAAAAAACGCACAAAATCCTAGCATGGCAGCTTAAGACAGAGCAAGCTAAGAAAATGGTATTGGCATCAAGGAAAAAAGACAAACAAATTACATATAATCCAAAAGAAATTAAGGAAAACTTTAGAGAATTCTATGAACAATTATACCAAACTGAAAACGAAGGGAAAGAAGGGAAAATAGATGAATTTCTGACTAAAATTGAACTACCAAAACTACAAATAGAGGAACAAAATAAATTAACAGAGCCATTTGGAATAGTAGAAATACAAGAGATAATAAAAAAATTACCAAATAATAAGACACCAGGAGAGGATGGATTCCCAATAGAATTCTACAAAACATTTAAAGACTTATTAATTCCGCCCCTCCTGGAAGTAATCAACCAGATTGATGAAACACAAAGCTTACCAGATTCATGTAAAACAGCAATAATTACAGTAATACTAAAGCAAGGGAAAGATCCACTCTCACCAGCGTCATATAGACCAATATCTTTACTTAACACAGATTATAAGATAATAGCTAAACTATTAGCAAACAGATTAGCAGAGCATGTACCGAAAATGGTAAATTTAGACCAAACCGGATTTATCAAAAAAAGACGCACAACAGACAATATTTGTAAATTTATTAACTTAATTCATGCAGTAGAAGGAAATAAAGCACCTACAGTAGCAGTTGCTTTAGACGCAGAGAAGGCCTTTGACAGAGTAGAATGGAATTATTTGTTCAAAGTATTGCAAAAATTCAGTTTACCGGAGAAGTATATTAATTAGATTAAAGCATTATATAAGGGACCGTTAGCGAAAGTGACAGTAAATGGACATGTATCAAAGCAATTTAACTTAAGCAGGTCAACACGGCAGGGATGCCCACTATCACCTTTATTGTTTGCGTTAGCTATAGAACCACTAGCAGAATTGATAAGAATAGATAATAATATAAAAGGAATAAAAAAAGACAAAGGAATATAAAATCAGTTTATTTGCAGATGATGTTATAGTGTACTTAACAGAACCAGAACTATCAATAAAAGAATTATATAAGAAATTGAAGGAATATGGAGAAGTGTCGGGTTACAAGATAAACGTAAATAAAAGTGAAGCAATGCCTATGAATAATGCGGATTTCTCAAAATTTAAGAAGGAATCACCATTTAGATGGCAAATGCAAGCAATAAGATACCTAGGTGTACAAATAAACAAAAATCTCGGCCAACTATATAAACTCAATTATTATCCACTAATGAAAAAATTACAGGACGATTTAGAGCATTGGAAAGATTTACCACTAACACTAATAGGAAGGATAAACTGTATTAAAATGAACATTTTTCCAAGGATATTATACTTATTTCAGGCATTGCCAATACAACTGACAGAGAAATTCTTCAAGGAGTTAAAGAAAATAATAAGGAAATTTTTATGGAGAGGGGGGAAACCAAGGATAGCACTAGATAAATTAACAGAATGGTATAAACAAGGAGGCTTACAACTGCCAAACTTTAAAAATTATTATAGAGTCGCACAATTAAGATACCTATCAGATTTTTATCAAACAAGGGAAAAGCCAGATTGGACGAGATTAGAATTAGATAAAATAGGGGAAAAGATACCTGAACACATATTATATAAATGGGATGAAAAATTGGTACAACATAGAAGTTCTCCAGTATTACATCATCTCCTCAATACTTGGAAGAAGATTCATGTAGAAAGAAATAAAACAAATTATCAATTACCAAAACTAATATTGACGCAAAACAAGTTACTCCCTTTTACAATAGATAAACTTTCCTTTAGAGAATGGGAAAAAAAAGGGATTAAAAGAATAGAAAATTGTTTTTCAGGAAATAGATTCTTATCCTTTGAACAAATGAAAGATAAGTACAATATAACTCAAGATACAGCGCTGGCATATTACCAATTGAGATCCTACTTGAAGGATAAATTAGGAAGCAGTTTGAGTTTGCCAGAGGCAAGTAACCTTGAATATGTGATTACAGATACAATGATAATCAAAAGATTTATAACAAATATGTATATTAAACTGCAAGAAAAGGAGAATGAGGAAACAAATGGTAAAACTAAACAAAAGTGGGAACAAGATTTAAAAATAAAGATAAAAAAGGAAACATGGGAGAAGTTATGCTCCGGAACGATGAGAAATACAATATAACGAGGTTACATATGATACAATATAACTGGATACACAGGCTATACATTACACCTCAAAAGTTAAATAAATGGGACCCAACAGTATCTGATAGATGTTTTCGATGTAAAAAAGAAATGGGAACAACAATTCATGCAATCTGGACATGTGAGAAAGTAAAAAAATTTTGGGAAGATCTAAATCAGATATTAAATAAAATAACAGAAAACAATATACCAAAGAATCCGGAGATCTTCCTCCTAAGTAACATAAAAAACAAAGAATTTGGAATTGATTTGGAGGATGCACAAAAAAGATTTGTTAAGATAGCTCTAGCCGTAGCAAAAAAATGTATTATGTCAACCTGGAAATTGGAAGATAATTTGAAAATACAACAATGGTATATAGAAATGAATAAATGTATTCCATTAGAAAAAATAACATATAGTTTAAGAAATAATATTGAAATATTCAAACAAATATGGGAGCCTTACATTAAATACAATAGCGAAAACCTACCGGGGACAATCATTACTTAAGTTGATGGAAGGAGAAGGAAATGAAAAGAATGGACTCAGTAGAATTTCTGGTGTATTTTTGTTGAGTGACAACATTGTCTGACTGGTTTAATGTATCCTAGATTGTATACCTTAAATGGACGGGAGGGGGGGTGGGGGGGTGGGTTGGGAGGAGGGAGGTGGGGGGAGAAAATGGCACTGTATATGTGTGAAAAGGAAAAAGTGTGTACCATGGTTAATGTAATTTATGGTGTGAAAAATAAAAAATTTAAAAAAAAAGATATTACGTATATGAAGGGAAAGGAACAGGTGAAGGGGCAAAGTGTCCCAGCAGCACATGGACAGTTTCTTCCCCTCTGTTATCAGATTCCTGAATGAACAATGAACCACAGACATTGCCTGACCATGACCTTTTCTTGCAATGTTTTTATTTATTTTGTTAGGTGGAAATACAAATGTTTGCACTGTGACGCTGCCATAAAACAATGAATTTCGTGACATGTTCATGACAATAAATTCTGATTCTGAAGGGTGAAAAGGTATTTGACAGATGGTATTGGGAGCGGGGAAGAGACCATGGTAGGGGAGGGGGTGGTATCAGAGAGAAAAGTGAGAACAGCAGTAGGTAAAGAGATGGAAGCAGATAGAGGTGGGCTTACCTAAATTTAGAAAATTCAATGTTAATGGCATTAGATTGAAGGAGGAATAAGACATGCATTTATGTTTAGCCTCACCCTGACAACAGAGGCGGTCAAGGACAAACTGTGAGGAATTGAAATGGTTGGGGACAAGGAGTTGAGGTTAACACCCACTGATAGCGCACAGGTGGTTGGCGAAGAGGTAATGCTTTGCTTCACCTGGATGGTCTGCTTGTGGCCTTAACATCAGCTGCTAACATGTCATCTGCCATAGTCTGCTACTTATTGCTGCATTAAGGAGCACTCTCTCTTCCATTTCAAATTCAGTGGAATCGTTCCTGTCGAAGGGCCCGGGCCCTTCTTTACTTACCCATTACTTCCATTTCAAATTCAGTGGAATCGTTCCTGTCGAAGGGCCCAGGCCCTTCATTACTTACCCTTTACTTCCTATGGATGCTGCTGAGTTTCCCCGAGCTCATTTGTGTCTTGTATTTTTACAGTTAGTTCATTCCTGTCAGTGTTGGTCAAGGAGCTACAAACTAGGCCTCTGTACTCCACTCTGCAACTGGATCCTTGACTTTCTCATTGGAAGACCACACTCAGTATGAATAAGAAACAATGTCTCCTCCTCACTGAATATCCACACAGGTCCACCCCAAGGATGCGAGCTTAGCCCACTGCTCTACTCATTATACACCCATGACTGTGTGGCCAGGCACAAATCTAATGATAATTTCAAGTGTCCCGATATCACCACAGTTGTTGGCAGAATCACAACGGCAATGAGGAAGCGTGCAGGAGGTAGATAGATCAGCTCATTGAATGGTGTTACGACAACAACATTGTACTCAACATCAGCAAAATCAAGATGACTGTGGACTTCAGGAGAAGGTCAGGGGAACACGACCCAGCCCTCAACAAGAGCTCAGTAGTGGAGAGGGTCAGGATCTTCAAATTCCTGGATGTCAACATCTCCAAAGATCTGTCCTGGAGCCTCCATGTGGATACAATCACAAAGAAGGCTCGCCAGAGGCTGTACTTTGTGAGGGGTCTGAGGAGATTCGGTATGTCACTGAAAATTCTCGAAAACCTCTACAGGTGTACCGTGGAGAGCATTTTGGCTGGTTGCATCACTGTCTGGTTTGGAGGCGCCAACTCTCAGGAGAAGAATAAACTCCAGGAGGTTGTTTCACTCGGTATACGACATCACAGGCACCAGACTTCACTCCATTGAAGGCATCTACATGAGGCAGTGTCTTTAAAAAGCAGCCTCTATCCTCAAAGGCCCCACCACCCAGGCCAGGCCCTCTTCACTCTGCTAACATCAGGAAAAAGGTACAGGAGCCTAAAGATGAGCCTTCAGCGGCACAAGGACAGCTTCTTCTCCGCTGCCACCAGATTCCTGAATGATCAATGAATCACAGATACTGCCTTAATTTCCATGAACTATTATTTTTTTTTATTTGTAGTAAAGTTGTAAGATGGTTATAATATGAATGTTTGCTCTATGATGCTGCCACAAAATACCCAATTTCATGACTTGCTCGACTTGTTCATGACAATAAAATGTTGATTCATATAATGCTGTTTTAAAGGTGCTATTATTAAAGCAATGATTGTAATCTGTGGCACTGTCGATTTGCACTAAACTTAACCATTCAACTTACTCCAGCTTAACTTGTTTCTGTTTTAGTATCATTAAAACCATGTGTGCCTGAAGCTTATTTAACCCTCCTTCCAGTCAAGGTCAAGCACTGACAAATATAATGATTAAGGAGTGGATCACAAGACACTCTCTATATTTACAAACCCTCTCTTTCTCACCACCAGACATTTTCGACAGCTGTGCCACCAGCCCCACACTTTACCAATCAATAATCTCCGATCAATAAATGACCACAAACTTATTCATTAATATTTTAAACTTTTTTTTAATGAGCACCAGAAAAATTGGTGCATTATTTAAATTACTTTCACGTCTGTCTTTCAGGGAACATCCACGGTCACCTGGTTATTGAATGTAGCCACTCAATGGGAGTGCAATTTGAGATTTGGGTACAGGTGAGCAAGCAACAAGGGCTCTTGTTATGGTGTAATCACTGCCTTTTCATATTTGAGGATTTCAAGTAACTGCCCATTTCACTCAGGAGCTACATTGATTGATAACGTTCATTCATTCTTACACCTTGATTACAAAATAAGATTACAAGACAGTGGAGCAGAAATAAACTAGTTAGCCCATCGAGTCTGCCCCGCCACTCAATCATGAGCTGATCCATTTTCCCACAGCCTTCTCCCCATAACCTTTGATGCCCTGGCTAATCAAGAACCGATCAATCTCTGCCTTAAATGGCCTGGCCACCACAACCACCTGTGGCAACAAATTCCACAGATTTTCTGCCCTCCGGCAAAAGAAAACCCTCCGCATCTCTGTTCCAAGTGATGTCCTGAAGTTGTGCCCAACTGTGAAAGCTTTCAAGCAATTTAGTTAACGAATGACAAAGCCAGAAAATAGCCAATTTGAAAACACAATGAGACCATGACAGACAACCAATGAGGAAGAAGAAAATTAATTGATTGATTAACTTGGCCAGAGACATGATGTACATTAAAAAAAAGTGCTATTTAAAAGATTGATTTGGAAATGAGCTAAATCCTGCAACAAAGAATTAAAGAGAATTACAGAGAATTTAAAAAAAACTCTTATTAAAGGTGACTGATATCCAATTTCAAAAATAGACACAAATGCTGCCAAATTAGAAAAGTTGTAATGTGAAGATATTTTAGAGAGTCATCAAGTTATCAACTGAACTGGCATCGCTATGTACAAGGTTCCAGGGGAACCGAATCTGGAAAACTAGTGGTCATTTGTAGGCAATGAAGTGACAGAACTCCATTGTGCTCTTCCTGGTTTCGTTAGAAACCAGGCTGATGTTCGATCAATTAACCCAAAGACAGAAGTACTGGAACTGAAGGCTTTTATAAGCTGGAGCTGGACAGCATCTCTCAAGTTGCTGTCCCGAATTGGGGCATGGTTGTGGCATGACAGCCTTTATGGGGGATAAAGGGGAGGAGTCACAAGCCAGCCAGTGAGAGCAGGGTCAAACGTATAAAGTCAAAGTATTTACATACACAAGTGGGCAGAATTGGGCTAACTGCTTTTTACACACATCAATGCTTGAGCAAATTACATTGTGATCCTCTATGCACTAAATGTACATGAATGAGCTCATTGCGAACAGTATGGACATCAGCATCAGGGGCAGAACTTTACCAGCAAAAGAAAGCGAACACCTACATTACAGGAGGATCTTTCCTGCACCCAACACACTAAAGGCATCATGAAGAAAGCTCGTCAGCACCTCTACTTCCTCAGGAGTTTGCGGACGTTTGGTATATTATGACACCAGAGATCCTGGCAAATTTGTGGTGGAAAGTGTGCTGAACAGCTGCATCACGGTCTGGTATGGGGACACCAATACCCAAGCATAAAGATCTGTTCAGGGTAGACATCACAGGCAAAACCCTGCCCACTATTGAGAAAATCTACAGGGAACGCTGCCATCGGAGAGCAGCAACAATCATCAAGGATCCACACCACCCAGCACATGCTCTGTTCTTGCTGCTACCACCAGGAAAGAGGTCAAGATGCCACAAGACTCGCACCACCAGGTTCAGGAACAGCTGCTTCCACCATCAGACTCCTCAACGACAAACTCAATCAGGGACTCTTTATTTAAAGATTCTGACTTTTGCACTTCATTGATTTTTTTTCTCTCTGCATTGCACAGTCAGATTGTTTACATTTATTTACTTGTTTACCTGTGTACATAGAGTACAGTTTTCTTTTGCATTGCCATATAGTGGTAATTCTGCCATGCCTGCAGGAAACAAGAATCTCAGGGTTGTATGAGATGTCATGCATGTACTCTGACAATAAACCTGAACTTTGAACTTAAAGGGTTTTACCTTTGCTTTGGCTGAAACAGCAAGAGTCTTCATCCTGACATCACAATGACTTCAGTTCCTTTACTACTTCACAAACTGACCAGTACTCTCTGAATACACAATATATCATTGCCATTGAGGAAGTAGAGGTGCTCATCCCCATCAATCATTCACTGTATGAGGACACATTTGGCCCATAAATCCCCAGACATTGAAGATTCTCAGATACTGCTAGTCCAGGACACAGCATGTTCCAGGCACAGAAACCCCCAGATACAGAAAGTCCCTGATACAAAAGTCAGGTTTATTGTCATCTGATTGTATTCTTCTCTTTGGCTTGGCTTCGCGGATGAAGATTAATGGAGGGATAATGTCCACATCAGCTGTGGCTGACAAGTCCGATGCGGGACAGGCAGACACGGTTGCAGCAGTTGCAAGGGAAAATTGGTTGGTTGGGGTTGGGTGTTGGATTTTTCCTCCTTTGTCTTTTGTCAGTGAGGTGGGCTCTGCGGTCTTCTTCAAAGGAGGTTGCTGCCCGCCGAACTGTGAGGCGCCAAGATGCACGGTTGGAGGCGATATCAGCCCACTGGCGTTGGTCAATGTAGCAGGCACCAAAAGATTTCTTTAGGCAGTCCTTGTACTTCTTCTTTGGTGCACCTCTGTCTCAGTGGTCAGTGGAGAGCTCACCATATAACACGATCTTGGGAAGTTGATGGTCCTCCATTCTGGAGACATGACCTACCCAGCGCAGTTGGATCTTCAACAGCGTGGATTCGATGCTGTCGGCCTCTGCCATCTCAAGTACTTCGATGTTGGTGATGAAGTCGCTCCAATGAATGTTGAGGATGGAGCGGAGACAACGCTGGTGGAAGTACAGTTACACCCAATTGAGGTTAATTGGGTGTAATTGAGTGGCACAGGCTCGTGGGCCAAAAGGGCCTGTTACTGCGCTGTATATCTAATTTTTTTTTATTTTAAATTTTAAAAAGTTATATGATACAAGATTTTTTTTACACAGAAGCTGGGAGGGGCCTGGAATTCACTGCAGAGGAAGTTAGGGAAACGGATACAAGGGAAACTTTAAAGAGGTATTTGGATAGGCACACGAACAGGAAAGGAACAGAGGAATATGGACCGTGCACAGGCAGATGTGCAGCTTCATTGGCATCAGGGTTAGCACAGACATCAAGGGCCAAAGGGTTCATTCCTTCACTGTACTGTTCTATGCTCTTTTAAGCAGGGCATGACACAAGAACAAAGGCGGGAGTGTCTGACGGGCGTGTATGACAGGTGCGTCAGTACTGATTATTGCTTTTGAGAGCAATGAAAATGTGAGTGAGCCTCTGGTGGCAGGATGTGGAATGGGTGAGTGCAAGAAGATGACTGATGGGACAGATTTATTGGAGAAATTTACAGTCACCAATGCATAATTTTGCAAGTTTGATTGAATGCTTTTGACACCTCAGTAATTGAAGTGCATTTTTGCCAATAAATCTAATGCCCCCATCAAAATAAACAATTAAGAGATTTACAAAAATGAAAGGCAGGGTCATTAAATGACCCAGCTTAGTGAACACTGTATAATCAAGTGGGCTGCAAAATTATATACCACTGGCTATTCTAAAGGCTGAACAAAAAAAAACACTCTCCAGGGTTGAAACAAAGCAAGGATTTTTGGAATATTTTGTGGCAAGAAGCCTTTTAATTTATTTTTAATTGGCAGTGATTACACTGGACAACAATTTTTTTCAAAAGGTTTGCTTCCTGAAAAAAAAAATTGGGGATTGTGATCAACAACTTCAAACTGAATACAAAAATAATTTTAGATTTGCTGTATCATGTAGGAAGTTGGAGAAACATTAAATGAACTTTTATTGAATTCAGCATGTTTAATGGCATAATGATTCTGACTCATTGCATTAGTTCAACTGTCCTAAAAATTTTTGCCACTGATTTTCATTTATACTCAGCATCTGATGCCTCTCAAGTCAGTGTCAAACTATAGTCAGAGTTAGATAGTGTGAATACCAGATTGTGACATCTTTGAAACCCCATCTACCTGTCTGTCTTTTGGCTGGAACAAGAGGTAAAAACACACACATACACGATCAATGGAAGTCTCATTTTCCCTCCTCTGTGGCTGAGACATCTACAAACTCCCTGAAATCCAATCTTGTGATTTGTGATAGGATGACAGTCATGAACATGTGCTTGGTATTGATATCTTTTTAAAGTCAACACATTTCTTAAATCATTTTAAGAAATTTTTCAAGTGTTGAATGGTGAAATTATACAAATGGATAGCAGTTGTTTTTTGGTGAATGGGAGGGGAGTGGGAAGGCATGGATGGATACTGGAGAGACTACTGGATACATGCTATGATAACAACAAAGAGGACACACTCGATTGTCTTCAGCACAAAACCTGTTTCGACATTTTATTTTTCGGCATTAATTTTCTTCTTCCCAGAAGTCTCCCAAGCCACCCCGTTGCCTTTTTCATTCGCTTTAGACCCACAGGTGAGCCCCACGCATTCTCTACCTGCTCCCGTTCTGGTCCGCGTATGCGCATTATGTTTTCCGAGCATCGCCATAGGTGCATCACCAGTGGTGACCGGACCTACTTAAGTATGGTCCTCAATGACTTTGCGTGTCCTCTTCAGACAACGATCCTGGAAGATTATGTCGATGGGTGGGGTGGGGGGGAGGGAGACTCTAGTGATCCTCTCTGCTACTCTTATGATCCTGTGGAGTGACCTCCGATTAATTTCTCATTAGCAACTGTACCACGCTGTGATGCAGCCGGCCAGGAAGCTGTCAATAGAGCTCCTGTACAAGGTTTTTTTTTTGTTTTTTTTTTAAACCCCCCTCCCCGCTCCTGTACAAGGTTGACATGATCGTGGCTGGTAGCCTTGCCCCCTTCACAGGAAATGCAATCACTGTTACACTTTCCTGACAAGTGAGGAGAGAAACTACATTGCATTTCCAATGGTACACATTACATCCACTCTGCTGGTGGTGAAGTGAATGAATATACAGGTGGTTGATGTGGTGTTAACCAAGTGACTTGTGAGGGCTGAGTTGGTGTCAAACTCCTTGAGAGTTATGAAACTGCACTGATCGAACCAAGCGACCAGGATTCCATCATATTCCTGACATCCCTTGTGCACCGCAGAATGACATGAGGGTGTCAAGAGTCATCTGGCGCAGGATTACCCAGTTTTAGACCTGCTCTTACAGCCATGGTTTTTCTTTGCCTGAGGTTCTGGTGATAGCGACCTGTTGGGACTGAGCAATGGAATGTCAAGGATCAGTGGTTTGATTCCCTCTTAGATGATCATAGCCTGGCAGTTTGTGGTACAAATTTATAATTTTTTAAAGATTTAGTCATACAGTACAGTAACAGGCCATTTCAGCCACAAATCTGTGCCGCCCAATTTACACCCAATTAACCTACACCCCTGGTACATTTCAAACGGTGGGAGGAAGCCGGAACCCCTGGAAAAAACCCACATAGGCACAGAGAGAATATACAAACTCCTTACAGACAGTGTGGGATTCGAACCCGTGTCACGATCGCTGGTGCTGTAAAGGTGTTGCACTAACCGCTATGCCAACCATGAAATGTTACATTTCACTTATAATGAACAACAAAGATTTTGCTTCCTGAACACTTTTGGGTGTATTTTATGCATTTTGGACTCTTGATCAGGAAAATCAACCTAAAACTTTCCTATCACATACCATTTTTTGGATATAACCTATTTTTTGTGATTTCCTGTCATATTTTAAGTCTACTTCAAGCATACAAAACCATGCTCCAACATGTTATTGAAATTCAGTTTCTGCACACACACACACACGCACACGGACTTCTTCCCTGCTGATCTTGGTGCAGTCAGTGACGGACACGGTGAAATGTTTCATCAGGACATTGCGACCATGGAAAAGTGGTATCAGGGCAACTGGAATTCATCAATGCTGGCCCACTATTGTTGGACACTGACACGAGTGGCATTAGATGCTGAGTACAAAAGAAAATTTGTGGCATATCATTTTTAGGTCAGTTGAACTAATGCAATGTATCAGTATTGTTACGCGGTTAAACATGCTAAATTCAATTAAATTTAATTTAATGTTTTTCCAACTTCCTACATGATACAGCAAATCTGAAATTATCTTTGTGTTCAGCTTGGTTGTCTATCATAATCTCTCTTTTTTTTTCAGGAAGCAAACCTGAAAAAATTTGTTGTCCAGGGTTATAAAGCCATGCCTAAAAGTAACTGCAGGTATGAACTGCTTCATTTACTCAACAGTTGTGAATGCAAGCAGGGTTGGAGTTATGGGAGTGCATTTGTGGGTCATCACCCCCCCCTCAAATGAGTTACTGCGCCAGTCCGACACTGCTGCTGCCGCCACCCCCTCCTGGTCCAATGTTGCCATCGCCACCCCCTTCCCTGGTCCGATGCTGTCATCGCACTGTCACATCCTCAGTTGGATGTTGCCCATGCCGTTGAAAAATCATTCCCACCAACCCTCCCCCACAGTGACCCAAATAACCCTCGATTAGATTTGCTCTGAATGCAAGTAATCTTTGGGCAATTGGAAAGGTGTCAAAGAGGTGACAACACATTAATCAGAAGAGGCGGCTGCAAATAGTGGAAGATCTAAGAGACAGAGGGATTTAACCTTGGAGAGAAGGAACTGCACAAACTAGTGTAGCGGCCACACCCCTGCATCTCACAATCTTCTGAAAAGATTTTTAAAAAGAAGAAATTAATGTATTGATGATAATTTTCTAAAATTCTCCAGAAAGAAGCAGTGAACTGGAAAATCATCGATATATTATCTCTATTCAGGTAAGAGGTAGGAGGCAGGAAATCACCGAACAGTAAGCCGAGCATCTGTCATTTGGGAAAATGATGGAATGAATTACTAAGTAGCATGCAGCAGGACATGGAGAAAATCACAGTACGATCAAGCGGAGTCATAATGGCTTTGATGAAAAGGGAACTCACCAGGTGCAGCTGCATCATTGGGAGAAAACGAAAGGTCGGCAATTCAGGCCAGAGCCCCTCATCAAGGATGATGGATTTAAACAGTAAAATGACAGATGATGGGGTCCAGTGCAATGTGCAAAAAAGGTGCTGGAGAAACTCAGCAGGTCACAGACCCGTCAACAGCAAATTAGCTCTCACCTTAATCAATGGAAGAGCAGGTATAGGAAGTACAGTAATTTATACACATTCCTATTTCTTATATTCTCAGTTTTATTTTTAATGCATGTCTTTTAAAGCTGATCATCAAATCAATGTTATTTGACGACTCCTCTTATTTTTTCTGATAGTTTTGCCATATTTGAAAGGGCAAAATATTCTGGTTTATCCAGAAGCACCATCCTATTTTTGGACTGATTTTCACCCAGTGGATAAGTAAGACAAACAGTGGATTTTTGGATTAAAGACAATGACCTTAACACTGCATTTCACAGTCGTAATCAAGCTTTTACTTCCAGTTGCCATTTAGCAAAACTCAGCCATTATTTTACTGACTACGTAATCATAGAGTTCAATCTGCTTGGAAGATTAAAAATGGTTTAACTCTTCTCAAGCTTACAAAGGAAATGGATATGACTGCTTGATGCTCAGGAATGGGCAATCTCCCAAAAATGTCAGGCTTGATTTTGGGAGAGACACCTTCCAATTCCTTTTTCCCCAAATCCAAACAAATTTCACAACCATTTGCTGCAGATTGCTAAATTATTTAACTGATAATTGCAATCAATAAAAATAAAATTCCCTGCATCATTTATCCCTGAAATGTATGCTGTACTATATTGTCAATATAATTTCCCAATTTAATCAGGGCTAATGCTGCCGCCACCCCCTCCTGGTCCAATGTTGCCATCGCCACCCCCTCCCCTGGTCCGATGCTGTCATCGCACTGTCACATCCTCAGTTGGATGTTGCCCATGCCGTTGAAAAATCATGTTGAGTTTGCCAAAACTTAGAGCTTAAGGAAGCTGACTCTGCATCTACCAGATGCATTCAGCCAATGCATTTGTCTGTAATTTGCAGCTTTCAATGGCACAAGGCCATGCTTTTTTTAAAAAAAAAACTAATTTACATGAACAAATTTCTCAGCCCCAAAAATTTGTGCAAGTATTCAAAATATAAATTTAAGTTTATATTATAAATATAATATAAGTTCAATCATTGAACTTATTTGGTTTTTTTTCTTTTAACCAAATGTTCTTCACATGCACCACAGGACGCCATTGATAGGAGCCTTGCGTTAGCTTTTAACAAATGACCAGATTAAATAACAGTTGTAAAATATATTAAAAAAAAACAAACTTGGCAGTTACATAATGTATATTTTCTTTTAAAATTTTAAGTTTTAAATTGCTTAAAATTTTAAATGTACACACTCGGTAACAGGTCATTTCAGCCCATGAGTCCATGCCGCCCAATTAACCTACACCTCTAGCACATTTGAACAGTGGGAGGAAACCGGAGCACCCGGGGAAACCCCATGCAGATGCAAGGAGAACGTACAAATTCCTTAAAAACAGCACAGGATTCAAACCCTGGTTTCGATCGCTGGTGCTGTAACAGAGTGGCGCTAACCGCTATGCTAACTGTACCACCCTATCGGTCTTATAAGATTTAGTATCCCTATTTTGCTGGTTCTTTGAGTGTATTTTGTTACATATTGACCCCTTACAATTAATTCCCTTAATTATCACAAACAACGTTAAGCTTGAGTCTAACACTAATAGTGACATTCAACTATTCATCTTTTGAGATGGACATTTCAAGATATTCAGATATTTCTTGGCATCCAATACATATAATGTGCTGCATAAATGCTGTCGCAGTATTGAACACATAAAATTTTATTACTTGGTAAATCGATTTACTTTTAAGAGAACTAGTTTGCAATTTCAAAGAATATAAAAATTTCGACTGTTCTTTGCAGGCTTACTGTACCTCAACGCCCACTGAAGAATTTGTACCTGATTAAATATAATCCTTGTTCCGGTGTGAGAATGTTGTAATGGAATGAACCCAGTTTTAATATCTTAAGCCTCCAAGTTCAACCATGAGATAATAGTCAGATAATTAATTAGCCAAGGGATATGAATTTTCAAAACAATCTAAACCTACTCTCTCCTTCACAACTAAGGTGAGTCAAATACTCAATGCCTTTCTGTTTCTTTAAAACTTGTTCGCAACCACAATGACAGTGTGTGATTGTGATTGAATTGATTTACTTTCCATTGAAGACATGTAATAGACCCCAACATGCGATCAGGGAGTTGTAACCAGCAGCTCATCAGCCAACCAACATTGTTTATTGATCAGAAAACAGATTGTGTTCATGATGTTGCAATGAGATATTTTAATTACTGCTGTGCATTGCACCCTGACCTTCCCAGTCCATTAGCACAAAATTAACTTGCATGCATGACTTTAAATGAGTGTTAGCCTTGACTCATTTGCCTTGTAATTGTATCAGGATCATCAATACCAAAAATCGCTAGCCAATAGTTGTGGATCCTTACTGGAACACGTTCAAAATATTTCCAATGCAGTTCAGCGAACTTAATCTTGTCAAGAAGGTGCAAAAGTGGCAACAAATCCTGGGAAGACTGAGATGGGCAAGGCTACCAGCCACAATCCTGTCAACTTTCTGCAGGAGCTCTAGGTGTTGTAGAGCATTGGATCGGAGGTCAGTCAACAGCGGCAGAGAGGATCACTGGAGTCTCCCTTCCCAACCTTCCACTGACGTGATCTGCTGGATCACTGTGTGGAGAGGGTGTACGCTCTCACTGTCTTAATAAAAAAGCAGCCTCTATCCTCAAAGACCCCCACCACCCAGGCCAGGCCCTCTTCACTCTCCCCAATCGAGAAAGAGCCTGAAGACGAGCACTCAGCGGCACAAGGGCAGCTTCTTCCCCCGCTGCCATCAGATTCCTGAATGATCAATGAACCAAAGACACTGCCTGACTTTTCAGGCACAAGAGATTTTTTAAAAATTTATAACAATGTTGTAAGATGGTTGTAATATGAATATTCGCAACTACGATGCTGCCGCAAAACCCCGAATTTCATGACTTATTCGTGACAGTAAATTCTAATTCTGATTCGATTGGGGTGGAAGGAGACTCCAGTGATATTCTCTAAAAGACATATGAATGCAAACAGTGGAATCAGATCTGGATGAGGGTTACCCGAAATCAAAAAGATACAATTAACTTTCAACTCCAAAGCTTGTTGCCAGAGACAGATTTCAAATCAGCTGAGTGTTTCCAGCATTTTCTGCTTTTTATTTCAGATTCTTAGCCTCTATTTTTTTTTATTTCAGCAAAGGTAAAATGGTTGATAGTTAAATTAGTGAGTGAAAGGTTAATATAACTGGGACTTAACAAGAACACTTGGACTCTTGCTTTTTAATAATACAATTTAATGGTTTAAACGAAATAGCAGGGCATTTGGAAGAATTTAAACTAAATATTAGGGTATTTATAAAGATGGGATGGTCAGTTTGATGCAGAACTAGCAATTGGGAAATAGTCCAGGAGCTGTGAGGTATTGTATTTGGTTATGTGGAATAAGTAGGGAATATTCAGTCAGTGGGAAAATATTGAATGGTGTGGGGAAACAGACTTGGAATAGACATATTTATCCTGAAATGTAATAGAGTAGATCAATAAGTTAGTTAAAAGGGCAATCAGGATGTCTTTATTTATCAGTCAAGGCATAGAATACAAAGTGCTTAAGACTGGACCAGGAGTTCAAATCCTGCGCTGTCTGTAAGGAGTTTGTGCATTCTCCCAGTGTCTGTGTTGGTTTTCTCC
The DNA here is from genome assembly GCF_036971445.1 of Narcine bancroftii. Lineage (NCBI taxonomy): Eukaryota > Metazoa > Chordata > Chondrichthyes > Torpediniformes > Narcinidae > Narcine > Narcine bancroftii. Next base: position 81,216,247 of record NC_091474.1, read on the forward strand.
GGGTGCTACGGTTTCCTCCCACTGTTCAAAACGTACTCGTGATGTAGGTTAATTGGGTGCAGGGCCAGTGCCACCATGAGGCCAACTAAGCAGCTGCCTAGGGTGCAGAGCTCAGAGGGGCACTGTTGAAGACAGATACCAACACCTCCAGCAATTCTGCGTCATGAATGACATGGTTCTGACTAACACACTACAAGCACATGCGTACACACTACTGTACAGTGCACATCAAACGTTACATCAGGTATTGCACCCACAGCTCAGCACTCACCCCCGCACTCAGTCTGGCCTAGGATGCAAAATAGTCTGGCACCGACTCTGGCTGGACTGCACGGATTCATGGGCTGAAATGGCCTGTTACCATGCAGTACGTCTAAACCAAATTCAAAAGCAGTGGAGTTTTGTAATGAGTGTGTATGCAGTAGTTGGACCACAGATTGTGCACTTTGTACATTTCCAGTCACCACATTACAGGATAAATGTGATTGCCTTGGAGAGAGTGAGGAGAGGTACAAGACACAGGACAGGAAAGTTGTAGCAAAGAGGAAAGATTGGATAAATAGAGTTTTTTTTTCTTGTAACAGAAGAGAGAAGGGACTCAAGTGAGATGCATAAAATTGGGAGGACCTAGTTCCTTCAGCACATAGGTTATAAACAAGGAGCCATAGATTCAAGGAAGGATATTGGGAAAAGTATTTTCTCCCAGAAAGTGGCAGGGAACTGATATTACCCAAAAGAGTGGTAGAAAAAGAAAACCTTAGAGCCTAGGTGCAAAACATTGACTGCCTCTTTCTGTCTGTGGATGCTACATGACCTGCTGAGTTTTTCCATCACTTGTGTGTACAATATTTTAACAATACCTGGAAGGGCACGAAGAGTTTTAACCTTCAGCAAGTTCTAAATCAGTGGTTGCAAACCTTTTCTTTCCACTCCACCTTAAGTAATCCTTATGCCATCAGTGCTCTGTGATTAGTAAGGGATTGCTTAAGGTGGTATGTGAGTGGGAAGGGAAGGATGAGAATCACTGCTCTTGACCCAATTGTTACTGAAATATTTTGTTTGAGAAAAATTGTCATTGGCCTATTTCATTTGGAGTTATGAAACCGTGCACATAACGAGTCAATTGGGTACAATTAAAACAGTGGCTTTCAAACTTTTTCTTTCCACTCACTTGCCACCTTAAGCGATCCCTTACTCATCACCTATGGCATAGGGAATGCTTAAAGTGGTATGCGAGTGGAAAGACAAAGGTTGAAAACCATTGTTCTAGATTATTAAATCAGGATGGAGAGCTCTTTTATGAAACAACATTTAAATTTCCATTGTCAAAAATGTACAATATTGACATACACTGATGGACAGAAGAGGGTACTTCCATGATGTAAGGAATTTAAAACAGCAAGCCAGGAAATATGTTTTCAATGACTTTAACACACAGCCACCATTAGAAATACTGGTCTTTTAAGAAAAAGGTTTACATTGTATTCTCTATCTGATCCATTATTACATGTTGGTGTAAGATGAAAAGTTTCTTATTGTGTCTGTCACACACCCTTCACCTTAATGAAAATATATGCAATATTTTTAAGAATATGGCATATGAAATATGAGAAGTTGACATTGACAATTTAGAATTTAAAGTAGCTTTTGTTTGGAGACCAAAGGGCCCACAACATAACTCTTTTCTCAAATAAGGACACCATTGTCAGCTTATAAATTCAGTCAAGTTACACAGACATCCAGATACATTCACAGGACTGTTTACTTCACAATATTTACAGCATCACAGTAAATTAAATTCTAATCCAGTGTCAGAATGAGCAAATTGAAAAGTATTGAAACTTGCTGGTAATGATCGCCTGGGGAGGAGGGTATGAAGGAAAAAGATTACATAAAACCAGTCAACAAAGACGCTATTCACTTCTAATCTTGTTGTTAATATAATCTCTCCGAACAAAAATGTCAATGTTCACTACATCAGTTTACGTTTAACTCTCTACTAACTGGGACAGTCTAGGTGAAACACTACGAATTGAACATCTCCATTTTACTCTTTTACATAAACATTTTTACTCTTATGTGCACATTTTATTACATAACAAATATTTACATACATATATATTAAGAAATATATGTACATAATATTTATTCATGTATGTAGTTTACAAACTGCTAATTTGTATTAGTATCACTAATCAAAATGAACACATACCATATTAGTCTAATTTTGTGGATCAATATTTAGGGGATCAACTATTACATGCTACTACTTCGAACCGTGGTAATTACCTTGGGGCGTCGGATGGGTGGGCGGCCTGGATCACACTTACTCTCCGCTAATTTAATTGCCCACAACACAGCCACACACACCACAATCATGCAATTGTAAGTCATGCCCATCAACATTACGCCACCAACATATTTCCACCAGCCGCACATTCGCGTCAAAGTGCCGCGTAGGGCTCATGAGCCATTGTTTGGTCACCCCTGTTGTGTACATTGGAAGTCCAAATATCCAAATGCCAAAATTCCAGACCACCTGAGAATCCAGACTCTGAAACCTCTCCAACTTTTAAAATGAATGGCCTTTTGAGTGTGTGCAGGCATAAGGTCCACCGATGCACAGCAGCAAAAAGCGACCATGCTGGTAAACTTTATTTTTCTTTAAAATTGCTCCTTTTGCTACATGAAGAATGCTGCATTTGCTCATGAATAAACTATCAAATTTACCTCTTCAGATCTGGTCATAGTTATTCATTTAATTCCTGAATGGTTAAGCTACAATTCCAGGCCTGGGTCACCAACAACAAGCTCAATGAGGCAAAACTCACCGAGTTTCAGCATCTGGAATATTTGGTTGGTTTTATCATTCTCATTTTGTTCCTTGTTCCTTCCTGAGGGTAGGTGAGATACCAACCAGAGGACTAAGTTTAAGGATGAAAGGGTAAAAGTTTAGGGGGAACAGGAGGAGGAACCTCTTCACACTGAGAGTGGTGGGAATGTGGATGAGCTGCCAGCTGAAGTGATAAATGGGGCTCAATTTTAACATTTAAGTGGAGTTTAGACAGGTACATAGATGGGAGGGGTATGGAGGACTATGAACTGGGAGCAGGTCAGTGGGACTAGGCAGAAAAATGGATGGGAACAGACTAAAAGGACCAAATGGCCTGTAACTGTGCTGTATTGTGCTATGGTTCTATCTCTTCTTTATTCCTCTTTAAATTTGATTTCTTAAGTACTGCCCGAAAATCAGGAAAATCCGGACTGATCTAATCCCTGAGCAGGTTAGATTTTCGGACTTATGCTGTAGCAAAAATAAAGATACATAACCAAAGTTACAGACTTCAAGAAGAGCTCAAGCCCGAAATGTTGGTTATGTATTTTTATCTTTGCTATACAAAGTATGCTGTTTGACCTGCTGAGTTTCGACGTTAGCTGGGATTCCATTGACAGCATACTGGCCTCAGAGTGAATGGCATAAAACTAATCAACAGTGGATCAAAATCTTTTCTTTCATATGGCCACATTCTGAATCCTACTGCAAAAGTGTGAACAGCACACAGGATGTGTTGTCCTATGAATGGGGCAACGAACCAAAGTCCTGCCTGCCACTTCCAATGGCACTAAAGCTCCCACTGGAATTTTGAAAGAAAAGTCCGCATTCACCCAATCTTCTTCATTAAAGGTCAGTTTAACTTTCCACTTATTTCATCTTATCTCTTGGATTTAGACCTGTGGGTGAACACAGTTTACAAACACAAGAGCAGCAAAGGCACTTGGATATCATTCTTCCTGGCTGAACAACAGACAATTTTGAGAAATAAGATGAAGATGCACTCCTGAAATGATTAATCATCATCATGGCCCATCCCTTCGCGAGCAAATGAACACGGTGCCTTGTCGCTCTTCTGCCCTCACTGAACTTTTTGTAGCTGTTGGCACATTGTGATGTGCCACTTCAAATCGCGGAACGCTACGCAGTGCGATTTTTTGCGAGGCCCTCCCAGTCAGTATGGATGACATGGAATGACTGGAGATCACACTTGATTATGTCCTTGTAGCGAAGACGTGGGTGGCCAACAGGGCGGGGAGCATCTGGTAGCCCACCGTAGAGGATATCTTTGGGCAATCAGCCGTCCTCCATAAAGACAATGTGGCCAGCCCACCGCAGGCAGCGAGCGTGGATGATTGGGGGGGTGGGGGGAAGGGAAGATAGGGCAGGGAGGTAGAGAACAGGCCAACAGTCAAAGGGTCTGGATAGGGAAATGGTCGGAGTGTAGGAGAGGAAAGGTGAAAATTGATCGGGAGAGGGGGCAGCTTGGTGAATGCAGAGCTGGAGGAACGGAGTCAGAGGGGAAAGGAAAGAGGGAGAAACAGAACTCGAGGAAAGGAGACACAGGGATAGAAATGGAGAGATGAGGTGGGGCTAATGGAAACTGGAGAAGTCGATGTTAATGCTATTTGGTAAACTTTTCACTCAAAAAAGGTTTAAAATTAAGACTTTTTTTAAAAGAAAATTAACTTTTTATCTGGAAATCAAAACATCAGTATAAGCAGAAAATATCTCTAGACCAATTATCTTTAATTGGAGATACACATTACCAGCCTCTCCACAGGATCCTACTGCCTAGTCATGAGCCGACAGCCCCGCTCAGGCTTTACATGGTCTGTTAAAGGGGCTGTCAGAGATTTTTTTAAATCCAACAACCACAGAGGTCTGTGTCCAACATGTTGGCACCTGTGCTGGCAGCATACCACAGGGAGCTGCAGTCTCAGCGGGTGCAGGGCACCAAAAACAGGGAGAACAACTCCCATTGAGAAGGAGAAGCATGGGAGTTGACCCTACAGGACGGTGACCATGGTAGCAGACCAGCGAAGAGGTCACAGGAAGATTGGGTCATGGGAACTAGGCATCAGAACCAGGATTCATGAGAGACCACTAAGAGCAAGAAGGGGTCCTGAAGGGCCTCAGGCCCTGAAGGTTTCGTAAATGTATCGGAGGTTTGGATCTGGAGCTCGGGTTGCCAATGGTCTGTCTGTGTGTCTGCAGATTCTGGAGGGGAATCCACAGACACTCAGTGTCTCTGAAGGAGCTCTTTTGCTTGTCTTTCTCTTATTGTTTAGGGAACCAGGCAATGCTCATAGTGATTCTTTGTTTGCCTTAGAGCAGACAAAAGTTGAAGGATATCATTCATGTGTGTATATATGTATGTGTGTATATACATATATAATATATATATTATTATGCAGCAATAAAAGTAACCTTGAACCATAACTTAATTTATAAATAGTGCATTTTGGTAGATTCAGAACAATGTATGTTTATTGCATTAGAAAATGGCATTGGTAGAAGAAGGTGGTATCTTTTGAGAACACAGAATAAAGTTGTCTATCTTGCACTTCTGCATTCACTCCAAATTATGAACAATTTTAAGATGAAGTCTTCATTCGTTTAGGAGATTTTTTGCCAGTGAGGAAAATTTCATTATTTCTAGCCATCACCTACTCCAAAAAGATCAAGTTCAAGCTTATTATCAACCAATTGCACAAGGACAATCGGATGAAACAACGTTAACATATACAATACAATAAAACCATTAAACAATATCTTCACACAAAAGAAAATAAACAAGAAAAATGCATCATCTATTTGATACACACTGAATCTAGTCATTTTGTCTTCTTATCATTTTAGGGGATGGAAGTCCGAGGCAAGCTCTTTCTCTGTTATGTTGTATGTACGGTTCCCAAATTTGTTCAAACAATGTGACTTTATTTTTTTAATTATATGTTATTTTTTCCAGTGGAATACATTTATTCTTTTACATATACCATTGCTGTATCCTCATGCTCTCTTCCATTTTCCAAGTTGACATTATACATTTTTTTGCTACTTCTAAGATTCATAATGAATCTTTTTTGCGCTTCATCCAGTTTGAGGCCCAATTCTTTACTTCTTATGTTACTTAAAAGAAAGATCTCTGGATTTTTTGGTATGTTATTTTTTGTGATTTTATTTAATATCTGATTTAGTTCTTCCCAAAACGTACTCACTTTCGTACATGCCCAAATTGCATGTAATGTTGTTCCCATTTCCTTCTTACAGCGAAAACATCTATCTGATAATGTTGAATCCCATTCTTTTTAATTTTTGAGAAGTGATATATACCCTGTGTAACCAATTATACTGTATCATGTGTAACCTTGTGTTTATTGTATTCTTCATAGTTCCAGAACATAACACCCATACTTCATTTTTTTATCTTTGTTTAGATCCTTTTCCCACTTTTGCTTAGGTTTATAGTTTATTTCATCATTTTCCTTATCTTGCAGCTTAATGTACATGTTCATTTTAAATCTATTAATTATCATTATGTCTGTAATCACATATTCAAAGCTGCTTCCTTCAGGTAATCTCAAAATGTTTCCCAATTTATCCTTTAAATAAGCTTTCAGTTGATGATATGCAAACATTGTACCATGAGTTATTCCATATTTGTACTTCAACTGTTCAAATGTTAATAAATTATTTCCCAAAAAACAATTTTCTATTCTTTTGATTCCTTTTCTCTCCCATTCTCTAAACGAAAGGTTATCTATTGTAAAAGGGATTAGTGGATTTTGCGTCAATAATAATTTTGGTATTTGGTCATTCATTCTTTTCCTTTCTAAGTGGATTTTCTTCCATGTATTAAGTAAATGATGCAATACTGGTGAGCTTTTATATTGCACCAACTTTTCATCCCACTTATAAAGTATATGTTCCGGTACCTTCTCCCCTATTTTATCTAGTTCTATCTTAGTCCAGTCGGGTTTTTCCCTTGTTTGGTAAAAATCTGATAAATACCTTAATTGTGTGGCTCTATAATAATTTCTAAAGTTTGGTAACTGCAAACCACCTTGGTTATACCTCTTTGTTAATTTATCTAACGCTACCCTTGGTTTCCTCCCTTTCCACAAGAATTTCCTTGTTATTCTCTTTAGTTCATTTTAAAAAATCTGTTAAGGAATTGGTAACATTTGAAATAAGTATTGTATCCTTGGGAACACGTTCATTTTAATGCAGTTTAGCTTCCCCATCAATGTTAGCGGTAATTCTTTCCAATATTTTAAGTCTTCCTGCAATTTCTTTATTAGTGGTTGATAATTTAGTTTGTACAAGTGGCTTAAGTTATTATCTAACCTGATCCCTAGGTATTGGATTGCTTGTGTTTTCCATTTAAATGTGATTCTTTTAAAAATTCTGTATAATCCGCGTTACTCATTGGCATCACCACTTTTATTTGCGTTGATCTTGTACCCCGATATTTCTCCATATTCCTTCAATTTCTTATGTAATTCTTTTATTGATATCTCTGGTTCTGTAAGGTATACTATGATGTAATCTGCAAATAAGGTGATTTTATACTCTTTCTCCTTTATTTTTATCCCTTTTATTTTATTTTCTATTCTTATTGGTTCTGCCAAAGGTTCTATTGCTAAGGCGAACAATGAGGGGGATAATAGACATCCCTGTCTAGTTGACCTACTTAATTTAAATTGATTCGATAAATATCCATTTACCTCTACCTTCGCCAACAGTCCATTATACAATGCTTTAATCCAATTTATATATTTTTCTGGTAGATTGAACGTCTGTAATACTTTAAATAAGTAGTTCCACTCTACTCTGTCAAAGGCTTTTTCTGCGTCTAAAGGAACAGCCACTATTGGTTTCTTATTTCCTTGAACTGCATGAATTAGATTAATAAGTTTACAGACATTATCCGCTGTTTGTCTTTTCTTAATAAATCCAGTTTGATCTTGTTTTACTATTTTTGATACACAATCAGCCAATCTGTTTGCTATTAATTTCGCTATAATCCAATAATCTGAGTTAAGTAGAGATATTGGTCTATATGATGCTGGTGTTAATGGATCCTTCCCCGTCTTTGGTATTACTGTAATTATTGCTGTCTTACATGAATCTGGCAAGTTTTGTGTTTCTTCTACCTGGTTCATTACTTCCAGGAGAGGAGGAATTAATAACTCTTTAAATGTTTTATAAAATTCTATTGGAAATCCATCCTCTCCTGGTGTTTTATTGTTCGGCAGCTTTTTTAATATATCCTGTACTTCCTCTATTTCAAATGGTTTTATTAGTTTGTTTTGTTCCTCTTCTTGCAATTTCAGCAGTTTAATTTTAGCTAAAAATTCCTCTATTTTATCATCTTTCCCCTCCTTCTCAGTTTGGTATAATTGTTCATAAAATTCCTTAAAGTTTTCATTAATCTCTATTGGATTATATGTAATTTGTTTGTTCTTTTACCTTGATGCCAATACAGTTCTTTTAGATTGTTCTGTTTTAAGTTGCCAGGCTAATATTTTATGTGTTTTTTCTCCCAGTTCGTAATACTTTTGCTTTGTTTTCATTATGTTCTTCTCCATCTTATATTTTCGTAATATTTCGTATTTTTTTTTGTCCGCCAATTCTCTCTTTTTCATTATATCATCCCTTTTTACTAATTCCTTTTCTGTACTTACTATCTCCCTTTCCAACTGCTCTATTTCCCGATTGTAATCCTTTTTCAACTTAGTCACATAACTTATTATCTGTCCTCTAATGAAGGCTTTCATTGCGTCTCAAAATATAAATTTGTCTTTCACTGATTCTGTGTTTATTTCAAAATATGTTTTAATTTGGCGTTCAATAAACTCTCTAAATTCCTGCCTTTCAAGTAGCATGGAGTTTAACCTCCATCTATATGTTCTTGGTGGGATGTCCTCCAGTTCTATTGCTAATAACAGGGGTGAATGATCTGATAGTAGTCTAGCTTTATACTCAATTTTCCTAACTCTCCCTTGAATATGGGCCGACAACAAAAACATATCAATCCTTGAGTATGTTTTGTGCCTACTTGAATAATATGAATATTCCTTCTCTCTTGGGTGTTGCTTCCTCCATATATCCATAAGTTTCATTTCCTGCATTGATTTAACCATAAATTTGGCTACTTTATTCTTTTTGCTGGTCTTTTGTCCAGTTTTATCCAACATTGGATCCAAATTAAGGTTAAAATCCCCTCCTATTAATATATTTCCTTGTGTGTCTGCAATCTTCAAAAAAATATCCTGCATAAACTTTTGATCCCCTCGTTAGGCGCATATATATATTAAAATTCTGAGTATATCTGACACTTTATCATTACATACCTCCCTACCGGATCTATTATTTCCTCCTATATTTTGATTGGTATATTTTTGTTAACTAACATGGCTACACCTTTAGCTTTTGAATTATATGATGCTTCCGCTACCTGTCCTACCCAGTCTCTCTTTAAATTTGTTATGTTCCACTTCAGTTAGATGTGTTTCCTGCACAAATGCTATATCCTTCTTCAATAAATTTAGTAGCCTCTTCCTTTTAATTTGATTATGTATTCCATTAATGTTTATAGTCATATAGTTCAACGTGGCCATTTTATATCTTGCTTACACCTCTTTTCCACCTCCTCGCAACTTCCATCCCCCTTTTTCCTATTTTCATCTCTTAGTTTTCCCTTACTAAACTCAATGTACAACACATTTAAAACATAAAATACCCCAAAAGTTCCCACACCCAATAATACCTTAACCCCAAATGCTCCCCCACTCTCTGAGTTGCCTCTTATCCCTTGCCAGGCAACCACAACTCCCCTTTCCATTTGAATTGCGATCTTGCTCGCAAGCATCAACTGATTTTGCAGTGACGGTTATTCCCTCTCACCCCAGCACCCCACAGAAAACACTTTTTTTTAAACACAAATAACAAAGCTCTCTTTTTTTTCCCCTTCCTTCCTTCCCTTCTCTTTTCCATCTTTCTTTGGCTTGGCTTCGCGGACGAAGATTTATGGAGGGGTAATGTCCACGTCAGCTGCAGGCTCGTTTGTGGCTGACAAGTCCGATGCGGGACAGGCAGACATGGTTGCAGCGGTTGCAAGGGAAAATTGGTTGGTTGGGGTTTACATTGTTTTTACATCTTTATATATACTTTATCACCGTTCTTCATTCTTGTTACATCTCTTCATCTCTTCTTCTGTCCTGCAAATGTTCTGCGAATTCTTGTGCTTCCTCTGGATCCGAGAACAGTCTGTTTAGCTCCCCGAGTATAAATATTTTAAGCACGGTTCAATATCTTAACATGAATTTATAATCTTTTTTCCATAAAATCGTTTTCGCTGTATTAAACTCCTTCCTCCTCTTTAAGAGTTCAAAACTTATGTGTGGGTCAAAAAATATTTTTTGACCCTTGTATTCCAATGGCTTATTATCTTCTCTAACTTTATTCCTTGCCCGCTCCAGTATATTTTCTCTTGTCGTATATCTCAAAAATTTTACTTTGATGGATCTTGGTTTTTGATGTGTCTGCGGTTTCGGAGTTCGTGCTCTGTGTGCCCTTTCTATTTCCATTTTTTCCTGCATTTCTGTCGTTCCCAGGACCTTCGGGATCCATCCTTTTATAAATTCCTTCATGTCTGTGCCTTCTTCACAATCCTCCAGGCCTACTATTTTTATGTTCTTTCGCCTACTATAATTTTTCAACGTATCAATTTTCAGAGACAACAACTCGTGTCTCTTTAATTTTTTTTGTCACTTTCTTCCAGTTTTTCTCTTAAGTCATTTACTTCCATTTCTACAGCCATTTCCCACTCTTCCACATTCTCTACTCTTTTCCCTATTTCTGTCATGACCAGCTCTAAACTTTGCATTTTATCTTCTGCTCGTTTCATTTTCCTTTTAATTGCACTAAATTCAAATGATAACCATTCTTTTAATGATCTCATTTGTTCTTCAAAAAAAGCTTTATCCATATTCTGTCCATCAGTTTTACCTTCTATTTCTCTGTGAAGATCTTGGTCTTCTTCTTCCTCTTCTTCTGTGTCTGTACCTGTGTTTGTGTCTTCTTCTCTTTGTGTCTGTGTCTTTTCTGTTTTTCCTGATGATCTGCTTATGTCTCTTTGTCAGGCCTCCTCTTGCTTGGCCTCTTGTTGTTGGTCCTCCCCTCCTGGGCTGCTCCTCTGTCGGGACTCCTGCCATTGATCCTCTTGTCGGTCACCCCTCCATCTTTCTCCCTCATCTGTTTCCTCGCTCCCTCCTCTGCCGCCTTCTTTGTCCTCCAGCTGAGCGCCCTGGTATCGGGCATCCCTCAGCTGTTGGCGCTGTGGCTGCCCGATCCCCTGCTGAGCCCCCCTCCTGTCGGTGTCTTCTTTTTCCTTTGATTGTGCACTGCGCGACTCCTCGCGCACATGCTGTTGCGCACTTTTGTTTGGCTCCGAGAGCCATTTTTGAAGTCCACCGGTCGGAAGATCACAACTCCGCAGAGCAGGCACCAACCTCGGGGATCGGGCGCTCCTCGCCACCACAGCTCCCTGTTCCTTCGTGCAGGTAAGGCCTTCTTCTTTCTTCTCCTGTGACTTGTCTTCTTTTTTTTCAGTTGTTTTTACTTTCTCCTTCTTGGGTGCCATCTTCTTTCACTTCTCTGTAACTTTATCTTCTATATCTTATATTTTATTTTTGTTGTGCTTTGTCTTTTCCTAACTCTTTTCCTTTTTTTCTGGAGAGGGCTGGTTTTCCCAACCAGCCACTACTCCATCACATGACTCCTCCCTAGAGACATCATGGTTCAAGTAAAAACACACTGCTGGAAAAACTCAGAAGGTCAAACAGAGTACTTTATATAGCAAAGATAAAGATACATAACCAACATTTTGGGCTTGATGCCTTCATCAAGGTATGGAAAAAGTAGGCAGGCGCCTGAATAAAATTGTCAGGGTGGTGGGGTGGGGGGGAAGAAGAGGGGGCAGGGGGAGGAGAACAGTCACCAGACCACTCCATTGAGGACATATACAAGAGAAGGGGTCTTAAAGCAGTCTCTATTCTCAAAGACCCTCACTAGGCCAGGCCCTCTTCACTCTGTTATCATTGGGGAAAAGATACAGGAGCGTAAAGACAAGCTCTCAGTGGCACAAGGGCAAATTCTTCCCCACTGCCATCAGATTCCTGAATAATCAATGAAACAAAGACACTGCCTTACTTTCCGGGCACTATTTTTTTTACAGTAATGTTGTAAAATGGTTGAAATATGAATATTTACACTACGACGCTGCCACAAAACACTGAATTTCATGACTTGTTCATGACAATAAATTCTGATTATGATTCTAACAGGCCCACAGGCAGGAGGTCAGAGGTGAATAAGGGTGGGAGGGAACACCAGCAAACAGGTGGCTCTGTGAATGGAGAGGGAAGGGGTGGAGAGCTAGAGGAAAGAAGTCAGAGGGAAGGGGAAGAGGAAGAACGGGGAGTGGGCTAGCAGAAACAAGAGGTCAATGTTAATGCCATCTGGTTGCTTCTCCAATTTACAGGTGGTCTTGGTTTGACAGTAAACAAGGCCATGGATAGACATGTCAGTCCGGGAGTGCGCTGCAGAATTGAAATGAATGGCCACTGGACAAGACATGAAACCATAACACATCTCCTGTTTATATACTCTTCTCCAAAATCTATTACAGTGTCAGAATGAAGTTAGAGGTGGGCATTAGCATTTTAGAGGGGGGCACGGTGCAAAACTCATAAACTCGCTCGGTGGGGGGGGGGGGGGCGCGTGCAGTTACCCTGATCTGTCCCTCCAACGTAGGTGCCGAGAGTGTTGCTTTTATGGCATCAAGCATCATTAGCCATCTGCCCCATCAAGCTAAACACAAGTGATGACTGATGCACATTAGTGACACTGGATGGGGTGGAGGTGGGTCTGGCGAGCGATGGCCACGACTGTATGGACCTCGCTTTTGGGGTGAAATGCCCATGGATGGCCCCCCCCCCCCCACCGGCACCAATCCTGATCTATTATGTCTGACAAGTGGTTATTTTAGCCAACAGAGTGAAGTATCTCAGTGAATGTCAGGAAAGACATGATGGTTTTTTGATGACCCAGCAAGATTATACAGCAGAAGCCTTTAAGTTCGAAGTTCTTTTGAGGTATCCTCCCAAGCTAAATGAGGTATGACTAAATAAACGTCTTCCCAAGGATACAATGCAACAATAGCAGCACCAAATACGTTCTGCATTTGGAAAAGGGAAATCATTTAGCAGACTGAGTGAAAAATTCACAACTGGCCATTTTCCATTATTTTTAATTAATACTCCGTTAACCGAGAGAGGTCACATCATTGCTATTCGGTTACCAATCTGAAAGCAATTTGGTTGCAAGAGGCTTCACTACAGTGCCTTCACAAATGAATTTGAAAGTGCCCTTTTAATTGTGAAAGTACCTCAACAGCAGATCAACAGGGAGAGAGACAAGGGGAGAATCTCACGGTTGTATGTGTATGTGATACACTCTGACAATAAATCTAAACTTTGAGGTCAGTAAAAAAAAACACACCAAAATTTATTGTCATTTAAAATTATTGAATACTTTGGTCAGTATGAGCTTTGGTCTTTCAATCAGTAACACTGTTGCTTTGATTTAGGGAAGTAATCTGGAATCTATAATAGACTATTTGAAAGGGATAAATATTCTTCAAGAAGACCACAGAGAGCCTCAACATGTTGTGACAAAATTTCTTATGTAGTTCTTTTATGGAGAAATATGGGGGTACAAGATCAACGCAAATAAAGGTGAAGTGATGCCAATGAGTAATGCGGATTATACAGAATTTAAAAAAGAATCTCCATTTAAATGGCAAACACAAGCAATCCAATACCTAGGGATCAGGTTTGATAATAATTTAAGCCACCTGTACAAACTAAATTATCAGCCACTAATAAAGAAATTGCAGGAAGACTTAGAAGATTGGAAAGAATTACCGCTAACGCTGATAGGGAGGGTAAATTGCATTAAAATAAATGTCTTCCCAGGGATACAATACTTATTTCAATTGTTGCCAATTCCCTTAACAGAGAAATTCTTTAACGAACAAAAGAGAATAATAAGGAAATTCTTGTGGAAAGGGAGAAAACCAAGGATAGCGTTAGATAAATTAACAGAGAGGTACAACCAAGGTGGTTTGCAGTTACCAAACTTTAAAAATTATTATAGAGCAGCACAATTAAGGTATTTATCAGATTTTTATCAGACAAGGGAAAAACCAGATTGGACTAAGATAGAACTAGATAAAATAGGGGAGAAGGTACCGGAACATATACTTTATAAGTGGGATGAAAAGTTGGTGCAATATAAAAGCTCACCAGTATTGCATCATTTACTTAATACATGGAAGAAAATCCACTTAGAAAGGAAAAGAATGAATGACCAAATACCAAAATTATTATTGACGCAAAATCCACTAATCCCTTTTACAATAGATAACCTTTCGTTTAGAGAATGGGAGAGAAAAGGAATCAAAAGAATAGAAAATTGTTTTTTGGGAAATAATTTATTAACATTTGAACAAATGAAGTACAAATATGTACTCATGGTACAATGTTTGCATATCATCAACTGAAAGCCTACTTAAAGGATAAATTGGGAAACAGACTGAGATTACCAGAAGGAAGCAGCTTTGAATATCTGATTACAGACAGAATGATAATTAAAAGATTTATAACAAACATGTACATCAAGCTGCAAGAGAAGGAAAATGATGAAATAAGCTATAAACCCAAACAAAAGTGGGAAAAGATTTAACCATAAAGATAAAAAATGAAACATGGGAAAAGTTATGTTCTGGAACTATGAAGAATATAATAAATATGTTAATATAATAAACACGTTACGCATGATACAGTATAATTGGTTACACAGGGTATATATCATGCCCCAAAAGTTTAAAAAAATGGGATCCAACATTATCAGATAGATGTTTTCGCTGTAAGAAGGAAATAGGAACAACATTACATGCAATTTGGGCATGTGAGAAAGTGAAAAAGTCTTGGGAAGATCTAAATCAGGTATGAAATAAAATCACAAAAAACAACATACCAAAATATCCAGAGATCTTTCTTCTAAGTAATATAAGAAGTAAAGAATTAGGCCTCAAACTGGATGAAGCGCAAAAAAGATTTATTATGATGGCCTTAGTAGTAGCAAAAAAATGTATAATGTCAACTTGGAAAATGGAAGAGAGCCTGAAAATACACCGATGGTACATGGAATAAATGTAAATGAATAAACATATTCCGTTGGAAAAAATAACGTATAATTTAAAAAATAAAGTCACATTATTTGAACAAATTTGGGAGCCGTACATGGAACATAACAGAGAGGGCTTGCCTCGGACCTCCACCCCCTAAAATGATAAGAAGACAAAATGACTTGATCCAGTGTGTAAAAGTAGATGACATATTTTTCTTGTTTATTTTCATTGTGTGATGACATTGTTTAATGGTTTTATCGTATTGTATATGTTGAATGTTTATTGGTTTTGGAGGGGGGTTGGAAGGAGGGAGGGAAGGTAGGGGGGAAAAAGGGGAGAAAATGCCACTGTGCATATTTAAGAGGGAAATGTTTGTATGTATTTTAGTTGATATGGTTCACATTGCGAAAAATAAAAAATTATTTAAAAAAACAAAAACATGTTATGACAAATTGAGAAGTTCTGTAAGAGATCCTATTAGACTTTAGATGGACAGTTAAGGTGATTTAAGATTAACTTTAACCAACTCCACACCCATTATTTCTGTGGCAACAATGATCAATATTCTGGCTCGTACAATGGTTTTGCAAGCTGTCAGGTCCCTGATCTCACTAAATTTGTCCTGAATACCTTCTCTCTGTCTGTGTCAACAGTTCTACATGCAAATTAATTCAGTAATAATATATTGGAAGTTTCAAGCTTGCTGGTTGAAATGTTAATGATTCTGTGTTAACAGAGCATGGGATAAATGAACTCAATTACTCTGATTGCTGAATCGCTCAAGCAAGATATTTCTTAGGAGAAGATAAAAACTAAACATTAATAACCTCCTTTACAATATGGGAGAACCGAATTCAAAATGTCCCTGTAATTTGATTGAGGTTTTGCAGCATCAAATCATAAGTTAAGGCGATACAGTCAATGTAGTGGTTAGCACAATGCTATTACAGCGTCGGGTTTGAATCTGCCACTGTCCATATAGAGTTTGTATGTTCCCCTGGTGTCTGCGGGGGGGTTTCCTCCCACCCTTCAAAAAAAACACATTGGGTTGGTAGATTAATTTTTGGTGTATTTAGGGGCAGCTCAGGGTCATGGGCTGGAATAGCCTGTTTCTGTGATGTATCTCTAAACTAAAAAAAAACTAAGCTTCTCAGAACCCTTGATCCACCTGAAGACCCTTAGTTCTGCAGATTAGAAACCAACATCAGTCAAATGTAATCTTCCATCACAAAAGTCCATCCAAACAGCTGGTTAAGATCAAATAAACTTAACATGATTTTTAAAAGTGTATTTTAATTGTTGTAGACTAATAATTACTTTTTTTGCATGTAAATTGGTAACAAGTCCCAGTTTTAAGAATGCATTGATGTAATTAAATATTATAATTACCCCAATGTTTTTGATTTAATTTTATTAAATTGTTTCATTTAATTTTTAATTAAGACATACAACAGAGTAACAGGCCCTTCCAGTCCACGAGCCCGTGTCATCCAAATACCCTAACAGCCCCCGTACATTTTGATCTGACAACATGAGCTGTGTTGTCTTGCAAGGAAACATGCAACAACACTGCATTGCTCAGCTATTCCACAAAATGCTAATCCACAAAAGGCAGGTGTAAGAACTCTCAATTTCTTGTGAAGGTAGTCAGCTTTTGATAAAGTTAGTTCCGACAATCACTTACATCACCTTCAATACAAACAAAATGTCCCAAAGGCCTTTAGAAGGGGAGACATCAGAGTTAAAAATCTTTCTGTGGAAGAAGCACTTTGTGATCATCTTTTCCTGCTTCCAAGTTTCATCCCGAAGGAAATCATGTTAAGTTTATTTGATCCTAACCAGCTGTTTGGATGGACTTTTGTGATGGAAGATTACATTTGACTGACGTTGGTTTCTAATCTGCAGAACTAAGGGTCTTCAGGTGGATCAAGGGTTCTGAGAAGCTTCGTATTTTTTAGTTTAGAGATACATCACGGAAACAGGCTATTCCAGCCCATGACCCTGAGCTGCCTCTAAATACACCAAAAATTAATCTACCAACCCAATGTGATTTTTTGAAGGGTGGGAGGAAACCCCCTCCCCTCCCGCAGACACCGGGAGAACATACAAACTCTATACGGACAGCGGCAGATTCTAACCCGGTGCTGTAATAGCATTGTGCTAACCACTACATTGACTGTGTCGCCTTAACTTAAAATAAACAAATACAGTGAAATCCCTGTTTTCTCGAATTCAAGCAACAGTCAGCCTCAAGCAACCAGCAAAAACAAAAATGCCGAAAATAAGCAAGTAAAAAAAATACAAAAGTTTAAAATTGGTGGTGCTAGCTTTTAGTTTGTCAATCAGGCAACACACAATCTCAAGCAAACAGAAAATTCACTTATCCAGCATCTACCAATGCCCACAGGTGCTGGATACCGGGGTTTTTTAACTGTATAGTGAAATACTAAAGTCTGCAGATACTGTGGTTCTGGTAAAAGCACAGAAATGCTGGAGGAACTCAGCAGGTCTTGCAGCATCCATAGGAGGTAAAGATATATTACCCTGGTCTAGGGCACTACCAGTAACCAGAGAGACAAGCTGAGGAAACTATAGGCTTTAATACACGGAAGAACCTTGCTGGCCCGATTCCCAGGATAGGAATGGCAGCAAAGGAAAGGTGGCTCGACCTTTATGGCCCAAGACCACGGGGGAGGAGTCATAGGGTATGAGTCATCCATAGGTGGGCCACCTCCATATATACAACCGACAATGATAACTATATACAAAGGAGGAAACGTATCACCACACCTGGCTTAGGCCCAAACCATCAATAATATATCTTTACCTCCTATGGATGCTGCGAAATCTGCTGGGTTCTTCTAGCATTTCTCTGTTTTCACTTCCTATTTTCTCTCTTTTTGAGTTCTGATGAAAGGTCCTGGACCCAAAACCATACCAGTTTTTCTATCCACAGATGCTGCCTGATCTGGTGAATCTGCCAAGCTGCTTCTGTTTTGATTTCAAAGGCCTCTCAACAGATTTGTCTGAAATGACTCCCCTTTCAAAAATACACATTGGTTCTGTCCATTCCTCAAACACTGCCCGACTTGCTGAGTTTCTCCAGCACTTTTGGGCACTGCCTACAATTTTCCAACTGCCATATTACCACATTGTTAACAAATGATGCCAGAATGTTCCCTACTATTACAACAGGAGCTCTTAAACCAACAGGATTGCCGTCAATCTACAATATGCTCAGTTCTGTCAATTACACATTGGAGTCCAGTTAGTTGAATGGCCTAAGCCCAAAACATTGGCAATATACTGTATCTTTACCTCCTATGGATGCAGAGAGACCGACTGAGTCCCTCAGCATTTCTGTGTTTTTCATAAACAAATAATGCCAAACAAATTTGGATGAAGTTCAGATTTCCATTAATACTTAAATTTATCATCAAAAAATAACAGCGAGCTTTTATCCACAAAAGAGGTCAGTGACAGGAAGAAGTTAAAAGGCAAAAAGGCCTTAATGTGCAGTTTCTCAGATGATTTAGCACATCTTTAGAATCTAGAGTTGAACTGATATTTGCTTTTAAAGTCCATTATTTCCATTATTCCCTGTGGTAACTTAATGCATCTTAAAGTTGAACACTGGGGGCTCCCCATTATGGCATGAAGTACACAAAACAATTGAAATAGGAAACACTAAGTGATCTGAGCAAGAGCGGTGCTTATTCCTGATTAGTTTGGAGGATGACAGTGATGGATAACGGCCAGCCTTCACATTTTACCCAAATAGGCCACCTCAACAGGGATCAATCAGTGAACATTGGCAATGGCCTAAATGTACAGCCCACTGCATTTGCAGGCATAGATTTGGGTGGTTCATCTCCTGGCGCCTGAAAGCCTTTCTGTCATCTGCACAATTTTGATGTAGGATCTCCACTTATTGAATGATTGCAGCGTCAACAAAATGGAAGAAATTCACCCATATCCAGGACAAGGTAGCTTGCTTATCGAGCTCTCTTGTTACCTAAACATACAATTAAGTAACAAATTTACTCACCCAGACTCGTTTCTATGACCTCTAACAATGTCACCTGCAGATTCTCCTCCCAACATCCTGACTTGGAAATAAATTATTTCTTCATACATGATGAGTCTGAGTCCTGGAACTCCTGATCAAACCTCAATGTTTGGGATACTCTCACAGAAGGAATTCAAGAAGGTAGCTTACCAACACCCTCTTAAGGGTAGGAGGAGTAAGAGATGGGCAATAAATGATAGCCTCAAAAAAATTAAATAGAATAAAAATGATGCACAAGAAGAGAAGTTTTGTTCTGATGCAAGGTTATCAATCTGAAACCTTAGCCTTGCAGTCAAAGGACCCACGCTGGCTGTGGGCTGCTGGAGGCTGGGTTATGGGAACCAGGTATTGAAACAGGGTTTCAAGAGGGTGTTGAGGCAGGAAGGGCTCCTGAAAGATCAGGAACTGAAGGATTCCTGATCACCAAGGTTTGGATCTGGAGCTCAGTTTACAGGGGGTCAATGCAGCTGCAGAGGCTGTGGGAGCGCTGGAGGCAATTCCATAGACACTCAGCAATTCTGAAGGGATTCCCTTTTGCTCCTATTGTTAGTGACCCTTTGTTTGCCCTAGGGCAGGCAAAAGAAAATGGTGAGTATGATACATATTTATATTATTATAAGGTCGGTGTCGATGCTGCACAATCGCTCAGCAATAGGAGGTGTAAGGCGCTCCTTTCGTCTGATAGCCTGCAGGTCACCCTTGGGCAAGGTGTGGTACCTGTTTCAGGGTCACATGAAACTATAGATATCAGATAGTGGATGGTTTTTACAAGGAGCTTCTACAAATTGGAATTTATGGTTGTAAAACTAAAAGCATTGGACAGATGAATCTCCTGATCAATGGCCAGGATTACCCGTCCAGTAGGGACACTGCAATCGAAGAAGGCAACAGGAAACCACTTCAGTATTTTTCCCTTGTATAATCATAAACTCAACATTGACTATGGTCTCAGCTCAAAGATGGAGCCTTCACCAAAGGAGAACAGGGGAGGCAACAACTACAATTCGGAGGGTCAGAGATTGTGATGGATGAAGGGAAAAGATTGCCCATGCTGAATGGCAAAGCACCTGAATGATAATGATTACTACATGACAATAAGAAATCTTGAATCTTGTTTCTCCTCTTGCACTGACTGGTTTAGTGAGTATTTCTGGGGCTGTTTTGTTGGAGTTAACCATAAACTCAAAGGTTGAATCCCCATGAGGAGAGGTTATGAATCTCACAGAGGATGAATATATAAATGGTATTAATGTGGTTAAGGAAAATGATAGAGTCGAGATCACTTTCACAAGACCACAGAGCATATTTGCATAAATAAAAGTTAGAATAGAAGTTTGACACATTGAAATATCAAAATATTAAGATGCATACAATAAAGGTCCATGGAACACTAATCACAAATGTTCTGGGAGTTCATGAGACTGATGGTTTTGGGGGAAAAAACTGTTGCCCAATCCAGACGTTATGACCCGAGTGTTACGGTACCTCCTACCGGATGGCAGAAGGGAGAACAGTTTACATGAAGAGTGCGTGGGGACCTTCACAATGTTTATTGCCTTTCGCCTGCATCGAGTATTGTAGATGTCCTTCATGGTAGGAAGAGAGCCCCAATGATCAATTACCTCGACTCAGTGCCTGAGCAAATGCAGGATAATTACTCATATTTTGCCCACTCATATGATTTCAAACACTAGTGCAATATTGAGAGAGAACAACATAATAGGTAAAAGCATCCTGTTGATAAACTCAGGACACTGCTGTCTGAGTGAATGCCGAACATCGATCAATACCCCATCAAAACATATGGATCTGTATTTATTACAGAGCAATCCAGATATTTAAACAAAGAGTGAAACACAGAAGTCTGCAGACGCTGAGGTTGTAGTAAAAACACACAGAAATTCTGGAGGAACTCAGCCGGTCTCGCAGTGTCCAGAAGAGACAAAAATATTTGTGATGTTTTGGGCCTGAGCCCTTCTTGAAGGAACAAGCAAAAAGCAGCCAGGCATCATAATTAAAGACTAGAGAGATCAGGAGAAGAATGGGAGAGGGAAGAGTCCAGACTCACAGCCAAAAGGTGTTCATTAGATATGACAAGAGGAAGGGTGAGGATTCATTTTGGCTCTGTGAAAGGAGACAGAAGGAAAAGGGGAGAGGGAGAGAGAGAGAGAGAGAGACAGAGAGAGAAGGAAACAGTGTGAAGAAGATGGCTGGGGGTTTAACGAAAACCAGAGAAGTCAACGTGAAGTTGGCAAAACTATTTTACAGAAGTTCAAGCTGAAAATAAATAATAAAATGAATCAAGGTGAGTTCATTGCTGTGCAAATATCTGGTAAGACCAGGACAGCTCAAGAAATCAGTCCTGGCATCTTGACCAAAACGTCAGATCCTTGCAACTTTAATCAGGCATATTTATTGAGTTCCTAAGTAGTATCAAGTGACAAATAAGGACTCATTCAAAAAACAATATTATATGCTTCTTTGAGAACCCTACATTTTGTGCTATTACACCAGGGTATTAACCCTATACTGTATATTTCACCAGCTTTTTCTCTTTCATGATGTTAATTACTTTAGATTTCTCATTGACATTTGCTATTCATCTCCTTTCATTTATTGTATCTTATGCAGTGAAAATAACAGTAAATATTTATTAAAAACTTTATCCAGTTCTTCATTCTCACAACAATTTGTCCTTTCATTGTCCCAAAGCCACTTGCACTTATTTTTCCAACTTTCTTTCTTTTTATATTTTAAACTCTTAAAAAACCTTCCTTGCTAATTTACTCTAATATCCTCTGTCAATGCAAGTTCCAGAAGTTCTGTCCATCCTCATTTACCACTCTAAACCTGCCATTCGTAAAGCTCGGCGGGGGGGGGGGGGGGGGGCAGGGGGGAGGGGTGTTCACAGCACATTTAAGTAAAAACCTTGTTTTCTTTATACTTCATGTAACATAAAACTATGTTTTTTTATGTAGTCAGTCAGCAAGAACTGCAGAAGACTGCATTACAGTGAAGGGGCATAAATTTTGAGCAGAATTCTGGTGGGGGGGGCATAACTGAAAATAAGCTTGAGAATGGCTGGCCTAGACAATATATACCTCTTATTTTAAGTTAATACTATCATCAATTTACTTCAATATTCACAGATAGATAATTGTTCTTGAGGAGATATAATTTCTCAATGGGTAACACATTTATTAAGGATGACAAAATACTTCCTTGAGATCTTGCTACTGTTTCAACAAAACCAATCCACAATAAGCAATGATTTTTTTAAAAATTTAGACCTACAGCACAGTAACAGGCCAATTTGGCCCTACAAGTCCGTGCTGCCCAATTTACACCTGGTACATTTTTAAAGGGTGGGAGGAAACTGGAGTCCCCCAGAGAAAACCCATGCAGATTCGGGGAGAACGTACAAACTCCTTTCGGACAGCGTGGGATTCAAACCCAGGTCCAGTCCCAATCGCTGGTGCTGTAAAGGCATTGCCAACAGTGGAGCCCAACATCAACCGTGCCGCCCACATAAATGGCTTTATTTCAGTTCAAGGCTCTGTGCAAGTAAGGATCTGCCTTACTAAGTCAGGGTGTGACATGCTGCTTTGCAAGAAGAATGCAGAGGTTGTAAATATTCAGAGTGAGGGGCCCCATGGCTTGTATTGCTAGGACACCCCAGCCAAGCCAGACAATTTCCACCAGCCTGGAGTTTCCCCACTCAGGGGATGTGCAAGAACAATGCCTAAGGAAAGAGGAACCTGGTTACATGATTGGTTCACATCATGATGCAATTTGCAGATGTAGAGTGTGCAGCTTAATGTTGATAGGGCAATGCTTGTCACATGGAAGACAACTTTTTTTGATAGGTCAAATCAGATTGCAGCGGAGTATACAAACTGATGTAATTGTATTTTCATGTGTAATCTCACTCAGACCCTATTTATTTGTCAGCAGACATTCTTATCGTTATACACAAATCTACACCGGAATATTAGCTTTCAGCAATTTATGTCCACAGGCCCTTTAAACATTAACATTTCCCAATCAGTCACCACTGACAAACATGCATCATTTTAGTTTTTCTGACTAAAACAGATAATATATTATTTTTCCAGCGTACTCCCTCTTCCATGCTTTTGCTCATTCATACAGCTTGTGAAATCTCCTTTTTTGTCACCATAACTCATATTCCCACTAAATTTCATGTCATAAATTGATCAGAGGTCAATCCACAGGACCTTAAGAATGGCAAAAAGGATCTCTGGAATCTCTTTCCACTTCCACCCCCACCATCGACGTGATTTACCGGGGTCATTGTCTGAAAAGGGGAACTCCATCACAAAATAATTGAGGACCCCTTCCATCCTACATGCAACATCTTTCAGTTTCTCCTGTTGGGGAAGAGATACAAGAATGTCGGACCCAGCACCAGCAAACTGAGAAACGGAGTCTTCATTGAGGGCTCAGTAGTGGAGAGGGTCAAGATCTTCAAATTACTCTGTCAACATCTCTGAGGATCTGTCCTGGAGCCTCCACAGTGATACAAGAACAAAGAAGGCTCGCCAGTGGCTATACTTTGTGAGGTGTCTGAGGAGATTTGGTACATCTCCAAAGACTCTTGTAAACTTCTACAGGTGTACCATGGAGAGCTTTCTGGCTGGCTGAATCACTGCCTGGAGGTGCCAACTCTCAGGACAAGGATAAACTCAAGAGAACAGAGCTGTATTTATTGGGAAACCTAGAGGACATGGGCAGAACATTAACTAAATTCCAAATTAAATTTGTAGACATTGCCCTGTCAGGAGCAAAAGAAATGTACTGCGGTCACCTGG
This sequence comes from Narcine bancroftii, assembly GCF_036971445.1. NCBI lineage: Eukaryota > Metazoa > Chordata > Chondrichthyes > Torpediniformes > Narcinidae > Narcine > Narcine bancroftii. Next base: position 81,240,243 of record NC_091474.1, read on the forward strand.
AAGTCCACCATCACCCTACTCATCACTCGATGGTCCACGGAGATGCACAACTGCATGCCCATGAGAAAATAACATACAATTTAAGAAATAAATACCAACTTTTGCCAAAATATTGCAAACCTAAATTGTTTATTTTGGTGCACAGCTATAACAATAGCCCACAGTTCTTAAAAGCTAACAAAATATATAAAAACAGCAGAGAAGCAGCTCAAAGTGTGGAATTAGATTAGAATGACTGGTGATACATTGAAGTTTTCTTTTCCTTTTCTACTATCTTTTTGTCACTTTAATTGTTTCAGTTGTTTAATTTTCGGAGTTCTGGGGGAGGGAAGGAAATATGCTGACATAGTATTTGAATGTGAGAAGTGAATTATATAAAAGTGTAAATGTGTTTTTTCAGGAGATACTGTTTTTTTTGGAAAATATTGAAAAATAATTTTTTTTAAAATAATAAACTCCAGAGGGTTGTTAACTCGGCCTGCGACATCACAGGCACCAGACTTCACTCCATCGACGACACTTACATGAGACGGGATCTTAAGAAGCAGCCTCTAACCTCAAAGACCCCCACCACCCAAGCCCTGCCCTCTTCATTATGCTACCATCGTGGGGAAAGATACAGGAGCTTGAGGATGAGCACTCAGTGGCACAAGGACAGCTTCTTCCCCGCTGCTGTCAGATTCCTGAATAATCAATGAACCAAAGCCAATGCCTTACTTTTCGTGCACGTTTGTTTTTTACTTATAGTAATGTTGTAAGATGATTATAATATGAATGATTTGCTGCTGCAAAATCAGCGAATTTCATGATTTGTTCGTGACAATAAATTCTGATTCTGAGCTTCTTCCCTCAGGCAGTGAGAACGCTGAACAACCAAAGGTGCTGCTCACACTAACCAGCCGAGACTCTCATGTTCATGAAACACAACATGTATTTATTTATTTATTTGTATGGATGAATACTTGTCCTGTATATGTATTCATTGTCTCCATGTGTGTTACATCTGGTGGTGTGTCTGCGTGTTTGGCACCGAGGACTGGAGAACGCTGTTTCATCAGTTTGTACTTGTGCAATCAGATGACAATAAACTTGACTTGATACGCATGTGTTATGTTTGATACCCTCTGCCAAGTCCATGATATGGATTGTAAACAATTGGAAGCCAAACTCTAATCCCTTCAATGGAGGCTCTGACAGCTCAGTAGTTAGAGCACTGATATTGTAAACCAGGGGTCATGAGTTCATTCCTCGCTGGGGCCTCATTTCTGTGAGGGGCGCTGGACAAAGTGGCGACTCTCTGTCTTCCTTATGGTAGGCAAAGTTAAAGAATTTCATTTATGTTTCATTCTAAATGTAGTATTACGCAACCATAATGGAACCTTTACCCCACTAGGAATGGCCTGCCAAGTTGAGAAGGATATTCCTCCCTTTTCTTTTCTGGTGGCTGAGGGGGAGGGATGAATCTGTTGGAGAAATTGTAATATTGAAATCAATATGATTGAATGCTGTAAATAAAATGGTAGGAATGAAATACTTCTGTCATTACTTATGACCACAGATTAGCCTTCATGTTAGCCAGCAAAAGAAAAATAACTGCACAAATGAGCCACTAAAATTTGAACAGAAATGAAAAATCAGAATTCATTGTCACAAACACATCAAGAAACTTGTTGTTTTACGCCGCATCACAATGCAAACATTTCTAAAAACCACATTTCAAAATAAATAAAAACAGTGCAATAAAAAGTGAGGTGGTGTCTGTGGTTCATTGTTCATTCAGAAATCTGATGAAATTCATATTGAAAGTCGATTATTATACAATGAGGTCCCACTGCTGAAACAATGCACACCCTATAATGGGTTGCATCAACTTTAACGAGCGCAATGAAGCATGATGAATGCATCAAATCATGTCCAGTTATTACACATTAAAATTGGTTGATTCTTCTTTTCCTGATTTCTAAAAAGCATGCTGAAACATCAAAGTTGCAAAAACAAAAATCTACAGACATGCCTTCTGGCATGCTATCAACGCTGGAGCCTTGGCAAATGCAGGATAATCAATTCAAACTGAAGGGGCAGTAAATGTGGAGTGAATACACTTTGTCACCTGTGAGGCAGAAGCTGACACTTCATCACTGAGTCGAGGGCAGTGCAAAATTAGCCGCTCTATTCAGCCGTTACCCGAGATGAATGAATTATTGATTGGCTGGGTTCAAACTGCACAGCTGCAGCAAGAAGCAATTTGCTGGAGAGAGTCAGCAGGCCAAGTAGGAAGAGTGAAAGGAAAGAGTCGCCGTTTCGGGACGGATTCCATTGAAGGGCTCCATCCCAAAATGTTCTCTCACTGATGTTGCTTGACCCGCCGAGTTCCTCCATCAGATTGCTTTCTGCTGCCGATTCCAGCACCGTGCCTGCAGGCCTTCATGTAGCCAGCCAGCCAACACATAGATGTGCTTGGTGCTAAGCTGGAGGGGAACTGGGTGTCAGGAGGATAGGCCTTGAAAATTTCCCCCACAGTCCTGCTCAACAGGGGGTTGCTGCTACCTACCAGCGCAGAGGAAAATTATGCCTTAACTAGGGGACACACAATGAATACAGTAGTTCAGGGTTGGCCAAACCGCACCTTGTGAACCACATGTAGCTCCTTGACAGATAATGCGTGGCTGGCAGAAAAAAATAGTTGGTTGTGAGCTGGTGCTCTCAGTGGCAGATTTAGTGGGTTTGACTAGTGATTGTTGCACCTCTCAAACATCTAAAGTCTATCGTATATGCCTCTTATGTTAAGCAAGTTTGGCCACCCCTGCACTAGTATCATAAACACAGTACAAATGATTTTTGAATCACCAACTCATTTACAGAGTGATTGTGGTGTGAAACACAAAATTCTGCAAGTTCTGTAAATGTGGTGAAAACACAGGAACTCAGCAGATCTCGCAGCGTGGTAAAGATATATAACTGACGTTTTGGCCCTGAGTCCTTCTTCAAGGTGTGCCTCCTATGGATGCTGTTAGACCTGCTGAGTTCCTCCAGTATTTCTAAAAAAAAATTTAAACTCCAGATTGTTCATGTCTTGCTTATTTTAATTTTTCATTTCCATGAAGCAATTAAATTGTAATAAAAAATATGGTAACAATGAGAGGGTCAACAATAAGATTACAGCAGCTCAAAATTAGGCTGTGAAAGATTTAGGATGCAAATACTTAAGAAATTAAGAGGAAGTTCCTTTACTATCATTTTAACACAAATGTAATTTCTTACAAACATTTTCGTTAGAGTGTTTCATTGCCAGAGAAATAGTGGGCAGCTGGAAGGAAGTGTATAACGAATATATTTTTGTTGAACAGTTCTGAAATCACCAAATCTAATCAATGTAACACCTGGATGGTTTTTAAATTTAAATTTACACATACAACACAGTAACAGTCTCCGTAAACGCCACTCAATTACATCCAATTGACCTACAACCCCCATACGTGTTGAAGGGTGGGAGGAACTGGAGTATCCAGAAGAAACCCAGGCAGACATGGGGAGAAAGCTCCTTACAGACAGAGCCGGATTCGAACCACGGTTGCTGGTATCACACTAACTACTGACGCTAAATGTGCCCTGATGCACATATCCAAGTGTTTTTTTGAAAGATGTTGAAGATTTCTGCCGTTGTAGCATCTTTGTGCAATGAATTCCAGACCCCAATCATTCTCTGGTACTGCACATCTCTCTGACCCTTTCCCTTTAAACCTTTGCCTCAGGAATATAACAATGGCTTAGTCAGGGGTATAGGAAGATCCTGTTTCTCTCAGCACTGAGAAGTCAATAACAAGAAGGCATATTTTGCCTGGTAATGGTCCTCAAATCCGATTTGCTTTTTCCACTGACGTTACGAGAGAATAAAAGCTAGATAACACGAGTTAAGGGCGACAGGGGAAAAGTTTAAAGGGAACATCAGGGGGAAACCTCTTCTCACAGAGAGCAGTGGGAGTGTGGAATGAGCTGAGAGCTGAATTGTCAAAATGCAGGTGCACTTTTGACATTAAAGAAAAATTTGGACAGGGGCATGGATGGGAGGGATATGGTCTGGATGCAGATCAGTGGGATGAGGCAAAAAGAAAGTTCAGCACAGACTAGAAGAGCCGAAGATCGGGTTTCTGTGCTGTAATGTTCTATGGAAAATTAAAATACTACATTTCATTTGAGCAATACGGAGCAAACAATTAAGGATATAATGAGTATTGGATAAGGAATACAATCACTCCATTTATTAGAGCCATTGTTGCGTTAATAAAGAAGTGCTGATGAACATAAACATCTGTAGGAGAATTCTAGTGTGGACCATGGCAAAGTTTCTTAAATTTTCAAGAGAACCCTCCTCCATCAAACTAAATCACGACAGTCAATCAAGGGGTTAAACACAGAAATCTGCAGACGCCGTGGTTGAAGTAAAAACACAACGCTGGAGAAACTCAGCAGGTCAAACAGTGTCCTTTATATTGTAAAGATAAAGATCCATAAGCAACGCTTCAGGCTCGAGCCCTTCATCAAGGTATGAGCAAAACGTAGGCATGCATCCCAAAAAAATGGTAGGGGAGGAGCACATGCCCACAGGCAGGGGGTCATTTGTGGCTGAGGGAGGGAGGGCACGTCAGCAAACAAGAGGGGGGATGGCTCTGTGAATGGAGAAGGGGTATAGCTCTGTGAATGGAGAAGGGGTGGAGAGATGGAGGAAAGACCACAAAGGGAAAGGGAAGGGAAGGAGAACGGGGAGTAGGCTAGCAGAAACCAGTTGGAGAGTGTCCAGAAGGAAAACCAAGTGTTGTTCCTCCAATTTACATGTGATCTTGGTGGAACAGTGCATGAAGTCATGGACATGTAGGGTGCAGAATTGAAGTGGTTGGCCACTGAGATATCCCTGTCACTGATGCAGACAGAGAGAAGGTGGTCAGCAAAGCAATTTCCCAGTCTGCATCCAGTCACTTTGCACAGACTCTTGTTCAATATATTATCAATCTGATCTCCAGATCCAAACCAACACAATCAGAAAGCCTTCGGCACCCGAGCCCCTTCGGGAGCTCTTCTTGACCTAAGCACCCTCTCGAATCTTGGTTCCAACACCAGGTTCCCGTGAGCCAGTCTCCAGCAGTCCGCAGTCTGGTATGAGTCCTTTGACTGCAAGTACCCAGCAACCTGCAGCCTATGCGGGTCCTTTAACTGCAAGTGGCCACCAGCCTTTGTGGATCCTTCAGCAGCTGAGCCCCTCACTGGTCTGCTGCCTTGGTGACTTCCATGTTGAGGCTCCTTGGCTTCTTCTTTTCATCTGGGGGGGGGGGGTGTTCTCTGGTTTCTGGTGCTCCCTTGGAGTCTGCAACCCCTTGTGGCCATCTTGGGCAGAGACCTCCATAGGACTAACTATTATTTTAAATTCTGTGTTGCAATTGCTTTTTCGATTGAAATATGTCAGATTGAAAGGACAAATACAGAATTGTAATCACCCTGAAGATTGAAAGCAGGCGTCAAATTCTGCAGCAACAGGAAATTAATGGTGTTGCCAAAGCACCTGCCCTTTGCCATTTGAAAGAGAACTGCATGTCATTTTTGACATTTATTTAAAATATTTCAGCAAATAAGACAAAAACACTTTTGAATTGTTGGAATGCAGGTAAACAACAACCATTTCACAAAAAATGAAATCTAGAGTTAGAAATCAAAGAGGATGATGATCATGAGGAGGATGATGATAATAATCATGATCATGATGTAATGATGATTATAGTGATGGTAATGATCTTAATGTGATGATAATCATGATCACGATCCTGATTTTGGGATGATGATAATGCTGATCATCATGATTACGATGATGATCATCATGATTACGATGATCGTCATGATTACGATGATCGTCATGATTACGATGATCATCATGATTACAATTATCATCATGATTACGATGATCGTCATGATTACGATGATCATCATGATTACAATTATCATCATGATTACGATGATCGTCATGATTACGATGATCATCATGATTACAATTATCATCATGATTACGATGATCGTCATGATTACGATGATCATCATGATTACAATTATCATCATGATTACGATGATCGTCATGATTACGATGATCATCATGATTACAATTATCATCATGATTACGATGATCGTCATGATTACGATGATCATCATGATTACAATTATCATCATGATTACGATGATCGTCATGATTACGATGATCATCATGATTACAATTATCATCATGATTACGATGATCGTCATGATTACGATGATCATCATGATTACAATTATCATCATGATTACGATGATCGTCATGATTACGATGATCATCATGATTACAATTATCATCATGATTACGATGATCGTCATGATTACGATGATCATCATGATTACAATTATCATCATGATTACGATGATCGTCATGATTACGATGATCATCATGATTACAATTATCATCATGATTACGATGATCGTCATGATTACGATGATCATCATGATTACAATTATCATCATGATTACGATGATCGTCATGATTACGATGATCATCATGATTACAATTATCATCATGATTACGATGATCGTCATGATTACGATGATCATCATGATTACAATTATCATCATGATTACGATGATCGTCATGATTACGATGATCATCATGATTACAATTATCATCATGATTACGATGATCGTCATGATTACGATGATCATCATGATTACAATTATCATCATGATTACGATGATCGTCATGATTACGATGATCATCATGATTACAATTATCATCATGATTACGATGATCGTCATGATTACGATGATCATCATGATTACAATTATCATCATGATTACGATGATCGTCATGATTACGATGATCATCATGATTACAATTATCATCATGATTACGATGATCGTCATGATTACGATGATCATCATGATTACAATTATCATCATGATTACGATGATCGTCATGATTACGATGATCATCATGATTACAATTATCATCTTGATTACGATGATCATCATGATTACAATGATCATCATGATTACAATGATGATCATCATGATTACGATGATCATCATGATTACGATCATCATCATGATTACGATGATCATCATGATTACGATGATCATCATGATTACAATGATGATCATCATGATTACAATTATCATCATGATTACGATGATCATCATGATTACAATTATCATCATGATTACGATGATCATCATGATTACGATGATGATCATCATGATTACAATGATCATTATGATTACAATGATGATCATCATGATTACAATTATCATCATGATTACAATGATCATCATCATGATTACAATGATCATCATGATTACGATGATCATCATGATTACAATTATCATCATGATTACGATGATCATCATGATTACAATTATCATCTAGATTACAATGATCATCATGATTACAATGATCATCATGATTACAAGTATCATCATGATTACGATGATCATCATGATTACGATGATCATCATGATTACGATGATCATCATGATTATAATGATCATCATCATGATTACAATGATCATCATGATTACGATGATCATCATGATTACAATTATCATCATGATTACGATGATGATCATCATGATTACGATGATCATTATGATTACAATGATCATCATCATGATTACAATTATCATCATGATTACGATGATCATCATGATTACGATGATCATCATGATTACAATGATGATCATCATGATTACAATTATCATCATGATTACGATGATCATCATGATTACGATGATCATCATGATTACAATGATCATCATGATTACAATGATGATCATCATGATGATGGTGATGAGCTTGTACACATTGAACAATATGTGCTGAAATTCTTACTTGCTTGCAGCCAAACAGGGTATTCGTAAAGAAAAACTATAATAGCAAACTACTTGAATTAAATTAGTAGCAAAAATCAATACATACCTGATCTTGGTATTGTTGGGTATAAATGATGCCAGAAGATCCTTAGTATTCTGCAAATTGTACTGTAAGGATGGTTTATTATCTCAGGTGAAACATTGCACGTCATTTGCTGAACCCGAATGACGGGGTCACTTCCCTATATTAGAGCCTTAATTCCCAATATTGGCAGCCTTCCTGAATCAGGGACAAATTATCATCTGAAGACACACAAATCTATAAGAAAATCCAAGCTACTTAGAAAAAATGGATCAAAGGCACATAATTCAAATTAAATACTCAGTAAAAGAAAAATGGAGTACCGTCCCACTAATTCCTTCTTAAGTATATTTGTTTCTCCAACTTATTTATGTATCTACTCTCTTCCTTAGCTTACAACATCAGAAAGAGAATACTGTGACATTTGAGACTTAGAGCTTGATTTACTGCTCGAATGTTATAAAAATGTCATGCAATCATCCTACCATTAAATGCTTGTCACTGTGACAGATGCTTTAATACCCAACTTAACCTCGCCAGCCTTCGCTCATTTATTATTCAGCTTTTCAATATTTAAGCTGTGTCAGCTGTCACAAATACAAAACTGAACAATGTAACACACAAGCTGGTTTCCAAGCCATCGATTAAACTCATAAAACCCAAGTGTGTTTCTATTCCCAATAACCTCTTGCGGTCTTCAGCATTTCAAGCCCTTTGCTCTCTTCCTCAGATTCTCTAACGTCCGAATCGAAACAATATACCTGCCAGTCCATCAGTTCTTTGACCAGAAATGCCAAGATAATACCCATGGGCCATTTCGATCTCCTCAGCCTTAGCAACCTGGCTTATGATTTCCAGGAAGCCCCTGAGCATTACTTACCTTCCGAATTCTTCCTGCATGAAGCTTGTGAAAGTTCAGAAAGTGCTTTTCTTAATGTCGTTCTCTCTGATTCTTACACAAAAGTTGGTAACTTCAACATCTTTAGTGTCAATTATCAAAGATTACATGCTGGCTAATTTAATTTCAATTTCAATAATTTAAGCGTAATACAGCACTTTAACAGGCCCTTCCAGCCCACAACCCCAATTACAAACTCCTTAGAGACAGCGCCAGGTTCAAACCCCAATCACTGGCACTGTAATAGTGTTGAACTAACCGCTATGCAAACTCTGCTGCCTCCTTGATAGAAAGGAATTAATTATAAAATTATAGACTGCAATTCCCAGGTGCATTAAATGGGCAGCTATAGTTAACATTTTTGCATGCTATTCTTGATTTTCATTTCCATTTATATTAACAGCTAGGGAAATAGAATGGACCAGTGGTTTTCAAATTCTTTCTTTCCATTCAAAAGCCACCTTAAGTAATCCTGAGTTCTATCTTCCTCTTGGCATTGCTGTTCTAAATTCCTTGCATCATGGAAGTATTCTGTTCTGTGCATCAATGTATGTCAATATTGTACAATTTTGACAAAGGAAATGTTAATGTTGTTTCAGAAAAGAACTCTCCATCCCAATTTAATAATCTAGAACAATGGTTTTCAACCTTTGTCTTTCCACTCACATATCACTTTAAGTTATCCCTATGCCATAGGTGCTCTTAAGTAAGGGGTTACTTAAGGCGGTGTGTGAGTGGAAAGACAAAGGTTGAAAACCACTGTTTTAATCGAACCTCATTGACTCGCTATGTGCACAGTTTCATAACTCCAAAGGAAATGGGCCAATGGCAATTTTTCTCAAGCAAAATATTTTAGTAACAATTGGGTCTAGAGCAATGGTTCTCAACCTTTTTTTTTCTTCCAAGCATTCTGGTTTGCTCTCAGATCCAAAAGACATTCAAATTGGTAGATTAATGAGCCACTAGACATTCTTTTTTAGATATTTACAAGAAAAGCATTTTGTTCAGTCTTAGCTGATTTTCCTCAAATTTCAGAAAAAAATTCTTATTTACTTTTTGATTTGCAGGTCTCCCAGCATGGATTAATATCAATTATTTGTTAGGTGTAAGAACAACCACAAATACTGGGGTTAAGAATAATTGGGAACACAATTTAAATGTGTCATTTTCAGATCAAGACTGGATTTTCACTCTTAACTTGATTAATGACTCCTCATTTTTGTGCACGACATTGTTTGTTACAATTTAAGGTGGTGCACAGGATACACGTCTAAAGTTAAATTATCTCATTTTTATATGGATTTCAATCCACTATGTGATGTATAAAATCCTTGAAGATTCATTGATTCTTGTGTTCTGGGAGTACCCTAATTTAAAAAAATTTGGGAAAGATATTTTTCAAACTTTATCAATGATTTTAAAGATCAAATCATTGCTTTGTATGGGTTTTCTCAAAAAGAGGGTATACTCTTGACTTCAACCCAGGAGAGAATTTTAGCTTTTACCTCATTGATAGTTAGATGAGCAATTTTAATGAAATGGAAAGATAACTCTCCTCCCACTCATACTCAGTGGTTACTTGATGTTATCTCCTGTTTAAGCTTGGAGAAAAATCAGATACAACATTAAAGTCTCAATTTGACAAGATGTGGGGCACATTCATAGATGACTATCATAATTGGAAGTCTGGATGCTGCAGATGCACCAGACTCTCTGTCTGTTGTATGAAGGTCGCCATTCAATCCATATCCTTACAACCCTAGAAGTTAACCTTGGTTTGAGGGAGGGGTTAGATTAGCCCAGTGGTTCTCAACCTTTTTCTTTCCATTCACATACCACTAAGTATTGCTCATGCTATAGGTGCTCTGTGATTAGTAAGGGATGGCTTAAGGTGGGATGTGGGTTGAAAGAAAAAGGTTGAAAACCACTCTTTTAATCGTATCTAAATGGGCTAATGACAATTTTTCTCAACCAAAATACTTCAATCACAATTGGGTCTAGAGCAATGATTCTCAACCTTCCCTTCCCCCTCACATCCCACCTTAAGCCATCCCTTACTAATCACAGAGCACCGATGGCCTAGAAATCACTTGAAGTGATATGCGCGTGAAAAGGAAAAGGTTGAGAACCACTGGATTAGACGGGATTTTTGTTTTCTTTTCTTTTTTTAAGATTAGTTAAATATGGGTTTAAATATGGTTTTTCATGGATCATATCATAGTATTTGCCCTTTGTTTATAAAACGGGATTGTTTAATTTTGTCTTGCATATTTTCTAACCAGAACTATACTGGGATACATTATGAGAAAGGGATAAACTGTTAAATACCATATCTATAGAATATGATGTCTAAAAGAAGCAAGTCAAATAAACAATTATGGATAGGTTTTTGATTGGCATGTTTAGTATGTGACATGGCCTGTTGTTTGTTATTATTAGGTGACTTTGTATGTAGGAATTATATATTAAACAATAAAAGTATTTTTAAATGTTAATGAGTCACTGCCAATTGTCCCTAGAGTGTGTGTGAACAAGTGATAGAATACAGTGGAGAGGAATACGAGAAGAGCAGACTGGATTTATGGAAGATTAATGTTTACAGGTGGTTGGTGCATATTCAGCGGCTGAAAGGAGAGACCTATTTTTTGTGCAGTAGGTCTATATTTTCAAACGATCTACTTGCTGTTCCAATTTTCTGCAGTCCTGGCATTTGGACAGTTAAAAGAACAAATAAATCAATCATAGGAACATATCCCCGTGTTTCCTCATGAGGTTTGAATTCCTGTTTGGGTAAATTTACTGCTTCTCTGTTTTCTCAGCCTGATCTTCAATTTCTATCTGGAAGACATCCACATTCGGACTTCAGGTCTCAGTTTACAAGGATATTTTCATTGTGCTATCATCACCTTCACTTCCCTTTTCTTCCACCTAAGCCCAATTTATTTTATCTCTTGGAGTGAAACACGAAAGTCAGCAGACACAGCGATTAAGGAAAAAACACAAATGCTGGAGGAACTCAGTCAGTCTCGCAGCACCCATGGGAGGTAAAGATACACAGTGCAACCTCGTTAGAACGCGATTCGTTAATCCGCAAAATCGCTTATAGCGCGGATGTCTGTGAACCCCAAACATTGATTTTTGGATGCCAGGCTAACAGCCACAAACTCAAAAATGGGCTTATGACTCATTTACAAGATGTGTTTGTTAATATGTGGAGTTTAAAGGTCTTAAAGGTCTTATTGTAGGGTTTGAGTCACAGTATTCTGTTTTCCTGCTTCCTGAATCATGACCTATATGCATCTGTTCCACAACTCGGCTGTAACACGGTATGAAATCTTGGACCCCAACTACCACATTCTAACGAGGTTTTACTGTGTAACCGATGTTACAGGCCAAAACGTTGGTGATATATCTTTACCTCCTATGGATATTGTGAGACTTGTTGAGTTCCTCCAACACATTATTTTCTAATGAAAGGACCCAAAACCAGACCAGTTTTATCTGTCCACAGATGCTGCCTGATCTGCTGAATCTGCCAAGCTGCTTCTGTTTTTATTTCAAAGGCCTCTCAAAAGATTTGTCGAAGATGACTCCCATTTCAAAAATCCATGTTGATTCTGCCCATTCCTTAAACACTGCATGACTGAGTTTCTCCAGCACTTTTGTGCACTGCCTATAACTTTCCAACTGCAATATTATTTACAACAGATGCCAGAATATTGATGTCAGAAGCTCTTAAATCAACAGGATTGTCATGGAGTAAAACGCAAAAGTCTGCAGACACTGTGACTCAAAGTAAAAACAAGCTGCTGGAGAAACTCAGCAAGTCAAACAGTGTACTTTATATAGCAACGATAAAGATCCACAACCAACATTTTGGGCTTGAGTTCTTCATCAAGGTATCATTGATGAAGGGCTAAAGCGCGAAATGTTGGTTATGTATCTTGATCTTTGATCTGTAAAGTACACTGTTTGACCTGCTGAGTTTCTCCAGCAGTGTGTTTTTAGGATTGTCATGGATCTACAATATGTTTAGTTCTCTCGATATCTGTCAGTTACACACTGGAGTCTAAGAGAGATCTCAGGTGAATTTAAATTGACATAGATGGAAAAAGTCAACCTTCAGTGGAAATTTAATAGTTCATCCAAGAAAGTCTACACAGTACAATTGATAAACAGCCTGGTCCAGCAACCAGCGCACAAAGGAAATTAATGTGTGCACAAAAGATTAGTTGCCTAAAATGTAGTTATTACTAATTATACTTATTGAAAATAATGACTAAGCCAACTGTTTTTGTTAAGTAGTTAGTTGGTTCAACAAACAGTTAATCATATTAAAACATGCCAATACAGTGTTATCAGCCATGAGAGACAGGCTTTGCAAAATGATCTTGAAACTATTTCAAGTTTACATTTGCACAAGCATTCAGTGTGCACATACTTTTGTCACATGAGAAAAATTTGCACAACATAAGATTTTTGCTCACCTTGACTACTAAACGTTAGAGGGAACATTGGTGATGGCTTCCACATATAGAAGGGAAATGGTCTTTTTCACTCGGTTCTACATAATTTAACAAGCTCATAGTCTAATGAGGAATGCAGTTCTACAAGTGAGCTATCGGCAAGTTCTTTACCATGGTGATTCCAGCATTACATCATATTGTAAAGTGCAGCTTCATGACTGGTTATAAAATCTAGAATAGTGGAGGTCCATCAATTAGCACCTTAGAATGGTTAACAGCAATCAATCTTTGGAAGCATCTACTTCTGTCGCTCTGCTAACCTTAAAAAATCTTAAATTATACTGGAGAATCAGACATTTAAAGCATCTCATGTATTTTCAATGTATCCTATAGTTAATGTGAAATACATGAATTAAATTCCAAAAAAGGTGAAGCTTTTAATGTTCTCTTTTGGGAGCTGTCTAGGAGAATCAAGAGCACCCTCCACATCCAATATTATATCCTCCTCCCCCAATTTACTACGTGATCCCATCAACAGACACACATTCCACTCTCCTCCCCTCTCTGGCTACTGCAGGGACCACTCCCTCATCCACTCCTTCCTCCCCACCAATCTCTCCCTTGGTACCTGTGACCACAAGAGAAGGTCCACTACTCCCACGCCACTCTTCGGGATCTCAAACCGTCCTTTCAAGTGAAGCAATGATTCCCTTGCAGGAGAACTACTGCATCTGGTTCTCCTGTTAAGCTCTCCTCTACCTCAGGGCGAAGACTGGGACAGCGCCTCATTGAGCACCGCCATAGCGTGAATCTCCCAGTGACCACCCATTTCAATTCCCTGTCCCATTCCTCTGCTGACATTTCTGTCCATGGTCTCATGCACTGCCTGACTGAGACCACCCTTAGGTTCCACTGAATGACTGAGAATGCAGACAGAATTTAAACCAAATGGGGATAAATGAACAGAGTTACATTTCCAAGTCTAAGATGTGTGACTTGTAGATCAGAGCCAATTTTAGTTGTACATTGTGGAAGAAGTACAAGCAATGATGGCTGATCTGGAAGATAGTGGAGCATGGCAACTCCTGACTTGAGTGAAGGCAAGCAGCATTCTATATCAGGAGAATGGGTGGCTGGGGATTGAGATACAGTTGTTATTCTGGGTTAATGACATTTAATTAGAGGCAGACTGGCAGCCAATGTATGAAGCTACAGGGAGAGATGATAAGTCAGGTAGTTAGAGTTGAAACAAAGATGCTGGCCAGAATACAAGAAGAATTCCCAGCTCTCTGAATGGTAATTTATCATCCTTTGAAAGCAGACCCAGAATGAAAAATTAAAACCTGAAGGTCAGCCATTCAAAGCACTGTTCCCCACCAATTTTACAGAATTGTTGGCAGTTTCATAAATTTCAATGGCTCTTCAGGGTTGTGGCTCTCATAGTCATCAAAATATAAAGAACAGAACTTGATATACTGTCAACTAAAAAGAGCAAACAATGCAGAAACTGCACAAATGTGTCCCTGAGCATCAAACGGGAAATATGGGTCATGCTTTCAGTAGAGTTGGATTCAAGGAAATGCAACTGCTTCCCGATTCAGGATGTGAAAGTAACTCAGAATCAGAATCTATTGTCATGAACAAGTCACGAAATTGTGTTTTGTGGCAGCATCGTAGGATGAACCATCTTACAACGCTAATATATTTTAAAAATTTAAATAGTAGTGCCCGAAAAATAAGGCAGTGCCTTTGGTTCATTGATTATTCATGAATCTGATGGCAGCGGGGAAGAAGCTGTCCTTATGCCACTGAGTGCTCGACTTCAGGCTCCTGTACCTTTTTCCCCCGATGGTAGTAGAGTGAAGAGGGCATGGCCTGGGTGGTGGGGGTCTTTGAGGATAGAGGCTGCTTTTTTAAGACACCGTTTCACGTAGTGTGGTTAATGGAGTAAAGTCTGGTCCTGACAGTGATGCAACCAGCCAGAATGCTTTCCACAGGACACCTGTAGAAGTTTGAGAGTTTTCAAGAACTTCAAGAGATGCAATTTCAATCCTACTGCAGAGGCTTTAGAATTTGAATAGAGTCAATTTATTAAATCCTGTTTTTTTTTAAATCATCTTTTAAAAACTGATCTTGGAAATCTGCAATAAAAACAGAAAATGCTGGAAAGAGGGGTAAAACACAAAAGTCTACAAGCACCATGATTTAAGTGCAAATCCAATCCTGGAGAAACTCAGCAGCGCACATCATGTAGCAAAGAAAGATACATAACCAACCGGAGGAGTCCTCAATGATTTTGCGTGCCCTCTTCAGACAAAGATGCCGAGGGGGGAGGGAAGGGAACCCCAGTCACGGCCCTGTGTATTGACCTCTGATCCAATTCTCTCCAGCAAATGTGATGCAGCCGGAAAGGGCGCCCTCAATGGAGGCCCTGTAGAAAGTTGGAATGATGGTAGCCGGTAGCCTTCCTCGCCTTCGTAATTGCAGTTGCAGTGGAAGGTACAGAAGTCCAGCACCTCTAGATTCAAGAACAGATTTTTTTCGAACAGCTTTTAAACCTCCCCTTCTTACCCTTTTCATAATCTACACTGCACCACAGAAAAGACCACCACTACTTTCTTTCTTGCATTTCTCCAGTTATAAATATTTATTTTCAATTTTATATTTATTGTCTGCTTTTGTAAGATAATTTAATGTATAACTTGAGTGTTATTTTATAAAGTACCTGTTTGGCTGCAGCAAGTAATAATTTTTGTGCATATGTTTACTGCATTGTTTGTATTCAAAACACAGAAATGCTGGAGGAACTCAGCCGGTCTTGCAGCGTCCCTAAGAGGTAAAGATATATTACCCATGTTTTGCGCCTGAGCCCTTTCTCAAGGTGTGAATGAAAATAGTCAAAACCTCCTCTCATCTCCTTTATATCCAATTAATACCTTTTGTCTGTTGGTCTATACTCTCCCCCTTCCCTTTCCTTATCCAGCCTTTAACTCAGGGTTTGACTATTTTCACTCACACCTTCAAGAAGAAGGGCTCAGGACCAAAATATCAAAAATATACCTTTACCTCCTATGTGTAACAGGACTGATTGGACTCAGAGACAAGTGAGGAGTGCAAACAGGCTTTTAATAGCTTACAATCAATGGCCAGTAGGCACAAGAGTCCTCAGGTGAATCTGAGGTAAGGTGGTGGGTTTATATTGGAGTAGGTGAGGGTGGAGCCAGCCATCTGAATAATAGTGAATTCCACTTCGCTGCACTATGGACATTGCAAGACCGGCAGAGTTCCTCCAGCATTTCTGTGTTTTGAGGACCATCACAGCGCCTGCAGATTTTCATGTTTCACTCCACACTTGTTTGTGTGACAATAGACTTATACTTTTGGAAAAGGCAAAGAGGTGCTGAGCGATGTCTGCAAATTTAAGCAGAAAAAAAAACACTGCAAAGGTGCAGTGAACTGGGATTCATTGCTGGCCCTGTCTCCCAGCTCCACCCCCTTCTGCCCACATACAACCCTGGTTTCCCGCCTAAACCCAGAACCCTTCTGAAGGGTACTGTGAACCCTATCCTAAGTTATAAGCTAATAAAAGCATTTGTTGTCCCTCCAGTCAAAAGAGCTTTTATTCACGCTACACAAGGAAAGAGGAAATTATCTGGATAGTTATTTTTCAGATTCACATCTCACACCATTTGGAATACTGCAGAAAATGTTTGAATATGGTTCAAATGAATTAAGATATGCATTCTAGCACAGTACATCAAGATCCAAATTCACTTTATCCTGAAGAATCAAAGAAAACATCTCATAATTACTAGGGTTATGCTCCTGTTATCAATTATCACTCCTGAACTAACATTTCCCATCCTGATCACACACTGTATCAATCTTTTTTGGCCTTTTGTGTCAATAGCTCTCAATTTCAAAGAGCAGAGATGAATATCAGTTTTATCTCTGAAAGGACACATTTCATGGGCTCAGTCCACCACAATAGCCACCATTTCAATTCCCCACCCCATTCCCTTGCTTACATGTCTGTTCGTGGTCTCATGCACGGCCAGAGTGAGACCACCCACAACATCTTCCATCTGGGCACCTTCCAACCAGATGGGAATAGGTCGACTTCTCCAGTTTCCATTAAACCCCCCCCCCCATTTTCGTTCATTTCCTCCACTTGTCTTGCTCTCTCTCTTCACTTTTCCCTCTGTCTCCTTTCACAGAGCCAAAATCAATTGTCACCTTTCCTCTTATATCAAATTAACACCTTTTGTCTGTTGGTCTAGACTACTCCCCCTCTCATTCTTCCATCTTTCTCTCCCAGTCTTTATTGAGACACCTGCCTGATTTTGCTTCTACCATGAAGAAGGTCTCAGGCTCAAAATGTCAGTAATAGATCTTTACCTCCTATGGAGGCTGCAAGACCGGCTGAGTTCCTCCAGCATTTCTGTGTGCTTTTACAACAATCACAGCGTCTGCAAACTTACGTGTTTCACCCCACATTTCATGGGCAAACAATGACAACTGGGCTCTTTGCATGTTCAAAGAAGTTGAGGAAAACCCATGGTTTTTGTACATCATTGCTCACTGAATCACAGATTGCCTCATGGATTTCCTCTAATAAGTACTTGGTCTAGAAGAGATGCCCAGAAGCTTACTAAAAGCAGTGTGCCTCTCAAAATCTCAGAGGAAGGTGATGGATTATATTCAGGAGGAACCTTAGACAAGTCAAATTTATTGACATCTGATTGCACAAGAACAACCCGACAAAACAGCACTCTCCAGTCTTACGTGCAAAACACGCAGACGCACAAACGCAGGACAAGTTCTGTGTTCAGATATACAAAAAAAATTGTTTCGTAAAAATGAATGCCTCGGATGGTTCATGAGAGCAGTTCCTTTGGTCGTTCAGCATTCTCGCTGCCCCTGGGAAGAAACTGCTCCTCAGCCTGGCCCTAATGCTCCTGTATCTCTTGCCTCCATCTTTAATTGGAGCAGTTGGGAATACATCTCGAAATAGAAATGTAAGAAGACAGAGAAAGTGTAAATGGAATCATAACTTAGATACAAGAGCATATAAATTATAATATTTCCATAATAATCCATGGAAGCTAGACCATCTGAAAGGTTCAGGGACCTCACAAGTATGCATGTAGCAGAAAAATGTCCAGGAATTTAAAGCAAGGCACAGATAAAGCTGAAATAAGAACAGAAAATACTCAGTATCAGAAGTACTGTATACAGACAGAAATGTGATTGACCGAAAACATTCCTTCTCGGTTTTTTTCCTCCTCTGATGCAGAATGCCCCAAAAAATTGCTTTTGCTTTTTGGGTTTTTTTTAAAACTTTCAGATTTTCAGCATCTGCAATGTTTTATTTCTCACAGAAGTAAGTGAACCAGGGCATCACTTACTGAGCACACAGGACGAGAATATTTTCCCAGCCAAAGTGGAAATAATTGGCTAATTTCCCTTGTCAATCATGGCTGGGAGACTCACAGTGTGACTGGAGTTGATTTTGTGCAGAAGATCAGAATGTGACCATTTATTTTGTCCTTGCTATTTACTAGCAAAGTGTCTGTTGTCATAAGTTAGAGTAAAACACCAAAGTCTTGCAGACACCAAAAGCACAATGCTGGAGAAACATGGACCTCTCTGGTTTCTGCAAGCTCACTTCCCTTTCTACCTCTCTTCCCCATCCCTCTCCTTTCCTCCAGCTCTCCACCCTTTCCCCCTCCATTCACAGACCCATCCCCCTTCCCATTTGCTGGTGTGCCCTCCCTCCCTTATCCTCCTAGGATCTCCTGCATTTTGGAATGTGCTCCTCATTTTATTCAGGCATCTGCCCACATTTTGTTCTCGTCTTGATGAAGGGCTCAAGCCCGAATCATTGGTTTTGCATCTTCATATAACCCTATAACCATTTACGGAGCGGAAACAGGCCATGTCGGCCTTTCGAGTCCACACCGGTTCACTAGAACAACTCCACTAGCTCAAAACTCCCGCTCACCGCCAATAACCCTCCAACCCCCTCACCTCCATGTACACATCCAACCTTCTCTTAAATGACAGAAGGGACCCTGATTTGCTCGATACATGTTAGAATTCATTTTGCCATGACCATCAGCAGTTACATCATCTTTGCAGAGTTTTTTCAGCATTGCATTTTTATTTTTTATTCCAAGTAGGTTGCCTTGCAATGGACCATTTGCCCAAAGCCCTAACCATCTCCAACTGATCAGCTGACTGTGTTTTACACATCCTTCTAATTTGAGGAAGATAGAGTGACAAAAAATATTTCATGCTTCCATACAACAGTGATACCACACAATTCCTTAAAAGAGTAGAAGCAAAGCATCTTTGGCAAAAAATGGAAAAGCAAAACTAAATCCAAATAAAAGTAAATTCTTTGAATTAAAGTTTTATACTATCAACTGCTTGAAACTGATCACCCTTCCTATATCAACAGGTCACTACTAATTGTACAGGGATATGGGTACCAAGTGACCTTAAATCCTGCTGTGACAAATTATCCTTCATTGTTGTCAATTTAATGCATTTTCAATCAAAAGGTACTCAAAATACAACATTAAATGCAGCTTACATAGAAACACTTCACATAACCCCACAGTGCATTCTAACTACTTAATGTTAACTAGTTTAATTGTTCATTCCATTAGAGACAGAATTCAAAGGATCTGAACTGTAAAAATACAAAAAGGCAAAAGCAATAAGAAATATGAGTTCCGAATGCCTAATTCAGCATTTTTACATATGAAACAAATGTGAAGTTCACCAGGGTCATATTGTGCATGAAATTAACACATTAATCAACATGATTTTTGGAAAATTAAAGAGAATGATGCCCAGTGATTGGTTAGCAAGAGTCGAGAGGGTGAAGAGGAAGAGAGACTCTGTGAATTTTGCAAAAGCCTAATGAACAGATTTATAAATCTCATCAATGTAGGGGGCATCATTATGGCAGCTTTCAATTTGGATAAAAATATGGAGACATGGTTAAATGATGCGGATGGAAGATTTGAGAGTTATAAATTGAGATCAAACTGCTCTCAAACAGTTCACAACATGGGGCACATGATGGCATAAGTAAGGAAAGTTACATCCACTCCACAAAGCAGGAGCATAGTTCATTAAAGCAGGAATAGCGAATATTCTCAAGCTTATAGGCAACTCCATGAAAAAGTCAATCCCCCCTTTCTTGGCCCCCATAAAATTGCATATTTTCTGTATATCACATGTAAAAGTCGACCCCCCCCACCCCAGTTTTGGCCCCGACTTCCCACCCATCCAAAGCCCCGAATGCGGACTTAAACACCCTGTGGGGGTCATCTGACCTCCGGGAACCTTGAACTATGCAAGTACTTACCGCCGTCAAAAGTAGTGTCCGTGTAGCATCAGTGAAGATTGGTAAGAACTTCTCCTCCACAGGGCTGTGTTATTAGCCCCCTGCTCAACTCACTTTACACCTATGACTGTGTAGCTCAGTATGAAAATAATCCCCATATACAAATTTGACAACAACACCATGGTAGTGGGTTGTATAAAGGATGGGGATGAGTCAGCGTACAGGAATGGAAATTGAAAACTAGGCTGAATGGTGCACCAATAACTACCCCGCACTCAATTTCACCAAAACTAAGGACTTCAGGAAAAGAAAGCCAGACGAATACAATCCAACGATCATTGGGCGAATCAGAGGTGGAGAGGGTGAGCACATTTAAGTTCTTGGGAGTCAATATCTCGGAGGATTTTTCCTGGAGCCAACATACTTATGTATCATGAAGAAAGCACGTCAGCGCCTCCACTTCCTCATGAGTTTGCGGAGGCTTGGTATGACATCAGAAACCTTGGCAAATTTTTACAGTTGTGTGGTGGAAAGTATGCTGACTGGCGGCATTATAGTCTGGTATGGGAACCAAAAGGTAGTGGACACACCCTAGAGCATTACAGGCAAAACCCTCCCCGCTACTGAGTACATCAACAGGGAACGTTGCTGTCAGACAGCAGCAGCAATCATCAAGGATCCGCACCACCCAGCACACGCTCTGTTCTCGCTGCTGCCATTAGGAAAGAGGTATAGGTACCACAAGACTCGCACCACCATGTTCTACCATCAGATTCCTCTACCACAAACTCAATCAGAGACATTTCTTTGCTCTCCTCTGAGTTGCACAGTTTGTTTACATTCGTTCTTTTGATTGTTTACATGTTCATGCTGCATGCAGTTTATTTTTTGCACTACCAATTAGTGGTAATTCTGCCACACCCACAGGAAAAAGGAATCTCAGGGTTGAATGTGATGTCATGTATGTATTCTGTCAATAAGTTTGAAATCTAAAAGACGACCCTTCAAATTTGACTGGAAAATTGGTCCAAAAAATTTGACTATTGCATGAGTATATGGAGTAATAATTCAATTCTTCATTCCTTCCAATGCTTGAATATCACATACATGTAATCCAAGCTAATTAAAATATTGGTTTCTCCAGTGTATTCTGTGTAGAATACAAGAGCAAAATTATACAGGGATCCACTGGGGTGTCAGGGTTGCAGACTACATCTGCTAAACACCATCAGAGGGGGTGACACCAAAATGACTGTCTATAAAATTTTTGTGCAGTGTTTCAGCAGAAATTTTTTTAATAAAAATATCCCTGGACTTAGTTATAACAAAAACATTTTGCGTTAACCCAAATATAACGACAAGGCTAAAAATCAATGCGCATTTACTTCTTGAACCTTCTAATGTGCTGTGGTCAGAGCTGTCATTATTATCCAATTGCAATGATGTTTTGAATCACATGGTTTCATCTGCACGCACGACAAGCACACGCTGTTAATTTTATAGTCACTGCTTTGATCAAATTTTCTTGTGTTTTAGATACAATATTGTGGTCATTAGTATTTGTGAATGTAACAATAAAGTTTAATGTTAAAATCAACATAACTTTGATATAATTCTTAAATGTTTTTATTTTGAATTCTATTTTCTTCTTACCAAATTTTCAATTTAATTACATAAAAATGCGTAAATGAAAATACATGATATTGTAATTTAAAGATGTAATTTTAATTTTGCTAAATGTTTATCTCACCACTATTGCCAGTACATTCAGTGATATAGGAATTATGATTTATAAAGAACATTAGTACAAAAAACATTACTAAGGCTTCTGTATATTTTGGTATGGGATGAGGTCCAAGGAAGTGGGAGCGAGGTGACACCATTAGTTACCACATTGGTGACTCCAATCTTAGTGACACCACTGCAGGGGTTGTAGGTTAATTGGGGTATTTGGGCAGCATGGACTTGTGGGGCAGAAGGGTCTGATACTGTGCAAGTCCTGCAAAAGAGAGTGCACACGTCCCAGGACATCACAGGCAAAACCCTCCCGACCATTGAGAACATCTACAGGGAATGCTGCCATCGGAGAGGAGCAACAATTAAGGATCCACACCACTACTACACACTCTGGTTGCCATGAGGAAAGAAATATGGATATCACAAGACTAGGACCACCAGGTTCAGGAACAGCTGCTACCCCTCCACCATCAGACTCCTCAACAGCAAACTCAATCAGATACTTGTTTAAGGACTCTTTTGCACGTTATTGATTTTGTTTCTATATTGCACAATTTTTTTTACGTCTTCGTTTGTTTACATGTGTATTTTTTTGCACTACCAATAATTCTGCCTTGCCCACAGGAAAAAAAATCTCAGGGTTGTACGGTGTCCTGTATTGAGTCTAACAATAAATCTCTAATCTGAAATCTGTATGTCAAAATTAAATGCAGTAAATCTCAGTAGTTAATCTTAAAATGAATACAATCAAATTAAATGTAAACAACATTCAAAACAGTTAAGGAGAGAGACAACAGGAAGACTGGTGGAGAACAATTGGGATGACCACTTGGTTACTTTCTCTTACATTCCTGGACAGTAAACAAGGCTTCAGTTTATGTTCTAATGTGTACTCTGCATCCTTAAAAATCCCTGGAATTTCACTATCGACAAAAGTCGAAGCCAAGCTTCCTACAAACTTATTTCCAAGGCCCCAAGAGTCGAGCAAATGAGCCCAAATGGCTGTCAGAAATTAAAATTACAGAGAGTGCCTGCCTTTTTATTGCTTATACCCATAGGAAATAAAAATATTTAAAAGCTTTTGTTGAAACAAAACATAACAAATCATCAATGAAAAAATGGGAGCTTTATTGGTACATTAGATTGATGTAGAGCAAAAGTATAACTGCAGCACCAGCAGATTGGTTTTGATGCATTCTATCTAAAGAATTGAGCACTGCAGTCCAAATATGCAAGAGCTTTTAAATTAATATAGTGCTTGGAAACTCTCCAAAAATAGTTATTGCAAAATTCTGGTGAAATTACGCTCCAGCTGTTTTGGACCACTCAGCTTCAAATTGTCATTACTTGGATGCAGCTTTAGAACAAAGAGCAGCGCAACAAGTACCTTGAAGAAGGGCTGAAGCCCAGTTATGCTTGACCAGCTGAGTTTCTGCAGCATTTTGTGTTTTTCTTTCAACCATGGTGTCAACAGATTTTTGCGATTTACTTCTAACAAGTCCCTCAGCCCACCATGATGTGTGAGCCATGCAGGCATCCCATCTACCTGCAAATAATCCAGAATGGGCGGCACGGTTAGCGTAGTAGTTAGCACAACGGCGCCAGCGATCGGGACTTGGGTTTGAATCCCACGCTGTCTGTAAGGATTTTTTATTTTCTCCCTATGTTTGCGTGGGTTTCCTCCCACCATTCAAAATGGTGGTATAGGTTAATTGGGTGGCACAGACTCGTGGACTGAAATGGCCTATTATCATGCTGTATGTCAAAATTTAAAAATTTAACCTTCTATTTCCTGTCCATCACGAGTCAATCTAAATGCATCTTCAATGATGCTATCATCTATTCTACCGTCTCCCCTAGTAGTGCATTCCAGGCACCTATCACTGTGTGAGAAAACTTGCAGAGTACATCTTGTTCCCTCTCCCCTTAAACCTATGCCCTCAAGTACTTGATATTTCCCACCTTGGACAAAGGATTCTGACCATCTACATTGTCTATATCTTATACACAAAAAGTTGTGTACAGGACATCACATATAACCCTGAGATTCTTCACCCCACCAAACCCTCCCCCCTCCCCGGCAGGCCAGGCAGAATTTCAATCAGTAGTGTAAACTACACTCAAGGAAAAGATACATACACCAAAGAGATAAAAGAAATGTAAACAAACTGACTGTGCAAAGCAGGAAAAAACATATATATTCAGTAACAAATAATGAGCAAATTAAGGGTCCTTAAATTAGTCTGTTATCAAGTTTGTTGTTTTCGGAGTCTGGTGGCTCCTGAGAATTTTACCCACCTCTCCTGAAACATTCCAATTCAGGCCACATCCTGATGAACCACTATTGTGACTTCTCCAAAACTCCTACGCTATTCCAGTAATGACGCAACTAGACCTGCAAAAAATATCCCAAATGTGGCCGAACCAAAATTCCACACAGCTCCAACACGACTTCCCAACTTTTTATACTTCTGCCTCAAGTACGTCATGTGCCTGCTGTATCACAGCCTGATATGGGGACACCAACACCCCTGAGCAGAAAGCCCTGCAAAAGGTAGTGGACATAGCCTAGGACATCACAGGCAAAACCCTCCCCACCATCGAGAACATCTACAGGGAACGCTGCCATCAGAGAGCAGCAGCAATCATCAAGGATCCACACCACCCAGCACACACTCTGTTCTCACTGTTACCATCAGGAAAGAGGTCTAGGTGCCACAAAACTCACACCACCAGGTTCAGGAACAGCTGCTACCCCTCCACCATCAGACTCCTCAACAACAAACTCAATCAGAGACTCATGAAAGTATTCTTGCTTTTGCACTCTGATACTTTCTCTCTCTGTATTGCAGTTTGCTTACATTTCTTTATTTGGCTATGTGTGTACGTATCTTCGAGTACAGTTTTCTGCACTACTAAGAAGTGGTAAATTTTGCCTCGCCCACAGGAAAAAGAATCTCAGGGTTGTATGTGATGTCATGTCAATAAATCTAAAGTTTGAACTTTCTTATTTGCTTAGGTTTCTAAACTGGGACTTGAATTGCACCCAATTTGTCGCAATAGCCAACCTGCTTATATTGCAGTGAGCTGCTTCAATTTTTTAAGACTGGTCTTCAGCACTGTGAACTAGAGTGTGGTCAATTACTGGCCCTACATATTATAGAGAAAACTTATGATTAATCATAGCCATTAATTTATATTAAAATCAATTAGCAATAAACAATCTACTTTTTTATTTAATTGAAGGGAAGTTCAGTGTTCAAGCATTGCCTGATCTGCCAGTCTCATTTTGAAAGTCAAATAATGAAATTAAGTTTTAAATAGTTTCAAGATAAATGGCCATTGAATTATAACTGTAATTTTTAAACAAGACCTTCATCTCCAGTCAACAGTTCTGCTTTGCATATTTGTCGTTTGTCACGGAACTGCAAGTGGTATGATTTCTCTTGAGTCCATGAGGGAAAAAACAGGTCCTCTGCTTTCTTTAAAACCTTAGCATATTAACAAAGGGCCACAAAACTCAGCAGTAATGTTTGAGAATTTGTACATACCACTAATGTTGGTATTTCAAACTAAAATTAAAGTTCTAATTTAAATATCACCTGCCTGACGGTCATGGATGTGGAGTAGGTTCTGTTCAGTCATCTGTGAAATTTTCTCTTCAAAGAAATTGCGATTTAAATTTGATGTTAAAATTGGTTTACTTCCAAGTGATATGTTCACTGAGAGAGTAAGGGTTTCATGTGATACAAGCATAAATTCAGTACACATTAATTACACCCAGGGAGCACTGAGCTAATATTTTGTGACATCAATCTGTGAATTAAATTCCTTTCGATGGCACCCAAACAAAATGATTAGGAGGAGGGCAGGGTGAGGAACACAGTTCTGCAGATGAGAGGTAATAGGTGGATAATGGAGGGAGGGCACAACAGCGAATAGGGGGGGTGGGTTCTGTGTTACCTCCTGCCTGTGGGACTGCATCCCCTCCCTGCCCCTTCTGCTGCCCACCATTTTCGTCAGACACCTGCCTACTCTGCTCATAGCTTGATAAATGCTCAAGCCTGAAAATGCTGGTTATGTCTTTACTTCATAAAGTATCCATTTTGGACTGCGGAGTTTCTCCAGCATTGTGTCTTTATTATAATATGCTCCTGTGAGTGTGCAACACAGAACTCTCATGCAGCCTTAAGCACTTGCACTATTTGATGTCGGGATGGCTGTGTATGGTATGCCATGTCAAATGCAATGTTATCATGCTTTTAATCAAGGAGTTGCTTCATTGTGCTGGCAGATGAAATTCTATGCAGGTTATTTGCATGGGAAAATCAAATAAGTTTCACAACCCGATATTGTTTTGAGTTTTACTATTCCAGTCCAGCGAGTAAGATATTCAGTTGAACTTCTACTCAGAGATGTTATTATATTGCCACACAGTGGATATATTCAGGAAGAACTACAAGAAAATGAAGCACAAACTTTAAATAGTTTATTTAGAGCATCTAGACTACTCCAAATTTTTTCAGCATTTCACTTGTAAGGAATAACACTGAAGTGCTGTTTGGAAGAGGAAAATTACCTCATGGGAAGATGTCTGAAATATCAGAGGTAAATGTCTGATAATTTTGGTGTTTTAGTTAAGGAAGGAATATTATTTAAGATCTTAAAAAAAAAACTCCCTGCTCTTTGTTAAATTATAAAGATGGGTCATTTAGGTTTAGGTCAGAGATTTTTGAACTTATTTTTCCACTCACATACTTCTAAGTATTCCCTTACTACCCACAGAGCACATAGGATGCCATAGGTGCTCTTTGGTTAGTAAGGAATTACTTCAGGTGGTTTGTGAGTGGGGGAAAGGCCGAGAACCACTGGTTTAGGTAAAGAAAAAAATCTGCAGAATTTGGGGTCAAGTGCAATATATAAAAGTGCTAGAGAAACTCAGGTCACACAACATCCATAAGAAACAAGATGCCATCTACATTTCGGGCTTTAGCCCTTCTCCAGAAAGGTGAAAAACCATGCAGACCAGATGTTTTAAATTTAAACATACAGCCCACAAGCCAGTGCTGCCCAATTACACCCAGATTAACCTACAACCCAGTACATTTTTTAATGGCAGGAGGAAACTGGAGCACTGAGGAAACCCACACAGTCAAGGGGAGAATATACAAACTCCTCCGAAGAGCACCAGATTCAAACCTATATCGCAGGTGCTGTAAAAATGTGGTGCTAACGGTGTCAGCCATTGGTGGGGAAACACTGCTGCAAGGCTGAGGGGAGGATTGTGGCCACCACTGGGCCCTGAAGGGCTGGTACCTGTAAGGGGAAAAATTCAAAACAATCCGTGTGTTTTGTCCAAAGAAGCCAATAATAATATGAATGATAATACTATAAATTTATACACCAGACAATGAATGGAAAGAAAGCCATGTGCTGCTTTTTACACAGAACATTACAGCAGAAAACAGGCTGTTCGGCCCAAGATGTTGTACCAGCCTATATAAATCTACTCAACAAACTAAGCCTTCCTACATCACATCCATAACCTTCCATTTTTCTTGTGAAAACTATTTTTATGAATAAAGTTTTGTTTTGATTTTTTTAAAATTCTGTTGTTTGGGCTTCAAAGTTCCCAACTTTAAATAGTTTCAAGGAAGCTTCACTATTTATCTGTATAATTGGAAAAGTTGAGTCGATATTGGTTTACTATTTCATTTAAAATTCAGTTCCTCTCTCACTGCAGTACTCTCCCTCAGTAGTACAATGAAGTAGTGTAATCACGTCCTAGGACAAGATTTAAATCCACAACCTTCAAATTTAGCATTATGATTTAACAAACTCTGGAATGCCACCACCTTTATTGCTGGCATGATCTCTTGCACTGTCATGTTGAGACATCTGGGCACCTTCCAACCAGAAGGCATTAACATTGACCTCCGATTTCCATTAAAGCACCCCTCCCCCTTCCCTCTCTCTCCTTTTCCCTCTGACTCCTTTCACAGAGGGAAAACTAACCCCCTCTCCCTATCAATTCTCACCTTTCCTTTCTCCTATCCTCTTTTCATATCCAATTAACAACTTTTGTCTATACTCCATCCCCCTCTCATTTTTCCCCTTTTATCAGCTTTCTACAAGGGCTGTTAGTGCAACCCTGTTCCAGCGCCAATGACTAGGACCAGGGTTCGAATCTGCATTGTCTTTAAGGAGTTTGTACATTCTCTCTGCACGGATGGCAGTCTCTTCAATCTGAGGCGCCTGCAAGCTCACACCAAGACACAAGAGAAATTTGTCCGTGAACTACTCTTTGCAGACGATGCCGCTTTAGTTGCCCATTCAGAGCCAGCTCTTCAGCGCTTGACGTCCTGCTTTGCGGAAACTGCCAAAATGTTTGTCCTGGAAGTCAGCCTGAAGAAAACTGAGGTCCTCCATCAGCCAGCTCCCCACCATGACTACCAGCCCCCCCCACATCTCCATCGGGCACACAAAACTCAAAACGGTCAACCAGTTTACCTATCTCGGCTGCACCATTTCATCAGATGCAAGGATCAACAATGAGATAGACAACAGACTCGCCAAGGCAAATAGCGCCTTTGGAAGACTACACAAAAGAGTCTGGAAAAACAACCAACTGAAAAACCTCACAAAGATAAGCGTATACAGAGCCGTTGTCATACCCACACTCCTGTTCGGCTCCGAATCATGGGTCCTCTACCGGCATCACCTACGGCTCCTAGAACGCTTCCACCAGCGTTGTCTCCGCTCCATCCTCAACATCCATTGGAGCGCTTTCATCCCTAACGTCGAAGTACTCGAGATGGCAGAGGTCGACAGCATCGAGTCCACGCTGCTGAAGATCCAGCTGCGCTGGATGGGTCACGTCTCCAGAATGGAGGACCATCGCCTTCCCAAGATCGTGTTATATGGCGAGCTCTCCACTGGCCACCGTGACAGAGGTGCACCAAAGAAAAGGTACAAGGACTGCCTAAAGAAATCTCTTGGTGCCTGCTACATTGACCACCGCCAGTGGGCTGATAACGCCTCAAACCGTGCATCTTGGCGCCTCACAGTTTGGCGGGCAGCAACCTCCTTTGAAGAAGACCGCAGAGCCCACCTCACTGACAAAAGGCAAAGGAGGAAAAACCCAACACCCAACCCCAACCAACCAATTTTCCCCTGCAGCCGCTGCAACCGTGTCTGCCTGTCCCGCATCACACTTGTCAGCCACAAACGAGCCTGCAGCTGACGTGGACTTTTACCCCCTCAATAAATCTTCGTCCGCGAAGCCAAGCCAAAGAAAGAAGAACTTTCTCTCTGATTTGTAGGCTTCCTCCAGGTGCTCCAATTTCCACTCACCCAAAACAAATGGGGGTGCAGGTCAATTGGGCAGTATGGGCTCATGAGCCAAAATATTGTGCTGCATGTCTAAATTTAAAATTTGAAGGCCCCCTGCTTGCTTTTTGGTCACACCTTGAAGAAGGGCTCAAGCCCAAAATGTCAGTAATATATCTTTACTCTCTATGGACATTGCAAGACCTGCCGAGTTCCCCCAGCATTTCTGGGTTTTTACTACCTTCAGAGCTCACCAGCTATCCGTGACAATTCAGTCCCATTTAGATAAGGTTTCATTCAGCAGTGAAGCATTTTCCTTTGTCCCTTTCTATTTTAAAATTGTCTATATTGATTTCCCAACAGATATATAATATGATCAAGGAAGCCTGAGTATTTCTTTTGTGAGAACCAATCAATAGCTAGTTGGATTAAAACAGAAAGAAATCCGTGCATTGATTTGAAGATGATATGCTAGGCCAGTTGCAGACAACAGGGCAGGGGGAAATCCAATCCTTTCAAGGTTCAGCTGAAGCTGACCCAAAATGAGATTTTCAGTGTTAATGTCTACTTCATTCAGATAATTTATAAATACAAACTGAAAACATTCCTGTGAAAGGATCACCCATTTGATATTTTGTTTTGCCTCTAAATTTTTAATAGGATCTTGTAAAATCTTTAAACTGGAGGGATTTTCTGTTTTACAACATCAATTTTTATTTATGGGGAGACATAAATACAGGGGTCACTGCTGTTAAGATCTCATTCAAACACTTTGCCCAAAGGGGGATAAAGAGGGGAAATAAAGAAAATAATCAAAGAGAAAAAATATGGACTATATATAGATGCAGTTAATTTATTGGAGCTTACCAATGGTTCTCAACCTTTTTCTTTCCATTCACTTACCACTTTAAGTAATCCCGATGCCATCGGATGAGAAGGGAAGGTTGAGAATCACTGCTCTTGACCCAATTGTTACTAAAATATTTTGCTCGAGAAAAATTGTCAATGGCCCATTTCTTTTGGAGTTATGAAACAGTGCACATAACGAGTCAATGAGGTACAATTACAAGTGTGGTTTTCAAACTTTTTATTTCCACCCACATACCACCTGAAGCAATCCCTTACTAATCACAGAGCACCTATGGCATACCTCTGTGGTATGTGAGTGGAAAGAAACAAGTTGAGAACCACTGAGTTAGGGAATTGTGAGGTCACACAAAGAACAAAGTGACAGCCAAAATATTTGTTTTTGTGATCTGGTTTCAGAAATAATTATCAGGAAAATAATCATGTTTGTTTGGTTGAAAGAGAGAAGATAGACCCTCAGTTCACTGTCTCATCTGAAAGTAACACCTCTGATGGTGCAATATCAGAAGATACAAGGTGAGCTTCCACATATAACAAACAAATACTCGACTCCAATTAATCGATGTGAACACCTTGATCCTCGAGAATGAGGATCTGGCTGTCCTCCAACCACACCAGCCATTGCTGGTGGCACGCCAACCAGTAACAACTTAAAACTCAGCTGCACAATTTAATAAACTGCACGTCACTTCCCCTCCCCACCCACCCCCCCCCATGCTCTGATGGAAGGGGTGAAAGATGGCAAGTCATACAATGTCTTCAGTAACTCTGCAGATGGAGACCAGTGATGATTCACCATGTTGAGACCAGATGATTAAGATGCTCCACTTGCCCCCACACCATTCGGGGGCCCAAAGAGTTCTTACAAGTGAAGCAACATTTCACATTTGAACCTGAGGGGATTATCTACTCCATCTGGCACTTCTCTTGAGGCTTTCTCTCCATCGGAGAGACCGGGCGCAGACTGGGAGATCACTTTGTTGAGTGCCTCAGCTCTGTCTGTCACAATAGCCTGGATCTCTCAGTGTCCCTCACCCCATTTCAATTCCCTGTCCCATTCCCTGCTCTCATTCAGTGCCAGACTGAGACCACCTGCAATTTGGAGGAACAACACCTCATCTTCCATCTGGGCATCCTCCAAATGGATGGCATCAATGTAGACTTTTCTGGTTTTCGAAAGAATCAAAGGTTTGTTGATCCAAACCATGGCTTTTATTAACTAGAAGACTGGAGCGTATCACATGTAGGTTGACCAGTCCAGAATGCCCTGCTCTGGCTAGGAGCAACCCTTTAAGACCTGCCAGTAGGCATGGCTACACTCTCAGCCAATCACAGTCATCCTTCACTACAATCTATACATATACACATTGGTGATAGAATTTGTACTATCACACACCCCCCTCCTCCTCCTCCCCCACCCAATTCACCTTCCCCCATCTCTCCCTTTCCCCCCCACCCCCCCGGTCTCCTTTCTTAGAGACAAAATCAATTCTCATCTCTCATCTTATCAGATGTAATTAACACATTTTATTGGTCTGGACTCCTCTCCCAGCCAGACTGTTCTCCATTCTGAGATTTCCTGTTTTTTTGCTTATTCTTATTGCTTGAAGGAGGACTCTGGCCCAAAACATCAGCAATCTATATTTATCTCCCATGGACATAGTGAGACCGGTTGAATTCCTCCTGTCTTTCAGTATGTTTTTACGACAATCAGAGCGTCTGCAGACTTTCCTGTTTCATCAAGTCCAGTCCCAGTACTTGTGGCCAGATCCACGCCATTGTTTTTCTCTGACCACTGCCTCCTTTGAGATTAATGTCACCTATAGAAAGGTTACTTTCTCCCCACCCCCCCCCACCCCCTCCCCCCCATCAACAGCAACTGTGCATATTTATCCATCTATCCTTTGATATTTATTACCTTTGATTCTGCTTAATCTCTGGTTCGGAGTCGTACCATTTGTTTTGCCTCTCTTTTAGTAAGGCGTGTGATTTTACTTATAAAAAAAGGATACTACCCCACCTACTTTTGATCAGTGGTTGCGTGACATCATGTCCTGTCTGAATATGGAAAGGATTCATTAATCAATTAATAATTCAGATACAAGATTCCAGAAGTTATGGGGGTCATTTATGACTCACTATCTTACTTTATAATTTTACTCCAATGTAATTCATTTGATTGACTTGTACTTTTCCACATTCCTTAGCTTAATTTTTGTTTCAACTGTGGCGGCTCACCACTAGGCAGACGAACCCGCCCCGCTTGTAAGCCACGCGGCGGGGCAGCTGGCCAAAATGGCGCCATCGGGGGTGCTCCCTTCCTCCCAACACGGGGCTCAGAAGCCCACGCTGGGGGACCATGTGACACCCGGGTGACGTCAGCGCCCTCCAGCGTGGTTCTCAGCCAGGTCCAGGCTGGGAGTATAAGTACAGCCCAGCAGCCTGCAATAGACTAGTCTGCTCACTGAGCTCAACCCGTCTGGTCATGTGTGTTCTTTCAGGAGCACTGTAGCTGCCGCTACAATTGGTGACCCCGACTGGTTCAAATGTCTTTGAACCAATCATGAGCGAGCCTGGGATCAGAGCTATAACCATGAAATTGCCTGAATTCTGGGTTCAGGAGCCGGAGACCTGGTTCGGCCATGCGAAGGATTAGTTTCACCTCCACCAGATTTCATCCGACACGACCAAATTCTACCATGTGGTCATTGCCCTGGACCAGGCCACCGTCAGACATGTGCTGCACCTCATTCAGCACCCATCCGCCGAAGACAAATACGAGACCATCAAGCGAGTGCTTACCAGATCCCAGTGTACCCCAAGGACATACCCAAGATGGCGATCATCATCCCCTTTGGCTTGTTCGAATTCCTCCGCATGCCGTTCGGGCTCAAGAACACCACTCAGACCTTCCAGCGCCTCATGGACTCTGTGGGAAGGAACTTGGATTTCATCTTTATTTATTTGGACGACATCCTCGTCGCCAGCAAGGACCAGGCACAACACACTGACGCACCCTTTTCTCCAGGCTGGCCGATTTTGGCCTTACCATCAACCCGGCCAGATGCCAGTACAGGAAAGAGTCCATGCAGTTCCTGGGCCATACCATCATGGCCAAAGGAGCCACGCCCGCCGCTGCGAAGGTCACCGCTATCAGGGAGTTCTCACGCCTGGACAGCCTCAAGAGGCTGCAGGAGTTTGCGAGTATGGTCAACTTTTACAACCACTTCATCCGGGAGCTGCGCGAAACATGCAGCCACTATTCGCCCTAATCGCAGCCAAGCACAAAACACTCGCTTGGAACCCAGAAGCCTGCACTGCATTCAAGGCCACCAAGGACGCCCTCGCGAAGGCAACCATGCTTGCCCACCCACATACCAATGATGCCGTCCTGGAAAAGCAGGTGAAAGAACATTGGAAGCTGCGGGCATTCTTCAGCCGCCTGCTCCGCCCACTGGAACGCAAGTATAGTGCCTTCGACTGCGAGTTGCTGGGCATGTACCTGGCATTGCGGCATTTCCACTATTTTTTGGAGGGGAGGACTTTTACCATCTTCACCGACCACAAACCCCTCACCCAGGCGCTCGCAATGGCAAAGGATCCCTGGTCGGCCCACCAGCAGGGAGTTTACCACCGACATTCGGCACAAGGTGTGGAAGAACAATGTGGTTGCCGGTGCACTCTCGCAACCGGCCATCTGCGCGCTCACTAAAAGCCTCAACTTCGACCAGCTCGCCCGAGCTCTAGGCACAGCTCACCAACAGGTTGGGGATCCAGCTACACCGCACCACGACCTAGCACCCGCAGACCAATGGACTGGTCAAACGAACGTCTGTACCACCACCTTAAGTCGGCACTCATGGCCCGCCTCACCAGTCATGACTGGGCGGACGAACTGCTTTGGGTGCTCCTGGGCATCCGCTCTGTTCCCAAGGAAGATCTGCAGGCGTCATCTGCTGAGCTGGTCTATGGTGCGCCGCTGGCACTACCTCACAATCTCCAGCTGTCGCCACACGAACTACTTCCTCACCTCAGGGCACGCTTGGACTCATTTGAAGCCCCACCACCGCCCAGGCATGGCACCCGCCCATCTCACGTTCCCAGCGAACTGCTTTCCGCAGAGTACATTTTCATTCGGCGGGGCCTGACCGCGGCACCTCTGCCGTGACCGTACAAGGGACCGTACAGCATTCTAGCTCCACGTTCACACTAGACATTGGCGGCAGGCAGGAGCTGTTTACCGTAGACAGGCTGAAGCCAGTGTACCTTGATCCCACTGAGCCCGTGGTCATAGCCCAGCCCAAGAAGCGAGGCCCACATGTAAGCCACGCGGTGGGGCAGCCAGCCAAAATGGCTCAGAAGCCCGTGCTAGGGGACCACGTGACGCCCAGGTGACGTAAGCGCTCTCCAGTGTGGTTCTCAGCCAGGTCCGAACTGGGAGTATAAGTACAGCCCAGCAGCCTGCAATAAACTAGTCTGCTCACTGAGCTCAATCCGTCTGGTTGTATGCATTCTTTCAAGAGCAGTGTTGCTGCCACTACACAACCTTCATTTTTTTTTTAAATGCTAGTCACATATAGAATCTGGCAACCTGGTTAGGTAAGGGGTTTGAGTTTTTCTCCTCTACTATTTTCTTATTTCCTCTTTTTTTATATTAGTTTTCCCGCCAAAAAACTGTATATACTATTTAGAATATGAATTATGGGTATGATTCAATTTACATTAGTGATATACAAAATATCTTAGTTTATGTAACTGTCTTATTGTATTTTTTATTAAAATACATAACAAATATTTTAAAACAAAAATGTATTACCTCAGAATTTATTTTTACTTGTAGTTGTTTGTCTCACTAGGCTGCACCAATTAAGAATTGCAGTGCATCTACATGCTGCTACTTGTGTATATGACAGTAGGTCAGATTGACATTGAAATGTTAAATGGGACCCTCTAAAGAAAGTGTTGCTATGAATTGGTAGAAATGAGCACCATGTTCTGTCAACCAGCTACATCCTTGATGCAAATTATGCACTAGCGACATGTGGAGTGTGCTGTCATGGTCTTGTGCTTCTTCTCAATTGGGTGGGGGGGGGGTTGAAATGCGTGTTCTCCCTGTTTCTAGTACCCTATGCCAGACTGCTGCTCCCCCAAAACGAATGCAAGTGGTAAATCCACTTGATTTTGTCATCACTAGTCGACTGCTTCTGTCAGATCTCGTCGGCGGCATGGTTGGTATAGCAATTAGCACAACACCTTTATCACGCCATTGATCAGGGCCGGGGTTAGAATCCCGCTGTAAGGAGTTTGTATGTTCTCCCTGTGTTTACTTGGGTTTTCCCCAGGGCTCCAGTTTCCTCCCACCATTCAAAATGGGGTGTAAATTGGGTGACTCGGACTCGTGGGCTGAAATGGTCTGTTATTGTGCTGTATGTATAAAATTTTTTATAATTTACATTTTAAAAATATTTTGATATTCATCCAATGATGTCAGAATTTTCACCTAAAATGCAGTTTTTTAAAAAAGTATTTTTATTGTGTTTAACATAAACTTGCATACTTTTTTTACGGAAAACACAATAACAAGTCATCTCATGCATACAAAAAAGGATGGAACTACATTAGACAGTTCTTTAATCCACATATGAAACAAATTATTGAATTAATGATAACTATGTTAAACCCATATTTGCCAAATTAATCCAGACAAAAAAGGAAAACAAACAAAATCTAATTAAGGTAACCTTTGTAAAAGAAAAGGGAAATTATGGATCAGATGGCGACCTCCAGACATCAGAATCTCCAGAACATTCAAAATTCTTAATTCTTCCAATCATTATAGTATTCTACAAATGGGCCCCAGATCTTTATAATGCAGGTTTTGAGTGATACACTTTGTTCAAGAAGACTCCCAAATCTGGCACTTACAGATTAGTGGATTAGGTTAAAATATTTTATTATCAATTATTTTTTTAAATGAAGATTTTAATTTTATTTGCCTACTTTAAAATAAATATCTGCTCCATTAACATGCCATTTAAAGGTCCACCAGCATTGTCTCCTCTCCATCCTCAACATTCATTGGAGCGATTTCATCCCTAACATTGAAGTACTTGAGATGGCAGAAGTCGACAGCATCGAGTCCACGCTGCTGAAGATCCAGCTGCGCTGGGTGGGTCACGTCTCCAGAATGGAGGACCATCGCCTTCCCAAGATCGTGTTATATGGCGAGCTCTCCACTGGCCACGGTGACAGAGGTGCACCAAAGAAAAGGTACAAGGACTGCCTAAAGAAATCTCTTGGTGCCTGCCACATTGACCACCGCCAGTGGGCTGATATCGCCTCAAACCGTGCATCTTGGCGCCTCACAGTTTGGCGGGCAGCAACCTCCTTTGAAGAAGGCCGCAGAGCCCACCTCACTGACAAAAGGCAAAGGAGGAAAAACCCAACACCCAACCCCAACCAACCAATTTTCCCCTGCAACCGCTGCAACCGTGTCTGCCTGTCCCGCATCGGACTTGTCAGCCACAAACGAGCCTGCAACTGACGTGGACATTTACCCCCTCCATAAATCTTCATCCGCGAAGCCAAGCCAAAGAAGAAAGAGAGCCAATGGCAGTCAGACTGGTAGACGGACCCCGCAGGGGAGGGCATGCATGAGATTGCGTCGGAGCCAGAGGGAAGATGGTGGCAACTTTGAGAACTGGCCATAAAGGTTCAGATTTTAGACAGCATATAGAATGACCTGATTTTAAAGTGAAATTTTTAAGTTTTGGGTCGTCTTAGACACCAGAATATACAGTGTGCCAATTGCAGGAAAACATGCCATTCATAGGGGATAAAGCACAGACATCAGTATATTATTCCAGAGCACACAAGCCCATCTTAAAGAACAACTCAAATAGTGTGATCAATGGGCTCAGCTCCCCATTACTGTCACCATGGTTTGACGCAGCAACGAGCCAGGGTGTGGTGGCTTTCCATGGGGGTGATAAATTAGCTTTTTAAAAAAAAAAATCAATATTATTGAGCAAGATTTTTCTCATTACACCAGAGGATAGCTCTGAACAGACAGCATTCCCCCAGGACCAATACTCCTCCTTTCATTTCACCCTTTCCCTATTGATCTGCTAGAGAATATTATATTGCCTTTTTTAATTAGTCTGTTTTCCTTTGAGCATCAAATAAGATGAACATTAACAGAGAATAGTCCGAGTGACCTTGAATTTCCTCTCCATGAATACTAGTGTGTAAATGCTCAAAGCATTTTCATCAATTCCCATCTCCAAATTTAAAAAAAAAGACATACAGCATGGTAATAGGCCATTTCAGCCCACGAGTCCAAAACACCGATCCAAATCGCTGTAAAAATATTGTGCCAACCACTGCATGCATTCAACCACTGTGTTGAATGGATTACTCTCTCCATCTGTGCAACAGATTTTCAA
The DNA here is from genome assembly GCF_036971445.1 of Narcine bancroftii. Lineage (NCBI taxonomy): Eukaryota > Metazoa > Chordata > Chondrichthyes > Torpediniformes > Narcinidae > Narcine > Narcine bancroftii. The sequence goes on from NC_091474.1 coordinate 81,278,302, forward strand.
TGTCTACCCACTGAATTGGAAACAAAACTGAATGGTTTTAATTACAATTGACCACCATTGTTTTTCCCCAAAGGTTTGTTTCCTGAAAAATAATTGGGGATTATGATGGACAACTTCAAGTTGATCACAAAGATAATTTCAGATTTGCTGAATCATGTAGGAAGTTGAAGAAATATTAAATTATCTTTTATTGAATTTAGCTTTTTTTATTGCTGAAATAGTATTCTCCTAGTCCCATCGCCCTGCACTAAGTCCATAACCCTCCAGTCCTCTCCCATCCATGTTTTTTTAGATCTTTTAAAAACGTTGCAAGTAGACCAGTCTCCCCGGAAATATGCAAAAGTGTTGGTGAAACTCAGCAGGTCATGCAGCGTTTAAAGGAAGCAAAGGGATATAGTTTTGGGTCTCAGCCTTTTGGCAAGGTATGAGCTAAAAGCAGTCAGGCTTCTGAATAAAATGGCAGGGGAAGAAGGGGCAGGGGGAGGTGTACAGGCTAGTAGGCAAGTCCTACGTGGATATGGGTGGGAGGGCAGAAGAGATAAAGGAGATAGAGGGAGCAGGGATGGAGAGGGAAGGGGAGCTGGAGTAAAGGAGTCAGAAGTGGAGGGAAAGAGAAGGATTCATTTGTTTTCAGCCCAAAGAGCCCAGAGATTCATCTTGAAATTTATTTTGAGACAGAAATGATGGCAGGATGCTTGGAAAAGTCAGTCAAGACTTAGCAACAATGCCTCAGGTTAACATTTTACATGAAAGATTCTCTCAGTTTTGGACTGTTATTGCCTCATTTAGACAGCAACTTTAAATACAAATGTATTCTACATAGATCATTTTACAAATATTCTTTTAAAACAATTATAATAATTTAGAGACAAAACAGATAGGGATCAATTCCACAGAAAAATTGAATGCTATCTTTTATCAAGGCAACTAAAAGCTTTTGTTTTTGTTAATTTAGATAATTATAGATTAAAAGCAACACAATGTACTAAAGAGTACTTAGAAGAACAGTATCTGGTAAATTACTGTTGAAAACAAGCATCAAATCAGGTTTTGTTCCCAATTTTGTTTTCTATCATTTATGTTCAAGTTTTCAATTAAATACCGTAATCATTTCAAAGAGCTCCACTTTCATGACATCCACACTCATTACAATACTTTGAAGCAGGACAACAAATCTCAATAAAAAAAAACAATTCACAACATAATGGAATGAGAGGAAAGTGCAGATAGTGAGGGGCTGCCTTAGGTTTAAAAAAAAACAAGATGAACCCATTCTAATTGTAATGAAACACTGTGCGATGTTGTCCTGGCATTTGGATTTCTAAAGAGAAAGAAAAGTGGGGGGGGTAAGGTTGGGTGTGGTGAGGGGACCACATCCTTGACAGACAGCAGTGGAGAAGATTCCAGTTCCAGAGGACTTCTCCTGGGGCCAGCACATTGAGGAGACAACCATCACTCTCTACTTGAAGAGATTCAACATGTCATCACACATTCAGTCAAAGCTCTAGAAGTGTACTTAGGATAGTATTTTGACAAGTTGCATCATGTTCAGGTTTGTAAACTAGAGTGCCCACAAATGCACAAGGTTGCAAAAAGTGGCAGACCCAGTAAAGTCCTCAGGGGCAAGCCCACCACAGGTACCAACCTCCTATTGACTGAAGACATCTACATGAGCCAGCATGATAAAAGACCCCAACTCCCTTGCTATGTTCTCTTCTCACTACTACCTTCAGGCATAAGGTACAGAAAGCCTCAAATCCAGCACCTCCAGGTTCAAGAACAGTATTCTTCCAACAGCCAGCAAATTGCAAATCTCAGAACTACCCTCACCATAACATTATTCCAAGACCACCAAAGAACTGCCTGCAGAACTGACATGGAACATTTTACCACGACCAATGTTTATCTCTGGTTTTCTCTTCCTTTTATTTTGTTCCCTTCGTGGTTTGTGCATTTTATGACCCTGGGAAGATTGAGCAATTAAGACTATCAGTGCATCTGAATATTGTAATTTTAAATTTTTATACTTTTTAAAATTTTAATGTTTTTTTAAATTTAGACATATAGCACAATAAGAGGCCCTAACACCCCACAAGCCTGTGCCAGCCAGTTACCTCAATTAAACTCAAACCCCGTACATTCCGAAAGGTGGGAGCAAACTTGAGCATCCAGAGGAAACCCACACACACATTGAGAATGTACAGACAGCATCAGATTCAAACCCAGGCCGCTGGCACTGCAACAGCATTGCGCTAACCTGTGACAATATATACAGAATATACGAAATGTATTTTGATCAAGCAATTTTACTGATGGAATGCAATAAGTGAACAATGACAAGATGTTGTGAATAACAGCCCAGCATTGCAGTGTGTGTCATGAATATGTAGCCTCACTTGACTGAGATCAGCAGTGGCATTTCACCTCTGTTCCAGGTGTTTAATCTCAAATCGACTGAGGAAATGCTGATCATTCATTATCCAGTCACATAGAAGAGTTTCTATTATAAACTGAGTGCAAATCTGTCACTCATAATTGCCAGTGTTAATGAAATGAACAGTTGCCCCCATAGGAGCCATTAGGAAGCTGAGGTGTGAATTGCAAATGTCACCCATGCAGTATTGATGCTTGCTTGACACTGATATTAAAGCTGTCTGATTAAACTTGATGGAGGAACCTTCACCTTGCAAATAACCTGATCAGAAAGTAACACAGGCTCAGAATAAAACTATGTCCCATTTCCTGCAATAGAAATGCAAATTACAATGAATGCTAGAAGTCTGAAATAAATCAGAAAATGTGAGAACAGCAGCTTCAGGATGGGTGGCATGGTTAGTGCAATGCTGATACAGTGCCAGAGACCTGGATTCAAATCCTGTGCTGTCTGTAAGCAGTTTGTTCGTTCTTGTGTCTACATGGGTTTCCTCCCACCCTTCAGAAATGTACAGGGATTATTGAGTGTACAGAGTCCACAGGTTATGAACGTCCAACCTGTAGGCAACTCATACTTGGGAACAAATTGCGCCCCCAAATCACGCATGCACATAATGTTACCTCATGCCCCTTCCAGTATACAAGATAACAATGGAATGAGTGCAAGAGTTAACTTTTAATCATGATTTTTTTTTACTATCTAAACTGTTTTAAGAACTGTTTCTTCAATTTTTTTTTTACAGTACTAAGACAAACATTTGACTAATGCTAAGAACTGTATGTACCTGTTGCGACTTGACTACAATTTGACAAAGACAGATGTAGGAATGGATCTCGTTCATAACCCGGGGACTCCCTGTAATCATGCGGCACAGGCTCGTGGGCCAGAAGTTGCCGTGTTTTAAAATAAATCTCATATCTGATGAAAAACTCAAACAGAAAGGTCAACTCTGTTTCATATGGCACAAATGTTGCTTGCTTCAGTTTCCCTCACGAACTTTTTTTCGTGAAGTGATCAGGCTCTTGAACATCCCCAAACCACCCTTCACCTAACCATGAGCTACTCCAGAACAATCAAAAGATCCACCTGCTCCTTAGAAATACCACCTATTTTTCCACTAACTACAACTGTGAATATTTATCTTTCCTTTTAAATTGATCATCTCCTTTACTGTCTCAAAGAACAGTGTTAATTTGATTAATTCTGTTGTTGGTGTATTTAACGTATCTACATGAATTCAGCAGGGAAGAATTTCAATGCATCTGTACATTGTATTAATGTCTATAACAAACTCCCATAAATCACTGACAATCTCTCTCTGCTGAACTTCACTTTGCAGTGATGCAAATACTGGTACTCAGACTCACAAGAGTCTGTACATTCTAATGTGTGTGTGGGTTTCCTTTGGGTGCTCTGGTTTCCTCCCACCCTCCAAAAGGTTTAAGGGGTTGTTGGTTAATTTGGGTGTTGTGGGGCAGCATGGGTTTAAATGGCCAGAATTGGCTTCTACCATGTTGTAAATAAAGTATAAAGTTTTGTGGAAGTTAGCCCTGACTCAGGTATCCAAGCAATTTTATGATTTTTATTTTGCAATTTTGCCTATCATATTTCATAGATTTATTTGATTCAAGCTGTGGAAATCAGAAAAAGTATTAGATAAATCACTGGAAATTATTTCTCTGATTATACCCTACCTCCCATGAAGACTCTTTTTCATTCCACACCAAAGTGTATTCCTTCATTGCTAAATTTGCAACAAAGCTCATACTTCCAGTAACTTTGTGGTCACATCACAACATATTTTAACAACTCCAATCGCTTTGCTTATTTATGTTTGCTTGGTAGATTTTAAAATTCATTCTACTGAGCAAAGTATCAGATAATACATCTGTTTCCAATTAACTTTTCATTCACTTCCACTTCTTTCTCCAAAGCCTATTTACATGATTTAATAATATTCATCATTTACATTGCCCATCTTGTGAATGTTTTATATACTTTGATGAGGGCCCACTTAACCTGAAGTATAAATCTTTAGATTCTGTTAAGCTTTCATCCTCTTTATATTTTGCATCACCTCATCTCTCTTCTCTGCATGGCTTCCATGACTAATGTAACATTGTATCCAAAAAATAGCCAAGAGTTGAGAAACAGATAATAAACCTTTATATCAATGGGAAACATTATTCGCCTATCAGGTTTCTTTTCTGAGAATGGACATTCTGAACAAAACCAACACAAGTTTAATGTCATCTGTGTACACAAGTACAACCTGACGAAACAACGTTCTCTGGTCCTTGGTGCAAAAACATGCAGATATACAACCAGACATACCACATAGACAAATAATACATATGCAGGACATGTATTATATCTGTAAAAATAAATAGATATTGTTTTGTGCAAATGAAAGTCTCAGGTGGCTTGTGTGACCAGTTCCTTTGATCGTTCAGCATTCTCAGTGTCCATGGGAAGAAGCAGTTCCTCAGCCTGGTGGTGCTGGCTCTGATCCTCCTGTATCTCTTTCCTGACAGGAGCAGCTGAAAGAGCTCTAATAGTAGGTTGATGTTATAGTGCCTGGTAGCCTTGGCCGCTTCAGTCTTCTCAGGAAGTGCAGTCACTGTTTGCACCTTCTTGTCAAATGAGATTGTTCCTGGTCCTCCCAAAGTCCACGATCATCTGCTTAGTCTTGTCCATGTTGAGACTCAGGTTGCTTTTCCTGGCACCATTTCACAAGTTATTGCAACTCTTATCTGTGCAAGACCTGAGCATTTCAAAACGATGTCAAGTCCAAATGGATGTTCATAAAAGTGAACACCATGATCATTTATGTAATCAAACTGCATTTCAACTCTTCTCCCAGCTTCACTGAATACTAAATATCTCTAGTAACACTGGTAACTCAATCTCTCTAGAGATAATAACCAAGACCAACTGCTCTTCAGCAGTAATGAAAAAACAATCATATCTTACAATCTTTTAAATATTTAGCAAGATACGGAGCAACTCTGGGAGGAGAAACAGATGTAGCATTTCAAGCTGATGTCTCATCAGTCCTGAGGGAGAGCTGCGCTCAGTGATGTTACTTTTGGAAGAAACTACATAGTGCTTGCAGGGCATCGTTTAAGTTTCTTCTAAACAATGCACCTCCACCAGTGCGGCACAAAACATCCCAACATCTAAAGAAGAATGTGCATGTTCTCCTTGACATCCAGTTCAAAATTCTTTCCTCCAAGCAGTGTAGCTGAAACAGATGAGGAAAGAACAAATAGGAGGAGTTGGCCATCTGGCCCGTTGAGCCTGCTCCTCCATTCAATGAAATCATGGCTGATCGGATGATAGGCTCCTCTCCACCTACCTGTCTTCCACCAACCCAGCCCCACATCCCTTAACTCCCCTACTACCTCTGACTGTAAGAAGCACTTCAAGCAATTTCTGCCCTATGGTAGAAAAAAACTCAATTTTGTGTAATAATGCACTGATTATTACATGACAATAAATTAATTCTTGAAATTACTGAGGTCACCTCCTCTGCTTCAATGGGCAGCGAATTCCACCACCTTCCAGGAAAAGCGGTTCCTCCTTATCTCTGTCCTAAACCTACTCCCCTGAGTCTTGACACTCTGTCCACTAGTTCCAGTCTCCCTCACCAATGGCAACAACTTGCCTACCTCGAGCTTATTTTTAAAAACAAAGCTGGCGCATCTCAAGCAGCATCCTTTATAGAGCAAAGGCAAAAATACATAACTAACATTTCAGGCTTGAGCCCTTCATCATGGGAAAATGTCAGTAGGCATCTGAACAAAGGTAGTCTTTCGACCTTATTTGTGCCTTTCATAATTTTATAAGTTTCTCTAAGATTCCCTCTCATTCTTCCAAATTCTAGCAAGTACAGTCCCATAGGCTAACCCCCTCATCTCATTTCACCATTTGTTTTTGGGGTGTGTTAACTGGATGCTAGCTTTGAAAAATACTTAGTTGAGCACTTTGGGACACCGAGGTTTAGAAAGTTGCTGTTTTTATGTTGTAATTAATTAAATTTCAGCCACTCTCCTGAACACTTTGTAATAATTTTCCTCAATTACCTGTGAATGTGTTGCATATTTATAAATTTATACTCAATTTACTTTGGTTTGAGTTTTAGAGGAACAATAAATAGGCTGAACTTTTATAAAAAGGGAATTTCATAAGTGTTGTACAAATCTGTTTACATGCCAAATGCAGAGATTTGTTGGCCTCTAATTTATGATGTCCACCAGGATTAGAGTGAAATTATTCTTTGTTTGTGCAGTGCAGGTATAACTGCAATGGGTTAAATCGGCAGCTCATTATTCCTGGTGCATACTTTGCAGCAGATTAATGATCCTCGATTCTTGGTTTTCCAAATGCTGATCTGTTTAATCATTCATCCTATAGATCACTGTGGCACTCTTGCTATTCAGCAACCCTGGAGCCTTGCCAGTGTAAATGTAATTCTAAGTTCTTTTAAGCTATCCTTAACCAGTGGCATTTGTAAAAGATGAATGGATCTTGGCATAGCTAACCTGCCAAGAATTCTTGTGCTTGAATTTCAACTTCTGCCAAAACTGTCAAAGTTCTAATACTTATATCCTGGCAACACACATTTACAAAATTAGCTGTGTAAAATTATTGTTCTCAAAATTTGAATAATAAAGCATTAAAATATGACACAAAAAGCAATGTTTTGTTACTGACGTGGTTTTCCCTATTGTGAATAATGGGAGTGAATGGGGAACAATTTGGTTCCCTTATGATTTTATATCATGGGGTAGAAAGAATGAAGCAATATTTACTGAAGTATTTTTGCTAAGTTACTGTACAAAAGGCTGTTACGTTAAAAAGGTTTGGCAGGATGAAGGTTGGCAAAATGACAGAAAGCAGAGAGCAGGAATAAATCAGACATTTTTGTTGGCAGACTGGAACTAGTTGGGCAGCAGATAGATCTATTTGGCATTCACAGGTATTCATAATTTCTATCATTTGAAAGCTCAGAATGAAGGATCATCAAGTTTATTGATGACTAAGTGGAAAAATTAGTTGAGAAGAGGACACCAGGAGACCTCCAATGGATACAACAAAGTTACCAGAGTGGGAAAAATTCTGACAAAGAAGAAATTTAGTCACTTAGACAGGGAAGATGCAAAAGAACACAGGTGCTCCCCTATTTATGATGGTCCGACTTACGATTTTTCAAGTTACGACAGTTCGAATCTGTACTTTCAATTTCAAATTCTGAAATGTTCCTGTGCTTGCAACATTCAGTGCACGATACTCTGGCCATGCTTGGCGACTGCAGCATTGCGCAGGAGTATCACGCAGTATATTCTCTTGTGATACTGACTCAGCCAATGCACGCAGTGTTCCATCAGTGTGCAATAAAGGTATTCAAAATGTAATTATTAAAAAAATGCAGTATTCTTTTTCAACTTATGATGGGTTTTCCAGAACATAACCCGATCACAAGTTGTGTCGCATCTGTACAGTAAAACCCTTTGTATCCAGCACCTACAAGGATTGTTAGATGTCAGATATGCAAATTTTCCAGTTGCTTGAGACTCTCTTACAATAACTGATGCACTAGTATTAAGAATAAAGTTTTTAAAATGGATGTATATAGACTATATATAGACTATATATACATGTATGAAAACTTTGACAAAGTATTTAAAAAATTTAAGACAAAGGACAGTGCAAAATGTAATTTTTTTTTTAAATCAGTCTTGTTGCCCTTAATAAAGTTCATTTTAATCAGGGAATCCTTGTAACTTACAAATTTAAATTCAAACCCTGGTTGATGGTGCTGTAACAGTGACCAGTGTTTGACCCCCCACCCACCCCCCCAAGTTTCCAGAGAAAGCCTTACTAATATACAGTATAGTAATAATATCACTAATATTATAATAACAATGATACAAATAAAGACTTACTAAGCAGAGATAAGGAGACACTCAAAGCAGCATTAACCAACTTTTCATCCTGGGCGATGCCATTTTGTTCACACACAACTATTCAAACAGCTGCTACGAGCAAAGCCCAACCAAGACCCTCCGCTGGCTGAATATTTGCTCCCATCTTTTCATGTGTTATTTCAGAAAATGTTTACTTTGACAATTTTAAACTTTTTATTTAGTCTTATTCATTTTTATTTTTGTTTATTTCTTATTTCCATTTTTTTTTGCTGGTTGCTTGAATCCCAGATAATAGGGACTTTACTGTATTATCTAAACGGTGAAAGATTGTTTAGTTCTGATATGCATAGGGATGTTGGTGTTAGTGTTATTCACTAATGTCTAGTGTACAAGTACACTGTGTGATTATAAAGCTGACATGTCATTGTCCATTTCAAGGTAACAGAATATTGAAATAGAGAGATTATACTTCTGTTTTATAATGGTATGGTTGAGACCACAACTGGAGTACATTGTGTTCAGTGAAAAGAAAACTTACGCATTGGAAGCGTTGGTTATACATCTTTAACTTTTCTCTAGAAAGTACAATGTTGAACACAATCAGTATATCCAACATTGTGTTTTTAATGTAGCATTAAGCATGTTTGTGCATGCAATGTTCTGTAGGTAATGAGGAATTTACTCAGCACGACTAATGATACCGACAGAAAAATAAAAACTGAACTAAAATGATATCAGGAAATCAAGCCAGTTCTGAGGATGAAAGGAAGAGCAAGTTACCCAAAGTCAGAGAATTTGATAATTAGCCCAGAAGGCTGTGAGGTGCCCAGAGAGAAGACAAGATGTTCTCCAAGATTGCATTGCTTTTCATCAGCTGTAATCTCAGTAATCGATGGAGGAGGCTAGTGAAACCAAATAGTCTTCTATTTCATGCCTTTTTACACAATCCATGATATTTACATACCAGCATACCATATCAGTTGGTAGCACTGCTGACCCTTCAAATGGTCTGTGCCTGAGCCCCAAATTTAGTATTGAGCTCAGAGGGAATGCCACATAGAAAATCATAGGCTGCAAGGCAAGCTCTGAACTTTGGGGAGCATGAACATAGAACATTACAGTACGTGCAGGCCCTTCTGTGCTTTTTTTTTTTTTTTTTTTTAAAAATTTTTTATTTTTCACACCATAAATCACAATAGCCATGATATACACTTTTTCTTTTCCACACATTTACAGTGACTTTTTCTCCCTCCCCCTCCCTCCTCCCAAGCCACCCCCCCACCCCCCCCCTCTCATCCATTTTAGGTATACAATCTAGGTTGCATTAATTCAGTTAGACAATGTTGTCATTCAACAAAAATACACCAGAAATTCTACTGAGTCCATTCTTTTCTTTTCTTCTCCTTCCATCAACTTAGGTAATGTTTGTTCCCGGTAGGTTTTCGCTATTGTATTTAATGTAAGGCTCCCATACTTGTTCGAATATTTCAATATTATTTCTTAAACTATATGTTATTTTTTCTAATGGAATACATTTATTCATTTCTATATACCATTGTTGTATTTTCAAATTATCTTCCAATTTCCAGGTTGACATAATACATTTTTTTGCTACGGCTAGGGCTATCTTGACAAATCTTTTTTGTGCATCTTCCAAGTCAATTCCAAATTCTTTATTTTTTATGTTACTTAGGAGAAAGATCTCTGGATTCTTTGGTATATTGTTTTCTGTTATTTTATTTAATATCTGATTGAGATCATCCCAAAATTTTTCTACTCTCCCACATGTCCAGATTGCATGAATTGTTGTTCCCCTTTCTTTTTTACATCGAAAACATCTATCAGATACTGTTGGGTCCCATTTATTTAACTTTTGCGGTGTAATGTATAGTCTGTGTAACCAATTATATTGTATCATACGCAGCCTCGTATTTATTGTATTTCTCATCGTTCCAGAGCATAACTTCTCCCATGTTTCCTTTTTTATCTTTATATTTAAATCTTGTTCCCATTTTTGTTTAGTTTTACCATTTGTTTCCTCATTTTCCTTTTCTTGCAGTTTAATATACATATTTTTTATAAATCTTTTGATTAACATTGTATCTGTAATCACATATTCAAGGTTACTTCCCTCTGGTAAACTCAAGTTGCTTCCTAATTTATCTTTCAAGTAGGATCTCAGTTGGTAATATGCCAGCGCTGTATCTCCAGTTATATTGTACTTATCTCTCATTTGTTCAAAGGATAAGAATCTACTTCCTGAAAAACAATTTTCTATTCTTTTAATCCCTTTTTTTTCCCATTTTCTAAAGGCAAGGTTGTCTATTGTAAAAGGGAGTAGCTTATTTTGCGTCAATATTAGTTTTGGTATTTGGTAATTTATTTTATTTCTTTCTACATGAATCTTCTTCCATATATTGAGGAGATGGTGTAATACTGGAGAAGTTCTATGTTGTACCAATTTTTCGTCCCATTTATATAATATGTGTTCAGGTATCTTTTCCCCTATTTTATCTAATTCTAGTCTCGTCCAGTCTGGTTTTTCCCTTGTTTGGTAAAAATCTGATTTTTAAAATCTTAATTGTGCGGCTCTATAATAATTTTTGAAGTTTGGCAATTGTAAGCCTCCTTGTTTATACCATTCTGTTAATTTATCTAGTGCTATCCTCGGTTTCCCCCCTCTCCATAAAAATCTCCTTATTATTTTCTTTAACTCTTTGAAGAATTTTTCTGTCAGTTGTATTGGCAATGCCTGAAATAAGTATAGTATCCTTGGAAAAATGTTCATTTTAATACAGTTTATCCTTCCTATCAGTGTTAGTGGTAGCTCTTTCCAATGCTCTAAATCGTCCTGTAATTTTTTCATTAGTGGATTGTAATTGAGTTTATATAATTGGCCTAGATTTTTGTTTATTTGCACACCTAGGTATCTTATTGCCTGCGTTTGCCATCTGAATGGGGATTCCTCCTTAAATTTTGAGAAATCCGCGTTATTCATAGGCATTGCTTCACTTTTATTTACGTTTATCTTGTATCCCGACACTCCTCCATATTCCTTCAATTTCTTATATAGTTCTTTTATTGATAGTTCTGGTTCTGTTAAGTACACTATCACATCATCCGCAAACAGACTGATTTTATATTCCCTGTCTTTTATTTTTATTCCTTTTATATTATTATCTCTTCTTATCGATTCTGCTAGTGGTTCTATAGCTAGCGCAAACAATAATGGTGATAGTGGGCATCCCTGCCGCGTTGACCTGCTTAAGTTAAATTGCTTTGATACATGTCCATTTACTGTCACTTTCGCTAACGGTCCCTTATATAATGCTTTAATCCAATTAATATACTTCTCCGGTAAACTGAATTTTTGCAATACTTTGAACAAGTAATTCCATTCTACTCTGTCGAAGGCCTTCTCTGCGTCTAAAGCAACTGCTACTGCCGGTGCTTTATTTCCTTCTACTGCATGAATTAAGTTAATAAATTTACAAATATTGTCTGTTGTGCGTCTTTTTTTGATAAATCCAGTTTGGTCTAAATTTACCATTTTCGGTACCTGTTCTGCTAGTCTGTTCGCTAATAGTTTAGCTATTATCTTATAATCTGTGTTTAGCAGAGATATTGGTCTATATGACGCTGGTGAGAGTGGATCTTTCCCTTGTTTTAGTATCACTGTAATTATTGCTGTTTTACATGAATCTGGTAAGTTTTGTGTCTCATCAATCTGGTTGATTACATCCAGGAGGGGCGGTATTATTAGGTCTTTAAATGTTTTGTAGAATTCTATTGGGAGTCCATCCTCTCCTGGTGTCTTATTATTTGGTAAATTTTTTATTATCTCTTGTATTTCTACTGTTCCAAATGGTTCTGTTAATTTATTTTGTTCCTCTATTTGTAGTTTTGGTAGTTCAATTTTAGTCAAAAATTCATCTATTTTCCCTTCTTTCCCTTTGTTTTCGGTTCGGTATAATTGTTCATAGAATTCTCTGAAGTTTTCCTTAATTTCTTTTGGATTATATGTAATTTGTTTGTCTTTTTTCCTTGTTGCCAATACCATTTTCTTAGTTTGCTCTGTCTTAAGCTGCCATGCTAGGATTTTGTGTGTTTTTTCCCCTAGTTCATAATATTTCTGTTTTGTCTTCATTATATTCTTCTCCACCTTATATGTTTGTAATGTTTCATATTTTATTTTTTTATCCGCCAATTCTCTTCTTTTGGTTGTATCTTCCTTTATTGCTAATTTTTTTTCTATGTTTATTATTTCCCTTTCCAACTGCTCTGTTTCCTGATTATAGTCCTTCTTCATCTTGGTTGCATAACTTATTATTTGCCCTCTAATGAATGCTTTCATTGCGTCCCATAGTATAAACTTATCTTCCACTGATTCCGTATTTACTTCAAAGTACATTTTTAATTGTTTTTCAATAAATTCTCTAAAATCCTGTCTTTTAAGTAGCATGGGGTTTAATCTCCATCTATACATTCTTGGAGGGATGTCCTCTAGCTCTATTGCCAATAACAGGGGTGAGTGGTCCGATAATAGTCTAGCTTTATATTCCGTTTTCCTAACTCTCCCTTGAATGTGGGCTGATAACAGGAATAGGTCTATCCTTGAGTATGTTTTATGTCTAGTCGAGTAGTATGAGTATGGCCCTTCTGTGCTTGATGCTGTACCAACCTATATATTCATACCAAAAAAGTACTAAACCCTTCCAACCTCATTACCTTCTATCTTTCTTTCATCCATGTGCCCAAGAGTCTCTTAAATGCCCCTATTGTTCCAGCCTCAACCACCACCTCTGGCAAGGTATTCCAGGCACCCACAGATTTGTAACAAAACCTACCCCTGAGGTCTCCCCTAGACTTTTCTCCCTTCTCTTTGTAGACGTGTCCCCTGGTGTTAGTTATTCCCACCCTGAGGAAAAAGGCACTAGCCTTCCAATGCCTCTCAGAATCTTGTAGATCTCTAGCCCCCTCTCATCTTTCTGCACTCCAAAGAGAAAAGTCCCAGCTCTGCTAACCTTGCCTCATAAGACTTATTTTCTAATCCAGGCAACATCCTGGTAAATCTCCTCTCCACGGCTTCCTCATCCTTCCTACAGAGGTGACCAGACTGAGCACAATACTCTGAAAGGTGTAAATGTGCCCCACAAATGCAATGACCCACTGAATTTTCTTTTCTAGTCAATTCCAATTACATTGACAACAATGTTGAGTATTTTAGGCCTTGACAAAAAAGACTGAATTTTATTTGCACCATTTTTCTGGGGTCCTGGTGAGATTATAAGTGGAAGACTGAAACAGTCTGCTCTCCCTACTTGAGGGAGATGGAGGGTCTATCTCTAGTCGGATTCAATACAAGGGCAAAGTGCAAGGTCTAGGGCCCAGTCTAAGCAGACAAGAATAATTATTCTTCAGCCATTAAAAATGGATGTAAATTTTTGATTAGTTGGACAACTCCTTTGGGGGGTTTTGTTCTTTTATTTTACTGACATTTTCACATGCAACTCAAGGAATCTGAATGATGATGGAGTGAGACAGGCATCTGAAGTCCAGATCACTAAATTCCCCAGCAAACAATAGATGAACTGCTCACTCATCTGGACAGCAGAAATGCTGCTTTCAATGGTTTAAAAGCGGCAAAGTAATCAAGGGATTTGGGGATCAGACAGGAAGTAAGAACTGCTCTAAACTGCTGTAATAGTGGCCTGTGGAACAGATCACATCAGCAACTTCTGATTCTACATCTAAAGAAATTCACAGAAATAAGAGGCCAAAAAGGAAATCCAATCATTACAAGTAGGTCGGGAGGACGACAAGACTAGAGAAAGTTATAGATTTTGTTTCTGCTTTAATATATTTGGATAATGTGCTTTTACTTTCATGCCCAAATGGCCAATAAGCTACTCATTAAATGTAGATACCACTGGCTTCTACACACATCAATCATTTTTTATGTCCAGTCCTACAAATGGCAAATTATCAGGTCAATGGAGAAAGCCAATGAGATGGAGCACAACAGTTAGCCTTTACAGTGCCAACGCTCACGGTCTTTAAGGAGTTCGTACATTCTCTCCATGTCTGTGCAGATTTTACTTAGGGGCTCCAGTTTCTTCCCACCTTTCAAAGTGTCTGGGGTGTAGGTGAATTGGGTATAAATTGAGCAGCAGAGATTTGTGCACCAAAATGGCCTGTTATCGTGCTGTATGTATAAATTTTAAATATAAATTTTAAAAAGACCTTCCTACTTATCAAGTGGTTCCATGGACAGGAGTCTGGTTAATATATCAAGCTACAACATTTGTACCTTAACCAATTTAGTACAGTAAAACCCTCAGTAAACTGCACCTATGGGGACTGGTTGATGCCAGTTAAATGAATTTGCCGGTTATTTGAGATTGTGTGTTGTGTGATTGGCAAACTAACCGCTAGGGGGTGCCAATTTGAAACTTCCTACAGTAAAGTCGGTGTCGGTGCTGCACCATTGCTCAGCAAAAGGAGGTGCAAGGCGCTCCTTTCATCCAATAGCCTACAGGTCACCTTTGGGCAAGGTGTGGTACCTGTTTCAGGGTCACATTAAACCATGGATGTCAGAGGGTGGATGGCTTTTACAAGCAGATTCTACAAATTGGAATTGATGGTTGTAAAACTAAAAATGCTGGGCAGATGAATCTGCAGATCAATGGCCAGGGTTACCCGTCCAGTGTGGACACTGCAACTGAAGGTGGCAATGGGAAACCACTTCAGTATTTTTCCCTTGAATAATCATGAATTCAATATCGACAACGGTCTCAGCTCAAAGACAGTGCCTTCGCCAAAGGAGAACAAGGGAGGCAACAACTACAATTCGGAGGGTCAGAGATCATGACAGATGGAGGAACATGATTGCCCTCTGGCAAGGCTCCTGAAGGAATGAATTAAAGTCCTAAAATCTGGACAGCTCAGGGATTGGATTGGTCCAGATTAACAGATTTTCCAGATCTCCAGCAGTGCATCTGTGGCACTTGTGCAATGCAAACATGCAAAGGCAAGAGCTAATTTCATTTTGAATCATAATATGGATGCTCTGTGGACTGTCATTGCTTGCAATGTTTGGATATTATTATGGTCTTGCAATAAAAATTTAACATTAGAATATATTCTTTGCCTGCAAAGACAGATTACTGTTTAAAATTAATCCAGTGGCTGTGAAGCACCTTAAAAGATTTATAAAATTGTAAATTGTAAAAAATGCATTTATTCTCACTTACAATGTTACACTTCAATAGAATTGATTTGCTGCACAAGTATAACAAATAGTTTTTCTAATCAACTATGAACCACCCTTGCCACAAGAATATTTATCAAAAGGTAGAAAGATTCTCATGAACAATTTGTCTCCACAGCAAAAATTTTTTTAAGCTTAGTCAGAACTTCTATAACCAGCCGTCTTATCCCATGAAATTCTGCAAGCTTTCATTTATATTGTCGTAAACCAAAACAACTCACCATAATTTTCAAATCATTTGTGTTAAGCTTGCAGAAGGTTCCAGAATATCAGTAGATTCTTTAACTCAAGGAAAGGTGATGCTTTTTGGATTCTTCTGCCCGTCCACGTGGAATTTTTTTAAACCAAGCAGATTCTTGGAGCAAAAAATGTTTTGCCACAGAGTCAGACTGAGTTAGAGATGGTTGTGAAAGAATTGGATAAATATTTGAGGTGGATGTTAAAAGCCAGACAAAGCAGTCACCAAGATTAGCTCCGTAATGTTCCAGCCAAACTAACAAGTTGAAGGAGTACCAAATACCATGGCTCTATGGTTGAGGAAGACTAAGTGCATCATTTGTACAATTGGTGTACAATTAATTCAGTTTCCAAACACACAAAGCAGGATAGTTGGAAGAGGACAACAAATATCAGTGGGAAGAAATCAGGTGTGCATCAATGAGGAACTTTTTTGCATCTTCCCCAAACTTCTGAAAAAGTATTTCAAAAAACACAAATCAACTGATGAGAACGAATTGGGAAATGATATTGATCGAGAGAGTCGGAGCCTTTCTTTTCATAGCACCACGAGATGGTTAACATCCTTCTGAGCAATTTCTGGATCAAAGGTCTCATCCAACAGACAGTACCTCAATCAATTCAGCACTTATCAGCTCTCAACCAAGCTTTACAATCAAATTCTGAAATTTTTTGGTTGCAGACTCCAGGGAGCAGGGCACCAAAAACCATCCCTAACAACCCCCCCCCAATTAAGAACGAGAAGCATGGGAAATGGCCCAACGGGATGGTGATCATGACAGTAGTCTCAGCAGCTGAAAGACAGGCTGCAGGCAATGTGGTGAGGAGACCCGCAGAGGTGGAGGGCTACTGGAGACTGTCGCGTGGATGCCACTCTCAGAACTGGGATTCTAGAGGGGTGCAGGTGACAAGAATGACTCCCGAAGGGCCTCAGGCACTGATCACATTGGTGGTTTGGATTTGAGCTCAGATTGCCAATGAATCGAACAGGAGTCTGTGCACTGCAGAAGCTGTGGGAGCACTGCAGGAGAACCCACAGACACTTGGTGACTCTGAAGGAACTCTAGAAAACTCTTTTTCCTGTTGTGAGGCGTGCCAGGCTTATGTTTGCCTTCCAGCAGTAAAAGTTAAAGTTCATCATGCAGGTCACATTTTTAATGCATTATTATGTAACAGTAAAGAGGAACCTTAAATTCACAGACCTGACTCAAATATGACTAAAACAAAACTAACAAATTTAGAAGACTTTTTATGCCTATTTAGGAATTCTACCAAAAAAAATAAATGTGGATATTTTCCCCCCCTCTGCATTTTCATGTGTGGATCACTGGAAATAGCTTGGGGAAAGATTTCTACACGTTGAGTAAATGTCCTATTGTTCCACTAGCTCGCATCTGGCACCACCTGGTGGCAGAACAAATTTTCATCTGTTAATTCCCGTGAAACAAAAGTTTGCAGATGCTGTGATTGTAGTAAACAAACCGACCAAAATGCTAGAGGAACTCAGCCAGTCTCAAAGCATGCAGAAGAGATAAAGTGCACTTCTTCAAGGAAGAAGCAAAAAAAAAAGCAGGAAAGTTCTGACTGGAGACCAGACCAACAAAAGGGGTTAATTTGATAGGATAAGGGGAGAGGTGAGAATTGACTTGGTGTGAGAAGCGAGTCAGAGACCATTGTGGTGGGGGGGGGGGGGGTTTAACAAAAGTCAGAAATGATGATGTTAATGCCATCTAGTTGGAGGGTGCCTAGACAAAAGATGAGGGGTTCCTCCAATTTGTGGTGATCTCATTGCATGAAACCACGCCAGCAAAGGAATCCAATGGGGATTTGAAGTGGGTACCACTGGGAGATCCACGCTATTGCAGCAGGGCAAAGGTGCTCAACGAAGTGAATTTCCAGTATGCGCCAAGTCTCTCCAACGCAGAGGAGAGACCACAACAGGACCACTGGATGTAGTATATGATCCCTGCAGATTCACAAGTGAAATCTTGTTTCACTTAGCAAGACTTCAGGTCCTCAAATGGTGTAGAGGGAGGAGGTGTGGGCACAAATGGAGCATCTCCTGGGGATCACTCGGGTGGGTACAAAGAGAATAATTGGTGGGGAGTGCTTGCAGAAGGTGGAGGGGAAAATAGGGGTCTAGTGTTGGGATCATCCAGTAGGTAGTGGAAATGGCAGAGGAGGAAATGTTGGATGCAGAGGCTGAAGTGGGGGGAGGAGAGGGGGGAGGGGGAGGGGGGAGGGGGAGGAGGAGGGAGGGAGGGGGGAGGAGGGGGAGGAGGGAGGGAGGGGGGAGGGGGGAGGAGGAGGGAGGGAGGGAGGGGGGAGGGGAGGGTGAGGGGGGGAGGGGGGAGGGAGGAGGGGAGGGGGGAGGGGAGGGGGAGGGGGAGGGGGGAGGGGGGAGGGGGGAGGGAGGAGGGAGGAGGGAGGAGGGGCTGGCCCGGTCCAGAAACTTTGAGCTGAGTCCTAAGGGGCCATAGGCAAAAACAGATCAAGAATAGCTGCACTATAGCATTCAGTATAGGAGCTGTGGCCTCATGTTAGAACTACGAGATGTGGTGAGATCACACTCTGAGTTTAAATGCACTCTTCTGGAGAAACTCAGCGGTTCAACAGCATCAGTGGGGGAAAAGAATGGCTATGCCAAAATCCTTCATGCCGACCCATCAGAGATAGAGAGATATATAACTGGCATTTCAAGCTTGAGCCCTTTATCAAGGTATAAGTAAAAAGTAGTCAGGCACCTGAATAAAAAGGCTGTGGGAGGAAAGGGCAGGGAGGAGAACAGGCCCATGCCATAATTAGACATGGATAGGAGGAAAGGTGAGAATTGATCAGGAGTGGGGCTGGCTCCATGAATGCAGGGCTGGAGGAACAGAGTCAGAAGGATGGGGAAAGAGAGACAAGGCAAGTGGAAAGAAGAAATTGGGATATGGGAGGGGCAAGATGGGGGGGGCTAATGGAAACTGGAGGTCAATGATAATGCCATCTGGGAGGGAGGGCACGAGAAGAAAAAAACTGAGAAGTGATAAAGGGAGGGGATAACTCATGAATGGAAAGGGGACCTAATGGAACTGGAAAAGTCAAGTCTAAGTTTATCATTATCATACAATTAAAAAAACATCTGGCTGAAACAGCATTCTCTGGTTCTCTGTTTAAAAACCTGCAAACAGATAAAGACATACCAGTGATTTATATAAGAATAATAACTATTATTAAATGATACTAGATTCTCAGAGGGATTTGAATGAATCAATTCAGCAGTCTTACTGCCCATGGGAAGAAGCTTGGTGGCTTTGATAGTCCTGTATTTCTTTCCCGATGGGAGTAGCTGGAAGCTGCCGTGTGAGCGAGGTGAAATGGATCCACAATAATTTTGAATGCCCTCTTCAGGCAATGATCCCAGTAGATAACATCAATGGGGGGAAAGGAGTTGACATGATGGTGGCCGACAGCATTGCCCGCTTCGGTCTTCTCAGGAAGTGCGGTCGCTGTTGCACCTTCCAGACAGGTGAGTGTCCATGATGGGTCACTCCGGTAGTTAAGCGAACTCCAAGAAACTTGGTGCTCTCCACTCTCTCTGTCACAGAGTTGTTAATATGTAGAGGATGGTGGTCGTCTCTGGTCCTCCTGAAGTTCACGATCATCTCCTTCATCTTCCCCATATTGAAACCTCATTAAGAAGTTGGTGTTAATGGTGTCCAAGTTAAATATTTGCAACGGCAGTGCATTAGGACCACGGTCAGGCATGGGAATGGGGCAGGGAATTTAAATAACTAGGGAAAGGTGGTAGAGAAGCCTGTGTGAGTGAGGTGAAAGAGATCCACAATAATTTGGAGGTTCTGCTCACCCAGCTATAAGAAAAGTATCATTAAGCTGGAAAGGGAGAAGAACCTGATCAAATGACCACATCAGGAAAGTATGAAATATCTTGTGTAAGGCAACTATTTTATGTATTATTTGTATAATTTTTGTATTCAATATTGATTTTGAATATCATAAGGAATCTCTATAGCCAAGAAAGCCAAGCAGAGCCTCTACTTCCTCCCACCTTCCATCCCTCCATCCTCACTACATTCTACAGAGGATGTTTCGAGAACATCCTGTGGAACTGCATCACTGCCTGGTTTAGAAGCTGTACCACTTCAGGCTGCAAGACCCTGCGAAGATTAGTGAAGTCAGTGGGAAAGGTCATTGGGGGCTCTCTTCCTACAACACTCTATGCAGGTGAAAGGCAATAAACATTGTGAAGGTCTCCACACACCTCTCATGTCAACTGTTCTTCCTTCTGCCATTTGGTAGGAGATACCATAGCACTCGGGTCGTTATGTCCAGATTGGGAAAGAGCTTTTTCACCCCCTGCAAGCCATCAGACTCCTGAACTCCCAGAACATTTGGGATAGTGTACTGTGGGCTGTTACTGTACAACTCTTAATATTTTAATTTTCTAACTTCTATTCTACCTTGTAAATATGCTCCGTGGTATTTCGTCATTATAGTGTGAATATGGAATGTACGATAAAATTAACTTGAATTTGTAATGGAGAGGCAGCATCTGGTGGCTCCACTCCGCTCCTGTTCAATGCCTGCCAATCACAGTCAAAGACTCACCCCAAGCCATCAAGGTGACCCTTGCAATTGGCACACCTAAAAGACCAGGAGCTGCAGTCCAGGCAGCCTGCCGAGACTCAGCCCTGACCTTCACCCAGCTGACCCCAGCTGAGCCTCTGCACTTGGCTTCGAGCCATTAGCCACAGCAGCCAACAGGGCCCAGACTGTCCCGAGTGACTGGTCCCCCAATACTGCCGGCAGAACTATCAAGGACCATGTGCCCCTTTGTTCTGCCTCTTTGGACTCTTCGTGACTCGTAAGTAGCACCTTTGGGGTGAGTCTCAAGGACAGGTAGCAAGAACTGTCTCTACTGGTGGGGCACCTAGTATCACTTTGATCTTGATTGTTGAATGTGCATTTTCATGCAATTTTCCCCAGTCTCTGTCAGTTCCTCCCACGTTATCCAAAGTGTATATTTTCCACCTGCGTATAGTGTATGTGTAGAGGTTTGCCTTACATATTGACCCTATTGTGTGGTTTGTACCTCAACTTTGTTCTAATTCTTAACCTGTGGGACCCACACAAACCCAAACAACATTTAATTGTTTTTTATAATTATATAATTTGATGTCCTGAACTAATTATGGTCATGCTTCTAATTTTTAATAGGTGTTATTTCTATGATGTGATTTGATTTATGTTATCATTAATCTTCTTTTTCTTTGGCTTGGCTTCGCGGACGAAGATTTATGGAGGGGTAATGTCCACGTCAGCTGCAGGCTCGTTTGTGGCTGGCAAGTCCGATGCGGGACAGGCAGACACGGTTGCAGTGGTTGCAGGGAAAATTGGTTGGTTGGGGTTGGGTGTTGGGTTTTTCCTCTTTTGTCTTTTGTCAGTGAGGTGGGCTCTGCGGTCTTCTTCAAAGGAGGTTGCTGCCCGCCGAAATGTGAGGTGCCAAGATGCACGGTTTGAGGTGATATCAGCCCACTGGCGGTGGTCAATATGGCAGGCACCAAGAGATTTCTTTAGGCAGTCCTTGTACCTCTTCTTTGGTGCACCTCTGTCACGGTGGCCAGTGGAGAGTTCGCCTCACAGTTTGGCGGGCAGCAACCTCCTTTGAAGAAGACCGCAGAGCCCACCTCACTGACAAAAGGCAAAGGAGGAAAAACCCAACACCCAACCCCAACCAACCAATTTTCCCCTGCAGCCGCTGCAACCGTGTCTGCCTGTCCCGCATCGGACTTGTCAGCCACAAACGAGCCTGCAGCTGACGTGGACTTTTACCCCCTCCATAAATCTTCGTCCGCGAAGCCAAGCCAAAGAAGAAAAAGGGGCTCTGCGGTCTTCTTCAAAGGAGGTTGCTGCCCGCTGAACTGTGAGGCGTCAAGATGCACGGTTTGAGGCGATATCAGCCCACTGGCGGTGGTCAATATGGCAGGCACCAAGAGATTTCTTTAGGCAGTCCTTGTACCTCTTCTTTGGTGCACCTCTGTCACGGTGGCCAGTGGAGAGTTCGCCTCACAGTTTGGCGGGCAGCAACCTCCTTTGAAGAAGACCGCAGAGCCCACCTCACTGACAAAAGGCAAAGGAGGAAAAACCCAACACCCAACCCCAACCAACCAATTTTCCCCTGCAGCCGCTGCAACCGTGTCTGCCTGTCCCGCATCGGACTTGTCAGCCACAAACGAGCCTGCAGCTGACGTGGACTTTTACCCCCTCCATAAATCTTCGTCCGCGAAGCCAAGCCAAAGAAGAAAAAGGGGCTCTGCGGTCTTCTTCAAAGGAGGTTGCTGCCCGCTGAACTGTGAGGCGTCAAGATGCACGGTTTGAGGCGATATCAGCCCACTGGCGGTGGTCAATATGGCAGGCACCAAGAGATTTCTTTAGGCAGTCCTTGTACCTCTTCTTTGGTGCACCTCTGTCACGGTGGCCAGTGGAGAGTTCGCCTCACAGTTTGGCGGGCAGCAACCTCCTTTGAAGAAGACCGCAGAGCCCACCTCACTGACAAAAGGCAAAGGAGGAAAAACCCAACACCCAACCCCAACCAACCAATTTTCCCCTGCAGCCGCTGCAACCGTGTCTGCCTGTCCCGCATCGGACTTGTCAGCCACAAACGAGCCTGCAGCTGACGTGGACTTTTACCCCCTCCATAAATCTTCGTCCGCGAAGCCAAGCCAAAGAAGAAAAAGGGGCTCTGCGGTCTTCTTCAAAGGAGGTTGCTGCCCGCTGAACTGTGAGGCGTCAAGATGCACGGTTTGAGGCGATATCAGCCCACTGGCGGTGGTCAATATGGCAGGCACCAAGAGATTTCTTTAGGCAGTCCTTGTACCTCTTCTTTGGTGCACCTCTGTCACAGTGGCCAGTGGAGAGTTCGCCATATAACACGATCTTGGGAAGGCGATGGTCCTCCATTCTGGAGACGTGACCTACCCAGCGCAGTTGGATCTTATTATCATTAATACACTTTGTGTAAAAGGTTTTTTTGTTAAACTCTAAAATTATTTTAAAAAGGAGCAGAAAAGATTTGCACGCATGTTGACAATTGTCACTGCTGGGCGGGCCACCTGGAGACTGGGCGGACCACCATGCACCTTCTCCCCACAGAGCAAAAGGCAAATGATTCCTACCTGTCACCTGGACGCAGAGAGCTACGTGCCTGCTGACGTCATCGCGTCAGGAGCGCGTCACAGAGTGCCATGACGTCACGCTCATCGAGCCCGTGATCTCAGCCGAGCTGACAAGGGGTGTGGGAAGAGTTTGAGCGGTGGACCTTCCGGTATGGAGGGGCTGATGGAGGAGAAGCGGGCTCGGTTGCCGCAGGACACCGTTGGCTACCGCCTTTACCTGGGCGCCGAGGCGTGCGGGGACGTGCTGGAGGGGCGGCTGGAGAAAGTGACGGCCCGCTTGGCCCTACTGTCTGCGGGGCACATCTGGCACAATGAGGCCTTCAGCCTGAGGTTCACGGCGGCGCGGGGTGAGTGCACCGGCTTCAGCAGGGGTAGAGGGCAGCTGGCATCTCCTCGTGAATACGTCCAAGGGCTGGAGAAACTCGACAGATCCCGCGGCGTCCGGAGCAGGCGAACGTATTTCTTGGCCTCAGTCGGTCATGATCGACCATGGTTATCGCTGGTTTCTTGAGGAGGGTCGAACGTGGCTATGGAGGGTGATCCCAGAAATCCTGCCCCCGCCCCCCCCAGTTGGCCACCCCCCGGCTGGGCCCCCCCCGGCCGGCCCCTCTCCCCACCCCCGGCCGGCCCCTCTCCCCACCCCCGGCCGGCCCCTCTCCCCACCCCCGGCCGGCCCCTCTCCCCACCCCCCCCGTCCGGCCCCTCTCCCCCCCCCCCCCCCCGTCCGGCCCCTCTCCCCCCCCCCCCCGGCCGGCCCCTCTCCCCACTAATTGTGGGCATGAACTCTAGCAGGGTTATTTGCCATGCCCTTTTCCCATTGGTACAGATATCCTTTGATTGACACACTTTTCAAGTTTTATGCCTAATGAGCTTGTATCCAGGTGCAGGACCATTTTTAACCAGGAATATATTTATCACTGTGACATGAAACTATTGGAAGATCGTTTTATCCTGAGATTAAAGTTCATAATCCTTACTCAGGCCTGTGTGCGGGAGGGCGGGGGTTTGCGGGCGATCGGGTTGGACAACGACAGTGCGGGGGCATCGGCTCTCGCTGCAGGGCGGCATCTCGGCGGATCAGCGGCCCCGTCGCCGTGAGTCGCGGGTCGGCCTGCGGCAGGGAGGGGGAGTGGGCAATGGTCCTGGCGAGGTCAGGCCCGAGGCCTCCGGTTCCGGGCGCTGGGAAGCGGCCTTGGCTTCCCCTGACACCGGCCAGGCCCCAAAACCAGAGTCCACGGTGAGACCCTGCAACATAAACAGAGGAGGTGGGGGCGATTAGCGGGCTGACGGCAATGCATTCTGGGATTTGTAGTATTAGCTGTGCATGCGCTATACTGGCGCGGCGGCCAGCGGGCCACCTCTAATACATTTTTGAAATGATCTTGCGGGCCAAATATAATTATATTGAGGGCCAAATTTGGCCCGCGGGCCAGAGTTTGACGTGTGCCTTAGATCAAACAGTGTCCTTTATATGGCACTGAGTTGGAGGCTGTGGGAGGGAGGTGGCCAGGGGTGATGAGGTTAGAGATGGTACTGGAGATGGTGGTTTATTTTGAGGTGGGCTGTGTCTTTACCACCTTTCTGACCTTCCCCTCTCAGAGACGGAACACTCTTTCATCAGTGGCCTTGCCCCTTCGCCCACCCAACACTCCATTACACTGACCCCCTGCTTGGTCTTCACCATCCCCTCTGACCTTCCCCTTCTCAGAGACATGACAGTTCATCCATGACAGTTTAAATTCACTAAGATCTCTCTTGGACCATTTTAACTAACTGGACTCCAGTGAGCAACAAACAGACATCAAGAGAAGTGAACATATTGATCCATTACGATCCTAAAAAAATGCTGGAGAAACTCACCAGGTGAAATGGTGTACTCAATATAGCAATGAGGTTGGAGGCCATGGAAGGGGGTGACCAGAGGTGATGAGATTAGTGATATTCCTGGAGAAGGTGGCTTGTTTTGAGGTGGGAGGCCATGTCTTTAGCTTTCCCTCTCAGAGATGGAAGACTTCGGCCTCAGTGGAGTCCTTTCCTTCATCCCTCGCCCACCCAACACTCCACCTATACCCAACACCCTTCACCACACTGACTATTGCTTGGTCTTTAATATCCCCTCTGACCCCTCTCAGAGACAATGCTCTGTCCTTAGTAGGGGCCTTTCATTCCATGACAATTTAAATTCACTAAGATCTTTCTTGGACCATTTTAACTAACTGGTCTCCAGTGTGTAACCAACAGAAATTGAGAGAATTGAACATGTGTAGATCCATGACAATCCTAAAAACACAATGCTGTAGAAACTCAGCAGGTCAAACACTGAACTTCATGTAGAAAAAAAATTAAGATGAATAACCAATATATTGGGCTTGAGCCCTTCATGCTATGATCAAACTGTAGGTAGGTGCTTGAATATAACCATATAACAATTACAGGACAGAAACAGGCCAATTTGGCCCTTCTAGTCCGCACTGATCCGTACCCTCCTCTAATCCCACCTACCAGCACTCTGCCCATATCCCTCCATCCCCCTCCCATCCATATACTTATCCAACTTTTTCTTAAATGACAAAATTGATCCTGCCTCCGCCACCTTTCCCGGAAACCCATTCCACACAGTAACCACTCTCTGAGTAAAGAAGTTTACCCTCATGATACTCCTAAACCTTCGCCCGTCAACTCTCAACCCATGACCTCTTGTATCCATCTCTCCTACTCTCAATGGGAAAAGTCTTTCCACATCAACTCTATCCCTCTCATTATCTAAAACACCTCTATCAAATCCCCTCTCAGCCGTCTACGTTCCAAGGAATAAAGACCTAATTTGCTCAATCTCTCCTTGTATTCCAGATGCTGAAACCCAGGCAACATTTTTGCAAATCTTCTCTGCACTCTCTCTATCTTGTTAATATCCTTCCTATAAATTGGTGACCAGAACTGCACACAGTACTCTAAATTTGACCTCACCAATGCCTTGTTCAGTTTCATCATTACTTCCCAACTCTATATTCTATGCACCGATTTTTTAGGCAAGCATACTAAAGGCCTTCTTCACCATCCTATCCACATGCGCTCCTACCTTCAGGGAACAATGCACTGTTATTCCTAGATCATTCTGCTCCACTTCATTCTTCAATACCCTCCCATTTACCACATGTGTCTTGCTTTGATTATTCTTTCCAAAAAGAAGCACCTCACACTTAGCAGCATTAATATCCAAATTAATACCCAAGGACTTGGCTTTCCTAACTCTTAGCCTGGAGAAACTCAGGAGGTCAAGCAACGTACCCAAGGTATAGGTACATAACCAATGTATCGGGTTCTTTGCCTCCTATGGATGCTGCTGAGTTTCTCCAGCACTTTTGCATATTAACTACAATCACACTGTCTGCAGACTTTCTTGTTCTACTTAGATCTTCAAGTCAAGTTTATTATCTGAATGCACAAATCCAACCCAACGAAAGTGTTCTCCAATCCTCGGTGCAAAACACATAAACAATACAATATGGATGGTTAGTGTGAGTAGGGAACAGAGGATCTCAATTTAACAGCTGTCAGTTTTGACAGTATAAAACTCTCTGACTCCATTAGACTGTTACCTTAGATACTTGGGCTTATATTGTTGGAGTGACTAGAACCTGATGCAGAGCAAGATTATTATCTATTAAAACCCAATCAAGGTACAATTGAGCACAGATACCTCACATTGTTCCAAAGAAGGGTAATTGCAATTGTTTGTAGATATTCTCTTTTATTCTTATCAGAGTGTAATCACACAATCTTGTCTTCCTTTACTAAGCAAACTCAATACCATAACTATGTACTCCTTATGGTGACGCTGATGTGATGCATCATCCACTGGAACATGGTGTGCGGACATCATGACTGATGTGCATGCCACTTAAGTCTGCTCAGTGTGGGTAAATGGAAAGATTGCAATCATTTAAAATCTGATTTTAAAACCTGAATTGACTTGTACAATGTGAAGTTAGGTAGAGAGAAAAAAAACAATATGGGGGTGAAGACTTGATGAGAGGAAGCAAAACAAATCCAGGGAGGACAATTTGGCTGCATCACAGCTGGGTATGTCGACTTCATTGGGCGCAAAATCATTGAGGCCCCTTCCACCCTGCACATGGCATCTTTCAGCTGTTGTTGTCGGAGAAGAGATCCACCAGGCTGAGATGAAGCTTCTTCCCACTGACGGTGAGAATGTTGAACAACCAAAGAAACTGCTCACACTAACCAGCTGAGACTCTCATATTCATGAAACAATTTTATTTATTTATATTTATAAATACTTCTCTGCCCAGTATCCCATGTCCAAAATACTTAGGACCAGACGTTCAGTTTTTGGAGGTTTTTGTGGCAAAAACAATCAAAGCACTGTGGGATCAGCAGAATACTTGCATCAGCTCATAAGCAGAAATAATGTTTAATATGTACCCAAAAAAAACCTTCATCTCTGCTGCCTGTCCCTGACATCTCCCAACTGCCAATGACACCTCCCAACAGCCCCTGGTCCCTGATTATGGTCTCCCTAATTATGGTCTCCCTGCTCTTGCCCTGGAGTCCAAGGTTCCCGCTATTGCCCCAGGACCCTGAGGCTCCTGTTCCTCCCCAGGAGCCCGAGGCAACTTCTTCGATAAAGATGGCACAGCACCCAATGTTGAGAATGGAGTTGCCATTACTGACTCTGGCTGCATCCGATGCTAGACTTGGACCCAGCTTCGTTTAGCATCTTCCCAGCCAGAAGCAAAGATCTAATTTTTTTTTAAACAGTTATTGTAATCAATCTGATGCCAGCAGAATGTCGGAACCCCACGTGGCCGTCAGGTGGTGATTTTTTTCAACTTGTGAAGTCGTGTCAGTGCTTTATAAAAAAGACGTTTGGTTTTTGGATCTTTGGTATTCAGAGCTTCGGATATGGGGTTCCTGACCTGTATTGTTTATCCTTGTGTGTTATGTCTTGTTGTGTGTCTGTGTGTTTTGCATCGAGGACCAGAAAACATTGCTTCATTGGGTTGTACTTGTGCAATCTGATAACAATAAACTTTTTTTTTAAACTTTATTTAAAATTTTATGACATGAATAAAATAAAAATTACATTTAAAGAAATAATAAAAAATAAGATAATAAAAATTAGAATACTACATCATTAGAATACACAAATTAACCCCCCCAATAATTATAACACAACATTAATCATCTAATTTAAAATTAGTCCAACCCTCCCCCCAAAATAAAGAGTGAAGAATGAATTAACAATGTTGTAAATAAAATAGAAAAAACCCCACTTACAAAAAAGGATAAAACTTAATAACAAAAAAAATTACTAACAAAAAAAATATCAATACTAAAATAATACCCTTAAACATATATTTAAATCAAACATAATACATGTATTTAACAAATGAAATCCACTTTAAAACTAAGTTCAAATATTAAAATCGTATATCAACCACATATCTGTTATACAAAAATCATAATTAATAATACATAAATACAGAATTTCCATTAATACCAAGTTTCCTTTATAATTCATCGAGAGAACAAAAACATCCCTTAGAAAAACAATCAGATAAACTTTTTATTCCCTTCCCCTCCCTTATATAAAAAAAGAAAAAAAAGTTCAAACTCATAAAATTCTCCATATTCTTCATTTATAACATCTTCAAAATTCTCTATCGAAATTAACTTAATTTTATTAAACTCTTCTCCCTCTTCTCCCTTAATTTTCTTTTTCTTATCACCTTTCCCCTCATCTTCCTCTTCATCTAATTCAACATCCTCAATTTTTGACTTATTATCTTCTGTGACATCATCCTCTTAAAAAAGAAAGAAAAAAGAGAAAAAAAAACAAAAAAAAGAGAAAAAAAAGGAGAGAAAAAAATCCTCCTAATTCCCTCTCAATTACAATCAGAAAACAAAAAGAGTTAAAAAAATATATTTATTTTAAAAAAATAATTAAAAATAATCTTCACTTCTTAACCCAAAAATTAAAAAGAAAAAAAAACAGGTCGGAGGTCACAACTACCTCCTCCTGTTTAAACCGCCCAAAACGGTAACTCCCCCAAAATATTGGGTGTGAGATATCTCACAGTTAGCTGATGACTTCTGGAAACTAGTGCCCACCCAGTTCCCTCTCCCAACTCCTATTTCATTAAACTATCATCATTATTTAAACTATTTAAACTCTTCTCAAAAAAAAAGATAAAAGATTTATTTTTTTAAATCAATGTTACCACTTCGGTCACCATTGCTTCCATTTCTTTTAAAAATCTGGATCCCACCTTACATCTCTACTCTCTGGAGACCTTGAAGGACTACATCGTTCCTGAAACTGCATGATTGGCAGAGACTGAGCAAAGTCCATGACCTCTTTAGGATTGTCAAAGAACTTTGGCTAATTTCCATCCTAAAAAAATCTTCAGTACCCCAGAATACCTGAATGTTGCCTTATGTCTTTTTTTCCACAACCGTTCTTTCACAGAATTAAATTCGCGTCGTTGAAACATAATTTCTTGACTCAAATCTTGATAGAAGAAAACAGGATTATTCTGAACCATCAAAGGAGATCTATTTTGCTGGACATTTCTAATAGCCGTACGTAAAATTGTCTCTCTGTCACAATAGTTTAATCAACGGATCAAAACAGATCTTGAATTCTGTCCTGAAAAAGATTTTCTTCTTAAAACTCTATAAGCACATTCCAGTATTAAACCTTCAGGGAATTTATCCTGTCCTAACACTCGTGGAATCCATTCAGTAAAAAAATTTATTGGATCTGGTCCTTCTATGCCTTCTGGCAAACCAACAATTTTCACATTGTTCCGTCTAGATTGATTCTCCAAATAATCAACCTTTTTTGCTAAATTTTTATTTTGTATCTGCAATGTTTCAATTATTCTATTTTCATCTTGCAGTTGATCCTGTGCATCGACTAAACCTTGGTCACACATTTCAAATCTTTCAATGGTTTCAAGCTTAAAAGCTCCATTAATGACTTCCGCCATCGCATTAATCTTGGAAATAAACAGGTTCACAAAATTAGCTAAGTGACTCGATACAGAATATATCTTATCTTCAAGTTCCTTAACAGACATTTCAACAGAAGTAGATTCAGGCATAATGGGGTCTTGCTGTTCCTTAGAGACCACGGGATCTTCTGTCCCTTCCCTTAATTTAGTATCTTTTCTAGCAGTTTGACTTCGTATAAAAATCCCTCTCAAAGTCCCTCCAGCAATGCCAGGAGACTGAAGATCAGGGTTATCTTTAAGCCAAATCTCTTTAATCATCTTCACTGAATCGATGTCTGGAAAAACCGTTGTAATTGAAGATGCATTTTGCAGCGCCATCACTGTAGCAGTCGAATGACAGCTCTTTAACTCTCCAGCTGGTGGCGCCCCAGCTGATTCAACTGTCAAAGTCTCAGTAACAGCACTCACAGTGGCCGTTGTGTGAAATACTGGCACCCGTCCAGCTCTTTGGTCTGAAAGCTGTTGAATGCGACCTTCAAAGAGCCTCACCGGCTTAAAACGGAGTTTCAATGCCGAACTCTGTACGTCTTCCTCTGGATCCATTCTACGCTGAGTCCTGGCTTCTTGTAAACAAGTAGGCTCAGACAATTTCGGAAAATGTAGTTTTTTAACAGTCTGTTGATGTTTTCTTTTACCTTTTTTTTGCATATAAACCATTAGGCACTAATCCAACACCTTATTATTTATAAACTTGTAAAAGAACTTTAACGGGCACTTAAAGAAAAAACAATAAATCAGAGTCACGAGAGGTCTGGAAGGCACGTCTGTTCCCTACGCCATCTTGCCACGCCCCCTGATAACAATAAACTTGACTTATACATTTCTATTGCTAAGATGTGCACAAGATGAGTCATTTGGCTCTCATAGCTATTTGGGCATTCAATTATTACGGCTGATTAGCACTGCCATTCTAATGTCATCTTAAAAAATAAAAAAAAAATTCTTCAACATTGAGTGGCTTTGCCACAACTCATGCACAAGTCAGTGATCTTTCATGATGCAGTTTTGATCTAATTCTGAGAATTTCATATTTTCACTTTGATGTTCCATGCCTTAATGTGTTGAAAGAATAATGCACGTCTGTTCATCCCAGGGGACATTCCAGCCCACATCGGTGGTATGACAAACTTTGGTGATAATGTGGATGATGAATGGTTGATTGTGTACCTAATTCAACAAATCACAAAAGAGTTCCAAGACATGGTGGCAAGGTATGGATTCTCTCATTTCCACTGTGAAATTATAGGCCTTCCCCAGTATGAAAACTCCCAATTTACGAACAACATGTACTTGCGACCCAAAAAGCCGACCAGGAGCAGAATGCTTTTAACTTCTAGTTTGAGCGTGGTTATGCTGTAGGATACCCTCTCGTGGTGCTGCCGTCACCCAGCCTCGCGAGAGAGTAGCATACTGCTTTTCGTGGCACCATTTGAATGGGGGAGGGAACGAACAAGGGAGCTGGATGCGGATCGGAAGGAGTAAAGATGTGGGAGGGCAGTGGGGTTGGGGGTGCTTCCATCGCCAAGCATCATGAGGGAGTAGCCATCTCTCCATCTCCTATAAGTGTTAACTTCTAATCATGATCTTATGATCATGTAAAGTTTTATTATGTGGAGTACTGTATTATATACTGCATTATTATTGTATTGGGAAGTGTTTTATATGCATAGAAAGGTAAAATAGATATACTATATACTAAGGTAAACAATTTACTAACTGACATTAAATAAAGACCGTATGTACCTGTTCTGATTTGCATACAAATTCGAATTAAAGACAGACCTAGGTAACAGAACCCGTTAATAACCCAGGTACTGTCTGTACTGAAATAATAAATTCTAATATCTCCAAAGCTAGAAATTATTTCTTCATTAACATTAATCCTTTGTTTCTGTATGTAGCATAGAAGATGATGATGGAGATTTTTTGTTGATAGAGGCTGCCAAGTATCTGCCCAAATGGTTAAACCCTGACACCAGTGTAAATCGGGTAAGAAACTTTTCACTTTTATCTCACCTATTGTACGTCTGGTGAAAGCCATAAGTCATGATGGCCTTCTTGGCCTTGGTGAGATAGCATTTTTCACCGTTGGTTCTTGAAACCAAATGCAGACAGGATAGTAACTAGTAAAATGAATTAATACTGCCACCTCTCTACCATGCCAAAAGTGCTAGAGTATTCCTACTTTCCCCCCAAAAATTAAGTGTGCAATAAATAAAGACCATATGTACCTGTTCTGACTTGCAAAAAAATTTTTATCTTAAAAAGATGCACGTTATTTAAATCTTGTTTTAAGTTAAAATTGAAAGCTGAATACAATAAAGAATTTGTTGCAGTCCTGTCCGGTAGGTAAACATAGCTGTAATTCTTTCTTCTTTCTTTGGCTTGGCTTCGCGGACGAAGATTTATGGAGGGGTATGTCCACGTCTGCTGCAGGCTCGTTGGTGACTGACAAGTCCGATGCGGGACAGGCAGGCACGGTTGCAAGGGAAAATTACTTGGTTGGGGTTGGGTGTTGGGTTTTTCCTCCTTTGTCTTTTGTCAGTGAGGTGGGCTTTGCGGTCTTCTTCAAAGGAGGTTGCTGCCCGCCAAACTGTGAGGAGCCAAGATGCACGGTTGGAGGCGATATCAGCCCACTGGCGGTGGTCAATGGGGCAGGCACCAAGAGATTTCTTTAGGCAGTCCTTGTACCTCTTCTTTGGTGCACTTCTGTCTCGGTGGTCAGTGGAGAGCTCGCCATATAACACGATCTTGGGAAGGCAATGGTCCTCCATTCTGGAGACGTGACCCAACTAGCGCAGTTGGGTCTTCAGCAGCGTGGATTCAATGCTTGCGGATTCTGCCAGCTTGAGTACTTCGATGTTGTTGATGAAGTCATTCCAATGAATGTTGAGGATGGAGTGGAGACAGCGCTGATGGAAGCATTCTAGGAGCCGTAGGTGATGCCGGTAGAGGACCCATGATTCGAACAGGAGCCTGGGTATGACTACAGCTCTGTACATGCTGATCTTTGTGTTTCTTCAGGTGATTGTTTTTCCAGACTCTTTTGTGTAGTCTTCCAAAGGCGCTATTTACCTTGGCGAGTCTGTTGTCTATCTCTTTGTCAATCCTTGCAACAGATGAAATGGTGCAGCCGAGGTAGGTAAACTGGTTGACCGTTTTGAGTTCTGTGTGCCCGATGGAGATGTGGGGGAGCTGGTAGTCATGGTGGGGAGCTGGCTGATGGAGGACCTCCGTTTTCTTCAGGCTGACTTCCAGGCCAAACATTTTGGCAGTTTCCGCAAAACAGGGCGTCAAGCGCTGAAGAGCTGGCTCTGAATGGGCAACTAAAGCGGCATCGTCTGCAAAGAGTAGTTCACGGACAAGTTGCTCTTGTGTCTTGGTGTGAGCTTGCAGGCGCCTCAGATTGAAGAGACTGCCATCCGTGCGGTACCGGATGTAAACAGCGTCTTCATTGTTGAGGTCTTTCATGGCTTGTTTCAGCATCATGCTGAAGAAGATAATAGAGGGTTGGTGCGAGGATGCAGCCTTGCTTCACGCCGTTGTCAATGGAGAAGGGTTCAGAGAGCTCATTTCTGTATCTGACCCGACCTTGTTGGTTTTCGTGCAGTTGGATAACCATGTTGAGGAACTTGGGGGGGCATCCGAGGCGTTCTAGTATTTGCCAAAGCCCTTTCCTGCTCACGGTGTCAAAGGCTTTGGTGAGATCAGCAAAGGTGATGTAGAGTCCTTTGTGCTGTTCTCTGCACTTTTCTTGGAGCTGTCTGAGGGCAAAGACCATGTCAGTAATTCCTCTGTTTGCGCGAAAGCCACACTGTGATTCTGGGAGGACATTTTCGACGACACTAGGTATTGGTCTATTAAGGAGAATCCTACCGAAGATTTTGCCTGCAATGGAGAGTAGCGTGATTCCCCTGTAGTTTGAGCAGTCTGATTTCTCGCCTTTGTTTTTGTACAGGGTGATGATGATGGCATCACGAAGGTCCTGAGGCAGCTTTCCTTGGACCCAGCAGAGCATGAAAAACTCATGCAGTTTGGTAAGCAGAGCTTTGCCGCCAGCCTTCCAGACCTATGGGGGGATTCCATCCATACCTGCTGCTTTGCCACATTTCAGTTGTTCAATTGCCTTATATGTCTCTTCCCGGGTGAGGATCTCATCCAGCTCTAGACTCAAGGGCTGTTGAGGGAGCTGGAGCAGGGAGGATTCTTGGACTGAGCGGTTGGCACTGAAAAGTGATTGGAAGTGTTCTGACCATCGGTTGAGGATGGAGATCTTGTCGCTGAGGAGGACTTTGCTGTCTGAGCTGCGCAGCGGGCTTTGAACTTGGGGTGAGGGGCCGTACACCACCTTTAGTGTCTCATAAAAACCCCTGAAGTCGCCAATGTCCGCGCTAAGCTGGGGTGCGTTTGGCGAGGCTAGTCCACCATTCATTTTGGATTTCCCGGAGTTTGCGCTGAAGATGGCTGCATGCGAGACGGAAGGCTCGTTTTTTTCTCTGGCCAGGAAGGCTTTGCAAGGTGAGCTTGGTGGGCAGATCGCTTCTTTGCCAGCAGATCCTGGATTTCTTGGTTGTTTTCATCAAACCAGTCCTTGGTTTTCCTGGAGGAGAAGCCCAGTGGATTGCAGTATGGCTGTTTTCAGCTGATCCCAGAGGGTTTCAGGAGACGTGTCCGTGAGGCAGTTTGCATCCTCGAGCTTTGCTTGGAGGTTTTCCTGGAAGTTTCCTCTCACTACGTCTGACTGCAAGTTTCCAACATTGAACCTCTTTCTTGAACTTTGGCTTGAAGTGAAGGTTGAGCTTGCAGCGAACAAGTCGGTGGTCAGTGTGGCATTCCGCACTGGGCATGACCCTGGTGTGGAGCACATCTCGTTTGTCTCTTCCTCACACCAGAACGTAGTCCAGGAGGTACCAGTGTTTGGATCGGGGATGCATCCAGGTAGTCTTCAGGCTGTCTCTCTGCTGGAAAAGAGTGTTAGTAATGACAGCCGCTGTTCTGCGCAGAGTTCCAACAGGAGGTGCCCGTTGTCATTGCACTTGCCGACACCATGCTTGCCAAGGATTCCTGGCCAGGTTTCTGAGTCTTTGCCAACACGAGCGTTGAAGTCGCCAAGGATGACAACCTTGTCGGCTGTAGGGGTGCGTTGGATGAGGTTGCGCAGATCAGTGTAGAACTTGTCCTTTTCTGCTGGTTCCGCCTGAAGGGTTGGAGCATAGACACTGATGAGAGTGATGGGTCGCTTGTTTTGAAGGGGGAGTCGCATGGACATGATCCAGTCGGAGTGGCCTGTTGGGAGGTTTTCGAGTTTGGAGGCAATGGAGTTCTTGACCATGAAGCCAACACCAGATAGGCGTCGTTCAGCTGTAATTATTAGCTTCATAAATATGCATGGCTTTATTCCTGTTCATTTCTAAAGAACTGAAAAACATGTTTTGTCATGTAACAAATGGACAGTACAAAATGAAGTCTTTCCATTAAATTTGTGGGAGAGCTAAAATGTCAGTCAATCCACCACTAACAATAATTGGTGTTGGGAACATGACTAATGTTGTATTCTAGTTGTATTTAGTAAATTACTATAAA
Organism: Narcine bancroftii; assembly: GCF_036971445.1. Classification (NCBI taxonomy): domain Eukaryota; kingdom Metazoa; phylum Chordata; class Chondrichthyes; order Torpediniformes; family Narcinidae; genus Narcine; species Narcine bancroftii. The sequence continues at coordinate 81,313,974 of NC_091474.1, forward strand.
GGTCAATGTAGCACTGTAATTATCTCGTCTGCTCTGGGCCAATGAGAGGAAGTATCACTCATAGTTTTTTTTGATGGTTATGAAATGATCCATATCTAACATTGTTATTAGAAATGTACTTCTTAATCTAGTCTTTATTCCATCTTTTGGTGTGACCAAAATCCTGTCTTTTTTTAATATGGATGTTGACATTCCCATTAGAATATTTCAAAGATCATCGGAGTTCTCTCAATTAACCTAGCCCTCGGTTGCCCCTTGCTCAATTTTCTTGGGTCAACATTTGACATGTCAATGGGGGTTTGTTACATGGTATATGGCTGCGATGTTTTCAATGTTACAACAATGATTGCACTTGATTAAATGCAAAGAGCATGTGAACAAACTTGTATGCAAGTCTTTCATTTTCCATTTTGTATAACGTGTAGTGGCTATTAGAAAGGAAAATTTGAACCATTTTCATCTAATAGGAAGGATGTCATTACGTTAGAAAGGATGATACCAGCTTGAGTTATAAGAAGGGATTCAATAAGCTGCAACATTTTTCCCTTGAGCGTGGGAGGACTCCGAAACATCGTCATCAGGGGCATAGATAAGTCAAATGGCCACAAACCACCTTCTCGTGGTAGGAAGGTCCAAAACGAGCAGTGCAGTAGCATTGACGTTTGGGCTGCATTGTTAGTATAGTGGCTAGTGCAAGGCTATTATAGCGTCAGCAAACCGAGTTTGTATGTCTGCGTGGGTTTCCTCCCACTCTTCAAAAACATACAGGAGTGTAGGTCATTTGGGGTATTTGACCAGCATGGCTTGTGGGCCACAAGGGCCTGTTACTATGCTGTATGTCTAAAAAAAAAAAAAATTTTTAATTAAAGGGCAAAGATAGAGGATTGGGGGGGAAGGATTTAAAGGGATGTGAGGGACATCTTTTTTTATACAGAATGTGGTGGGTATATGGAATGAATGCCAAGAGAAGTGCTAGAACTTGAGCAGACAATTAGTTGGCATAGTTGAATTTGGGATCAAGCTCCTGTTTCCATGCAGGATAACTTTAATTCTGTAAATGATAAATATTTCACAATAGGATTTTTGGCCTCATTAGATTTAAGTATCATTGAATACCAGAAAACCATAAGGACTATTGTTAACTGAATTTTGCGGTATTGTTTTCGCACAAATGGAGAGTTATAGGTGTGAAGGAAGGAAGGATTAAATTGTTGTGGAGGAGGCTTATCTTGGTTGACACAACATCGTGGGCCAAAACACTTGTTCTGTGATTTTCTATATATCTACTGGAACATTGCATGAGAGAAATGATCAGCAGCATTGCTCATGGATTGACCAATAAACATCTCTTGCAATCATTGTTCCTCTAGTTCCTTTGTGCAACTGGTATTTCCTGAATTGTACCTTTTTAGTAATAAAGATGGATGTGTTCCCAACAGTCAAGTTTTATGAAACTTACAGTAGTTTTATTATTTTTTATTTACAGGTCTATTTCTATCATGGAGAGTTGCACATCATCCCACTCCCTCAGAGCCCAGGGGATCTGTCTTGGTTACCAGCTAGCAATCTTACTATCTCTCAGGTCCTCAGTCTTCTCCCCATTCATTCTGAAAAGTGCTTGGCAGCAGAACCCATTCGCAATGCTATAAACAGACGTATTCAAAGGTAATTTGATTTTCTGTCTTTATTAATTCTCAACAACAAAAGTTATTCTTTTTTTCCCCCATCCAAAAACAATGCAAAAATATTTGCAAATATGCAAATACAGCTTTTGTGGAAATTTGTCATGGAAAATCCACTTCAACATTCCAGAATTCCACCACAGTTTATAGTCCCAAAACAGATGAGCTTTTAGAGTTAGTGAGCCTTTTCTAATTTTAGAAGTGATCCAGACACTCAAGCTAGAGTTGACTGTCCTGATAATAATAAAAATATTGTCAGTGATAAATCTTGCGTTGATTCTGGTGTGAAAGGAAGGAATCAACTTTAACTTCAGTTTCAAGCCAAAATGATAAACAATTAGCTCTGCAAAAGGCAGAGGAGAGAATTTTCACATGACACTATAAAGAAAAGAACACAAAAATGTACACCACCAAATACTGTTAGTCACATCTACAGTACCTTGTCTTTTTTTAGTGCTTTTAATTTCTTGTTACTGAATATTCATTATTCCCTTTTTCTCTCTGATAATGCTGATGAGCAGAATTGTTACACATTTCAGAGTTCCACTCTCCTGCCCCTCATGCTGACAACACCATTTGCTTATTTTGTATTCAATCCAAAGCCAAGATCTGAATGTTGCTCTGCATTATTTGGAATTTGAATGGATTGAATAGAAAGCAGTTTGATCAGTTTTGGGTCCAGTGATTGCAGAGGGAGTTTGGTACTGAAAGGACTCACTGATGGGCTGATTATAAACATTGATATAAAGTGCCAATGAGCTCAGCAGATACTTTGGCAGTTGTCTTTATTGCTCAGTTATCTTATTGATTGGTTCACAGAGGACATTAGATTTCAAAACACATCTGGAGCGTAGAAGATTGAGGGGGGACTTAAGATTTTAAAAAGGACAGACAGAGTAAATGTGGATAGGCTTTTTCAATTAAGAGTGGGGGAGATTCCAACTAGAGGGCATGGTTTAAGATTGAAGGGTGGAAATTATCAAGGGAACATGAGGGGAAATTTCTTTACGCAAAGGGTGGTAGGGATGTGGAACGAGCTTCCGGCAGACGTGGTTGAGGCGGGATCATTGGTTACATTTAAGGAAAGACTGGATAGTTACATGGAGAGGAGAGGACTGGAGGGGAATGGACCGGGTGCTGGTCAGTGGGACTAGGAGGGTGGGGATTTGTTACAGCATGGACTAGTAGGGCCGAACTGGCCTGTTCTGTGCTGTGTGGTTATATGGTTATATGCTTGGAATTATTTTTGTGAATTGGGTCAGGTGATTATCGAATGTTCCTCATTTTATCCTGGGTAATGATTGTTTGTTTTCTACAGTTATCCAGAGAAGATTCTCAACGATCAACACCGAGCTTACTGCTATGTTCCAGCAGGTATAGCTGCAGTGCTAAAGCGTCGTCCAGATCTCTTGGCACCTGCTATCCAGGCCTTCTATCTACGTGATCCTATTGATCTGCGTGCTTGTCGTTCCTTTAAGTTCTTTCGTCCTGAGACAAGTGTGATGGCTCTGGTAAGATCGCTACAAGACACTGAACAGACTTTTTAAAATCATCAAAATAAGTTGTGGTCATATGCAATCTTGATGGATTGCAAATTATACCTTAAAATATTTGTGCATGTGGGTGTTTCTTAGTTGGGCATGTTCTTTTTTTCTTTTTCTTTGGCTTGGCTTCGTGGACGAAGATTAATGGAGGGGTAATGTTGGGCATGTATTTACTCGAGTAATACCAATGTTGAAGGACATTGGAGAGACAAGAGAGTTGGCGGTGTTCCAGAGCAGAGAATGTTAAACAGAAGAATAATATAGGTATTTAAGCAATACATTACTTTCACAGAGGAAATAGAGAGCAAGTGTTTTCACCACAATAGAATTGTTTTGCAGAGTTACAGGTTTAAATTAATTAACAAAGGAGTCATTAATTATATTTTAATATAGAACCACAAGAATGAGCAGCAAAGTGAGGCTAATTAAATAATTCTGCCAAAGTATGGCACAGCCACACTGTACAAAACGAACAACTCAATGTCTGTCAGTTTATCTAAAGACAATTTTGGTACCATTCTTTGAGGAACATGACCATTTATTAGATGAAAGTTTGAAGTTATAGATGCATTATATTCTGAGGAAAATTAATTTTATCCCAACTTTACATGAACAAGATGGGGATATCCCAACTTTTAATATGTTCTTTCTATTCCCTCTTTCCCCTATTAAATCTCTGGAGAGGAAATAAAATGAAACCTCTGATTCAAGGCCAATGTTTTAAAAAAAATTCAGTAAAACCCCTTGTATCTGGAATTCAAGCAGCCAGAAAAATAAGAGGAAAATAAATTTTAAAAATTCAAATAAATAAGGATATATTGTAAAAGTAAATGTCCTCTGAAGTAACACATAAACATTTGGTGATGGGAGCAAATATTCAGCCAGCGGAGGGCCTTGGTCATGCTTCGTTTGTAGCAGCTGTTTGAATAAAGTTGTGTGAAACAGCAATGGCATCGGCCAGGTTGATGCCGCTCACCGAGTGGGGGACTCTCTTAAAGTGTCTCCTTATCCCTCCTTAGTAAGAATCTTTATTAATATATTATTGCGTATATTAGTAAGGCTTAACCTGTAAATGTGTTGGGGGGGGCGGGGTGGGAGTGCATTGATTACATATTTGGTTATTGTTAATCTTTCAGGTGGCTCCATGGAGGGAGAGGAACTTTCAGATGCAGTGATGGTGAAATGATTGAAAATAAAGTTAATTTCTTTAAGGTTTATATTTTCATGCAAGTATAGTATAGTTTTTTTTGTCTTTTAAACAGTTTATTCTTAATGCAGGTGCATTATTTAGACATTGTAAGAGTAAGTCCCAAGCAACTGGAAAACTCACTTATCTGGCACCAATCCCCATTGGTGCCAGATACCAGTGGCTTTATTGTTATGTACCACATGTGAAGAATTTAAAGATAGAGTTATTAATCAAAAGATGAGAGCTGTAAACATTTTAATGCATTTCATTGCAACTTTTATTTCAGGTGACATTTACTAAATGCCTGTACGCCCAGCTACAGCAGCAGCAGTTTGTGCCTGACAGACGGAGTGGCTTTGTACTGCCAGCACAATCTGACCAGAACTTCAAAGCACATTCACTGGGTGCGAAACTGGTAGGAACAGCTAAATGCGAACACCTTAATGTCTTTGTTGTTTTACTGTTGAACAAAAGAGTGCTCTCCATCTGATTTGCTGTGAGCAATTTTCTCATTATTGAAAGGTTCAGAAGGGATGGTCACAGGACAAAATGGTCAAAGCAGAAATAACCTCCACACGTGATGAAGATATTTATTTTATGGAAATAAATGTCCAGTCAAAATTTCAAAGATGCAAGTGCAAGCTAGTAAAAAGCAAATTTGGGATTGGTGTCAGAAAATGATTCATTATGCAGTGATTATGTAGCACCTGAAAAAGCAGTGAGCAAAAATCTTGAAAACATTTTCAAAGCAATCATGTGTTTCAATTGGGGAAAATTAATTTTATTCTAGATAGATGAACTTGAATACTGAGTGGTGTTATAAATGCAGGGTAAAATATCTGAAATCAGGTGGGTGGAATTGGTGACAAGGATGGAAGACATCTACAGCAATCCTTCTCAACAAGGACCGTGCAGCCCCCAGGAAGCCATAGACTGAAATCATAAAATATTTTTATGTATTCAGTAGGAGAGGAAGAAATCAACTAAACTTGACTGTTTCACAAGGAAGGGGGCCCAGAAAATTGGAACTGTGTCCAAAGGGGGGGCCATTGCCAAAAAAGGCTGAGAATGGCTGACCCAAAATATATTTATGAAAATATCAAAGGCACATGGGAAGAAAACTACAAATAATATGGATGATTTTTAATCTTGATATTGAAGGACTAATAAAATCAAACTGATATGGGCACCATGAAGAATTTCTGGAGATCTTGGGCGTCGTATCTTCAAGCAGTATTTTACAGAATCTACCTGGGAACAGGCTATGTTAAATTTGGTCATATATACCGTATTTTTACGCATATAACGGATTTTTTTTTATAAACCAGATAACCCACTGGGCATTATATGCGTGTACACACAAGAATGTTTTCACTTGTTGAAACAATGCGCACAATTTATAGCGGGTGTGGGAAAAGTAATAGCGTCAATGAAAGAATGTGCCCAATTTATAGCAAGCATGGGAAAGTCACTCTGGCAATTTATAGTGAGTGTGGGAAGTGGGTACATACAAAAATGGCAAAATTCAAAATTTTGATGTTGGGAATATCTCTTTGGTCTGAGTGCCATGATATTCTGAGAAACAGGGTTCTGGCTAGGACACTGCACTTACCAATGTTAATTGGTCAGACCCCTCCCCTGAGGGAGGAGATTAACAAGATAAAGTTTCTGTTAAATCGTGACAGAATTGAAATCCTGCTTGATTCTGAAGTCTGTATTTGATCTATTTAAATGATTCCTCTCCAAAACTTGTTCATGTGTTGCAGGAGGAACATGTATATAATGAGCGATTGAAACCTCTGGGGGAAGTTGAATGGGTGTAAATTACAGGAGATTAACTGTGGCAGATAGTGGGACTGTGGGATGTGTTTTGTCTCATGTCCAAAGTAAATGCAAATTGCGAGTCAGACTATAAAAGACCACACCCACGTGGTAGATGTGTGTGCGCACTACAAAAAATAATTTTCCTCAATTTATGATTTTCTAAGTGTTATATGCATGTATGCTTTAAATGAATGAAAATACAGTCATTAGAAAGGATAAATAAAATACAAAGAGCTCCCCAAAGGAGTAGTGATCAGAACCATTGGTCAATTCCAATGGTTTGAAAATAGTTGTCAGGAGTGGACTGGGTAAATAACTTGAAAATGGGTCAACTGATCAGCAGTATATGGGTGTACAATCCAGGAACAGGCCCTTCGGCCTGATGTCCATAGATGGGTACCCGTTGTACCTATCTATGCGAATTGCATTTGGTCCATAACCTCTCAGTGGAATGTGCTTTATAATGGTCAGGAGAAATCATCTCAAAGAAATTCCAAGTGAAAGATTGAACTATCCACAGTTAACAAACAAATCCAAGGAACACATTAATTCAGAGACAACAGCACGTAAAGTGGAGGATTTGAGGACTTGGAATTTTTACAAGACTAGAAAGAGGTGAGAAAATTGATTTTGAGAGTGAACTGATAAATAATATCGGAACAAACAGCAAGCACTTCAACCAATATATGGAACAGAAGAGGGTAGCTAAGGGTGAGATCTCTAGAGAGCAAATCTGAGGAAACAGTGATGTTAAATCAATACTTTGCATAATTATTTCAATCTAGATGACACTGCAGTTAACCAAAACATGTCGATGGCAGTTTTCAATATCTTTAATTAATTTATTTAAAATCTGCCACACACAGATGAATTCAAGGTTCTTGAATGTCAAGGAGAGCATAGCATCGAAAATCTCCTCAAAATCATGATATTTTGTTGCCAGACAGCCTTTCAGGGGTGCTTGTCCACTGATAGTTTTTTTTGCTATCATGCAATTTTGAAGAATTACTGTAAATACTACTTATCACTGTTTCTCCCTTTTTGTAGGCCCATGGCTTTGAGATCATGTGTTCTAAATGCTCCCAGCCTTTGTCCAGTTGTGATGCTGGAAATACTGTCACTAATGACCCCCTTTGGGAGGGGTTTCTAAACAGTCTGAAGAAAAATGCCTATTTCAAGGTAAGAACCAAAGTTGACACCACATTAGCTTGAGTGTCTTCACATATCCTGGTGTTGGAATGTTGTAGTGAAGCTTACTAGTCCAAGTTGCAGTCAGTTTTTTTTTCCGATATATTAATCTTTTGAAACTTTTCCCAGCTTTTGAACAAATATCTCCTATTCCCTGGATTTCACGACTTTTGTTAAGCACAGCAGCTGGAGGCAGCTGAAATAAGTAACCAAATATTGTGTTGCACAGAAGTAGTATTCCTCTTTGTACAGAAAGTATTAGCAAGGTCTGAACCAGTTTATTCCTCCTCCTGTAATACAATAACCAGACTGAAAAAGAACATTTAAATAATGTTTACATATTTATTTCAACTCAAGGTTGTAAAAAAGCATTATCGACCCACAAGCCCATGCTGCCATATACCCCAATTAACCTACAACCCCTGTACAATTTTGGGGGGTGGGAGGAAACTGGAGCACCCAGAGGAAACTCGTGCAATCCCTGGGAGAACGTACCAACTCCTTGCATACAGTGTCAGATTCGAACCAGGTAGTAGATTGCACAACCAGTACTACTCCATTTTGCATGTTGTCCCTTCATTCTAATTTCATTTCAGCAAGGCAATTATTCAGAGTACTGGCTTCTCAAGAAATTTGAAAAATTCAAATGATTTTGATTGTTTTTTCATAAACTTTTTAAAACGTGCAGATATATTACAGGGGGTATTGAAATGCATGTCGGTTTTTTCCCTGCAGCATGAACTTTGGTCCACTCTGTAACCAAGTTAACTACAGAAGAGAGTCAGTCTTGAGAATGCTACTTTCACAAATGAAACTGCTGGTGGAAATGATCAGGATTCATACTTCACAGACCAATTTGCTAGTGGAATCTGACTCGCATGTTGCACCTTTATTTCGAGAGTCTCCTCAGAATATTTCTGTAAATCCTTAATCCTGCGTCAGCTGCTAAGGCCAAATTTGCATCCATCAATTGTCCTTGAGCTGGCCATTTCACAGGTCACCGAGACTCTGAGTTATGTGCATTTAAGATAGAGTCCAGGAGATTTCATTGCATAAAAACCTTCATAGAACAGAGTGAGTTTTAACAATAACTTTTATATTTATGGTCACCATTTTTAATGATGCTATTCTTTTTATTTAATTAGCTGAATTTAAATGGATCAGCTGCTGCAGACAGATATGATTAACCAGATCTTCTAAGTTACTAGTCATTAATATTAACCCCAATGTTACCATCTCCCATAAACATTATCATCAGGTTTTGCATTAATTATCACAGGTATGTTAATGACACTCGGTGAACCTGCCCATTAATCTTCAGTTAATTCTGTTCAGTTTGTCTTGTAATCATGGATAAATCACTCTTTACTGTAGTTGAACGTTATTGCAAACACCACCATTATCTTGTGTCCCATTTGTGTCTCTGATTTATTTACTCTCCTTTTTACTGGGTCTTCAATTAATTGTGACCTGACTTTGTCATTCTCATGGTGTCTGCATGAGAGAAACTATTTGCATCCATCACTGACATGTCTGACTCTTCATTTGCTGCAAAAACACTTTATTTTTAAAAAGTCACCCTCAGATGATTATTGCCGTGCTCTCCAAAGCAGCCTTATATTCTCCACTCTGAATAAACAACCATTTTATAACCCCTTTCATTGCTGGCTGTTGCACCTAAATATTTTGTTGTAAAAATCTAATTTTTGTATTTAAGTAGCCTTGTTTTTGCAAAAACCAACACAAAACTTCCAGCTCATTTTTATTCCCTTCTTAAAAATGTTTTTATTTGGATCAACTAGCTGCCTGTTCCTTTTTATCCCTGCGATGGAAGCCAAGATATCCTCCCTCTCTCCTCCTTCACTCTTGCTCTCTCACTTGTTTCTCATTTCCCACAATCCCAAAAGTGGTCCAGTGATCATACTGTTGTCTTTAATTATTGGAAGTACACCTTCAGAACATGCAGACAATATAGATTTAAGTTTACAAAGAGATTTGTGGCTGGAGAAAGCCTTGGAATTATAGGCAACTAAAAGACTGATGTTAAATAAAATTCTCCCACATTTTTTAATAGCTTAATTTAAGAATGAATCTGTTTATATCTTAACAGGGAGAACTGGAAGGTTCTGCACGATATAGAGAATTGCTCCAAATGGCAGAGATTTATTTCCAACAGTCTGTCACCAGACCCAAGAGGTATAATAGCTTGACTAGTACACGGTGCACTGAACTTCATAGGACTGGACTGAAATTCAGTCCATGATACAATTGCTCTGATTTACCCTCCCCCAATCACATTCAGCATGCCGTCTCGTGCATTTCACTGACAATAGAGATGGCATCTTAAAATTAGGACCCGATTCCTGAAGGCTTCTTGGGCTAATTGTGAGTAAAGACACCTGGAAAGCATCCACAATTCTGAAACATACAAACCTTCGATAAAATTAGCTATCAACTGCTTTCTTCATTTTCTTGCTGCCTTTGCATGTTTACAAACCTTGGATGAGTTTACTGAAACACACTAAGATTTACAGTAATAGTTTCAATCCTGCCAGGTGCAGTATCTGTGTGGAATGGTGCACACAATAAACCTAGCTGTGATGAAATTGAAAGAACTCTGAGGTAAAAGAGGTAGCAGGTTTAACACATGCTCACTTAAGATGCTCTCATCATTCGGTTTGGAAGGTGCCAGCAGGAAAAGAGAAGGTCTCGATAAACCAGTTATATATTTTAAATTTAGACGTGCAGCACAGTAACAGGCCATTCCAACCCATAAGCCTGTACCACCCAATTAATCTACAACCCTCGTACATTTTGGAGAGTGGGAGGAAACCAGAGCACTTGGAAGAAACCCACGCAGACACATGGAGAATGTACAAACTTTATACAGACGGTGGCAGATTTGAATACCATTCGCTGATGCTGTGAAAGCATTGTGCTAACCACTATGTTAACGGTGCTGTCTGTTATGGGAGAACAGAGCCAAGTAAACTCAGTCTGAGCCATTATGCATACCCCAATCAGCACTAAACTGTTTGCATTCTGTGACGCTTCATTACCTTATTATTGCTGTTTGGGTATGCATAATGTCTCAGACTCTTGGCTTTAACCAGAGAACACCCCAAAAGGTAAACTTAAGATGATTTTAATACCAATACAACTCTGACGGTATATTTGTAATGACAACTAAGCAATTTTAATGCCACATCTTTCAAATTGTAGATATAATGCAGACTATTGACCAATCTAAATTTTTTTGTGTGTGAGCTGATTTTTACTAAATAATAAGTAAAAAAAGAAACTCAGACACTACCCAAAGTAAAAACTGAAAAATTCAACCCCTTCTAATAGACTAATTCAGACTCACCCCCATGCCAGTTTCATAGGACATCGTATGTCAATTACAGCCTGTGAAATGAGGGTTTCAAACAACATTGAGAGTAACAAAGGTTAATATTGGCCACACAATGTAGGAATTGGTATTCCAGTATAACACCATTTATTAAGTTATAATTTTTTTGGATCTTTTTGACTGCATTTGATTAAGTTAACGGACCGTGGGGTTGTTAATTTGCCAACATATTTGCTCCTCAATGTTAGAAATAAGTTTCAGTACACCCTTGGGAGGATGCCTGGGATTTTGCTGGCATTGGAAATGTTTGGAAGTATCTAAATTTAAAAAGTATTGAGTTCTTCAATTGTTATGTCTTTTTTCACCAATTTAGTTTAAGACACAAAAATATATTGGTATAAATATTACTTTACTGTTTATCTTCTGGAACATAGTTCCAGGTTAAAGAACCTTTATAATTACGGTTGATGCTATATAAAAGTCAACCCCATATTTTTGGCCCAACGATCTGGTATTTTCCACTTGCCTATATTTGGCCCCAATGGCCACCCGCTGGAGCTCCTGACACCCCAAACACAGATTCTCATCTCAGCTGTCCAAGCTCCCAATGCCTAACTGTGGACCCTTGCCTCACCTGCCCACACATCCAAGCTCCCAACATCCCGAACACAGTCTTACCACCTGGTGTTGGCTGCCCGCTCATCCAAGAACCCAATGCCTTGAATGACATAAGTAATTTCCGCGGTCAAAAGTAGTATGCATGTAATAATCACCCCCTAAATTTTACCATAAAAATTGGTCCACGGAATTTGACATGCATATATGTTTTCCTTTTCACGGTGTTACTGTTGGAATTACTAGTTGTTGATTTAACACATTTTCTTTTACTTTAGTTATGAAGTCTTTTATTCTCTCCTTAGTTCATATACTCTATGCCCTGGAGAGCAGGTTATGCAGCTTTTGCAAACTCAGTCTTATAGTGTGGAAGAACTACAGAAAGAAGCAGAGAACCTCCCTCCAGAGGATGGTGAGTGAATTTGAGCAACAATGTCTGAAGAGTTGATTCATGTGGTCACGTCTGGGGCCCGTGTGGTGTTAGATCGGGAGCGTGGGGTATCTGAGGGGACGGTGGATGAGTTTCTGTAATGGTGGGAATCCTAGCATTTGCTGATAGTGAAAAGCGGAATTTTATCTGAACCTGTAAATTGTCTGCAACAGAGAGGTAGTATTGATTGCATATTGTAAATGTTTTACAGTACAAATAGTATGTTTAGATATAGTTGTGTATAACTTGCATAGTTTTGTCATGTTATTTTGAACTTTTGTATTTTAAGGTTGATGCTATATAAAAGTCAACCCCATATTTTTGGGGTTAATGGTTCATTCAATCATCGAACCATTACAGGGAGGCAGTTTGGTTCTGTTACGAACTGTGTAACAAGCAGCAATGGACTATAGTCTTTTAAACTATTCTTAATATTAAATTTATCCCCAACTCTGTGTGTGTTATATCCAAACCATTACAGTCCAGGCCAAAATCTAGAAAGTTACCTCAGTCTTTTAAATTCAGTGTAGACCTTTGAAATGTGATGCCCAGATTTAATGTTGACCTGATGGGAAGACTGGAGTTGTCGCTGCTACAGGCTCATGAATTCTCCTTGTGTTTCCTTTGAAGAAATCTCCATCCACACAAGCTGTAGTCATAACATTCTTGGTCCTTTTGTTAGCGAGACTCTAATTGGGCAGCCTCCATGAAGCGTCCAAGACCTTGGCACAGGTCTCTCCAAGTGTTAGTCGCACTCAAAATGAAGCACTTTGCTTCCCAAAAGACCCTCTTGGCACAGTCATTCACAGAGCAAGCTTTGCTCTGAATTCCACAAAAATGACTGGCCACAAGAGCTGCTTTAAAAAGCTGTTTTCTCTTCAGCTGTCAGAATGGTACTCCCTTGTGATGGTGCTTGTGTGAAATGTGAAATGTTAACTGTGACCATTCAGTTCCTACTGTCTACTATCCCTTACAGTGATAATTGTATACCACTAAAACGGGAGCTCATAATAGTTCATAGTACCTTTATAAAATATTCTGATCAGACATGACCTTTTTTAATTTCCTCTAACCCAGATTTTTTTTAAATCCTTGCATTTATCCTCTTATTTGAAGAGAACAAATAAAACCTTGCTTTCAGGCTGTGTATTCCGGACCGTAACCTTACAATGCAAGTCATATTTTAAAAAATCCTTCCTTACCATTTGGCAATCCCTATATGTTAGTGACCTCTAATCCTTGACCCACCCATCATTGAAACCAGTTTCTCTCAATTTATTATATTTAAACTGCTCAAGGTTTTGAACTCCTCTATCACTGTCACAAGGATTGTGATATGGAGACTGATCGTTCCCTTTGAACCAAAGACACTTTAAAGGCCATGAAGTGCATGACTGATGGAGTCTAGAAATCTGAGGCAGGCCTCTTAGAATTGGGGGCAAAGTATTGATGTGGATTGAGAACTGGCTGGCAGGTAGAAGACAGAGTTGGAATAAATGGCTTGTTTTCTGAGTGGCAGGCGGTGACCAGTGGGGTGCCACAGGGATCTGTACTGGGACCCCAGCTGTTCACAATTTACATTAATGATCTGGATGAGGGGATTGGATGTAATATCTCCAAATTTGCAGATGACACTAAGCTAGGAGGGGTTGTGTGCACGGAAGAGGGGGTCAGGAAGCTCCAGCGTGATTTGGATAAATTGAGGGACTGGGCAGATACATGGCAAATGCACTACAATGTGGATAAATGTGAGTTTATCCACTTTGGTAATACAAACCGGAGGGCAGATTACTATTTGAATGGCAATAGATTAAGAGATGGGGAAGTGCAGAGAGACCTAGGGGTACTTGTACATCAGTCTCTGAAGGCGAGCATGCAGGTACAGCAGGCAGTTAAAAAGGCAAATGGTATGTTGGCCTTCATATCAAGAGGGTTTGAGTATAGGAACAAGGATACCTTACTGCAGCTGTACAGGGCCTTGGTGAGACCCCACCTGGAGTATTGTGTGCAGTTTTGGTCACCTTATCTAAGGAAGGATGTTCTTGCAATGGAGGGAGTGCAGAGGCGATTCACCAGGCTGATACCTGGAATGGCAGGAATGACTTATGAGGAAAGATTGCGCAAATTGGGATTGTACTCGCTGGAGTTTAGAAGATTGAGAGGGGATCTCATAGAGACCTATAAAATTCTGGCAGGACTGGACAGAACGGATGCAGATGGGATGTTTCCAATGATGGGAAGATCCAGAACCCGGGGCCATGGTTTGAGGATAATAGGCAAACCATTTAGGACCGAGATGAGGAGGAATTTCTATACCCAGAGGGTGGTGAATCTGTGGAATTCATGGCCACAGAGGGCAGTAGAGGCAGGTTCATTAAATCTATTTAAGAGGGAATTAGATCTATTTCTTCAGTATAAGGGTATTAAAGGTTATGGAGAGAAGGCGGGGACGGGGTACTGAACTTTAAGATCAGCCATGATCTCGTTGAATGGCGGAGCAGGCTCGAAGGGTCGAATGACCTACTCCTGCTCCTATCTTCTATGTTTCTATGAGGGAAGCCATGAAATGTTTGGGGTTCATGGGATGGAGTGTTGAAGATCTGCATTCATTTCAAAAAAATAAACATATACCAAGTCGTATTTAGAATCATTGATAGATGTTTGAAAAACAAATGTATCAGATACTAAAGCAAATAAATTGATGCTTTTAAAAGGCAGGCTGACAAATGTGAGGAAAAGGGGCAAAAATAACTAAACAGAGATTTTGATGAGGAACAATGGGAGATTGTTCATGTTTAGCATTAGTACTTACATGGAGAGAGGGCCAAATGGACTGTTTACAGAATGTACATATCGTATATTAAGGAACATGCAGAATGGGAGGATGTATGGAATTTATTCATTAATCAACCATAAATTATTGAATGATGTAAATGATCAATTCTGAACTACAGAAGATCAGAGTCTGTGCATTTTAGAAACATAGAAGATAGGAGCAGGAGTAGGTCATTCGACCCTTCGAGCCTGCTCCGCCATTCAATGAGATCATGGCTGATCTTAAAGTTCAGTACCCCGTCCCCGCCTTTATATGTCTCTATGAGATCCCCTCTCAATCTTCTAAACTCCAGCGAGTACAATCCCAATTTGCACAATCTTTCCTCATAAGTTATTCCTGCCATTCCAGGTATCAGCCTGGTGAATCGCCTCTGCACTCCCTCCATTGCAAGAACATCCTTCCTTAGATAAGGTGACCAAAACTGCACACAATACTCCAGGTGGGGTCTCACCAAGGCCCTGTACAGCTGCAGTAAGGTATCCTTGTTCCTATACTCAAACCCTCTTGATATGAAGGCCAACATACCATTTGCCTTTTTAACCACCTGCTGTACCTGCATGCTCGCCTTCAGAGACTGATGTACAAGTACCCCTAGGTCTCTCTGCACTTCCCCATCTCTTAATCTATTACCATTCAAATAGTAATCTGCCCTCCGGTTTGTATTACCAAAGTGGATAACCTCACATTTATCCACATTGTAGTGCATTTGCCATGTATCTGCCCAGTCCCTCAATTTATCCAAATCACACTGGAGCTTCCTGACCCCCTCTTCCGTGCACACAACCCCTCCTAGCTTAGTGTCATCTGCAAATTTGGAGATATTACATTTGTGGCAGATGTCTTGTCACCTGATTCCCTAAAGCCTATATCCACTATTTGCTGGACACAGAATGCTGGACAGTTACAGCTCCAGCAACATTTGAAAAGCTCAACCCCATCCACACTATGTAATATTTGATTGGCATCCCATACACTATAAATATTGATTTTCTCTACACTGGAACAGTACAAGCAGTCCATTGTTGTTGCTCAGACTCTTCTCACAGCACCTCTGAAATTCGCAGGCTCCTCCACTTCCAAGGATGCTACCACATGCAGGTTCTGCTCCATGTGACAAAGGTATTGCCATTCCTCCTCACCAAGGCTAAATCCTGCAACTCCATACCCATGAGCACAATGGAGGGACATTCCCATGGAGATCCTGCAAACTGCAACTTTACAAGACGACATCTACCCTGTCATGCCCTCTCAGATAACTTCTTGTTCATCTAAACTTTAAAACAAAATCATTTAATAGAGGGCGCACAAAATCAGTGAACCGGTGCGGACTCGAAAGGCCAACATGGCCTGTTTCCGCTCCTTAAATGGTTATATGGTTATAAATATAGATATCATTAATTCTATTTGCAATTGGACAGCCCTTTTATCTCAGATCTCATCTGGAAACACTTCCATTGCTAATAGGTACTCTTATGGGCTCAAGAGCCATATTTAAATTTGCCATGAAGGATATCCTTTAGCATTTCTGAATGGATTGCATCAGGTAGCCTAAAAGGTCATTATATTTTTCATAGCTCTATATTTTTGCATTCACATGAGGATGAAATGAAAAATCCATCATAGTCCCATAAAAATTTTTTGAGATTATCGTGCTGCCCTTTCTTCATTTAAAATCTGTCAAGTAAGGTTTATCTTTGCAACTTTGCTCTCTTGTTTCAGTGGGAAGATTTGTATGAATGCTCTGTGCCACAATGAGGACATGTGATTCACTGCTATCTATGACCTTCACTTGTTCTGCTAGATGATAGTTGGTTAAATATTTCACTGGAGGAGTTGGATCAGATGCTGGAGGAAGCCTCTGGAACAAAACTGCTCAAGTCCACCCCAAAGGAGGACGAGGAGGAAGAGGAGGAGGAGGAAGAAGAGGATTACGATCTGCAAGACATGACTAAATGTATGAAGGCATTCATATCCAAGGTTTCCTCACATGAAGGAGCAGAAGTGCCACGGTATGGAAAAAAGACTTGCATTGAAACATCAGAGTGTGTGAATAGGATTCTTTGACCTAAACATTATTATGCTGTAATTAATCTGCTTATTAATTTTGTTTAAATTTACTATTTGTAGCTGCAATCCGTTGAGACTGCTTAATGTTTATAAAGGTAAGTTTTAGTCGATAAGATTTTTGGAGATCCAAGTTAATGACCATGAGTCAGAAAGCAGGATGGAGTTCAAGAATCTGGTTGTGTGGTGCCAGGACAACAATCTTGCTTTCAATTTCAATAAGATTCCACCTGCATTGACTTCGCCCATCGTTATTGAATTAAGATCTACCGGGACCAATGCCTGAAGAGGGCGGACAAAATCAGTGAACCGGTATGGACTCGAAAGGCCAACATGGCCTGTTTCCGCTTCTTAAATGGTTACATGGTTATAAATACTTTAAAATCACTGGTAACTGGTACCTGTGTATTTTGCCATTGCTTGAAACTTGTTCTTTACAATGCCTAATACACCTGAATTAAGAATAAAAAGCTTAAAACAAAAAAACACTGCTGTACATACACTGAATAAATTAGCATCCACCCCACCCCCCCACACACCAGTTTACAGATAACTTTGACTCGGGTGACTTACTAAGCAGGGATAAGGAGAGACTCAGAGAGTCACCCCAACGGCAAGCAGCATCAACCAGCTAGCTCTTCATCCTGAGAGACGCCATTGCTGCTTCACACAACTTTATTCAAACAGCTGCTATGAGCAAAGGACGACCAAGGCCCTCCGCTAGCTGAATATTTGCTCCCATCTTCACCAAAGGTTTAGTGTTATTTCACAGAACATTTACTTTTATAATTTTAACTTGTGTATTTTTATCGATTCTTTTTATTCTTATTTATTGTAATTTTTAATATTTATTTTACTCAGTTTTTTTTTGCCAGTTGCTTGAGCCTGCTGGTCGCTTGAATTCTGGTTACCAGAGGCTTTACTGAATTGTGAAAATGTTTCCTTCTAACAATTCTTGTTTTCTCTTGCAACTGATAATGTCGTTGACATATCAATAAAAACATAAAAAGTATTTCTGGAGATGAGCGAATTGCCTGACAAGTGTTACTCTAATGTTAAAACTGGATTGTATCTATGTCATTTAATTCAGTTATACCTTCGTGTTTAATATGAATACTTCCTGTATAGTGCCAAATGATCACTGGTATCCGGAATTCAAGTAATTGGCAGGCTCAAGCAACTGGCATGTAGCACAGAAACAGGCCCTTCAACCCATTATATCTATGTTGTACCTATCTACGCTAATCCTGTATAATAGAATTTGTCTCATAGCCTTCTGGGAAAATGTGAATCATCAAGACATAGTTGTTTATTAGTTAGGCCAATATATTTGTAACATTATCTTGATTTATGAGTTTCCAATCTTACTGATCAACTCATTGTTTTGTATCCCATTAAAAATGGCTATTAAAACCATATCAAAAGTAGGTTATCACAAATATTAATTTTCAAAATAATCAGTCTTACAATGCTGCACATTTTCTTTGTGTCAGGTCTTCAGCTAGCAGTCAAGTTCAGTTTGATGTGGACTCCTTCACTAATGCTTTGGAAAAGATTCTAGGTAGGAACTTCAGGTGATGGCACCTCACAGATGTTTTACCATTCCTACCTGTTTATTTGAGTTGAGAATCTTTAACAAGCAAAAATAGGTCAATGTTTCAGCTGCAGACCCAGAATCTGATGTTAACCTGTCACTCCATACATCGCTGAGCATGCTATTTCTGTTTGTAATCTACACTTCCACTTCAGCTGCAGTGCCTCATTAAATTATCCTGGTCTTGATTTACAGGAGTTAAATCAGATCAACTTGATTCTGATGATATTGAAGAGGAGGATGATGATTTATTGGACAGTGGTGAAGAATTTCTTAGCAAAGAGGAAAATTCAGAGGAACGTGTGTCTGCAGCAAAGACATTAGAGAATATCCGAGACTACATGGACCAGATGGATCGGGAGCTGGCAAGCACCTACATTGGCAAAAGTTTTACCAAAGTCACTGGTCAGGTATGGTATCTGTAAAAAGCAGTCATTAACATGTGGATTCTTGCAAAAAGAGCAACAGGTTCCTATCACAGAACACATTCATGATTGACCGAGAAGCAGTTCTGTACTTTTTATGTTGCCTAATAACCAAGATTATAACTTTATTCAGATTGATTACATCTTTGTAATTCCATTTGTCCCTGTGCATGACTGGAACTCCTGATCCACGATCAGTTCCTGCTTTCCTCTGATACTTGTCCAAATGCTATCTCTCTTTTCAAGACTGTTCAGCATACTCATCAACTTTTTTGTGTTCTGAAACCTCATTGGGAAACATTTCTGCCACCCATAAAGACACTTCAAATTATCTGTCCTTCCTTGGGGAGCACTGTTAAAAATGTCTGTTAAAATAGGCCGGTTTAGAAATTGTGATGTGCATTGTCTACTTGTGTTTAAAGCTAATTGAAAGGGAACAAAAATGTTAGAATTGTCTCTTACTGTCAGTAAGAAAAGATCTTGGTTCACGTATTTATTTGTGGATGTCGGGCAAGACTAGCTTTTGTAGTTTATCCAAGGTTGGATACAAGTCCGATGCCTTGCTGTGGAACTGGATTCCCACAAATGCCTGACTGGGTAAGATGGCAGTTACCATCTCTGAAGGGATTTTTAACTCCAGTACATATCCTTCATAATCAACTTAGCTGTGAATGCTTTTAATTCGATTTTTTTTTTCATTGAATTATTTGAATTTGAGTCCTTCTGTGGGATTTGAACTCTTGATGCAGATGAAAGTCTTGTCCTCTTGCTTACAGTTCTATAACTTGACTGTTACAGTAGCTTCATCCATTTCCCTTTAGCTCACAAGCAGCACAGTTAGGATATCAGTTAGTGCAATGCATTGACTGCGAAAGCGAGCTGGGTTTGAATCCAGTGCTGTCTGAGGAGTTTGTAAATTTTCCCTGTCTGTCTGGGTTTCCTCCCACCCTTCAAAGCGTACTGGGGTTGTAACTTAATTGGGTGGCATGTGGCCGAGATCAGGAAAGATCTGTTATCGAGGTTCATGTCTAAATTTAAAATTTTTAAATTGCATGTCTTTTTCAATAATTCCATCTCCCGACAAGCATGTCCAAACTCACCATGATCAGTTCACTCTTAGAGACACCGAATCTGAATTTGTGATAGCCCAAAATAAATTTAATTTTCCAACCTGATTGCAATAATTCTTCACAAACTACTCTCCACAAGTACGCATACTCTGCCTTATTTGGTGCTTTCTATTTGATATTTTGCAGGTTGATCTGAACAACCCTAACCTCACCAAAGCTGCAGAGGCGGAATCAGAAGATTATTTGAATACATTGCCTGTGGATGTGGATTTGAATCTAGTAGAGAATTTATTAGAGTCTTACAGCTCGCAAGCTGGCTTACCGGGGCCTGTGTCTAATATCTTGCAGAGCATGGGGCTCCGACTACCAGATAACAAAGACAATGCCACGTAAAAGTGTCATGTAATATATCGGCGCTGTCGGGTAAATAAGTCTTCAAACAGATTTTTATTATCCAATCTGTTGCACTTGAACTTCTTTTGTGTCTGGTTCCAAATTCATCTACTCCAAGAATTGTTTAATTAGCGACAAGGAGGTTTTAAAACTGACTTTGGTGTAGCTATCCTTTTTCATTTTTTTGTTGAAAAAGTACTGGAATCAGAGAGAGTGTTCACATTTTCATATTGGAACATTTTACTTTACATCTTGCAGAAAATATTTTTGTAGCTCTAACTAAATGAAAACTAAAACTACAGAACTTCCAAATGTTCTTGTTAAGATTATAGATTATTTGACTTTAAGGAATGAGCAGAGTATCAGGTAATGTAATCAGTTTGCAGGATAATATACACCTTCCAGCATACTTGTGTTCCGTTCGGGTAAAGCCCATTTGAATTATGGAAATTCACCTTTACAGAATTCATAAATCACGACTCAACGATATGGAATAAAATTCACTCACGGAATTTATAAGAAAAGTAAATATTCCCCAACTTGCATTTCTTGATGCATGGACAAATGGTGTGGATTCACATTATGGCAAGATGCATTTGTCAAGGATGTTGGTTGATTTGAGCAACTACTGTATATCGTTCAGGACTTGGCTCCCAAACTACTCTTGTCCCCTACTCTAGAGTTTATTCTGTTTCCTTGCTGCTTTCAATGTTTGTGGGGATTTTTTTTTGTTCAACGTGGAGGAGCACTGATTCATCAGCTGAGGGAAATATCAATTGATGATCAGGAAGTTTTCATTCCCTCATTTTTATTTAATACTTATCTGCAAAGAATAATCCTTTGAATGAGTTGCAATGTTTAAAAGATGTACACCAGGGAGAATGGCTCTTCAGCCCATCAGGTGCTCGCCAACTGCCATTTACACAAAAAACTGCATTCATCCCATTTTTTTCCCTCCCTATGTGCTCATCAACTCCCCCAGATCCTACCATTCACATACACACTGGAGGGAATTTACAAAAAACCTACCAACCCTTAAATCTTGGGGATGTGGGAATAATCCAGAGGTAACTCGTACAATCCCCAGGAGAACAAGCATACTCTACCCTTAACAGTAAAGCACCCTAGCTGACTTCACTATATCTCAGAAATACTAGATGTTTCTGAAAATAAGAGTAGAGAGGGTTTTAGATGTTGAACAAGGGAGCTGTACAGTCTGTGGATGACCCAGGATTGAGATGATTTAACACTTGATGAAAGATGCAATGAATAATCCGACACTGCAAAAACATCAAGTAACATTGGTGATGCCATCTGTGGTCAGCTGCCACTCTGGGATGAGCAGCACTGATTAAATTGATTGTGGTCTTGAACTCAAAAATCCACGTCGAGTCCCTCTAGAACACACATGTCAAACTCTGGCCCGCGGGCGATATAATTATATTTGGCCTGCAAGATCATATCAAAAATGTATTAGAGGTGGCCCGCTGGCCGCCGCGCCAGTATAGCGCATGCTATACTGAGAGAGAGAGAGAAAAATCCTGGTCCTTGAAAAGTAGTGGTGGGTGGTTTTATAAACACACTGTCATGTCCCCCCCCCACCGCAGCGCAGCCTGGCCGGTGTCAGGGGAAGCCAAGGCCGCTTCCCAGCGCCCGGAACCCCAGTGACACAGCGTTTCTTGGAGCTGCAGATGGAGTCGGGACGCCGGAGGGAAGATTGGGGCTCCCCGCCGGGCGATGGGGGCGCCGGCTGCCCTGCGCCTTCCCACCGGACCAGCGGCGGGTGCCCGGAGTACACGTGGAGAGCGAGGCTGGTCGGGCAGGTAGGGTGGAACCACCTGCCAATCTCGGGAGTGGCGTGGGCTGGATCGGGATTAGCCGCGCTCACCTGCTCCTCCACCGCTGACCGGGATCCCAGCGCGGTCCTGAGCGCGGAGACTGCCCTGGAAAGGTCCTGGGACACCGGCACGGAAAGAAGAGCAGGGTCCGAAGAACATTACAGATCAGAAACAGGCCCTTCGGCCCTTTGACTCTACCTCGTGAAAACCCAACACTGGAGAAACTCATCGGGTTAAACCGTATCCTTTATCCAGCAGAGAGGTACCTGACAATGTTTGGCCCTTGATCCCCCTCATCAATGTATGAGCGAAAGTCTGTGGTTCTCGTAAAAACACCAGAAGGGAGAAACTCAGCAGGTCAAAGGGGGTCCGGGAGAAACTCAGCAGGTCAAAGGGGGATCTGGGAGAAACTCAGCAGGTCAAGGGGGGGTCTGGGAGAAACTCAGCAGGTCGAGGGGGAGGGGTCCGGGAGAAACAGAAGGTCAAGGGAGGGGGTCCGGGAGAAACAGCAGGTCAAGGGGGGTCCGGGAGAAACTCAGCAGGTCAAGGGGGGTCTGGGAGAAACTCAGCAGGTCAAGGGGGATCCGGGAGAAACTCAGCAGGTCAAGGGGGGTCCGGCAGAAACTCAGCAGGTCAAGGGAGGTCCGGAAGAAACTCAGCAAGTCAAGGGGGGTCTGGGAGAAACTCAGCAGGTCAAGGGGGGTCCGGCAGAAACTCAGCAGGTCAAGGGGGGTCCGAGAGAAACTCAGCAGGTCAAGGGGGGTCCGGCAGAAACTCAGGGGGGGCCTGACCTCGCCAGGACCGTTGCCCACTCCCACTCCCTGCCGCAGGCCGACCCGTGACTCACGGTGACGGGGCCGCTGATCCGCCGAGATGCCGCCCTCCAGCGAGAGCCGATGCCCCCGCACTGTTGTTGTCCAACCCGATCGACCGCAAACCCCCGCCCTCCCGCACACAGGCCTGAGTAAGTATTATGAACTTTAATCTGAGGATAAAATGATCTTCCAATAGTTTTATGTCACAGTGATAAATATATTCCTGGTTAAAAATGGTCCTGCACCTGGATACAAGCTCATTAGGCATAAAACTTGAAAAGTGTGTCAATCAAAGGATATCTGTACCAATGGGAAAAGGGCATGGCAAATAACCCTGCTAGAGTTCATGCCCACAATCAGTCACCCATTTGATTGTTTCAGGAATCATGTTATTCTCCCATATTCTCAATAGCCCTCAGATTTTACTATTCGACAGCACACTAGCAACATATGACAAATCCTCTATAGAGAAATATTATTTATTGAATATTTCTCATTTGTTAATGCTTCTGGAAAGAGTTTATCCAAAACTATTATTAAACATTTATTTTAATAAGAAAAAGTTTAACATTACATATGTTGAAAGAAGAGAAAACATGCAGATGTTGTTGAAAATTTTCAATAAATATTTAATTCGGCCCTCGACTTAGTCCAAGTTTTTAATTTTGGCCCTCCGTGAATTTGAGTTTGACACCCCTGCTCTAGAACTATCAGGTTGGTGTAAAAGATCCCTGAGCACTCTCAGAAGAATGAATGGGGATTATCCTCAATCAACATTCTGTATTAGCTACCAGATTACATTGTCAGGAGCTTCCTCCAGGTATATCAGTTACCATGTTTCATGCATTGCATTAGATGTGTTTAGATAGCAACTTGCATAATCTCTAGGACAGCTGGGGATGGAGAGAGCCAGATGAAAAAAATAACCTGTAATTGAATTTATTAACACCATTTGTACTTGGATGGTCTCTCCACAACATAATGAAGCAGCAACAAATTATTGTTTGTGTCTTAGAGAGAAAAAAAATCTAAGCCCTGAAATAATGCTAAATACTTTTCAGGGTTGGATTCCCATTATCTCTTTTTGATATATTTGTTTCTTCACAATTTTTATATATAAAGATGCCTACTCCACTGACACTGATGAGAAGAGTGGTGAGATGTGTTGGAGAAACTATCCACTCATATGCCATGATGTTCCTTATAGTCAGCACATTGATCTTTGCACCCTCCATCATGCTCATCATCAGTGCTGAACTCAGCAAGGTGCACAGGCAAGTGAGAAACCTCAGCACACATCCCAGCAGCAGCACCAAGGAAAAGAAGCCCAAGAAGATGAGACTGGTCCAACTTCCTGAAGGGTAGATCTGATAAGTTTCTGGATGGAGAAGGCAGTACACAAGCAGTAATGGGAAACTGTTAATGGTGCATGTGTAATAGGCATCTCCCACTGATCGCTTCTGATCTTCACAAATCTTTTGGAGCATAGTGAGATAAATGCTCTCAAGCACAAGGTTCAACAACCCATAGATGTAGACAACTGCTTCATCATTAAAGCTGTGAATACCTAAGGAGGCAATTCAAACAGTATGTAGTTAGAGACTGATCGGAATATTGGTCAAGTTTTTTGCTTCTATGCTTTCATAAGTTGACAAAACATAAGAGCAGAAATAGGCTATTCAGCCCATTGTGTTTGCCCTGTCATTCAATAATGGGTTAATCCATTATCCCACTCAACCCCATTGCCCAGCCTTCTCATATTCAAGTTCAAATTTCTACATCACATACAAACCCTGAGATTCATTTTCCTATCGGCCAGGCAAAATTTCTACTTATTAGAAGTGCACACTGTACTCAAGAAAAATATGTAAACAAAAGAAAAAATGTAAACCAATGCAAAAACAGAAACAAAATCAGTAATAAATAATGTGCAAAATAAGGTTCTTTAAATGAGTCTGATGGTGGCAGGGGAACAACTGTTCCTGAACCTGGTGATATGAATCTTGTGGTCCCTGATGGCAGCAACAAGAACAGAGCCTGTCCTGGCTGGTGAGAATCCTTGATGATTCCTGCTGCCCTCTGACAGCAGCATTCCAAATAGATTTTCCTCAAAATAACATTCTACATCCAAATGATTATCAAATGAGCTACTGGCTTGTGATTCCCAAACTTGCAAGGGATGTTGTACTTTATTGAAGCAATTATAGTAGATAGGATTTAATGAGAGAAAATGTGATTGTTTGTCCAAGGAAGTGAAATGGGTGTCATGTTCCATGCAGGGGTGGCAAAGAAGAATAGAATGTAGATGTAGTGCTGATCAAACTAAAGTGCCCAGTCTACAATTATCCTGAGAACTGTGGTCTGTTTTACTCAGCTTCATTTGCTTATTCAGGAATCCTAGACATTTTCATCACACAGGCCAGTCATTGTGTCTTTGCCAGCTAAAAGAAAACTATCTACCTGCCACCTTTTGGTCAATAGCCTTGTAAATGGCAGAGTTTTACATGCTGTCCAGGTACCTCAGCTTTGACCAAGCAGTGTCCATTATGTAGCAAAGATAAAAATACATAACCAATGTTTCTGGCTTGAGCTCTTCATCAAGCTACGTACAAAATGTAAGCAGCTGGCAGCCTGGAGAGCATTCTGGCCAGTTGCATCACTGCTTGGTGTGGAGGTGCCAACTCTCAGGACAAGAATAAACAGAAGTTTGTTAACTCTGCAATATCACAGGCACCAGACTTCACTCCATCGAGAGCACCTACATGAGGCAGTGTCTTAAAAAGGCAGCATCTCTCCTCAAAGACCCCGACTACCCAGGCTAGGCCCTCTTCACTCTGTTTCAATTGGGGGAAAAGGTCCAGGAGCCTAAAGACGAGCACTCAGCGGCACAAGGACAGCTTCTTCCCTGCTGCCATCAGATTCCTGAATGATCAATGAACTGAAGACACGGTCTTTTCATTGCACTACTTTTTATAGTAATGCAAGATGAATGTTTGCACTAATGACACTGTTGCAAACAATGAATGTCATGATAATAAATTCTGATTCTGAGTGTCAAAGGGTGAGGTTTATAAAATTATGAGAGGCATAGATAAAGTAGAGCCAGAATCTTTCTCCCAGGAACCCCAACAGAGAGTGGTGGATATGTGGAAGGCACTGCCTGTGGTGGTGGTTGAGGCTGATACAATAGGGATGTTTAAAGGGATGTAAGAAAAATGGAGGGGTGTGAACTGTGGAGAGAGTGTGATCATGAGCTGAAGGGTTGGTACTGTACTATGTTTGGGACAGACGTGGCCTGAAGGGCTCATTCCTGTGCACTGTTCCCTCTAAGCTGTGCACGTGTGTGCGTGCACATGGTTTGCAACCAGCAGAAAGGAGAAATAATGTGGACACAAAAGGTTAGTCACCTAAAATAATGTAGTAATTAATAATTATATTTATTGAAAATAATCTCTTGGCTAACAGTTTCTGTATTATATTCAAACATACCAATACAGTTCTATCAGTTATGAGAGATAGGCTGTACCAAAATGCTCTTGAAACAATTTCAAGTTTTCATTTGCACGAGCATTCAGTGCGCTCAGGCTTTGGTCGGGGGTGGGGGGGGGGGAGAGAATTGTGTAACATAAGATTTTTGCACACCCTGACTACGAAAAATTAGAGGGACCATTGTTCTTGCACTGCACTGTTCTGTATTATATATTTATGATCACATCTTACCTGCAAGAACAGAGCACAAAATGACCAGCAGCACCAGGAGAACGCTGCTGGAAGAGGCTCTCCTTTTCAAATTGAATGTTCGCGTCAGGGCTAAGTTGGCCAGTGGGGTGAATCTCCTGATGAATGTGAAGACAGTAGAGTTGGAGCTGGTCCCAGCCCACAGGATCAGGATGGAGTGAAAACTGAAACAAATTGAAGGCAGCAAGAAAATCTCACCATTCTCCAGTAAGTAGGGCTGAATCTTCAGCAGCCTGGCTTGCTTTAATAACTGCAGCGTACTGAAGGTCAGTAGTGTCTATCAAAAGGTAAACACTATCGTAAAACAAGACATTTATGGAGCACCTTGTCTTATTTTCTGGAATCTCTCAGATGACATTGCACACTGTGTACATTAAGGTTGAATACATTAGCACTGTCATTTTGTGCCGAGCAAGTTCCCGCACAATTAGGAGGGCAGGAACCCCAGGGAATGGTGAATCTCTTGAATTTTCTACTCGAGAGGGTTAAGAAGGACCAATTATCTGGAATATTTAAAGAGGAAGCAGATTTGCATTTAAAAGATCAAGGAATTCCGAGTAATGCGGTCTGGAAGTGGTGATGAAGCCTGGAGCAGATCAAGTTTCAAGTTCAAATTTATTTCTGATTTATTGTCAAGAGTACATAGGTGGCATCACATATAACCTTGAGATTCTTTTTCCTGCGGGTGAGGCAGAATTTCCACTTATTGGCAGTACAAAAATAGCTACAGAATGTACACTTGTAAACAAAGAAAGAAAAGCAAACTGCAATACAGAGGGGGAGGGAAAATAAGTGCAAGAATCCTGCTTGAGTTTGTTGTCACGTTTATCAAAGGTGCAGTGCGAGAGGTGGTTTTGTGAGCAGACCAGTCAACATCTTCTCACATCGGACAAGCGAGACACAGCACAAAAGTACAGCATTACAGCAAGATCAGTTGATTAAAATGATCAAAGGCAACATAATGTGACAACTCGGAGATTCATGCAGATCCACCATGATTGGAATGAAAAGATCTAGCAAGCTTACTCGTGCTCCAATTTTTCTACAAAACCTTGCAAATAGGTTATCTAACTAATCACCACCAACCAGGTGCTCTCATTGTAAAACTTTAGAAAACCCATCATGGTACTATCAGCATGTAGAAATTCATGCTAAGAAACTGTACATTGCCCCTTTAATGTTCTTAGGGATGTCCAGGGTACTTTTTAAATGTAATTTATAGCAATGTTTGCATCTGTAATGCTTCTTCGAAACAAATTTTGTGACATATTTATATCAAATTCTGTTTTTGACTTTACAGTCATTGGAATTCACATTTTTGAGTGCAGAAGCTCTTGTAATGAAGAAAAAAGCAGCTAATTTATACAGAGAGCTAGGTGATTATGTACAGATACATCTGCACTATTAATGAGTGAATTGTCAATATTTTATAAGACTCTGGGACGAACTTCCCTGGTCTACTTCACAATATTCCTTTTTACACTAACTAAGACAACACAATACTGTTAGTTTAATTTCTTGTCTGGAAGACAGAATCTTAAGAGTGAAGATCAATTCAAATGCTACTTATAATGTAATAAAATGTCATGAAAAGGTTCATAAAATTCGTGCAAATTGTTGGATTGTGTGGTCAAACCGAGAGGCTGAAACTCAAGGTCACGCTCTGAGCCAGAGGCTTTCAAGCAACAAGCTTGTTTCATTAGAGCAGATATCATGCGTAATTAATATCGGGCTTAGAACAGCAATCTGAATTCCAATGTTGAGTTATTATTAAACCACGTGTCAGCCCATGTCTGTATCTATTTAAACTAACACTGGTCTCACTAAGGGAGCTATTGTCAATGGTGAGCCATCTGTCACGGTAATATAGCAAGAGACCACAAATCTGTGGCTTTCGGGTTTTGCTCACCTGGCAGAGGACGATAAATCCGGGAAACCTGAAGCGATACTGGCTGATGAAAACACTGTTGAAGAAGTCGGAGAGTGCAGAACAGATGGTGTAAAACACCCAGGCTAATAGCCAGCAACTGCACAAGAGCCATCTGCGGCTGTGCTGTGATCCAGCAATTGCCATCACAAGAAATGGAGAGTTGGGGCTGGAAGTCCTGCTGGAATCAAGTATATTAAAAAAAAGTTAGGGCTCAAACAAGACTGCAACTCCCCACTGAGTTTCTCCAGCACATTTGTTAAATTAAAAATTAACCAAAAAGGATTAAGGATGACCTGAACCAGAATGCACTCTCCACACAGACTTTGATTTCCACAAGTCAATGATTTACTGAACATTCTTTGGTGTACATTTAAAAAGCTATTTTGACTCAATGCTGCTGAATGTACAAAATTGGGAGCAAGAAACAATTCGTTGCAGGAGTCGAACATGAAAATCCGCAGACACCGTGATTGAAGTTATAAACAATGCTGGAGAAACTCAGCGGGTCAGATAGCAAAGATAAAACCAACTTTTCGGGCTTGAGCCGTTCATCAAAAACAAAATCTGCTGCAGGAACCAGCGAGGAACCCATCTCTGCTCCGCCATTCAACTGGTAAAACGGTCTCCATGGGCCGAGTGACCTAATTCTGCCCCCACGCCTTATGTCAAGCAGCATTGGTGGGGAGACTGCCAGTTTAATTTGAGAGGGCAAGAGGGAATTGGTGAACCGGGAAAGGGTTGAAGATTACAGATAGATGGGGAGGGTGAGGCAGGTGCCAGACAAAGGGAAAGACCAGATAGAATAGGGTGAAATTCAGCTGGACGAAGAGCAGTTTATAGAGATACAAGTGATGGCTGATGTTTATTGGAAGCAGATGCTGGTGGTGTTGGAATCTGAGAAGTGATATTGGGGATAGAATGGAATGTATTGGAGAACGTGAAGGACAATTGGACCAGATGGAACTGTTGGAAGGGAAGGACGACTGAATCCTGTACGTGAAATGTGGATGAAGCAGAATGAGTAGGGGGGGGTTGAGAATAAGTTAGGGGCAGGATGGGGCTGTGGGAGGAAGGGAAATGAACAGAAATGGATCAGAAAAGAGGGATTCAAACCACTGGGCTCTTGATTGCCCAGGCAGAATTTAAATGTTTTAAGTTTTTTTAATTTAGACATACAGCAAGGTAACACAACATTTCGGCCCACGAGTCCATAACCACCAAATTTACACCCCATTAACCTCCCCTCCCACCCCCGGCACATTTTGAATGGTGGGAAGAAACCGGAGTCCCCGGAGAAAGCCCAGACTGACACAGGGAGAATGTAACAAACTCCTTATAGGCAGTGCTGGATTCGAACCAAAGTCCGATCCAGATCACTAGCACTGTAAAGGTGTGGCGCTAACCACTATGTCAACTGTGCCACCCTCGTGTTGGAAGCACATGCAATAGTAGTGTTTGAGGCTTCTAGATAGACACATGAATATGCGGAGCATATATTCAAGATTCCTTTATTGTCATGTAATAGTACAGAACATGTAAAATTGCCTTCTGTCTGCTATAGGGCAGACAAGAAGGATATGTATCACGTACCAACAGCAATTTTAGTTGTATTAACTAAAAATCTGTTTCAACAGTGAAATAAATATGGTATATTTTGCAAATTTGGAGCCCGTGTATGCAAATTTTAG
The DNA here is from genome assembly GCF_036971445.1 of Narcine bancroftii. Classification (NCBI taxonomy): domain Eukaryota; kingdom Metazoa; phylum Chordata; class Chondrichthyes; order Torpediniformes; family Narcinidae; genus Narcine; species Narcine bancroftii. The sequence goes on from NC_091474.1 coordinate 81,344,189, forward strand.
GTATCAATATGTCGTGGCCTCTTCCCTAAATTGATCATATAATCATATAAACCTTGTTGGAGTCCTGGTGTTGAAGCAACCCTCCAAGCATTCCATGAAGCTAATTTTTATTTTTCTTCACTTTATATTACTATATATCCTTATATAGATATATATATGTCAGGGGTTGGGAGTTTAGGGAGAGAGGCAGGGAGAGGGAAGGGAAGGAGGTACAACCATTATGTAATGATTGAAATTCCTTTAAATTTAACTTCCTATTGTTATATATGATTGTTAATTAACTATATGTATGGAAAAAATTTTAAAATAAAATATTCAAATAAAAACAGGGCCAATTTCTGGTGGCATGATGAAGCAATACTTTTTCACATGATCCAGCAGTTTTTTTTTGGATAGCTGGAGCAAGTTATCGAGCAATATAACCAGAAATCTCCAAAACCCAAGAGTTCTTTATACAGGGAAGTTTAAAAAATATTGAAAACTTAGAAAGCAAAATCCACTGGTTGAATGCCACAGTATTTAGGGATACACAATATTTTTTCTTCTTTCTATATGCTACAGAGGAGACAAAAATCTTGACTATAATTCCTTTTACAAAGATCTGTAATGTGGGAAACATCATGATGCAGCAATGTTCTCTTGTAACTGCCTCATGTAGATTCAAAGCAGTATTCATGCACCATTCAACCCCAACAATTGATTAATTGCAGGATTTCAAGATTGCTGCTGCTCTTGGATCCATTCTTTGATCAGTCGATGTGCTAAAGCCCAGGGTGGTGGGACCCAGAACTCAATCTCTCCCATTTCTTCCTTGCTAGGCATCTTGCGCTTTAAAGCTTCGGCTATCTCTCCAGCATCAAACCAGCGGGCATCCTCAAGCTCAGAGTGGTTGAGGTTAATCTGAAGCCAGAACAAGATGTTTGTCAATAATTTAGAAGTTACAGGATGGTAGCAACAAATACCTTTTTTCACATGCAGATGTTCTCCAACTTGTATCCAGCTAATAAGAAGGTACAGGACTTGGGACTCCACAGTATGTACTGATTTAAAAATAGTTGTTTTCTATGTATTTGTGTGGTTTGTCGGTATTAATCTTCAGTTATTGAATTAGAAAAAGCGAGTCTCAACTGCCAGAGAAGGAGGGAGAAACATATGTTTAAACCATAAGACATAGGAGCAGAAATAGGCTATTCAGCCCATCAAGTCTACCCCAATCACGAGGTGATCTATTTTCCCACTCAGCCCCACTGCCCGCCTTCTCCCCATTTCCTGTGATGCCCTGGCTAATCAGGATCCTATCAATCTTTCCCTTAAATACAACCAATGTTCTGGCTTCCACCACTGCCTGTGGCAACAAATTCCATAGATTCATCACCCTCTCGCAGAAGAAATGCCTCCGCATCTCTATTCTAAGCAGATGCCCTTCAATCCTGAAGTCCTAGACTCTCCCACCATGGGAAACAACCTTTCTACATCTCCTTTGTCCACCATCCATGCCTATCAACATTCAAAATGTTTCCCTCTCATTCTCCTAAATTCCAACGGGTACAGACCAAGAGCTCTCAAACACTCCTCATGTGATATATCTTTACCTCCTATGGACGCTGCAAGACCTGCTGAGTTCCTCCTACATTTCTATGTTTTGACTACAATCACAGCATCTGCAGACTTTTATTTTTCACTGCACTAATTTTCAGAAGCATAGTCTTTATTTTCCTGCTCTCCAGAACTTACCTTTGCTGCACTCTTACCTTGTTCTGCTTTGGCTGCACCATTGCATGGCATCCAATCATTAGAGAGCTACTGGGAAAGGGCCAGTGTTGGGATGCAGAATACACAAGTGAGGAGACATCTAAACCAACTTCTTCTGCCACTTCCCGGTGCACAGAGTCTTCCACAGTCTCGCCTGGGGAGGCAGAGAAAAAACAAGAAATGGCTTTCTGCTGGAGAAATAAGTTTCCTGCAAGTCAATATGAAAGAATGAGCGACCAGCCAATGTTGACGTGATTGTGGGATTGTCTATCAGCTGATTGGGATATTTCAGCACATGATGAAAATGGACTTTGATCCCTCTCAATGACACCACGCGGACAAGATTTACACTCAGGTTTGCATGTGCCCAGTCAATGTATGCAGATGGCAGATTAATTTTCATGACCGATAATGTTTCAAATCATTCACTCTTATCCTATTTCTTTCCTTGTCTCTATCTGCATTTCCTTTTCTTTCCGATAAACTATCCTTGAGTTCAATTCCCTGTCCCATTCCCTTGCTGTCATGCCTGTCTGTGGTCCGGTGCAGTGCCAGACTGAGGCCACCTGCAAATTAACACCTCATCTTCTGTCTGGGCACCCTTCAACCGAATAGCATTGATATGGACCTCTCCAGCTTCTGTTAACACTCCCCATTCTTTTTCCCCTGTCACCTTTTCACCCAGCTGTCTCTCCCTCTCTCCCCTTTTCCCTATTCTGTCACAGAGTCAAAATTAATTCTCATGTCCTCTCTTATCATATCCAATGAACAACTTTTGTTGGTCTGGACTCCACCCCCAGCCAGTCCTGTCTTTATTCTTACACCTTCCTGTTCTTTACTTATTCCTTGAACAAGGGCTCAGTCCCAAAACGTTGGTAATACGTATTTCCCTCCTATGGACGTGCTGAGTTCCTCCAGCATTTCTGTGTGCTTTTACTACAATCACAGCATCTGCAGACTTTCGTGTTTTGCTCCTTAATTGAGATGGGTATCAGAAAATTCTATCAAAATTTGAAGATAAACCATCTTTTATAGGGGTTGGTTCTGACAGGGAGGTGACGAGGCAGAAGGATGCATTAGTAAATCTGCAGAACTGATGGTTATTGGCAATTTCGCCATGTCTGCATTGTCTGCATGAATTTCCTGCTGGAAAACAGTCAAAGTTTGGGAAAGAAACTGAAGGATCGATGGACAGCACGGGCACAAGACCAAAAGTTCAATTAGTTGATAAGCTCAGGGATGATGTTAAATCTGCAAATGAATATTTGATGGATTGGACAATGCACAACCATGGGCATAACAGAAAATAGAGGCACTGAAAAAATGTGCAAAACGTTCAAAAGGATGTTGCCAGAACTGAAAACTCACACATGTCAGGATGGACCAAACAGGAAAAAAGTCTCATGAAGCTCTTCAATATTTTATAATATTTTAGTAGGCTGGATGAATGTGGGGAAGAGCACAATTAATTGTAACGGATATAAAGTTGTGTCGGATATGCTGAAAATGGAATTCAGGGTCAAGTTCTTTACTCAAATTTAACCAATGAGTGCTTAGAATACAGAACGTTATCATACGAAGGGTGGTATGGTTAGCATAGCGGTTAGCACAACACAGTTACAGCTCCAGTGATTGGGTTTTAATTCGGCGTAGTTTCCCTGGGTCTGGGTGGATTTCCTCCCACCGCTCAAAAAATTTACCAGGGTTGCGGGTCAATTGGGTGTATTGGGTGACAGTACTGATGGTTTAGACTAGACCCCGTGTGGCTGCAGGAGTGCTGGAGGTGAATCCACGGACACTCAGTGACTGAGGGAACTCTTTTGCTTCTCTTCCTCTGACTACTCGAGGTGCTTCAGGCAACTTGTGCCGATGGCGAATCTGTCTGTTCTTATGGCAGACGAAAACAAATTTCATGTGATATTCCACTGTCTTTATTATATGACAATAAATTGAATCTTGAATCATGTATTTCAAACATACTGTCAGTCAAGACACTGGCACACAGGGATTCAGTCATCTCAAATTGACAACTGCTGGGATTATAATTAATCTGTCAGAAATACTTCAAAATAATATAGGGAGTTTAAAAAAAATACATAAGCATACGTGTCATGGCTGAAGCTAAATTCTGCCTACAATCCTGCGCTCCGTAAAACCTGTCAGTGTAAGATGAGGTCATTACCAATGTTACAGAATCCAGCCAGTGCACTGAACATTCGAGGGGGAAATCCTTCCTGTCGTGCCAGCAGGCAACGTGCTCCATCAGATACCAGCATGATTACCACAGGAGACATCTGTAAATGAAGGATTACAAGAAGAACTTAGCATTCGAAAACACAATTGTGATGTGTAGTTTAAACAGAATCTGCACCTCTGCTCATTGCTGGAGAAGGTGGCCATAACATTCCATATGATATGGAACAGGCCCTTTGGCTCAACTCGTCCATTGAACAGTACAAAATGGTTCAATGTGATGCAGGGCCAGTAATGACAAAATAAAGCTGGTAGTGATAGACTATCTCAATGGTAGAGTTGAGAGTATTATTAGATTGGGTTTGAGATATGGTTTTAAGATTTGGAGGAATTTATTGCAAACTTTGAGCCATCAAACATGTTGGTGACTAAAATACTCTGATGCGTTTGTTCATTTAATAGTTGTTTTATAGTGCTGTCTTTCCCCATCTTCACATTTGCAAGTGGTCTACAAAAGCTTACAGGCCCATTAACTGTATTAAAAATGTACAGAAATGCTGGAGGAACTCAGCAGGTCTCACAGCATCCATAGGAGGTAAAAATATATTAATGTCATTTCAGACCCGAGCCCTTCTTCAAGGTAGAAGCGAAAAACAGGAAGGCGGCAGGGGGAGGAGTCCAGACCAAAAGGTGTTAATTGGATACAAGACGAGAGGTGAGAATTGATTTTAGCTCTGTGAAAGGAGACGGGAAGAGAATGAGAGAGAGAGAGACCGTCCCGTTGGATGCTGTGAGACCAGCTGTGTTCCTCCGGCATTTCTGTGTGTGTTTTACTACAATCACAGTATCTGCAGACTTTCCTGTTTCACTATATTTATGGTATTCTCTAGGATATAGTAATTCTGCATAAATGTTTGAATACTACTTAATGTAGCCTTACTGTATTTCAAACTGCAGCTGACCCATGCTGGTCTCTTACTAACTTAATGCACTCCCACTCTCATTCTCCCCGGCAGCACTGACCTTTGTCAAATTTGTCATGTTTAATCTCTTGTTAATAGATCACTTTGATGAATCAAAAGGTCACTGAAGATGTATGAAGCAATAACATATGCAGTTAAGAATAGACCATTTCACCCTTCATGTCTTCATTTAAGAACATGCATGATGTCTTACCTCAACACAACTTTCTGCACTATCCCATAAACTTTTATTCCCTTCATATCTAAACATTCTTAGATCTCTCTTGACTGAACCTTTATGGCCATTTTGAAGTGATAAATTTCACAGATTCATCAACCTCCGGTTAACAACATTTTTGTTTCATCTCTAACCTGAATGGTTGGCCATTTGTTTTGAGATGGTGATGCCTAGTTCTATACAGCCCAGTCAGGTGAAACACGAATCGATCAGGCCCATTTCAATGACACAATTTAAATTTAAGAGAGTACAGGTCCACTGCACTTAACCGATCCTCACTTGACAGGCTCACCATCCCAGGAATCAATCTCTTAATCCACAATCAGAAGAAAATCTCTCCTTAGGTCGGGAGATCATACAAAAGGAAAAAGTTAGCTGTGTGCTCATCCACAATGATTACCTGTGGGTAATAGATTATTTCATCGGTGCGACAGAAACGTTTGCTGCCAGATATGTTTTTCTGTGTCAGCTGGCCAGTTCTACTGCAATAGAGATGTGTGCTATGCCAATGGAGAAGGGCCTGTGCCTAAAATACATCACATTATTGGGTCACATGTTCCCAGAGGTAATTTGACCTGAAATAAAAGCTCAGTGAAAGTTCAGAACACAAAATATAAACTTGAAAAGATTAATCTTAAATTTAAACTGAAAAGATTCTTTATCACTATCTTAATTGAAGAGATTATGCTGCAAACCAAAAGAAATGAGGAATTACAAGAATTTAAAAAATTCCATTGTCATGATGTTCAATGTATTTTAGACAGGGTAAATAAAATCCAAACAGCAGCTCTGTGAATCTCTGTAAAGGCTGAGGATCCTGTGATATCTCTCTCTGAGGGCCAGAACATCATTCAAGAGGGCTAGCCCTCGCAAAGTGTCAGATCCTGGCAGGGTACTGAAAATCTGTGCCAACCAACTAGCCCAGAATGTTCACAGATATTTTCAACCTCTTTTTGCGGCAGTCAGAGGTTACCACCTGCTTCAAAGGGGCATCAGTCATCCCAGTACCCAAGGGTAAGCTGCCTCAACAACTACCACCCAGTAGCACTAAAGTCTACTGTAATGAAATGCTTTGAGATCCTGGTCATGACCAGAATTAACACGTATTTAAACAAAGATCTGGACCCACTGCAATTCACCTATTGTCATAATCACTCCACAACAGATGCAATATCACTGGCTCTCCACTCAGCTCTGGATCACCTTGAAAACAGCAACTCATACATATGGCTGCTCTTCATTAACTACAGCTCAGCCTTCAATGCCATTATTCCCTCAGTGCTGGTCAAGAAGCTACAAACTCAAGGCCTCTGCAACTGTATCCTTGACTTTCTCATCGGAAGACAATGTCTCCTCCTCACGCACCCCAAGGATGCGTGCTTCGCCCACTGCTCTATTCGTTATACACCCATGGCTGTGTGGCCAGGCACAACTGCAATGCCATCTACAAGTTTGCTGATAACACCACAGTTTTCGGCAGAATCACAGACGGAAATGAGGAAGCGTACAGGAGGGAGATAGATTAGCTAATTAAATGGTGTAACAACCTTGTGCTCAATGTCAGAAAAACCAAGAAAATGATTATGGACTTCAGGAGGAAGTCAGGAGAAGACGACCCAGTTGTCACTGAGGGCTTAGTAATGGAGAGGGTCAAATTTCTGGGTGTCACTATTTCCAAGGATCTGTCCTGGAACCTCCATCTTGATCCAATCAATAAGAAGGCTTGCTAGTGGCTATACTTAGTGAGGTGTCTGAGGAGATTCGGTATTTCACCAAAGACTCTCGTAAACTTCTACAGGTGTACCGTGGAGAACATTCTGACTGGAGGTGCCAACTCTCAAGACAAAAATAAACTCCAGAGTGTTGTTAATTTGACCTGTGACATCACAGGCACCAGAGTTCACTCCATCAAGGACATCTACAGAAGGCAGTGTTTTAAAAAAAGCAGCCTCAATCCTCTTCACTCTGCTACCATCGCGAAAAAGATACAGGATCCTAAAGACGAGCACTCAATGCCACAAGGACAGCTTCTTTCCCGCTGCCATCAGATTCCTGAATACTCAATGAACCAAAGAGACTGCCTTACTTTTTGTGCATTATTATTATTTTTTTTAACAGTAATGTTGTAAGATATAATATGAATGTTTGCTCTGTGACGCTGCCGCAAAATCATTGAATTTCATGACTTGTTCATGACAATAAATTCTGATCCTGATTCTGAGAAAAATCAAAACTATCACAAGCAAAAGAATGCTGTAACTTAAAATATCTAACCTATGCAAGAACACTCCTCACCCAACATTAGTGTATGCTATGAGCACAGTCAGTTTGTTTACATTTTTATTTGTTTACATGTGTACGTTGTTTAGTTTTTTTTTCACTAATATTCTGAGTCTCCCACAGGAAAAAGAATCTCAGGGTTGTATGTGATGTCATGTTTTACTCTGGCAATAAATCTAAAATCTGAGTAAGTGCACTTACCTTTCTCTCATGACCACTACACCACCTTGTTTCAGCTGTACATCAGAAGTATCTAAATCTGATATTTGCAATAGAAACAATGAAAGAAAAAGTTTCTTTATTTTTAATGCTTGACAAAGCTATGCTGTTACCTGGGATAGAAGAGGTGCATTCTTTCCATCCAAAAGGAAGAAGGCTTTCTGAAATTCAACAAACTTTCCTTTCAGAAGCAACTCTGCTCTGGCCTTTTCCATTTTTCCTTCAGTTAAGAAGCACAGAATGATGGAAATGGAAATCAGAGCATTGCAATAGTGTGGCGGTACACATAACTGATGGTCAGGCAAACCGGCTCTGTGCGTCACGCTGCGCGTTCGTCTCCGGGGCCTGCATGCGCATGGGTGGCGTCACGGATGCAGTTTCCGGCGTAAGGGGCAGGATCTTCCAGTGGCCTTAAAACGCAGCACGCGAAAGAAAATTAAACTTTGAGTGTAAATGAGCCCACCGACTGCTGGTCTTATTTGTTTGCTTCGCTGGCACTCACTACAGTAGGATATTTCCATTGCCCTTAATCCTGGTTCAATTAACGTAGAATACTGTTTGTGTACCTAATTACTTGTCATCCTTGTGCGTTTAACTTTCAGTAAAAAAGCAATGTGCTGGAGGAAATCTGAGTCGAACAGTTTCAGTGGGAAAAAAAGAGAATGGTCAACATTTCAGGTCCGGGATCTTTATCCAAATTTTTGCTTAATGTTCCAACATCTGCACTCTTTGTGTTCATTCTTTTTCTCCCACTGGTACTGCTTGGCTCTCTTCGTTTGTCCAGCATCTGCACTCTTTCATGTGTTTCTTGTTAGCCTTCAGGAACTTGTTTGCCCACCCTACCCTACCCCCCCCCCCCGCCCCATTCCCTTGAACATGGACAGCTATCAATCCCGTATCTTTTAAAAAAACTTTGGGTTTTTTTTAACCAAAATGGATGAGCACATTGTTCCACTTTATATTCTATCTATTATGTCCTCATCCTGTTCATAACCCACACATAAAGCTACTTAACAAGGTAAGAGGTACAAAAAGGAAGCATACTTGCTTGAGTAGAGCATTGGCTGATTGGCAAAAAGCAGAGAGGTGGAATACAGAGATTGTATTCTGGTTGGCTTCTGTTTCATGAAGAATAGAATACAGTATGTTTCGGATTATCTGAAAACCATTTAACCAAAATTCTCAGTTATCCAAAATTTTTTTAAATTGAAAAAAAATGATATTTTCTTAAATTTATGCATTTATCTTATTTTGTAAGCAGATTTCTCTTTTTTGGAAGAATTAAACATTATTTCATTCTTGAAAAACCTTCCATTGTTTTTTCTTGTGGTTTATGATCCAAAAAATCCGGTAAACCGAAAAACATCTGGTTCCAAGCACTTCGAATAATCGAAAACATACCATATAAGAGCAGGGATGTGATGTTGAGGCACTGACGAGACCCCACTTGGAGTATTGTGAGCAGTTTTGAGCTCCTCATTTAAGAAAGAATGTGCTGATGTTGGAGAGGGTTCAGAGGAGGTTCACTAGGATGATTCCGGGAAATGAAAGGATTATCATATGCGGAGTGTTTGACAGCCCCCTTGGCCTGTACTCGTTGGACTTTAGGAGAATGAGGAGGGGATCTCGGAAAGATTTTGAATGTTGAAAGGCATGAACAGAGTAGATATATAAAAGTTGCTTGAACAAGCTTCTTTCCCTCAGCCATCGGATTCCTGAATAATCAATGACTTTTCACGCACGATTATTATTATTATATTTTTATCTTTTACGGTAATATCATAAGATTATTATGTATGTTTACACTTTGATGCTGCCACAAAAGACCAAATTTCATGACTTGTTCGTAATTCAGAGAGTCTAGAACAGAGTCTATCAGGATTGAAGGGCGTCTGCTGAGAACAGAGATGTGGAGGAATTTATTTAGGTGCATCTATGGAATTTGTTGCCACAGGTGATTGTGGAGGCCGTCATTAGGTGTATTTAAGGCAGAGATTGATTGGTTCTTGATTAGCCAGGCCATTAAAGGTTATGCAGAGAAAGTTAGGCAGTGGAGCTGAGTGGAAAAATGGATCAACTCATGATTAAATGGTGGGCAGACTCGATGGGCTGAATAGCCTACTTTTGCTCATATGTCTTATGGTCTTAGAGTCTTATAAAGCCTCTCTGCATTTTCTACACACCACAAAAGTACTCTCTCTTCAATGAAGGTATGATAATACCTGGAATATATTGAAGTACTAGGATAGGTAATAATAGCTAATAAATAAGATCACATCCAAGCACAGAATCAAAGAATGACACAGAACAAAGTCTCTGTCAACTTTTAGAATTATCTAATTAGTTCCATTCACCAGATCTTTCTCCAATCTGTTGCCATTGCTCCCTGAAATCTTATTATTGGATACACTTCTATCACTTGTAAAGAAACATGTATACATAAATGGAAAAGGGACAAGATTGCAGGCATCCAGAATAGGTCCAAATTTCATGTTGATATATTTTCCTGAATCATCGTCACAAAAACAGATTAACTTTTGTTTTTCAGTAAACGACTGTAGGCTGCCTGAGTTTCTACATTAATATTTTACTAGCTGTTAAATACTTCTGATGTGGCTATGCAAGAACGTAAATAAAGATTCAAGCCTTACTTAATTTTAAACAAACAAATTGGTACATCCTATCTCAGGCAATATGCATTTCAAACATTATCATAAAATATGCTTCACAGCGTAAATCTTTAGAAAATACTAAACTCCTTGCTTGTGTGTGATAGTCCAGGAAATGTGTGCATGTGGCGACACACAACTATGCCATGATGAACCGGCCTTAGTAACTTAGTTACGCATGGTCAGTGGAGCAGTCACGGCAAAGATGGCGGCAGGTATCCATCTCTTCTGGTCCAGAACAGAAGTTGGTGTGCGCGCTTGCGTCAGCGTTGACGCAAGCCACAGGACGAATGCGCAGTCCGACTGGCAGCCTAATAAGCAAGCACGTGAAGCTTAAATAATCCATTGTGATACTCGAGCCAGCAACCTACATCTCCAGTCTGTACAATCACTCCCTCACAATGCGCTACATGCATTACAATATTCATATTCACGTGTGAGCAGTTCTTTTATAATAATCTTACCTAAATCAAGTGCAAACTGTGGCACAAGACTCTCTGAGCAGCCAATTAGCACTGATTCCTCCATCCTCTTTTCTGCTTGGCCCAACATCTTAAGAATTCCACTCAGCTCTGAAACAGAAGTTTATCTAACGTAAAACATCAGGTTATTTTTCTGTGCTCAATAAGACAATTTTTTAGGATACCAGACCAGTAGTGTGGATAAGTCACAGGACAGTCACACCACCAATGAAAAGAGGATCAAGCTTTTCTTAATCCTTTGTTCCTGTGTTGCAAAATGCAAGAAGTTGTCAGTATCCAGTCAGTATGGTCAATCGAGACTAAAAAGAGGAATTTTGTTTGTCTTTTGGACAACTCCTCCATTCATCAATACTACTGTTTTAAACCATAAGATAGCATACAGAAGTTAGCAAATCCATCATGAACTGATCAATTTTCCCACTCATCCCTTCTTGCCATAACCTTTGGTATCTTGATTATTCAGATACCTATCAATCTCAATGACTTGGCTTCCAGTCACCTGTGGCAGCAAATTCCTGAGGTTTACCACGCCCTGGTTAAAGAAATTCTTCCATATCTGTTTTAAATGGGTGCTCTCTTGTTCTAGGACCCCCTCCCCCCACCATGGGAAACAACTTTCCCAAGTCTTCTCTGTCCAAGCCTTTCAACATTCGAAATGCTTCTATCAAGTCCTCCCTCATTCATCTGAATTTCAAGGAGTACAGTCCAAGAACCGTCAAATGTACCTCATATGCTAATTTCTTCCAGGAATCATTCTTGAGAATCTTCTCCGAACCCTCCAATGAGAGCACATTTTGTCTTCAATAAGGAACCCAAAACTACAAGCACCCCGTACTCCAAGTGAGGCCTCACCAGTGCCTTAATAAAGCCTCAACATCACACCCTTGCTCTTGTATTCTATTCCTCCAGATATAAATGCCAACATTGTATTCACCTCCTTCACCACTGATCTGACAACCTTGAGGTTAACCTTTAGGGGTATCTTTCATGAGGACTCCCAAGTCCTCCAAATTTTATTCCTTCTACCAAAGAGCATGACCATACAGTTTCTGACATTTTATTTCATTTGCCACTTCTTTGCCCATTCTCTTAATCTATTTCAGTCTCTCCACAGTCTTGTCAACATTACTAAATGAACATCAGAACAGTTGGAAGCACCTATTTTTCTCTAGCATTTGTACCTGAGGCTGACACAGACGGTGTAATGTACTTGTTCTCAATCTTCTGCAAAAGAGGTGAGAGACCATGAAAGAGAAGGAAAGTTCCAGAACTTAGGGCATTCCGGCAGGCTTCATCATCCTCCTTCAGGTCACACAGGTGGCTGCAATATAATGAAGAAAGGAATCAGAATCTATTGTCATGAAATTTGTTGTTTTGTGGCAGCATCACAGTGGAATTATTTCTATAAACCACCATACAAAACAAATAAAAATAGTGCCAGAAAACGTCAAAGTAAGGCAGTGTCTGTGGTTCATTGTTCATACAGAAGTCTGATGGCAGCGGGGAAGAAGCTGTCCTTGTGCCACTGAGGGCTCGTGTTCAGGCTCCTGTACCTTTTTCCTGATGTTAGCAGAGTGAAGAGGGCACGGCCTGGGTGGTGGGGGTCCTTGAGAATATAGGCTGCTTTAAGACAAGGCCTCTAGTCGATGTCCTCAATGGAGTGAGGACTGGTGCCCAAGAAGTGCATGCCGAGATAACAACCCTCTGGAGTTTTTTTTCTTGTTGATGCTCATCATTTGCACATTATCGGATATGAAAATCATCAGATGTAATTCTCTGGAGGACTGTACAGACCATTTTTGAAGAAGGGTTGAATGGTTAAAGGATGATCTGATAAGAAGTTTTCAAGATATTGAGGATAACTGGATAAATTATTTCCTATTTTTTTGGGATTGTAGGGGTAAAAGTTAGAGTAGGGTCTTTTGGGATTGAACAAATTTATATGGCAAAGGTGGTAGATAATTACAACAGTGGGGAATGTCTCAAGTTTGAGAAAGATGCAATGGAAATGAAAATACCAAATATATTCAGGAAGGGTAAAAAAAAGTCACAGACATAGTTATTTTTTCAGTTTGAATTGAATCCACTTTGTGAATTAACAGTGATAAATACTGTAATCCCAACAGAATTGTGAGCAATTTCGTCTTCATGTTTTTTCAATATAACCAAGTATCAGAAGAGGAACAAATCAGCTCTAAGATGTTTCACTGAACAACTGGAAAGCTGTGATTACATTTATTTCCATCTGAGGGCTTTAAGGGTCCTGTTGAAATTGTATGGAAGTCAATAACTATTCTTCTTCACTCGTTATGATAGAAGAAACCAGGTCCATGCTGACTTGCATTAGAATGTTCTCTTGTATTATTCTTTCACACAGATCTCTTTGATTATTTTATCATTCACTTAGAGTTGATCTACTGTGGTCAATTAAAGTTCTAGCAAGTCTTTAGATTGCAGAACTAAAACACCAGGGGAAACCTGGAGAGAACATGCATACTCCACACATTCTTTAAACACATTAAAAATTGACCTGAGTGGGAAATGGAGTGGGGTGCAAGTAGAAATCCCTTGAAATTGGCAGTGACATTTTTAGTGCCAGCTATTTTACTTGATATACGAGGAGCTGGACAAACAAAGTACATTGCAGATGCAAACTATTCACCACTTAGACCAGTGGTTTTCTACCTTTTTCAGTCTAAGACCCACATGGCTTCTGGCCTAACATGCATGGCACTAGTGGCAATGACTGAGCAATAGTTTCAAGTCAAAGAAATGCATCTTTGTCTAATTTAAATATTTTATTTAACATTTTTAAAGACCCACATGGAAACACACTGTGGCTATGGCCCACTGGCTGAGAACCATTGACTTTGTCCTCTCAAACTTGAAGAGGTCAAAAATTTGTGCACTTGATCTGAATGAAGAGAAGCAAAAGAACATACAACTCACCGAATCCGAGTGACATAATTTGAAATCATTCTGCAGGATAACTGCAAGGTTGGTGTGTTGAAGTTCTTTACGAACAGATGCATCATTTGTGGTATTTGACTAAACCTGGTCAATCTCTTCTGGGCACCTAAAGAGTAATGTAACCTTTCAATACAGAGAACCTAGTTGTACCCCAAGTACAATCAACCCTGCACATGCTCCACAAAAGAACACAACAAGGCAGCGGTAATGATACTCTCGCTCTGGGATATAAATTCAGCAATCCCCTAACCAATATTGTAAGAGTATCCTCATCAGACCTTGGGGCAAGAAGTCGCCTCATCATCACCTTCTTAAAAGGTAATAAATACCAGCTTTGCATCATATAAGAAAACTGTAAAAAATAATACACCATTGTTTTCCTTGCAACTTGCTCAAATAAACCCATGTGTCCTATTAACCCTGTGCATCTGTGGAATGTGGGAAGAAACCAGAGGACTTGGAGGTACAGCATGGACGTCGATTTATCCAATTTCAAGTAACTCACTCTCCCTTGGGCCCCATTTCATCCACTTCAGTCTTTTCAGACGCACTTCTCTCAGCCTCCTGTTATCCAAGTAAAAACATCAACGCTGGAGAAACTCAGCAGATCAAACATTGTACTTCTTATAGCAAAGATAAAGATACAGAACCAACATTTCGGGCCTGAGCCTTTCATCAGGGCCTGAGAAATTTTGCTCATACCTTGATGAAAATTGATGAAGGGCTTGAGCTTAAAACATTGTTTCTGTATCTACCTTTCCTATGTCAATCTCCACCACAATATTTTTAACTTACAGTGTCTGCACTTTCGTGTTTTACTCCTGTTATTCATACTTTCCCCTTCCTACCTGCCCACTACCCAAACACCTCTCCTCCATTGTTCCACCAACCTTCCATCCCCTCTGCCCTTATCTGCCTCCACCAATCACCCACCTGCCTCTGGAGTTGAGCATGATGGTCTGCAGATGCTGGGGTCGAGTGCAATGCATGAACATGCCAGAGAAACTTACCAGCATCCACAGGAAGCAAAGGGGAACCGTTTTCCAAGCCTAAAGCATTGGTTCCCCTTTGCTTCCTGTGGATGCTGGTGAGTTTCTCCGGCACGTTCGTGCATTGCACCCACCAGCTCCATATTCACACTCCCAGACAGACCATAATCAAATAGGCTATTCATCCCTTTGAATTATTCTGAAAATGTCCTCTCTTTTTCTTCTCTTTGGCTTGGCTTCATGGATGAAGATTTATGGAGGGGTATGTCCACGTCTGCTGCAGGCTCGTTGGCGACTGACAAGTCCGATGCGGGACAGGCAGGCACAGTTGCGGCGGTTGCAAGGGAAAATTGGTGGGTTGGGGTTCGGTGTTGGGTTTTTCCTCCTTTGTCTTTTGTCAGTGAGGTGGGCTCTGCGGTCTTCTTCAAAGGAGGTTGCTGCCCACCGAACTGCGAGGCGCCAAGATGCACGGTTGGAGGCGATATCAGCCCACTGGCGGTGGTCAATGTGGCAGGCACCAAGAGATTTCCAGACATTTGTTAATTGTCAGAGTCACCTGACAAGGGGTTTTCAAAACACTTTATAGTTCTACTTAAGGTGATGTTTTATAAACCTTTCCTTTGTACTTTCCCCTCCATCTGCCCTTTGTCGATAGATGCCTGGGACCTGAGAGTCTCTTGCACAGAGAAGGGCTATCAGTAACCAGAGGATATAGGTTTAAGTTGACGAGGTAAAGGATTTAACAGGAACTTGAGGTGTACCTATTTTACATGGAGGGTCATGAATATATAGAATGAGCTGCTTGAGGAGGTGGTTGAGGCAGGTAGAATTGTAACATTTAATAAGGCAGATGCATGGTTAGGATAGGTTTAGGGGATTTTGGACAGAGGTATGTGGGACGAGTGTGGGTGGGACATTTTGATCAGCAAGGGCAAGTTGGGCCAATGGGCCTGTTTCCATATTTTATGACTGCCCTGTCATTCAATCATGAGATGATCCATTCCCCACTCAGCCACACTGCCCACCTTCTCCCCATAACCTTTGATCCCATGCCTGATCAAGAACCTATCAATCTGTCTCAAATACACCCAATGACCGGACCTAAACAACCAACTGTGGCAACAAATTCCGCTGATTTACCACACCCTGCCTGAAGAAATTCCTACGCGTACTCTGCTCTAAGCAGATGCCCGTCAATCTTGAAGTTGTGCTCTCTTTCAGAGAATCTCCCACCATGGGAAACATCCTGTTTGCATCAACTCTGTCCGCACCTTTCAACATCTGAAATGTTTCAATGGGAAACGATACCTGGAGTTCTGGAGGGGGGAGGAAAAGACACCTGGAGTCCTGGGGGGGGGAAGGGAACGACACCTGGAGTCCTGGGGGGGGGGGGAAGGGAACGACACCTGGAGTCCTGGGGGGGGGGGGAAGGGAACGACACCTGGAGTCCTGGGGGGGGGGAAGGGAACGACACCTGGAGTCCTGGGGGGGGGGAGGGAACGACACCTGGAGTCCTGGGGGGGGGCGAGGGAACGACATCTGGAGTCCTGGGGGGGGGGCGAGGGAACGACACCTGGAGTCCTGGGGGGGGGGGGCGAGGGAACGACACCTGGAGTCCTGGGGGGGGGGGGCGAGGGAACGACACCTGGAGTCCTGGGGGGGGGAGGGAACGACACCTGGAGTCCTGGGGGGGCGAGGGAACGACACCTGGAGTCCTGGGGGGGGCGAGGGAACGACACCTGGAGTCCTGGGGGGGCGAGGGAACGACACCTGGAGTCCTGGGGGGGCGAGGGAACGACACCTGGAGTCCTGGGGGGGCGAGGGAACGACACCTGGAGTCCTGGGGGGGCGAGGGAACGACACCTGGAGTCCTGGGGGGGCGAGGGAACGACACCTGGAGTCCTGGGGGGGCGAGGGAACGACACCTGGAGTCCTGGGGGGGCGAGGGAACGACACCTGGAGTCCTGGGGGGGCGAGGGAACGACACCTGGAGTCCTGGGGGGGCGAGGGAACGACACCTGGAGTCCTGGGGGGGGCGAGGGAACGACACCTGGAGTCCTGGGGGGGCGAGGGAACGACACCTGGAGTCCTGGGGGGGCGAGGGAACGACACCTGGAGTCCTGGGGGGGCGAGGGAACGACACCTGGAGTCCTGGGGGGGGCGAGGGAACGACACCTGGAGTCCTGGGGGGGGCGAGGGAACGACACCTGGAGTCCTGGGGGGGCGAGGGAACGACACCTGGAGTCCTGGGGGGACGAGGGAACGACACCTGGAGTCCTGGGGGGGCGAGGGAACGACACCTGGAGTCCTGGGGGGGCGAGGGAACGACACCTGGAGTCCTGGGGGGGCGAGGGAACGACACCTGGAGTCCTGGGGGGGCGAGGGAACGACACCTGGAGTCCTGGGGGGGCGAGGGAACGACACCTGGAGTCCTGGGGGGGCGAGGGAACGACACCTGGAGTCCTGGGGGGGCGAGGGAACGACACCTGGAGTCCTGGGGGGGCGAGGGAACGACACCTGGAGTCCTGGGGGGGCGAGGGAACGACACCTGGAGTCCTGGGGGGGCGAGGGAACGACACCTGGAGTCCTGGGGGGGCGAGGGAACGACACCTGGAGTCCTGGGGGGGCGAGGGAACGACACCTGGAGTCCTGGGGGGGCGAGGGAACGACACCTGGAGTCCTGGGGGGGCGAGGGAACGACACCTGGAGTCCTGGGGGGGCGAGGGAACGACACCTGGAGTCCTGGGGGGGCGAGGGAACGACACCTGGAGTCCTGGGGGGGCGAGGGAACGACACCTGGAGTCCTGGGGGGGCGAGGGAACGACACCTGGAGTCCTGGGGGGGGCGAGGGAACGACACCTGGAGTCCTGGGGGGGGCGAGGGAACGACACCTGGAGTCCTGGGGGGCGAGGGAACGACACCTGGAGACCTGGGGGGCGAGGGAACGACACCTGGAGTCCTGGGGGGCGAGGGAACGACACCTGGAGTCCTGGGGGGCGAGGGAACGACACCTGGAGTCCTGGGGGGAAACCTGGACCCTCTACCTGCTGAGTCACACGCCCGAACCAGGACACATGGACGGTGTCGTCGACACGCTCGACCCGGGGGAGCCGTCCCCTCACCGATCCTAGCGTCCCCCACCACCCTCCTGCTCCCCGACCCAGCGAGGCAGCGCCATCACCTCGGCAACGCTCCGGCTCAGCGCAATGCCGACAAGACGGAAGCAGAGGCAAGATGGTCTCTCCTTACTCTGCGGCTGGTGTCAGAAGTGACCTCCCGAGGTGCCCAGGCGGGTCTTCATTCGTGTCCGTGTGCGGGGTTAGAACTTGAACCCCTCTCCTGTTCAGAAGGAAAACTGCTGCCAACAAATGGCTTAAAATAGCAATCAGCAAGAGTGTCCTCGTCTGTTTTTATCTTGTTGATTGAGTTGATAATCATTTCCAGAAGTACAAACGTCTAACTTCCTGCAAGTTGCCCAGCTTCATTGCAAAGTAACTATTGGAGGATTCATCTCCCTCCTTCCATTTCATAAATCTTGTCCCACTGACTCCTTCCACAGAGCCAAAATTAATTCTCACCTTTCCTCTTATCATATTGCTCTGTGAATTAGAATTTATTGTTGTTTTGCAGGAGCATCATGGTGCAAACATTCATATAAACCTGTTACAAATAAATAAAAATAATGGAAGAAAAATTCAAAGACAGAGAGTGCAAAAACACAATGCTGGAGAAACTCAGCAGGTCAAACAGTGTCCTCTCTACTGCAAATACATCACCGATGTCTCGGGCTTGAGCCCGAAAAGTATCAAGGTATGGAAAAATGTGGGCAGATCTCTGAATAGAAGAGTAAGGGGGAGGTGTGGTTGCAAAGGCAGGAGGTAATAGGTGGAGAAAGGAGGGGATGGGACAGCAGCAAGCAAGGGGAGAAGGAATGGCTGGGTGAATAGAGTGGGAAGAGGAGAGCTGGAAACCAGAAAAGTTTATGTTAATACCATCTGGCTGGAGAGCGCCCAGGCAGAAAAATGTAAGGCAGTGCCTGTGGTTCGTTGATCATTCAGAAATCTGATGGCAGAGGAGAAGAAGCTGCCCTGATACCGCTGGGTGCTCGTCTTCAGTTAGGTGTACCTCCTTCCCAATGATAGTTGAGTGAAGAGTGCCGGGGGTCCTTAGGGATAGAAATGTAATGCCGTCTTACTTGCTGCAGCTGGACAGGACTATTGGACATACTTTATTGCAGAATAACTTTGTTCAGTGCTTTGGGGAATCTTCTCCCATGCCATAGACCTTGTTTCCCAATTTGACGGGACAAAGAATGCCTCTGTTCAAAATTTCATCCAAAAAAGTCCAGAGTTCAGTCTGTTTTGCTGTGTTCTCGGATTCTTTGTGTTGAAAAGCAGAACTCAGGAGATGGAAATTAAATTTTCTAAGAAAGGCAAAGAGGGAATGAGTTTGAAGGAAGGAATCTTTATGGTTGTAACCGATGCCAAATATTTGTTTTGAGTAATTATTAATGGAATCACTCAGGCTTAATTTGAAACTTCCTTATTGATTTAATAGTTTGCAAATCAAAAATTTAAAGGGAAATTGAGATGATTCAGCTGATTGCATTTATTGGAAGGGACGAAAGGTCGCAGCATTTCTTCAACTGCATGGCGTTGGCAATGGGCGGGGTGCCGAGCTGACGTCAGCCAGCGGCGGGGAGCGGCAGCGCCCCCGCGCGGCCGGAGGTCTTTTTGCGGGCGGCGGTGGCTGGCGCTCGCACCGCTCCGTGTGAGGAGCTGCACGTCCGGCGCTGGTGAGGGCGGGCCGTCGAGACCGGAGGGGTGGGGAGGGGGCGCGGTGACAGAGGGCGAGGACCGCCTCCAAGGTGGCGGAATCTTTGGTCCAGAGCGCTGGGTTCAGCGTTCCTCAGGGGAAGGCGGCGGAGAGGTCCCAGTGAGGATTGATCCGACCTGCCGGCACGGGCAAGGCCTAGGTACGATTTACTGGAACTTTTTAACCCTCACTCCACCTAATTACCCCACTCTTTCAGTCAGTGCTCCAACATTATAAAACTTTTAATCTTCTCTCCATTTGTTGACCAGTTCTTGCTCATTTGGAACTTAGTGGCCGTTTGGTTTGTCTCTGTGGGGGTGGAGACCAGAATCAGGCATGAACATGTCAGGAAATTCGATCACATTCCAAAAATAAATACAAATGGTGCCTGAAAAGACAAAGTCAGGCAGTGGCTGTGGTTCTTTGATCATTCAGGAGGGGAAGAAGCTGCCCTTGTGCTCACCTTCTGGCTCATAGGTGCAGGAGGAGGCCATTTGGCCTTTCAAGCCTACACTGCCATTCAGTATGATCGTGGCTGATCAGTACCCATACCCCCTTGATCCCCTTAGCCATCATGGCCCATCCTTTTGTGAGCAAAGATGAACACGGTGCCTTGCCACAAGGGCCGAATCTAACCTACTCTTAAATATTGACAACTACTTCTTGCGGCAAAGAATTCCACAGATCCACCACCCTCTGAGAGAAGAAATATTTCCTCATCTCAGTCCTAAAAAAACTTTCCCCTTAACCTTAAACTGTGACCCCCACCCCCGGTTCTGGGTTTTTCCAGCATTGGAAACAACCTTCCCGCGTCTAGTCCATCCAAACCCTTAAGAATTTTATATGTTTCAATCAGATCCCCAAATTTCAGAGAATACAAGCCTAATCTATCCAACCTTTCTTCGTGTGCCTGATGGTAGCAGGGCAAAGGGATGGTGGGGGTCCTTGAGGATCGAGGCTGCTTTGTTAAAGCGCCGCCTCTTGGAGATGACCTCAATGGAGTGAAGTCTGGTGCCCGTGATGGCATAGGCCAGTTAATGGCCCTGAATGCCTCTGTACCAGACAGTGATGCAACCAGCCAGAATGCTCTCCACTGTACACCTGAAAACTCTCCACGAGAGTCTTTAGTGGCTTATGGAATCTCCTCAAACACCTCACAAGATGTAGCCAGTGGCGAGCCTTAATCATGATTGTATCGACGTGAAGGCTCCAGGACACATGTATGTTGACAATCAGGAATTTGAAGCTTTTGACCCTCTCGATTACTGAGCTCTCAATGAGGGTTGGTCATGTTCTGACTTCCTCTGGAAGTCCACAGTTATCTCCTTGGTTTTGATTTTACTAGAGGGTATAGCCTCAAGATCCAGGCTCAAGAGGTGTCAGAATGGAGAGTGTCAATAACTTCAAATTCCTGAAGCCTCCATATAATTGAATCATGGAGAAGGCTCGCCAGCACCTCTACTTTGTTTAGTATGTCAATGAAGACTCTTGGAAACTTCTATAGATGTACTGTGAAGAGCATACTGGCTGGTTGCATCACTGTCTGGTACGGAGGTACCAAAGCACTGGACAGGAAAAAATTCCAGAGGGTTGTTAACTCAGCTTGTGACATCACGGGCACCAGTCTTCACTCCATTGAGAACATCTACAAGAAGTGGTGACTTAAGAAAGCAGCCTCAATCCTCAAGGACCTCCACCACCCAGGCCATTCCCTCTTCACTCTGCTACCATCAGTAAAAAGCTACAAGAGCCTGAAGATGAGCACTTAACAGCACAAGAACAGCTCTTCCCCTCTGCCATCAGATTCCTGAGTGAATAAGCAACAACAGAACTGCCTTACTTTGACTTTTCTTCTTGCACTATTTTTATTTATTTTGTAACATGGTTTATATAAATGTTCACACTGTTTTCTTTGGCTTGGCTTCGCGGACGAAGATTTATGGAGGGGGTAAAAAGTCCACGTCAGCTGCAGGCTCGTTTGTGGCTGACCAGTCCGATGCGGGACAGGCAGACACGATTGCAGCGGTTGCAAGGGAAAATTGGTTGGTTGGGGTTGGGTGTTGGGTTTTTCCTCCTTTGCCTTTTGTCAGTGAGGTGGGCTCTGCGGTCTTCTTCAAAGGAGGCTGCTGCCCGCCAAACTGTGAGGCGCCAAGATGCACGGTTTGAGGCGTTATCAGCCCACTGGCGGTGGTCAATGTGGCAGGCACCAAGAGATTTCTTTAGGCAGTCCTTGTACCTTTTCTTTGGTGCACCTCTGTCACGGTGGCCAGTGGAGAGCTCGCCATATAATACGATCTTGGGAAGGCGATGGTCCTCCATTCTGGAGACGTGACCCATCCAGCGCAGCTGGATCTTCAGCAGCGTGGACTCGATGCTGTCGACCTCTGCCATCTCGAGTACCTCGACGTTAGGGGTGTGAGCGCTCCAATGGATGTTGAGGATGGAGCGGAGACAACGCTGGTGGAAGCGTTCTAGGAGCCGTAGGTGGTGCCGGTAGAGGACCCATGATTCGGAGCCGAACAGGAGTGTGGGTATGACAACGGCTCTGTATACGCTTATCTTTGTGAGGTTTTTCAGTTGGTTGTTTTTCCAGACTCTTTTGTGTAGTCTTCCAAAGGCGCTATTTGCCTTGGCGAGTCTGTTGTCTATCTCATTGTCGATCCTTGCATCTGATGAAATGGTGCAGCCGAGATAGGTAAACTGGTTGACCGTTTTGAGTTTTGTGTGCCCGATGGAGATGTGGGGGGGCTGGTAGTCATGGTGGGGAGCTGGCTGATGGAGGACCTCAGTTTTCTTCAGGCTGACTTCCAGGCCAAACATTTTGGCAGTTTCCGCAAAGCAGGACGTCAAGCGCTGAAGAGCTGGCTCTGAATGGGCAACTAAAGCGGCATCATCTGCAAAGAGTAGTTCACGGACAAGTTTCTCTTGTGTCTTGGTGTGAGCTTGCAGGCGCCTCAGATTGAAGAGACTGCCATCCGTGCGGTACCGGATGTAAACAGCGTCTTCATTGTTGGGGTCTTTCATGGCTGTGATGCTGCCACAAAACAACAAATGTTCATGACAATGAATTCTGATTCTGAGTAGATTTAGAATGGAATTCGCTGCCCATTAAAACAGTGGAGGCTCCCTCAGTAAATATATTTAAGACAAGGTTGGATAGATTTTTACATAGTAGGAGAATTAAGGGATTATGGGAAAGGCAGGTAGGTGGAGATGAGCAAGGAGTAGGATGGCCTACTCCTACTCCATGTTCTTAGATACTATGGCGAATAACCCAGTGGAGTTGCCAAAATTTACAAAGCAAGATCCCATAACTGAGCTGAATTAATTCCTCCATCTGTGATTTTTTTTTTCTCTCTCTTCCAGTATCTGCAGTTTCTTGGGTAACCAGCTGATCTGTTTTTGTTTGCTAATTGAGGGAGGGATGTCAATCAAAATGTTGCCTACATTGAAGAGACTGGGTGCAGACTGGGAGATTGCTTTGCTGAGCACCTTCATTCTATCCACATCAGTGACTGGGATCTCCCAGTGGCCAACCATTTCAATTCCACACCCACTTCCATGCTCTCCTGTCTGTCCATGACCTCATGCACTGTCCCACCCATAAATTGGAGGAACAACAATTTTCCATCTGGGCACTCTCTAACCGGATGGCATTAACATCGACCTTCCGTTTCTGTTAGTCCCTTCCTTCCCCATTCCCTCTGTCTTCTTTCCTCTAACTCTGAACCCTCTTCCCTCTCCATTCGCAGAGCCTTCTAGCCGGCACAATTAGCATAGCGACTAGGACTGGGGTTCAAATCCTGTGCTGTCTGTAAGGAGTTTGCATGTTCTCCCTGTGTATGCGTGGGTTTTCCCCCCACCTGTGGTGTCGGACAAGGGAATACTAGGGCAGCACGGGCTCGTGGGCCGAAAAGGCCTGTTACTGTGCTGTTTATCTAAATTTTTTTAAAAATAAATTTCCCCCTCCCCCTGCATACAGCACGGTAACAGGCCCTTTCAGCCCGCGCTGCCCAAGTACACACAATTGACCTACAACCCCCGATACATTTTGAAGGGTGGGTGGAAACTAGAGGATACCCATATGGACACGAGAACATACAAACTCCTTACAGATATCACCGGAGTCGAAACCGGGTCGCTGATGCTGTAACTGCGTTGCACTAACCTCTAGGCTAACTATGTCACCCTCCCAATTTTTCCACATTTAAAATAAAATTTCACAAAGGCTACTCCCCTTGACATAAAACACAGAAACAAGTCTCACAGCTCAGAAGATGTTTGTGATTCTTATGAGCTACATTGCATTTAATCTCAGCTAGCCTACATCCCTGTTGTTTTATCCTTTTTTTTACTTAAAGACATTAATTTGTGTAGCCTCAACCACTTATTTTTGGGAAGAAATTACTGTATTATTTGGCACGGTACAGTTATTTTAATTTATGAGCAGGTTAGTATCTACAGATGGAAGATTTGAGCAATGACTGGCGAACAAATTTGTTGTAAGATAATGAATATTCCACGGCACACCCTCTAACAAGCAAGTGCATGAAATGTCAAAGAAGATGTGTCAAAAAGTTATAAATGATGTTTTGATTTTGCTTGACTTTGTAAAGCAGGCTGCAGCCTTTTCCAGAAGAAATCCAGAGGTTCAGAATTAGCCCATTCATAACCTCAAGCTTAATCAGGGAGGACTGCTGTAATGTACCATCTATATATCCTGAAGCAGAGAGAATGTTTCCACTTGTTCTTGAATTAATTATTTTCTGGTTTGGTTTGTTTTACTTTACTGGACCTCAGAATTTTTTAAAAAAGTTACTTTAGTACTGTTGTTCATTTGGGAGCAGTTTTTAAATGAGAATTCTAAAATTAGTTCAGACAGTGTGAGGTATTTAAAACCAAAGAATTTGAAACATTTCCCTTTCATGGCCCACGAAGGGAAAATACATAAAAGAAACTCCTGCTGCTATCAGGCTTGCCAGGAAAGCTAAGCATGGCCCAATTTATAAACTAGCAATTAGATTTTTCTTAACCTTTACGAGGTTATGATCCATCTTTTTGAATAGCTGAGGTTCACAATTAGTTCATAGCTTATCCCAAGCTCTAAGAAAGTTTCCCAAGCTCCAAGGAAGTTTCCATTTTACTTTTTATTTGCGGGAGATTTTATTTTAAAATTCTAAATATGGTAAAAGTCCTAAATTCCGGATGCCAGAAATCCGGACCACCCAAGAATCTGGCATTCTCAAAAGCTCTCAGTTGAAACCGGGCCACCCGAGAATCTGGACTTCTCGAAAACTTGGTTTTTGTGTGCGTGCATGCGTAGATGCACAGCGGCAACAAGTGATCATGCGGAAATTGCGGAAATGCAAGAAAAAGTACTTATTTGGTTTGTATTTTATATAAAAATGTTTCATTAATAAGCTATCAAAATTTACCTGTTTATTCTCCTTAAATTTTAATTTTAAAAGTACTGCCTGAGAATCCAAACCGACCCAATCCCTGAGCAGTCCGAATTTTAGGACTTTTACTGTACAAGTGCACCTTTGGGTGGTGGTTGTGGAAGATTGAGTGATCATCTTACAACACAGAGACTTTGTTAAGTGAAATCAATCTCTTTCGTAATTTTGAAATAAATCCCAGTGAAAAAAAAGATTTGGCTGCATCCAATTTCTACGTGGTGACCCTGTATGTTTAGCTGAGACTGTCTCCAGAGGGGTCCTTCATGACTTGCAAGATTTGTATTTGCACAATGTTTTAGGCTTCTCTGTGGTTTTGTTTCCCTGTTATTTAGCATGAGTAATCCTTAACAGGATTGGCAGTGCAAGCTATAATCTTCCATGGATCCTGATGCAGGGTCTTTCCCTGAAATGTTGACATTTCCATCCCACCACAGACACTGCTCAGTTCACTGAGTTCCTTGAGCAGTTTGCACCATCACATTATCAGAATTTATTGCCATGAATATGTCACGAAATTCATTGTTTTATGGCAACATCACTGTGCAAACATTTATATACCTAAACCACCTTACAAAACAAATAGAAATAGTGCAAGAGAAAGAAAAAGGTAAAGTCAGACAGTATCTGTGGTTCATTGTTCATTCAGGAATCTGATGACAGAAGAGAAGAAGCTGCCCTTGTGCTGCTGAGTGCTCATCCTCAGGCTCCTGTACCTTTTTCCCGATGGTAGCAGAGAGAAAAAGGGCATGGCCTGGGTGGTGGGGGTCCTTGAGGATAGAGGCTGCTTTCTTAAGACACCGCCTCCAGTGGATGTCCTTAATAGAGTGAAGGCTGGTGCCCATGGTGTTGCAGGCCAAGTTAACAATCCTCTGGAATTTTTTTTGTCATCTCATTTGTCTTTCCATAATTTCCCTTGTTTATATCAGGCAGTTGAAAATGCCCATCTTTAGATTGAGAGGGGACTTGATAGAGGTGTTTAAGATTTTAAAAGGGACAGACAGAGTAAATTTCACCAGGGTTCACAGCCCATAAAAAGCATTTGGTCATGTGAAATATCCTGAAACATTCACAAATGTATAAGTGAAAATATTGGAGTTTTATTTTGCTCATTAGTAAGTGTCTAGATCAGGGTGGTCAACCTTTTAATTTTTAATTTAGACTTACAGCACAGTAACACGCCATTTCAGCCCACAAGTACGTACCAAGGGTGTAGGTTAATTGGGCGGCACATACTCCTGGGCTGAAATGGTCTGTTATCATGCTGTATGTCTCAATTAAAAATTAAAAGGTTGGCTGCCCCTGGTCTCGATCCTTGGCTCAGTGGGAGTACTCTTTGAGTCAAAAGTTATGGTTTTAAACTCTGCTAAATAGATTTCAGCAGGTCACCCAGGTCGATGGTAAGAGGTCTCCAATTTCAAATGCAGCATTAAACCAGGGAAATTCATCACCTCAAAGTTTGTCTCAGATTACGTCTTATCTTTAACTCTGAAACTTGCCTCCAAGGTCTGAGTATGGAGTAAAAGTTGACACTGTAAGGATGAGACCCATTAATAAATCTTTTGAAGAAAAATGGGGGATTTCTTCCATTATTCCAGAATGGATTCCTTTTACATATCAGGAATGCAGATTGCCTGGCTGCTTCACCTCGTTTGATGTCAGTGGGGCAATATTCGAGGAATATTGGAAATTTGGTTAGGAGAAAAAGGGAGGTGTACAAGAGGTATAAAGAACAGGGAGCTGACAATTTGAAGGAGGACTACAAGGAGTGTAGAAGGAATCTTAAGAAAGAAATTAGAAAGGCCAAAAAAAGGCACGAAGAGGCTTTGGCAGACAGAGTAAAAATAAATCCAAAGGGTTTCTATAAGTACATTAAAAGTAAAAGATTAGTGAGGGATAAAATTGGACCCCATAAGTACATTAAAAGTAAAAGATTGGTGAGGGATAAAATTGGACCCCATGTAGATAGTGAGGAGTGAGAAGTGAGAAGTCAGAGGAAATGGGGGAAATTTTGAATGATTTCTTTGCCTCGTTATTCACTAGGGAAAAAAATATTGAACCAGTTGAGGTAAAGAAAAATAGTGGGGAGGTAATGAAGCATATAAGGATAACCAAGGAGGTAGTGATGGCTGTGTAGAAAAAGATAAAGGTGGATAAATCTCCGGGACCGGACAAAATATTCCCAAGGACACTCAGGGAGGCTAGTGGACAGATAGTGGGGCCATTAACAGAGATATTTAGGATGTCACTGGCCACGGGGGTAGTGGCAAAGGATTGGAGGGTGGCGCATGTGGTTCCGCTGTTTAAGAAAGGGTCTAAATGTAAACCTGGGAATTATAGGCCCGTGAGTCTGGCGTCTGTGGTGGGCAAGTTGATGGAAGGTGTTCTGAGGGATGGTATTTACAAATATTTGGAGGTACAGGGATTGCTAGGGAGTAATCAGCATGGTTTTGTCAGGGGTAGATCATGCTTGACAAACCTGATTGAGTTTTTCGAGGGGGTTACAAAAAAGGTTGATGAAGGGAAAGCTGAGGATGTTGTCTATTTAGACTTTAGTAAAGCTTTTGACAAAGTTCCCCACAGGAGGTTAGGAAAAAAGGTGGAGGCATTAGGTATAAATGAGGAGGTAGTGAAATGGATTCAGCAATGGTTGGATGGGAGGTGTCAGAGAGTAGTGGTAGAAAATTGTTTGTCCAATTGGAGGCCGATGACTAGTGGAGTTCCTCGGATCGGTCCTCGGTCCACTATTGTTTGTTATCTATATTAACGATCTGGAAGTAGGGGTGGAGAATTGGATAAGCAAGTTTGCGGATGATACAAAGGTTGGTGGTGTTGTGGACAGTGAGGAAGATTACCGTAGCTTAAAAGGTGATTTAGGAAGGCTGGAGGTGTGGGCTGAGAAATGGCTGATGGAATTTAACACAGATAAGTGTGAGGTGTTACATTTTGGAAAGGCAAATCTAAATAGGTCATATGCATTAAGTGGTAGGCTATTGAGATGTGCAGAGCAACAAAGGGATTTAGGAGTGATGGTAAATAGTACCCTCAAGGCTGATACTCAGGTAGATGGTGTGGTGAAGAAGGCATTTGGAATGTTGGCCTTCATAAATCGGAGTATTGAATTCAAGACCAGGGAGGTTATGATGAAATTGTACAAGGCATTGGTGAGGCCAAATTTGGAGTCCTGTGTACAGTTTTGGTCACCAAATTATAGGAAAGATATAAACAAAATAGAGAGAGTGCAGAGAAGGTTCACGAGAATGTTGACAGGATTTCAAGGTTTGAGTTACAGGGAAAGGTTGTGCAGACTGGGGCTTTTTTCTCTGGAGCGTAGAAGATTGAGAAGGGACTTGATAGAGGTGTTTAAGATTTTAAAAGGGACGGACAGAGTAAACGTGGATAGGCTTTTTCAATTAAGAGTGGGGGAGATTCAAACTAGAGGGCATGGTTTAAGATTGAAGGGGGAAAATTATAAGGGGAACATGAAGGGAAATTTCTTTACGCAAAGGGTGGTAGGGATGTGGAATGAGCTTCCGACAGATGTGGTCGAGGCGGGATCATTGGTTACATTTAAGGAAAGACTGGATAGTTACATGGATAGGAGAGGACTGGAGGGGTATGGACCGGGTGCTGGTCAGTGGGACTAGGAGGGTGGGGATTTGTTACGGCATGGACTAGTAGGGCCGAACTGGCCTGTTCTGTGCTGTAAGTGTTTATATGGTTACTGTAATTTTTTTTTTCTTTTATTTGAAGTTTCAGAAAGGAAAATCAGCCTCATTGATCAAAATCGATCTTGGAAAATCGCTGCTTGTAATTAATATCAACTCACACTTTAAACTTTCTGTTCAGAGGGTGGGTTGTAAAACTGAATGGAAAGCTAGTCACTTGAGGAGTTAATCCAATGAGGTCTGGGTTGATGTTGGAATCTGACATATCTGTATTGACAACCACTCAAATGCTCTTGCTCAGCTGGATTCCTGCTTTACCAAATACTTAGTATAATTGTGGTACATAATTTTATTTAGATGACTGGTGAATTTAGATTATTTGATCTAATAACAGGAAAGATATCAATAAGTGCAGAGAAGATATACTAGGTTGTGGCCAGGACTTCAGGAACTGCGTTATAGGGTAAGGTTAAAAAGGGTTAGGACTTTATTCCCAGAAGCATAGAAGAATGAGGGAAAATTTGATAAGAGGCATATATAATTATGATGGGTATAGATAAAATCTAAGTAGGCTTTTTTCTACTGAGTTTAGGTGAGATACCAGAGGACATGGGTTAAGGGTGAAAGGGGAAAAGTTAGGGGAATCATGACTTCTTCACTCAGAGAGTAATGGGAGCGTGGAAAGAGCTGCCAGCTAAAGTGGTTGATTTCACATTTAAGAAAAAAATGGACAGGTATTGTGGATGGGAGGGGTATGGAGGGCTATGGACTGGGTGCAGGTCAGTGGAACTAGGCAGAATAATATTTCAACTGTGCTGTAATGTTCTATGTTTCTATGATTTAATTGCTTTCCTTACATCTACAGCAAGAATGTAAATTAAATTTCTTCTCTATTGGTTATCCTAGTTCACTCATCTTAGTTGAATCAAGTGTGACTCTCAAAAGATGGAAGACTTCCAAGAGGACCTGAAAGAAGTATGGGGGGCGGGGGGGGCATGGTTAGCATAGCGGTTAGCACCACGCTGTTACAACGCCAGCAATTGAGACTGGGGTTTGAATCCTGCACTGTCTGTAAGAAGTTTGTACATTCTCCCCGTGTCTGCGAGAGTTTACCCCAGAGGATCCTAGTTATGCTCCCGAAAATCATTGTTCTCTACTCAATCATTAATTTACGTGAAATAATGCATAATTTTGCACCATACTGGAAACTTTCCATGACTAACAGGTAGCATGTTTATTCAGAATGTTTAATGGTTATATTATTAATAATTTGAGGCAAGGTTCCTTGATTTCTAGAAGAAAATTCAAATATTGCATATTAAATTCAATTGAATCTATTTATGATGTGCATAAAATTTATGTTAAACAAAATCTGCTGGAGGAACTCAGCAGGTCAAGCAGCATTCATAGAAGAAAAAGAATGCTGGATATTTCAGGCAAAACCTTTCAACAGGTTTCCTCATTGTAATCTGCTGGAAGATTGAGCACCATCAGTGGGAGAAAAAAACTTGTATTTCTCAGCCCATTGTTTGGTGAATTTGGTGACCATGGAACTCTCCACAATATTTGGTCACGTAACCTGGCGTGAAAGGAATTTGATAATCTAACCTTAAGTGCACATTTGCAATGTCTCAAAGATGAATGGCAATACTGAGAACTGTACAGTCAGAGATTATTTTTCCACAATTCCAGATGTTGACTAAAAGTTCAGGACTTTGAGAACTAAGGCTCTTATATATAAACTGCAAGAATAGTGACAGGGAGAGAAAAGGTGAGCATAAGATGTATCATATAGCTGTATAATTTAGCATATTGTGGTAAAATGGAGGCTCAATAGCAGAGTTTTCTCAGAAGCTTTTAGAAAGACTGACTTGTCGGAGTTGTCTGTTTACACACAGTTTTGCATGTTTGGCTTCACAAAGATCAGGTGATGGATAGTTTTTTAAATTTTCATTTCCCTAATGAAGGGGAATATTGTAAACATGTAATTCATTTGATTTTCCATCAAATCTAATCAGTGTACCCTATTGTAACAACTGAAATTGTGTTCAATTGTACAGAATGACTTCAAAACTATGATTTTCTAACCTTATAACTGTGTTAAATAGCTGATTGATACAGTTACCAGACAGGAAAGGGGATGAAACAGAAGTTCATTCTGGCCAGAGAGAGGTTACATAAAAAACAGTGTTGGATCAAAGCAAATAATGGTCTTCCTACTGCTTACACAGTGGCATTTTACTTTGGATGAAGAATCAAAGTAACTTCAGAGCAAATAAAGTTACCAATCATGGATGGTAACTTGGTCATTCACTGGAAAACAAATCCCTGGTCAGGCCAGGCAGTAATTCATTTCTTGGCATGTTATAAAAAAAACATTGGTAGGTAGGAGAAACTCCAATCCTACAACAACTCTCTATAATATTTATTACTAAAAGAACACGTCTGACATTGCTTTCAGTAAGTCAGATAATGTATTCTCCATATCTAATTGTTCATGCTGTACATGAATTGCAAAAGGTTGGTTTGCAGATGCAGCAGGTTATCAAGAAGGCAAATGCTAGAGGGATAGCATTTTGGAGCAGGACGTTTATGCTGCAACTGTACAAGATACTGGGGAGGCTGCATCTGGAGAACTGTGTTCAGTTCTTTATGTGAGGAAGGATGTACTGGCTTTGGAGCTGGTCCAGAGGAGGTTCACCATGTTAATTCCAGAGATGAGGGGGTGAACCATCTGGGGCTGTACTGGCTTGAATTTCGAAGAAAGAGGGGATCTTATAGAAACATGTAAAATTATGAAAGGCATAGATAGGAGAGGTGGTTAAGTTATTCCCTTTGGTGGGGGAGACTCAAGATCCAGGGTAGTAGATTTTGGACGGAGATGAGGAGGAACCGCTTTTTCCCCGGAGAATTCGCTGCCCATTGAAGCAGTGGAGATGACCTCAGTAAGTATATTTAGGACAAGCTTGGATAGATTTTTACACAATAGGGGAATAATGGAATATGGGAAAAAGGCAGGTCGGCCGAACTTTGAATGGCAGAGCAGGCTTGAAAGGCTATATGGCCTGCTCCTATTACTTATGTTCTCCATGCAGGCAGGCTCAGGTAACTCTCGGTTGACTTGTTGAGGATATGTGTATTTAGCAATATGATGGTTTTGTATTTATAATAATAACAGTTGGAATATCACATTATATCATTTATAATACATTTGAAAGTTTGGATTTGAATTGCACCATGTTCAGAACAACTATGAAATTGGAGTTGTTCCCAATTGGGATAAATTTTGGCATGATATAGTCAGGTTCATTCATGTACCAGTCATCTGAATCAGCCAATTGGTTACTGATTCCATAAGGCCTTTCGAGTTTTAGTTTAAAGATGCTACAAAAACTTCTCTAAAATTTTGTATCGATATCCAAAGGATTAAATAAATAATTCTTTGGAGAGGCTTAACAATTTTGTGATGAACAATTTGTTAAACATCCACATTGAGAGGATTCTGAGCATTACCCTATTACTGATATTGGAGTAACTAATCCAGAAGTGAGGCTGCAGCTGCATTTGTATATATTGAGTAACAAACATTGAGTTTTTTGCATAATTTAATAGCCAGACCTAACTTTTTTGTGGACATTGAGAATATTTAAAAGACATTTGAACAAGTATGTGGCCAGGATGTTGGCAAATGGGACTAGCTTGGTTGGTATGGACGTATTGGGTCATAGGGTTGCTTTTGTGCTGTCGAAAACACTGATTCTATTATCTAATTCTCTGTTATTTTAATTCTTTTTTTAATTTTTTTTTATTTTTCACGCTATGAACCATACTGACCAAAATACATACAGACATTTTTCTCTTGAATATATAGTGTCATTTTCTCCCCTTTTCCCTCCCCATTTATTTTTAATTCTTGAGAACACTCCTGCTGTCCTGTTGGGAAGTAGTTATTTTTCAGCTGTTATTAAATGGTGTGTCACCCTACCTCCAATATAATTCATTTCTCAGCAAGAGATGATAATTGCCTTCAGGCTCTAGGCTTGTCTAAACGTTTTTGTGCTAATCTGATATCAGATGACATCTGTCATCTTTTACTTTATGGTTTACTGTCTTTTTTATTTTGGAATTAAAGTAATTAATATTTAGCAGTAGAAGAGGTCAAGTGCAGAATTGTAAATTGCCCCATTTGACAGACGTGTCTGTGCTCGCATGGAGGCTGCATCGCCATTCAATAAGATCACGGCTGATCTGTAGATAGCCCACCTGTCTTCCACTATTCCTCCAAAATCAGCCCATCTGTGAATCCTGTAAAAAGAGCACAACGTGGTCATTTCTCCGTGGGAGTGTCAGTTTAAGGAAACGTGATCAACTCCCATTCCAGCATTTGAGTTAAATCTGACTTGGGATTGAAGCTTTTGAAATAGGGCAGTATCGTGGCTAAATGAATGGGTTAATTTTCCCATCTAGAGACATGTACACACAGATAAATCCTTATTTAAATTAAATATGGCTTTCGCAGTAATGATAGCGATGGAATTGTCAATTGGCTGTTTACTAATCTTGCTACTTACCTGGAAATGTCTCTGCAGAATCTGGTTCACTCTCAATTGTTCATCAGATCTTGCAATGCGCTCAAGACCAATTAAGGGTAGCAGTCTATTTTCATCGTCTTCCTTTTATAATTATCCAGCGTTTAAACCTGTAGTGAAGTTAAATATACCAGCAGCGGCATTGACATGCTTTGGAGAACAGCCACAAATATTTGGATGGCATTCAGCGAGCGATTCATCCTTTATGTGTCCACCTCGCCATTAACCGTGGAGACTTTTCCTCAACCCCCCCCCCCCCCTTCCATGACGCACAGAAATTGTGGTGGTGTGTGAAAGGGTTAATTGCTGGACGGAGTGAGTCACTCTCCTCCTCCAAGGCTGCACCGAGAGGCTGTGGGTGTTTGTGAGAGCTCACTCCATCCCTGATCGCCTCTCCCTCCGCTGCTCCACAAACCAGTCGCTCAACAGGTAAATCTCAGAAAACTTTCTCTCCCCCTCCCCACCATTTGATTCTCATTCCCAGTCCAATCCAAGTGCTCGTGGTTTCCTCGCGGCTCTCACTTTGGCCTCTCTGGGAGCGGCGGCCGTGATTTTTTTTTTGGTTGCTTTTAATGTATTGCTTTGACGATTCGTTCGGACGCTGCGACTCAAACCACTCGTCCTTAACGCCGTGTTTTCTATCTCGACCGTCCACGGGAGGAAGAAAAACCCGCTGGACAATCGCAGCAATTCATCATTTGCCTGTGATCTTGGCTCCAACATTTTAAAGAACATTTTTAGTTTAATGAAATCAGTTTCTAAGTTTTTTATTACGTCTCACGGCGCAGAGACAAGAAGTCTCCAACTCCTTGAGACGTTAATGAAGTTAGCTGTGGTATTAATGCAAAAACTAAACTGTAACGTTTAGCATTAACTGTAGTGAGTGTAATCATTTCGAACCCCCCCCCCCTTCCGGTTCAATTTCTGCTGCTTGGGTCGGGCTGGGTTCTTAGGGCTTTCCTGGTGGGGGGGGGGGGGGGGGTGGAGATGAGGGAAGAATACGTGGCAGCTCATTTTCTCCCCCTTAATCGTTGTTCACGCCCCCCGACCCCGAGCGATGTTAAAATCTGCACGTTCTGTGCAGAGCATATTTGGAACTTGAATCTAGCCTTGTCGATTCCTCCCCCAACCCATCTGCAGCGCCAAAAAAAAACTCTCCTCTTTCCTCTCTCCGCATTAAATTTAAGATGTGGAGAATTGATCAAACCTTAGTTATCCAAGTGGAGACGAGCCACGTTGCAACAATATTTTTTGTTATCATAATTTAGCCAAAGTAAATGAACAACTGGATACAAATTTGCATTCCTCCAAAGTTTTTTTTAATTTACAGAGTTACATAGAACATTGAAGTAATAGTACAGACCCTTCGGCCCGTGATTTCTTGGCTTTGCTTTTCTTTTAATTCCTGCTTTTCTTATAATTGTAGCGTTAACCATGAAACTTTTGATCGAGTTAACACTGTCCCTTTTAAAGCAACACTTCACATTTCCACTGTTTATAATAGTTTGATTTTTGAATTATAGCATATATACACTGGATTGTAAAGTTTCAAACGGTCAATTTGAATAATTGGATCTGAAGAACTAAATCTACGCCGAAGCATTTTATTTTGAAAATAAAATGTGCATTTTATTGAGGAAGTGCATCTCAAAGAAACACTTGTGCTTAGGTGTGAGTGGAAGTGGTCTTACACTTTTAAGGAACATTTCTCTGAAGTGAATGATCCACATTTTCATGGACAATTGCACTGCTGGCAAAAGTGAACAGGCTTCAGTCGGCTGTGGAGCTGGCACATTGCCATGAGAGACCTGCAAGTTGGATGTCAGAAACAATTAATATTGACCTGTGAGAAGGGTTCAATTACAGTACGGAGTCCAGAAAAAAGCTTTTGTTAACTTTTCTCTCTAGATAGAACAAATAATGTAATATGTTTAAATCTTTTCTTTATCAACATAAGAAATTGGTGCAAGAGTTGGCTATCTGGCCCGTCAAGCCAGGTTAATGAGATTGTGGTTGATCTGATGATGGGCTCATCTCCACCTACCTGCCGTTTCCCATATCCTTTAACTCACCCACTATATAAAAATCTATCCAACCTTATCTTAAGTATATTCACTGAGCCCTTCAATGGGCGGCAAATTCCATTGAATCACTACCCACTGGGGAAAGCAGTTCCTCCTCATCTCTTGTCCTTACTTTACTTCCCTGAATCTTGAGGCTATGTCTCCTAGTTCTAGTTCTCCCTACCAATGGAGACAACTATATCTATGCCTTTTAAAATTTTATACTTTTCTATAAGATCCCCTCTCTAAATTCAAGCAAGCACAGTCCCAGACAACTCAGTCTCTCCTTTTAGGCTACCCCCTCATCTCTGTAATCAATTTGGTGAACTGCCTCCAAAGCCAGTACATCCTTCCTCAAATAAGGAATCCTGAACTGCATGCAGAACTTCCAACACAGCCTCACCATTGCCTTGTACAATTACAGCATAACCTCCCTGCTCCTAACTTTAATCCCTCTAGCAATGAAGGCTAACATTACATTTGCCTTCTTGATAGCCTGCTGCACCTACAAACCAATCTTTTGCAATTCATGTGCAAACACTCCCAAGTACTTGTGCACAGTAGCATGCTGCAATCACTTGTCATTGAAATAATCAGATCTTCAATTTTTCCTTCCAAAGTGGATAATCTCATATACCAACATTGTACTCCATCTCCCAGACTCTTGCCCCTCACTTAACCTATCTATATCCTTTTACTCCAGCAGAGTTAACATGAATCAGTGCTTGTACCATAACTGTATTCAGTGAGTCATAAGGATTTTAATATTTTGGTTTAAATTCAGAGAGTATAAAGGTTAACAAATGGTTAACTTTCATATGTGTCAAGAAAACTTCAGGATTACTTTCATTAACTCCGTGCCCAAAATTAAATAGTGGCCACATTTAAGTATACATTTACGCAGCTCATTTAATTAAGTGAGTCAGCTTGATTTCTTTGTTAGTATTCGTGTATTTAAATCTCATTTGTGGGACCCCAAACTCCAGTCCATGAAGATTCTAGCAGTTTAGCCCATTTCTGAGGTCTTTCCATTGCTCAAGTGAGATAGATATTCAAGGTTTCTTTATTGTTATGTAATAGTGCAAAACGTAATATTACACAAAATTGCCTTCTGCTTGTCATGAGGCAGACCATTGGAGTTGCCTGCCGTCCCTTATAGTTACAAAAGAAAAGAAAGAGTCCATTCCAACCTCTGATATGTTCAGGATATGTTCTTGCCCTCAACAGCGTCTTGAATCCCAGCTCCATTGCCAGTGTCCAGCAGCCCACAGCCCAGGTGGTCCCTCAGTCATTGAACCCCTCACTTGTCCACTGCTGTGGCCACTGTCTTGTAAAATCATCTTCTCTCTGTCTCTCCTTCTCAATGGGGAATGTTCTCCCATTTCTAATGGCCTGTGGTGGTCTGCTGGCTTAAATAAATGCAAAAGGTCCAAAAGTACCTGGAAGGGCTCAGGCCCAAAACTTTGCTTATGGATCTTTGCTTCCGATGAATACTGCGCGACCTGCTGAGTTTCTCCATCACTTTTGTGTATTAAACTACAATCACAGTGTCTGCAGAGTTTCTTGTTTAACCCGTTTGGACTCCATTGTTCTGTTTTTCAGAGTTTATCAAGCGGATAAAATCTGTGTCCCCATTTTCTGGGACTGGTCTTCTATCCAACCATCAGTTGGTTCATACTGGTATTTGTACTGTAGCTTACTCATGGACCCAATCTGGAGTATATATTATGAAAGGTTAAAAATGGCTGGAGTCCAAAGGGTTAACTCAACTTGCAAGGATATAGAGGTCTTTTTTTCTTGACTAACACTGTTCCCTCAACCAACATTACCAAAATCAAACCACCTTGTTGTCACTTATTGAAGCATCTTTCTTTTTGGGTTGCCTCAATTTATTGTTTCTGAACAACAATTCTGTTTGAAAATGCTAATCAGTAGCATCAGTTTTGTTTTACAACATAGTGCACGGTATGTGGAGACTGTTGTGAATGAAATGGTTTAAATGCAGCCTTTCGAAACAAAATTGATTATTGAGATTAATTAAATGAATATTTCAACTGATCGATCTTACTATGTACCTGTTTGTCATCCTGCATGTTTAGTGGGGTTTTTTTTTAAATAAAAAAGGGAAAACCTGTATGGTTAAGGCCAACCCAATACAAGGATATCGATGAGCAACACAAGACCTGCAGACGCTGGGATCTTGAGCAAACAGCGAGATGCTGGAAGACTCGGTGGGTCAGGCAGCGTCAATGGGTCCCAGCCCAAAACGGTGATTGACTGTTTCTATCCATGGATATTGCTTGCTCCAGTACCTCGTAGTTTGCAAAAGTAAATCCGTGTTGCTGGTGCTCATTCAGAATGCATTTGGCTGTGTGCCTTTAAGCCAGACTGTATTTATTACTATTTAATTGGTTGTTTTTTGAAAAGATAGAACCCTAACTTGATGTGCTCAGCCAGTGTGATTTAAAATTTAACCCTGTTGGAGAAGAAAGGTTACTCTGGGGAGAAACCTCGGGAGAGGGAGACTGAAATCTGGATTAAAGGGTGAACACATTTAAGTTCTTGGGAGTCACTAGTTCAGAGGATCTTTCCTGGACCCAACACAGTAACGGCGTCATGAAGAAAACACCTCTGCGCCTCTACTTCCTCGGGCTTTTGCGGAGGTCTGGCCTGACACCAGAGACCCTGGCAAATTGCGATAGAGGTGTGATGAAAAGCGTGCTGGCCGGCTGCATCGCTGTCTGCTATGGGGGACACCAATACCCCTGGGTGGAAAGCCCTCCAAAAGGTAGTGGACACAGCCCGGGTCATCACAGGCAAAACCCTCCCCACTTTGACAGGGAACACTGCTGTGGAGGGAGGGCAACAGCAATCATCAAAGACCCACATCTCCTAGCACACGCTCTGTTCTCACTGCTGCCGTCAGGAAAGAGGTGTAGGTGCCACAAGACCCTCACCACCAGGTTCAGGAACAGCTGCTCCCCCTCCACCATCAGACTCCTCAACCACACACTCAATCATTTAAGGACTCTTACTGATGCACTTTA
Source organism: Narcine bancroftii (assembly GCF_036971445.1). Lineage (NCBI taxonomy): Eukaryota > Metazoa > Chordata > Chondrichthyes > Torpediniformes > Narcinidae > Narcine > Narcine bancroftii. The sequence goes on from NC_091474.1 coordinate 81,382,581, forward strand.
TTGATTTTCTTTTGTGTTCTCTGTATTACATAAGTCAGTTCGTTTACATTTGTTTTCTGTTTACTGTTCTTCTGTTTACATTTTATGCTGTGTACAGTTTTTTTTGCACTACCAATGAGTGGTAATTCTGCAGCACTCGCAGGAAAAAGGATTCTCAGGGTTGTGTGTGATGTCATGTCTGTCCTCTGACAGTAAATCTGAACTGATAAATGTGAAAGTGATTCAGTTTACCACTGTGATCAAATAATAGTGTTGCTGTCGATTGTGAAAGTCTTTATATTTGATCTAAATGGTTCATTTTGGATAGTGCAAACCAAAATGCAACCTGACAGACTTAATCGTGAATTTAATCAGAGGAATGGAATTGTGCTGGACAATAGCAATCATGAGCCCTTCAAGCCAGTTGCCTGGGTGTTTTGTTGCAGATGTTAAGGAATTAAACTTTCTAACATCGTACTAGATGCTTAAGTACAGCAGAAAGTAAATTGAAACGCAAATTAAAAGTGCTTAAAAATTGAAACTGGAAAAAGCTGGAATTACCGAGAAAAACGCACCAATTAACATACAAACCCTACACAATTTTAGACGGTGGGAAGAAACTTGAACATGCAGAGGAAATCAACGTAGGTCATGGGGAGAACTTGCAAAATTCCTAGAGCACTTGATTTGAACCCAGGTCACTGGCGCTGTAATAGCGTTGTGTTTTTTTTAAATCAGCAGATTTTACAAACTTTTTGATGTTGCTCCTATTAATATCCACACATGCTATTTTTTGCAGGTTAAACAGTAATATAATAAATTTTCAATAAACCTGCTGAGTTTTTAAAAAGATCAGTGAATACACAATCATGGCAGGCCTCTCTCTGTTCCAGCCTCAAACCTACCCATTCCAGGTTCAATGTGAGCATGTCATCCACGTTCTGGATCTCCCTCATTCTCCGCTGCCCCCTGCCCTGGTTCTGCCCACACATCTGCCTGTGGTCTGGGCCCTTGGCTCACATTCCAAACAAATGAGTTGAACTAGACGCTGCCCCTTGAGATTTCTGAACAGTCAGATGCTGGATTGTCATTTTTGGGGTATTCAGCAAATTGTGTGGCGTTTGTGACCAAGAAATGAAAAACGAATGTTTCAAGGTGATGACCTTGATCTATTATGACATCTAATGATGACATTAGAACTAGGCAATATTACAAAATGATCATATTTTAAGTCGGAGAGAATGAAGCAGGTTGTGAGGGAGGTGAAGAGAATGAAAAAAGGGATGGACTATCGGAGACCAAGAAAGTAGGTGAAGCAGATCATCGTGGTGTGAGTTAGGACAGGGTGGAGAAGGTTTGTTAATTACAGGCAATCTGGGGACATATAAATAGAAGTTAAATGTGGACAAAGGTGAGAAAGAAACATACAGAACATTTTGTTGCTGGAAATCAGAAAAAAATGAGTGCTGGAAGTACCCAGCAGCCAGGCCGCATTTGTCGAGCTAGATAGCCTGAGTCAATAGCCATTTGCTCCAAACTGAAATGCTGGTGATTTAAAATTGTTGATGTCATTGTTGAATCCTGAGAGCTGTAGCATTGCTCGTGAGAAAAATCAAATGCTGTTCTTTGAGTTGACTTTGACTAAAATGATGTAGGAATCTCAGTAAAGCAAGTGGCAGAAGGCAGGAGAGTTAAAGTGGAAGACAACTGGATCATTCTTGTGGTCTATTCAACATTCTGTAAAACATTCACCCAATTAATGTTTGCTTTATCCAATGAGGAGGAGGCAGCATCGAAATTGCCGCTTTACAGGAATATTTGGGACCCTAGATTGTGGGAAGAGGTTAAAAAGGCACATTTGGGATTTCCTGCGGTTGCATTGAAAGGTGCTATGAGAAAGGGTAAAGTGTTGCCACAGGTGGAAGACAAAATCAGGGAGTTGTAGATGACTGCTCCACTGTCAATGCTGAAATGAGAGATTAAAAGGTATCTGATAATGATATCTTATTGAATGTGATGGTAATTACAGAAGGTGATCTGAATGTGGTAGGTGTGCAGTGTGATCTTGGAGTGGAAGGGAAGTGCAAGGGGGGCACTGTCCTTACCCTGGTCAAGAGTAAAACTAGAACAGAATGAGATCCTTTCAGTAAGCAGTCTGGAAAGTGATATAGTCAAGATAGCATTGGGAATCTGTGGGCTTGTACTGGATATTTGTCTTATCCCCCCGAGTTCAAGAAAAAGAGGGAAAGAGTCAGAGATGGAGAAACAAAAGCAATTGCAGATGTTAGCAAGATGAGCAAACAAAAAGAAGTTAGACTAGAAACTTGACAAGTCAGGCAGCATCCATGGAGAGAAATGGACAGTCAACATATTGGAGCAGGAACTTTTTTCAAGACTAGAGATAGCAGGCATAAAAAGGAAGGGGGGGAGGGCCAAGAGTGAATAGGATGCTGAACAAATGAGAGTGGGGAGAGACAGGTAGGTAAGGACCTTGTGGAAATGAGAGCACCATATTTAAAATTTATTGTCAGAGTACATACATGACATCACATACAGCCTTGGGTTTCATTTTTTCCTGTGGGTGAGGCAGAATTGCCACTTATTGGTAGGGCAAAAAAACAAAAACTGCATACAATGTACACATGTAAACAAAGAACTGTAAACTCCGGTGTATCTTGCCTCACCATGCCTCCTGATCTATCCCTCATTGAGGGATGAAAAAGCAGTCAAGGCCAGTTGTTGAGTCTATTGGTGGAGGGGTAGCAGCTGCTCCTGACCCTGGTGGTGTGAGTGTTGTGCACCTATACTCCTTTCCTCATGACAGTAGTGAGAACAGAGTGTGTGCTGGGTAGTGTGGATCCTTAATGATCGCTCTCCGACAACATCTCCATGTAGATGTTCTTGATAGTGGGGACGGTTTTGCTTGTGATGTCCTGGGCTATGTCACTACCTTTTGGAGGGCTTTGCGCTCAGGAGTTTTGGTGTCCCCATTACTAGACCGTGATTCAGCCGGTCAGCACGCTTTCCACCACACATCTGTAGAATTTTGCTAGTGTTTCTTGGGTCACACCAGTTCCTTTAGCTGCACCTCTTGATTTGAAGTTAAAGGAAATATTCATGAGTTTCTTCAGGTTAAAGAGGATGGTGGTGGTTAAATTCTGTGGAAGAAAAATTTGAATGGCTTTACGGCCATCCTCTGAATAGATGGTGATATGAAGGAATTGAATGTCCAGAATGAAGATGAGCCAGCTGGGACCAAGAAACTAGAAACCTTCAGAGTGGCAGAGAGTGTTCGAGGGATGAAAAAGCAGTCAAGGCCAGAAGAATTAAGTTCTGTGAAAGAACAGGCTGAAATAATAGGTACCAAGAGGAGTTCAAACTCAGATGTCATGATTGGGGTCTATGAGGCTGAAGGCTGTGAAGAGAAAATCACGAGTTCAGTAACAATCTGGGAGGCATTTCTCCTCTGAAAGATTTTTTCCAAACAACATCACCATTGCCCTTGGCAGTAGGTTTGATGATTGTGTTGGGCTTGTTCTTGGTTCAGAGAAGATAGGTTAAATTTAAGTAGTCAATGTGAATGGGGAATTCTGAAGATGGGGAAAAACGAATTCACAGTTTGGGGTGAAATTTCCAAACGGAATAAATAAGCACAAAAGCGAAAATGGCAGAAGATTCATTGAGGTGAGGGACATAGAAGGGGGCAGTTAAAGCTCCTGTCGAGGATAAGTTATTTGGGATCAATGAGGGAAAGATCAGGAGGCATGATGAGACCATGCTAAGTGGCAAGACTGTGGAGTTAGAGGAAAATAAAGGATTAAAAAAAAAGATACACTGGAGTATTAGAATTTGTTGTTGAGGTTTATCATTTTTGATGCCTGGAAAGAAGTCGCCTTTTGAAGCATTGAAGTGTGGCAAAGGATTAATTGAACCTGCTGGCCAAGACAGTCTTAGGATGAGTTCATGCTGATAGAAAAAGTGTTGATATATGGCATTAATCTGAGTGCAACAAGAATTATATTTCAGCCAGAGTGGAACACTTGGAAGTACTTGTCATCGATAGGCATAGGTAAGACCAGAACTAGGGGACATAGCCTCAAGATTCCGAGTAGTAAATTTAGGACAGATGTGGAGGCTCCCTCTGTAATTATGTTTAAGACCAGGTTGGATAGATATCTACATAGTAAGGCAATTAAGTGATATGGTGAAAAGGCAGGTAGGTGGAGATGAGCCTATCATCAGATTAACCATGACCATATGGAATGGCAAAGCAGGCTGGATGGCCTACTCCTGCCCCTATTTCGTAGGTTCTTATCATGGATGGACATGAAATATAATGATTGGAGATTGGGCCAGTCTGTGTTTTATAAGGGCTTTATAAATTACCCAGAGTACCCTGCTGCATTCATATGCATTGATTTGTGTGTAATTACACATCTGAGCTGAAGTAATTGTAGCTTATTTAGCTTTTGCTTTGAACATTTGTATCATCTTCCTATAGTAATTTTGCCCTTTCCATTTTGAGAAGGTTCCAATTTAGGTTGTGACCGAGATGAAGCTTTCTGATGTTCCCAGTAGGGAGTAAATATTCAAAAGAACAAAGCATTTTGACATTTACTACAGGAAAAAAAGAATTATTACATGAAGGAATAAAATTTGGGAAGTAGGAAGATGCACGGATAGATCACAGAAACGAGAAACCATTGTAGCACTGAAGATCTATTGACCACAAGATACAGCCCTTTCATTGTAGGAGCTCCATATTAAATTTTAAATTTAGTCTTGCAGCCCATGCCACTCAATTGGATCCATTTGACCTCCAACTATGATTTTTGAATTGTCAGACGAAACCTGAGCACCCAGAAGAAACCCACACAGACACAGGGAGAACATACAGACTCTTTACAGGCAGCGCCGGATTCCAACTTGATGGCGCTATAGCAGCGTTGCGCTAACCACTCTGCTAACGATTTAGGCATACCACTCATCTGAGGGCAGCAGGTTCCTGCAAGTTGTATTATCTTCATGCTCCAGTTCTCCATCCCGATTTGGAAATGTTGACTATCACTGGGTCTTTCTGGGTAGCACAGTGAAAGTATATTCACCACAGGAAAACAGCTCAGCACCACCTTCACAACAGCAAATGAGGATGGGCATTAAAGGTTGAACTTCATAATAATTCGTACATCGTGCAAATGAATAAACTGTCCGAGAAAGGAGCAGAACTCATTCCTTAGGAAAAGACAGTGTGGTGTCTATTAGTGTGAAATGTGCAATGAAAAATAATTACACAGAGATAAACCGAATTTGCTTGTGATTTGAAGTTGAATGATTTTTTTTTTAGACTGTGTGTTATTTTTGACAACAAAGAAATAACACTGGTTTTTATTTGACAAATTCCTACCCTTTCAACTAGGAAGGAAAATACTGATAATTGAGGGAAAACCCCATTCCTCCTTTTTTTTACCATTTGAGTGTGTGCTTTGACTCAGTTTTTGAATGCTGACTCGTCTCATTTAAAGATGGTGTAAATCATGAACAGGAATAAAAAGGGTACGTGAGAGGGCATGTATTACTGGTGAAGGAACAGTTCTGATGTACCCTTAGCACATGGTAAAGATCCCACTGAAAGTTTTCCAAAAAAGTATAGACACAAGTCCCTCACCATCTTTCCCAGCTTCATTTGTTGTGTCCTTTTCTATCTCCTTTTTGCATTCTCTCCTTCAAAATAGCCCAGCCCTGAACATTGACAGTCCATTTCTCTCCGTGGGTGCACTCTGACCCGCTGAGTCCCTCCAAATTCTCTTTATTGTTTCAGAAACTAATTGTTTTGAAGGATGAAGTAGGTTTTCTACTTGGTATCCAGTCCGATATCAGCAATTAAATAGATGAATTGGTCATTCATAATGTTGTATTATGGAATTTTGCTGCATGCAAAATGTCTTGTGTTTGCAAACATAGTTTGGATTTCTGAAGAGAATAATTTCTGTGAAGCAATTTTAGAAGATTAGGAAAGGGAAAATCTGAATCCATATCTTTCAACCAACCCACTGTTTTCCTTCCCCATGAAATGACCCTCTTGCTCATCTCCATGTGAATGCTTGTGATCAGCATAGCAAGGTGGGTGGGGGGTGGAAGGAGAGGTGTGGAAGACAAGGCTAATGGAAGCATGGTTACGACTTGTGCCCATTATCATACTGTCTTTGCTTACAATATTTATTGTTTTTATTCCACTCAAAATATTTGAGTTCATCACATAAACAGTTTTTCATTTTAAAAAAAATTTGCAAATTACAGCAGCCTCAAACATGTAAAATTAGCAGGCTCCATATTAAAGTTTCAGTTTTGTTTTAGAAGCAAAGCTGTCATTCTCATTCACTTCTGGAATGGAGAAATTGTACTGTCTTGGCCAGCATTCTGGTGGGATAATTGGAATTTTGGTCCATATTCTTTCCAGAGATTGATATTAAAGTGCTTGAACAGGTGATGAAAAATATTCTCAATAAAATTTTAAGATCAGTTCTGATAATGAACCAAAGCTGCCATTGATGGGTTGAATGGAATCAATTTCTTCAGTTTCTGCTTGCATTCTCCAACCAGGCGCATTGACATTAACTTCTCCAGTTTCTGCTCACTTGCTCACCTCCCTTGCCTTTCTCTTTCTCTTCTTTCCTCCAGCTCTCCACCCCTTTCCCCCTCCATTCACAAAGCCATCCCTTCTCCCCCTGCTTGCTGGTGTGCCTTCCTTCCCTTATTCACCCATTTCCTCCTGCCTTTCCACCCTTTGTCTCCCCCCCCCCACCAACCATTTTATTCAAGTGCGTGCCTACATTCTTACAAACCTCAAGCCCAAAATATTGGTTCTGTATCTTTATCGTTGAAATACAAAAGAACACTGTTTGACCAGCTGAGTTTCTCCAGCAGCGTGCTTTTACTGAATTCTATTTCGTTGGGTCAATTTTGAACTCTGTAGCTCATTATCAGTTGTGCACTGCTAGAGATTATTTGTATCTGTTGGCGAAGGAGAAGGCAGCACAATCCTCAATTACTTATTGTCCCCTAAAGGGACTTCATTTTTTTATGCAAGATGACACCAAAGTTATGAACACTTTGCCAGCCTTTGAGTAAAGAAAGCTTTTCACTGTATCTCAGTACGCATGATAATAAATAAATCTAAATATCCTCTTATAAAGAATAGGCTTGTCTAATGAGGATTAGACCAACACAGATCAGGAGTTTCCACTCAGAAATATTTCTTGGACTGGAGAGAAAGTTTATCCAGTTCTTAGCTGACAGCTTCTCTGGCATCTATTGGAAAAGGAGTGGGTCATTTAGCCCTTGAACCTCTTTATTTAGTTGCATTATTGTTGGTTTGTCCTTTAAAACAAGGTCAGTAAATGGAATTTTAAAATTTCAAGTTGTCTACAGCTATTTTCAGAGGAAAGAACCGTATTTCTAATATCATTAATGTGTGAAAAGATCCTGACTTACTTTACTACTGAATGGCTTTGCTTCTGTTTAAAGAGCTCTTGATTCATTGAGCAGAGAAAATAGTGCATTTATTCTCAAGAATATTTTCAATATTCTAATTACGCAATTGAATCTTGTTTTATACCTGCCTATGTGTGTACTGGGGATGGAGTGTATATGGAAGAGCTGGATCATAACATCTGAAAAGCAGCAACAAACCATTTGGCCCATATGTTGTCGTGTCCATTTTCTCCCTCTCTTTTTGTTACATCCCAGTCGTGAACCATTTCTCTGCTCACATCCAAGCTAGCACTTGTATATTTTATTCTTCAGTTGTCAGTTCAATGGATAAAGTTTGGGGTTTCAAACCCTTCTCAAATTACTTTTTAAAATATTTTTTTTATTTTTCACACTGTGAACCATATCAACCAAAATATATACAAACATTTCTCATTAAATATACACAGTGACATTTTCTCCTTTTTTTCCCCCTACCCTCCCTACCCCCCTCCAAAACCAATAAATATTCAACATATACAATACAATAAAACCATTAAACAATGTCATCACACAATGAAAAATAAACAAGAAAAATGTGTCATCTACTTTTACACACCAGATCAAGTCATTTTGTCTTCTTATCATTTTAGGGGGTGGAGATCCGAGGCAAGCCCTCTCTGTTATGTTCCATGTATGGTTCCCAAATTTGTTCAAATAATGTGACTTTATTTTTTTTACTATATGTTCTTTTTTCCAATGGAATACATTCCATGTACCATTGCTGTATTCTCAGGCTCTCTTCCATTTTCCAAGTTGACAATATAGATTTTTTTGCTACTGCTAAGGCTATCATAATAAATCTTTTTTGCACTTCATCCAATTTTAAGCCTAATTCCTTACCCTTCTCAAATTCTTTAACACATTTGTGCTTCAGAAAGCACTTCTTCAAATGTGATTTTTTTTTCAAATGTCCAAATGCTGGAAAACTAAAAACAGAAAATTAGAGAAACTGTCAGCAGGATCACCTGATGTTTGATGAATGTTATAGGACAAAAGACAGTAACCAAAGAGCAAACATTCATTCAACAAAACTGGCCTCTAATCTTGTAACTTTTGGTAAGATGTCTAAACTAACTTGCATATGTTATCTAAACAAGGCAGGCACTTCCCTTAAGATCACAAAGCATCAGAGCTAAAACAGGCTATTCAGCCCATCGAGTCTGCCCCACTATCAGCTGATCCATTTTCCCACTTTACCTGGCCTTCTTCCCATTCTTTTGATCCCCTGGCTAATCAAGAATTTTAAATACACCAATGACTTGGCCTCCACAAATTCCACAAATGCCTGTGGCATCAAATTCCACAGATTTACCACCTTCTGGCTAAAAAAAAATCCCTCAATATTCTAAGCAGGTACCCTTCAATCCTAAAGTTGTGCCACCTTGTCCTAGACTCCCAACCTGGGAAATGGCCTTTCTACATCTACTCCATCCATGCCTTTGAACATTTCAATAGGATCCCTCCCTCATTTTCCTACATTCCAATGAGTACAGGCTAATAGCCATCAAACGCTCCGCATATGATAACCCTTTCACTCTTGGAATCATCCTTCTGAACCCTCTCCAACATCAGCACATCCTTTCCTAACTGAGAAGCCCAAGATAGCTCACATTATTCGAAGTGAGGTCTCACCAGTGCCCTGTAAAGCCGCAACATCAATTACTTGAATCATTTTTGACCTGTTATTCAATTTGTGCCTTAATTTTTTTGTTACAAAGTTCAGTACTGCTCTTGCAGTTTGGTCTCCTTGCTGCATGGAAAGTGTAACAAATGCTGTTCAATGAGATTTGCAGATTGTTGTGGCTTTGCTTTCACAGGCCATGAAATACTAGAGCAGCTGTTGCTTTATAGCTGATGCTCATTAGTTAGTAGGTTGGAAACTTTCAATGCTGGCATAGCTTACTATCCAGGAGAATGATGTGAATGAGATGAATATGCTTTATTGTTGACATCTGCAGTGAAAAAGCAATCTAAAGCATTCTCTCCACTAACACCAAAATACAAGCACAGGCAGCATTAATGGATTTGCTAACCTTCAGGTGTTTTACAACCCCACCTAAGGACCTACCAGTTGGGTGCATACCATTGGACACTGGTGTGATTGCTGAAATTATGCCCTGAAACTATTGGACTCGAGATTTGTGGCCAGGGTTTACTTCCTTCCAATTAATTCTTCCCTTCCATGATGTGAGGAATTGGGTTTTTGGCTTGTGGCGGAGGTTTTGGTCAATGTACTTGCCACATATCTTTTGAAAGCAGGTTCCCTTGAAGCTGTGACCTGGTCCAGTCTGTATTGTAGCTGTAAGATGGCACAAGAAGGGACTTGCTCAGCAAGAGGTGATGTATTGACAGGAAGAGACTTGCTTATTTTGCTTTCAAAGGCTGAAAAGGGCAAGTATTCCTGCATGCAGTGTGTGACACTTTTAACACCACACACTAAATGCATCACATTGACCTGTGATATACAATTTTTATTTGTGTGCTCCTAATGAAATCTCACCACTGAGAACTTTACTGTGAATACGTACTTTGCTCCCAGTAGCTGGCCTTGAGGTTATTGGTGAAGTAAAATCCAGGCTGTTTCCTATGCAGAAGCATTACCATTTTTGTGTCAGTTCAATCCAAATGCATTCCACTCGAATGTTCTTGCCAGTATTAATCCTCAAGTCACAGGTAGGGGTGGGGATGATGATTTTGGTATCTAAGTGCTATCAATTTTCTTTGTCTTTGGTTTGGCTTCGCGGACGAAGATATATGGAGGGGTAAAGTCCACGTCAGCTGCAGGCTCGTTTGTGGCTGACAAGTCCGATGCGGGACAGGCAGACATGGTTGCAGCGGTTGCAAGGGAAAATTGGTTGGTTGGGGTTGGGTGTTGGGTTTTTCCTCCTTTGTCTTTTGACAGTGAGGTGGGCTCTGCGGTCTTCTTCAAAGGAGGTTGCTGCCAGCCGAACTGTGAGGCGCCAAGATGCACGGTTGAGGCAATATCAGCCCACTGGCGGTGGTCAATGTGGCAGGCACCAAGAGCTTTCTTTAGGCAGTCCTTGTACCTTTTCTTTGGTGCACCTCTGTCTCAGTGGCCAGTGGAGAGCTCGCCATATAACACGATCTTGGGAAGGCGATGGTCCTCCATTCTGGAGATGTGACCTACCCAGCGCAGTTTGATCTTCAGCAGTGTGGATTCGATGCTGTCGGCCTCTGCCATCTCGAGTACTTCGATGTTGGAGATGAAGTCGCTCCAATGAATGTTGAGGATGGAGCGGAGACAATGCTGGTGGAAGCGTTCTAGGAGCCGTAGGTGATGCCGGTAAAGGACCCATGATTCGGAGCCGAACAGGAGTGTGGGTATGACAACAGCTCTGTATACGCTAATCTTTGTGAGGTTTTTCAGTTGGTTGTTTTTCCAGACTCTTTTGTGTAGTCTTCCGAAGGCGCTATTTGCCTTGGCGATTCTGTTGTCTATCTCGTTGTCGATCCTTGCATCCGATGAAATGGTGTAGCCGAGATAGGTAAACTGGTTGACCGTTTTGAGTTTTGTGTGCCCGATGGAGATGTGGAGGGGCTGGTAGTCATAGTGGGGAGCTGGCTGATGGAGGACCTCAGTTTTCTTCAGGCTGACTTCCAGTCCAAACATTTTGGCAGTTTCCGCAAAACAGGACGTCAAGCGCTGAAGAGCTGGCTCTCAATGGGCAACTAAAGCGGCATCATCTGCAAAGAATAGTTCACGGACAAGTTGCTCTTGTGTTTTGGTGTGAGCTTGCAGGCGCCTCAGATTGAAGAGACTGCCATCCGTGTGGTACCGGATGTAAACAGCGTCTTCATTGTCGAGGTCTTTCATGGCTTGTTTCAGCATCATGCTGAAGAAGATTGAAAAGAGGGTTGGTGCGAGAACGCAGCCTTGCTTCACGCCATTGTTAATGGAGAAGGGTTTAGAGAGCTCATTGCTGTATCTGACCCGACCTTGTTGGTTTTTCGTGCAGTTGGATAACCATGTTGAGGAACTTGGGGGGGCATCCGAGGCGGTCTAGTATTTGCTAAAGCCCTTTCGTGCTCACGGTGTCAAAGGCTTTGGTGAGGTCAACAAAGGTGATGTAGAGTCCTTTGTTTTGTTCTCTGCACTTTTCTTGGAGCTGTCTGAGGGCAAAGATCATGTCAGTAGTTCCTCTGTTTGCACGAAAGCCACACTGTGATTCTGGGAGAACATTTTCAGCGACACTATTTAGGAGAATCCTAGCGAAGATTTTGCTTGCAATGGAGAGCAGCGTGATTCCCCTGTAGTTTAAGCAGCCTAATTTCTCGCCTTTGTTTTTGTACAGGGTGATGATGATGGCATCACGAAGGTCCTGAGGCAGCTTTCCTTGGACCCAGCAGAGCTTGAAAAACTCATGCAGTTTGGCATGCAGAGTTTTGCCACCAGCCTTCCAGACCTCTGGGGGGGATTCCATCCATACCTGCTGCTTTGCCACTTTTCAGTTGTTCAATTGCCTTATATGTCTCTTCCCGGGTGAGGACCTCATCCAGCTCTAGCCTTAAGGGCTGTTGAGGGAGCTGAAGCAGGGTGGATTCTTGGACTGAGCGGTTGGCACTGAAAAGAGTTTGGAAGTGTTCTGACCATCAGTTGAGGATGGAGATCTTGTCGCTGAGCAGGACTTTTCCGTCTGAGCTGCGCAGTGGGCTTTGTACGGAGTGAGGGGCCGTAGACAGCCTTTAGAGCCTCGTAAAAACCCCTGAAGTCGCCAATGTCCGCGCTGAGCTGGGTTTGGCGAGGCTAGTCCACCACTCATTTTGGATCTCCCGGAGTTTGCGCTGAAGATGGCTGCATGCGCGACCGAAGGCTCGTTTCTTCTCTGGCCAGGACAGCTTTGCAAGGTGAGCCTGGTGGGCAGCTTGCTTCTTTGCCAGCAGCTCCTGGATTTCCTGGTTGTTTTCGTCGAACCAGTCCTTGTTTTTCCTGGAAGCGAAGCCCAGTACCTCTTCAGTGGATTGCAGTATGGCAGTCTTCAGATGATCCCAGAGGGTTTCAGGGGACGAGTCCGTGAGGCGGATTGCATCCTCGTGCTTTGCTTTGAGGTTTGCCTTGAAGTTTCCTCTCACTTCGTCTGACTGTAGGTTTCCAACATTGAACCTCTTTCTGGGGGCTTTATTGTTCCTGGACTTTGGCTTGAAGTGAAGGTTGAGCTTGCAGCTAACCTGCAGGTGGTCAGTGTGGCATTCCGCGCTGGGCATGACCCTGGTGTGGAGCACATCTCGTTTGTCTCTTTCTCGCACCAGGACATAGTCCAGGAGGTGCCAGTGTTTGGATCGGGGATGAATCCAGGTAGTCTTCAGGCTGTCCCTCTGCTGAAAAAGGGTGTTTGTAATAATAAGCTGCTGTTCTGTAAATAAATGGCAAGACAAATATTCTATGTGTGCATTTAAATTTATTTCAGTTTTGGTGCAAATATTTGTTCCCGATCATTACATCACATTTCCCTCTGGGAATTGTACGTTAGAAATCTTTCTTCCTTTTCTATATCAGTCTGGATCAGACCTCCACTCTGAGTGGAGATTTTTTTTCTTTTACAACTGGTCTTTCTTGATTGACAATTCGAATTCCCGGTTTGACCGCTGCATTGAGAAGTAATGCTTATCTGTGGCACCAGTTTAAGAGTCATGGAACCATTGAATTTAACAGTATAAAATATTTAATTCAATGCTCTGTGTTGCCTTTAGAGATGTCATAAGAAACCCATCTAATTTTCTTCTGACCTCCTTTGTGATTCTAAATCCACAAATGTGGTTGTTCTTTAATATTCATCTGTAAACTCATTTTAAGGGCAGTTAGGAATGGTCAATGTACTTGCCAACAATGCCCAGTTTCTGATAAATCTAATCCACTGCTCTTTGTAGTTTCCTAAAATTGTTCAGCTTTAGTTGTACAATTTTCTTTTTAAAGGAATAATGGTTTTGTGATTTTCCCCCCCCCCCCCTCCCAGCATTGAAATCATTGAGTTCCAAGTGTTGTAAAGGGTGCATACTTGTATCTCTGGTTAAGTGGTCCAAGAATTTGAATGTTCATCCAATACCTAGAATCCACCTGTACTCTAATTGTGCATTACAGAAATGTTATGTAAGAATCCTCGATTGATGCTCTATATCCATAATTGAATGGTATTAAATTCAATAACCTACACAAATCAAAAGAGGTAGTTGTAGTTTATCAATTATGGCTTGATAAAGATTTATTCATGTACATCAAACAGGAAAGCAATTATCAAGCAACCTTAAATACTCTTGCAAAAATATAAAATACAATAAAAATCCCCGGTATCCATCACCTACGGGGATTGGTAGATGCCTGAGAAGTGAATTTCCCGGTTGCTTGAGACTGCGTGTGGCGTGAATGGAGAACGAACAATGAGGTGCACCAATTTTTACAATTCTGTATTTTTTTAATCCTTTTATTTTCTGCTATTTCTTTATGCTTGGTCACTTGACGCTACCAGTTACTTGATTCTGGATAACAAGTTTTACTGCGCCTTTCTTAATTCCTGCAGTTCTTCAGGTGAAGGTACTTCCCCAGTACAATTGGGCAAAGAGTACTAGGATTATTAAAGAAATCTATAAATAAGCTTTCAATTAATAATGCAAATAATCCTCTCCTACCACTTGTAGCTTACTTTCATTATTGCTCCAGTTGCCTGATATGATCATTTATTCTCTCCGTCTATTGCAGAATATTATTGTGCCAGTAAACGGTACCAGTGATGATTATAAAGATTTGTTGTGTTTTTGGTCTGGGGATCCTGATCTCCATCTCCCAGGCTCATTCTGATTTCTTCACATCAATTGGTAAGCACAATCTTTTCTCTTTTACTTTGGTTTAAGTATTAGTTGTTTAGAAAGATATTTTTCAATTTGTACTTTGAGTATACTTTAAAGTTAAGGATCTAAAAAAAGCTGGAAATCTGACACACAAATAGAAAATGGTTAAAAAGTTGACGGTTTCTATTCCCACAGGCTGCTGTTTTTCCAGCATTTACTGCTTTTTTTTTCTTCCATTAATTGTATCTGACTTTGCTGTAGATTTCTATAAATAGAGAGCAACGATTCCTTTTCAGAGTTGGACAGGAGGGTAAAGGAATGGTTGAGGCAATTTGATGCCAAGAAATGTGAGGTGTTGCATATCGGAACGGAGGCTGGGATCTTGGGTGTATTGTAGAGCAGAGGGATTTAGTAGTACAGGTATATAGTATCTTGAAAGTGGTGTCACAGGTAGATAGAGTTGTCAGAAGTTTTTCGGCATATTGGTCTCCAACAGTCAGAGTACAGAATTAGGTCATGTTGCACTTGTATAAGACATTGGTGAAGCCCCATTTGGAGTATGATGTTGCAGGAAAGATGTTGTCAAGCTGGAGAGGGTACAGAGAAGATTTATGAGGATGTTGCCAGGACTTTGGACCTGAGCTATAGGGAGAGGTTGAGTAGGCTCGTGCTTTATTCCTTGAAGCTCAGGGTGATGTGGTGATTTCATTGAGGTGCACAAAATCAGGTAAATGCACAGTCTTTTGCCCACAGTAGGGAAGCAGAGGACAGAGGTTTAATGTAGGTGTGTGGAGGGGGTGAGATTTAACAGAAATCTGGCAGAGGAGGTAGTTGATGCAGATATCATTTGCAACATTTAAGGCAAAATTGGATGGATATGAACCAAATGCAGGAAGATGGGACTAGTGTGGACTGGATGTTTTGGTTGGCATGGGCATGTTGGACAGGAGGGCCTGTGTCCTTGGTGCATGATTCTATGGCTTTATTGACAATAATCAATTGTCACTGTATCAAGCAATAGCCAGGGTTCATTGAAGTTGGAATATATTTGGTCATTTTATTGCTTATTTCCATGAAATTACCTAATAGATATAGCTCCTGGTCCCCCGTGAAGGCCACTCCTGTTATCCTGGTTAATTTTTCTGTGATTTCTTGCCAAAATGGCCTCACTTTCGTGCATAACCATGTGACATGTAGAAAGGTTCCTGTCTCTGAAATTTTGGCTTTTGATCTGTGTAACTTTTGTGGGGTAAGATATAATTGGTATAAAAATACTAGTCCATATTTTGCATTTATAATTGATGTTATGCTGTCCTTAACCAATCTGACCAGCTTCTTTTTGAAATCACTGCATCCAAGTCCGACTCCCATCTTTCTTTTGACCTCTGCAACCCTGGTCTTGCACTTTAGCTCTGGAGAGCATAGTATATTTTTGTGATAAATTTGGATATATTCCCCATCCAAACCATTTGTTCAGTTTATGCCTTAAATTTCTTGTATAATCTGTTGTTTTCCATGAGCAGGCCAGATGACAGATCTGCTATACACAGAGAAAGATCTGGTGACTTCGTTGAAAGATTACATCAAAGCTGAAGAGAGAAAGCTGGGCGAAATCAAACAGTAAGCAAATTGTAGCTTAAAAGCTATAACAATAAACAGCATTTGGTTCTTAAATTTATCATTTTTATCCACCTTAATGTAGTTAATAGACTTGTACTTCAAACAATCTTGATGCATGTTAATTAACAATATCTGATTCCAGATCTTATTTCTTCCCAACATGACTAGGTGGGCTGAAAAGCTGGACCTTCTTACTGAGATGGCTACAAAAGATCCAGAAGGATTCCTTGGTCATCCAGTAAATGCTTTTAAGTTGATGAAAAGATTGAACACAGAGTGGTTGGAGCTTGAAAATTTGGTTCTCAAGGATATGACAGATGGTTAGTGGTAAATCATCATCATCTTTTAAGTTGACTAATTAACAGTACTATTTTGCTCTTCCTATAACTCTTTGTCATGTGTATTTTTCCCCCACAATCCATTTTCACAGGACAGCCCAACCTGTGAGTCTCTTTGGAAGCATTGCAACCTGTTTAGACATTTGATTAAGTCCTTGCAGTGTGAGTGCATTTATAGGAAATTAATCACAAGATCTTTGGCTTGGCTTCGCGGACGAAGATTTATGGAGGGGGTAAAAAGTCCACGTCAGCTGCAGGCTCGTTTGTGGCTGACAAGTCCGATGCGGGACAGGCAGACACGGTTGCAGCGGCTGCAGGGGAAAATTGGTTGGTTGGGGTTGGGTGTTGGGTTTTTCCTCCTTTGCCTTTTGTCAGTGAGGTGGGCTCTGCGGTCTTCTTCAAAGGAGGTTGCTGCCCGCCAAACTGTGAGGCGCCAAGATGCACGGTTTGAGGCGTTATCAGCCCACTGGTGGTGGTCAATGTGGCAGGCACCAAGAGATTTCTTTAGGCAGCCCTTGTACCTTTTCTTTGGTGCACCTCTGTCACGGTGGCCAGTGGAGAGCTCGCCATATAACACGATCTTGGGAAGGCGATGGTCCTCCATTCTGGAGACGTGACCCATCCAGCGCAGCTGGATCTTCAGCAGCGTGGACTCGATGCTGTCGACCTCTGCCATCTCGAGTACTTCGACGTTAGGGATGTAAGCGCTCCAATGGATGTTGAGGATGGAGCGGAGACAACGCTGGTGGAAGCGTTCTAGGAGCCGTAGGTGATGCCGGTAGAGGACCCATGATTCGGAGCCGAACAGGAGTGTGGGTATGACAACGGCTCTGTATACGCTTATCTTTGTGAGGTTTTTCAGTTGGTTGTTTTTCCAGACTCTTTTGTGTAGTCTTCCAAAGGCGTTATTTGCCTTGGCGAGTCTGTTGTCTATCTCATTGTCGATCCTTACATCTGATGAAATGGTGCAGCCGAGATAGGTAAATTGGTTGACCGTTTTGAGTTTTGTGTGCCCGATGGAGATGTGGAGCAGAAATAGGTCCTATTTTAAGCTGATCCACCCTCCCACTCAGCCCCACTCCCCTTGCCTTCTCCCTGTAACCCTTATCAAATACCTGTCAATCTCTGTCTTAAATGCACCCAATGACCTCGTTTACACAGCCACCTGTGACAACAAACTTACGACCCTCTGACCATATAACCAGATAACCGTTTACAGCACGGAAACAGGCCTTGTCGGCCCTTCAAGTCCGTACAAAATAAATTTTTCTGCATCTCTTTTAAATTGTCATCGAGAAGTTGTGCCCTCTTGTCCTAGACTCCCCTACCATGGGAAGCATCCTTGCTACATCTACTCAGTCCAGGCCTTTCAGCATTTGAAATGCCTCTATGAAGTCCCCCCTCATCCTTCTGCACTCCAACGAGTACAGTGTAAGAGCCAACAAACATTCCTCATATCCTAACCCTTTCATTCCTGGTACCATTCTAGTAAATCTTCACTGAACCCTCTCTAATGTCAGCTGTCTTTTCTCAAATAAGACACCCAAAACAGTACACAGTGCTCCAAGTGCCCTATAGTCTCAATATTACACCCCTGCTCTTATGTTATTCCTCTAGAAATGAATGCCAACATTGCATTTGCCTTTTTCACCACCGACTCAACCAGGAGGTTAACCTTTATGGTATCCTGCACAAGGACTCCCAAGACCCTTAATATCTCTAAATTTTGAATTTTCTTCCAATTGAAATGTTTATTTTATTAATTTGATGCTTGTAAAAGAGAAATGGATTCCTCATATCTGTTCCTCCATTCATTAAGTTTATGGCTAATCTTTTAACCCAGTATCATATTCTTGCACTTGCATTAACCCGAAAACACCTGATGTCTGGATTTAATACAGTTGGCAAAAGTGTTCTCTTGGGTGAGATTTCAAAAGTTTCAAAAGGGGTTGCAAACTCTGGAGGAATCGCTGGACTGGCCCATCTGCACGCTTCCCTCCCTTTCTTCACCCCTGCCCCCCCCCCCCCCCCCCACCACCTCCTCACAAGCATGGGAAATGACCCAACAGGAAAGTGCCCATGGCAGAACAGTGAAGGCCTCGGTGGTTAAGGACTCAAACTAGGCCATAGGCTTCTGGAGACTGGTTTGTAGGAACTAGGTATCGAGACTAAGATTCATTAGGGTGCCATGGGTACCTTTAACTTTTTTTAAATTTTGACTTGCGGGACAGTAACAGGCCCTTTTGGCCCATGAGCCTGTGCCACCCAGTTGACGTACAGCCCTTGTTACATTTTTTTTGAAGGGTGGGAGGAAACTGGAGCCCTCAGGGAAACCCATGCAGATACTGAATAAACTTTCATTACAAACTGTTCTGGATTCGAACTCAAGTACTGATCACTGGCGCTGTAAAAGCATCGTGCTAATCACTATGTTAACCTGAGGGGGCCTCCAGCAGTGATTGGAACTTGGGTTTACCGCTCCATCAAACAGGATATTGTGCAGCTGCAGAGGTCACAAAAGAGATGGAGGCGACCCATGGATATGTGGTGTCTCTGAAGGAACTTCCTTCTGCTTTTTTTTTTATTATTGGGGGTGCTGGGTATTGCTAGTAGCACCTCTGGGTGCCTTTACAACAGGAAAAGGTTGACAAATTTTGTGCATTAGTACATGACTATAAAGGAATCTTGAACCGATATCTAACTTCAGAATTGAATGGGCGACTTCTTTCTTTTGATACTAAGACCTTTCATTCCAGATATCCCAGTTAAGAGAATATCATCCCTGCATCTACTTGTTGACGGTGGTTACAAACATGACAGAAACAATTTCTGTTTTGATTCAGGGTAAAATGTTCATTTTTCCCCACTTTCCTGGCATTTAGAAAACAGTTTGGATTCTTGGGAGATGTGCATTTTATTATTCATTTTGGAAACATTTGAGGTCACATCATGGGGCCACGTCTGGAAATTATGACGAAATATGACTTGTAGTTGCATCTTGGAACGTCATAGCATGACCTTAACATTTGCATTCAGTATCATTCATGCCAGATGTTAGTTACCATTCTATGTTTCTTTTGAAAATCAAATATAAAAACAAGTCATTTTTTTGGGTGTCAGAAGTGCTCTATTTTATGCAGTTGTATTTCCCTTTCCTGCCAACAGCTAAGGATTACCGATAGATGGCTTGCAACCAAATGATATTTTTTTCCTTTGTATGAATTGATCATGTTCATTGATCAAATTTAGTGTCATCTGACGAAACAGTGTTCTCCGGTCCTCGATGCAAAACATGCAGACACACACCCAGACATAATAAACATACAGACAAACAATACATATGCAGGACAAGTATTCACATATATAAATAAATAAATGTTGCTTCATGAATATGAGCATCTTGAATGGTTAGTGTGAGCAGATCCTTTGGTCATTCAGATTCTCACTGCCTGTGGGAAGAAGCTGTTCCTCAGTCTGGTGGTGCTGGCTCTGATCCTCCTGGATCTCTTCCCCAACGGGAGCAGCTAACAGATGCTGTATGCAGGGTCGAAGGGGTCCTCAATGATTTTGCATGCCTTCTTCAGACAATGATCCTGATAGATCATTTCATTTGGGGGTGGGGAGGTGAGGGAAACTTCTTATTCAGTGGTACTTGTACACAAAATGATCCAAAACTATGTTTAATATGACTGATCCTGGAATACTTGTGGGGGGGGGGGACTACAGAGGGTGATTTTTACTCAATGGCTCCACTTTGCATCAATGGTTCCTGACTGGAGTGAGTCTGGTGTTTCATTTCGGTTGTGGTTTCATCAGCACGGTTAGCGCAATGCTGTTACAGTGCTCTCTGTATGGAGTTTTTACATTCTCCCCGTGTCTGTGTGGGTTTCCTCTGGGTGCTCCAGTTACCTCCAACCCTTTAAAACGTACTGGGGTTTGTAGGTCTATTGGGTGTAATTGGGTGACATGGGCTCATGAGCCAAAAGAGCTTGTTATTATGCTGTAGGTCTATTGGGTGTAATTGGGTGACATGGGCTCATGGGCCAAAAGAGCTTGTTATTATGCTGTATGTCTGAATTTAAATTTAACTGCATTTATAGGATTGTCATCTTGGGTTAATTCAAGCTTTTGTTTGAACCCTGTAGAAGCATTCATCCCAGAACCCTGCAAAAAATGACCTTAAAGGAAATTGCAGCCTGTTCACATTTTGGCTTTGACCTGCTCTCTCCTTCAAGTTCACATCTGCACCTCATCCAATAAATAAATTCCAGTTAAAGCAGCTGGATTTCATATTGAAATAGTTACTTCTAAAAACTGGAAGTCTCTAAATGTGGAAGGAGCAATCCAAACTCAGCTGTGCGGCAGCCAACAGTTTTACTGCTTTAGACTTCTCTATAAACTCTTTTTGGCAGTTGAAAAGGTTACACAGCAAAAGGCAGTGGGATGATTCATATTGCAAGTTGGATTAAGAGTCTAGAAACAAAAGGGTTCGCAAAAAGGAACAATGAACATTTTGCTCTGATTTTTAATCAAATGTGTCTGTGAGCACTAATTTTTAAAAGTTTGAAATTTACGAAGTAGATTTCTTTTAAAAGAGGAGATTTAGTTTGGCAGGCACTCTGCTGTTTTGGCTGCTACACACCGTTAACATCATGTTCCAAGTTTCCCTATCTGACATTTGCTGGCTTCTATGAATGTAACCATGGTTAGTTTAGGATGAAAGGCTCTCATCTTGATGTGGCTTTAACTTTGATGGATTGATTTGTCAGATACTTGGATCCACAATGGCCTGACGTGACTTTGGCTGAGGAATTAAAATTGTTTGCCATTGATGCACATGTTGCAGTTGAATGAAAGCTCCAACAAAATCACAAAATGCTTTCTCTTGAATCACCACAACAACAAATCGTGGGCGCACGGTTAGCTCCATGCTATGGCAGTACCAGAGATCCAGGTTCCTATCGAATGGGTGCACGGTTAGCTCCATGCTATGGCAGTACCAGAGATCCAGGTTCCTATCGAATGGGCGCACGGTTAGCTCCATGCTATGGCAGTACCAGAGATCCAGGTTCCTATCGAATGGGCGCACGGTTAGCTCCATGCTATGGCAGTACCAGAGATCCAGGTTCCTATTGAATGGGCGCACGGTTAGCTCCATACTATGGCAGTACCAGAGATCCAGGTTCATATCTAATGGAGTCTCTAAGAAGTTTGTACATTCTCCCTACGTCTGCGTGGGTTTCCTCCGGGTACTCCGATTTCCTTCCACCCTTTAAAAACATACAGGGGTTGTAGGTTAATTGGGTGGCACATGCTCGTGGACTTGTACCGTGCAGTATGAGTTTAAAAAAAAAAATTCAAAAAAACAGAAAATAAATGCTTCTAAAAGAGAATGATGAAAGTGGTATAGACTATTTGCCCAATGTCAATGAGCTTTCATTTGAACTTAGAAATCAAAACTTTCCTGGAACTTGTGCTATATAGGTAATTGACAAACCTCTGGAGGTTTCCAAGGGTGTCTCTCCAGGAAGAATATCCAAGAATAGAAGGCTTTGAGACTGGGAAGATGAGCAGAAATGAAAACCTCAGAAATTGAGAATGCACAAAGGTTACCAAAGAAGTTACAAATAGTGTCTCAATTAAAGGGTCCTGACTCAAAATGTTGTCCATTTCGATCCATAGGTGCTTCGTGACCTGCTGAGTCTCTCTAGCTTCTCTTTGTTTGATTGATTCCAGCGTCGGCAGTATTTCACAGAGATAAAGCCTTCCTCAGACGAGAGGGAAAGGAGGGAATCTGAAACAGAAAAAGCAAAATTGTGGAATTTTCTTTGCTGCATGTAGACTAGCAGTCAAGTAGAGGGAATCTTTAACAGAGAATGTCTGTTCTTGGTTGGAAAAGGAGCCATTGTAAATTAGAATAGGAGGCGGTAGAAATGTGAAAAGGCTAACAATTTAAACTCATTGCTGCATGTTTGGGGCAGCAGGCCTGCTTCACTTCACTGAGCCAGAAGAAAGTTTGTTGTTGCAGCCACTTGGCTTTGTGGGCAAATTTGTTCATGGTCTTTAGCTTTATGTTTAATGCATTGATACCAATATTTTTGCAGGATTCATTTCTAATCTCACAATTCAAAGACAGTTCTTCCCTAATGATGAAGACCAGACTGGAGCAGCCAAGGCCCTGATACGTCTCCAGGACACATACAATCTAGATGCAGATACCATCTCCCAAGGCAACTTGCCCGGTATGTCGTGTATAGTTGAAACCTTGTAAAATTTGACAAACTCCCATCACTTTGAACTGGGGCTTAACACCTGATCCTGGCTGGCCACCCACCAGAGCTTTTGACATCCTGACCACAGACTCTTGCCCCAGCCGTCCACCCATCCGAGCTCTCGACGCCCCGAAGGCAGACTTACCATTGGCCCCAGCCACCCGCCGCTCAGAATTCCTGGTGCCTCAAATGACGTTACTTCCTGCAGTCAAAATAGTATGTGTATAATAGTACACCCTCTAAATTATACCCTTAAAATTGGTCCACAAAAGTCTACCATTGCATACTTCTATATGGTATAGGTAGATAGTTTCTTTAACTAAAGTGTGTGATTGTGTTTTATCATTTTTCTGGACTGACATTACACCAAATGTGTAAAACCAGCTTTCCCATTTGGTGAATGAAATGGTAAGAGGTGTAATTAGGACGGTCTTAAATACTGCCAAATCTTGCAAAGGTAATCAAAACATCAAAATTAAAAAACTACATAGATTATTCAACACAATTTTTTTTAAATCAGTGTTTTCAACTGATTTTCATCAGAGGTTTAAAAAAACAAAAATGTCTCTTTTCATTGGAGCTTATCAACATTTATTGCTGCTTACTGTATGTTTCACCTGTCAAGAAAGTTATATTAGCTTAACATGGTGCTGTGTCAATATTGTTTGTTGGGCCATGATAACTCTAATTAACCACATTTAAGGCAATTAAGCCATTTGGCTTGTTGCCCACTTACTCAGATGGTGTAGTCCAGCTGAACCATTGGACAAGTACAGTAAAATTCCTAGTATCCAGCACTTACAGAGATTGCAGATGCTGGAAAAGCAAATTTTCCATTTGCCGGAGATGCACTCTTACAATGCCTAATAAGAATGAACAGTTCAAAAGACAAAAGAGTGCAAAATGTAAAGAAATTTGGAAAAAAAAATCTGTAATTATGTAAAGTTCACTTTCATCCGGTAATTCCCATAATTTACAACATTTAAATTCGAATCCCAGTCATGGCGCTGTAACAACGTTGCACTAACTGTGCCGCCACCATAATTAATTCTCTGTCCCCCAGGTTTACAGGTAAAGCCTTACTAATATACTACTAAAGATGAAGACAAAGATTCCTACAATGCAGGGTTAGGGAGGCACTTTGGGATAGTTGCCCCAGCGGCGAGCGGCATCAACCAGCTCTTCATCCTGGGTAACACTATTTTATTTAAACACAACTTTATTTAAACAGGTGCTGCGGGCTGAGCACGACCAGGGCTGAATGTTTGCTCCCATCTTCACAAAGGGGTTGTGTGTCAGAGAACATTTCTTTTGCCGGTTACTTGAATTCTGAATACCGGGGATTTTCCTGTACTCGGGATTAGAAGTAGAAACCAATTGGTATTTGGTCCCCATGACCCACTGCTATGTGCAGAAGAGTTCAGACAATTATTAAATGAATGACCACACCTAAATTCAGCTGATTGATGCTGCTTGTGAAGCTGAAAAGCCATTGGAGTATGTGCCTTTAATGTTGTCATCATCAGTACAATGTCCCACGATGGCTGTTGAGACTAGCTAAATGCAGAACTTGCTGGTCAGTTAGACCCTTGGTTTTACTCAAACTTGAAGAGCAGAAGAATTTGATGAATGACATTTAAATGCACTGGAGTTGTATCATATTTGACTGACAAATAACTGCTCAAAGTTCCAGTCCAAATATCTTTTAGAAAGCTTTAAGAAACATTTGTGAGAATGTTATTTTCAAGCATTCAAAATATTTAGTCATTCGAAAACTTGAGGTTGATTTTTTTTAAAAAGCCTTCATCTCCTATCAATAATTTGTGGTTTGTATTTGAGTACATCATGAGGTAATGTTGCAGCTCTATATACAGTATCTCTGGGGAGACTACACTTGGAGTATCGTGCTCCATTCCGGTCGCCTCATTTCAAAAAGGATGTGGAAGCTATGGAGAGGGTGCAGAGGAGATGTACCAGAATGTTGCCTGGATTGGAAAATATGTCTTATGAGGCAACCAGAGGACATCTGTACAAAATGAAGGGAGGAAAGTTTAGGGGAGACCTCAGGGGTAGATTATATTTATTTATATACACACACAGAATTGTGGATGCCTGGAATGCCTTGCCAGGGCTGGTGATGGAGACTGGAACAATGGGGGCATTTAAGAGACAGAAATGGGCACATGGATGAACAAAACATAGAGGATTATGAGAAAGGGAGGGTTTAGTTTTTTTTTGGTAGGTATGTATAGGTCAGCACAACATTCTGGGCTGAAGAGCCTGAACTGTGCTGTTATGTTCTTTGTCACATTTAGACTTTGTGAACAGTGGTAATGTAGTAGAGATGTATTAAGTAAGTTGTTCAGTGGTAGGTAGGATTTTTGTTCTACGTGGCAGTGAAAAGTGAGTGATTTTTTTTTAATGGAATTGTATACTCCAAAAAACCTTCTGTATTGATCACTATATTAGTGACAGAGAATTGGAAGTGAGCTTGCAAGGTTTTTTTTATTGTTGCTAGCATTGCTCTTCAAATAATTAAGGATTACAATATTGGAAACTCATGTGAAAAATATATTGATGGATTTTTGGAACCAAACTTTAATAAAAGATTCAAATACCTAGTCCCTTCTGGGTGGAACTGGACCAAGTCCTGGAAAAAAAAATCATAGGTAAAGCATTCCCACAGGACCCAGAGCTGTTCCCTGTTGGGAAACATAATGGATATAAGACTTGCAATAAACCTGTCCAAATTTCAAATCCAATTCTTAATGATTGCATTAGCAGTGGCCAGGAAGAGCATAGCAGTTACTTGGAAGTTCATCTCCTGCCTGAGCATAGCATGCTGGAATGTAGAAATGCACTCACCTGGAGAAAATTAATTAAACTTGAGGAAAAAGTCTTAACACTTGAAAATTTGCCAACCATACATAAATTCCATAGGAGTACAATTATAGTGAGGACCATCATGCCTTGCATATAGGTAACCTTCTTCTCTGTCTACTCTTTCTACTCTTCAATTGGTGGTGGGGGGGGGGGGGGGGTGGTTAAGGACCCATCCCATCCCAACCAGCAAAAGTCAAGAAAAAGAAAATAGCTTGATCACTGGCCGCTGTGACATGACAAACCATAAACCCCGGGTATATGTTTCATATCTTTGTTGTCAATGAATGTTTGTAACTGTGGTTGGTTAAGTGCTAAATGTAGAGAGTGGTGGGGGGGAGGGGTGGAGGAAAGAAGAGGACAGAAAAAGCTTGAACTCTACAGAAAATCTTGCATAGAATTGATAATTGTAAATTGTAATCAATATTGATTTTTGTCAACATTGACATCCATAATATTGATAACTGTTTGAGTTTCAGTTTGGAAAATCATAAATATTTTTTTTAAATTCAAATACCTGACAAAGCATACTGGAGCACACCAACCCATAAAATGTTAACATATGTGAAGAGAAGAAAAGTTGATGTTTCAGCTTGATGACCTTGTAGGAAAGGAAAGTCTCAAGGTTTGTCAGAGCAGTCTGAAGAAGTTGGCTAGTAAATTAGTGTCCACCAGAATGGGGGAAGATTGGAAAAGCAAGGTCCTTTTTTGTGTTAGGTTTTGCTTGGCAACATGAGCAAGAGAGGGTGGTGGTGGGATTGAGAAAATAATTTGAATGACATAGGAAACTAAAAGGATGTGGGATGGAAGCATGCAAGAAAGTGTGCTGAAGGTTAGTGATTGATGAGACGGACTGTGTCAATGAAAAATTAAAATAAGTATTTAAAATTGGAAGTTGGGGAGCAGATAGCAAATGTAGTTCACTGTGTGACGCTCATACAAAGGCATGATTGTTTTGTTGTCATCTCTCAGGTGTGAAGCATAAAACATTGCTCTTAGTAGAGGACTGCTTTGAGCTTGGGAAAGTAGCCTACTCAGAAGCAGATTACTACCACACTGAACTGTGGATGGAACAAGCACTGAGGCAACTGGATGCTGGTGAGGTATCCACCATTGACAAAATCACTATACTAGACTACCTGAGCTATTCGGTGTATCAGCAAGGTGAACTGGACAAGGCACTGGAGCTCACCAAAACGATGTTGAAACTGGGTAAGGATGCACAGAGAATGAGGCACAGAGGATTCAGTTCTCTATTTAAGTTGAAAGGTGCCATGAACACTGTAAACTAACTTTGACTGTTGCAGATCCAGAGCACCAGCGAGCAAATGGAAACCTGAGGTATTTTGAGTATATGCTGGCTGGCCAGAAAAAAAAGGCAGAGGAATCCGTGAAGACTGAAGAAAGCAAAAAGGGGAGCATTTCGCAAACCAAGAAAAGGCGCCCAGCAGATTACCTGCCAGAGAGGCAGAATTATGAAAGGCTGTGCCGAGGAGAAGGTATCAAATTGGTAGGTAAACGATTTGATTGAAGTTTTGGGACTTGTATTTTATTTCAAAAGTCAAATTTTGTAGTAAATGATCAGCAAGTTGTGGTCGCACCAAGTGTGCAAGATCAGGCAATCCACTTTTTCCCCTAGTAGTATCTGACATCAAGTCCCACTGCATATATTTAAGCACACCATCTGCTAGCAGTTCAGTGGGAACTGCCATTTGTCCATGAAAGTAAAATATCTTGCAACAGGTTTCAAAGATGCTGGGATATTTTGTGGGGATCTGGCCAATATTTGCCTCTCAGCCAGCATCGCCACAGATCTTATTGCTTTTTGCTGGAGCTTTCTTTCTGCCTATTTTCTTTATAGTAGTTACTACATTTCAATAGTTCTTGCAGGGACAGTAAGTTATACTATATATGCATGATATTCACTAACTCATTCCTCAGCACAAAAGTAGCAACGACCTTCTTTATTCTTCTCTCAAAACACAACTCTTCTTCCCATAAAACATCTCTCACCAAAGCCCCCCTGCCCTTTTCATTGGCTCTCTGCCACGCGAGTGACAACAACACACATAATCTCCTCCTCACACGACCCTGACCATATGTGTAGTTCATCACATTCTCTGCACTCCCCTTTTCTGACCTGTGCTTATGTGTTGCTTCTCTCGCGCGTCGCCCTGTATACGTCATTAGCGGCCCTGGCTCTACTCCTGACCCACATAAGTACACGACCGTGACATTCCTAAGTTGGATGTCATGGATCGTAGGTCATTCCATTCCGAGGTTGTAAAAACTGGTCAATAAATAAATGCAGTCCATTCTTATGAACGATGTTTATAGCATTTACTTTAGAAGTTTAAAAAGTAAGAATTGACCATGAGTTTTATTCTCCACTGTATTGCTACACCAAGTTGGATAGGCTGCTGACAAGGACACAAGAATTTATGCCACATTTCCTGATGCTGGTAGTCGACAGAGGGAAAAAAAATAAGTGGATTAATCAGAGTAATTAAAGTGAATTTTTTTCCAAACAAGATAACCTTGGACTTGTAAGATAACCTTGGACATTTGTAATGAAGGATTTAGACCAGCTTATGGAAGAAGGGATGCAATTGCATCAGAAGACATGATCTAAATTCCACCATGGGGCCCAGGGATGCAGTTGAATAGGAAGACATAATCTAATTTACACTGAGGCCCAGGGATGCATATGAATTAGTAGATACATCTAAATTCCACCATGGGGCCCAGGATGCATATGAATCAGTAGACATTATCTAATTTCCACCATGAGGCCCAGAGATGCAGTTGTCTTTTGTTGGTCGCAGACTGTCAGGAGACCTTGAAGATAACGAAATCATTTATTCAAAGAGATAAGCTATGAAGTAAACAACTTTTGGGTAATATAAGCCATGGTCCCACTGCTGAAGTTTGAGACTCTCCGAGAGGTGGCAACATCTCTCAGCAAGAAGAACTTCTAGACTCCAACCAACGTCCCGGTTGGGGGAGGTGGAGAAGTTGGTACCAGCGCCCAGACAACCTACTACAAGTGCGCAGTTGTTGCCTCGCTTTGGTAGTTGGGACCAGTCCAGGCGTTGATAAGTATAATTGGGAAGGGCTTGCATATTGTAGTTTGAATTCAGCTTTAGATTTAGTAATAAGGACTTGTATAAACTGAACTGCTCTCGGTGTGTGTGTCTGTTTTCTTTCGGTAGCTCAAACACTGTGACCAATCTAAAACGAACAAAGTGAGAGGTACAAGTTTACCCAGGACAACATTATGACTTGATTTTTAGAATGTTATAATAATTTTGGGCAGCATGGTTTTCATACCAGTTAGTGCAAAGCTATTAAAGCACCAGCAAACCCGGCATTGTCAATTTGTCAATAAGGAGTTTTTACTTTCTCCCCATGTCAGTGTAGGTTCCAGTATCCTCCCACCCTTCAGAAACGGGCAACACAAGCTCCTGGGTAAATTGAACTCTGCAAAAGCATAACTATTCAGCTCATTGTGTCTTTGGCATGCAAATTGTTTACCAATTGGTTACATTAATCCTTCCACTTTTGCCTTGCCCCTGCACACGCTCACCATTTTGAGTACAATGGAATCTGAAATCCTCTCTTGTGTCCCCTAGCCAGCTGTTGTTAATTACCAATTCTTTTGTTGGTGGAAAACTTCTCTTTATTGCTCGGTTGCTCTTCTTCCTGTGTTGCAGATGTGGCACCTTTCTACCAATGAATACTGTGAGCCTATTTTCAGTAGAATGGCTGTGGCAGGTCCGGAAGGTGACTCATCACCATTCTTTCGAGGATGGCTTTGGCATTCAGCTTGCGAATGATGTCAGGTTCTAGATCAGCCATTCTCAATCTTTTTCTGACAATGTGTGCTTGAAGTTTATGGGCCTCCTTCCCTGTGAAGCAGTCAGGTTTTGGTTTCTTCCATTCCTCTCACCCACTGACTACATTAAAAACATGTATGAGGTGAAAAGGAAACAAGGCTTTTACTTAAATGTGCTCTGGCCCCAGTTGAGAATGGCTGTTGTAGATGATCAATTTATACATTAATGATTATTAAACTAATATGGCCCTTATAAAACCTATTAGTACCTTGTTGCAAGAACAATTGTTTTTTCATCCCTTCCTGACATAGATACTGTGTTTAGACATGATTGGTTGAGGTAGAAGTCTTAAAGAATGGATTTGTATCCAAATTGTTCCTATGTATTTACAAACTATCTTTTTTCTCATTAATTTTGTCCTGTTATCTTTCATTACTTTATCATTGTCAATTTTAAGTAGACTGTTGGCACAATCTCACAGACACTCTCTCTGCCTCATCAGTTAAATTGCTTCGACATATTGATCCAATTCTACATAAATGCCCGTTTTCTATTTCTGTGCAGACTCCGCGAAGGCAGAGAAAGCTCTTTTGTCGTTATTCGGATGCGAGCAGGAATCCAGCATATATTTTGAAGCCCGTGAAAGAGCAGGATGAATGGGACAAACCTCAAATTACTCGTTACATTGATATCATTTCAGACCAGGAAATTGAGCGCGTGAAAGAGTTAGCAAAGCCAAGGGTAAGATGTGGCATCATCCAAGGTATTCTTGTACCTTTGTTTTCTAGCTTTGTCTCTGAGCAGACCGTTGTAACCCTGAGAGTTTTTGACCGTCAACAAAGCCCGTTTGGTATTGCTCTCCTTTACTCTAATTTCATCATTTGGAAATCTCCTCTTCCTTCCAACCCCCCTCCCCACTGCTCCTGATGCATTTCTAGTTTAAAATAGTTGAATTTAGTCACGTGCACATTTCAGAGATAATCTGGGTGCATAATATTGGGCTAGTTACAAACGTCCATGTGCGTAGAATTCTTAGAAGTAACTGTAGCTCAAGACATGGATACAGATCACTAAAGCTGCTTTCTTGCTCAACATTATACTTTTAAGTTGGACAACATGAAAAGGAGAATTTACTGTAGGTTTTCAAAACAGTCTTTCAGATTTTAAAAAAATGCTCAACTATGAGAAACAAGTGAACCATTATTTTACAGCTCATCTAAAATTTAAACTAAGTTAGATTGCTAACTTAGTGACAATACTAAACCGGATATGATTACATACAGCAGCCAAGAAGGACTGGATTAAAATGGTGAAAAGGAATTCTAGCAACAAAAGGCACAAGAGGAGTTTAAAAACTCCACTTAGTTACTTAATGTTAAAAAGAAATGTCAACTTATTCTAAAGTCTTTGGTTCTTGTTGGCATCACTGTTGTCCAGGAGTTAAACCGCTCATGCTGTTATGATATCATTGGATGTCATTGATTTTCTGTCTGCCTCCGTGGTAAACTAATGGTAAAACTGCAAAATTTATCATCAATCATTAATGCTTTATTGTTAACCAAGGTTCAAATAGGGGTTTCAGCTTTGTAAAGATGTGATTGTTGCTGCAATCTGCCCACAGGCCAAAGACTGGGGAAAGGACCCAAGAACGGTGGGCTTAGTTATTCCCCCTCTTCTCCCCACCCCCACCCCCTCACTGGAAGGATTCTGATTGGTCTGTTTCACATCCAGTCAAGCTGGTAATAATCTGTTTCTTTCTGATTGGTTGGCTTCACAGCTGAGACGAGCCACCATTTCTAACCCAATAACTGGCGTGCTGGAGACAGCTCATTACAGAATAAGCAAAAGGTAAGCAAGAGCTGCCGCAACTCCTCCTCGCAGCGAAGTTGCTGCATCTTGTTCTGACCAGTCGTGTTGGAAAGCTGGCATCCAGTGACGTGAAGGTGGTGAAATGATGGTGGCAGAGAGCCAGGCTGAATTGTCAACACGTTGATGGAATGCAAAACATGCTGTCAGAACCTCTGGCTTCTGATAGAGGCAAGTAGCTTAATCAGGTGTAGTTCTCCTAGCTTCACTTTGAAAAGTGAAAGGACATGGAATTGGAATGGAGTATTTGCCCTTCTTCATTTTTCCCACATCCTGACCAATCGGAAGCTTCCAGAGTTCCACGAATGAGTGGTGATCTGGCTGTTCCAGGATTAAATGTGCCCTTTTTCTTTCTGTAGCTGAAGCGTGCCACAGTGCATGACCCTATGACTGGCCAGTTGACTGTTGCAACTTACAGAGTCTCCAAAAGGTAAGGGGAAGTTACGAGGTACACTCTAACAGTGCAACGCAGGGAAAGTGCAGTCACCACATGCATTAAAGGAGTGAGCACCATCATTACCCAGTTGTACGTGATGGGGGTTTATGTTGTCCAATTGCTCAACACTTTCTGTTGAGATTTTGTACTAACATTTACTAAATTTAAAAAAAAAACTCAATTATCCAATACCTGGAATCACCGAACTGAAGAAATATGCAAATCATTGTGAATTTAGGAGAGAATATGTTTATTAGTCACGTGTATGTTCAAGTTTCAATAAATAGAAAGAAACAAAAGTTCCTGTACAGTGCATTAAGGCCTTAAATTTAAATAAGCCCATAAAGCTACCTTCCCAACAAAATACTCTTCTTCCCTTAAGTATTTGTTAACAGTGCCATTTATGTTTGCCTATTGAGATAATGATGCACAAAACATATCGGCCAAGTACTGTATTAATGGCTTCTTATATATTACACATTGTAACTTTCTTTATATGATATTTTCCAATATTATTACTATATCTGGGTTCATGAACAAGTTTACAGATTATTTTCACTTGAATTTCGATATCAGTACTTTGTAATAGGTTAACAAGTCTTGCTGCTGTATTGTGCTGCACCTTCTATGGGACAAAAGTACATCTTAAGACAAACAGTGGAAGTCCTAAAATCTGGACTGCTTGGGGAATCGGGTAGGCTAAAATTCTAGGGCAATACTTTTAAATTCAAGAAGAGATGAACACGTCAATTTTGATAGTTTATTAACAAAACATTCTTTCATATAAAAGACAACGTTTTTAAAAAAGAAATATTCATTTGTTTCCGCGACTTCTGAGCATCTATGGCACTTTTGCAAGCACACACAAAGACCTATTAAATTTAAAAAGTTGGGAAGCCAGGATTCTCGGGTGATCCAGATTTCAGGAATCCAGATTTTTGAATTTTATTTACACTTTTAAAAAATATATATATTTAAAAAACCTTACTCAATTTTTGTTTTATAGCCAGAAGGAACCGTAATTACAGGGTGTAGAGCCTATACAACAGTAAAAATCTTTAAACCAAGAGAGTGAACTCTGCCATTAGCTAGGGAAGTATGGGATTTATTGCTAGTGTGAAGAGATCATGGTTCTGCCAATTTATTTGCTGGGTTGCTTGACTAAAAGGTATAGAGTAGAATTAAACAAAACAAAGACTCTTCAGCCCATTGAGACAACATTGTCTCTTGGAAAGGAGTTGGTGCCATATCAAGTTACAGGATGCATAGTATGCTCAGGATAAGTCGGCACCAAGTTTCCGATCTGTAATGAAATCAAAACTCCATTTGTTGCATGCAACTGGACACTTAACACATAACACAAAGATTCCTCACATTTTCCACTGCTGTTTTTTCATTTATTAACTATTAAATATCCCCTTGGCCTCCAGAAGCTGAAGTTTTCTTAAAATGCTTTGACTCCGTTTGTATCAGAGACGTGTCTTGATATGGCACCAACAGATATACAGTGCCCTCCATAATGTTTGGAACAGAGGCACTTTTTTCCTTTATTTTCCCCTGTACTCCACAGTTTTAAATTTGTTATCAAACAATTCATATATAATTAAAGTGTACATCTCAGATTTTATTCATGGTTATTTGTATACATTTTGGTTTGACCATGAGCACTTTTTATACATCGTCCCTTCATGACAGGGCACCATAATGTTTGGGATATTTGGCTTCACGGGTGTTTGTGAGTACTCAGATATGTTTAATTGCTTCGTTTGTGCAGGTAGAAGAGAGCGAGGCTTTTCGATTACCTTTGGAGTCTGTAGTTGCCATTTTTTCAAAATGAGGACGAGTTGTGTGCCAGCTAAAGTTAAAGAAGCCATTATGAGGCTGGCAAAAAGTAAGAACATCATTGAAAAGGAAGAGTGTACTGATGCGCTCAATAATCTCCAAGAAAGATCTCCACTGCTGAAGGTAGAAGAATTCTCATCCTAATGAAAAGAAATACCCAAACTTGTGTCCGACAGATCAGAAACACTCTTCAGCAGACGGGTGTGGATGTGTCAACGACTATTATCTTCAGGAACTGAAAGACAGACACTACACTGCAAGATTCAAACTATGGCAAAGGTGGTATGCTTTGGATCAGTTCTTTTACACCTCCACACTCTGATACACGTTAATCTTGGTCTCATCAATCCATGAGACCTTTTTCAGAATTCTGCAGGCGAAGTACCTGAAATCTGGCCATCCTTTCTGTGGCTAACTAGTGGTTTGCATCTTGCAGTGCGGTCTCTGTATTTCTTTTCATGGTCTTCTGCGGACATATTCACTCCTGCCTCCTGAAGACTCCAAAGGTCATCAAAAGCTTCAAAGCAAGCCTAGCTCTCTTATACCTGCACCAGTGAAGCAATTAAAAATACCTGAGTAATCACAAACACCTGTGAAGCCAAATGTCCCAAACATTTTGGTGCCCTGAAATGAAGGCACTATGTATAAAAAGTGCTGCAATTTCTGCATGTTCAATCCAAAATGTATATAAATAACCCTGAATAAAATCTAGAATGTGCACTTTAATTACGTGTGAATTGTTTGATTGCAAAGTTAAAACTGGAGCACAGAGGCAAATAAAGGAAAAAAGGTGTCTTTCGCTCAAACATTATGGAGGTATTGTAAAAGGTTTCATTGCACTTTTTTCTGAAAAGCCAGTTGTTCTCCCCAATTTTCCAATTAATCACCTCTGTCAACTTCACCTTCTAGTTTGGGACCTTGTTTTGTGTAACAATCAATGGTTTTTTACATTTCAACAATGACTATGTTAAATTGGATTCAAGACACTTTGGAATGATCTGTGACTTTGAAAGCCTGTTTAGTTTGGCCCTTTTTCTTTATCAAACTCTGCATGAATAAAATTGCGATGTCCTTTTTTTAAAAATTCCAGTATCATAATCATTCTCCCACAAAATGAATAGATTGACTGTCCAACCTGTTATTCTAGAAATAACAAACCAAGTGAGGCATGCACTTGAAGTTAAAAAAATTGCTGAAATACTTGTCAGATCAGGTGGCATCTGCGAAGAGAGAATTTGAGTTAAGGTTTCATGACACTGAAAAATTCCCACTGGCTTTAAACTTGGACACAAATCCAAATTCCTCATGCCCATCTGTCTTTTTATTTTAGATTCAGGAATGTTTTTTTGACTGTTGGTCAAAAATATGTTGAGTCTTGACAAAATTACTGATGTGTGATAAAGCACATTGTTCAGCTTTCTAGGAAGCGTCTTGTGGAATATAACAGGAGGAAAATGATTTTTAAAAATTTTCTTTATTTGCTATATACCTTTCTTTGTGTGTTAATGCGAATACATTGAAGGATCTGTCCAGATTCTCGAAAATTTGAGTACATCTTCACAGTAATTATAAATTATAGAATTGAGGGCATAGATAAGGTGGATAGTCGGTCTTTTTTCTGGAGACTAAAGCTGGAAGGTATAGGTTTTAGGAGAGAGGGAGAAGATTTAAAAGGATCTGAAGGGGCAGTTTTTTTTAATAGGGAGGTGAGCTATGGTAAACAGCCTTGCCTTACGCTTGTGGACAAATTTGCTTCTCCCTCCACCACCATCCCTCCAACCAACCAGCCTAAATCTTGTTGGGTATGCCTCCCTCCCTCCCCCACCAGTCACCCTGTCCCCAAGAGAGAGCTCTGCTGTCGGGGGTTGGTCAGAGGGTGTGCTATTTGCTAGTTCTGTCTCCCGCAGTCCTGGCCTCTAAGAATGATCAATGGCCAACTTCGTTAACCATAATCCCCCACGCAGGTAGAACCACTGTGTTTCCTAGAGCAGTTCCAGCTGCATGGGGGATTATGGGTAATGAAGACGGCCATTGTTTGCCACATATTTATGTTTTCATGTTGATGGGCAACAGTTGCCCTGCCTACAGTGGCCCACTGAGGCGCCGCTCTGCATAACCTCCAGATCAGGCAAATAAATGTTGTTTTCTCTGATCATTTTTAAGGATGGTTTGTTTAATTTTGAAAAAAGTGTGACAGAAAGGATTTTTGCTGCAGCAGGGTGTCTATTTACTTCATCTAGTCAGTAGCTTTAAATACACCTTAAATAATCCCTTTTTAACCATAGAGCACCTATGATGGCATCCTTTGCGTAAAGTGGTATGTGGGTGGGGGGAAAGAAAAGGTTGAGAACAGTTTTTGTCCTCAAGATGACTTTGGTGGAGTGGAGACAGTCACCCACCTCTTTGCTGAATGCAGATTTTCAGAGTACGTGGAGAAGGATGCAAGGGTCCCTGTCACGGTTCATCCCCAGTGGCAGCATGTCAGATCTATGGGTTGGTCCTGGGGATGCACTAAGAGTCAGACATCCATTACTGCTGGAAGGCCATCAACGCTATAAAGATGCAATTTGGTCTGCCCAAAAACTGTTGGTCCAGGAATGCTAGGCTGCAGGAGTAAGTGATGAGGGGCACTCTGAGGCTTGGTGCAGTCAACCTGAGAGTGCAGTAGGGAAGGACCACAGTCTAGTCCTCCCAATAGCAAGCATTTAAGGGCTAGGATCAAAGGGAGTCCTTCAACCAACAGACTGGGGAGAAATGACAAGGTGCCACAGGGTGGTCATGATGTATTTAGAGAACAAATGTAACAACGTGCATTGAAGGGAATGTAGAGATAAGACTGACATTATGAGTGTGAAAAGACTTTGAATGGTTTTCTTTTTTGTAAATAATTTATGGTGAACAAAATTTATTTTTCAAAAAAATTTGGACCAAAGACATAAGAGTGAATGAACTTTTATGCATCTCCACCCTCCAAGGGAGGTTACAAGAGGATGTAGACAGGATGCAGAGTTGGGCAGAAAAGCAGCAGTTGGAGTTCAATTCTGGATAAGTGTGAGGTGATGCATTTTAGAAGGACAAACCAGAAGGCTGAGTGCAGTGTTAATACTTAGTGTGGATGAACAGCGGGACCTTGGGGGTTCAAATCCATACATCCCTCAAGGTCACTGCACAGGTTGATAGGGTAGTTAAGAAGGCCTATAGGATGCTGGGCTTCATTAATAGGGGGATTGAATTCAGGAGTAGAGAGAACATGTTCCAACTCTAGAAATTTTTATTAAGACCACACTTAATATTGTGTTCAGTTCGGGTTACCTCATTATAGGAAGGATGTGGAGGTATGGAGAGGGTGCAGAGGAGATTTACCAGGATTCTGCCTGGATTGGGAAACCAGTCCTTATGAGGCAAGATTAGCAGAGCTGGGACTTTTCACTTGGGAGTGAAGAAGGATGAGAGAGACCTGCTGGAGGTGTACAAGATTTTGAGAGGCATAGATCAGGTAGACAGCCAGCACCTGTTTCCTAGGGCTGGATCAGCAAACACCAATGTACAAAGTTAAGAGAGGGAAGTTTAGGAGAGACCTCAGGGTTTTTTTTTTACACATAGAGTTGGAGGCTGAAACATTTAAGAGATTCTTAGGCAGGCACATGGATGAATGCAAAACAGGGTTATGGGATAGGAGGGGTTTAGTACTTTCTTAAAAGGAATATGGGTCAGCACAACATTGAGGGCCAAAGGGCCTGTACAGTGCTGTAGTGTCCTATGTAAAATTGAATTTTGTCATTTTAGCTCCTTGTTGCATTGAATGGGATGTTTGTACTGCATGTGCTCAATAAATTAATCTCACATTGGCAATTCCAAAGTAATCTATGGCTTTCAACTGGAAATAACTATATTTATCCTATACCTTCATCATCAGGACTTCTCAAGTTTAGTTTGGAATTGCCCTCATCCCACAGGGAATTTTCAAGCTGCATGTGTGTGTAACTTTGGTCTTGCACCAACAGTAAAGCAACTCAGGAGTTTACTTTAAGAGAGGGGATCAAGGATGATAACCTGTGGTAGAATAACTTGTTTATGGACTCTGGATCGATTGATTGCTGGATCAATTTACCCTGATCCAGAAATTTTACTTTAAAAATCTGCACAGCTGGTTTCTTTTAAATTTTCTTGGTTTATATTTGAGATGAGTTCCCAAAAGCAACCATGCGGTAACAATGAGCTAATAAAATATAACTCCAGTCTTGCTGGAAAGCCCATTAGAGAAAAGGATTGGGGATAATAAATTGTCTAGCTCACACTCCATGTTTGTATTTTTTTTAAATATGCTTTTAGAGTAGAGATTTTAATATTTATGTTGTATTTTGAAATTGAATGAGTTACATTAGTCTTGCACCCCTGCCTCCCAACCCCTCCCACACTGTTATTGAAGGCAGAAGTTCAAAATAAAGATTGCCACAGAGCTCCAATCCTTCACAGTACAAAAGCAAAACACTCCTTAGTTAAACTATTGTCCTTTGTGGCCCAATCCTGGGAAGTGCTGTACCTTGTTTTAATCCCAGTTTCTTCACCTGGATCACATTTTTAAAAAATAGGTTTTCATTTTATCTCTTTGTTAGGGATATCAAAGGCTGATACAAACTACAGAGACATGGGTTTTGGTTGTCCAGTGATGAGTTATCAGTAAGACCCTTTTGACAGATTTGTGTGTGTGGTGAGTTTCGGTTCCTTGTCGTCAGGAGATTGCAAGAACCACCCAACTAGTGTGGTCATATTTTTTCCCGTTCCTCAGCTCTTCCAGTCTGTCCTGTCTGAGCACAGCTGTGATATTTTCCCTGATGAGCAATGCCACTCCTCCCCCTTTCAATGGTAATAAGGAATAAAGCACAAAAGTCTGCAGACCCAGTGGTTGAAGTGAAAACAATGCTGGAAAAACTCAGCAGGTTAAACTGCACTTTATATGCCAAAGATAAAGAACAAAACTAATGTCTCAGGTGTGGGGGAACTTGACAGATGTCAGAACAAAAGTGGGGAGGGAGGGGTGGTGAGGGTGGGAGATGATAGGTTTTTGCCCTAATTGAGTTTCTTCAGCATTGTGTTTTTACTTTTATTGTCCTATAAGATCGTTTTAGTGAGCTGTTTTTTTCCTGCAAAGGTTACTGAATGTAGTTTAAAGATGGCAAGAATTCTAATATACACACCAGAGTTGCTATGAATGAGCATTTCTGCTTATTGCAGATAGATTGCAGATGGAATATCAGTGAGCACAGAGGAGTTTGTATTTGGCACCGTAGTTGGGCTCTGCTACATGTCTATGCATGCGGTTCAAGCTCAGAAAACTTGGGAAATAATTTAAGCAGCTGTGAAAAGTAGCTGAAAAAGAAAACCTGATTCTACTTGAATCAAAAGCATTGACCTTTGAAATAAACAAAGAATGGAAACTTCCTTCGTCCACAACAGCAGTTTATTCAGCCAGGGACTTGACATTGTTTATTTTTTTTTAATTTAAAACCCTTAGAGACTATTCACTTCAGAGCCTGAAAACCAATCCGAGCAATGGGGTCCATAGCAAAAAGAGCAGGGCTGCATTGTGGAACTGGAAGGATTCAGACGTTACTTTGATGGGAGTGCAACTTTTCAATATTTTTTTTAAACATTTTTAAATCTTTCTGAATTTAGATATACAGCTTGAATGGTGGGAGGAAACTGGAGCACCCGGGGGAAACCCATGCAGACACAGGGAGAATGTACATTCTTTACAGCACGGGATTCGAATCCCAGTCACTGGCACAGTAACAGCTAACCGTGCTGTCCTTTTTTTGTCCCACTGAGACAGTGAAAAGATAATATGGTAAAGGAACAATGTGGACAAGTGGGAGAGCTAGTCAAGAGGAAGTAGGAAGCATGCATAGTTTTGGAAACAAAAGTCAAGAAGGGCTCAGGAGAATTGTACAGTAGCCAGGGGGGAACTCAAGAAAGAATGTTGAAGTCTGCAGCCTTAAATAATTATCTTCTCATGAACAAATTCTTTGTTCGCAGAGTCATTCTTATCACCACAAACTCACCCATGAACATGCATATTTGCTCATTACACAACTCGTATAAACTAGCTGTCTAGCCTCAATGTACCTAGATGTTGAAATTTGGTATGAATCATATCCTCCATTGCTAGGCCTTTAATGAACTTGTATGATCTGTGCTCACATAGCAATTACTGTATATGCCGGAGTCTCAAAGAGCATCCCATTTGCTCACCTCCAAAATAATGTCATTTCAAGCCAATTCAATAACTGAATATTGAATACATTTCCTGAGAATTCTCTATTCTAACTTTTCCCACCTTCACAAATCAACTTTTTGGGTATGACCTACAAACTACATTTTTAAAAATCATCTGATGCCTTTTCCTAACCACCCTTCTTCCCAATTGCCTTCTTTACTTCCCATCTTCTGAACAGCAGCTCCCATCTCCAACCCACAACCCTGTTTAGGACCAATTAACCCCATTGATATGGAAATGCAACATTAATTGTATGATGTATATACAAGTATTTTCTAACTGTGGGTGTGTTGGAATGGACAAGAACTTTGCATAACATTCTTTCTCCTTAGTGTTTATGGTTTAATTTCAGTCTATAAAATTACAGGCAACTATCAGTGCAGAGATCCATTTAAAAGAACTATCTTTCTATATGCCACCAGATGCATTTCCTTTTGCTTGTCTTTCCCTCAAAATGTTCTATTAATTTTGCTTTTACTCTTCCTCCTACTCCTGATGGCGATAAATTCATTCAGAGGCCACAACCAACTGTCATACATCACTATAAGGATTGCTTCAATTGTCATAGAAGTCAAGTAATTTTGTGAACATTTTTGGATAAAAGTGCATATGTCATTTGCTCATGGAAATGCAAGCATTTATTCTTTGAGAGTTGCTTCAGTGTTCACTATGGAGTCGTTTTTTTGGCTCACGAACCTATGCCACCAATTAACCTACACCCCTGGGACATTTTAAATGGTGAGAGGAAACTGGTGCCCCCAGGGAAAACACATGCAGACACAGGGAGAATGTACAGTGCAGGATTCAAACCCTGGTCCCGATCGCTGGCACTGTAACAGTGTTGTGCTAACCGCTAGACTAACGTGCCACCCCATGGTCTTGGGACTGGAGCTATTTAAAAACCAAGGTCTTTATTGATGTATGGATTAAAGCAGATTCTCGTGGTGTGGCTTGAACATTTAGTTACCAATGAGACTCACAAAAACATGCTGTGACAAGCTCAAACAGTGGAATAATACATAAACTATAGCTATGGGTTTGGAATTAATAAGGCTAGCCGGATCAATTGGCAGAGAGCTTAAGATGAAATATAGACAAAGGAATACTGTTAGATTGAGAATGAGAATTTATTGTCATATACATAAGTACCAAAATTCTTGCTGTAGCTTCACAGTTATGCACGATACATCAACAACGGGAGGGCAAATTAAAATTAATGCAATATTCCATGACACATAAAGATAGTAAATATGAAAGATGGGTAAATAATTACAAGTGGAAATAAATATTTGTACCATAAAGATGGTAACACCTTCAGCTAACATAGCATTGTTAATTCCCAAAATTAGATGCAAAATTAACCTGCTTAATTTAACCAAAATTAACTCTGCCATCATTTTCATTAGATTATTCAATGTTCCTTTACTATTTTGAGGTTTTAAAGTTTCTCTTGAGGAAACCATGTTGTTGAACTGCTTCACATTCAAGATATTAATCCAAAAAAATGCCACCCATTCTCCACTCCCCCTCCTCCACTCCTTTAATTTTGATTGAGCTTATTACAAGCAAATTCTTTTTACAAATTGTTTTATTGATTTTAATAAAGAACTTTTACAAACAAAAAGGGTACAATTCAATAAGACAGTACGGACATTTACACAGACTAAATAAGATATTCCGTATATCACTAACATAAATCATATCTGTAATTAATATTCTAAATAGTATGTACATTTTTTGGAAAAAAACTAATAATATTAGAAAAAGGAAAGAATGAAATAGTAGCAGAGAAAAACTCAAACCCCTTAACTAACCGCTTTGCCAGATGGGGGTCATTTATGACTCACTATCTTACTTTATAATTTTACTGCAATGTAATTCAATTGTCTGATTTGTATCTTTTCCATGTTCCTTGAATTAATTTTTTTTACCTCTGTTTTTCTTTTATTTCTCATCATATAGAAGTCAGACAATTGAATTACATTAGAGTAAAATTATAAAATAAGATGGTGAGTCATAATTGACCCCCATAACATGTGGAATCTTGTATCTGAATTATTAATTATCAAGCAAATTCTAAGGTCAGTTTAGAGTGGTAAAAAGCAGTGATTTATTTATGCTGGCACTTGGTTTATTTGAAAATTCCACATATTTTTGATGGCTCTGAGTGGTTCCAGGTATCTGGATAAGAATAGTTTTTTTAAACAAATGTGCAGTAAGTACCTCTGAAGTTCCTCTTGCCAAATAGTTTGTTTGCAATGCATTTCTTGTATTGAGCATAATGTTTGATGTTTACTTTTTAGTGCTCTTGCTTTGCCCTGAACGGGTAGTGTGATGGTGATGTTTAATTCCAATTCAATTACACAGTGTTTCTGTCTGAAATGTATGCTATTTCTCCTGTTTTGGAGAAGGTTGTACACATTGTCAGCTTAATTTTTATTCTATAGCAAGCATACATCTTGGGCTCATTTTGTGTGCTTCACTCCAAGAAAGGTCCTTTTTCTAATGTAGTCATTGTTGTAATTCAAACACCAGCATGATAGATGTATATAATAGCCTTATCACATTGCTCTTGATTAAGAGATAATTAGCCTTGACCTAACAGAACTCACTTCCGAATAGTGCTGTATTATCTTCTGTGCCAAGTTGTAAGAGCAGGTAGTTTTATTTCATGTGAGCTCAGACAGTAACAACAGCATTTTACTTTAAATGTCATAGCATCACTTGTCGAGCAAAATTAAATGCTTGGAGCTTCCAGCAGTACAGTGCTCTCCCAAGAGAATTCTCCAACAAGATTTCGGTCACAAGCTTCCAACTCAGTAGAAAACTGCACCATTAAATCAAGTTGACACCCAAATTATAATCCAATATATTGGGCAGATTATTACATAGAGTTGGGTCGAGAACCATTTGTAACCAGACAAGTTATGGTTGGGGAGGTGACGTGAAATTTGTCATTGAACATTCATTGTGAGCGGATCCCTTTCTTATTGAACATAGTGAGACAATTAAATTATTCCAATTATTTTGAATTCAGTCTGTTCAGTAAAAGCTGAGCAGGAAAAGGATGACACAGCAACATCACCGCTTGCCATCGAAAGTAAAGAGTTAATTAGAGTGAAGGTGTTGATCTCTATTAAGAAATTATAATTTTCTGGGGTTTATTTTGAATGTGATTAGGAAATTATAATTTTCTGGGGTTTATTTTGAATGTGATTAAACTTTAGAGGACCTATTTCTACTGCTTCAACTAAATGTGTTGTTTTTCCTGTTTGCTCCCCATACCCACATAGTTCAGTAAAGACTGGTTAACATTCCAGATTATCTTTGCATATTGATTGTCACAGCCATAAATGTAGACATGATATGAATGCTAGTGCCACAAGTGTTGTCTGAGTGTTTGGACAGTATTGTGGAAATAGCACATCCCATTTCTACCTCGAGTTTCAGTAACCCTCAACTGATCCTGACCTCCAGTGCCATCTGTGTAGAGTTCACATGTTCTCGTGTGACTGTAGGATGTCCCTTCCTCATTACAAACAAAAAACAGGCTGATTGGTTTGTTAATTGACTTGAAAAATTTCCCTCAATGGAGGTGAGTGCTGGGAGAATTGGAGCAAGGAGGGAAATTAATTGACAAACAACAAAGAATTTACAAGGCAATGCATGAAGGGATGGGACTGGTGTTAGCACAGATTTTAGAAAATATGAAATTGTCCTTGTGGTGCTCATTGCTTGTGAGGGCACATCCAGAAGAGTTGGTCATGCAGTAATGTTGCTGTAAGAAAAATCTGTGTTCATCAGGATTTCTTGTCCATGAACCAACCACTGCAGACATGGCAAGCAGTGGTTATTATAAAATGCAGAGGAAGATCTTATGATATTGAGGAACTTATTCTAAAATAATTATTTTATGATTTTTGTTCTAATCCAAAGCTTGCCATAGGAGGTGTTTGAAGTAACGGCAAACTAATGACTTGAGAACACTGATAGGAAATGTGTTTTGATGGCAACATTAAGGATGTCTGTGAAGAGATGCAATGTATTAATGAATACATTTTTGCCTCTTCTCAGTGCTTGGTTGTCAGGTTATGAGGATCCTGTAATAAGTCGTATTAACCAGCGGATACAAGATCTCACAGGGCTTGATGTTTCTACAGCAGAAGAGCTGCAGGTAAGTGCAGAACTAAATGTTGAGCAAAAAGATCTTGTAGAATTGAGATTAGGTACTTGTGAATAGAAAAGTATTTATCTAAGTTACCATCACACACTTGGTGTGGATTTACACGAAAAAAAAAGTGGAATACAATATTGCTATACTCTGTAACAGAGCACCAT
Source organism: Narcine bancroftii (assembly GCF_036971445.1). Taxonomy (NCBI): domain Eukaryota; kingdom Metazoa; phylum Chordata; class Chondrichthyes; order Torpediniformes; family Narcinidae; genus Narcine; species Narcine bancroftii. Next base: position 81,426,596 of record NC_091474.1, read on the forward strand.
CAAGTTAAGGCACTCCTTTGTGCAAATAATTAAGGAAAGAATTGGAAAGCTGAATCTATAACCAAAATTGGCTTCAGTCCATAGATTCTGGAAGGTATAAATAATAGAAAGCAATGTGGAAGTACTCAAAAGGTTAGGCAGTGTCTCTGGAGTTAGAAGTCCAGAGCAGCTACTCTGAGCAGGGACTATACAGCAACCTGCCCCACCACCACAGTACATTTAAGGGGGGGGGGGGGGGGGGCGGCGGCACAGACTCAAAATCATTAAAAAAAATATGTAGTCAATGGGAGAGAAGTATGGAAGAAACCAAGTAAACTTGACTGCTTCCCAGGGAAGGGGGCCCATAAATTTTGAGCAGAGTTCCAAGGGGCCAGACAAAAAAAAAATGTTGAGAATGGCTGGGCTACAGTATTCCTTAGTTTAATTCTGTTGAAAATCTTTCACCAGAATTCACCACATTCCATTGTTTCCTCAACCACTAGCATTACATTACAACATAAATGAAGTACCTAATACAAAAGAAAAATCTGTGACGAGCTGTGGAGGGGCAAGTTGTCGGATTTTGTTGGCAATAGTGGAATTAAAATTCACTGAGGCATAAATTCCAATCCCAGTTCAAAGAAGTACAGTTGGCGTAGCGGATAGCGCAACGCCTTTACAGCACCAGAGATAGGGACCAGACCAACGTCGAATTCTACACTGTCTGTAAGGAGTTTGTACATTCTTCCCATGCCTGCATGGGTTTTTCCTGGGGGCTCTGGTTTCCTCCCACTGTTCAAAACGTATCGGAGGTGTAGGTTAATTGGGGATAAATCGGGCAGCATGGACTTGTGGGCCGAAATAGCCTGTTACCATACTGTATGTCTAAATTTAAAAAAATTTTTAAAGCCTTTGACAGAGCTATGGACTTTTTAGCCTTTGTGCCACCTAATGTAAATACACATTTCACCATACCTTAATGCTGTGAATTGTGTTGAGATTTAAAAAAAACTATTGATCATTGTTTGACTGGTTCTACATGTAACCTCATTTTGTACAGGTGGCCAATTATGGAGTTGGGGGTCAGTACGAGCCTCATTTTGATTTTGGACGGGTGAGTTTGATTTTTCACATCTTTTTCTCCATTTATTACCAGTAGCCAATTGACTCGGATGGGCAGTGTTACAGAAGTTGCTTCAGTACAATGTTTTTGCTTTGGTAGAGCAGTAATTGCAGCAGGGCGATACAACACAGGAATGGGCCCCTTGGTCCAACTCGTTCACGCCAGACATTACCTACTTGAGCTAGTCCCATTTGCCCGTATCCCTCCAAACCTTTCTTATTCTTGTACCCATCATGTCTTTTAAATATTGCAATTGCATGCTGCTTCTGTTTCCTCTGGCTGTTCATTCAACATGCCCACTAGATTTGATGTGGGAAAGGTTGCCTCTCAGCCCCCTGTTTTTTTTTTTAAATCCTTTCTGACCCTAGTTTAATACTCCCTTACCATTTGCTTTATTAATGCCCCTCATGATTTTGTACACCTCTTCAAGAGGTGCTCCAGAGAAAAGCGTCCCAGCCTACCCAGTATATCCTTTCAACTCGAGCCATCCAGTTCTCATAGCATCCTTATCAATCTTCTCTGCATCTTTCCAGCTAAATTATATCTTTTGCTTAGCGACCAGAACTGCGCAGAAAATTCCATGGGGTCTCACCAATGTCTCCTGCAGTTGTAACATGATTCCCAACTTTTGTACTCAGTGGCCTGACCAACGAAGGCAAGCATGCCAACTGCCTCCTTTATCGTCTTGTCCACCTTTGTCGCCTCCTTAATGAAACTGTTATCTATACTCTTTGGCTGAGAACCAAGTTGATGTTCAAGAGACATTTGAATAGATGTATAGACAGGAAGAGCTAAGAAGGATATGGACCAAATGCAGACAAATTGGAGAAGGTCACAATGCTAACTTGGTCAGCATGGAAGTGTTGTGGCGAATGGCCTATTTTGTGCTCTATTACTAAGTGCTGACAGACAGGGTTAACAAGGGAGTTCACTGATTAGCATGGATTACCGTATATGACTTTGTACAAGATGACCCCACTTACAATGCAAGTTTTGAGCTATACTCACTATATAGGACAACTCCAAGTCTGGAACTTATCGCTGACCAGTGGAATGATGCTGCTACAATATTTTTAAAACAAATTACCCAGTAAAGGTGTACATTTTATGAACATATTTTAAAATAAACCACTGTATGCTCCTTTAACAGGCCCTTTAAAGCCTGTACAGAGCCGAAGGTGGGACTGAACAGATGGACCTTGTGAGGAGTGCTGATACTTTTGCTGTTAAGGTTCAGATTTTATAATTGGCAAACAAATTGACCCCTCATTTTGGGATGACATTTTAACGATTCAAATATTGTCTTAAACGCTGAGATGTGTGGTAGTTGTGCCAAATGGTCTGTGTCCATGCTGTTGAATTGTGTGTCTCTAATTTGTGTTAGGTCTGCATTGTTCATGAATGAGTGAGACAAACACCAGACTGAGTCGAAATCAGGGTTCTTTGTTCTTTATTACCGGATTGTAACACTTGCGACCAACAAAGTTAGTCGGAGAATGCATTCTGCCGTTATCAGCAAAATGGTGATTTTTTATACCCTTGGATACATGCTTAGAACATCATCATATCATTACTTGTCCAATGACTAAAACTGTTGCTATCCTTTCCCTGCTAGCTTCCTGCCTCTCAATCCATCAATGTCTCTCTTATCTTGTAAGTACAAGGATGCATTCTGTTACTCCTTAGTACTGGGTGACTCCTTCTCCGGTCCCATCTCATGATGTTTTACCTTACATTTGGAAACCTCATTTTGATGAATCAGTATTAAGTATGACTTCTTAATTATGGAAATCCTGGAGATGGTTTTGACTCACTAATTTCAGAAACCACTTTCAGCATGCAGCAGAATTTTGAGTGAGATGGAAAGAATGAAGTGTTTTTACGTTGCAGTAGTAGAGGGAGAATTGCACAAGTTTAAAATTGGTGAGCATCACCATTTTGTCTTGCTAATTTGCAGAGAGTATTCTGAAGTGTTGTCAATCTCTGTATATTGTTTGTGAGATGTAATGACCAATACAGTTTGATCATAGTATTATTTATGAGGTCTTGCATTATTTCATTTCATATGAACGCGTTCCTAATGATCCTTTATCGATGCTTTTTTTAAGGAGTTAATTTTTATGGTGCAGTGACATTTTTCTTGATAACATCTATATGTTATCCAATGCTGATTGACTTGATTTACGTATTAATAGAGAGCTTGGCTATATTTCAGACATTTGTTAGGTAATTACTGTGATCTTGTTCATTTAGGTTTTATCATGAGATACAAGAGCAGAAGTAGGCTATTCAGACCATCTTCCAACCATTAGGTCATTGTCAAAACTGACAGAGTAAAGTGTCATGAGCTGGTCCGTTCTCCCACTCAGCCCTACTCCTTTGCCTTCTTATAACCATTGATATCCTGATTATTCAGATTCCTTTCAATCTCTGCCTCAAATACACCCAACGACTTGGCCTTCACACCCACCTGTGTTAGCAAATTCTAGAGGTTCACAACTCGCTTGCTGAAGAAATTCCTCTGCGTCTCTGTTTTAAATGGGTGCTATTCAATCCTAAAGTTGTGCCCTCTTATCCAAGATACCCCTTCCATGAGAAACTTTGCCACATCTACTTTGTCCAGGCCTTTCAACATGAGGTGCCCCCCTTCATTCTTCTGAACTCCAAGGAGTACAATCCAAGAGCCGTCAAATGTTCCTCATGTGCTAATTTCTTCATTCAAGGAATCATTCTTGTGAATCTTCTCTGAACTCTCTTTGATGCCAGCACATCCTTTCTTAAATAAGGATCCCAAAGCTGTTCCCTTTACTCCAAGTGAGGTCTCATCAGTGCCTTATAAAGCCTCAACATCACATTCCTTCTCTTGTATGTTATCCCTCTAGAAATGAATGTCAACATTGCATTCCCTTTCCTCACCACCAGTGCAACCTGGAGATTAATCTTTAGGATATCCTGCACGAGATTTCCCAATTGCCTTTATACCTCCAAATTTTGACTTTTCTCCCCATCTAAATAATAGTCTGCTATTGAATCTTGTTCTCCGGAACTGGCAGAACACCCTGATTTGTAATATGACATCCAAGGCCATCAACTGCATTCTTATAATGTATCATGTAGCCATTTGATTGAGTCCTGTAACCAGAGAAGTTGGATTCTGGTGGTTAGAACTCCTTTTAAAAATAACTAGTTGATCTGCTGTGTTTCTGATCTGCAGAACTGTTCTTGATGATCTATCTGTTTGAAATCATTAAAATGCTTGGCAAGTTTTCTGTAGGATTCATAGTGAGCTCTGATTTTTAAATTGAATGTCTGATTAGGAAAATTTGACAATCATTCTTGTATAAAATAACTCTTTGTTGATGCTTCACTGATTAAGGTTATTAAAGAGTAAACTCTGGTGTTTGACATCCCATCTGTAACAAGTTTCAAAATGGTTGAAACCGTATTATTTTTAATTCTCTGTTCATTATGATCATGGGACCACAGATTACCATTGGTTATCTGGAGTCTTCCAGCCATGGAATGTTTCTCCCCTCCTCCCTCCCCCCCCCCCCCTTAATAACTGAGGGTTTGGACCAATGAAGAATGTTGTCAATTTTTAACAGGAATATGGCTCCTCCAACCATTAGGTCATTGTCAAAACTGGCAGAGTAAAGTGTCATGGCCTATAATCTAGGCGTTACAATGGGCAGCACATCGTGTAGCAGTTAGCTCAACGTTATTACCAAAGAAGAGGTACAAGGACTGCTTAAAGAAATCTCTTGGTGCCTGCCACATTGACCACCGCCAGTGGGCTGATATTGCCTCCAACCGTGCATCTTGGCGCCTCGCAGTTCGGCGGGCAGCAACCTCCTTTGAAGAAGACCGCAGAGCCCACCTCACTGACAAAAGACAAAGGAGGAAAAACCCAACCCCAACTAACCAATTTTCCCTTGCAACCGTGCCTGCCTGTCCCGCATCGGACTTGTCAGTCACCAACGAGCCTGCAGCAGACGTGGACATACCCCTCCATAAATCTTCGTCCGCGAAGCCAAGCCAAAGAAGAAGAAGAAGAAGAATTACAGTGCCAGCAACCCGGGCTTGAATCTGGCGTTGTCTGCAAGGAGTTTTTAAGTTCTCCTTTTGTCTGTGTGGGTTTCCTCCAGGTACTCAGTTTTCCTCACACCTTTTAAAATGTACAGGGGTGTAGGTTAAAATTGGGTTTTGGGACAGCACAAGCTCATGGTCCAGAAGGGCCTGTTACCATCCTGACTGTCTAAATTTAAAATATAATAACTTCTAAAAGATTATTTTCTTTCATTGTAGAAAGATGAACCTGATGCTTTCAAGGAGCTGGGCACTGGAAACAGGATTGCTACCTGGTTATTTTATGTAAGTAAAACGTTTTTTGTGTTTGTTCTGTTATTGTCATGTAATACTACATTTAGAATGTAACACATGAAATTCTTTGACTTTTGTCTACTGTAAGGCAGACAGAGAGTCGCCACTTTGTCCAGCGCTCCTCACCTTTTAGGTTGCCGTGTATTAAAGGAATAAATATTAATTTTATCTATTAGGCCCTTAAATATTAGCCACAAGTCATTTATAGTCATCACATTTTATTGTAGTTTCTCCGTGTACCTCAGCAAAACTATCACAGATAGCTTTTAGTTTGCTTTGTTTGGTGAAAATTCTAGTTTCAGAAATACAATCTGTTGGCTATTGTGGAATCTTCTTTGACAAACTATTACTTACATAGTTTCAAGCAAAGAGAGATCTAAATCCAAAAAAAATTATTTGATATGAGGATTGAACAACTGACCAAAGGTTTGGCTGTCTTTTTCCAAAATGGTGAAACAGCATCTCCCTCCAGAAGAAGAAATGATCTCCACCTGAATTTTAGATGCCCTACTAACATGATTACGATGGCCTGCACGTAAAGCTTCTATAAAACAGCACAATTTTGATGGATGTACAATCTCAGTGGTGGTTTTTATTGAGCTGTGGAAAACAGAATCAGGTGCACCACCAGAAGGTGGACAGGGAAGAAAGGTCTTCTGTGCCATAAATGTGCACATTTCTGTGAAGCCCAGCAAACAATCGAATGAAGAGTTCAAGTTGAAACGTGACCATTATTTTTCTCCCACTGATGATGTTCGACTCACTAAGGTTCAGTCTCTTTCCTGCTTTTACCAGACTCCTAAATGAACCTCACAACAGTAACGTGCTCTGTACTATTTGATCTCCTTCTGTAAAACTCTGCCCGAAATTCCTATGACTTGTATTATGTTTGAGATGTTTGGTTGGACTGCTTGTCAAACCACAACAGTAAAATTCCTGATATCCAGCACCTATGGGGATTGGTAGATGACAAAACAATGAATTTTCTGCTTGCTTGAGATTGCATGATTGGGAAACTAACCAGCGGCAGGGTGGGGGGGGGGGGGGGGGGTGGGGCAATTTTAAACAAATTTATTTTTGACCTATTATTTTCTGCAATTTTTTTTGCTGGTTGCTTGAATTCTGGTTAAGAATTTTACTGTATCACTGCATCATGGCGCACATGACATTAAATTTGAATTTAGAGTAGAATATCACTGAGAAAATCTTTGTATCTTATATTACTATCCTTCCCCTCCCGCCTGTGGCTTTTCGTACAGAAATCCTGCTATTCCTTTTACTGGCAACATTGGCAGAGAGAACACAATGGAATTATGAAGATAGGTTTCTAACATCAAATCCAAAGGCCACAAACCAGATTCCGATTCAGAACTATCAGACATCTAAAACAAAGGCACAATATTTTAGGTGGATGATGTTAATCATACAGATCTGAGGCTCGCTTTCATTGTGTTTTGAGCAGAGCAGAAGATATTTTTGACACTTGATCGTGTCTGATTTTAATTTTCTGCCTTTGTTCTGCCAGATGAGTGATGTAGCAGCTGGAGGAGCCACGGTTTTCCCTGAAGTTGGAGCAGCTGTGTGGCCACAGAAGGTATCCATATTCTTCCCATCTCCTTTTCTGACCAACGGGCCTGTGCAAACACCCGCTTCCCCTGCCTCCCATGTGCACTCCCTCTCACTCATGTTCTCATTTGTTCTTGCACACATTAGAAGTGTTTGTCTGCCAGCCAGCTCACAAGATCAGGAGTCCTACCTGCTTAACTTATAGTTGTTTAAATAAAGCAAGGTAACTGGGGTTTAGAATGAATATAAATCAAGTAAATCAGCAAGTTCTTGTTCAGTGGGATTCCAGTGAGATACATTTCATCACGCTGGAATAAAATTCCAAGGCTGCGGGGGAGGTCTGATAGGAGTTTATAAAATCATGAAGGGCCATAGAAAGAGTAAAAATATCAAATGGTACAGGCCATACATAATAACTTGGGGGAGACATGCAGGGCAAGTTGTATTTTATATACAGACAGTGGGGCTTGGAACAGGCTGCCAAGGTGAGTTGTGGAGGCAGATCCAGTGTGCTATTTTAGGATCTGTTAGGTGGACACATGAATATGCAAGGAAATGGATCACGTGCAGAAAGATGTCGTTAAATTTGCCATTGTTTGATGTGGTCATTGTGGGCTGAAGGGCCTGTTCCTATTCTGTATTACTGTGTTCCAAAGTGGTTACATTGTAAGAGAGAATTATGCAAACAAATTTAGGCACAGATTGAATGGAACAACATAACTATGATCTGAAGTCAGTGATTGATCCCAGAGCAATTTTTCTTAAATAGGGTTGGGCTCTATTCTTCTATAGAAATTTCTGTATATGTCTTTAATATGGCAACCGGACCACAGAAAATGCCAGGAAACAGAAATTGACCCCTAAGGGAACCCCCTATGTAAACATATCTAAAGGTAGAACAAAGCTTTTTTTAAATAATTTTTTATTTTTCACACTGTGAACCATATCAACCAAAATACATACAAACATTTCCCTCTTAAATTATACACAGTGGCATTTTCTCCCCCTTTTTCCCCCCTACCTTCCCTCCCCCCTTCCCACCCCCCTCCAAAACCAATAAACATTCAACATATACAATACAATAAAACCATTAAACAATGTCATCACACAATGAAAATAAACAAGAAAAACGTGTCATCTACTTTTACACACTGGATCAAGTCATTTTGTCTTCTTATCATTTTAGGGGGTGGAGGTCCAAGACAAGCCTTCTCTGTTATGTTCCATGTACGGCTCCCAAATTTGTTCAAATAATGGGACTTTATTTTTTAAAATTATGTTATTTTTTCCAATGGAATACATTTATTCATTTCCATGTACTATTGCTGTATTCTCAGGCTCTCTTCTGATTTCCAAGTTGACATTATACATTTTTTTGCTGCAGCTAAGGCTATCATAATAAATCTTTTTTGCGCTTCATCCAGTTTGAGGCCTAATTCTTTACTTCTTATATTACTTAGAAGAAAGATCTCTGGATTTTTTGGTATGTTGCTTTTTCTGATTTTATTTAATATCTGATTTAGATCTTCCCAAAACTTTTTCACTTTCTCACATGCCTAAATTGCATGTACTGTTGTTCCCATTTCCTTCTTACAGCAAAAACATCTATCTGATAATGTTGGATCCCATTTTTTTAACTTTTGGGGCATGATATATAACCTGTGTAACCAATTATACTGTATCATGCGTAACGTGTTTATTATATTCTTCATAGTTCCAGAACATAACTTTTCCCATGTTTCATTTTTTATCTTCGTTTACATCCTTTTCCCACTTTTGTTTGGGTTTATAGCTTATTTCATCATTTTCCTTCTCTTGCAGCTTGTTGTACATGTTTGTTATAAATCTTTTAATTATCATTGTGTCTGTAATCAGATATTCAAAGCTGCTTCCTTCTGGTAATCTCAGTCTGTTTCCCAATTTATCCTTTAAGTAGTCTTTCAGTTGATGGTATGCAAACATTGTACCATGAGTTATTCCATATTTGTACTTCATTTGTTCAAATGTTGATAAATTATTTCCCAAAAAATTTTCTATTCTTTTAATTCCTTTTCTCTCTCATTCTCTAAAGGAAAGGTTATCTATTGTAAAAGGGATTAGCTGATTTTGCATCAATAATAATTTTTATATTTGGTAATTTGTTTTTTTCCTTTCTAAGTGAATCTTCTTCCATATACTGAGTAAATGATGCAATACTGGTGAGCTTTTATACCTTACCAGCTTTTCATCCCACTTATAAAGTATATGTTCCAGTACCTTCTCCCCTATTTTATCTGGCTCTATCTTGGTCCAGTCTGGTTTTTCCCTTGTCTGATAAAAATCTGATAAATACCTTAATTGTACGGCTATATAATAATTTCTAAAATTTGGTTAAGTACAAACCACCTCTCTTAATTTATCTAATGCTATCCTCTGTTTCCCCCCCCCTCCATAAAAATTTCCTTATTATTCTCTTTAGTTCATTAAAGAATTTCTCTGTTAAAGGAATTGGTAATGATTGAAATAAATATTGTATCCTTGGGAAGACATTCATTTTAATGCAATTTACCCTCCCTATCAACGTTAGTGGTAATTCTTTCCAATGTTCTAAATCTTCCTGCAATTCCTGATAATTTGTACAAATGGCTTAAATTATTATCTAACCTAATATCTAGGTATCAGATTGCTTTTGTTTGCCATTCAAATGGTGATTCTTTTTTAAATTCTGTATAATCCGCATCACTCATTGGCATCACTTCACTTTTATTTGTGTTGATCTTGTACCCCGATATTTCTCCATACTCCTTCAATTTCTTATGTAGTTCCTTTACTGATATTTCTGGTTTTGTTAAGTATACTATGATGTCATCTGCAAATAAACTGATTTTATACTCCTCCTTTATTTTTATTCCTTTTATTTTATTTTCTGTTCTTATCAGTCCTGCCAATGGTTCTATTGCTAAAGCGAACAGTGAGGGAGATAATGGACATCCCTGCCTAGTCGACCTACTTAATTTAAATTGGTTCGATACATATCCATTTACTGTTACCTTCGCCAATGGTCCATTATATAATGCTTTAATCCAATTAATGTATTTTTCTGGTAGATTGAACCTCTGTACTACTTTGAATAAATAATTCCATTCTACCCCGTCAAAGGCTTTTTCTGCGTCTAAAGCAACAGCCACTGTTTGCATCTTATTTCCTTGAACTGCATGAATTAAATTAATAAATTTACGGACATTATCCGCTATTCGTCTTTTCTTAATAAATCCAGTTTGATCTTGTTTTACTATTTTTGCTACACAGTTGGCCAATCTGTTTCCTAATAATTTTGCTATTATCTTATAATTTGAATGAAGTAGAGATATTGGTCTATATGGATCCTTCCCCGTCTTTGGTATTACTGTAATTATTGCTGTCTTACATGAATCTGGCAAGTTTTGTGTTTCTTCTATCTGGTTCTTACTTCCAGTAGAGGAGGAATTAATAACTTTAAATGTTTTATAGAATTCTATTGGGAGTCCATCCTCTCCTGGCGTTTTATTGTTTGGCAGCTTTTTTACTATATCCTGCACTTCCTCTTTTTTTCTCTTTCTTTGGCTTGGCTTCGTGGACGAAGATTTATGGAGGGTATGTCCACATCTGCTGCAGGCTCGTTGGTGACTGACAAGTCCGATGCGGGACAGGCAGGCACGGTTGGAGGGGTTGCAAGGGAAAATTGGTTGGTTGGTGTTGGGGGTTGGGTTTTTCCTTCTTTGTCTTTTGTCAGTGAGGTGGGCTCTGCGGTCTTCTTCAAAGGAGGTTGCTGCCCACTGAACTGTGAGGCGCCAAGCTGCACGGTTGGAGGCAATATCAGCCCACTGGCGGTGGTCAATGTGGCAAGCACCAAGAGATTTCTTTAAGCAGTCCTTGTACCTCTTCTTTGGTGCATCTCTGTCTCAGTGGCCAATGGAGAGCTCGCCATAGAACACGATCTTGGGAAGGCGATGGTCCTCCATTCTGGAGACGTGACCCACCCAGCGCAGTTGGGTCTTCAGCAGCATGGATTCGATGCTTGCGGACTCTGCCAGCTCGAGTACTTCGATGTTGGTGATGAAGTCATTCCAATGAATGTTGAGGATGGAGCGGAGACAGCACTGATGGAACCATTCTAGGAGCCGTAGGTGATGCCGGTAGAGGACCCATGATTCAGAGCCGAACAGGAGCGTGTATATGACAACGGCTCTGTACACACTGATCTTTGTGTTTCTTCAGGTGGTTGTTTTTCCAGACTCTTTTGTGTAGTCTTCCAAAGGCGCTATTTGCCTTGGCGAGTCTGTTGTCTATCTCTTTGTCGATCCTTGCATCAGATGAAATGGTGCAGCCGAGGAAGGTAAACAGGTTGACCGTTTTGAGTTCTGTGTGCCCGATGGAGATGTGGGGGGGGCTGGTAGTCATGGTGGGGAGCTGGCTGATGGAAGACCTTCCTCTATTTCAAATGGTTTTAATAGTTTGTTTTATTCCTCCTCTTGCAATTTCAGCAGTTCAGTTTTAACTAAAAACTCTTCCATTTTATCATCTTTCCGCTCGTTCTCAGTTTGGTATAATTGTTCATAAAATTCCTTAAAGTTCTCAATAATCTCCATTGGATCATATGTAATTTGTTTGTCCTTTTTCCTTGATGTCAATACAGTTCTTTTAGCTTGTTCTGTTTTAAGATGCCAGGCTAATATTTTGTGTGTTTTTTCTCCTAGTTCATAATACTTTTGCTTTATTTTCATTTTCTTCTCCACCTTGTATGTTTGTAATGTTTCGTATTTTATGTTCTTGTCCGCCAATTCTCTTCGTTATATCGTCCCTTGTAACTCTTCTATTTCCCAAGTAGTCCTTTTTCATCTTAGTTACATAACTTATTATCTGCCCTCTAATGAAGGCTTTCATTGCGTCCCACAATATAAATTTGTCTTTCACTGATTCCGTATTTATTTCAAAGTACATTTTAATTTGGCGTTCAATAAATTCTCTAAATTCCTGCCTTTTGAGTAGCATGGAGTTTAATCTCCATCTACATGTTCTTGGTGGGATGTCCTCCAGTTCTATTGCTAATAACAGGGGCGAATGATCAGATAGCAATCTAGCTTTATATTTAGTTTTCCTAACTCTCCTTTGAATACTCAATCCTTGAGTATGTTTTATGTCTACTGTAATAATATGAGTATTCCTTCTCCCTTAGGTGCTGCCTCCTCCATATATCCATAAGTTTCATTTCCTGCATTGATTTAACCATAAATTTGGCCACTTTATTCTTTTTGCTTGTCTTTTCTCCAGTTTTATCCAACATTGGATCCAAATTAAGGTTAAAATCCACTCCTATCAATATATTTCCTTGTGTATCTATATATTTCCTTGTGTATCTACAATCTTCAAAATATCTTGCATAAACTTTTGATCCTCTTCGTTAGTTGCATATATATTGCGCAAATTCCAAAACTTTGAATATATCTGACACTTTATCATTACATTACCTCCCTGGTGGATCTATTATTTCCTCCTCTATTTTGATTGGTACAGTTTTATTAATTAATACAGCTACACCTCTAGCTTTTGAATTATATGATGCTTCCGCTACGTGTCCTTCCCAGTCTCTCTTTAATTTATGTTCCACTTCAGTTAGATGCGTTTCCTGCACAAATGCTATGTCAATTTTTTTCTTTTTTCAGTAAATTTAATATCCTCTTCTGTTTAATTTGGTTATGTATTCCATTAATATTTATAGTCATATAATTCAACATGGCCATCTCATATCCTGTTTACACCTCATTTCTGCTTCCTTACCATCACCATCCCCCTTTTCCCAACTTTTATCGCTGTATTCCCTTTTTGAACTCCATGTATGACAACACATTTTAAACTCAAAATCCTTCAACAACTCCCACATCCAATATTCCCTTAGCCCCAAATGTCCCCTCCCACTCTGAGTTGTCCCTTATCCCTTGCCGGGCAAGCATCAACTGATTTTGCAGTGACGGTTATTCTCTCCCACCCAACCACCCGCCCCCCCAGAAAAGACTTTTTTAAAAAAAAACGCACATATATATCAAAGTTCACCCTCTTTTTTCCCCCTTCTTTTCTTCCCTTCTCTTTCCCTTCTTTAGTTCTTACATATACATTATATTTACATCTTTATATATATTTTATCGCCATTCTTCATTCTTATTACATCTCTCCTTCTGTCCTGCAGGCGTTCTGCAAATTCTCGTGCTTCATTTAAGGCACAAGTATTCAATGAGACAGCCTGTACTACTTAATTGGACAGAATTTCACAGATACACTGCTATCTGGAAAAGCGGTTCCTCCTCATCTCCATCAACTCCCAAATCTTTAGGTTGTTGCCCCAAGTTTTAGTCCCACTTTTCGTACCTCTATCTTAAGATTGAGAATTTGGCAAATTAATCTTTTATGCGCTTTGGATCAGCTAGCTGAGGATTTGCATTTCCCTTGGAATTGTAACAAAGGCTAATACTTTTATTGCAGTACCAAAATGTCCAGGAGATTTTTAAACCAGGGCCCTGTTTGTCCACTAGATGGAGACAAGTGATGCATTTGTCAGGGTATGCATTTATCCTGGAACCTAAAATGTCATGGGCATTCAGAGCCAGCTCTTCAGCGCTTGACGTCCTGCTTTGCGGAAACTGCCAAAATGTTTGGCCTGGAAGTCAGCCTGAAGAAAACTGAGGTCCTCCATCAGCCAGCTCCCCACCATGACTACCAGCCCCCCCACATCTCCATCGGGCACACAAAACTCAAAACGGTCAACCAGTTTACCTATCTCGGCTGCACCATTTCATCAGATGCAAGGATCGACAATGAGATAGACAACAGACTCGCCAAGGCAAATAGCGCCTTTGGAAGACTACACAAAAGAGTCTGGAAAAACAACCAACTGAAAAACCTCACAAAGATAAGCGTATACAGAGCCGTTGTCATACCCACACTCCTGTTCGGCTCCGAATCATGGGTCCTCTACCGGCATCACCTACGGCTCCTAGAACGCTTCCACCAGCGTTGTCTCCGCTCCATCCTCAACATCCATTGGAGCGCTTTCATCCCTAACGTCGAAGTACTCGAGATGGCAGAGGTCGACAGCATCGAGTCCACGCTGCTGAAGATCCAGCTGCGCTGGATGGGTCACGTCTCCAGAATGGAGGACCATCGCCTTCCCAAGATCGTGTTATATGGCGAGCTCTCCACTGGCCACCATGACAGAGGTGCACCAAAGAAAAGGTACAAGGACTGCCTAAAGAAATCTCTTGGTGCCTGCTACATTGACCACCGCCAGTGGGCTGATAACGCCTCAAACCGTGCATCTTGGCGCCTCACAGTTTGGCGGGCAGCAACCTCCTTTGAAGAAGACCGCAGAGTCCACCTCACTGACAAAAGGCAAAGGAGGAAAAACCCAACACCCAACCCCAACCAACCAATTTTCCCCTGCAGCCACTGCAACCGTGTCTGCCTGTCCCGCATCGGACTTGTCAGCCACAAACAAGCCTGCAGCTGACGTGGACTTTTACCCCCTCCATAAATCTTCGTCCGCGAAGCCAAGCCAAAGAAAAAAGAAGAAAATGTCAGAATTAGAATTTGTCAGGAACAGATCATGATATTAGTTGTTTTGTGGCAGTGCATTGCAAATATTTCTATAAATTACATTTCAAAATAAATGGTGCAAGAAAATAGGTAAAGTGAGGTAGTTTTTGTGGTTCATTGTCCATTCAGGAATCTGATGACAGAGGGGAAAAAGTTGTCCTTGTGCTGCTGAGTTCTCGTCTTCAGGCTCCTGCACCACTTTCCCGATTGTAGCAGAGTGAAGAGGGGATGGCCTGGGTGGTGGGGGTCCTTGAAGAGAGAGGCTGCTTTCTTAAGACACTGCCTCATGTAGATCTCCTCAATGGAGTGATGAGTGGTGCCCGTGATGTCACAGGCTGAGTAAATAACCCTCTAGAGTTTTTGTCCTGTCCTATGCATTGGCGCCTCCATACCAGAGACCGATGCAACCAGATAAAATGCTCTCCACGGTGCACCTGTAGAAGTTTGAGAGTTTTTGGTGATGTACCAAATCTCCTCAAACTCCTCATGAAGTATAGCCACTGGCAAGCCCTCTTCATGATTGCATTGACATGGAGGCTCCAGGACAGATCCTCAGAGATGTTGACACCCAGGAATTTGAAGTTCTTGACCCTCTCCACTACTGATCCCTCGATAAGAACTGATTAGTGTTTTCCTGATTGTCCCAGCCAACATGAATGAAACAAGCATGTTCAATCATCTCATTGCTTGTATGGGCCTTTACTGCTGCATCTGTCTACATTATAGCCCCTCAAAAGTAATTTATTAGGTTTGGAGCATCTTGAGAATGTAAAAATTAGAATTACAATTTACTTCATTTTACTATGGAATAAAATCAGAAGGAAAAAAATCATTCAGAGCGTTGAGAAGAGTTCATCGCAGATTTATCTGCCACAGTGAGATTTGGCTGGATTTCAGTTAATACATTAAACACAAATTAGAACCAGTCCGGAAATGCTTCCTTGCTGCCAATTTGTATTTTTTGATGGGGCAGGCTGCAATTCAAGTAATAAAAGTATTTAAATTCTAAAAACAAACACTTGTATTTCTAGAGATCTTAATTATGTCAGTTTTTTTTAAATAAAAGGCACTTGACCTGGAAGGGTCAAATGTGAACATTCATGCATATTAGTGAAGCTAAACAAAAAAAGCAGGCAAGTTGCGGAAAGCAATGGGATCAATGAGCAATAACATTTGTTGAAAGCTCACAGAGTGGGATCTTTAAAATTCATATTGTTCGGAAGCAGATGTTTGATTTGGCATTTCATTTCAAATGACAGCATCACAGAGTGAAATTATTTCTATTGGGGGAATATGCAACTTAAGCCCAGGTCTAATTGAAGGGGTCTATGGGATTGAGATGTTACTTAAATCTGATGTAGGTAGATTTTCTGAATGAAAGCCAGATGAATTTTATCAAATAAATGCTTGCATGTGTCAGATAGATGGAGGCTGATCTATTTTAAACATATCGACATAATTTGTTTTTTTTTTAAACAGTTGCCACTGAACCCATTGTCAGTCTCATTGCCGTCTCCTTACTTGCTGTCTTTCTCATGTGCCCCATATAATCTCCCCTTTTGGTTACTTTGCCACTAAACTTATGAAGGGTAATTTACAGTATAAAATTAAATTACCTACATATTTTTTAAAAATATGGGAAGACATTTTTAAAGAATTTGCTTAAGTTAACACATCTACTTAACCAAAGCTGGGGATTTGCTTTGGGGTAGTTTTCTTCGATGCAGTGTACACATTGCTTTATAAATGTATTTAAAATGTTAAGAAAACACAAATGTTGTTTTGCAGGGCACAGCGGTGTTTTGGTACAATCTTTTCCCTAGTGGAGAAGGCGACTACAGCACACGGCATGCAGCATGTCCAGTGTTAGTTGGGAACAAATGGGGTGAGTACATAGGTGACAGTGTCAATTCTGAAGAACATCTTTGTGATCAATTCCCAAATGTTACAAGCCTCTTTTAAACTGCAGCGCCTGTGTAGTCCTCCTGGGACCTAGGTGCAATTACTGGGGCAAAGGTGCTGGAAGCACCTTTTAAATTGCAGGGAGAAAAATCGACCTATTAAATCGCCAATCTGATGATTTAACGGGGCATCCTGTCCCTGCAATGACATGTCATGTACAGACCAGATGTTCAGATGCTGGCTGCCCAGTGACACATGCTTGCAAGCGTTGACGTCACCGGAATAAGCGGGTTGGTCATTTTTGTTTTCAAATCGCCTGTGGACGTAACCTAGTTAAGTTTAACTGGGTTCCATGACTACCTCTGAGGTAGGTCAGGGACCCAGTTGGATTCAGATAGGGTTGACTGGGTCAGACCCTTTCTAACTGCCACTTAACTAGGGTGCTAACCAGGCAAATTGCCTGATTAACCCCATTTTACATGGTAGTTTGAAAGGGCCGACTGTTTGATTGAAATTAATAGTAGGCACGAGGCAACGTAACAAATGTTGCAACCAATTTATTTTAGAACAGACGGTTCAAAATGGTACTGCAGATCAGCCTAAAGTTTATGGGCCCCTTTCCATATGAAACAGTCAATTTAAATTTGGCCCATAAGCCCATGCACCCAATTAACTTACAACCCCCCCAGTAGGTTTTGAGTAGTGGGAAGAAACCCCCTCAGATATGGGGAGAACGTAAAAACTCTTTACAAACAAACGTTGGTGCTGTAACAATATCATGCTATCTGCTACACTAACAGTGTCGCCCTAAAGCGCAGTAACATGCCATTCCGGCCCCCGAGCCAGTGCGCCCCCCCCCAAAATACACCATTGACTAGCAAGCCCAGATATATTTTCAACGGTGGGAGGAAACCCAGACAGACTCAGGGAGAACTTAAACAGTGCCAGATTTGAACCTGGGTCTATGGGGCTATAATAGCATTGTGCTAACTAAGCCCTAAATTTTGGTTTATTCTGTACTTCTCCTCACTTCATAAAATATAGTCACTTTAAATGAGGCGAAAAGAAAACAAAGCCATTACTTAAATGTGTTGTGGCCTCCATGGAGAATGGCTGTTGTAAATAACTTGGCATCAAACACCACAATCCCAGTGCCTTCTACAAGTTTACTCAGTCTTCAGGGCAAAAGATAGGGTGGAGCTGTGTTGGATAGGACATGTCCAACAGAGTTGTTGGCAACAGGGGTCCTTCAGGTTGGAAATTCTAAAATGAATCGTCACCTACAATGAGCCAGACGGTGCTTGAAAGAAGGTGGAAGACAAGGAGATGAGCAGCTTGAGGTGACAACAGAATTCGGGAGTAGTGTGGCTCTGGATGGATCTAACTGTGAAGTTGGTGTTAGGGGAGACAGTGCTAGTGGGTGAGTGGCTCACAATCTTGGTAACTCAAGCTTTTGGAAAAGCCTGTTGTGGATGTGGACACTGGTCCCCTGCTTGGTGCTACCTTGTAGAGCACTGATTTGTTACAGCATGCTTGGTTCTGGAAGCCAAAAACAACCCCCAGAATTTCCACCTAAAATAGAGATATCTTTGTATAAGACTTCCCCCAAATCTGGCACTTAACCATTGTATTTTATTGCCAAAGGTTTTAATTTTATGAGCATATTTTAAAATAAACCACTGTTGGCTCCTGTATCAGACCATTTAAAGCCTATACAGATCCGACAGCAGTCAGACTGGGCGGATGGACCCTGTGGGGGAGCGCTGAGACTGTTGATAACTAACAGGACACACTCAGGACTGCGTCAGATTCACTATTTTGGGGGGGAAAGGGGGGGTTGGACTAATTTGAGTTGGGTTATTAATGTGTAATAATTATTGGGGAGGGTATAGTTTATTTAGATTACTGATACTGTATTGTAATTTTATTATTTTATTCTTAATTTTTTTAAATGTAATCCTATATGTTATTCATGTTATAAAATCTTAAATAAAGTTTAAAAAAAAAGGACTGCGTCAGAGCCAGAACAAAGATGGCAGCGGTGTTGAGACCTCGCTGGCAAGGGTTCGTATTTTAGATCTGGCGTACAAGATGACCCTGATTTTGAGCCGGCACTTTTAAGTTTTGAGAATCGTCGTATAAAGTGCACAAGTACGTTTCTCCCCTCCAGAAAAGAGAAATTGTTAGTACAGCACCAGTAATCGGGATAAGGGTTTGCATTCGGCAGTGTCTGTAAGAAGTTTGTACATTCTCCTCATGTCTGCAAAAGTTTTCCCTAGGGGCTCTATTTTCCTCCCACCCTTGGATGATTCCAGGGTCAATTGGGTGTAATTGGGCAGCATGGGCTTGTTGGTCAGAAGGGCGGGTTGCTGTGCTTGATGTCTAAATTTAAATTTTAAAATTTGTGGTGTCCTGCACTGCCTGATCTAGACAGAACACCAGGGCATTGCGCAGAGGCTGTCTGTGATGGCCAGTGTCAATCACAGTGCCAAGATGCAGGACTTAATGGGGTATCCTGGCTGACACAATGAGTACCAAAATTGCTGGGGCAGCAGTGGTTGTTCCACGTGTAGCCAGGATCCTCATCCTGTTAGAAACATTGGAGGATACTGTAGGAAGAGCGAAACACTGCCGACATCGTGATTGTAGTTTTAAAAAAAAACAGATGCTGGATGAACTCAGCTGGTCTCGCAGCGTCCATAGGAGGTAAAGATATATCACCAACATTTCGGGTCTGAGCCCTTCAAGGTATGAGCAAAGAAGAGGAACGTGACAAAATAAAGACTGAAGAATGTGAGGGGGAGGAGTCCAGACCAACAAAAAGAGTTCGTTTGAGATGTGAGAAGAGGCGAGAATGGATTTGGGCTCCATGTCCCCTTTGTTGCGCTGCCCAGTTCTCCACAGCAGTGAGATTTCAGTTAGGTCACAAGCTCAATGGCAAGTGACTGTCTGAAGGGGAGAGCTCTGCAGCCAAATTTGGCAGGACACAGTATCTTTGCTCGTACCTCGAAAAAGGGCTCGGGTCCAAAAAGATGGTTATGTATCTTTGCCATAAAGAATGCTGTATGATTTGCTGAATTTCATTAGCCCTTCTATGTATCAATTATAATGTGGAGACTTGTTTAACCAAAGGATTCAACAGCTTCCATTCTATTTAACAGAAGCTGACCATAAGATCCAACTAATCTGGCAACCAGTAGAGTGAACAATGATCTGACATGTTGCAAAGGACAGGTTCTTGAGTTTTAAATTTACTTTCATGCAAGGGTTAGGACACCTCGCTTTGGAATAATTAGGCTGCCAGCCCTGGTGTTCCCTATAAGCTTGTTGGAAATGGATGGACAGGAGTAATTTTTTTCTTTGAGGCAGTGCCTCGTTTGCCAAGGGAGTGGGGAAGTTTCATTGTTTACAGACACGTGTCCATTTGGCTGTTTTACAGTGTCTAACAAGTGGATCCATGAGCGTGGGCAAGAATTCCGGCGGAGGTGCAACTTGTCAGAGATGAACTGATACATTTGTGAATTTCCCCCTCTGACCACATCACATACACTACAGCTCAGTCCTGTTTGCACTCCTAATATCTTTGTTCCCTTTCCCTCAATACTTCACCCCAACTTCAATGACTCTTTTTTAAAAACACTAAGTGAAGACCTGGTCAGAGAGGTTAATGTTTTATAACCTTCTCCATTGAACTACGCGAAGCTGCTCAAATGACTGGAACTATTCCCCTAAATCATGCATTTGTCCTCTTAACATTTCAAAATTGTGACGAGGCTTTTTTCTATAAATTTATTTTTATGGTGTTCTTGAAATTGCAACATGAAGCTGCACCCACAGCAAACAGTGAGATCTTTGCTGGGAGTGAGGTTCCCTTTCGAATTAAGCTGGCTTGGTTATCTGTTGCAACAGGAGACTTCTAGGAATAATCGTGTTAAAGCTGCTTCCAAAAACTTGGAACATTTTAGGAATTGTATTGCTGGAAGAGCAATGCTTCACGTTAGCCTGATTAATGAAGCATTTTCCAGAGGGAGTACCTGCAGGTATGTTTGCTTAAATTAGTGTCCATATAATAGATCTCAAAAATAATAGCTTAATTGTCAGCCATACATGCTGAACTTGCAAGTACAGTAAAACTCCAATTATCTGAAATGATCGGGACGAGGCCCATGTCAGATAAATATTTTTTTTTCTGGGCAACTGGTCATTTTTTTTTTAAAACAGCCCAGTAACAACAGCAAATCACTTGTTTCAATGTTTAAACAACAAAGGAAGGCTTTTGAAGCATTAAAATAATTTTAATTCTTACTAAAAAAAAATGCTAGCCGTTACTGATCACCGAGACCACACAACCGCCGCTGCCCGACATGAACCCACCTCTCCTGGAGAGGCTTCCTGGGATGGTGGAACTCCCGCTGGCGAGCTCCTGTCTCCCCATTCACCGGAGCTCCCGACGACAGAGTCCAGACTCCTCCCATAGACCTACTGCACACGCACACCGGGAAGTAGGCTGAGGGAAGGATTTGGAGTCGTCGTCTAGTGTGGGAGGGAACGCCACTGAGCCAGAGGTCCCTGCTCCACCAAGGAGGACACTCTACTTGATGCGAGGACAAGGGATTCTTTCGATCGCTTGTGGCTGGGAGGTCATGGCATGTGGTTTGAGAGGAAGATTTGAAGACAAAAGGTAAAGAAGAAATGGAAAGAGATGGGAGGGAGTTACATGAAATTAAGACGATTTTCATTCTAATTTCATGTTGGGTGAATTTATTTTGCAACCTGTGAGGTCAATTAGGCTCTGAAAAATTATTTGTTTCTGATATCCTCATTTATCCAAAAATTTTAAATATTTTCATAAAAATTAGGATTTTGGAGAATCAAAGTTGTACTGTACATTATCCCTTGTGTTAAATGCAAGAAAATCAGTCTTAAAACCTGATGAACATTATGAATCATGATCCTTTTAAAATTAATTTTACAGTTGAATTATTTCTAGATTTATAATAATTGACCCTGTTTAGGGGGTATACTGGAAATAACATTTAATTGCGACACACTATTGCCTGATGTGGTTTGGTAGTTCAAACAAATGGTTCTCAACCAATTCTCTCCTCTTCCTCCCCCCCCCCCCCCCCCCACATACCACAGGTGCTCTGTAGTTAGTAAGGAATTATGGTGGTACGTGAATGGGGAAAAAAAGTTGAACTACTGGTCTAAACGCAAGGCTCCTGTTAGTTAACATGGTGCACCGATTTTTTTTTTAAGGCTGTTAACTACCAGATTGAGCATGCCCCATGCTCATTGCACCCTGGGAATATTCATGGTTCCAGCATCATCGGTTAATTGGATTCTTGGCATCATTTTGCTTATCTTCAACACCTTGGTAATTGGCTAAAATATATGTGATTGCTCTGTATATTGCATGAATGAACTCTTCCCACTAGTTTTTTAAATGTATATATATTTTAATCATTATTGCTGTTTGCCTGAATAATCATGTTTTAAAAGAAATTATCAGTGGATAATTTTTTTTAAACCATGCATAAAGTTAAAAATGATTATTTTTTAAACTAAAGCTTTATGGACAAATGAAAGATAATGTGACAACACAGACAGAGCAATCACGTGCCATAGGAGATTTTTCAAATAAAAAGTGCTTTTTCTGTGCCATCAGTGGAAGACATTTATTTATATATCTTTATTTTTTAAAAAAATGCCCCCCCCCCCCCTCCCACAAGATGCCATGACGTTTTGCGCCTCATTGTGTATTTGGCCACGGGGTAGTTTTCAACCTGACCTGCTTACACTATTCTGGTCTCTGGTATGAAACTTGGCAACTGATCCAATATGCAGGATGGAAACCTATTACCGGAATTCAAGCTACCATCAAAAATACAGAAGTTTAAAATTAGTGCACATTGCCATTAGCTCACCATTCTCACAACCTCAGGCAACCGGAGAATTCACTTATCCAGCATCTAGCAAGCCCCATAGGTGCCAGATACCAGGGATTTTACTGCATTTAATAAGATCCATGGACAAAAGGAAAATGTTCACCTACTTAAAAACAAAACTGCTTTTGCTCGTGATTGAGTGCCCAGTACTCGGATGGAGAATTACCACTGTGATCTGGGCAGGCAGTGTCCAAATCTCATCTTTTAGTTGACCGGAGAGAACAAGTAAGACACAATACTCCTGTGCCACCCCATTTCCAGAAGAGGGAGTGGAGGATTTCCCACCAAAACACCATCGCCTGGAAAGTGCCATCTTCCGGATAGGTATCCTCCTCAAGGGTTCGAATATCTCTGCAGTAAGTGCTCAATGACTATCAAGTGATTTTGAATGAAATCGTGTGGTTTCTGTTGCTCCTACTGCTTGCACCATCACTCTCTGTCAAGAACAGGTGGGTGGGCTCTTCCAGGGGAATTTCTGATGCAATAGCTGTGGACCATTTCACCACCATGTCACACAAGCGAGTTGTAAGACTGGCCAGTGAGTGAACCTGCTCCCAACTCTGCTGACCAATCTGGAACTTAACAGGTGCCATCCCTGCTTTTCCACCTTCTCTCAAAGCAAAGCAGAGCCACTAGAATGTGGCACCTTGAATATTATTTTCGCAACTGGTATTTTACATGAATGGTGAAAAGATTTGGGTATTTTTCTGATCGTGCCAAGTTTCAGAGACAGAAGTTATCTGAATGATGGGTTTGATTTTCTTATTTCTAGAAATGCAACATTAACCAAGTGCTGCTCCAACGTGAATTTAATGCTTTGACCTGTTTTGTTCTCCTTTCTGTTTCAATGTAAATTTGAACAAAAAAATAAAGTCTCACTGACAATTTCTCCTCGTAAAGTTCCTTTGTTGCCTCAGTTTTCATGGTATAATTGAACAGTAGTAAGCTATCACTTTTAAACTAGTTTCCAGGTTCACATATGGCATAGCCCAAGAGACCTACAGCAATGATGTAAAAAAAAAAAAAAAAAATGTTTTGGAACCACAGAGTCTCAAATCTTACAGCTTCTGAAAACAAGGTAGAGCTGGATCAAGGGAATCCAGACCTTAGTTCCTTAATTAACAGCTACCAGTAGAGAAGCAATGAAAATGACAGATAATTCAGGCTAGAATTCCCTTGATTAACACAATCTTTTAGCATTTGCTACTCTAATGCTGGCTGTCCAGACCCTACTTTTTTTAAATAAAGACACAGTTCAGTAACAGGCTCTTCCAGCCCAATTAACCTACAAATGCTGTATATGCAGATATGGTGAGAACGAACAAACTCCTGCCAGTGCCTGATTCAAACCTGGATCGCTGGCACTGTATCGGCTAACCGCTACACTAACCGTTGTCTCTCATAATCTTGCTGACCTCTAAGTGCCCTCATCCTTGACCCCAAAGAGAAAACCCTGTTCACTTTGCTTCATAAGGCACGTTTTCAAATCCAGACAACATCCTGGTAAATCTCTGCATCCTCCCCATGGCTTCCCACAGATTTCCTGTAATGAGGCAATCAGAACCAGATACCAGACACCTCTGGTGTATAACCAGAGCTTTATAGAGTTGCAACATGGTGGAAGTTATTACAGAAGAAGCTGAGGCAGTGTCGGTCAGCAAGTGCAGAAGGTGATGGGTGAGCAAACAGCATCTCAAAATTAGTTAGTGCAGGGAAACCAATTACTATGGTCAGTTTTCCAGTTCTAACATTGTCTGAACATTTATTAAAGGCAGAGGCTGGTAAGGCAATCTAATGTGTTCAGCAGATTTGTTTGCATGTTAATTATTTAGAACGTAACAACAGAGGAACAGGCTTGATATCTCCTGTGCTCCATACATTCTGTTTGCATGTGATACATATCACCCTCTTCCTTGAAGCCACTACTATTATATCTACTCCCAACAATACTATTGGCAGAATTACCAGGCACCAAACACTTCACATTAAAAAAAAATGTATATCACCTTTAAACTTCCCACCCCTCATCCAAAAATGAAGTTTAAACATATAATGGGGCATTTTACCCTAGGAGAAAAGATCCATAGAGTCTACTCTTTCTATGCTTTAGTTTGAGAAACAATCAGGCCCCCCTTAGCCTCAGAAACTCCAGAGAAACCAATCTTTGTCCAACCTCTCCCCATCCCCTCCAACTCAGGCAACACCCTGGTACATTGCTTCCAAACGCATTACAAAGCCTTCACATCCTTTCTGTAATGGGTCCACTGTCCCCTCGAAGCTGCATACAAATTTTACCACCAGTGCACAAAGGAAATTCATGTGCACACAAACAGTCGTTCCAAGTCTAGAATAAAATCTTGTATTAAATACTTGTATTAAAAAATGTCAATACAGTTTTATCAGCCATGAGAGGTGGGCGGTGCCAAGCACAAGCATTCAATGCGCACATACTTTAGTCACAGGGGAAAAAAACTTGCATCACAAGATTAGAGGGAACATAGAATGGGATGATCAGAATTGTAGCCAATACTCTAAATTCTACCTATCCAAAGGTTTATTTCACTGCAATGCAACTCATTTTTCCCCACTCTATTTCTTCCCCTCTTCCCCCCCCCCCCCCCAAACTTCCGGGCACAGGAAGGCAAGAATACCATTCAGTTTCTTTACCACTGTTTATTTTATTGGCCACTTTCAATGAATGATCGACCAAAACCCTATCCTTTTAAGAGTACTGCCACTAAGTGAATACAACAGGATTGTGGTCTAACGAGGGCTCGCAAAACCCTGATCACCCCACTCACGGCATCTTCCAGCTGCTCCCGTCAGGAAAATGATACAGGAGTATCAGGCAGATTCACCAGGACGAGAAATAGCTTCTTCCCATGGGCCGCAAGATTGTTGAATAACTGACAAACTGCTCATACAACTTTTTTTAAACAATACTTATTTTATACATGTATATATGTTCTGAATATAATTTTTTTTGTAAATATGTGCATTGTCTGTACATGTTTGCGTACCAAAGACCAGAGAATGTGGTTTTGTTATAAAATGACAAGATAATAATCAACTTTCCCTTTACATTTGACCTCCCCAAGAGCAGCACCTCACATTTGTCCAGATTAACCTCCATCTCTTATTTCTCTGCCCATATCTGGAGCTGATACAAATCCTGTTGAACACTTTGAGGACTTCCAACACTTTCCACAACTAATCTTTCTGTCATCTACAAAATTACTAATCCCTCTCACCACCTACTTCATCAAAAGACACAAGCAACAGGAATCCCAGCTCCAGTGCCTGCAGAACACCACTGGTCACAGACCTCTAACCAGAATGACATCCTTCCACCACCAATATTCCAAGCACCAGCCAATTCGGAATCCAATCAATTAATTGTGTATTCCACGCATCTGGATCGGCCCATCACGAGTGACCTTGTCAAATGTTCATGCAGATAACACCCCTCATTGGTCATCTTTGTCATCTCACAGTGGGGAGAATTTCAATCTGTTCTATCTTATCCACTTCTATTCAGATGAAGTTTTAAAACTAAACTATGCTGAGAGAGGAAAAGAGCCCTCCAACATCCAGTACCTTTGACTACATTTATCCTTCAAAGAGAGAGGAGCTGTTAATTCATACTTTTGGCTCTGCTATCCATAAATTCCCTTCACATCCATCATGGAGTGCTATCCCTTCTGAGGAACAGAGTAAAATGTTGAAGGAACTCAGCAAATCCATGGAAGGCAACCAAGAGTCGACGCTTCAGGCTGAAATCCTTCACCGGGAATTCCCGATGATGAGTTTCAGCCTGGAACGTTGGCCGTCTATTGCCTGCCTGATGCACTGAGTTTCTCGAGCATTTTCTGCATTCCTCCATTTCTAATCAAAGGGCTAATCAAAATAGGACGTGTATGGTGAATGGCAGGACATTGAAAAGTGCAGTGGAACAGAGGGATCTCGGGATAATGGTACGTAGTTCCCTGAAGATGAAGTCATGTGGATAGGGTGGTGAAGAAAGCTTATGGCGTGTTGGCCTTATAAATCAGAGCATTGAGTTTAGAAGCTGTGACATTATGTTAAAATTGTTCAAGGCATTGGTGAGGTGAAATGGAATATTGTGTATAGTTTTGGTCAGCAAAGTGTAGGAAAGATATCAACAAATTGCAGAGAGTGCAGAGAAGATTTACCAGAATGTTGCCAGAGCTACAGGATCTATATTAGAGGGAAAGATAAAATAAGTGAGGTCTTTATTCTTTGGAGTGTAGAAGGTTGATAGGGGATTGGATGGAGATTTATAAAATTATTAGGGGTATAGATAGAGTTGACGTGGAGAGGCTTTTTCCTTTAGCAAAAGGGAAACGACACGAGCTGAGAGTTGGGGCAAAAGTTTAGAGGAAACATGATGGGGGATTTCACTCTGAGAGGTGGGTGTGTGGAACGAGCTTCCAGACAAAGTGGTGGAGGCAAGCTTGATATCAGCATTTAAGTTGGATATGGACGGGGAAGGAATGGAGGGTTACGGGTTGAGTGTAGGTCAGTGTCATTAGGTGGGAGACTAGAAGGGCCAAGTTAGCCTGTTACTACGATGTAATTGTCATATGGTTATATATCTCCCATCCTGGTTTACCTCGAAAGGAATTATTTGGCTGCATGTGAAGCACTTTGGAGGGGGAGGTGGGCATTGAGGATGTGCAAGTTAGCGGATGACAGTGAAGGGTCCGCACAGAGTGAAGACAGTTGCCAAAGATTACAGCAGGATCTTGGTAGTTTTGGCAAAGGAAGAGTTGATGGAAGTTAATACAGAGAAATGAGGGTTTGCATTTTGGGAGGTCAAACATGGGTAGTGAATGATAAGGATCGGGGGGGGGGTATTGCAGAATAGGGAAAATTGAACATCACAGGTACAGAGTACCTTGAACGCGGCATCACAGGTCAACAAAACTTTCAGCACATTGGGCTTCATCGGTCAGAGTACAAAGTACGGATGTTGGGGTGTCAAGACATTGGTGAGGCTTGTGTTCAGTTTTGGCCACCATGCTATAGGAAAGATTTCAAGCTGGAGAGGATGCAGAGACGATGTACAAGGATGTTTCCAGGACTTGGGAGTGAGCTACAGGGAGAGATTAAGTAAGCTGAGGCTTTGTTCCTTGGAACACAGGAAGATTCCTTGGAACAAAATAATGAGAGAAATAGATCAAGTGAATGTAGAGACTCTTTTATTGAGAATACAGGAAAACCAGTTACCAGAGGACATTAAACCAATGTGGGAGGGAAAGGAGGAAAAGAGATTTAACAGGAATCTCAGGGGACGGTCACACACACACACACACACACACACACACACACACACACACACACACACGGGCGGTTGGTGGAGGTAGTTGAATCAGGTTATATTTTAGAAAAAAAAGGTTCATGGCTAGGATGGGTTTCGAGGGAATATGGGCAAATGCAGGCAGGTGGGATTTGGGTGGGATATTTTGATGAAAATTGGACTGAAGAACCTGTTTCCACACGATCAGACTAAAAAGAAAGGTTAGTTACTCTTTGCAAAACATCACCTTACATTGGAAAGAATGGGAACATCCCCAAAACATCACAAAGAAAATGTTCAGGGTACTCTTGCATCATTTTCAGTAACGACAGGATCTATTTGCATCTCAATTAAATAATGCATCTCACAAGGCTGGTGTAGAAATCGTACAGCTGCCTGGATTCAATCATCCATTTCTATGAAATAGATTCCAAAAAAAAAGTAGCTCCTTTAACAATTTTTTTTTGCATTATTTCCTATTTAGATGTTCATAGAACTCTTTCCAACAAACATTTTCCCAAAACAAAATTGCCACACTGTTCTGTGCACTCTAAACCATATCATGATCCAGATTTCACAATTACTGTTTTGAAAATAGTTTTCCCTCAATTTTAAAATGAGCCATTGCAAAATTTCACTTGGTTTGCACTGAAATCTCAATCCCCGTAACTCTGCACGATCAGCTTTCATTCCCCATTGTATTTGGTTACAAAATCTTGTTTAAAAAATAAAAAGTACCTGCAGATGCTGGAATCTTGGGTGAACAAAGAGAGGCTGGAGGGACTCTGCAGGTCAGGCAACCTTCATGGTGAGAACCAGTCAGTCGCAAGATGCCGCTGACCCAAAATGTCAGCTGACCTGCCAGAATCAGAATTTATTCTCATGAAATTCGTCATTTGGCAACCAAGTGGAAACATTTATACAGATCATCTGACAAAATGAAGTGCAAGAAAAAGAAGACAAAGTAAGGCAGTGCCTGTGGTTCATTGTTTATTCAGGAATCTGACGGCAGAGGGGACAAAGATGTCCTTGTTCTGCAAGTGCTCATGTTGAGGCTCCTGTACCTCCTTCCTGATGGGAGCAGAGAGAAGAGGACAAGGCCTGGGTGGTGAGGGTCCTCGAGTATAGAGGCTGCTTTCTTAACACACCACCTCTTGTGGATGTCCTCGATGGAGGGAAGTCTGGTGCCCGTGATGTCACAGTCTAATTTAACCTCTGGAGTTTTGCCAACATTGAGTGCAAGGTTGTTGGGGCATCACTCAATGAGCTGATCTATCTTCCTCCCTTACGCTTCCTCATTACAGTCTATGAATCTGCTGTCAATCGTGGTGTCATCGGCAAATTTGTAGACAACATTTGAATTGTGCCTGGCCACACAGTCATGGGTGTATAGGAAGGTGAGCAGTGGGATAAGCTCACATCCTTGAGGTGTGCTTATGTTGATCGTCAGTGAAGAGGAGACAGTCTCCAATTCTTACTGACTGTGAACCTGATGAGGAAGTCAACGATTCTGTTGTGGGGTGGGGCGGGGGGGCGTACAGAGGCCTTTGTTGAGCCCAGGCGCTTGTTGACCAGCCCTGAGTGAATTGAGCAGATTCTCTCTGTTCACCCTCTAACCTGTAGCTCTTTTCTCCTCCACACGCCTTGCTCCATTTGACATTACCTGCACTATAATCACTCATCCAGTTTTCCATCCATAACGTGCACAGTAGCAAACTTATATTTCCTCAAAGTCTGTTCATACAATTCACTTAAATAACTTTCCCATCACTCCTGATGTCCAACATAACACCTGCAGTTTGCATTAGGGCATTATGTTGGATGAAAGGCCTCCAATTTACTGTTTAAATACAAGCATGCACATTAAATTATGAAGTCTTTTTTTCCAAATCAATTCATTTGATAGTTATTTAAATAAAAGTAATGCCCCAAGTGCTTTACAACTTTTGACGATTATTTATTTAAGAACATTTGTATTTGACATTCATCGTGATACTGTTTCGAGATTCATGTCTGCATCCGGTGGCGACTCGTATTTACCAAGGATGGGAAGCTCAAGGAAAGTTGGGAGCATCATTCCATTGCCTCTGTAAACAAACTTTGGTTAACAGGGGCAGTCAACTTTACACAACTATTCGTGATTTGAAGTGTTGAAATACTATTGTGTGCCTTTATTTTTATGGTGTATTTATTTTCAGACGAATTCTTCTACCACTTCTCCAAATTAAACAGTACTGATTATATCGAAGAATGCTTTTCCTCTGAAGAAATTATACTGCAGTACACCATGTGATCAATGAAACTGAAGGGGAGTAATGTGAATGAAGATTAGTTATCATGACCCCTCAGCAATCACTGCAATTCTTTAGTTGTCAGCACTGCTTAAATTCTACCTGCTCAATGTCCTTGATTTTCAGTGTTCAGCTGCCCAGGGGTCATTGCCTCATTAACCTTCTCTGTTCCCACCTTTTAGATGACGCCCCCCCCCCCCCCACCTGACCAGGTTTACAGGCCCAGTGGTGGAGTAGGGGCAATAAGTATCTCTCATTTTTTTTCCACACTATGAACCATATTAATCAAAATACACACAAATATTTTCCTCTTGAATTTACACATTGTCATTTTCTCTCCCTCCTTCCCACCCACCCTCCAAACCCACTAAACATTCAACATATACAATACCATAAACCCATTAAACAATGTCATCACACAATGAAAATAAACAAGAAAATTGTGTCATCTACTTATACACACTGGATCAGGTCATTTTGTCGTCTTCTCATTCTATCATTTTAGGGGGTGGAGGTCCCCGGTAGGCCTTCTCTGTTGTGTTCCATGTACGGTTCCCAAATTTGTTCGAATAATGGGACTTTATTTTTTAAATTATATGTTATTTTTTTCCAATGGAATACATGTATTCATTTCCATGTACCATTTCTGTATTCTCAGGCTCTCTTCTGATTTCCAAGTTGACATTATACATTTTTTTGCTACAGCTAAGGCTATCATAATAAATCTATTTTGCGCTTCATCCAGTTTGAGGCCTAATTATTTACTTCTTATATCACTTAGAAGAAAGATCTCTGGATTTTTTGGTATGTTGCTTTTTGTGATTTTATTTAATACCTGATTTAGATCTTCCCAAAACTTTTCCATTTTCTCACATGCTCAAATTGCATGTACTGTTGTTCCTGTTTCCTTCTTACAGCAAAAACATCTATCTGATACTGTTGGATCCCATTTATTTAAATTTTGGGGTGTGATATATAGCCTGTGTAACCAATTATACTGCATCATGTATAAAATATTTATTTTATTTTTCATAGTTCGAGAACATAACTTTTCCCATATTTCATTTTTTATCTTTATGTTTAAATCTTTTTATAGCTTATTTCATCATTTTCTTTCTCTTGCAGTTTGATGAACATGTTTGTTATAAATCTTTTTATATTCGTGGTTTCTGTAATCACATATTCAAAGCTGCTTCCTTCTGGTAATCTCAGTCTGTTTCCCAATTTATCCTTTAAGTAGGCTTTCAGTTGGTGGTATGCAAACATTATACTATGAGTTATTCCATATTTGTACTTCATTGTGAAAGGTATTAGTTGATTTCTCATCAATCATAATTTTGGTATTTGGTCATTTGTTTTTTTCCTTTCTAAGTGAATCTTTTTCCAAGTGTTGAGTAAATGGTGCAGTACTGGTGAACTTTTATATTGCACCAGTTTTTCATCCCACTTATAAAGTATATGTTCTGGTACCTTCTCCCCTATTTTATCAAGCTCTATCTTGGTCCAATCTGGTTTTTCCCTTGTTTGATAAAAATCTGATAGGTACCTTAATTGTGCTGCTCTATAATAATTTTTAAAGTTTGGTAGCTGTAAGCCCCCTTGATTGTACCATTCTGTTAATTTATCTAGCGCTATCCTCAGTTTCCCCCCTTTCCATAAGAATTATTCTCTTTAGTTCATTGAAGAATTTCTCTGTTAAGGGAATTGGTAATGATTGAAATAGG
Organism: Narcine bancroftii; assembly: GCF_036971445.1. Classification (NCBI taxonomy): domain Eukaryota; kingdom Metazoa; phylum Chordata; class Chondrichthyes; order Torpediniformes; family Narcinidae; genus Narcine; species Narcine bancroftii. The sequence continues at coordinate 81,458,434 of NC_091474.1, forward strand.
TATTGTATCCTTGGGAAGATGTTCATTTTAATGCAATTTACCCTCCCTATCAGTGTTAATGGCGATTCTTTCCAATGTTCTAAGTCATCCTGTAATTTCTTCATTAATGGCTGGTAATTTAATTTGTATAGGTGGCCTAAATTATTATCTAGTCTAATACCTAGGTATCGAATTGCTTGTGTTTGCCATTTAAATGGTGATTATTTTTTTAAACTCTGTGTAATCTGCATTATTCATTGGCATTGCTTCACTTTTATTTGCATTGATCTTGTACCCTGATATTTCTCCATATTCCTTCAATTTCTTATGTAGTTCTTTTACTGATATTTCTGGTTCTGTTAAGTATACTATGATGTGATCTGCAAATAAACTGATTTTATATTCCTTCTCCTTTATTTTTATCACTTTTATTTTATTTTCTGTTCTTATCAGTTCTGCCAATGGTTCTATTGCTGAAGCGTACAGTGAGGGAGATAGTGGACATCCCTGCCTAGTTGACCTACTTAAATTAAATTGGTTCGATATATATCCATTTACTGTCACCTTCGCCAATGATCCCTTATATAATGCTTTAATCCAATTAATATATTTTTCTGGTAGGTTGAACCTCTGTAATACTTTGAATAAATAATTCCATTCTACCCTATCAAAGGCTTTCTCTGCATCTAAAGCAACAGCCACTGTTGGTATCTTATTTCCTTGTACTGCTTGGATTAATTTAATGAACTTACAGACATTGTCCGTTGTTCATCTTTTCTTAATAAATCCAGATTGATCTGGTTTTACTATTTTTGGTACAGAGTCGGCCAATCTGTTTGCTAATAGTTTTGCTATTATTTTATAATCTGAATTAAGTAGAGATATTGATCTATATGATGCTGGTATTAGTGGATCTTTCCCTGTCTTTGGTATTACTGTAATTATTGCTGTCTTACATGAATCTGGCAAGTTTTGTGTTTCTTCTATCTGGTGCATTACTTCCAGGAGAGGAGGAAATAATAACTCTTTAAATGCTTTATAGAATTCTATTTGGAGTCCATCTTCTCCAGGCATTTTATTGTTCGGTAGTTTTTTTAATATATCCTGTATTTCCTCTATTTCAAATGGTTTTATCAATTTGTTTTGCTCCACTTGTTGCAATTTCAGTAGTACAATTTTAGCTAAAAACTCATCTATTTTGTCTTCTTTCCCTTCGTTCTCAGTTCGGTATAATTGGTCATAGAATTCCTTAAAGTTTTCATTGATCTCTTTTGGGTTATATGTAATTTGTTTGTCCTTTTCTCGATGCCAATACAGTTCTTTTAGCTTGTTCTGTTTTAAGTTGCCAGGCTAGTATTTTGTGCGTTTTTTCTCCTAGCTCATAATACTTCTGCTTTATTTTCATTATGTTCTTCTCCACCTTATACATTTGTAATGTTTCGTATTTTATTTTTTTTGTCTGCCAATTCTCTTCTTTTTGTTGTATCTTCCCTTGTTGCTAGTTCTTTTTCTGTATTTACTATTTCCCTTTCCAACTGTTCTATTTCCTGATTGTAGACCTTTTTCATCTAAGTTTCACAACTTATTATCTGCCCTCTGATGCAAGCTTTCATTGCATCCCATAATATAAATTTGTCTTTCACTGATTCCGTATTTATTTCAAAGTACATTTTAATTTGGCGTTCAATAAATTCTCTAAATTCCTGCCTTTTAAGTAGCATGGAGTTTAATCTTCATCTATATGTTCTTGGTGGGATGTCTTCCAGTTCTATTGCTAATAACAGGGGCGAATGATCAGATAACAATCTAGCTTTATATTCCGTTTTCCTAACTCTCCCTTGGATTTGGGCTGACAACAGGAACAGGTCAATCCTTGAGTAAGTTTTATGTCTACTGTAATAATATGAGTATTCCTTCTCCTTTGGGTGTTCCCTCCTCCATATATCCAAAAGTTGCATTTCCTGCATTGATTTAACCATAAATTTGGCCAATTTGTTCTTTTTGCTAGTCTTCTGATAAGTATCTCTGATTGAAGGAGTGCAGAGATCTGGAAGAAGTCTAGAGGTCACAATAGTCAATTATGATTCAAACACCATAATCAGATTACACTTTGAAGCCTCTTTTGACTTAATATATCACATGATAATCTCCACTGGGAGAAGTTTTCTGTTAGTTCCCTTATCTACTGTAAACAGATGCTTTCCTTGTGTTTGCCTCATGGGAAAATTTTTCTGTATAAATACATTGTGAGTGTAATAGCTCTTTAACCTATTTGAAATTAAGTGTTTAATCAATGAATAAAGTGTCTATTTGCCATTGATAATTTCCATGGTCTAACAATGTACAAAACAATTTTATCTGTATTAATAATTGACATTAATACAGTGGGTCATTCAATTATCTTGGGCACATACTCAAAAAGAAAATACTATCAACACACAGGAGACTGCAGATGTTGGAACCTGACACCAAAGACAATCTGATGAAGGAAAGAGTGATAAATTGGGCCAAACAAAACTGGGAATGTTGGCAAGAGGATCCAGGGTGGGCTTGGTGAATTAGGGAAGCATGACAGGCTGGTGGACTGTCACATGCCAGAGAAAGGGAGGGAGAGGCAAGAAAAACCAGAGAGGTCAGGTGGGGGAAGGGAAGTTGACCAGGGTGGGATGGGCGATCAGATAAAGGCTGCTCAATGCAGGAAACTGATAGTAAGGTGAGGATGTTTGTACCAAGAGAGACCAGATGGAACCGGGAGGGGATGTGAAAGAGGAAGGCTGTAGAAGAATCCAGTGGGGAGATGAGGATGGAAAGGAATGTGAAAGTATGGACAAGCCAACAAAAAAGGTTGTTGGGTGGGGTGAGGTGGGAGAGGGTGGCCAGAAATGGTACAGAAGAAGGGAAAACTCATTATATGAAATTAGAAAATTCATACATGGGGTGCAGACTATCCAGGTCGGTAATCCCTAGGCCATTGGTGCTCTGTGATTGGTAAGGGATTGCTTAAGGTGGTATGTCAGTGGGAAGGGAAGGTTGAGAATCTCTGATCAAGACCCAATTGTTACTGAAATATTTTGCTCGAGAAAAATTGTCAATGGCCTATTTCCTTTGCAGTTATGAAACCGTGCTGAACGTGGATGGAGTCACAATGGGGAAAAAAAAAACCGAGGACATTGAGCAGGTAGAATTTAAGCAGTGAATCAATTAGGGACAATTAAAAGTAGTTTTCAACCTTTTTATTTCACCCATAAACCACCTTAAGTAATCCTTTACTAATCACAGAGCACCTATGGCATAGTGGAAAGAAAAAGGTTGAAAACTACTGTTCTAATTCTCCTGTAACCATGTTGCGCTAACCACTACATGAACCGTCATAATTAATCCCCCCTCCTGACTGGAGCAACTTTAACCATGCAGGGAAAAGGAGACACTTTAGGAGAGTCACCCCAATGGCGAGCGGCATCAACCAGCTCTTCGTCCTGGGCGACGCCATTGCTGTTTAACCCAACTGTATTCAAACAGCTGCTATGACCAAGGCTCTTCCCCAGCTGAATATTTACTCCCATCTTCAAAGGTTTCAGTTACTTCAAAGAACAAAGTACGTGAACAAGAACAGGATATCCCAAACATTAAAGATGGAATATGCATTGTCAGTTTGAGACACGACGTTAAAACAAGTCAGCCTTCACACCCAAAATAATGAAGGAGGTCACAGTGAAATCTGAAACATCAGGCACAGGTTCTGGAACAGGCCTCAAGAAGTACCAGCTTATGCTAGTTTTGAGTCAATGTGCAGCTCCAACTGTGACCTTTACCAGGGGGATATAAATCTCATGCAGGAATCAACAAGGATTGAAAACTTCTCAAAATAGTGGCCTCCTTGTACGTTATTATCCAGTGGTGGGAACAAGATGCACACGTGGAAGTTCTTCCACTTCCCTCAGCACGAGGCTGCCAGCTTTATCGCATTGAACTTTAACGGAGAGATGGGCTCCAATCAGTCTTCCTCAAATTGTAAGCACAAGAGGCTGATGGAGCAGGGTCTGGCATCTCCGTGTGGTATCTCCCACACAGACCCCACTGTCGGTGATGCCAGTCTTTCCACAGCCAAAATCTCGTGTCCACAAATAATTGCAAATAGAAAAAAAATGACAACTAAAGTGCAAGGTGCTGTTTTTGATAACTTGCCAAGGATTTAAACCCATAATCAAAAATAATCACTAATGGAGGTTAATCAGTTATTGCTGTCTTTGTCTCAATAATCACAATGCGACAGTCCATTGCAGGAGTTCAGCAGATTGAGCAAGAGAGAGGAATTGTCAATGCTTCAGGTTGAAACCCTTCATCAAGACTTCAAGGTCCTGCACTGACAGTCTCTCTCCACTGTATCTCGTGGCCGTGGAGCCAACAGGAGTCCCACCTTATCATTTTTCAAAGTTACGACAGGACAAATCCGCCCTATACTTCAAATTCTGGCTAGGCTGTGATGTTCAGTGGCTCCCGACAGCAGTCTCCACACTGATCCCATTGTCCCGTGTCAGTCTCTACGGCCCTGTATCAGTCCCCAACTTACCCCACTGCCCCGCTCTCTGGCCACAGCCCGGTGTTAGACCCCACACCGCCCCCACTGCCCCACTCGCCGGCCACACTGCCCCGTGGCGGTCCCCACACCGCCCCCACTGCCCCGCTCTCCGCCCACACTGCCCCGTGGCGGTCCTCACACCGCCCCCACTGCCCCACTCTCCGCCCACACCGCCCCGTGGCGGTCCCTACACCGTCCCCACTGCTCCACTCTCTGCCCACACCGCCCCGGGGCGGTCCCCACACTGACCCCACTGCCCTGCCCTCTCCCCACAGCCCCGTTTTGATCCTCACACCCCTGTGTCAGTTCCCAGTGTATTTTTTTCGACTTACAATGAGGGTGCTGGAACATAACCCCACCAGAAGATGAGGACTACGTATAGCTGCCACGTGGCCAACATTGCATTTCTCCTGAAACAACTTGCAACAAATGAAAAGCAGAAGTCAACGAAAGCACGATAGTGTATCAGTGAGTTAATTGACAATCCTTCATTTTGCACCTCTCCAGTTCCTCAACCACTGTCACAAAGACTCTGGTCTCCAAGCCCCCACAGACCTTCCAATGCACTAGAAGATTGGCTATGATTTTAAACTGTCCTAGCACAGTATGTTGCCATTGCATCATCTAATAACCTTCACATGACTGAGATCCCATCTCTGTTGGATTAGTAACAGTGCAAATTCCTCACCTGATAAAGGTGTGTATGATAGCAGCTCTCTACAGCTCAAATAAAGACCAAAAATAATTCTCAGCTAGCTAAAGTTGCTCACTCAAATAGAAGGGTTGATCACAAGATGTCCAAGCATATTATATACCATTATGTTCAATTTTATTTTCGCATTTTCAGGCACAAGGGACGGATGCATTGAAAGTGTTATTTCCTGAAGCTTTAGTGACATAAAACACCGAAGAGATGAAAGAAAATTAACAGTGCCAGGAACTCCGCCATTAAAATGCTGCTTGCACTGTGGTTCCATTTACAAAATGCACTGCAGCCATTCACATCCCAAATGATGAAGAACATGGCATCAGATGCATGGGAACAAACACTTGCATCTTCCAAAAGTCAAACATCTTCCCGGCTTGGAAATAAATTCTCTCATTATTTCTGTCTCAAATTTCTGATTTATTGTCTGAATACATACATGACATCACATACAACCCTAAGATTCTTTTTCCTGTGGGTGAGGCAGAATTACTACTTATCAGTTGTGCAAAAACTGTACTCAAGCTACACATGTAAACAAACTGACTGCAATACAGAGAGAGGAAAAAAAATCAATAAAATGCAAAAGTAAGAGTCCTTAAATGATTGAGTTTGTTGTTGGGGAGTCTGATGGTGGAGGGGTAGCAGCTGATCTAGGTGACACCTAGACCTTTCCTGATGGGAGGAGTGAGATCAGAGCGTGTGCTGGGTGGTGCAGATCCTTGATGACTGCTGCTGCTCTCCGACAGCAGCATTCCCCGACAGATGCTCTGGATGGTAGGGAGAGTTTGCCTAGGTGGTGTCCACTACCTTTTTCAAGGCTCGACAGCCAGGGATATTAGTGTGATAACGGTGCCCCTGCACTGTTTTCTCTAGAGGTTTTAGCAGCATGTCAAGAAAGTATCTGTTCACCTTCTCGAGGACAATAAAAGTGGGTCTTGCCACCCAAGCCCAGATCCCTCAAAGATGAATAGACAATGGTTTTGAGTGGCTGGGCTAAATCAGTTGATCCCAGGGTTGGAGAAAGAATAAGCTCGTCCCTCATGGCAACTACTATATAATAATTTTTTATTTTAAAAAGGCAAATCAGGGAAAAGCAGGCTACTAATTTAACCAATGCTAAAAGCACAAGGTCATGTTTCTTTGATGCCACATATGGTCAGGATTGGAGTGCACTGCCTCACAGAGCAATGGATGCACATTTAATAATCCATTTTTAAAGCATGTTGGATAATAGCTGAAGGAAAAGCACATATTGATATTTGGAAAGAGCTGCTTTAGGATGACTCGATGGTTCTGTGACCTCCTGCTACCCTGTGCCACAAATGATTCACTGATAAGCCCTCAAGCACAAAGCTGCACTTTGCCCCCTGACTTGCCAGCAGTAATGTCCAGGGAATTCTTAGAGACTCGCACACAATCCAGGACTGACAACAGCGTGCTGAAACTAGACAGAGTCCACTTTAGAATTCGACCTCGCTGTCAGCTGCAGCGACCCTCGCTGTCGTGTGCAGTGACAAGTGATGAGACAACGAGCTGAGCAGGACTTGCAGTATCCAAAGATGGTGTATATGTGTACATCTTTTCTGTCGGCTTAAACAAATCTTCCAACTCCCTACTTGTGTTTTCAATGTTAACTCTGAGCAGATTTGCCATTACAAGTCTGAACATTGCTGGCCTCATTAACCATTCTCCCCAGTTTTCTCTGTTCCAGTGTCTATAAACCATTTCTAAAACATCATGCACAATATGAATATTATCTTACAATAATGGTTGATTGTACATACACATCACCAGTAGTTCTATCCAATGTCTGTGTATGTAAAATAGGGGATCCAAATACAGTAAAAACCCTTGGTATCCAGCACCTATGGGGCTTCATAAATGCTGGACAAGTGAATTTTCCAGTTACTTGAGATTGTGCGTTGTACAATTGGCGAACTGACTGCTCGGGGCGCCAAATTTAAACTTCCAAATAGGGGCAGCACAGTTGGCGCAGTGGCTGGCACAATGCCTTTACAGCGCCAGCGATCGGTACCAGACCCCAGTTCAAATCCCACAATGCCTTTACGGAGCCAGCAATCAGGACCAGACCCAAATCCCTCGCTGTCTGTAAGGAGTTTGTACATTCTTCCTGCGTCTGTGTGGCTCTGGTTTCCTCCCACCCTTCAAAAATGTACTGGGGTTGAGGGTTAATTTGGGTGACATAGACTCGTCGGCTGAAATGGCCTGTTACCATCTATGTGTCTAATATTTAATTGAAAAAAATCTACTGTATATACTTGATATGGTGATATAGTCGATACCAAGGAAAAGTCAACCCCTGTTTTTGGTCCAAAAATTGGCCTTTTCTTTTAGAAAAACAACCTGTGTAAAGGTCAACCACCCACCCACCCCACCCCCTCCTATTTTGGGTTTATCCACCCACCCAGAGCTCCTGATGCCCTGACCACAAACCCTCACCTCAGCCACCCACCCATTCAAACTCCAGACCCTCACCCTGGACATCTGAGCACCTGATGCCCTAGCCACAGACTCTCTCCTAGGCCCTGGCCACCCACCCATCCAAGCTCCCAAAACCCCGAATGCGGACTCACCAACTTGGCCATCCAAAGTCCCAACACCTTGAACGACGTTGGAACTTAACGCGGTCAAAAGTCTGACCCATGTAAAAGTCAATTCCCCTTTTATTGCCCCAAAAAATTCAATGATTACATGAGTATATACTTTTCTCACGTAATAGTCGATACAGTGTAAAATTGACCCAAAAATCTGGTATTTTCCATTTAATGTATGTAAAAGTTGACCCCTCATTTTTGGCCCTGGCCACCTGCCCATCTAGTCTCCCAATGCCCTGATCACAAATTGTCACCCTGGGTGCCCGACCACGGTCAAAAGTCATATCCACGTAATAGTCAAAGCCCCCTAAATATTGGTCCACAAAACTCAACTATTACACGGCCTTTATTTTCGGCAATTTGTTTCTTTTGCTGGTTGCTTGAATTCCAGATAATGGGTTTTACTGTAGTTTCTTTTTTGCTTATCGTCATGAAGAGGTGTCATTAAATCTGTATTTTTAAAGCACCAGCATCACAGTCTAAAAACTACTATCAATTACATTTAAAATTAATTAAATTCATGCAAAACAAACTGAGAAGTCAGGCAGGATCTGTGGTTCATTGCCCATTCAGGAATCTGATGGCAGTGGGGAAGGATCTGTCCTTGTGCTGTTGAGGGCTCGTCTTCAGTCCACTGTACCATTTTCTTGATGGCAGCAGAGTGAAGAGGGCATGGCCCGGATGGTGGGGTCCTTGAGGACAGGGGCTGCTTTCTTAAGACACCCCCTCGTGCAGATGTCCTCAATAGAATGAAGACTGGCCGAGTTCACAACTCTGTATAGTCTTTCCTGTCTTGCACCTCTGTACCAGACAGTAATGCAACCAGTCAGAATGCTCTCCACAGTACACCCTTAGAATTTTTTTTTGGAAAAAAAAAAGTTTTTGGTGATATACTGTGTCCTCAAAACCCTCACGAAGTATAGCCGCTGGCGAGCCCTCTTCATGATTGCATTGAAATGGAGGCTCCAGGACAGATCCTCAGAGACGTAGACACCCAGGATCCTCAGAGATAGACACTATAGTTTGTACACAGCTTATTAATGAAAACTTCTCCATTTCCCTGTCCCCTGTACCCCCAAGGACACAGACTGCAGTTACGATAACAACAGCATCCATTCATATGTTTCTGTTAATGAATGCAGAGAGTTTGCATTTAGACATGACCTCTGTCCAGCAAAGCCAAGTCCAGCCAAATGGCCTGTGTCTATGCTGTACAATTCATAACCTCCCACATTTTTGAACTGGAGCTGATACAATTCCCTGCCAAGGTAAATGCAGCTTCCTTTTAAACATCTGAAGCAGAGATTTCACCCCTTCCAACAAAAACAGCTGACCTCGTATGTTGCCTCACAGAAAGCCCTGCTACACTGAGTGCTCCACATCGCCAAAAACCGAGAAGAAACTGGTTCCATCTTGACATTCTGTTCCGTAGAAGGCAATACATTTTCCACTTTTGTATTAAACACCTTATTGCACTACCAGTAACCAAAAAGACCAGGCTGAAGGAACGATAGGCTTAAATGTACAGAAGAACCTTGCTGGCCCAGATCCAGGGATAGGAATGGTAGGAAGGGAGAGGTGGCTTGACCTTTATGGCCCAGGACCATGGGCGAGGAGTCATAGGATTTGAGTCATCCGTGGGTGGGCCAGCTCCATATATACAATAACCAACAATAATTATATACAATGGAGGAAACATATCATCACAGCACCATCTCAAAAAGAATGGGCTGATCAAATCAATATTATATTGCCATGAGAACACGATAGCCTCACAAATGTTAACCGGAGAGCATTCAGGAGGTCTGAATTGCAAAATCCCACCTGAACAGTTGGGGAATTAAAATTCAACTTGCTAAATAAATACAGAATTTAAAATTACAATCAGCAAATGTGCACATAAAACACCAGATTGCTGCAAAAATAAATCTGCTTCAGGGAAGAAACTCTGCCATCTTTCCCTGATAAACTCACGTAGTTAACACTTTAAAGGTTAAGGTTCCATTATTGTCATGTAATAATTCATTGAGAATGTAACATACATGAAATTCTTTAACTTTTCTCTAACACACAAGGCAGGCAGAAAGTCACCATTTTGTCCAGTGCCGCTCACAGAAACCTGCAGCACCTGGTGTTCCCACGCAGGTCTCCCTCTAAACACTGACCAGGCCTGAGCCCGTTTGGCTTCCGAGATTAGACATTCAGGGCATATTCAGGCTATTAGGCTCCTGCTGCCCCTCATTTCAAGAAATATTGCCATCCAGTGCATGAGTAAATAACTATAGCTTCAAAGTATCTGTTGCATGAAATCAAACACAAGGATAACAGAGATATTTAACTAAAAGACTGAAGCACAATAATATCCATACTGACAACTTACCTGAGACCAATGGGCCACAGTTGTCAACCTTCTCACAGGCTCTGGGTCACGTCTCCAGAATGGAGGATCATCGCCTTCCCAAGATCGTGTTATATGGCGAGCTCTCCACTGGCCATCGTGTCAGAGGTGCACCAAAGAAGAGGTACAAGGACTGCCTAAAGAAATCTCTTGGTGCCTGCCACATTGACCACCGCCAGTGGGCTGATAACGCCTCAAACCGTGCATCTTGGCGCCTCACAGTTCGGCGGGCAGCAACCTCCTTTGAAGAAGACCGCAGAGCCCACCTCACTGACAAAAGACAAAGGAGGAAAAACCCAACACCCAACCCCAACCAACCAATTTTCCCCTGCAACCGCTGCAACCGTGTCTGCCTGTCCCGCATCAGACTTGTCAGCCACAAACGAGCCTGCAGCTGACGTGGATTTTCAACCAATCACTGCCTCCTTCCAATCTGCCTTGACACAATTAACTTCCTGCTCCATTTTAAAGCTGTGTGTTTTACCTTTGGCTTCACAGTCTGGGTGTTTTCTATGATAGTATGTTTTTCTAAAAATGAAAAACCTCAGCATGCAAATTCCAGTGAATATATTTTTTCTTTGAAAGGTCAGAGTAGTTGTGAAACTCACCTGACTTGTTCAGGGGTCTGCATTAACTGCAGACTCACAATGTCTTCCCTGGAATGAGAGCACTAGTGGGATCAGTGCTACAAAGAGTCATAGAACACCACAGCACAGTACAGGCCCTTTGGCCCTCGATGTTGTGCTTACCCATATATTCCTACCAAAATAAAACTAAACCCTCCTTTCCCCATAACTCCCTATCTTTCTTTCATCCAGGTGCCTGTCAAATAATTTCTTAAATGCCCTAATGTTCCAGCTTCCACCACAATGCATTCCAGGCTCCCACAACTCTCTGTGTTTCATGTCTCCCCTCAACTTCACTTCGTACAGATGTCCTCTGGCATATACTTCTCCTGCCCAGGGAAAAAGGCTCTGGCTGTCTACCTTATCTCTGCCTCTCCTAGTCTTGTAGACCCCTATTAAATCACCTCTCCTCCTTCTTCGCTCCAAAGAGGAAAACCCCAGCCCCACTAACCTTGCCTTATAAGACATTTTCCAACCCAGGCAACGTCCTGGTAAATCTCCTCTGCACCCTCTCCATGGCTTCCTATAACAAGGTGACTAGAATTAAACACAATGTTCTAAGTGTGGCCTCACCATAGATTTGTAGAGCTCATTATGTATTATGACAGATTATATCATATTTTATATTGTATATAGATATGTTTTTGAAGGAGCTAGATGGAGGGAGTAGTGTAGGTCACAAACACTTGACAAAACTGATCTCTTTGCTGAGAGTGAGTCAAGCAGACACCAAGAGCCTTCGCAAAGACAATAAAACAAGGAGACTGCTTTGCTAAAGAATTTCAAAAGCAGGTGTAAATGTATTACTGTTTTGAAAGCAACAGATGAATAGATTCAGGAGTTTGAGTCCGGTGTCCCAATCTGTCTGGTTGCAGTTTGCTGTTCTAAGAAGGTCATGTGCAAGCAGAGAGAGAGAGAGGAGACCAAATAGACTTTCTATAAGAGAGGGAGAGAGAAAACTGGTTTCTGCAGTCATGGCAGGCTGGCAGCTTGTTGAAACCCCATTTTGAAGATGGGTTGTGAGTTCTGAGTTCAGCCTGTTGAAAACCCTTGTGCTCCATACAAGAGAAAATGGCTGGCTAGAGTGTTTCACCTGAAATAAGGGAAACGAAAGAATCTCTGTGGTGACCTGCAGAAGAAGAAGTCATCATTTGGAAAACCCTAATGGGGCAAGTTTCTTCGGCAAGATACTGAAGTGACTTGATGGAATTAAATCAGTTTGTGTGTGTCCAATGAGCAACAATTCTCTCTCTGAAATCGACAAGAACCTTCCTGAGCGGTAACCAGATCTTGGTGAAAATTCATAAATGTTAAATTCTGTTGACAGTATAAGAATTGCCTGATACCGGTGAACTTGGAGGAGTGAGAAGTGAGATTGCACTGTGAATCAAAGAACTTTTCTGAACTTATACACATTATATACACTTGCGCTTAGAATTAGAAGGGGGTTAAGTTAGATCACAATATATAAAGAAAGATGTGTTACTGATAGCACTGCTATGCTTGAACCTTATTAAAGGCACAGGCCTTGAGTGATGCTAAAATCCTCCTTTATTTTTGCCACACTTCCACCATCTTCTCCACCCCCTGCCCCATCTACCTAAACACTAGGGGTAGTTTAAAATGGCCACCTACCCAACCAGCCAGATCATCTTTGGGATGGAAGTTTGCACACAGTCACAGGGGGAATGTGTTAACTTCACTCCGACAGCTCCAGAGGTCAGGATTGAACCCAGGTCACTGGAGCTGAGAAGCAAACCTTGTTAAGTAAATGAGTTCCTTATGGTTTGGAGAGAGCTCATCCCAGGCTCCATGCATGGAAATCTGTGGCAGTGAATACAAAGATCAATGGCATCAAAGACAGCCTTTCCTGCTGTTAACAGACTCTTGAATGGACTTCACATTGACAATGAAGCCCATGCGCTGTTTTTTATAACTATAAGTTCTCACTGGTGCCATCAGGAAAGAGGTATCGGTGCCACAAGATTCGCAGCACCAGGTTCAGGAACAGCTGCTACTCCTCCACCATTAGACTCCTCGATGACAAACTCAATCAAGGATTCATTTTAGGATTCTTACTTGTGCACCTTGTCTTTTTTAATTCTCTCTGTATTGAACAATCAGTTTGTTTTCATTCATTATCTGTTCACATATTTATGCTCTGTACAATTTATTTTTTGCACTACCAATCCGTGGTAATTTTGCTGCGCCGCAGGAAAACATAATCTCGGGGTTGTATGTGATGTATGTAGTCTGATAATAAACCTGTAATCTGAAGTTTCCCCATTCCCTGCCCTAGGTATTTGTACTTTCTCCATGCCCTGCACTTTTTCAAGATTCCTTTATTGTTATGTGATAGTACAGGACATGTAAAATTACACAAAATTGCCTCCTGCCCACAACAAGTCACCTGGTGCTTCTTACAGTATAAGAGAAGCAAAAGAGTCACTTCAAAGTCACTGAGTGTCCATGGATTCGCTCTCAGCCACAAAGACTGCTGTTCGATCCATCAGCAACCTGACCTCCAGATCCAAACCTCTAACGTGGAGGAAGCCTTCAGGAGCCCTTCGCCTCAGCACTTTCTTGAATCCCGGCTCTGATACCTGACCTCTGTAACACTTATTTATTTGATATTATCAGTTGGATTATCTGGATAACACACAAAACAACGGTTCTAACTGGATCTGTGTGCACGTGACAAATAAATAATTCAATTCAATCCACTTAATGATGTAATGTCGGAATCCTAGCAGCCTTTATGCATGTTGCCAAGAACTCACAAAACAGCATGTAATATTGGTGAGATAATCTGCTTTAGTGATTTGTGTGAGAGGTAAACATTGTCTAGACGTTGAGGATAACACCATTTGTTCCACATGAAAAAACTCTTCTGAGAGATCTCATACGTCCACATTGGAGAGCTCGGTTTAGCATTGCATTGGGAAAATAGACATTTTGACAGACATACAGTGCAGTAACAGGCCATTTTGACCCACGACTCCCTTGTCGCCCAATTTAATCTCCATTAGCCTACACCCCCAGCCCGGTCCCAATTGCAGACGTCACGCTAACGGCTATGTCAACCATGCCACCCAAATAGGATCTCTGAAAATAGAGTCAACCAAAGATGCCTTTGGCACCCAAATCACTTCACAAATTCCCACTGTTTATTATTTTAAACTTTGATGAAAATAATACCCAAAATTGATATGCAAATACTGACACTGCTGGTGACTTGGTGTGATTGGAGCGCCGGGCAACACTCATGGTGACTCTTTGTTTGCCTTACAGCGGACAAATGTTGAAGTACCTGTATAGGGTGGCATGGTCAACATCACCGTTAGCTCAATGCTGTTACAACACCAGTGACCGGGAACGGGGTTCGAATTCTGCGCTGTCTGTAAGGAGTTTGTATGTTCTCCCCATGACTGCATGGGTTTTCTCAGGGATCTTCCCACCCTTCAAAACATACCAGGACTTGTAGGTTAATTAGATATAATTTGACAGCACGGGCTCGTGGGCCGAAAAGGTCTGTAATTGTGCTGTTTGTCTAAATTTAAAATTAAAAAATATATGATGTTTATTACAATTTTATGTATTATTACATGACAATAAAAGGAACCTGGAACCTTGATAATGTTCACATTGCTCCAAATTGTTCAGTTTAAGCATTGATTTTCCACATTTGCTCATAAATCTTCATTCCAATGTTTCAGTGATACAAGCTTCTATTATCTTTGCAAAGATGCCTAAAGATTAGGCATCCATCCAGGGCAAGTTTGAGTTTTGCATGTTCCTAAGCCATGAATGATGTTCCCATCTCAGGCATCTCTGGATCGATAGTTGAGCAACATGGAACAACATGTAAATTTATATTGCAGTCTTCAGATCCTTCCCTGGAGATTTGGGGGTGGTCTCCTCTACATCAGAGTGATGGGAAGCAGGTTGGGAGATTGCTTCATTGAGCACCTTGGCTCTGTCCGCCGCAATATCATGGATCTCCCAGTGGCCACCCATTTCAATTCCCCATCACATTCCCTGGCCAACATGTCTGCTATGGTCTTATTTTCTGCCAGACTGAGACCACCCGTAATTTGGGGGAACAACACCTCATCTTCCGACTGAACTCCCTCCAACCGGACAGCATTAAGATCGAACTGCTCAACAAATGGGCTTGGTGCTTTGGAAATGTGTAGTAACTTGATCTTGTATTGCAACATATCTTCCTCAAAGCAATTAACATTTAGACATTTGGACACACTATGAGATAGGGACTTGGCCTCTGTTTAAAGTGCAGAGGAGACTGTAAACATGTCAAGGTATCAGAATTGAGACCGAACTCCAACCAAACTTACACTCTAACTGACCTTTAGACTACTCCAGCAGTGAGCTCATTCCAGATAAAAAAGATGAAGGTTAAAAGTCCAGCTTGGAGAGCAATTGCAAAGGAGCGTGTGTTCTGGTGTGGAATAATTTTTAGTTGATCTGGCTTCCACAGACTGTTCACCTCTTTGGCTCCCGTTTTCCAGTAATCATGAGAGGAGGTGTTGTAACTGTGTTGTGCCTGGCCCTCTCTGTGGCACACTCCGATGAAGTGACGAAGATCTCTGTAGCAGCTGAGGACAGCTCTAACAGCAGCTCCGACTGGGGCATTGGATCCATCCGAGATGGGTTTGAGGCTGTGAACGGATACTTCGACTCATTTCTCGAACTCCTCGGTGGCAGGAACGGAGTATGCCAGTACAAGTG
This sequence comes from Narcine bancroftii, assembly GCF_036971445.1. NCBI lineage: Eukaryota > Metazoa > Chordata > Chondrichthyes > Torpediniformes > Narcinidae > Narcine > Narcine bancroftii. The sequence goes on from NC_091474.1 coordinate 81,474,089, forward strand.
TCGATACGGTGAGTGCAAGACCGGCAACGCAGGCGCAGAGGAGAGTGAAAGAGGACTTAAGGGTTAATACGGCAGGAGTGGAATCAAGGGAAACATACCCAAAACCTGACTCAAGCTCAAGCTGTATAAAGTCTTTGCTATATAAAGTTTACTGTTTGACCTGCTGACTTTCTCCAGCATAATGTTTTTATTAGCAAAACTAAGTTTTAACATAGGAGGGCCACAAAGTGATTTGCACTGATTTGGGACATTGTGGCTCACACAAAAATTAGATAATGATAAACATACCCTCTCTGTGTAGTCTCTACACTCCTGTTTTGGTTTGGGATTTCTTTTTGTCTGCCGCTGTAACTGTTTGATCAATCATTCACTTTCCTCAAAAGGTTTTCATTTGGGTTAGAGGGTAAGTGGACATCAGGGTGAGATGAGCAAACAAGTGCCTCAAATTGTCAATAAAACGTGGCTATGGACGATAAAAGCCAGGGGAATAAAACACAGAAGTCTGCAGACACCGTGGTTGAAGTAAAAACTCAATGCTGGAGAAACTCAGTAGGTCAAACAAAGTACTTTATCCAAAGGGAGATCTGTGGGATTCTCTCTCACTGCTCCCCATCTGTCATCCCTGCTGCTCTTGAGATTTATGACCATGCGATATAAAGTGCATAAACAGGTTTGGGGTAGGGCCAGTGGTGGATTAACTACCACCCGGGCCCCTAGGCTGAGTTTCAGTAAGGTTCCTCCTGACCTTGTGCCCCCCCAACCCCCCCCCCGCTCCACCCTTCGTTGAATTGAATAAATAACGTAACGTTGTTACATTAAATAACTATGTAAAATGTATGACAAGAAATTTAATTGTAGCAACAACCCTTTGCATAAGTGCTTTCATGGAATCACGTTCTGACCAGTATTATCGAGTAATCAGGCATGGTCTTCACTTGAAAACAGTTTGCAGTTAAAACAGAATACCTTACCTGTGCTCGGAGAATAGCGTGGCCAACTTCTGATTTTCTCGCCATTTGTGAGGGAGTGGTAAAACATGGGCTTTAAAAAAGTAACGTTTCTGTTTACCGTCACATTTTACAGATTTCACAATACTGGCGCTCATGTTCCTACAGGGCTTCGCTCCCTATCTTCAACCAGTCTATGCACAATTTAATGCCAACTCATGACATAATAACGTCGTCATGGTAAACACAATCTCGGGGCTGCAGTGTGAAGTCCGAAAAGCATTATTTCTAAATGTTTAAATGTTAGGAGCCTCAATTAGAAAAAAAAATAGTATTTATAATATTCCAGATATTAAAAAAATATATGCAAAAGAACTGAAATATCATCCAAAATACTCACGTGTACATTCAATCAAACCATTTTTTTTTTGCTCTTGGACCTTCTCCCTCCGCCCCCCTTTCCAGGCCCCTAAACTTAAGTCCACTCAGCATAATGGTTAACCCGCCACTGGGGTAGGGATAGACACTGCAGGTGTGTGCATGAGTTGTGTGAGTTCACACGACTGCAGATAATAATTTGAAACAGGAAAGTCTGCAGACACTGTGGTTGAAGTAGAAATGGTGGAGGAACTCATCTGGTCTCACAGCGCCCAGAGGAGGTAAAGATACAGACATCTTACCGACGTTCCTGGGCAGAGCCCATCCTCAGGGTATGAGCACAAAGCAGGCAGACGACTGTGCATTCACAGAGCCTCCCCCTCCCCCTGATGAATTCTCCTGTCCGTGTTCATTTGTGTTCCTTTTGCCTGTTAGCCTGTGCTCCTCCTCCCCAGCCTTTTTATTCAGGCACCTGTCCATCTTGAGGAGGGGCCCAGACATCGGTTTTGGACGAGTGCGTGACCTGCTGAGTTCCTCCAGCATTTGGTGTGTTTTTATTGCAGGATAATGATAATAAGTTAATTGTGATACACACCAGCATAATGTACCAACGCACCAACATTCTTATTTGCTGCAGCCAAACACATAAAAAAACACCCCCAATACATTAAATTATCCCAGAGCAGAAAGAGATAATAAAAAGAAAAGATAAATAGATAATAAAATATTCACAATAAAAACACAACACTGGGGAAACTCAGCAGCCAAAACAGAGTACTTTAAATAGCAAAGACCAGTGTTTTGGACTGGAGTCCTTCATCAAGGCACTCGATGCAGGCAAATGGCAATAAACATGGTTAAGGACTCCACACACCCCTCATGCAAACTGTTCTCTCTTCTGCCATCTGGCAGAAGGTACTGTAGCACTCGGGCCCTTAAATCCAGATTGGGCAACAGACCCCCAAGCCAGCAGGTTCCTGAATTCCCAGAACATATGTGGATAGTGTCGCATGGACATTTACTGTAAACATCTTAATAACTTAATATTTCAAATGTTTAACTCCTATTCTAACTTATATTTCTGTCAATATGCTCCGTGGTCCTGGAGAAACGCCATCTCGTCTTTACTGTGCGAGTATGGTAGGAACGATCAATAAAGGTGACGACTTGAAAATGTAGGCTGGCGTCTATTTCAAGAACTGCATCTGCAAACTTTCGTGTTGTACTCTTTTTACTGTTTTACTCGCTAAATATTCACAGTTACAGTTAGAGAAGAAAATAAAAGTGGCATCTAAATAGTGCGGACAGGTCTTCTTGTGGCGCTGGAGTCGTGTTGGGTCAGAATAGTACAGGAAAGTTCAGGAGTCTGAAGCCATTGGAAACAAACTGTTCTTGAACCAAGAGATGCTGGACTTCAGGCTTCTGCACTTTCTCCCCGAGGTAGCAGTGAGAAAAGGTTATGACCAGAGTGATAGAACTGCTCAGTGTGATCTGTGTATTCATACATTTATTTTACAATGTTGAATTTGCGCAGTAACCTGTTCTGTGATGTGTGTGAAACGTGACGCTCCCCAATGACACAACCACACTTCTCATCGAACACCCCCTGCCCCTCCTGTCACGTCCTGCAAAATTTTCTTCAGCCACCAGCAAACCACAGCGAAAACAAGTTAACCTCTGGGTTTGGAGCCCATTTAGTCACTGGCGTCACTGGGTGGGCCAGAATTAATTTCTTGATAGATCCGAAAGGAGAAGGGAACTCTTTTGGTATCCTGATCAACGTGCTTTCAAGTTAAGTTTATTGTCATCTGATTGTACAAGTACAACCCAGCGAAACTGTTCTCTGGTCCTCGGTGCAAAACATGCAGACACCCACCCAGACATAACACACATACAGACAGACAGTACAAGTATTTCATCTGTACAAATAAATATTGTTTCGTGAATATGAGTCTCAGATGGTTAGTGTGAGTGGTTCCTTTGGTCGTTCAGCATTCCCACTGTTCCTCAGCCAGGTTGTGCTGGCTGTGATACCCCAGGAACAGCTGAAAGATGCTGTGTGCAGGGTGGAAGGGACCTCGGCCTTGCAGTGGTGCCTGCTTCGATGGTCGTGGAAATGGGGCAAAGTGATAGAGATAGAGGTGGTGTCCCAATATGACTGGAACGATGGAGCAGTGTTCGCCTCGAGAAATCCCAGAGGATGTGTTGGTCTTGGTTGATGTCAATCTGAGGCACAAGGCCTCATGGCATTTGGATCATCCGAGGTTGGAGGGACTTTGAGGCGGACTACCGCCTTGAGAAACTGTGACTTGGTTGATAGTTTCCCCTTTGTAGCTGGCGGACGGTAACATCTAAGTCTTGCCGACGCTGTAAACCAACCCCAAGATGGCTGCAGATGGACTTATTGTGACATCTAAACAGAATTGCAACTGGGCCTATTTGTGTTTACTGCTTATTCTTTGAAATCTGATGTTTGTAGCACTGTTTTCATTTAAAATTGAGAAGTTGTTCATTACTGTGATTGGGAGGAATGGGCTGGGGTTTAAATAATTAATGTTCTAAGTGGGATAGTCTCTGAAAAGATGGCCGCACCAGTGTATTTTGACTGCTTGTCATCCTTTACATAGCAACCAATTTATTCCTAATTGTATGTTCAGCGCTTTGGATCAACGTGCGTTGTGTTAAATCCGCTATATAAATAAAGTACTACTCAATAATTTTGCATGCTGTCTTCAGACAACGGATCCCAGTAGATCACATTGATGGGGTTGGGGGGTGGGGGGAGAGACTCCATTATACCTCTCTGCGGATTGATCTCTGATCCATTTCTCTGCAGTAACCGTACCGCACTGTGAGGCAGCCGGCCAGGATGCTCTCGATGGAGTTCCTATAGAAGGCTGACGTAATAGTTGCCTGCTTCGGTCTTCCCAGGAAGTGCGGTCACTGTTGCACCTTCCTGAGATGTGTGGTGATGTAGTGTGTCCAGGGTAGGTCACTAGTTGTGAACTCCAAGGAATGTGGTGCTCTCCACACTCTCTACCAGAGAGTGGTTGATGTGTAGTGGAGGGTGGTTGTTCGGGTCCTCCAATCATTTCCTTCGTCTTGCCCATGTTAAGACTCGGGTTGTTAAATTTTTTAAATTTAATTTTAATTTTAGACATTCAGCACAGTAATAGGCCATTTCAGCTCATGAGTCTGTACTGCCCATTTACACCCAATTAACCTACACCCCTAGAATGTTTCGAATGGTGGGAGGAAACCAGAGCCCCCAGGAAAATCCCATGCAAACAAGGGAAGAACGTACAAACTCCTTACAGACAGCACGGGATTCGAACCCTGGTCTCGATCAGTGTAAAGGGATTGTGCTAACCGCTACACCCCCCATTTTACATCTCTTCTGTTCAGTTTTTGCTGATGAAGCCAACTATTGTTGGGTCATCTGTAAACTTGATGACCCTTGTTGGAGCTGAATGCACTTAGCCCTTAGGTGCTGTCACACTTACATTAAAAAAGTTCCTTTAAACCTATTGCTTTGTCCAGAACCACACACTCAAACCCCAACATCTGACAATAATAATCAAACAAGAGGTCTTGGCATGTGTTCCTGCTTAAAGATGCTCCACACCTACAAGTTGTAGTAATTGAAACGATAGAAGAGCAAAATAGACATTTGAGAGTTTGGAACTGAGAACAAAAGAAAGATTGCCTTGATGTGTAACCAGACTTGTTCATGCTGTTTTTTTGTACCAAGGCAAAGCACCTCTTCCGAGGCCGGACTATAAATCACCAGAACCCAACGGCTGCAGTTCAAGTTTCCTTGGACTCAAGGTACCAGACACAGTATGTACTAAAAACCAAGCTTTCATTTTATACTCTGCTTCTTGCAATAACTCATTCGGGACTCAGGCAGCCTCAAGCAACCGGCAAAAATTTGTGGGATATCAATAGGTAAAATATACAGAAGTTTAAAATTGGTGTACTTCACCATTATTAAGCAACTGGAAGATTCACTTCTCGAAGTGTTGGATAGCAGAGTTTTACTGTATTCTGTATTGCTGAATAATCCAGTGCTAAAGAGTTAAAAAGCCGTGGATTAACTTCCCACCACCGATTACATCCTCCCAGTGCTTCACCGAAGGAGTCCTCTCATTGATCAGGTCGTTTTTATTTTTCTGCCTGTCAGTTACACACGGTCATGTTCAGACTTCTGGATGAACAGGAGAGCTGCTCTGACAAAGGTGCCTTCTTCTGGTGGGGGTTAACAATGCTGCTCTGGGAGTCGATCATCAAAACCCCATTATTTCAAAGAAGAGCATATTGTTCCGCTGATGTCCTGGACAATATTTACCCTCCAGTTAACATCGCTTGAACAGATTTTAAAAATTTATTATCAGAGTATGTGCATGACATCACATACAACTGTGAATTTTGTTTTTTTTTATTGTGGGCCAGGCAGAATTACTACTTATCGGTAGTGCAAAAAAATGTACCCGGATAAAGATAGGGATACAAAGAGGGAAATGTAATCAAGGAATGTAAACAAACTGACTGTGCAAACATACTCTGTTGATGGAAATTGATGAAGAGATTGGCTGCTGCATTTTCCCATTACTGCGATCCTTCATGGATCTAGTGTCAGCTGTAACTCTCCATGGGGATGTTCTGAAAGGACCTGCGTAAAAATGAGAGAATGCTGAAAAATACCCAGCAGGTCAGGCAGCATCTATGGAGAAGGAAACAAGTTTAGAATGAGGAAAGATCACGCTGAGCAGGTTTTAAATTGCAGAGAAGGGCAAAAGGTGATCGTCTGTGATGAGGTGGTGTGTGAGAGATGTTGAACGACACATGCCGTGCTAGTGTTAATCACTGAGAGAAGTAGTAACTGGCCATGTCACTGACAAGCAATTCAATTTAGTGATATTTTCAATTAATATTTAATCGCCAAGGTTCAAGTGCAGTCAGCAACGCGTGTTCTACTGGGAATCTGGTTAGAATTAGATTCCAAGCTCAAAAGTGGCTCCTCTAAATGTTTGCCTTTTGCTTTCAGATTGATTTGGGAATTCCAGCCATGACCAAGTGTTGCAATCAACTCGATCTCTGCTATGACACTTGTGGGGCCAACAAGTACCGGTGCGATGCCAAGTTCCGTTGGTGTCTCTATGGAATTTGTTCTGACCTCAAAAAGAGTTTGGGCTTCGTGTCTAAGGTTGAAGGTAAATATTGCAATTGGGAATATATGAGATGAAGACATTTCAGACATGAGACAGATAAATCTGGCCCTAAGAAGGGAGTGAGTGAAAAGGATAGAGATGCCATGGAAATTGGAACAACAGGCTGCAGAAAATTTTCAGAATTGCATGCCGGATCCATAAGCAATTGAAAATGTCTGTTTCTATTGCAATGTTTAATTTTTTATGGTTTCATTTTTGTGAATCTGGGAAACCAGCAAGTAAATTCAGAAGATCAGAAGAAGCAGGAGCAGAATTTGACCCATTGGCCCATCGAGTCTGTTTCGCCATTCTAATCGTGAGCTGATCCATTCTCCCACTCCCTGGCCTTCTCCCCGTAACTCTTGATGCCCTGACTAATCAAATACCTGTAAATCTCTGCCTTAAATACACCCAATGACCTCACTTCCACGGCTGCCCGTGGCACAAGTTCCACAGACTTGCGACCCTCTGCTCAAAGAAAGTTTTCCGCATCTCTGTTTTAAATTGATGCCCTTTTATCCTGAAATTGTGTCCTCTTGTCCAAGAATCCCCTACCATGGAAAAAATCCTTGCCGCATCTAGACTGTCCAGGTCTTTCAGAATTCAAAATGCCTCTATAAGGTTCCCCCTCGTCCTTGAGCACAGTCCTTGAGCCAACAATCTTTCCTCATACGCTCACCCTTTCATCCAGTAAATCTTCTCTGAACCCTTTCCAATGCCAGCACATCTTTCCTCAAATACAGATTCTCCAAGTGAGGTCTCACCAGTGCTTTATAGAGTCTCAACATTACATCCCTGCTTTTATCTGCTATTCCTCGAGAAATGAATGTCAGTTTTGCTTTCACCTTCTTCGCCACCAACCCTGGAGGTCAACATTTCGGGTATCCTGCACGAGGATTCCCAAGTCCCTTTGCACCTCGGAATTTTGAATTTTCTCCCCATCTAAATAATAGTCGGCCCATCTATTTCTTCCACCAAAGTGAAAGACTGTACACTTTCCAACATTATCTTCCACCTAATTGTCCATTCTCCTAATCTATTCAACTCTCTCTGCAGTCTTTTGGTATCCTCAGCTCCACCCACCCCACCACCTATTTTTAGATCATCTGTAAATTTAGCTACTAAATGATCAAAATCATTTATAAAGAAGTGGCCCTAACACTGACCACTGCAGAACTCCACTGGTGTCTTGTAGCCAATCAGAATAGGATCCTTTTATTCCCACTGTTTCCTGCCGACCAGCCAATGCTCTACCCACCCTTCCTGTAATTCCATGGGCTTGCATCTTGTTTAGTGGCCTCATGAGTGGCACCTTGTCGAAGGACATTTGAAAGTCCAAATACATAAACTGTCTATCCTTACTTGTGATCTCTTTAAAACATTGCAGTAGTTTTGTCAGGCATGATTTTCCTTCAAGGAAACCATGCTGACATGAGCCTTTCTAGGGGATATACCATACACTACTGAGGGAAGGTTTTGCTATCTGAGGTCCCAATTGCCATTAGAAAAGATCCATTAGCACTCTATAAAATAGAGTGTCAGACTCATGGAGAGACATAGCACAGCAACAGGCTATTCAGTCTATCGACTCCGTGCTGACCCAATTGCACCAATTCTACATTAATCCTGTTTTTTAATTCTCCCTATGTTCTCAATGGCTCCCATCACACCACTCATTAGGGGTAACTCTCTGTAACTAATTAACAAACCAGCCAACTCGCCATTGGGAGGGAACCAGAGCACCTGGAGGAAATTCACGCTACCTGTAAACTCCACTGAGGGAGTGCCAGAAGCCAGGATTGAGCTCATGTTTCGGGCTAGATGCCACACATATCTGACCAGTCTTTGCCCTCTTCACCAACAGCTCTTAAAAAAAAACAGGTTACTTGTCAATATCAAATTCTGTTTATGGAACCTTGTGCAAAATTGGGACACATTCTACACCAAAGTTTTTTAGACATACAGCACGATAACAGACCCTTTTGGCCCACGAGCCCATGCAGTCCAATTACACCCAATTAATCTACAACCCCCAGTATTCTTTGAAGGGTGGGAGGAAACTGAAGCCCCCAGCAGACTCGAGAAGAATGTACAAACTCCTTACGGACAGCATGCCATTTGCACCCCAGTCCCGGTCGCTGGGACTGCCACAGCATTGCACTAACAGCTACGCTACCATGCCAGCCTGCAATCCCTGAACATTTTTGATGGGTGGGAGAATACACAAACTCCTCACAGACAGGCCCTGATACGAACCCAGGTCACTGACGCTGTAACAGCATGGCACTGACCGTGCAGCCCAAGTGCACACCTTTGGCTGGAAAAGCCTTCGGGATGGCTTGAAAGGGACAAAGAAAGTTGCCATATAAATTAAAGGTGCTTCTTTCTTTCCAGCCTGTGAATCAGTGGCAGATACCATGTTCAATGCGGTGTGGACCCTTGGATGCAGGCCTTTCATGAACAGCCAGAGGTCAGCGTGCATCTGCACTGAGGAGGAAAGAGAAGAGCTCTGAAGGCAATGACTATAATTGTGTATGATTGCCCATTTGTATGTACGAAGTGACTCTCCCCTCTGTGTCCACACTAATAACTTTGCCTGGACGTAACTCTCCCCTAATGGTACCTGTATATACAACACTGAAACTACCTGTTGGCTGAGTAAATTATTTATTTCCTGGTATTTTTAGAGATACAGAACAAGACCATTCATCCCATCATATATCTGGTGGGCCTATAACTTATAATTTCATGTCAATTTATGGGAGATATTTACAGCTTTTTCCAAAATATTTGTTGTGTCTCATTTGACTGATAAAGGAACTTTAATATTTCACTTGCAAAACATTCTTTCTCTCAATATTATTGTCTTTCTAAGTGATATAACATCTTTCTCTTAGAGAATGGATGTTCCTTAATCTCTCTTTCTGCCACATTGTAGAGTTGACCAACATCTTCAAGATTCCTTCATTGTCATGTAATAGTAGAACAAGTAATATTACATTGAATTGTCTTATAAGGCAGACAGAGTTGCAAGAAATCCTCTGGGTACAAGTGGATAAGACTGGTTGCAGGACAGGGAAAGCTCTTTAGAGGCAGTGATCTGAAAAGCAGTCAAAATTTTCTGGAGGCGAGTCCTGCACCGTGCTAACGAGTTGGTTCCAAATAAATCCTCAGAGACTAACAGGTTAAAGTAACGAGGATCTTTATTACAATGCTGTTATATTATCAATATTTATCATTATGATGTCACATTCAAAATAGATTATGTTGCAGTGAAAGCCACTCAATTCGTGTCCTATTGCAGGTGTACTCCACTTTACGAAAGTAGAGCATTTCTATGAAAACTTTTGTATCAGTGCATAACCACAGCTGCTGTTCGACATAATCAGAAGCAGATTTCGGGTGGGGGGGGAGGGGGTGTCTGTTTGGAAAGTCAAACTGGATACCTAATTTCAACCATCATGTCTTTAGTACAGTGAAACCCCTGGTGTTCGACACCTATGGGGATTGATAGATGAGTGGTAAGGCTATTTTCGAATGCGAAAACCCAAATTCCTTTCAGATAGTGAACACAGGTTTCTTTGTAAAAGTGAATTTGCGTAAAACAAGTATTCGTAAAGTAGGGTATACCTGTACACGGTATGTATTTCAGTTTGTTAATCATAAATCCAACTTAATATGGTTCCCTAGCAAAAGCAAAGATAAATTTTGCTACTGGTGTATTAATGCACAAAGTTAAAGCTGATCAGTGGAACATCCCACATGCTGCAGGCTTCGTCACTCAGTGTCAATCACGATTGGACCTCCGCTGAGGAGGTGTTCCCTCAGGTGACCCGAGTTGCTCGTCTCTGCTGATCTCCGCATTCGCTTGCGGCAGCCCTGTGAGCATCGTGACTTGGTATCCTGGGCCCCGCACACGAGAACCCGGCAGTGCAGGTACACTTTCTGGAGCGGGAGAAAAACAAGTCAAGGTAAAGGTTCCATTACAGTCACATAAATTCTACGTTTAGAATGCAACATATATGAAATTCTTTAACTTTTGTCTACCATCAGGAAGACAGAGAGTCGCCATGTTGTCCAGTGCACCTCACAGAAATCTACAACACCTGGTGTTCCTTGGTGCCCTCCCCTCCAAGTACTGACCTGGTCTGAGCCAATATTAAACTTCCATACTTTTTACCCAGTTATTTTGCCGGTTCCTTGAGGCTGCCAGTTACTTGAATTCCATATAACAGGGATTTTACTATAATGTTATCCAACTAGTCCTGCTACTAACTAAATGCTCCTTTCAAGTATTTATGCGTCTCTTCCGAAACCTATTACTATATCTGGTTTCATTCAGTGTCAGAAAGTGTGTTCCATTTCCTAACTCACTTTGTAAAATGGTTTGCCTCTTATAAATCTCACGACTGGAAGAATGTAGATGCTTCAGCGAGAGATTTATCAGGATGTTGTCTGGATTGGAGAACATGTCATATGAAGAAAGGTTGACAGGCTTTTCTCTTTGGAGCGACAGAGGTGTATGAGACGATGAGGGTTTTAGTTTAGATAGGGCAGTCAGTCAGCGTCTGGGGCAACAATGGTAAACGCCAGAGGACGTCAGTTAAGGTGAGTGGAGGAAAGTTTTGGGGGGGGGGCAGAGGTAAAAGATTTTTACTCAGAAAATGGTGGGTGCCAAGATGATGGTGGAGGCTGATAGATTAGGCACATTCAATAGACTTCTGGATAGGCACATGGATGCAAGGAAAATGGAGGGTTATGTAGGGAAAAATGAGATTGTTGTGTAGTAGGTTTACATTGGTCAGCCAAACATCATGGGCTGAAGGTCCTGAACTGTGCTGTAATATTCTACATTCAAAATCGGTGTCCTTTGGTTACCTTTTGTCATGATAGTGAAGCAGTTTCTCCATCAAAATCGTTCACACTTTAGGTCGTTTCCATCAATTTGTTCCAAACCTTCTCTGTTCTAGGGCAATCAGCCATACCTTCTCCAGCTTCCCCTGGAATTAGGTTCCTCATACAAGGCATCATTCCAATAAATCCCTTCACCTTAAGTCAGCATTCAATGTTTTCCTAAAGTGCAGTGCCAGGATTTCCCCCATCACCCTCTGATTGGGAAAATCGTCGATTTTTACCAAAGCTAATTTCAAGATTAACAATTGGGGATCAGTTTGATTTGGTCAAGAATTCTCTGCCTTGAAAGAAGAGTCAGAGCTGGAGAGGTTGACCATCCAAAGGCATGATCCAGCTCATCATTCCAATCAGACGTACAAATGGAACAGACTCCAAATCACATCATGGTTTAACTTACAATTCATGTCTTTATCCCACCTGTAGTCCTAAAGAGATTGAACTGAGTCAAGCTACATTTCCTTTTGATTATTAGCAGGATACCACCATGGTCTCTACACTTTCCTCAAATGATTGAGTGAATATGAGAGAAGGCCAAGAGCCACAACCTTGAGTTGAAAACAGTAAAACCACTGTTATTCAACCAATTGGCAAAACAAAATCGAGGAAAATAAATAGGTGCAAAATACGCAAGTTTAAAAATGGCGCGCATCACCGTTAACAAGCAACTGGAAAATTCACTTCTCCAACATCAACCAAACCCCATAGGTGCTGGATATCAAGGGGTTTATTGTGCATTGTGCACTATCTACCATCTGTCCAAACATCTTGCACCTTGAACTTTTGCACTTCCTAAGGGTGACTCCTTACCTTATTATCTCTTCCCACAAACTTAAAGACAGGGACGTAGAAATGTTTTGCAAGATGGTCCTGGGACGTCTCCTGTTTGACTGTTTCATCGTTGATACAGCTATGAAGACAAAAACAAGTCATTTATTTGCATCCTGGAGTTTCGCAATAACATTCCTCTTTAATTAGTTTTGATCCAAATCACTGACTGTCCATTTTCCTCTATAGACGCTGCCTGACCTGCTGGCTCGCTTCAGCTTCTCATTGTTTTGTTGAAGGTTCTGCTCTTTAATAATGATATTCAAATGCACACTCCTCACTGCTGGGTTGGTTGTTGAGTTGTTCATCTTAGCAGTTAGATATGCAGTCTCTATCTTACGGAATGTTGAGTTGGATTAGTTGGGCTCTGAGGGTTGAACCTACAGTGTTGATATTTTATGTCTTCACAGATTAGCTGTTGAAAGTAAAATGCCTACCAAGATGCGTGTTTTTCAGAAATAACAGGCATTCCTTGTTATCCTAATAGGGCAAGTAATGAAAAGAATCACATCTAAAATTTTAAAAAATTTAGACCAACACAGTAACAGGCCCTTCCAGCCCACAAGCCCGTGAAGCCCAAATACACCCAATTGACCTACAACCCATGATACATTTTTCAGAAGGGATGGGAGGAAAACCCACGCAGACACAGGGGGAACATACAAACTCTTACAGACGGCATGGGATTCAAACTCTGATCCTGATTGCCGGCGCTGCAACAGCGTTGCGCTAACCGTGCCACCCAATGCTAACTGTGCAAATGTTAGCATTTGATCATTCTAAATGATCAAATATCAGAATGATTGAATATCAGATTTGACCAAAATAAGCATCCTCTTTATTGCAGCAGATGTTAAGTCTACTAATGTAATAAAATATAAGGGCTTAAACATCATAAAAGCCAAGGAAAATAATCATTTGTTCTGCTTTCATTATTCAGCGACAACCATCTGCATCACTGGCTTTTGCTCCATCTGTTTAATCTCTGTGGACAGGTCTTAACTCTCGCTTTTCTCAGTCCCGTATCCAATATATTCTTTCATGAAAATCAAATAAAACTGTTGATGCTGGAATTCGGAAACAAAAGCAGGAAATACTGGAAATGTTCATCAAATCAGTCAGCATCTGTGGGAAGAGAAACAACGTCAATATTTTGGGCTGAAGAGCCAGAGTTTTGTCAGTAGGGTCTCTAACCATTTCTCTTTCCATAGATGCTGCCTGACCTGCGGATCTCATCCGACATTTTTGGTTTAAGTCCAATAACTTGTGACTGTTTTCCTAACTCACTTTCAAATTTCCGAGCTGAAGTCTCACATCTTGCCTTTTTTAATTCCCATGATTTAATTTTTTTAAATTTACATCAAGGTAGAAGCCAATACTAACCATTTAAGACCATGCCAATTAACCAACATCCCCAAACATTTCGGGAGGGTGGGAGGAATCCAGAACATCCAGGGAAAACCCATGCAGATTTTGAGGGAACGTTCAAACTTCTCACAGACAGCACTGGATTTCAACCCGGGTCGCTGGCACTGTAATAGCATCACACTAACCTCTATCTCATCAGCTCTAACATCAGGCATTTGTGCCTTGCTAACCTTGTGTGGCCAGTAGGAAGACGTTGGATTCAAATCCGGCTCCAGAGGCTTGCTGTCAAGGCTGGTCTGTAGAGTACACTGAAGGAGTGCTACCTGGTTGGTGAGGCTATGTTATGACGTGAGATCCTTTTGAATGGTGAATATCTACAACAAGCTGCCAGTGGAGGTGGTGGATAATATTTCAACATTTACAAGGCATTTGGCCAGACACTTGGATAGGAGAGGCAAACACATCAAGACCTCCTCCCTTGACCTTGGTATCAGGGGGAATTAGACCAGTGGATCTCAACCACTTTAAGTAATACATACGCCATAGGTCGTATGTGAGTAGAAAGAAAAAGTTTGAAAACCACTGTTTTAATCGTACCTAATTGACTCGTTATGTGCATGGTTTCATAACTCCAAAGGAAATGGGACAATGACAATTTTTCTCAAGCAAAATATTTCAGTAACAATTGGGTCCAGAGCAGTGGTTCTCAACCTTTTTTCCCCACTCACAGTGAGCTGGTGACATAACTGCAAAATGGTCCTGCAGAGGTAATTGGGGACAAGGAATAAACAAAACTTGCCCACGTCAACCACAACCTGTGACCAAGATTATGAGGATAGCGATATGTTGGTGGGGTACTCACCCATCCTTTATGAGGTAGTACCTCATAATGTCATCACTGCTGGGAGATGGGGTAGCAAAGCAGTTCTCAACCAGAGCCTCAAGCCCATCCACATGCATGAGAGGTTCAATCCCAAAGTACAGGGAGTCTCGGAGTTTGAGAACAGGCGGCGTATCCTTGTAAATCTCATCAAAGTCCTTGGACTTGAAGATCTCTAGAGCGAAGGGGAAGAGTCCATGATTTCTGCCCATAATCTGCAGTGGAAAATTTGCGGGGTTGGGCACATATCCTTCAGATACAGTGTACTGGCGGGGGAACTCACAGGTGATGGGAATCACTAGTTTACTAGTCCGGATGATGATATCCCCATTACTGCCAGGTGTCTGTTTGGGAATACCAGTTAGCGTGTTTCTTGCAATTATCTTGTCATCCACGACCTAATGAAACGGACGCAAAATCAAACAAGAAGATTAGATAGAACCATAGAACATTACAGCACAGAAACAGGCCTCTGGTCCTTCTAGTCTGTTGCAAACCATTTTATTTTTGCTTAGTTTCACTGACCTCTATACCTCTCCCATTCATGTGCCTGTCCAAATTCCACTTAAATGTTAAAAATGAGCCCGCTTGAACCACTTCAGATGAAAGCTTGTTCCACACTCCCTCCACTCTCTGTGTGAAGAAGTTCCCCCTAAACTTTTCCCCTTTCACTCTTCACCATGTCCTCTGATTTGTATCTCAACTACCCACAATACAAAAAGCCTATCTACATTTACCCTGTTAATCCCCCTCATAATTTTAAATACCTCTATCAAATCTCCCCTCATTCTTCTACACTCCAGGGAATAAAGTCCTAACCTGTACAACCTTTCCTTGCAACTCAGTTCCTGAAGTCAAGACAACATCTAGTAAATCTCCTCCGCACTCTTTATATCCAGATGGATACTTTCAGATCATTGAATCAGAAGCCGGCCCTTCAGACAATCAAGACCCACCTCGACTAATCCAAAGCCAATTCCCTTTACTCTCCCACATCAGTTCCTTCAAGATTCTGCCACTTGCAGGAACCAGTTAACCTACTGATCTGCATATCTTTGGGATTTTGCAGGAAACAGGAGAAACCTGGATAAGACCCTTGTGGTCACAGGGAGAATGTGCAAAGCTCCACGCACAGAGCAGCGGAGGTCACGGTTTGGGCATCTGTGAGGCAACATTTCGACTAGCAGTGGCCCCCTTTTCAGTTGATGCAACCTTCAGAATGTAGCAGATGCGGTGTAAATCACAGTTTAACGAGAAAGCCTGCAGACGCTGGGATCGAGAGCAATACACAAACATGCTGCAGAAGCCAGGTTTCGAGTCAGGTGATTGTATGGTTAAGGAGGTTTCAAGTGTAGTGGAGTTAAACAAGAAAGCCTTCAGTCATTGGGGCCGAGTGCAATACAAGTTTAATTGTCATCTGATTGTCAACAAAATAGCGTTCTCCGGTCCTCAGTGCAAAACGCACAGACACAGAGACAAACAATACATGTCCAGGACAAGTATATATACAAATATATGTTTTGTCGCAAAGTTTTCTATACTGAGCCATTATAGACGACGGTTTACACGTTGTGGTGTCGCTGTACACGCTGTTGGTAAGTGGGACGCCTCAGTTTCATGAAAAGGAAAGTTTCGGCTGGTTAGTGTGAGCAGTTCCTTTGCACACATGCTGGAGAAGCTCAGCATCCAGAGGAAGTAAAGGGTAACCAATGTTTTGGGCCCAAGCCCTTTGTCAGGAATCTGGAGAAACAGCTAGCTGTCTAAATAGAAAGGTGGCAGGAAGGGGGAGAGGAGAGGAGGGAGGAAGGGAAGGGGAGTTCTGGGAACAAAGGGTGACAGGTAAGACATAATAGGTGGATACAGGTGGGAAGGGGAGGAGAAGTTAATGTGATGGGGCTGAGGGCTAACAAGGGGTTAGACTATAACATCATAAGACAGGCTATTCAGCCCATCGAGTCTGCCCCACATTTAATCATGAGCTGATCTATTTTCCCAAGGAGGTGAGAAACTGGAGTCCAGATTGAAGCCTTTATAGCTTTGGTAATGCTTAATCTGGGATTTAAAACACCTGCTGAGTGTGGAATCAGTGAAGAAATTTATGGGGCACAGATTTAAATTGTAATTGGCACTGGGTCTCGCTGATCATTCCCAAACATTCCTGCAAACTTATCTTGCATTCTTACCTCGACAGCAGTGCCACAGCTTTTGAGATTGAAGTTGATGTTGGCGTGAGTCCCATTGGAGAGTGCTTTGCATGATGCGTTCAGGAGATAAAGTTCCAAACCCCCAACCAAATCCTTGGGTACAGCCACTTCAATAGACTCCGACTTGCATTGCACAGGTACTAGTACAGGGATAGACCACAGGATAAAAGGTTGCGAGACTAGGGTAAGGTTCATGGGATGACGACCAAGCCTAGACAAAATATTCGGAATGGCAGCATTTAAAATCTATGTTGGCTTAATTTCAAATAAGGCAACCAAGACAACATAAGAAATAGGAGCAGGAGTCGGTCATCCGCCCCGTCGAGCCCGCTCCACCATTCAATGAGATCATGGCTGATCTGATGACAGGCTCATCTCCACCTACCTGCCTTTTCTCCATATCCTTTGTAAAAATCTATCCAACCTTCTCTTAAATATATTTACTGAGGTCGCCTCCACTGCTTCTATGGGTAGTGAATTCCACAGATTCACCACTCTCCGTTCCTCCTCCTCCTCTCCATCTTAAATCTACTACAGTACACTGGATATTGAGACTATGTCCCCTACTTCAAATCTCCCCCACCAATGGGAACAACTTACATACGCCTATCTTTTCTATGCTATTTCTATAAGATCCCCTCACACTCTTCTAAATTCAAGAGAATATAGCCCCTGCCGACTCAATCTCTCGTCATAGGCTAACCCCCTCATCTCTAGAATCAACCTGGTGAACCTCCTCTGGATCGTCTCCATCCTTCCTCAAGTAAGGAGACCAGAACTGCATTTAGTTCTTCAGATGCAGCCTCACCAGTACAGTTGCAGCAGAAACTCCCTACTCCAAAATTCAATCCCTCCAGCAATGAAGGCCAACATTCCATTTGCCTTCTTGATAGCCTTCTGCACCTACAAACCAACCTTTTGTGATATCTGCACAGGCACTCCCAAGTCACGCTGCAATCACTTGCCATTTAAGTAATAATCTGATCTTCCATGTTTTTCTTCTGACGAGGATAACCTCACATTTACCAAATCTCCAATTAGACCAACGATGTCTACTGCTGAACAAGATCCTCAGATGGTTCAACAAAGAGATCACCACCTGACAGAAAAAATCAGAAGATGCACCTGTCAGCTCTAAAGCTCGGGACCAAATTAAAAAGGAGAGGAATCAAGGTTTCTATCCATACTGGGAGTGAGTCTGACACATGTTCAGGAAGGTAGGGCAAAAAGACTAGAAATACTCCCTTTAGAACAAAGGAGAGATTTAAAAGAACCATCAAAACCCCTGGTATCCAGAATTCAAGAAACCAGCATAAAAAAAGAGAATAAATTAATAAAATAAAATAATTAACAATAAAAATGGGGCAGCCCCGTTAGCGTAGTGGTTAGCTCGACGCTGTTATAGCACCAGCGATTGGGACTGCAGTTTGAGTTTGTACGTTCTCGTTGTGCCTGTGTGGGTTTCCTATGGGGGCTCCAATTTCTCCCCACTATTTGAAACACATCGGTGGTTGTAGGTTAATAGGGTGTAAATTGGACGGCATGGGCACATGGGCCTAAATGGCCTGTAATCGTGCTGTATGTCTAAATAAAGCAAACAGGTAAAAAATTGTAAAAGTAAATGTTCTTTGTAGTTACATGAACCTTTGGTGAAAATGGGAACAAATATTCAGCCTGTGGAGGGCCTTGGTCGTGCTTTGCCTGAAGCAGCTGTTCGAATAAAGATGTGTTTCAATTAAATGGCATTGCCCAGGATGAAGATCTGGTTGATGCTGCTCGCCCTTCTTATCCCTGCTTAGTGAGAGTCACCCCGGTTAAAAGCTTTATCTGTAAACTTGAGGGAGGGTGGAGTTAATTATCTATAATGTTGTTCATCTTTCAGGCAACTCCATGGAGAGGGAAGAACGTGCAGATGCAGCAATGGTTAAATGTTTTCAAATAATCTGATTGAAATAAAGTAAAATGCTCTGAGGTTTATATATTCATGCAAGTGAAATTCGTTCAGTGTAAGTGCAGTCTGGTATTTTTGTTTGTTGCTTTTTAAATTGTTTATTCTTAATGCAGGTGTATTAGTTAGGCATTGCAAGTGCTAATCTCAAGCAACCAGAAAATATACTTACCCAGTATCTACCAATTCCCAGAGGTGCCAGATACCAGGGATTTTACTGTAAAATTTTAGGATTATTCCTTATCTCTCTACTCCTTTGATTTGAGTACAGACTTCAGTGCAGGAAACGTCTCATATATGAAGTCAGAAGGAAATGTAAATGCAGAATCAATTACCTCTGAGAAGCCATCAATACTGCACCAAGGAGTTTTCCACTCTTTAGAATGACTTTCTGAAAATAGGTCATAGAGGTTCTGAGGAAGATTTGATCATGGAAGGTTTGAGTGCAAAAGAAAACAGTTTTGTGCACGTTTTGCAAAGAATTTTCAACAGCCTCCCAAGGCTCAATCTTCTTGATGCTGTCTGACTGGATTGAGATTATGCACCTCAAAGAATCCATCAGACGGGAAAATCTTTGCATTTCTCTGAACACTAAAATCCCATGGATTACAGCTGATTGAATTCACTCTGGTGAAAAGCAAAGCAACACGAGGAGGTGGGATTTACCTTGGCAGGTATGATTGTCTTCTGATAACATGAGCCCCCGAGGACACTCACAGTGATACCCTCCGTCCACTGAGACACAGGTGTGGCTGCAACCTCCGTTACTGCCGTGGCAGCCTTCAATATCTGCAGAATGAACAAGAACATTGGACCAAGTGGAGGAACACAAAGCAAACATCATTCAAAGGAAAAAAGCATCTGCTGGTTTGTATGAAATCTGTGAAGGAACTGGCAATTCTGCACGTTTCATGATTTCAGTACAAGCAGCGATTAGTGCAACGCCTTTACATCTCCAGCACCCGGGACCGAGGTTCGAATCCTGCGATGTCTCTTAGGAGTTTGAATGTTTTCCCCATGTCTGCATGGGTTCTCCCACCGTTTGATACGTGCGGGAGGTGTAGATTAATTGGATGCAAATTGGGTGAGACGGACTCGTGGGCCAAAATGGCCTGTTACCATGCTGTGTGTCTAAATTTTAAAAGATTTAAAATTTAATTTAAATACTGCTACTTCTCTGAAGTAAAGCTCCATAAATCCCACAACATCTGTTCAAAGAGTCTGCCGGCCCAGGCTCAAGATATCTCTAGAGAGTGGAGGGTTGTAGAAAGAGAGCTTATGGCAAATTGGTGTCATAAATTAAAGTATTGAGAGTAGGAGTTGAGAAGTTATGGTAAAATTATATTGGTGAGGTCAAATTTTGCATATTGAGCACGACTTACAACAGATGTTTGTTGAAGATGCAGGGGAGTCCATTTTGGAAAATGTACATTCATCCTCTCTCTGTGCTAGACATTCTGTATTACTATTTAAAGTAATCCAGAGGGCCCACTATTCCAAAGTTAAATTTGCTAAATTTTACCCCAGTATACCCTCTAAATGTGATAAGTGTACAACTCAGGAAGCTACTTCATACCTTATGTCCCTCCTTTGTAACTACTGGAAAGAGATATTTACCACACTGTCTTTAATTCTTGATATAAATCTCTCTCCGAGCCCTTTTATTGCTAGTTTTGGATCGAGTGGACCAATGGACTTAATTTTGACTCCATCTCAATCCCATGCAGCTGCTTTTGTTTCCCTGATTGCCAGATGGCTAATTTTGCTGCCTATCATATGTGTCTATGTATTTGGTATTTTCTCAAAAACCAATAAAAAGATTGAAAAAGAAAATTTGGATTATGGTATGCAGTTTTGATCACCAAACTACAGGAAAGATAGAGAGAGTGCAGAGAAGATTTATTAGGATGTTGCTGGGACTTCAGGGACTGTGTTACAGGGAAAGGTTAAACAGATTATTCCCTGGAGCAGAGAAGAATGATAGGGGAAATTTGATCGAGATATTTAAAATTATGGGGATAGACAAAGTCAATATAGGTTGGCTTTTTCTACTGAGAGTAGGTGAGATACAAACAAGAGGACATGGGTTGAGGGTGAAAGGGGAAAAGTTTAGAGGGAACATGACGAGGAACTTCTTCACACAGAAAGTGGTGGGGGCATGGAACAATCTACCAGCTGAATGCAGGTTCAATTTTAATATTTAAGAAAAATTTGGACAGATACATGGATGGGAGGGGTATGGAGGGATATGGACTGGGTGCGGGTCAGTGGAACTTGGCATAAAAATAGTTCAGCACAGATTAGAAGGACCAAAGGGCCTGATTGTATGATGCAATGTTTTATGGTTCTGAAGTGTGGGCTGATATCTCCAGAGATAATATTTGAGTAAAAATTCATGACTCGTCGGGAGTCTAGGGGTAAGTGCCCACCTGGTTGGAACAGAATCTTTCTGGAGTCACTGAAAACAGTAACGACATAGATCCACTGATCCAACCCCAAAGAGTTCCTCACCAAAGGAAATTGCCTGCAATGCACAAAAATGCTGGAGAAAATCAGAAGGTGACCGACAATTTGGGCTGGGCCCTTCGTCAGGATGCTGCGTGACCTGCTGAGTTTCTTCGCACATTTGTGTGTTGCATTTGACCCCCAACGTCTGCAGGTTTTCTTGTTTAAGAAGTAAACGGATTGCCTTCCCAACTATCAGGAAAAGAAAATCAGAAATTGAAATGTAACGAGCTAGAAACACCCAGAGAAGTCCATCTAGAAAAGAAAGCAGAGTGTTTGTGAAAAGCAACATTTTCTGCTTTTATTCCCGACCTGAGGAGTTGTTTCCTCTCGGGAACTTTAACTCACCTTCACAAGTCATGCCGTTCTTTCCCAGTGCCTGTCCAATCCCACACTCACAACGGAAGGAGCCCTGCAGATTGATGCAGTCTTCACTGCAACCCCCATTGTTGACCGCACATTCATTGACATCTGGGTGGATGGGTGGTGTAGGGGGAGGGGAGACAGAATCGTGGGTTACATATCAGAGAGTACATCATGCACGTTTTCACAATCAGTCACTGAAGATCATTGCAACTGCCTTTATTAAGTGTTGGAAAAATTGATTGGAATTTATTAAGGTACTGAACGATTGGAGAGCATTCTGACTGGTTGTGCCACTGTCTGGTATGGAGGAGTCAACATACAGGACAGGCTGCAGAGAATTGTGAACTCAGCCAGCGCCATCGTGGACATTAGCCTTCACTCCTTCGAGGACATCTACATGAGACGGTATCTCAAGAAAGCTGCCCCTATTCTCAAGGACCCCCACCACCCAGGCCACGCCCTCTTCACACTGCTCCCATCGGGAAAAAGTTCCAGGACCCCGAAGACGAGCACTCAGTGGCACAAACAGCTTCCTTCCCTCTGCCATCAGATTCCTGAATGGACAATGAACCACAGACACTACCTCACTTTTTATCTTCTTTTTGCACTAATTTATTTTTAATATAATGTATTTATGGAAATTTGATTGATAGCAATTTTTGCACCTGTTATGCACAATAATGTTGCCACAAAACAATTAACTTTGTGACACGTCCATGACATCAAATTCTAGTTCTGATTCATCTATCCTATCCCCTCTCCTTTCACTAAACCTCAGTTCCTCTTTAGATCCCCTGACATCACTTGCCCCACTAGTAAAACCCGAAAGCCTGCGGACACCGTGGTTGAAGTAAAAACACAACGCTGGAGAAACTCAGCAGGTTACGCAGTGGACTTTATAGAGCAAAGATAAAGATCCAGAACCAACGTTTCAGGCTTGAGCCCTTCATCAAAGCATGGAAAAGTGGCAGCAGGGGGAGGGAGGGGAAGGGGAGGACCACGGTCCCAAAGGGAGGAGGTGATAGGTGGATAAAGGAGGGAGGGCCTTACTGAGGACCTGCCTCATTGAACACATTATATAAACAAAATAGAGAGAGTGCAGAGAAGGTTCTCGAGAACGTTGACAGGATTTCAGGGTCTGAGTTACAGGGAAAGGTTGTGCAGACTGGGGCTTTTTTCTCTGGAGCGTAGAAGATTGAGAGAGGACTTGATAGAGGTGTTTAAGATTTTAAAAGGGACAGACAGAGTAAATGTGGATAGGCTTTTTCAATTAAGAAAGGGGGAGATTCAAACTAGAGGACATGGTTTAAGATTGAAGGGGGGAAATTATAAGGGGAAGATGAGGGGAAATTTCTTTACGCAGAGTGTGGTGGGGATGTGGAATGAGCTTCCGGCAGATGTGGTCGAGGCGGGATCATTGGTTACATTTAAGGAAAGACTGGATCGTTACATGGATAGGAGGGGACTAGAGGGGTATGGACCGGGTGCTGGTCAGTGGAACTAGGAGGGTGGGGATTTGCTACGACATGAACTAGTAGGGCCGAACTGGCCTGTTCTGTGGTGTAAGTGGTTATATGGTTAAAGGAGTGAACACCCGCCTCCTGTCACTGCAGTGTTCCACACTGACCCTTGTGCAGAGTTTGTGATTATGCCAAACATTTTATCAGGCAGCTGATCGTCTACAGACCATCTCGACAGCTATTTCTCTCGTTCCCTAATCTCTGCTCAGAGTTTAGATATCTAACCAATGCATCACTACACTTGATAAATGTGATAATTCTTCAGGGTGGGCAACACTGAATTTGCACAATAAAAATCTACGTCAATGAAGATGAATGCATTAAATGCAACACTTGATTTTCAAGGAAGAAGCAACAGGATATAGAAGATAACAACATCTGCGTTTCTGCCCGTGTGAAGAAGCATTCTCTGTGTTCCTCATGACTGCAGAGAATCCAAAAATGTTCACTCCTAATGAAATATTTTTTTGCCACGGATTAATGAGGCTTCCAATCAAGATCCCACAGAGAGCTCAGATAGGCTTCAGAGGAGACTGGATGAACACAGGAGGCTGAAGGAAATTGGGTTGAGGTAGGACAAAATTCAGAGAGAAACTAAATGCCAATGAGGATCACTCAGAAGATTCTCCTTGTAATGGACTCCACATCACCACTTTCAGAAGTTCAATGTCTTTCAACAGGTTTCAGGTCAAACCTGAAACTCCATCACCATGGAATTAGCAAAAGATTGTCAACAAGTATTTTATTTTATTCTCCAAAGTTGAAGACCTTACCGAAACAAGTCTGGCCGTCTGGCCCAAGGACAGTGCCTGGGGAGCATGTACATTCATCATCATCCACACAGAGACCGACACAATCCACGAGATCACATATGTCATAGAAATCTGCAAAGGACAATGGACGGGGTCAGTGGGAGGTGATGCGCTGAAAGGGCCAGACTTTCACTGTGGGAAATGATTGGCGGGTGCTGTCAAGCAAGATCAGCGGAAAGCCATAAATGCTGGCACCGGCAGGTCCATATTGCCTGAGTTGCCAGTCATGTTCTGCACACCCCATCTTCTGCACAGGAAGTGCTGCTACATAATGATCAGTTCACCCATCTGCACAACCCTCATTTTCCCATCCATTTCCTAGAGAGGCCAACAATTAGCCAGGATTCATGCTCCTGGTTATTTATTTTCATAAATTTTGACATACAACAAGGTAACAGGCCCTTTCGGCTCACAAGCCTGTGCCACCCAATTGAACTACAACTCCAGGTACGTTTTGAAGGGTGGGAGGAAACCCATGCAGACATGGGGAGAACATACAAACTGCTCTAATCGCTATACTAACTCTGCCACCTGGTATGACATGTAAATTTTAGACCTACAGCATGGCAACAGGGCCTTTTGGCCCACAGGCCTGTGCCACCCAAATACATCGAATTGACCTTCAACCCTCAGTATATTTTGAAGGGTGGGAGGACACCGGAGTGCCCAGAGAAAATCCACGCAGACTCGGGGAGAACGTACAAACTCCTTACAGACAGCGTGGGATTCGAACCCTGTAACGCTGTAATGGTGCCTGTGTCTTGGTTGGGAGAGTTGGCGTCACTTGCTTGACTGGGGGAGAGTTTGTAGGAGGCACAGGGTTTGGTACTTACGTCCGCAGTAAACGTGGAAACAGACAGTGGGTTTTGGCAGTCGGTAGATGTAATATCCCCCGGGGCAAGCTTTCACATCCACCGTGGTGCTCCACAGGCAACAGTTGTCATTGAAGCTGGCGCAGGCCTGCACCGACACAATGCCGTCAGACCAAACAGGGTGGCTGCCATTGAGCCAGATGGGAGCGTGAGTGCCGCAGAGATTCTCCTGGATGCAGAAGGTAGGCATGGCATCTCCCGCCATCCCGATGAAGCGGTACCACTCCCCATTCATGTAGTTGTCGCACATGGGCGTTCCATGTGAAATATTAATGTGATGCTCTGTATTTCGCCAAGGCTCGTTCAAGCTGATGTATGCTGAGCATGGATCCAGGATGACTGTAAGAAAATCAAAATGAGTCCACAGTATACCAAACAATTTAACCCCAGCTAATGAATGAAGCGCTTTGTCATATACAGTGTACAGATGTATGTAAAGGCTTACTTACTGCAGCTTCCAAGGTGCTTAACACACATGACACATGCATCGCAAGATTAAAGAAAAACATCATAAATAGGAAGAGAAAACAGGATTTAAATATTCCCAGTTGGTCAAAATGCAGAAAAATGTGTTGTGTCCGTAGGTCAGAGAAATCTTTGGTGAAATAGTTTTATAGTTTGGGCAGAATGGGCCGAAGAGTTTGTCCCAGATTGACTCATGTAGGTACTCAAAATCTCTCTACAGTTCTTGACTTTGTGTCGAGCTGGAGGAGCGATACAAGAAAGGATCAGAAAACAGGAGAAGAGGGAGAATACCGGCAGGGACAGAGCCGCAGACTCGGGGTCTGGTGAGCAAGAGCTTGAGACAGGATCAGGGGAGATGGGGGGGAGAGGTTGGGTGGGGGGATGGGGGTGTTGGGGAGAGGGGGAGGGGAGACAGGAAGAAAGGAGGTGGAGAGATGGGGCAGAAAGGTGGGGGCGGGGAGGGGAAGATGGGGAGGGGAGACAGGAAGAAAGGAGGTGGAGAGATGGGGGCAGAAAGGTGGGAGTGGGAAGACAGTGGGGGGATAGACAGAGGGGAGAGGGGGATGAAAGATCACAAGCAACAAAGAAATAAGAGCAAAAAGAAGATGGATCCAAAGGTAACCATGGCACCATCCAGCACAGTGCCTTATTCAGGACATACCAATATTATTTAATTACCCTGAGGAAAACTACTGAACACAGAGAACTAATTCATGCATTAACATGGAGCGTTTGAGCTGGGTGTTAAAGAATGGCGTGCATTTCACGCAGTACTCTTGAATTTCTGATGTTTTCATTTCCCTATGTGTAAATACAACCACCACTTTATATCCAGCAACAAACAGCCACAAGTTGATGTAACTTTTACTTGCTTTTGGTTGCATAGCTTGACAGCAACAATTGCCTATCAACGTAGTTTTATAAATAAACATCCTTTGGAATCTTTTATATCTACACATAAAAGCATAAATTCAAAATCGCGAGAAATAGTTCTCTAGCACAACAGTGTTAGGCTGAATTGTCACTGGATAACATCTCAGAATTGGTCTTGAACTCACAGCAATCAAATCCAGGAGAGGGAGAGGAGGGAGAGAGGGAGGGAGAGAGAGAGTTTGAGAATCAATGTAGAAGGGTTACTTTTCAATGCTTGATGGCACGGTTAGCGCAATGCTGTTACAGTGCCAGCAATCAGGACCAGGGATGGAATGCGGCACTGCCTGTAAGCAGTTCGTATGCTCTCTGTGTGGGTTTCCTCAGGAGGCTCCGATTTCTTACCATCGTTCAATATGTACTGAGGGTTGTAGATTAATTGGGTGTAATTGGGCAGCATGGCTCGTGGGCTGGAAGGGCCTGTTTCCATGCTGTTATGTCTAAATTTAAAAAAAACTCTGTACCAAGCCAAGGATACAAAGCATCCAGAATTGCTCTATCGTAATAGAGGAAGGGCTTCTAAATTTTGCAATCCAACATGAACAAGTTATGTAAATGTTGGTTGTGCATCTTTATCTTTGTTCCATAAAGGACGCTGCGTGACTTGCTGACTTACTCCCACATTTTTGTGTGAAAATGAGAACACTATCACTGAACGTGTTAAGACTCCACTGGTCAGGCAACATTGCAGACAGAATAAGAAGCAGGACAGCTTCAAAGTTAAGTGGCGGTCTGGAGGAGTCACGTGATGGAGTAGTGGCCGGTAGGAGAATCCCAGCCCTCTCCAGAAAAGAAGAAATAAAGTGAAAAAAATACAAAGTTCAAGAAACACAAAACATAACAAATAAAAGATAAAGCTGTAGAGAAAATAAAGAAAATGGCACCCAAGAAGGAAAAAGTAAAAACAACGGTTAAAAAAAAGAAAAGACGCCAGAAGAGTAAGGAGAAGGCCTTACCTGCATGAAGAAACAGGGAGATTGATAGGGAGGGTAAATTGCATTAAAATGAACGTCTTCCCAAGGATACAATACTTATTTCAATTGTTACCAATTCCCTTAACAGAGAAATTCTTTAATGAACTAAAGAGAATAATAAGGAAATTTTTATGGAAAGGGGGGAAACCGAGGATAGTGTTAGATAAATTAACAGAGAGGCACAACCAAGGTGGTTTGCAGTTACCAAACTTTTAAAATTATTATAGAGCAGCACAATTAAGGTATTTATCAGATTTTTATCAGACAAGAGAAAAACCAGTTTGGACTAAGATAGAGCTAAATAAAATATGGGAGAAGGTACTGGAACATATACTTTATAAGTGGGATGAAAAGCTGATACAATATAAAAGCTCACCAGAATTGCATTATTTACTCAATATATGGAAGAAGATTCACTGAGAAAGGAAAAAAAACAAATGACCAAATACCAAAATTATTATTGACACAAAATCAGCTAATCCCTTTTACAACAGCTAATCCCTTTCCTTTAGAGAATGAGAGAGAAAAGGAATTAAAAGAATAGAAAATTATTTTTTGGGAAATAATTTATTAACATTTGAACAAATGAAGTACAAATATGGAATAACTCATGGTACAATGTTTGCATATCATCAACTGAAAGCCTACTTAAAGGATAAATTGGGAAACAGACTGAGATTACCAGAAGGAAGCAGCTTTGAATATCTGATTACAGACACAATGATAATAAAAGGATTTATAACGAACATGTACATCAAGCTGCAAGAGAAGGAAAATGACAAAATAAGCTATAAACCCAAACAAAAGTGGGAAAAAGATTTAAACATAAAGATAAAAAATGAAACATGGGGAAAGTTATGCTCTGGGACTTTGAAGAATATAATAAACACAAGGTTACGCATGATACAGTATAATTGGTTACGCAGGTTATATATCACACCCCAAAAGTTAAAAAAAGGGATCCAACATTATCAGATAGATATTTTCGCTGTAAGAAGGAAATGGGAACAACAGTACATGCAATTTGGGCATGTGAGAAAGTTTTGGGAAGATCTAAATAAGGTATTAAATAAAATCACAAAAAGCAACATACCAAAAAATCCAGAGATTTTTCTTCTAAGTAATATAAGAAGTAAAGAATTAGGCCTCAAACTGGATGAAGTGCAAAAAAGATTTATTATGATAGCCTTAGCTGTAGCAAAAAAAATGTATAATGTCAACTTGGAAATCAGAAGAGTGCCTGAGAATACAGCAATGGTACATGGAATGTATTCCATTGGAAAAAAAAAGAACATAATTAAAAAAAATAAAGTCACATTATTTGAACAAACTTGGGAACCATACATGGAACATAACAGAGAGGGCTTGCCTCGGACCTCCACCCCCTAAAATGATAAGAAGACAAAATGACTTGATCCAGTGTGTAAAAGTAGATGACACATTTTTCTTGTTTATTTTTCATTGTGTGATGACATTGTTTAATAGTTTTATTGTATTGTATATGTTGAATGTTTAATGGGTTTGGAGGGGGTGGGAAGGTAGGAAGGAAAAAAGGGGAGACAATGCCACTGTGTATATTTAAGAGGGAAATGTTTGTATGTATTTTGATTGATATGGTTCCCAGTGTGAAAAAAATTAAAAAAAAAAGGTTAAGTGGCGGACTGAGGAAAGACGTTTCCGTTGTTCAGCCCCAGAGTGAGAGTGGATGAAGGGTAATTTCAGTACAATTATAATTTAATTTGAAATCAAGACATGATTTTAAAATGAAAACTAAATCAAGAACAAACACAAGGGAGAAACTTCTTTCCTCTCAACAATTTAAGAATATTGCAAAATTAATCAAGATGTGCTTCTGCAGTACTTTTTGGGATATTTCAATAACCAATAAAATATAGCTAATGAGGTACTTGATTAGAGATCAAGTATTGTGGAAAGGAAAATAGCATGCATTAAATAGAACTTTACTCAATCACAGTGTTTCCCTTAGAGCAGTTGTTCTCAACCATTTTTTCTCCCCACTCACATACCACATTAAGTAATCCCTTACTAATCGATGCCATCGGGGCTCTGTGGTTAGTAAGGGATTTCTTAAGTTTGTAGTAAGGTCACTCGTCTGAGTGCTACTGGTACCATGTAACCCTGCCCATGCTCGGATGGTCGGCAACTAAACCAGCTTCTCCACTAGGCTTGCCTGATGTGGATGGTGGCTAGACTCCCTACAAGATGAAAAACAAGACCTGTCAAAGGGCAGGCGAACTCTCTCGTAGGGTCAATGGCCATTAAGCAAACATGGGCTGTGAAGCACAGAAAGAGCAACCCTTGCATCGAAGCTTGATCTGGCCATTCACTGCAACAGAACTTCCACCAGCCGTTTTGGACCTCACCATGCCGCTGGATCCAGGAGGGGATGTCGAGAGGGTGGGTCTGGATCTGTGCAACCCTCGACTCACCAAAACTCCATTCACGCACTCGCTGTTCCTTTCTGAGGAGTGGGGTATCCTCATATCAAACCCCACAAACTGACTGAAAGGAACCATTGATGGTCAGGAGAGAGATTAATGGTGATATGTGAGTGGAAAGAACGATTAAGAAACATGTCAATAGCTAGAAGACACTGCAAGATCCCACAAATATTAAGGCAGTAATTAATTTGGTGATATTGATTGAAGTATAATTGTTAAGCGGGACAACAAAATACTTCTCTAGTCACCTCTGTTTATTTTAGGTTAGAATCATTAATCCTTAATTTAAGATCTCAGTTGATGAAAAGAGCACATCCCCAGCCCTGTGTTCAAGCATCTGGGTGGTTCTGCTGAAGTCTCTGGAGTGGGTCCTGGATGCACGAGCTTCCATCTCCAAAGGTAAGGCTGAAAGTCAACAGCACAGTTGCAATGTCGCAAGATCCAGGCTGTTTTCCAACACATATGTCCAAGGTGCCAACAACACCCTCCCTGTCCACTTACTGCAGAGCAGTGGGTCTGAATGAACAGGGAGAAGTTCAGGTCAAACCAGTCTTTCTGACTCATTACAAAAATAATCCTTGTCATTTCATGGTGAGAAAACCAGTGCCTACTTACAGTGGGTAGAGTCAATATGCCCTCATAGTCCAGATAGAACAATCCTGACTATACTCATTCACATTCATTTTCTTCCCCATTGAATCAAACTCCTCTACACGCCGCTCTCTAAAACAAACAGTGGTGAAATTGCTGTTACCTCACTTAACATTGGAAAGTGCTACTTTACGTGAAATGACGATAAACGAACCAATATCAAAGTGTGACACAGTATTTTACTCATTGACATTGTAAGGAAAAGACATTGAATGAAACAGCATTATTCAAGCACTTACTGGACTTACCTAAAGAAGACGAGGAATGAAGTTTGGCAGAGAGAGCCAAGCCCAACAGAATCAAGCCTGACATGATCCTCAGCTCGATCGTAGAGTTAATGCTGGTTTCCCCTTCAGGAACCAAAGTGACTGCTCCTTTCACTCTTATCTGGGTAGTTTTATCCTTAGGGTAGACTCTTTAACTGGCTCCAGGGAAGGGGGACTGGATGTATGACTTCAGCCTTGACCTGGGTTGCTTACGGACATGAGGAACAATGATCCTGTTCTGATAGGGAGGCTATTTTCCCTCATCCTCCTATTGTTTTCCATTTTGTTTTTTGCTCTTAAATCACCAGCTATCTCAATCCACAGAGAACTTGATAGTGGGTCTCAGCCATGCCCTCATTCCTGTTTCTCAATTTACTTGTGGTCAGTAAATTTCCTGTTCTTCTCCCCACCCCCCCCCCCAAAAAAAATCAGAGTCTTGCAGAAAACACCATGACGCCTTAAAGTGTCCAGTGGGGAAGCTTGAATCGTTTTAACATAACCTGTGATCTGTGCATGAGATCAACTGCAAGTGGTAGGAATGTTTGTTCAGAAAATTATCTTGAATTCCCTTTTCTGAACGTTATTACAGTGATATTGACACTCAGTGGATGCAACATGAAACATTGAAGCATAAGGGTGGAACTTTACCACCTGAAGAAATTTTCGGAAAAAATAATATGAAATTAGTAAAAATACACATTGGTAGATATTTTGCTTATAACCCTACAGCACAGAAACAGGCCCTTCATCCCTTCTAGTCTGTGGCAAGCTATTATTCTGCCTTGTCCCACTGACCTGCACCCAGTCCATAGCCCTCCATACCTCTCCCATCCATGTACCTATCCAAATTCTTCTTAAATGTTAAAATTGATCACCACTTTAGCTGGCAGCATGTGCAGCACTCCCACCACCTCCTAAACCTTTCCCCTTTCACCCTTAACTCATGTCCTCTGACTTGCATCTCACCTACCTTTCAGTGGAAAAAAAGCCTACCTACATTTACCCTGTCTATACCCCTCATCATTTCAAATACCTCTGTCAAATCTCCTCTCATTTTTCTACGCTCCAGGGAATAAAGTCCTAACCAGTGTGACCTTTCCCTGTAACTCAGTTCCTAAGTCCAGGCATGCCCTCTCTGTCTGGAATATAATTAATTGTGAATGGTCACGTGATCTCTCTGACTGAAACCTATTCGGAAGCCACATCACCTATCAATCAAAGTTGGACTCCGGCCACCCATTGATGCACACCTTACTTTTGGCTCATTTAAATGACAGTGTCATCACTGGCCAGATGCCCAGCTCAGACCCTTGATGAATACTACATTTCTTTCTCTCTGCCTCTTGGACCAAGTCCCTGACATCGCTCCATGCTAGGTTGCTACTGCTGGACGAGTCGTGGGTAAGGTGTGCACTACACTGAAGTTGAGCTGTAGTACTGCAACAGATCAGTGCTTGCAGAGAGCCCCACCCCCATTGATACCTATCAATCTCTGCCTTAAACACAGCCAATGACCTGGCATTTAGAGCCACCCGTGACATGAAATTGCAGAGGTTCACCACTCCCTGGCTAAAGAAATTCCTTTGCATCTCGGTTTTAAATGGGTGCCCTTCAATCCTGAAGTTGTGCCCTCTTGTCCTTAACTCCATTGCCACGGGAAACAACTTTGCCACATCTACTCTGTCCAGACCTTTCCTCTCCTCAAACACTGGGCAGGTCAGGTCAGGCAACAATACTGCAAAGAAAATGAGAGTTAATGTTTCAGCCTGAAAACCCATCATTTTTGGCCTTAATTCCTCTCTCCCCAACTGCTGCCCAATCAGCTGCTTTCAGATTTTGTGTTTCCGATTTCCATCATCTGCATTTATTTGCTTTTTCATTCTCAAGGACATGTTTATCAAAATGTGACCCTGTTTTGGAACAGTCAAGCAGAACTCCGGAAAAGGCATTGAAGCCTTCAAAGTGATAGGAACT
The DNA here is from genome assembly GCF_036971445.1 of Narcine bancroftii. NCBI lineage: Eukaryota > Metazoa > Chordata > Chondrichthyes > Torpediniformes > Narcinidae > Narcine > Narcine bancroftii. The sequence goes on from NC_091474.1 coordinate 81,506,560, forward strand.
CTACATAAATCAGAGGCTGTTGAACAGAACACTGTGGTGGGTCTTCAATGAATTTTAGTAAACAACAGTTCTTTCTTTAATGAGCAAAAGCCAATCAATACCTTGATATCTGTGGCAGAATTTTCACTCCCATTATACTGCACCATTGCACAAGTTATCAAGATGAAGTCTGTTTACCTTCATACATGAATGCAAAAGTTGCCAGGGCACCCACCTTCTATTGAGAGCATCCTGGCTGGCTCCATCACAGTGTGGTACGGTTGCACTGGATCAGAAGTCAATCCTCAGGACTATAAGAGTAGCAGAGAGGATTACAGGGGTCTCCCTCCCCCCATCGACGTGATCTATCAGGATCATTGTTTGAAGAGGGCACACAAAATCGTTGAGGACTCCTTCCACCCTGCACACAGCATCTTTCAGCTGCTCCTATCAGGAAAGAGATGCAAGTAACTATATTTTATATATATATGTTATTTATATATTAGAACACACACCTATATTTATCTCTTGCAGAATCTCTTGCCTGAGAAATAAAGCACTCAGTTGTTAACTATATGCCTGCCCCTTGCCTGTCTGGAAGCCTGAGCACTGAGCCGGGCCTGGTGTTGTTTCCCGCTGCCTGCACCTTGCCTGTCTGGTGGTCTGCGCACCGAGACAGACGTATCACTGCTGTTTTGTTTCCTGCTGCCTGCTTCTTGCAAGTCTGGAAGCATCAACGGTGAGGGGCGAGATATTTGTTCCTCTCTGCTGCCTCCAACTTTCTCCTTTGTCTAACTCTATGGGCTTGTGAAGCACTTCTGCCAAGATTACTTTGCTTTTTTTGGGCCCATATTAAACTGGGTTTGGCTACTTGTTTTATTCTGAATGTACATTGATGCACAGCACTGTAACTAATTGAGGTGTCCCTGGTGCATTCAAGTTTTAAAAAATGTTTGAACTTCATATGACCTTAAACATTAAATTCAATGTGGTCATGACATTTAGCATCAAATGTTGCCCCTACTGAACCTCCTTGGACATTTCTAGAGTGCTCCATATTGATTTTCATGGAGTACAGACAAACATGCATAAATATTTATTATATTTATGTGTTTATCAGTACTGCATAGGTATCACTTGTCTGTATGTGTGTTTATGTTTGGATATTTTTGGATCGAAGATCGGAGAATGCTGTTTCATCAGGTTATATTTGTACATTCACATGTTAATAAACTTGAACCTTGAAGAGCAAGAAAGATTTCCCCCATGTATTATCAAATATTGATCTCCTAACATTACGAAATGCAGATTTCCTAGCAATTGCAAATACCTGCCATCATAATTCCTTCCTGACATCAGTGACATTACTTCAATCACTCTGTCAGCTGTGCTGTCTATGAAGTGTCCCGAGGTTCGGAAAAATGCACCAAGTGAAAAATGGTTTACTTTATTAATAAATCAGATGCTTGAGCAATGAGATGGCATCCAATTCAGGAATGCCATGTGACAGGGTCATACACTCCAATAACCCACTATCAGTTTGGAATTCCAAATCCAGTTCACTACATGACATTTGATAATCACATCCTTTCAATTCAACTTCCCTGCCCCTCTGGAATATTTACGATCCTGTAACACACAAAGAGGTGCAACAACCAACTCAATCAGACTCAACTCCTCAACAACAAACTCAATCAGAGACTCATTCAAGGACTCTTACTTGTGCCCTTTATTTTCTTTTTGTTCTCTCTGTATTGCAGTCAATTTATTCATCATCTTTTGACAGTTACCTGTTTTATGCTGAATAGTTTATTTTTTGCACTACCAATCAGTGGTAATTCTGCTGTGCCCACAGGAAAAAGGAATCTCAGGGTTGTATGTGATGTCATGCATGTACTCTGACAATAAATTTGAAATATTGGGGTATTAATCGGCTTAACATTCAAAGTATCTGCCAGTTCTGAGCTTGCCTGTTTATCCTTAATGTACTCTGCCTGACATGTCAGGCACAAACGAGCCTGCAGCTGACGTGGACTTTTTACCCCCTCCATAAATCTTCGTCCGCGAAGCCAAGCCAAAGACTCTGCCTGACATGTGTTTAGCTTTGGATTTGCAATTTTAAACACTGTTTGAAATGAAGTGGACTAGTGTGTCTAAAGAGTTCATAAATTATATTGGCAGATTAGATATTAAGAAAGCATTTTGTTTCATTAGTTCATACCACGTGAAATGATTTGTCGAGGAAACCAAGTATTTTTTAGCATCAAGGGTGAGCTGCAAATTAAGCAGGATCACAGAAACATTTAGAAGCTTCTGTGGTTTCTTCAAGCTCTCGCGGGATTGAGAATTCCCAAGGTCGTCACATATTTAGTTCATGCTTGAAAGCGGGATTGCAGTAGAAGTCCAAACCACTGGGCACTCAACTGCTGCCTTCCTGCTGGATTTATCTGCACAACGAGGCTGGCACTTGGGGGTTAGAATGAGTGCATGCAACCATTATTGTGTTCAGACCCAATATCACTGGCTCTTCCTGTTCAGCTTTCATCACATGGTTCATGCCTCGAATTTAAAAAAAGTATCCAAAGAATTCTCTTATGAGCACTGGACAATAATTTTTCATCCAATAAGTTTTCATACTACCCAATATTTTTTTCAGGAAGACAACTTCTAGATGAATACAGATAATTTCAGATTTGCTGTACCATGTAGGAAGATGGAGAAGCATTAACTTTTATTGAATTTAGCACGTGTAGTGACACTAACACATTGGATTAGTTCAACTGACCTAAAACCTGTTTTACCACTGATTTTTGTTTGTGCTCAGCATCTGATGCCTCTCATGTCAGTGTCCCACAGTAGTCGTCCGGCATTGATGGATTCAAGTTGCCCTGATACAGGTTTTCCATGGTGGCAATGTCCTAGTGAAATCTTTCACCATCTTCATCAGTGACGGTGCCAAGATCAGCAGGGAAGAAAGGTATAAAATCCAGAATGTCATGAATTTTCAATGATGTTGCAGATCATGTTTGTATGCTTGAAGTAAACTTAAAATATGACAGCAAATCACAAAAATAGTTACATCTAAAAAATGGTACATGATAGGAAAATCTTAAGGCATTTTTTTGTGATCAGCAACCCAAAATCCATAAATTACACCCAAAGTGTTCAGGAAGAAAAATCTTCATAGTCCAGTGTAATTTATTACCTTGATTGCCTGAATGGGATTAATCTTCAATTCCAGCAGAATTCAGGATGATCCTGGAAGATATGCAATTGTCATGGGAGTTTGTCCAAATTACTTCTACCTTGAGACCGAGTAACAATTCCATCAAAGAAAGCAAGACTGCAAAACTGAGCACCTTTCTTTTGCAATTTATTCAGTAAAACCGTGTCAATTAAGAAATGGTCTGTGGTTTGATACATTCCTCAGATCTTGCTTCATAATATTCAGCATTAGAAATTTACATGAGCATCTCTGCAATTGTTACACGAGAGAAAACACACGAGTATTCTGAAAGCTGCAAAGTTTCAGCACTCGAGGAGTTAAATTAACCCCCCCAATAAGGAAGTGGAAATTGAAGTATGGCGCCGAAAGTACAGTGGAAATTCAGCCAGATTTTCCTGTGCCACGGGGATCAATAGATTCTGTGCGACTTGTGTGTTCAACTTCGATAGCGTGCTGAGACCAGCAAGGAGCTGAAACACAGCCTTCAAAGGGTACCTTTACATATTGCACCATCTGTGCTGTTATATTTCACTCATCATTCCTCTCGCATACATTATACAAAATGCATTCAGCTACTTTATGAATATCTGCGTCACCTTCAGCTTGTCTAAATGAAACAGCAACACCCCAGGAGGACTTCTGTAATTAACTCTCAAGATGGCTTTTTTCCCCCCCATGCATGCCACTATGGTTTCCCAGTGCCTGGTTCATGCATTTGATACAATCAGAGAATCACATTCACTTAGGATTCCTCAGGCTGGATGGTGAAGCAAAGGCACACATCTCCTGTCACTGCCCTTCAGCCCTGGAGACCCAGGGTACATTCCTTTCCCTCGGAGAGGGGACAATGAAAACTGGCTGTGCGTTCTGGCACTGCTTTCAGCTGGTCAGTAATTGCCGCTTGCTCCAATCATTGGTCAATTTCTGGTTTAACAGATCAAACTGCTTTTGTTTCCTCCGCTGATACTCCCCAGCTTGCAGATCATTTGTTATTCCATAGACTGCTCGATTTTGCTTTTGTGTTCCTACCAGGGACGCGAATGGGAAACACTTAAAACTACCAACACACAACTTGAGTCTACAGTGTTCCTCAAAAAAACATACTTCACTGTTCATACACAGACAGTCACATTTGCAAAAAGCATTTACTGCTAGTTGAATCTGCCCAAAAAAACCATGTTAATTATTTTACAGTAATGAGATCAAACTACCCAGCACTTGTCACCCCAGCCCAGCACGGATGGCAGTCTCTTCAATCTGAGGCGCCTGCAAGCTCACACCAAGACACAAGAGCAACTTGTCCGTGAACTACTCTTTGCAGACGATGCCGCTTTAGTTGCCCATTCAGAGCCAGCTCTTCAGCGCTTGACGTCCTGTTTTGCGGAAACTGCCAAAATGTTTGGCCTGGAAGTCAGCCTGAAGAAAACTGAGGTTCTCCATCAGCCAGCTCCCCACCATGACTACCAGCCCCCCCACATCTCCATCAGGCACACAAAACTCAAAACGGTCAATCAGTTTACCTATCTCGGCTGCACCATTTCATCGGATGCAAGGATCGACAACGAGATAGACAACAGACTCACCAAGGCAAATAGCGCCTTTGGAAGACTACACAGAGTCTGGAAAAACAACCAACTGAAAAACCTCACAAAGATTAGCGTATACAGAGCCGTTGTCATACCCACACTCCTGTTCGGCTCCGAATCATGGGTCCTCTACCGGCATCACCTACGGCTCCTAGAATGCTTCCACCAGCGTTGTCTCCGCTCCATCCTCAACATTCATTGGAGCGACTTCATCCCTAACATCGAAGTAGCAGTGCAGAATAGTATCCTTGAATATAACTCAACTTGCCCTCTACCATTTTGGTAACAATTTTAAAATCACAGTGATCGACAGGTGATTCCTATCTGTACAAACAGCTCAGAGGTATTTGAATCTCTAGCATCCTTCACCTCAAGCATCCAAATATCTTGAGGCTTTACAATTACTTCTTCAATCAGACAAAATTTTATCTAATGTTAGAGTATGCTCCTGGAGGGGAGTTGTACAAAGAGCTGCTTCACTGAACAGATGGGTGCCACTTTTGAAGCTGGCAGATGCACTGTAATATTGTCATTTAAAGAAGATCATTCACTGAGGCATCAAACCAGAGGATGTGCTGCTTGGCTTTTGATTTCGGTTGGTCCGTGTACGCTCGGACATGCTGTGGGACTTCACCTGCCTCCAGAGATGGTTGAAGAGCAGATGTGTGATGTAAGAGTGGACTTGTGGTCCCTGGGCATTCTGTGCTACAAGTTTCTTAAAGGACAACCCAGTCGAATCTGGATCTAGCCAGGAGATGTATCGAAAAATCTGTCACGTCCAAGTTCAATTTCCATCCAGCATGTCAAAAGGAGCAAAGAGCTTGATCAGCCGAATACTAAAGCTATAATCCAGTTTTGAGATGTCCCTTCAAAGATGTGATAGAGCATCCATGGGTAAAATCTAGTGCCCACAGAATATACAGCCTCAGAGAATTATGAACAACTGCACTGACTTGTATTTAAGATGCGCAGTTGATGATATGTAGCTTGAAAATTACATGACTTTTTGTGCAAGCAGTTGCTAAATTTTGAAAACAGAACCCACATCTCAAAGTTTTGTGTTTATTTGGAAATAAATTTGAATCCCTAACAGGAAATCCATGCAACATATTTCTGTGGTGTAACGCCCACAGTAACAGTGATGCGACATGCATTCTATATGGATCTTTCTTCAGTCTCTATTGGCTACCTAATGAATCTAATTTCAAGTTAGAAGACCTCGCACTTTAATAATCAAACTCCAAGGGGAGCCTATTATGTAGATTGCTACAAATATTTTTAACAGTGACATCTTCAATTCTTTGTGTGTGGAAGACAGCAGACGACAAATACCTCATGGTCCTTCTATTGAATTTAAAACTGCATTTTAGTCAAGCAATGTTTGGAGACGGGAGACGTATAGCTGCACCAATCTTTCTGCCTCGTTCAGCTGACCATTGCTGGCCTGATTGTTGTGCAGCCTCAGCCACGTTACAAAGACTTTTATTTTTGGCTATCTACATTCATGAGGTCAAATTAAACCAACACGTACAATGAAGGTGCGAGGCACAACTTGCTGAGAAAGCAGAAATTGATTGGAAAATAGGGAGTGAACCGAGGTCGCCACATTTGACAAGATCAGAGTGGACCATTAGCTCCGGGCTCAGCTCAGACACTGTACCAAAAGAGCGACACAATCTTCAGCCCCTCTGGGAAGGCCCGACACAAAATCCCCCCCCCCCCCGCCCCCACAAAAGCTTCAGGCATCTCCTTGAGAACTGCTCTGATGCTGTGCCTCAAGAAATGACAAGAGCAGCCAGAGAGCCCCTAGGAGCACTGCCCCTTTCTGTTGCAATAGTGCATTAAACCAGAAAAATAAACCAATTAAACTCAGTGACTAAAAGGGAACAACCAATTAGCTCCAAAACAACTGTGGTAGTGATTTATTATCAGAGTTGCATTGCTCCTTCATACATTTTTCCACAAACAATGCCCTTCTTAGTCATTTTCTTTAAAGAGTGCAGCAATGTCAAACGAATTGTAAAATCTGCACAAAAACAGGAAAGGAAATGGTGTAATTAAAATTTTGTTTTAAAAAAAAGGACAAAACGTGCAATCTGTCCACCCGCCATCTGTTGGAAAGGTGGCACCGTTCTTTCTGCAGAATCCGATTCCGCAATGCACCTGGCATCTCGATGCAATTTCAAACCCCTTCCCCTCTGCCAGTCGGAGCTCGAGGGTTTGACACAGTCTCAGCACTTCCACGGGCTGCGAGGTGGGAGCGGCGTGGACAGGGGATGGTGGAGTCACCTCTGGCATTCTTCACTCTTGGTCACTGATGGGCTGAATGGGAAGATGGAGCTGAAGTGGATCCCGAAGACGCTTCAAGTCCAACTCCGCCTGAAATGCAGAATCCAATGTTACCAAAGAGCCCACATTTCTTTGGACGAAGGCATTCTTCATAAATGTGAACACTCCTTATTGTTTTGCAAATCAAATCTATGCCATTAAAAAGAAGATGCAGTTATATAATCCCTTTTACCACCCTGAACATCCCAAAATGACAAACGAGTTCCTATCACCTCTAATTTTCCACACTCAGGATTAAACATTTTCCAACTAAACAATTGGCAGGTGGGTTAGTGTCGCACTTAGTGTAATGCTAATACAGCACCAGCGACCTAGGTTTGAATCCAGAGCCAGTACAAATGTATATACTCCCTGTGACTGCATTTAATTTTAAATTTATTTTATTTTTAAAATTTAGTTAAGATTTTTTTAAAAAGCACAGTAACAGGCCCTTTCAGCCATGAGTCTGTGCCGCCCGATTACAGCCAGTTGACCTACAACCACTGGTACATTTTTGAATGGTGGGAGGAAACCGGAGGCCCCAGGGAAAACCCACACAGACATGGGGAGAACGTACAAACTCCTGACACACTGAACAGTATTCAAATCCCAGACTTGGTCACTGACGCTGTGACGCTAACTGCCACGCTGACCATGCTGCTCTGAGAGCTCCATTATCCTCCCACCCTTCAAAAAAAAATGGAGATTGTCAGTTAATTGAGTGGCATGGGCTCATGGGCCCTTGCTAAATTTCTAATTGTAAAAAAAAGGGTGACTGAAACTATTACTGTCAATCACCATCACAAAACTCTGCTCCCCAAGCCCCCAGTTCTCTCTGGCCACTGTCTAAAACTGTTCACAATGCAAATTTGTACCCATAAATCATTGCCCGAATCCACTCAATCTCATGTGCAGCTGAAACCCTTGTTCACATTTTTGAAACTTCCAGATTTGTTCATTCCAGTGCCACCGCTGGGCCTTGCTCTCTTGTTACAACCTGTGGGATGAGATGCAGGTCACGTAGCATCTATAGAAAGTAAAGGGTAACTAAATTTTCGAGCCTGAGCCCTTCGTCAAGTTATGAGCTAAAAAGCAGACAAGCATCTGAATAAAAAGAGAGTGGGGGGGGGGGGGATGGGAAGGGACGAGGAGCGGAGGAAGGAAGGGGCTGGGGGAGTAGTATAGGTTAACCAGTCAGAGGTCATAGATGAGAGGGTAGAAGAGCAAGGCTGAGAAGTGATGGGGAGGGGAATGCACTTTGAATGGAGAGGGACGGGAATGGGCTGGGGAGTTGCAGGAAAGGAGACAGAGAAATAGGGAAACTTAACAGAAGCTCGATAAGTCTTTGTTAATATCATCTGGTTGGAGAGTGGATTAGACGGAATGTGTTGGTAGATAGGAAAGAGGAGGTACAGTTAAATTAGATCAGCCATAAGCTTCCTAAATGGTGAACCCAAATGATCGGCTCCTAATTTGTGCGCTCAAATTGCAGAAGTGCAAGGTATTGGTGAGCAACACACTAACAAGAATTTTCATGTCGCGTAAAACCCCTGTTATCCAGAATTCAAGCAACCAGCAAAAAAATTTGAAGAAATTAAATAGGTTAAAGGTACAGAAGTTTTAAATTTGTGCACCTCACTGTTAGTTCGCCATTCACTCACCATTCAATCTCAACTAAACGGAAAAATCATTTATCTGGCATCCCAATAGGTGCTGGATACCAGGGGTGTTACTATATTTTGGACCCTTGTCTCTGGAGACATCCAGACATTTCACTGCACTGTGTACTTCCTTTGAAAAGCCAAGATACTGTGCATTGATCGAAATTTGAAGAAGAAACTCAGCAAGGAGACTTACACTTGATAATGCTTCACTGAAATTCTGCCAAGCACTTGAAGTGATGAGCCGATAAAGGCAATGGAGTGAGCCCTGGTACATAGCAATAGTATTGATGGGTGAGAATGAAGAAGCTGTGCAGAAGGGCATGTGCTGTGTGATTACAAAGTGCAGTCATTGTTCTGATAAGGAAAATAATTCACATAATTCTCGTGGTGCTTTGGATTCTCTTTACCCAACACCCACTCCTTAAACAAGCTCCATTCTGGTACCCCAACCTCATCCAATTATGACAGAGAATGTGTTCACGTGTAATGGGGAAGGTCATGTGACCTCTTCAGCAGGCAGATCAAAAGTGACGTCACCTGCCCACCATTGAGGCTGATATGCGATTGGTCCAGGCAGATCTTGTGGACAGGCTCTGCATTGAAAAAGCAGCACGTGGAGTCACTCGGTCGGTTTTTGCTGCTGTGTGGAGACTCTGAACTCCAGGACACGGGGGGCATCGGAGGGCTGACGGCAATGGGCCCATCCTGCATCCCGAGCCGTGGGCAATGGTGGAGACTAGGTTCATTTGATACACAGTGCTTGGTTAGTTACAATTGATTTCTGTTTAATTCGGGTTCTGTGACTGCTAGAGATAGAGAGGCCTGGTGGGTACTTGGTGTTTAACTCATGGATTCCCAATTGGGAGTTAAGAATGTCTAGCAGTTATTTTTTGTACCTGATATGTAGGTATGTGTGTATTATTGCTGTGTATATGTGTGCCCGACCGTGAATTCCCCTGCGCAAAATAAAGACCACAGTTAATAACACATGTCCAGCCTGGATTCTCTTTGAACCCTTCCAACCTATTCTTTTCTTTTATTAAATATTTTTATTGAGTTTAACATATACATACAAAATTTTTGGATAATTTCATCTCATATACATAGAAGTACAAAAAAATAGATAGAACTACATTAGACAGTTCCTTGATCCACTTGTAAAACAAGTTATTGATTTAATATTTGATAACCATGTTAAACCCATATTTTCCAAATTCATCCAGATTAAAATATTGATTAAAAAACCCTAAAAACTAATTCAAATTGACCCCTCCCTCTAATCAAGGAACCTTTGTAACAAAAAAAGGGAAATTGTGGATCAAATAGCGACCTCCAGACATCAGACAGAGAATCTGTCATACAAAATTCTTAATTCTTCCAATCATGGAAGAACATACAAAATTCTTAATTCTTCCAATCATGATAGCATTCTACGAATGGGCCTCAGACCTTTATAAATTTAAACTTTTTATCTTTTGAAGCTTCACTGATCCATATTTTGGGAGTGCCCCAATTTAGAGAAGATTTTGAAAAGACATTTTCCAAACTTTATCAATGATTTTTAAGATCAATATAGAACCTTGTCCAGTAATTGCTTTTTCACGCAGGCCAATTGTACTTCTGTCTGCAATTCAGGAGAAAGTTTTAGCCTTTAATCATGCTGAGAGCCAGACAAGCAATTTCAATGAAATGGAAAGATGACTCTTCACCGACCCAGACACAGTGGTTACATGACATAATGTCCTTTTAAGCTTGGAGAAATTTGGATTCAACATTCCAACCTATTCTGAACACATCAGGGCACACCTCAACCACACAGATATTCCATTTGTCCGCTGTAGTGAACCACCTCATAGCATGTGGCTCTGGAGGGCTCCAGCACAAGTCCTCTCCTTATGCAGTCCCTCAGGGTGGTGGACAACTTGCTACCACTTCTTTACACAAATGTGCTGGAGAAACTCAGCAAGTCACACAGCATTCTTTCTGGAGCAACAATAAAGATACATAACAAATGTTTCAGGTCTGAGCCCTCCATCAAGGTACAAGCCAAAAACCAGAGTAAAATAGTGTGGCGAGGGGTAGGGGGAGGAGCACATGGCCATAGGCAAGAGGTGGAAATGGGAGGGTGGATGAGAAAAAAAACCCTCAGAATATCCCCTCCCCATATCGCTTCTCAACCCCATCTCACCTATGAATGCTTGCCTGTGAGCCTCTCCCACCATTTCATTCAAGCTCTCACCTCCTTCTTGCTCATACCTTAATGAAGGGCGCAGGTCTGAAACGTTGGTGACTTACATTTATCTTTGCTCTTTAAAGAAAGCTGCAATGCTGAGTCTCTCTAACATTTTCAGTAATCTATAATTACATCCTCTGCAGATTTTATTGTTTAACTTGCTTTCACATCTGTCAGTTCGAAAGGTAGTTGATTAAGGCAATGTAGGTACCACAAACTTAAATGTACAGCACTATTACAGGCCCTTGCCCACAAGCCTGTGCCATCCAATTGAACCCAATTTGACCTACACTCTTAGTATATTTTGAATAGAGAAAACCAGGCCATCTGGAGAAAACTCACAGGATAACTTTTTAGATTGCGCCAGATTCGAACCCTGGTTGTTGGCGCTGTTACAGCATTACACTAACCGCACAACCTTAACATCTTCAAATGGGGCAGGAGGGCATTGTGTCAGCTGGCCGGTCCCTTCCACCACTGTGTGCATATTGCGTTGCCACAGACACACCATGTAATGGAACTGAATACGGATTTCCACAGAAGGCTGGATTTTACCTGAGCAATCGCGTCCTTAAGCCTGTTGTATTTTTCAATATCAAATTTTGTCTTTATGGCTCCTTTGTGGAAGAAATGCAAATATTGTCTGTCTCTGGCATCCGGGTAAATGTACTCCTGGGGAAAGAAAGGGGTTGGTGCCAGTCATTAAATCAATAACTTTAGAGAGGCAGGTAGGATTGTAAACAGAAGAATTAATTGGCTAAAGAACAAAAATTAAATCTTGGAAATATTTTTCGTAAAACAGCTGCCATGATCTGTAAACCTGAAAGGGCTGTGAAAGCAATGATGACTTTGACAAAGGGGCTGCACAAATACCTCCTGATAGGAATATTACAGCACTGTGGGGAACGAACGGGACACTGAGAAAATGGTAAAAACAGAAATGCTGGAGGAACTCAGACAGTCTCGTAGCATCCATAGGAGGTCAAGATATATTAACAATGTGTCAGGTACAAGTTAAAAGCAGGCAGGAGTCTCAATAAGGACTGAGAAAGGTGGAGGAATCCAGACCATCAGACAAAAGCTGTTAATTGGATACGATAAAAGGAGAGAAATTATTTTCGCTCTGTGAAAGGAGACAGAGGGAAAGGGGGGGAAGAGAGAGAGAGAGAGATGGGCATGGGTGTAATGGGAAAATGACTGCTAGTTTATGATAGACTTCAAGGAAACATTTTCTACCCCACAACCAACTCCATGGTTGACGAGTGAATGTCAATAGGCACGTTGTGTTCAGTTTAGGAAAGTATGACACCAGGAACATCAGGGAACCACCCATTGGAATATCGGGTAACGTCAGGAAACCACCCACTGGAATATCGGGTAACGTCAGGGAACCACCCACTGGAATACCGGGTAACGTCAGGGAACCACCCACTGGAATACCGAGTAACGTCAGGGAACCACCCACTGGAATACCGGGTAACGTCAGGGAAACTCCCACTGGAATACCGAGTAACAGCAGGGAAACGCCCCCTGGAATACTGGGTAACATCAGGGAAATGACCCCTGGAATACTGGGTAACGTCAGAGTAATGGTCACTGGAATTTTGGGTAATGTCAGAGTAATGCCCACTGGAATAGCAGGTAACGTCAGGGTAATGCCCACTGCAATAGTGGGCAAGGTTCACTGCTCAAATCCACGTGATCCATGGGTGTCCTTGGCTAATGGATGTCAAAGTGTGCCCATGGATCAAACTAAGGCTCAACAACAAACATTTCACCTAAACCTCCATGGTTTGGTTGCTCTGCTGCCCCCTGCACCTCACTTAATGAAGGGAAAGCTGACAGACAGAAACAAGAGATTAAAATATGAAAATCAGCAAATGCATTGATTGAAGTAAAAACAGAATGCTGGAGAATTTCAGCAGGTCAAACGGTAAAAGTCTGAAAATCCAGATGTCAGAAATCCAGACCTCAAAAACTCTCGCCTAAAATCAGGACCTCCTGAGAATCTGGACTTATTGAAAGCTCTTGACTTGTACGTGCTTGCATGTAATGCATGAGTGCATCGTGTAAGTACCACAGACGTATAGCCCAAGAATCCGGAAACTATGAAAATCCAGACCAACTCAATCCCCAAGAAGTTCGTATTTTAGAACTTTTTACTGTATAGAAAAGATAGATTCATGACCAACATTTTGGGCTTGAGCCCTTCATTAAGTTCTGACCATGTGGGCAGGCAGCTGAATAAATCGGTGGGGGAGGAGCACAAAACACAACACCTCCAGTGTTTCTCTTTCAGGAAAACAAATGCTCTCCAATCAACTTTGTAGATGAAGTGATTTAGGAAAGGCTATGAGGCAGATGAAGCAAAATTCCTTATTATTTTCCAGAAGAATACTGGAAAATTAATTTTTGTACAAGGTTAAGCCAACCTCTGGCATGGCAGAAAATTGCCCAATGTTGGTGCCTACCTGCCGTGTCATGACAAAATAGGCATACATCGCCATTGCACTGCCATAAGTAATGAAATAGGTGACGGGTTCCATTATATCCCAGGAATACTCCCACCAAGTCAGACGAGCCAGGATTCCGAACTGCGTCGCCATGAAGGCCATCCCGCCCCAGAGCACCCAGGTCGATCGCTTCTCTGCCCTCCTGTCCAATTCCAACTTGACCTGCAGGAAAAGAAAGAGATGAGCTATCATGTGCAAGAGTGAACCAGCCTTTCCAGACAGAAGTTTGGCAACTGTTTCTATCTGCTGAAAATAAGGAAGCAGGAATCATCGTATCTGATTATACAATTATACATACGAAATTCAGCACAAGTATAGGGTTCGTCGTGATCCACAAATGTGCAGGAGACAATCAACAGGAACTTTACACCGATGACTGTGGGGCTCGGTACGACAACACCACCATCTACAAATTTGCTGATGTTACTAAGGTAGTGGGTTGTATAAAGGAAGGGGATGAGTCAGCATGAAGGATGGAGGTTGAAAACTTGGCTGAATGGTGTACGAACAACAATCTTGCACCAAAACTAAGGAACTGATTGTTGTATCAGGAAAGGAAAGCCAAAAACTGAGATGAAAATGGGGAAAAGGGGGATGGAGGTGGCGAAGAGGTGGAAAATAAATATAAGCAAGATATAAGATGGCCATGTTGAACTATATGACTATAAACATTAATGGAATATATAACAAATTAAAAGGAAGAGGCTACTAATTTTATTGAAGAAGGAAAAAATAGATATAGCATTTGTGCAGGAAACGCATCTAACTGAAGCGCAACATAACAAATTAAAGAGAGACTGGGTAGGACACGTAGCGGCAGCATCTTATAATTCAAAAGCTAGAGGTATAGCCATACTATTTAACAAAAATGTACCAATTAAAATAGAGGAGGAAATATTAGATCCAGCAGGGAGGTATGTCATGATAAAATGTCAGAATATACTCAGAATTTTGGAATTTGCTCAATATATATGCACCTAACGAGGAGGATCAAAAGTTTATGCAGGATATTTTTTTGAAGATTGCAGACACACAAGGAAATATATTGATAGGAGGAGATTTTAACGTTAATTTGGACCCAATGTTGGATAAAACTGGACAAAATACAAGTAATAAGAATAAAGTAGCCAAATTTATGGTTAAATCAATGCAGGAAATGAAACTTATGGATATATGGAGGCAGCACCCAAGAGAGAAGGAATATTCATATTATTCGAGTAGGCACAAAACTTACTCAAGGATTGTTATGTTTTTGTTGTCAGCCCATATTCAAGGGAGAGTTAGGAAAACTGAGTATAAAGCTAAACTACTATCAGATCATTCACCCCTGTTATTAGCAATAGAACTGGAGGACATTCCACCAAAAACATATAGATGGAGGTTAAACTCCATGCTACTTCAAAGGCAGGAATTTAGGGAGTTTAGTGAATGCCAAATTAAAACATATTTTGAAATAAACACAGGATCAGTGAAAGATAAATTTATATTATGGGACGCAATAAAAGCCTTCATTAGAGGGCAGATAATGTTATGTGACTAAGATGAAAAAGGATTACAATCGGGAAACAGAGAAGTTGGAAAGGGAGATAGTAAATACAGAAAAGGAATTAGTAAAAAGGGATGAGATAATGAAAAGGAGAGAATTGGCGGACAATAAAATAAAATACGAAACATTACAAACGTATAAGGTGGAGAAAAAAATAATGAAAACAAAGCAAAAGTATTATGAATGGGAGAAAAAAAACATAAAATATTAGCCTGGCAACTTAAAACAGAACAAGCTAAAAGAACGATTCTGGCATCAAGGAAAAAGGACAAACAAATTACATATAACCCAACAGAGATTAATGAAAATTTTAAGGAATTTTATGAACAATTATAACAAATTGAGAACAAGGGAAAAGATGACAAAATAGAGGAATTTTTAGCTAAAATTGAACTGCCGAAATTGCAAGAAGAGGAACAAAACAAACTAATAAAACCATTTGAAATAGAGGAAGTACAGGATATATTAAAAAAGCTGCCAAACAATAAAACACCAGGAGAGGATAGATTTCCAATAGAATTTTATAAAACATTTAAAGAGTTATTAATTTCTCCTCTCCTGGAAGTAATGAACCAGATAGAAGAAACACAAAACTTGCCAGATTCATGTAAGACCGCAATAATTACAGTAATACCAAAGACGGGGAAGGATCCATTAACACCAGCATAATAACGACCAATATCTCTACTGTAAGGTAAAAAATATCATGAGTTGGGACCGGAGAAGGAGTCACCCAGTACTAAGGAGTAACAGGATGCAGGTGTGACCTTGTACGCTCAAGATAAGTGTGGCAATAACAAGATGATGTGCAGCAGACTAACAGAAAAGGGTAGCAACAGCTTATTCATTGGACAATGAATTGGACAATGAGGTATAAAAAAAACACCACTTGCTCATATCGGGAGAATGTGCCTTCTCCAACTAACACTGTTAGTTGCAAGTGTTACAATCCGGTAATAAAGAACCTTGATTTCGACTCAGTCTGGTGTCTGACTCACTCATTCTCGAACAAAGCAGACCTAACAATTTGGTGACCCCGACGTGATGGGTGAGTGAACACTAGACGACGGTTTCTGTTTTTCTTGACAATCATTTCAGCCAGCTGACAAAAAGGTCCAGAGAAGCCTGTTTTAACAAAATTCTCTCTCTTAAAATCTTTATGATTGTCAGTAAGAACTGGAGATTGGACAAATTAGACGATCATAATTGAAGGTCGTCACCTGCCAGGATTGTAACACGTAAGTGTTTACAGACAAAACTATAAAAGTCCTTAAGGAGTTTTAGTGACATTTGATAAGTGCTTCGCTGACAAACTACTAGAGTTTAAAAAGTCTTTATTGTGACATTGCAAAGTCCAATAGAGTGAGAAGGTGGTCTAAGAACAATTGGGGACCTGAGTTTTCTGCCCTAAACTGGTTATTAAGAGGAGAAATCTCCCACGTGAAGGTTGGGTTTTGAAAGAAAACGAAGGTTCAGGCTTATTGGTCTCCATTGTATAAGACTCGCTTATAAATGTCCGGTAGGTATGATAATGTCTGTACACTTGAAAACTTAAGAATTTATTTCCCAAATTCGCCGTGGTGGAATACCACAGCGGACATTAGAGACCTTGAGACGACAAAAAGAGTACTCAGAGATGCCTGCCTGGTGAACAAGGGCGACGACCAAAGACTGCAAAAGCTGTGTCCGGATCAGGTAGGAGATATCAATGAAAAAGTTGACAGAATCTTAAGAGACACACGGTTTATTCGAAATATTTTTGACAAGTTAAATGAAGGTATTCCCAGCATCACCAAGGAGATAAAGTTACGTAAATTCATAGATTGGTACAGGGAAACTGGACAAAAATATAGCCCAAAAACTTGGTTTCCTAGTTGTAACCTAACTTTCAGACCTCTTTGGGAAAACAGAGAGTGGAAGACGAGCAATCAGAGTATACAGGACAGTCTAAGGTCTACTGGAGGACCAGACTTGGAGACTGTTTCACTAAAAAACTTTTGTCATCCGGCCTGCAAGGAGACATTTTTAAAGGCGGTTTTTGTTAACATAGATCCTCTAAATAGACAAGAACCTAAATTAAGAGAGGCATTGGGAAGCGACCCCGCAGCAATGGCTGCACAGTTGCCTGCTAAGACCTTTGACCAAGTTATTAGGGAAATTAATCAGGAATTAGAGAAGCGAAATACCAGTAAAGAGGCATTGGAGAAACAAAGAATTCTCCGAAAATGTGTAGATCGCTGGAGGAAGATGGGGTGGTTACGCGGGTGTGCCGACTTGTTCCTGACAGGTGAGGGAAACAAAATTCTAAAGCGTAGGGTCTTAGATAAGCTGGAAGAAACAAAACGAGACATAGGAAGGAAAATCTTTAATCGAGAGTCTGCACAAAAAAAGATGAGAGACAAGGAGATGCGTTACTGCAATGTCCTAGCTCTATTCGAGGAATTTAGTCTCCCTGATAACCCACCTATTATGGCCCCTGTAGAAATAGCTAGTAGACCCCCGCCCTATGCATACTTTGAGTCACAAGGTACCCCTGACACCCCAGATGGGACCCAGGAGTCACGTCCCTTATATCCAGATATTGAAACACTGGGACATGACGGGAACATCTGGAATGGGGACACGTCAGTCAAGATACAGGCCCCTTTACTTAAAATAAAAGGGGGATTAATAGACATCGAGACCCCCGCAGGATCCAAGAAAATAGAAGAAGACTTAGAGACACAGAAAAGGAACATGAAAAAGGTTCAGGATAACGTTGAAAACTTAAACAAAGATGTGATTGTGCTAGGGCAGATAAGTAAGGAACAAAAAGAATTAATGGTAGATGTATTGAGAGAAATGGAAAAGATAACTACAACACTGTCAGCAGAACTCCAAGCAGGAGGAATAGTAATAGGAGCAAAGGACGAAAAGTGTAGTACAGATGAGGAAATGAGATACGGCCCACCATGGGAGGGAAGTAGCACAAGAGAACTCGGGAAGGAGAAGTGTAGACATGCCCGCCTGGACTTAGTTAGGATGAAAGAGAAAGACGTGAAACCACTAGACAATGGCCGAAGAAATTATCTTAGAGACAAGCGTGAACGATATACCTCCGACTCTGAGACATCAGGACCTGACGGGGACAGTGACAGTAGTGACGAAGAGGTGTCTGAACAGGGAGGACAAAATAGATGTATTCCAAGAGTAAAGATGGAACAGAAATCCCCAAAATTGAGATATCAATGCCCATTGCTGATCACGGGGCGGGGAAATCAAAAGTATGTACCCTGGTCACGAATGGACTTAGAGAGTCTAATGAAAAGACTTCCTCCATTAAGTAATGGGGCTGGTCCATGGATTTCTTGTTTCGAGCGAGAAACCTGTCAGGAACAATTAGCACTTGCAGATGTCAGAACTATCATGATAAAAATGAAGGCAGAAGGGGCCCTGAAGCAAATAGAGAGAACACTCAAAAGTGGAAAATTGGGGGATGAAATAGAATTTGACCCACTTCGAAATAGATTTTGGGAAGCACTTAGAGAAGGATTCCCTACACCCTATAGTCTGGATGCCTTGGTAACCCTCCAACTAAAAGAAGGGGAAGGTGCGCATGAGTACCTCTCTCGAGCGTGGGACTTATGGGAAACTGGGACTGGAGAAAGACCGGACCATAGCCCCCTAGGAAATGCTCATTTTCGAAATGGGACAATAAATGGACTACCTGGTCCAGTTCAAGCAAAATTAAGGGACATTGTGGGGTTAGAGACGATGCCAGAGGACTTGTGGAAAAGACACCTGACACATGCACTCAAACGACATCGTCAATCAGAACAGGCCAAGTCAGAAAGTGCATCCCAGAAGGGAGTGGACAAGACAACCGATAAATTGATGAAAGTCATACAACAAATAGGAATAAAACTAGCGGCCCAACAGATAGTCCCACAGGCCATGGGGCCAGTGATAAATCCGGGACCCCAAGAAAGGAATGGTTGGGAAAGACCACTAAGTACCATGTATAGAGGAGAACATACCCTATGCTGGCACTGCCACAATCCTGGACACTACCAGCGGGACTGTCCAGAGGCTGGGAGAGGAAGGGGCATAGGATTACCCTCTATTAGAGGTAATAGAGGAAGAGTAGGAAATTTAAGAGGACAAGCAAGGGGTAGGGGTGGACACATCGATCGGCCCCAGAAAATTGGGGGATGGCAGAGTGATCAACAAGTACAGGCACCCCAGTATGACGACGATATTTGGGAAGGTGCTGAATTAGATTATTGACGGGGCCCTGGAGAATCAAAAATCACGCCTCCCTGGGAGCCACCGAAAATTTGGGGGATGGTGAATGGAGAAAAAATTGAATTTATGATTGACACAGGGGCAGCAGTAACAACCGTAATTAAACAACCCCCAGGGAGCACATATTGTAGATAAAACATTATCTACAATAGGATTCTCCGGGATAAGGGAAACACAGCCCTATACCGATAACATCGACATGACATTTGGACGACAAAGGGTCAGGGCACCTGTCCTAGTTGTGCCAAGCTGCCCCATTAATTTATTGGCAAGGGACGTTCTTACTAAACTGGGGATAACCATACAATGTTCTGAGAAGAGCCTTCGGTTAACATGCCCAGGGGACACAATACAGAGGGAAGGACAGTTTGTACTAATGACCCCAACCAATGCTTCAGAAGACTCTGTGGAGGTTATTATTTTCTGGAATCGACTACTGTATGACGAACCAGGCCCAGGTCTGATTAAACAGTTTTTTGAGTGGAGGGCCAGTATTCCCCAGTATGGGGAGTACCAATACCCACTGGATCCCATGCATGTAACATTAAACTATACCATCCACCCGGACCTGGAGTATGAGGAGAGGTGGGATTCTCTAAAAGAAGGGAAGACAGAAATGATACATTGTCCATTTATCTTTGTGGGAAAGGAGGGAATAGCTGCTATAGTTATCTTGTCGGAAGAACAAATGGAGTGGTTCCACTTAGGAGAAGAAAGTGTACCGCATGTAACCTTGGGAATTGCCAAAGATCACCACGCCTGACAGTTGGGACCGATGGTGAAGGAGGCAATGGGGTGTGAATACAGGCAGACGGAAGTCCCGGGATATTCCACCTCGGAGGGAGGGAAATTTGTCAGACTGAATATTGAAGCATGGGACCGGGTAGTAAATGAGAAAGTAGAAAGAGACCGACCCATAAAAGGAGAAAATATTGATCACGGGGACTCAGACAAATATCTTTCTGATCTGAGCCCACAGATATGGACAACGGGGCCTTACGATGTGGGAGCAATAAAAGGGGAGGTATTTCTGGAATTAGCCAACCCCAGGCAGAAACCGATATGGAAAAAACAATACCGTTTGTCGCCCAGCCAGGAGGAGGGTATTAGGGGAACGAGAGGAGGGTTAATGGAGACGGGGGGGGTGGTTTAAGGGTGGCACCAGACAGCATGTGGAACACGCCCATCATGCCTGTCCCCAAACCAGGTAGAAAAGACTGGAGGATGGTACACGACCTCCGGGAAATTAACTCTGCTACCAAGACCATCGGGAGACCAGTCCCAGACCCATACGTTGCACTTAGGGCTCTGAGTCCAGATCACGAATACTACACTGTCATTGATCTGGCAAACGCATTCTTTTGCTTAAAATTAGCCGAGGAATGCCAAGATTGGTTCGCTTTCACTTACCAAGAGAATCGGTACACATATACTAGATTACCTCAGGGTTATAAGGACAGTTCAGGACTGTTCAATCAGGCCCTTAGTGAAATCCTAGTGAAATTGAAGCTCCCAGAAGATGTTACGCAGATTCAGTATGTAGATGACCTGCTATTAGCAGGAAGAACGGCACATGGGTGCCTAATGGAGACAGCAGTTTTACTCAGGGGCCTAGGTGAGGCAGGGTTTAAAGTAAAGAGGTCGAAATGTCAGATCGGAAGGAGGGTGGTAACTTTCCTAGGAAGACTCGTCGGTAAAAATGGTACGGCCATGTCCGAGACACATCGGGAAACGATACTAGGTTATCGAAAACCGACAACAGTACAAGACACGTTAGCATTTTTAGGGCTCTGTGGATACAGTCGAACTTATGTCCCAGGATATGTGAGTTTGACCCAGGGTTTGAGGGAAATGGTCACAGAGATAGGTCACCGAAGGCTTAAGGAACCAGTCAGGTGGAATGTAGAACGCGAGGCGGTTTTCCTGCATGTTAAACAGGAATTGGGGAAAACGATCAGCCTGGCTAATCCGGATTATAGTAAAGAATTCCACTTGGACGTGGCTGAAACTGGGGGCATTGTTAGCTCAGTTCTGTATCAGAAGGATAGAGGACGGAGGAATGTATTGAGTTACTATAGTTGCAGACTAGACAATGTAGAAAGAGGAAAGGCCCCATGTCTCCGATATCTCGCAGCAGTAGCTAGAACGATACAAAAAACCACACATATTGTCCTCTGTCATCCCCTGGTTATTAATACAGACCACTGTGTCTCAGCCCTTTTAATGTCTAGTGCCTTCAGCTTCTCGGCCTTAAGGGTCCTCACATCACCTTCAGGTCGCCAAGGGACAACTATTCCAACATGACTAGAAGATTGAACTCGGGATTTATGGAGACGCATGACTGTGTAGCAAGAGTCAAGATAGATTCAAAGCTGAGGGAGAAGCTATTTGAGGAACCCATGGAGGAGGTGGATTGGGAGTTATTTACAGACGGAAGTTGCCATAAAAGTTCAGAGGGTAATGTGGCGGGATATGCAGTGGTAGGATGGGTGGATGATGCACCCTATCTAGTAGAGTCCTCTATCATCCCCCAACCGGCATCAGCACAATTGGCAGAAGTGATAGGGCTCATAAGAGGATTGGAGCTGAGCGAAGGTAAATCGGTTAACATTTATACTGACTCTGCGTATGCTTGGAGTGCAGTCCATATTGAAGCACCAGGCTGGATAAGAAGGGACTTTCGGACTGCAACCGGACAAAACGTCCGACATGATCTGGTTTTACGGAGACTTGTCAGGGCAGTTATGCTTCCCCGGGCTCTAAGCCTAATTAAGGTGGCAGGCCATTCCCTACAAAACACAAAGCAAGGGAAAGGAAACACGGTGGCTGACAGAGCAGCCAAACAGGTTACTGGATATTAAGAACCTATACAGGGGATGATTCTGAGGTCCCATGGCAAAAAAGAGGAATTAGAGAGAAGAGAAAATAGTAGTAAGTTGAGTGACAAAAAGAGAAGGAGGGAGAGGGACCCCCATCAAATATTGAACACCTGATAGAAATACAGGAAAAAGCTAGCCCAAGTGAGAAAGAGGAATGGATGAAACGCGGTGCTACACGACAGGAGATCATCTATGACAATCGGACAGTACATGTCTGGCGCTCCCCAATAGGTACGATAGTTGTCCCCCGCCAATTACTTCCGCTATTATTTGAAGAAGCACATGGGCCGACTCACATTAGCGCCACCAAAACTTATAATACGCTTAAACAACATTGGTGGAATCCCAACTTACGCGAGCACATTGACAACTTTAGAGTTGAATGTACTATCTGCAATGGGCATAACCAAAGGATCACCTTACCCCACCCGCTTTTACGATTTCCAGTACCGACAGCCCCATGGAAAGAGATCTATATTGACTATACAGATATGGGTACTGACCTTAGGACAAAGGAAGAATACCGATATCTCTTAGTAGTGGTAGATAGGTTCTCATGGTGGGTGGAGGCTGTCCCAACAAAGAGGGAGGAAGCGGATAGTGTAATAGGCTGGCTGACGCGAGAGTTGATACCCTGCTACGGGGTCCCCAGCAGAATATGCTCTGATAATGGGTCCCACTTTAAGAATGAGCTGATCAGACAGGTTGAAGAATACTTAGGGATCAAACACCGTTTCGGTAGTGTCTATAGGCCTGAGAGTCAGGGGCTAGTAGAAAGGGCAAACAGGACGATAAAATCCAAATTAGGAAAGGTTTTGGGTGGGACCAGGTTGAATTGGGTCGAGGCATTGCCATTAGTACTGATGTCTATGCGACAAGAGAAGGCCAAAGATATCTTCCTGTCACCACACGAGATTCTAACGGGTCGACCCATGCCCGGTCCAAAGACTGATCCAGCCTGGGTAAAGAATTGGGAAGAAAGGGAAGTGGAACTGGACCATTATATGCAGATGCTGGGTAATATGGTTGCTTTAGTTTCACAACAGGTGGCGAATGCAAATAAGAAGAACCCGGACACTGAAGGAGTTCCAGTGAAGGAGGGAGACCTGGTGTATATCCGTAAACCAGGGAAGGTACATTGGACTGAAATTAGATAGATGGACTGGACCATACACTGTTACCGCTGTGACAGATAGGTCGGTAAGAATTGACAAACCAGGGGATAATAATTGGCATCATTTTGCCTTTTGCTCCAAGGCAAAACAACAAGTAGCGAGTATTGGAAAATATGATGAGACTCATGTGGACAATGCCGAGGGCCCTATGGGCATTCCTGCTGATGGGTTGCCAAACAAGCCAACAGAGTAGTTTGGATCCATGCGGGGCCAAAGTTATTCTGAAGATAGATAAAGACAAGGATAGCACCTTCCAGTTCGATCTATGCAGTGTAATAGCGTGTGGTAGGAATGAGGCGTCCTGGAGAGGATATGATGTTTACATGTGTAACTTTCAGAGAGGATATCCGGAGTGGGGCCTACATGTATGTCCGTCCTGGGGTGAGGTTTGGTGGTGGACAGGACCCGACACTAGATGGATAAGAAAGCCCCTTAACAAAGGGTCCAGCAGACCCCTTTATAATTTTTTCACTAAGGTCTCCCTGATACGTGGTGCCATTACCCATACTATGAAAGGCAAAAATCCCTGGATTTTGGCAGTAAAAGCGGGGCTGAACAACCCGTGGAATATGAAGGGATGGAGCTCTAAGACATGCGAGGGGGGCACAGGGAGAGAACCTGGAGTCGGAGATCTCCTCTACCTAATGATTGGAGTGTCTGTAAGTGGAAAAGACCCTTGGGGAGTGGTGAGGTTTGACTTACAAACCTACACAAAGGACATACCCAAACCCACTTCTACAGAGGAGGTAGTGCGAAAATTTGATAGTAAGAAGCTGTCCAGGGGAGAGAAGATAGCAATTGAGACAGGTATAGATGAGACAAACTCCTGGATAGAACAGATGGGTAAATATGCGGATCAGGCCAGGTATGGAAACTGCTGGATCTGTGCCCGGGGAAGGCCAGTGTTACGGATGAGCAGATCGATTTTTGAGGAGACAGATGCTATGGACTGCGCCTTGAACCTAATGTCAGAGTCTAACCCACTGAATAGGTGTCTGACATGGGAACAGGCGTTTCCCATAGCTCCGGCCAATGTGACCCCCCCTATCTTTAGATCCACGGGCATAAGTAATGTTACTTGCTTCGCCAATAACAACAGTGGCACACGCTTTCCACATGGGTTGGCTACCCAGTGACTCGTGCAGGACTCATGTTGATCTCACGGGCAGCAGAAATGCTACCCGATTGACCCAGGCTAGGGCAGATATTTGGTGGTTTTGCAGAGGTAGAGTGCTGTATAACTGGCTCCCCTCTAACTGGAATAGTCGGTGTGCTTTAGTAACGCTTAATGCGCCAGTCCTGATTGTGGAAAGGCAGGAGGGGGACGAGGATGCCCTAGATCTACACCACACAGGGGGTTGGATGTGGAGAAGAAGAAGGAGTGTTGGACTTCTGGGGCCAGAAGGAAGGAATCCTGACGGGGTGTGGATTGATGCAATTGGCCAAGCCTGGAATATACCGGACGAATTTAAACTAGCTGATGAGATTGCAGCTGGGTTTGAAAACTTTCCTATATTTAGTGCAATCTTTTCCATCACAGCAAATAAAAACGTAAATAGGATCAACCTAATTCACTATAATGTCCAGCGCCTTACAAATTTGACCAGGGACGTTGTTGAGGCAGTACACCAACAACTGTCAGAAACTTCCCTTATGACGCTTCAGAATAGGATAGCGATTGATATGGTCCTGGCGGAAAAAGGCGGAGTGTGTTACATGTTTGGAGATCTATGCTGCACTTCTATCTCTCATAACACAGGGCCAGATGGGTCACTCACTAAGGGGCTGACAAAACTTAAGGCATTGGCGAAGGAATTAAAAGCCCAATCTGGAGTCTCTAACCCTGTTTTGTCCTGGTTATATGAAGTGTTTGGGAAATGGGGCACAATGTTGGGACAACTTTTCCTAGGATTGTTCATTTCTGTATCCATTTTTATCACTTGTGGCTGTTGTTGTATTCCATGCATTCGAACGCTGGTCACGAGGACCATTGAGAGAGCCTTTGCCAACCGCGATGAGCTGCCTCCAAAATATCAAGCTCTACAAGCTACGGAGCGGGACTATCTCACGTCACAGGAGGCGTCAAAAAGTGCTGAGATCAATCCGGAGTCTGATGGAGAATGCGACAGGGAGGAGGGATTATAAAATAGATTGTAGCACAAATGTTAACTTTTATCTTAACTAATTACAAATGCTTAGAAGGGATAGCCAGTTATTTGCTTGGGGGCAAACGGGGAGGAAACTTGTAAACGGGCAATGGGATCGGGGAAACGGATAGGGGGTATACGCTAAAGAGGGTTGGGGGGAGCCCTCGCCCACCAGCCGAAAAACCCCGTGAACAGAACCCGTATAGAGCTTGGCAATAATAGGCGAACTAATGTAACGCGGCGGTACCATAGTCAGGGCAAGATTGTCCTCTAAAGAGGACAAAGGAGGGATTGTAAGGTAAAAACATCATGAGTTGGGACCAGAGAAGGAGTCACCCAGTACTAAGGAGTAACAGGATGCAGGTGTGACCTTGTACGCTCAAGATAAGTGTGGCAACAAGATGATGTGCAGCAGACTAACAGAGAAGGGTAGCAACAGCTTATTCATTGGACAATGTAATGGTATGATAATTTACTAAGTGCGTGTCCTGAGGTATAAAAAAAACACCACTTGCTGATATCGGGAGAATGCGCCTTCTCCAACTAACACTTTTAGTTGCAAGCGTTACAATCTGGTAATAAAGAACCTTGATTTCGACTCAGTCTGGTGTCTGACTCACTCATTCTCGAACAAAGCAGACCTAACACTACTTAAGTCAGACTATAAGATAGTAGTGAAATTATTAGCAAACAGATTGGCCGATTGTGTACCAAAAATAGTAAAACAAGATCAAACTGCATTTATTAAGAAAAGACGAACAGCAGACAATGTCTGTAAATTTATTAATCTAATTCATGCAGTTCAAGGAAATAAGAAACCAACAGTGGCTGTTGCTTTAGACACAGAAAAAGCTTTTGACAGAGTAGAGTGGAACTATTTATTTAAAGTATTACAGAAGTTCAGTCTACCAGAAAAATATATAAATTGGAATAAAGCATTGTTTAATGGACTGTTGGCGAAAGTAGCAGTAAATGGATATATATCGAATCAATTTAAATTAAGTAGGTCAACTAGACAGGGATGTCCACTATCCCCCTCATTGAACATTTGGCAGAACTGATAAGAATAGAAAATAAAATAAAAGGGATAAAAATAAAGAAGGAGTATAAAATTAGCTTATTTGCAGATAACATTATAGTATACTTAACAGAACCAGAGATATCAATAAAAGAATTACATAAGAAATTGAAGGAATATGGAGAAATATTGGGGTACAAGATCAACGCAAATAAAAGTGAAGTGATGCCAATGAGTAACGCAGATTATACAGAATTTAAAAAAGAATCACCATTTGAATGGCAAGCACAAGCAATCCGATACCTAGGGATCAGGTTAGATAATAACTTAAGCCACTTGTACAAACTAAATTATCAGCCACTAATAAAGAAATTGCAGGAAGACTTAGAACATTGGAAAGAACTGCCGTTAACGTTGACAGGGAGGGCAAACTGCATTAAAATGAAAGTGTTCCCAAGGATACAATACTTATTTCAAACATTATCAATTCCTTTAAACAAATTTTTTTTAAATTAAAAAGAACAATATCCTTATGGAAATTTCTTGTGGAAAGGAAAGAAACCAAGGGTAGCGTTAGATAAATTAACAGAGAGGTATAATCAAGGTGGTTTGCAGTTACCAAATTTTAAAAATTATTATAGAGCCACCCAATTAAGGTATTTATCACATTTTTACCAGACAAGGGAAAAACCAGCCTGGACTAAGATAGAACTAGATAAAATAGGCGAGAAGGTTCCGGAACATATACTTTATAAGTTGGATGGAAAACTGGAGCAATATAAAAACTCACCAGTATTGTATCATTTACTTAATACATGGAAGAAGATCCACTTAGAAAGGAAAAAAACAAATTACCAAATACCAAAATTATTATTGACGCAAAATCAACTAATCCCTTTTACAATAGATAACCTTTCCTTTAGAGAATGGGAGAGAAAAGGAATCAAAAGAATAGAAAATTGTTTTTTGGGAAATAATTTATTAACATTTGAACAGTTGAAGTACAAATATGGAATAACTCATGGTACAATGTTTGCATATCATCAATTGAAAGCTTATTTAAAGGATAAATTGGGAAACAGCTTAAGATTACCTGAAGGAAGCAGCTTTGAATATGTGATTACAGACATAATGATAATTAAAAGATTTATAACAAACAAGTACATTAAGCTGCAAGATAAAGAGAATGATGAAATAAACTATAAACCTAAGGTGAAGTGTGAAAAGGATTTAAACATAAAGATAAAAAATGAAGTATGGGAAAAGTTATGTTCTGGAACTATGAAGAATACAATAAACACAAGGTTACACATGATACAGTATAATTGGTTACACAGGGTATAATCACTCCTCAAAAATTAAAAAAATGGGATTCAACATTATCAGATAGATATTTTCGCTGTGGGAAGGAAATGGGAACAACATTACATGCAACTTGGACATGTGCGAAGGTGAATATGTTTTGGGAAGAAGTAAATCAGATACTAAATAAAATTATAAAAAATAGCATACCAAAACAACCAGAGATATTTCTTTAAAATAACATAAGTAGTAAAGAATTAGGCCTCAAATTAGATAAAGCACAAAAAAAATTCCTTATGATAGCCTTGGCAGTAGCAAAAGAATGTATAATGTCAACTTGGAAAATGGAAGAGAGCATGAGAATACAGCAATGGTACATGGAAATGAATAAATATATTCCACTGGAAAAAATAACATATAATTTAAAAAATAAAGTCACAATGTTTGAACAAATTTGGGAACCATACATGGAACATATCAGAGAGAATATGCCTAGGACCTCCATTCCCTAAAATGAAAATAAGACAAAATGACTAGATTCAGTGTGTAATAAATAGACAATGCATTTTTCTTGTTTATTTTCCTTTGTGTAAAGATATTGTTTTATGGTTTTATTGTATATGTTGAATACCAATGGATTTTGGGGTGGGTGGGTGGAAGGGAGGGAGGGAAAGGGGGATAAAAAGGGAGAAAAGGTCACTATGTAAATTTAATAAGAAACATTTTTACATATTTTGATTGACATGATTTAGTGTGAAAAATTAAAAAATTAAAAAAGGAAAGGAAAGCCAGAGGTATACAATCCAGTGATCATTGGAGATCAGAAGTGGAGAGGCAGGATCTTTCCTGGACCCAAGACACTAATGGCAACACACTAATGGCATGTTGGCGCCTCTACTTCCTCATGAGTTTGCGGAGGTTTGGCATGACACCAGAAACCCTGGCAAATTTCTACAGAGGTGTGGTGGAAAGTGTGTACATCATAGTCTAGTATGAGGACACCAATACTCCTGAGCATAAAGCCCTCCAGAAGGTAGTGGACGCAGCCCAGGACATCACAGGCAAAACCCTCCCCACTATTGAGTACATCTACAGGGAACGCTGCCATCGGAGAGCAGCAGCAATCATCAAGGATCCACACCACTTAGCACACACTCTGTTCTCGCTGCAGCCACAAGACTCTCACTTTCTACAGAGGTGTGATGGAAAGTGTGTGCATCATAGTCTGGTATGAGGACACCAATACTCCTGAGCATAAAGCCCTCCAGAAGGTAGTGGACACAGCCCAGGACATCACAGGCAAAACCCTCCCCACTATTGAATACATCTACAGGGAACGCTGCCGTCGGAGAGCAACAGCAATCATCAAGGATCCGCACAACTCAGCACACACTCTGTTCTCGCTGCAGCCACAAGACTCTCACCACCAGGTTCAGGAACAGCCACTACCCCCCCACCATCAGACTCCTCAATGACAAACTCAATCAGAGACTCATTTAAGGACTCTTACTTGTGCACTTTATTGATTTCCTTTTTTTCTCTCTGTACTGCACAGTTTGTTTACATTAATTTACAGTTCTTTATTTGTTTACATCTATATGCTGTGTACAGGTTTGTTTTGCACTACCAATTAGAGGTAATTCCACTGCGCACGCAGGAAAAAAAAAGAATCTCAGGGTTGTCCGTGCTGTCATGCATTAACTCTGACAATATCATGGAATCTGAATAAAGGCAAGCAATGCTTTGGGCCAGAGCTCTTGGTCATTTAAATTTTTGAAATTTAGACATACAGCAGCCCTTCCAGCCCATGAGTGTGTGCCCAATTGACCACCAAACCCTGTACATTTTGAAGGGTGGAAGGAAACCAGAGTTCCTGTGGAGGACATACTATCTCCTTACAGACATTGTCAGATTCCAACCCAGGTCGCGAGTGCTGTAGCAGTGTTGCACTAATGCTCCAGTGCTCCGGCACCTCAGGGGGCCGCACCGGCACCTCCTTGTCACCATTTTGGTGAGCTCTGGCACCAAAAAAATGAGTACTGCACCCCTGTATATTGCCTTTTTATGTGTATTTTTTTCCATGACTGTTTTTTTGTAGACTCTCACATTCTTTACCAATTTCCAGGTTTCTCTAAATTCTAAAAAATTCCCAATTCTCAATTAGGCTTATTCTGGATCATTTATAAACCTTATCCTTTGACGCAACACCAATTTTAATTCCTTTAGTTCCCAAAGATTGCATACTTTTCCTTTCAAACTTTTTGTGCCTTAATGCATTTTCTATGGATTATTTATTTCAAAGCTATTGCCTGTTCACTCTTCAATATATTCAAGTTTGTTTCTTTTCACCTGACTGCACAGAACGAACCAGACAAAACAGCATTACTCCTAACCACTTTGCCCACACACAGCATACGATAATCACATATATATGTATAGAACCAAAAACACTGCAGCACAGTACAAGCCCTTCGGCCCTTGATGTTGTGCCAACCTATATATTTCTACCAAAAAATACAAAACCCTTCCTACCCCATAACCCTCTATTTTTCTTTCATCTATGTGCCTGTCTAAGAGTCCCTTAAATGCCCCAAATTTTTCTGTCTCCACCACCACCTCTGGCAAGACATTCCAAGCACCCACAAATCTCTATGTACAAAATGTCTCCCTAATGTCCCCCTTAACGTGGCTTCCTTCACATTGTGCAGATGCCTTCTGCTGCTTATTATCCCTGCCCTGAGAAACAGGAAATGGCTGTCCACCTTATATATATGCTTCTCAGAATCTATTGTCACCTCTCATCCTTCTTTATCGCAAAAAGTTAAAGCTCTACTCACCTTGCCTCATAAGACTTCTTTCCCAATCCAGGCAACATCCTGGTAAATCTCCTCTGCACCCTCTCCATAGCTTATCCATCCTTCCTATAATGAAGTGACCAGAACTGAACACAATACTCTCCAAGTACGGTGCAGGATTTGTAGAGTTGCAACATGACTTCTCAATGCTTGAACTCAATCCCCCTATTAACGAAACCCAACATCCCATAGGCCTTCTTAATTATCCAATCAACTTGTGCAGCAACCTTGAGAGATGTATGGATTTGAACCCAATTTCTTCTACACTGTTAAGTATTCCACAATTAACACTGCACTCAACCTCCTAGTTTGACCTTCCAATTTATATAGGGATGGTTTTATAGTTAATAGGAAACTGTCCATCAATCTCACTACCTGCGGGAAGAAGCTATGGTTGGAAAGAGTCCTTTATGTTCCCCTCAAAAAATCACAGCCAACTTTATGCTCATGCCTTCTTGGATACTTTTTATTATATGGGTGAACTTGAATTCAGTTACAATATGATTACTCATTACTAAATGACCTTTGATGTCAAAATTAACCCTTGCTTATCATACAAAATGAAATCCAAAATAATCTATACCCATGCTGTTGCAAAGAACACCTCAAAGGCATTCCCCTTTTACACCAGATTTAATCCATCCAGGTTAGATACTGCCATAATTACTGCACTGTTCTACAAAGGTCTAAATTTCTGATGTCAACACCCACCCTGACTCCAAAGGCAAGCCTCGTGTCCAACCATATGGTTTTCGTGGTGGGTGGGCCAAGGGCAATGCAGAAGGCCACTCACCTTCTCAAGTGGTTCAATCTGAGCGTGAAGCTCCTCCACTCGTGTCTTCAGCTCCCGCTCCTTGTTCAGCTGGTGTTCCTCGATGCGCAAAGTGGTGAAGAGCTGCTGGACGAGCATCTTAACGTCATTCATCGACGATGCGTCTTCATGACCCAGCTTCTCTGTAAAATTTAAAGATGAATGAATGTTTATCATCTATTTTGTAGAAAATATCTTCGAGCAGTGTCCAACAATGGGTGGATCAACACCCTCTCAAACATTGCCATTGATAGTTCATTGAGTAATCTCTGACCACTTCATAAGGCTACAAGACAGAGCAGCAGAAGTAGGCCAATCAGCCCATCGAGTCCACTCCACCATTCCACCATGAGCTGATCAATTCTCTCACTCAGCCCCACTCCCCTACCTTCTCCCCATAACCTTTGATACCATAGCTATTCAGATACCTATCAATCTTTGCCTGAAATACACCCAATAACCAGGCCTCTTCAGCCATTCCGTGGCAGAAAATTCCAAAAGGTTCACCACTCTCTGGCTGAATAAATTCCTCCACATCTGTTTTAAATGGATGCCCTTCAATCTTCCAGTTGTGCTCGCTTGCCTAGACTCCTCAACCATGGGAAATAACTTTGTCACATCTACTCTGTCCAGGCCTTCAACATTAAAAATGTTTCTACAAGGTACCCCCTCATTCTTCTGAACTCCAAGCAGCACAGTCCCAGAGCTGTCAAACATCCTTCATACACTAATCCCTTCATTCTAGGAATCATTCTCAGAACCCTCTCCAATACAAGTACATCCTTTCTTAAACCAGGAGCTCAAAACTGTACCCTGTACTACAAGTGAGGCCTCACCAGCGATCGGAGCTGGGGTTTGAATGTGAATGTGGAGCTGTCTGTAAGGAGTTTGTATGTTCTCCCATGTCTGCATGGGTTTCCTCCAAGTGCATCAGTTTCTTCTCATCCTCCAAAATGTACCAGGAGTTGTAGGTTAATTGGGCAGCACAGGCTTGTGGGCCGAAAGGACCCGTTACTGGGCTGTATGTCTAAATTAAAATTAAGGAGAAATGAGAGGGAGTGCCAGACTGAAGAAGGAGGCAGAGCCTCAGCTATTAAAGGTAAAGTTGTCACTGGAAGAGCAGTTACATTCAGGAATATTTCAGGACTGGGGTACAGAGGTCACCAGGGCTGCAGCAGGATCCAAAGGGGAGAGAGGAGATAATAAAGGGATTCCAAACTATGGATGAAATTTTTAAGCAGCGTAGCAAAACACCAGAGGACATCTGTACAAAGTGAAGGGAGGAAAATTTAGGGGAGATGTCAGGGGTAATTTTTTTTTTAAAAAACAGATTTGCGGATGCCTAGAATGCATTGCCGGGGTGGTGGTGGAGGAGGATGGAACATTTAAAATAATGGATGAAAGAAAGATAGAGGGTTATGAGGTAGAAAAGATTTTGGTTTTTTTTGATTAAGTTTATATAGGTCAACACAACATTGTGGGCTGAAGGCCTATACTGTTCTATATCCAATACTCTCGACGTGGCCTGCTTCATGCCAGGTCTTAACCTTGCATGGCAACTCTCCATGACAAGAGTGACGGGTGAAAGACGTCAACGAGCTAGGTCTCGTGGTGAAATTTTCACACAACTCCATATGAAGGGCAGTTTCCACAGGTCACCCAATTCCTTTGTTCGAATTCTTCCTTTACCTCAATCCGGTGAACAAATAGGCACTTTCCTTTGGTGGCACAGTGCTGCAACTGGTTGAGCTGCCACCTCACAGTGACGACCCTGGTTCAATCCTGACCATGGTTGCTGTTGACACATTCTTCTTGTGACAGTCCCCTGGGTGCCCCAGTCTCCTACCACACCCCAGAAGATATTTAGGTGAGTAAATATTTAATTATTTAGTGACCCAAATAGTAGATTAGTAAGTGGTTAGTGGAATTATGGGAGAGTTGATGGGAATGTGAGGGGGGAATTTTAAAAGTGAGGCAAATGTGGGATTGGTCTAAATGTAGTGCCTGATTTGGTTCGAACTCAGAACCTTGGATGGGACTTGTGTTTTGCTGGTGATCACACTGGAAAACAAAGATGTTGTTTCCTGAACACTTTTGGGGATTTTGTAGAACATAACTTCGAGCAGTGTCTAACAATGCGTGGATCAACACCCTCTCAAACATTGCCATTGATAGTTCATTAAGTAATCTCTGACCACTTCACATCGGGGATTTTTAATGAAGACGCTGGGAGAACATTCGAACAGATAGCGGTGGATTCAATTCCAGGTCGCTGGTGCCGCCATAGCACTGTGCTATGTGCCTGGCTAATCGCTACACTAATTGTAAATGTAAAATAAATTATTAAATATAAAAGAGGGACCGTTGGAAATACCCAGGACAGGCACCAACTGCGGACAGAAAGAGTTAATATTTCACGCACTCTGTTCAATTCTGATGAAGTCATCAGCCAAAAGTATTCTTTATATCTCGTTCTACACGCTAACTTGCTGAGTACTTGCCACATTTACGTTTTTAATCCAGGTTTGTTGGCTTTGCTTCATGAATCAATTGTTCAGTCATTTTAAAAAAAATTATCAGTGATCTCCCCTTCTCATGAAAAAAATAAACAGATGTATTATTACGCACCAAAAACATGAACAATGTAAAAGAGTGGAAGAACACAATGTGGACCCTACTGCTAAAACTCAGCAGATGTGGGAAATCTGAAATGAAAAAAGAAAATGTTGGAAGCACTCAACAGGTCAGGCAACATCTGTGGAAAGAAAAAGAGTTAATATTCCATTTTGCAGACTGTCCACCTGATTAAGGATCTTTGACACGAAACATGAACTCTGTTTCTCTTTCCACAGATGCTGCCAGACCAGTTGAGTGTTACCAGCATTCACTGCAATGTGACTGAAATGGAGAAAATCCAACTTATGGTTACGTTGGGCAACTGGAGTCACTTGTCTGGGCTGCATCGATCATTCACATTCACCCAATCTTAGGTTTTCTACTTGGAGACAAGGATGAACATGATTCTGCTCGCTTGACCTTTGCAACATCACATTCAGTCTCGACCACTCTCTCTTTCGCCCATGTGCACCTTCCTTGAAGCCTAATTCTGTAATGAGGCTCATGACACTTGCTGATTCAGCTCATTGTCAAATTCTTTTGTTAACGAAGCCTATGAAGTTGCTTGGGGTATTTTCTCCAATACAAAAGAGTGCTTTAAAATATAGTTTTTGTTACCTAAACTGAGACGTCAGCTACAAGTTCTGCAGGAATTTATGCTGATGGCAGCAGAGTCAAATGTATATTAATGCCAATGGCAAGGGGAATTACATCAACCAGAATGAGCCTTGACAGTTCCCATACCTCTCTTTGGTGGCTGCACATGGTGAGCTACATCATTTATCACCAACTTGAAGTCATCAAGAAGCAGAATATCAATTCCTGTTGATGCAGCTATTCGATTTCCATCTGCAAGAAGCAATGGATATGGAGCAATTAGTCTGATGGTGCAGCTCAATAACAATTTAAGACACATCTTGCACCATCACAATCCTAGCACAAGAATCAGGGCCCACGGCAGCAGAGAAGTTACTTTACTGGGCCTTTAACCAGGAGGCTGGAGTTTATAGAATCAGTCTTAAACAAAGGAACAACTTTGGCTGTCTTCCAGTCCTCGGGCATCTCACTTTGGATAAAAACAATGCAAAGAATCTCAGCCAAGTCCCCAGCATTCTCCCTCTTTGCAAACTGGGATTAATTTCATCTCACCCTGGGGATTTACCAACCCTCATGAATCTTATGACATCCAACACCGCCTCCTCCCAATAATGAGTTGATATGGATTATCCTTGTACCTCTCCTGGAACTAAACTCTCCTTGGGGAGAACAGAATGAGAAGCATTTATTTAGGATCTCATCCACATTACCTGGCTCCACACATGGATTACCCAAAAACTTCCCGTCACAGTAACCAATTTAAATTGATCCAACTGAATAATCTGGTACATACCAGATTATTGAATTTAAAAATTGTAAAACAACTAAGTGGCTTTGTACAAATGTCTAACTTTAGCCTGGTCTAAAATTCAACGGTTTTCTTTAATTTAGTAACTATTCTGTAACTGCGGGACTCATCTACTGCATTCCTGTGGAGACTGGGAGATCACTTCATTGAATACCTTTACTCTGACTGCATCAGTGACAGGTATCTTCCAGTGGCCAACCATTTCAATTCTGCACCCCACACCCATGCTCACGTCTGTCCATGGCCTCGTGTACTGTCAAACCAAGGCCACCCATAAAATGGAGGAGCAACACCTAATTTTCCGTCACGGCCTGCTCCAGCTGGATAGCATTATCGTCGACTTCTCTGGCTTCTGCTAGACCATTCCCTATTATTCCTCTCTCTTCTCCATCCCTCTGTTTCCTTTCCTCCAGCTCTCCACTTCTCTCTCCATTCACAGCCATACCATTCCCTCTGTTTGCTGGTGTGCCCTCCCTCCCCTATCCACCTATTACCTATGGCACTATGCTCACCCAGCCCCTCTCCCACCCATTTTGTTCAAGCACCTGCCTATATTCTGCTCATAACCTGATGACGGGCTCAAGCCCAAAAAGTTGGTAATGTATCTTTACTGTATAAAGCACACAATTTGAGTTTCTCCAGCATTGTGTTTTCATCCCATTCACAGCCCACAGGCTCAGCCCCCAGTCTGGTGAGGTACCTGGAGTGTAGATGGCAACTCGGTCGATGCCCCTATCCTCTGCCTGAAGCTGCTTCAAGAAAACTCCGACGGAGTCCGAGATGGGTCGGAGGGTGAACTGACAACGCTCTTGCCGCGATGGGAGATTCAGAGAGAGAACAGGTAAACCATTCTGGTAAACAACTGTGACAGCTGTGGAGAGAGAGGAAAGTAAAATGGTGAAAACTGGCTGCAATGAAGAACTTGCATAGAATTAGGAATGGGAAATGTTTCCCCTCAAGACTGAATCACTCTCAAACTGCCATTCAGTTGGTCACTCATCTTGTGTACAACTTTTATTTGCCACGTCTTTAGTCACATTCTTCCTGAGTTTCAAGACAAAAGAAAATGTCTGTCTTGGGTAAACTTATACCTCTCATTTTGTTCGTTTTAGATTGGTCACAGTGTTTGAGCTACCGAAAGAAAATAGACACACACACCGAGAGCAGTTCAGTTTATACAAATGTTTATTACAAATTCAAAAGCTGATTTCAAACTACAATATGCAAGCCCTACCCAACTATACTTATCAACGTTGGGACTGGTCCCAACTGCCGAAGCAAGGCAACGACTGCACACTTGTAGTAGGTTGTCAGGGCGCCGGTAGCAGCTTCTCCACCTTCTCCGACTGGGACGTTGGCTGGATTCTAGAAGTTCTTCTTCTTGCTGAGAGATGTTGCCACCTCTCGGAGAGTCACAAACTTCAGCAGCGGGACCATAGCTTATATTATCCAAAAACTGCTTACCCAAGCACCTATTCCCAGCACAGCAAGAAAGATAAGTGAGCAAGCTAGCATACTAGGCTTCTATCGAATAACATAATTTTCAGCTTATCACTTTGAATACAGTGGTTTATTTTGCATCAAGGCTAGGCCTCTGACAGTCTGTGACCAAAACAAGCAAGAATATTAAATGTTCTTGGTACACAGATGTCCTTTCTTCAGATAACAACATCTCTGGCCCCTTGGTGGAATTTAGCTTATGTCTGCTGATTCTAAAAACAAACAGGTTCTCAGCCTTCCAGAAGCAAAGGCTGAAAAAGTAAAAAAACACGATTTAAATCTTCCATCCCTTGGTCACAGGTTGTCAGACACGAGACTTTACAAGCATAAGAGTACAAAAAGAGCGTAAAAGAGAAATCAAAACTACAATAATCACGAAAACAAACAATAATGCAAGCAACCAATGGAGAATATTGTGGCCAAACCCCCCAAATGTACCAGCTAACCATGAAAAAGGATTCCAACCAAGGCTCAAACTATCCTCGTGGGTCACAATACCCAGACGCCGGAGCTCACGAACAGATTTTGAAACATACTGAACAATAACATATTTATATAAGCTGCACTTGAGGCAGGTGACCGAGGACTTCCTTGGTGTAATGCACATTCCTTGGTGTCCCCAACGGGCAACTCCCTCGGAATGTCCTCGACATTACAAATCCAATTGTTGGCACCAAAGCAGCTGTTCAGCCAGATCACCAGGAGCGTAAGACGGAGAACCTGGAACAAAGAAGCCTGACACATGTCACTCATGATACCGTAAGCGTTCAGTATTTAAACAAACTAAACCATCCTGTCCCTCAATAGCTACCCACCGAGTGTTACCCTGGGTATGTGTCACTATTTCTCCTTGTACATGAGGGGCACTACCTGGTGGAGCCACCCATACCTTTTGTCCGACATTCTCTAGTTCGGGAGTGGGGGGCAATGACTGTTTATCCTCTGGAATAGGCTGTAGTTCAGAAGCGTGAAGAAGTCGGTGGAAAGGTGTACCTCCTTTTAAAGGGCCATGATTCAAATTGTCGACTGCCTGCTGCAGCACATGGCACCACCCCTTCAGGGTCCCCAGTGGTGTTAACAAATGAATTTGTTCCTTCAGTAAGCCATTCATTCGTTCAACTAACCCGGCAGCCTGCGGGTAATAAGGAATATGGTAGACCCATAAGATACTGTTGTCAGTATCTTATGGGTCAGTATCACAGATTGTCTTCCCGGAGAAGTGTGAGCCATTATCAGACTGAATCTCCTCTGGAACATCATAACGAGAAATTAAATGGTTTAGTCCTTGAATAGTGCTAGCTTGGTCAGCCGTCTTGGTGGGAAAAGCAAAACCCAGGCCCGAAAAGGTCTCAACCAGTACTAGGATGTAATGATTACCCATACAATTTGGCATGGGGCCTATGTAATCAATTTGCCAGACTGCAGCTGAGCAAACACTCCATTTTATTCGGCCATGCGGACCAGGAGGAACAGTGCAGGACTTCACAAGCTGACATGCTAGGCATGTACGCATGACCATGCGGACATCATCCTGATAGACGGGTAAAGCATGTGTATGGTTCCACATAGCTGATCCCTTCTCCCCCAAATGGCTACTCTGTTCATGAGCCCATCGAGCCAGGGGGACAGTATCGGCGTGGCTGATAGTGGCAAGCTGATCTGCTACTGCATTATGTTGTGCCATGTTAGTCGTCACATTGGTATGGGCATCAACGTGATATACGGTTATCTCACGGTGGTGGGAAGCATCCCACAACAGCTGCCACAATTGTTTGCCCCATACTGGGCGGTCATGTATCAGCCAGTCGTTCTTTTGCCAATCAGGCATCCATACCACTAGTCCATTAGCCACAGCCCAGGAATCAGTAAACAGGCGAAGAGGGTGATCATGGGGGTCTAGTGGTAAAGTGACTACCTTCAACTCAGCATACTGACTGGAGCCACCATCCCCCTCCTCCAATAAGTGAGTTCCTGACTTGGGATGGTAAACCACTTTTGCTTTCCTTGCACCCACCGGCTGCTACCATCAGTAAACCAGGCATCCTCTTGTTCTGCTGGAGTGAGCGAATCAAATGGTTTACTCCACTGAACTGGTGAAGGGGGTAAAGGAGGGGGCAAGGCGGGTTCAACGTCCTCATGAAGAGACGGAAGATCAGCCACCTGTTCGTGTATGTGGCCCACCCCTTCAGGCCCTCTGGTCGCACGACTCTGAATATACCACTTCCATTTAACAATAGAAGACTGCTGAGCCTGCCTGATCTCTAGATTAGCGTAATTAGCCAGGACCCAATTCATTATTGGAAGTGCAGGTCGCAATTGAACATCTGCATTGCCTGCCATTCTTTCAGTCTCCAGCAGGGCCCAGTAACAGGCTAATAACTGTTGTTCAAAATCAGAATAACGAGTGGCAGCCTCGGGCATGGTACGTGACCAGAATCCCAGCGGGACTCAGAGGCCCTCTTATTTCTGCCAGAGGCTCCAGCAGGCCACATCATCAGTAACGGAGACCTGTAGTTTGTAGGGGGTATCTGGGATGCGGGGAGCAATGGGCAGGGCCTGAAGAATAGCCTGATTGGCAGACTGGAACGCCCTTTCCTGATTGTCACCCCATACAAAGTCTGTTTTCTTTCGGGTAACCTTATATAGAGGACGTAAAAGCAATGCCAAGTGTGGAATATTGCGTCGCCAGTATCTCAATAACTCCAGGAAATGCTGGGTCTCTTTTTTGTTAGTAGGAGTGGCCAAGTCTGCGACTTTATGGCGAACTTTATCGGGAACCACCTGTTCTCCAGAATGCCACTGAATTCAAAGGAAAATAACCGTCTGGGACAGGTCCTGTACCTTGGTGGGATTAATGGCCCACCTTCTTTGCATCAGGGTATCTTGGACACTCTCCAAACCTTCCTGTACCATCTCTTCTGTGGCCCCTTGCATCATCATGTCATCAATATAATGGTGAATTGAGAGGGAAGGCGATACTGGCACTGTCTCCAAATCATGGGCAATTAGGCTGTGGCAAATAGTGGGAGAGTGTACATAACCTTGAGGGAGGTGGGTGAAGGTATACTGAAGCCCCTTCCAGGTAAAGGCAAACTGATCCTGTGAGACCTCATCTATAAGAATACTGAAGAAGGCATTAGCGAGATCAATGACAGCATACCATGTTCCTGAGTTCCCAGTAGCAATGTTTTCAATAAGGGTCACAATGTCTGGAACTGCCGAAGCAAGCGGTGGGGTATGTTTGTTCAAAAAACGATAATCAACTGTCATTCTCCAGGAGCCATCTGGCTTCTGGACCGGCCAAACAGGGCTATTAAAGGGCGACGTTGCGGGCCTCACTACCCCTTCTTCTTGCAGAGCATTGATGATGGCAGTAACCTCTTCATGCACCCCAGGGAGGCGATATTGTGGAATGCATACTGGTTTCCAGGGGGGGGGGGGGGGGATGCACCATCACAGGATCCCACTTAGCCTGACCCACTACTAGTCTTTTTGTAATAGTCCAAATTCCAAATGCAAATCCCCCTTGGCTAGTATTAAGGGTTGTACTGGCCAACATATTAATACCCAGGATACACTCGTCAGTGGAAGCCACCAGGGCATGTAACCATACAGGGGAAGGGCTATCACCCACCGTGGCACGGACTTTTATTTCCTTTGCCAGGGTGACCGCTCCTCCCAACCCCTCTATTCGAAAGCTCGGTCCAGTCCAGAGGTCAGGGTTACCCGGAATCACCGAGTGCTCCGCACCGGTATCAACCAAGGCCAAATATTGGCGGTCATTACCCTCACCCCAATGGATTGTTAACGGTATGTAGGGCCATGGGTCCCCATGTATCCGCTGTATCTCAATGGTGTAGACACGGGAGCCCTGCCCACACCTTCATGCTTTAGTAGGGTTCGGGGGCTTCCAGGCCCACATGCCACTATTATCCATAAGAGCCTTGTTACTCATCACGAGTAACTGGAGCAGGAGAAGCCGGCTGTGCAGAGGGCACAGCTGGGCCAGGAGGACTCAGCAGCTGGGGATGATGTTCCCCTGCTTTTCTCTTATAAAGGGCATAAAGGACTGCAGTAGGTTTCCCATCAATATCACTTTTAGGTACGCCTAACTTTAACAAGGTTAGAAAAAGGTCCTTTCTTGTCGGTCCGTTATTAGTAGCAGTCCCTCTCTTTTCATCCTGCTTGTCTGATTTAACCTGGGTTGTACGTGAGTGGATTTTACCTCCCAACTCTAATTCTCGAAGCCCAGATAAGGCGTGCACCGCCTCAGACACAGGATGCCCAATTAGCAGACTAGTTACGGACAGAACCAGTCCCTGTGTAGTGGGTTGGGTGGAACGAACCAATCTGGTATGCATTCCAGCCGTGAATATCTCTTCATCAGGGCTCCCCCCCATGTACCCACAGCCTCAAATGCCCTGCATACAAGGCAGAGGCTAGGGCCTGTTGACGAATTACTGCTATAGCCTCCTCTTGGGTGCCCCAATTGTTCTGCAAATGTAAATCCCAATCTACTGGTGATGGGTATACTCGTAGCAGGGCATCCCCAAGAGTGGCAAGTAAGTAATCCACCTCTCTTCCACTACCCCGCAGCTCAGCAGTGACCCGGATATCAGTAGTCAATGTTCCTAATCCCAACAATTCCTCAGGGGTTAAATATACATGACCCCCTCCTTGTTCCCAGACACGCAGGAGCCAGGCTGCCAGAGTTTCTCCCGCCTTTTGCCTATATCGATCTCCAATGGCAGCCAGCTCTTTTACAGAGAAGTCACATATCGTTGACTGCTCTTGACCTCTGCTCCCACTTTGGCCCACAGGGTCCATAGTGGACGGGATGAGGCCTAGGCCATCCCATAGAGGGGGTAGGCCATTGAGCATAAGCAGGGATTCGGGTATTTTCCCCTGGGTCTGCTTGGGAGATCGGGCTATCTATCCCTTCAATCTCTACCCTTGCATCACCCCCCTTTCCGTCTGTTTGGGAAGTCTGCTGCCTTATGGGGCGGGCGTGAACAGCAGGTGGAGAGGGCAGTATGTTAGGCACATGCTGAGGAGTATCTGCATTATTACCACGGTCATCATTCCAGATATTCCCATCCCAATCATCAATTACACCAGGATCATCGCCATTCCTATCACGGCACGAATATGATATGGATCGGGTTCTACTCCATGCCTTTCCTTATCTGCACAGAGCTGCTGCCGGAGTTTAATATTACGGCAGATCGTTTGGACATGCTTATCTTCCAATTCTTTGGCTCTGTCCTGACTGGTGCGAACAATCTCGCTCATCATGGAACAGCGTTGTCGCATGGCTTCTAGCTCCTCCTCTAATTGCTCTCTCTTGCACTGAGATTCTACTTCTCTTTGAACTGATTCTGCTTCACGCTATACAGAGTGGCGTAAGGCTGTGGCCAGCAGCCAAAAACCATCTGTCAGCGTCCCCTTTTTAACAGGAAATTTACTTTCTCGAAGGAGAGTGTCAACCCGCTCTCCCAGAGGTGCACTTGATGGGTCTAACTTCTCATCCAAACTAATGAGTGGTCCCAACAAAGACAAGGTATTGGCCAACATGCCAAACCCATCGTCTTTGGAAGTCCATCCCGGAATCAAGAACTGCTCAGGGCTCACCTCTTTCTTTCGGCGAAACATCTTGAGACCAACCCTGCTTGCTGCACCAATTGTCTTTTTTTTTTAATTTTTTATTTTTCACACCATAAATCACATTAACCATGATACACACTTTTTTCCTTTTCACACATATACAGTGCCATTTTCTCCCCCCCCCTCCCTCCTCCCATCCCACCCTCCCTACCTCCCCTCTCCCGTCCATTTAAGGTATAAAATCTAGGATACATTAAACCAGTCAGACAATGTTGTCATTCAATAAAAATACACCAGAAATTCCACTGAGTCCATTCTTTTCATTTCCTTTTCCTTCTGTTAACTTAGGTAGTGATTGTCCCCGGTAGGTTTTCGCTATTGTGTTTAATGTAAGGCTCCCATATTTGTTTGAATATTTCAATATTATTTCTTAAACTATATGTTATTTTTTCTAATGGAATACATTTATTAATTTCTATATACCATTGTTGTATTTTCAAATTATCTTCCAATTTCCAGGTTGACATAATACATTTTTTTTCTACGGCTAGAGCTATCTTAACAAATCTTTTTTGTGCATCCTCCAAATCAATTCCAAATTCTTTGTTTTTTATGTTACTTAGGAGGAAGATCTCTGGATTCTTTGGTATATTGTTTTCTGTTATTTTATTTAATATCTGATTTAGATCTTGCCAAAATTTTTCTACTTTCTCACATGTCCAGATTGCATGAATTGTTGTTCCCATTTCTTTTTTACATCAAAAACATCTATCAGATACTGTTGGGTCCCATTTATTTAACTTTTGAGGTGTAATGTATAGCCTGTGTATCCAGTTATATTGTATCATACGTAACCTCGTATTTATTGTATTTCTCATCGTTCCAGAGCATAACTTCTCCCATGTTTCCTTTTTTATCTTTATATTTACATCTTGTTCCCGTTTTTGTTTAGTTTTACCATTTGTTTCCTCATTCTCCTTTTCTTGCAGTTTAATATACATATTTGTTATAAATCTTTTGATTATCATTGTATCTGTAATCACATATTCAAAGTTACTTCCCTCTGGCAAACTCAAACTGCTTCCTAATTTATCCTTCAAGTAGGATCTCAATTGGTAATATGCCAGCGCTGTATCTTGAGTTATATTGTATTTATCTTTCATTTGTTCAAAGGATAAGAATCTATTTCCTGAAAAACAATTTTCTATTCTTTTAATCCCTTTTTTCTCCCATTCTCTAAAGGAAAGGTTATCTATTGTAAAAGGGAGTAACTTGTTTTGCGTCAATATTAGTTTTGGTAATTGATAATTTGTTTTATTTCTTTCTACATGAATCTTCTTCCAAATATTGAGTAGATGATGTAATAATGGAGAACTTCTATGTTGTACCAATTTTTCATCCCATTTATATATGTGTTCCAGTATCTTTTCCCCTATTTTATCTAATTCTAATCTAGTCCAATCTGGCTTTTCCCTTGTTTGATAAAAATCTGATAGGTATCTTAATTGTGCGGCTCTATAATAATTCTTAAAGTTTGGCAGTTGTAAGCCTCCTTGTTTATACCATTCTGTTAATTTATCTAGTGCTATCCTTGGTTTCCCCCCTTTCCATAAAAATTTCCTTATTATTTTCTTTAACTCCTTGAAGAATTTCTCTGTCAGTTGTATTGGCAATGCCTGAAATAGGTATAA
This sequence comes from Narcine bancroftii, assembly GCF_036971445.1. Lineage (NCBI taxonomy): Eukaryota > Metazoa > Chordata > Chondrichthyes > Torpediniformes > Narcinidae > Narcine > Narcine bancroftii. Next base: position 81,550,922 of record NC_091474.1, read on the forward strand.
TATCCTTGGAAAAATGTTCATTTTAATACAGTTTATCCTTCCTATTAATGTTAGTGGTAAATCTTTCCAATGCTCTAAATCGTCTTGTAATTTTTTCATTAGTGGATAATAATTGAGTTTATATAGTTGGCCAAGATTTTTGTTTATTTGTACACTTAGGTATCTTATTGCTTGCATTTGCCATCTAAATGGTGATTCCTTCTTAAATTTTGAGAAATCCGCATTATTCATAGGCATTGCTTCACTTTTATTTACGTTCATCTTGTAACCCGACACTTCTCCATATTCCTTCAATTTCTTATACAATTCTTTTATTGATAGTTCTGGTTCTGTTAAGTATACTATAACATCATCCGCAAATAAACTGATTTTATATTCCTTGTCTTTTATTTTTATCCCTTTTATATTATTTTCTGTTCTGCTAGTGGTTCTATAGCTAACACAAACAATAAAGGTGATAGTGGGTATCCCTGCCATGTTGACCTGCTTAAGTTAAATTGCTTTGATACATGTCCATTTACTGTCATTTTCGCTAATGGTTCCTTATATAATGCTTTAATCCAATTAATATACTTCTCCGGTAAACTGAATTTTTGCAATACTTTGAACAAATAATTCCATTCTACTCTGTCAAAGGCCTTCTCTGCGTCTAAAGCAACTGCTACTGTTGGTGCTTTATTCCCTTCTACTGCATGAATTAAGTTAATAAATTTACAAATATTGTCTGTTGTGCGTCTTTTTTTGATAAATCCAGTTTGGTCTAGATTTACCATTTTCGGTACATACTCTGCTAATCTTTTTGCTAATAGTTTAGCTATTATCTTATAATCTGTGTTAAGTAATGATATTGGTCTATATGACACTGGTGTGAGTGGATCTTTCCCTTGCTTTAGTATTACTGTAATTATTGCTGTTTTACATGAATCTGGTAAGCTTTGTGTTTTATCAATCTGGTTGATTACTTCCAGGAGGGGCGGAATTAATAAGTCTTTAAATGTTTTATAGAATTCTATTGGGAATCCATCCTCTCCTGGTGTCTTATTATTTGGTAATTTTTTTATTATCTCTTGTATTTCTACTATTCCAAATGGCTCTGTTAATTTATTTTGTTCCTCTATTTGTAGTTTTGGTAGTTCAATTTTAGTTAGAAATTCATCTATTTTCCCTTCTTTCCCTTCGTTTTCAGTTTGGTATAATTGTTCATAGAATTCTCTAAAGTTTTCCTTAATTTCTTTTGGATTATATGTAATTTGTTTGTCTTTTTTCCTTGATGCCAATACCATTTTCTTAGCTTGTTCTGTCTTAAGCTGCCATGCTAGGATTTTGTGCGTTTTTTCACCTAGTTCATAATATTTCTGTTTTGTCTTCATTATATTCTTCTCCACCTTATATGTTTGTAGTGTTTCATATTTTATTTTTTTATCCGCCAATTCTCTTTTAGTTGTATCTTCCTTCATTGCTAATTCTTTTTCTATATTTACTATTTCCCTTTCCAACTGCTCTGTTTCCTGATTATAGTCCTTCTTCATCTTGGTTACATAACTTATTATTTGCCCTCTAATGAATGCTTTCATTGCATCCCATAGTATAAACTTATCTTTCACTGATTTCGTATTTATTTCAAAATACATTTTAATTTGTTTTTCAATAAATTCTCTAAAATCCTGCCTTTTAAGTAACATGGGGTTTTCGATGTATTGAACTCCTTCCTCTTCTTCAGGAGTTCAAAACTTATGTGTCTTTTTAGTTCGCAGTCTTTTGTACTCTCGTTACACGTCTTCATCTCTCAGTCTATTTTGTAATTGTTCTGCAAATTTTTGTGCTTCCTCTGGATCTGAGAATAGTCTGTTTTGCTGTCCTGGAATAAATATTTTCAATACCGCTGGATGCTTTAGTATAAATTTATACCCTTTCTTCCATAAAATCACCTTTGCTGTATTGAACTCCTTTCTCTTCTTCAGGAGTTCAAAACTTATATCAGGATAAATGAAGATTTTTTGTCCTTTGTACTCCAGTGGCTTGTTGCCCTCTTTACTTTTTCCATTGTTTTCTCCAGTACCTTTTCTCTTGTAGTATATCTTAGGAATTTTACTAAAATAGATCTTGGCTTTTGTTGTGGTTTAAAGGCCACTGCTCTATGTGCCCTTTCTATTTCCATTTCTTGCTGTAGTTCTGGACATCCTAGGATCCTAGGGATCCAATCTTTTATAAACTCTCTCATATTCTTGCCTTCTTCATCTTCCTTAAGGCCCACTATCTTTATGTTATTCCTTCTGTTATAATTTTCCATTATATCTATTTTCTGAGCTAACAGTTCTTGTGTCTCTTTAACTTTTTTATTAGATTCCTCTAATTTCTTTTTTAAGTCCTCTACCTCCATTTCTACTGCTGCTACTGCCTGCTCTTCCATGTTGTCCATTCTTTTTCCCATTTCTGATAAGGTCATATCTATTTTATTCATTTTCTCTTCTGTATTGTTTATTCTTCTTCTTAAATCATTAAATTCTTGCGCTTGCCATTCTTTAAATGACTCCATGTATTCTTTAATAAGAGAAAGTATATCCTTTGTCTTGCCTTTCCCTTCTTCTTCTATTTCACTGTACTCTTCCTCTTCCTCTTCTTCTTCCTCTGGGTTGGCCATCTGTTGTTTCTTTGTTGCCCTTTTCTTCTCTTCTTTCTTGTTTTTGTTGTCTTCTATATTCTCCTCTTGCTGCAGCTGTTCTGCAGCTGTCATTGCCGGCTGTGGAGATCGACTCCCCAGCTGGTCACCCCTCCTGTCAGTGTGTTTTTTTGCATGCGCGGTTGCGCACTTTTACTCGGCTCAGCGAGCCATTTTTGTAGTCCACTTTCTATCAACCTGAGGGAGCGGGTTTCTCTCTCCACCGCGGGCCTCTTCGTACAGGTAAGACCTTCTCCTTCTTCTTCCGTTGTCTTCTCTTCCTTTCTTCTTACCGTTGGTTTCGATTTTTCTTTTTTCATCGCCATCTTCTTTCCACCTTTAAACTCACTTTACTTTAATTTTTATTTTCGTGCCTTTGTGTTTTCCTTTGTTTTTTCCAACTTTTCTGGAGAGGGCTGGAGTTCACCGTCCGGCCACTACTCCATCACGTGACTCCTCTGCACCAATTGTCTTGAGTAAACTTATACCTCTCATTTTAGATTGGTCACAGTGTTTGAGCTACCAAAAGAAAATAGACACACACTCCGAGAACAGTTCAGATTATACAAATGTTTATTACAAATTCAAAAGCTGATTTCAAACTACAATACAACTATACTTATCAACGCTTGGACTGGTCCCAACTGCCGAAGCGAGGCAATGACCGCACACTTGTAGTAGGTTGTCGGGGCACCAGTAGCAGGTTCTCCACCTCCCCCGACCAGGACGTTGGCTGGACTCTAGAAGTTCTTCTTCTTGCTGAGAGATGTTGCCACCTCTCGGAGAGTCACAAACTTCAGCAGCGGGACCATGGCTTATATTACCCAAAAACTGCTTACCCAAGCATCTATTCCCAGCACAGCAAGCTAGCATACTAGGCTTCTATCGAATAACATAATTTTCAGCTTATCACTTTAAATACAATGGTTTATTTTGCATCAAGGCTAGGCCTCTGATAGTCTGTGACCAAAACAAGCAGGAAGATTAAATGTTCTTGGTACACAGATGTCCTTTCGTCAGATAACAGCATCTCTGGCCCCTCGGTGGAATTTAGTTTATGTCTGCTGATTCTAAAAACAAGCAGGTTCTCAGCCTTCCAGAAGCAAAGGCTGCAAAAGTAAAAAAACACGACTTAAATCTTCCATTACAATGTCACATTTGGTCTCTTCAGATGCACTGTTGAAACAAAATGAATATCTGGATTCCAACACCGCTTCCTGTGCCATCCCTCTGCCCGTCATCCCGAGATGGATGTCAAGAGTCAATCTTGTGACACTGCAGGTGCAGGGATCTTGAGCAAAGAGAATCTGGAGCAACTCAGCAGGTCAGTCGGCATATATGGAGAGAAATGAATTCAAATCTTTTGAGTTTCTCCTTGTTGGATCAAGAGTCAACCTGTTGGTTGACTTTGAGTCACATACATTGGAGACTGGCGAAGGAAGACAGATTTACTTTACTGAAACCACAAAACTTTATTGAACCACAGAACTTTTTAGATGAATTGTCTTTGCACAAACAAACTTTCCACTTTGATCTATTTAATTTTTTTCCACTGGAATTCTCTGCAGCCATGGTGTGATTGGAATATCATTCTCCAAATTAATGCACCATCTGGTTACTGATCCACCAATTTAATCCATAGATTATAGGATTTTAATTGTTCCACAATTAGTAAATGGCCATCCATCTGTCCAGATCACTCTTCAAGGTTGTCATTGTTTGAACAAAGTTTCGATTATCTGTCCTAATACTGCCCGAGCTTTTTGTTTGGACACCTGTCTACATTTTGCTCACACCTTCAAGGGCTCAAGTCTGAAACATTGGCTACGTATCTCCATCTTTGCTATACCAAGTACACTGTTTGACCTGCTGGGTTTCTCCAGCATTGTTTTTACTAATACTGCCTGATGTGGTACGGTTTTATCTGATTTGGTTTATTGAAAATACCTTATCAATGGAGATTTCTGCTGTTTGCACAGGAGTGTGTGCCCTGCAGTATCGAGGGTTGTAAGTAAATTACATGATAAAATAGTACATACTATAACCTATCGTCTGATCTTTCAGAAAGACACAGCCAAATGGATCAACAAACTCTTCACATTCATTCAGTAGAGACAGATGGCAGCTCTTGAGTCCAAACTGGCCAAGCACTGTCAGAGGTGCCCATTCGCACGCTAATCTCTACACTGGCACAGAAGTGTGGCTCGTGTCCAGCCAGCCCCCAGTTACAGTTCCAGAACAAAGCCTCCTGACTCCAGGCAGGAATTCAGCCATGCACCAATTTGAGTGCAAGTACCTTCGATAAGATAAGCACAGCAGCATCCTGGCCTCCTATCAGGAAGTTACAAGCCAAGACTGCCTGTGGTGCACTGAGGTAGCCGCAAGCAAGAACAAAACTCAAAAAACTGTAAAACAGGCTTTATTCCAGTAAAAGTCTGAACACCAGTTCATGCCTTGTTTGCTCCCTGTATGACTAGCTCGGGAGGGGTCAGCTCAGGTCTATATTCAGGTCAGCTGATCGACACCCAGCCAGGTGGAGTCAGCCCCTTAGGTGGTCTTCCTGCAGGTACAGAGATCGCCCCTGCAGAAGGCTGGTGGTCATAGCACCACACTGTCCCAGAATGCTTGCCCTGCTCATACTGAAACACAATCTCATTGGCAGATTTACCCCTATCCAGGAAAGGAAGCCAGAAGAACAGTGAGAAAGGGGGAAAATAGACAGACTGCAAGGTGAGGGAGGGGAACATAGTAGAGATGAGGGAGGAGGAGAGGTGGAAAACAGAGCAGACAGAGAGAGAGGAAGCAAGAAAATGAAAAGGAAAATAATGAAAGCAGCTCCAAGTGTGTGATTGCATCATTGCTCACTCCAGTCACATGATAAATATACCATGGCAGAACAATTTAAAGGGGATAAATCTCCCTTGATCTGCAAAGATTTCAGCTACATTGACAATCCAGCAATCATTTGGGATACTGAGAGGCCTGGTGTTAATCTGGGAAAGTATAACAAGACTATCATGCATGTTCGGACTGCTGCCAAGGTAAGCCTCAAGCTGGGAGTGAGTGGTGTAGTGTAGGTCTTGCTAATTTGTCCACACTGACCAACAAGCAAGATTCAAGAACATGCAATATTACATGAAATTGCCTTCTGCCTGCCATAAAACAGACAAAGTGTCACCCAGAACTCCTTATAGTAAGAAAGAGAGAGAAGCAAAAGAAAGAGTCCCTTCAGAGTCACTGAGTGCCCATGAATTCACCTCCAGCACTCAGGCAGCCCCTGCACCCACATGTACTCCTGTTTCATTCATCAGCAACCCAAGCTCCGGATCAAAACCTCCGACACAATTAGGAAGCCTTCAGTACCCTTGCCCCTTCGGAAGTCCTTCCCGCCCTCAGCACTCACTCGAATCCCAGCTCCAATACCTGGTTCCCAGAAGCTAGTCTCCAGCACCCTGCAGCCCATGTGGGTCTCCCGGCCACGTCACCCACAGCCATCAAGCTGTGAAATGCCAAAGTCTGCAGGTGCTGAGATTGTAGTCAGGGGCTCAGTCCTGTTGATCAGCTACTGAGACCCTCGCTGGACCGCCACCGTGTTCACTGTCCTGTAGGGCCATCTCCTTTGCTTCTTCTCAACAGGAGGGGGTGTTCTCCCCATTTCTAGTGCCCTGGACCAGTCTGCTGTCCCACTTACACTAACCCCATTTTATTTTCTCCCACATTCTATAGTGCCATCTTACACACTGGAGGAAATCTGAAGTGGTCAATGAACCTACCAACCCTGCATGTCTTTCGACGAGGGAAGAAGCCCATCCTCACAGGGAGAAAGTGCAAATCTCTCATACAGCACTGGCGGTCAGGACTGAACCAGAGGTGCTGGTGCTATGAGGAAGTAGCTTGGCTAGTTCCATCAAAATTATGTGTCACACCTAATTTTTCCTCCCAATGTCTCTTCCCTCTCTGATTTTTAGAAGAAAATTTCAAGATTATCATCTTATTTCTGTTATCGCGATTGAACAAACAAAAAAATGAACACCTCTTCACGCAAAACAATTAGCAGGTTGATAGGATAAGTTAGTAAGGCCTATGGCTTCATTAGTGGAGTGATTCAGTTCAATAGTTGAGAGGTCATTTTGCAGCTCTACACATCTCTGGTGAGACCACACAGAGTTTTGTGGTCACCTCATTACAGGAAGGACGTAGAAGCTATGAAGAAGGTGCAGAGAAAATTTAACAGGATTGGAAAGTCTTGAGGCAAAGAGAGCTAAGACTTTACTCTTTGGAGCAAAGAAGGATGAAAGGTGACTTTATAGAGATCTACAAGATTCTGAGAGGCATAGATAAGGTAGACAGCCTTATCCCAGGTCAGGAGCAGCAAACAGCAGAGGTCATCTGTACTAAGTAAAGGGGAAACATCAGAGATTTTTTTAAAAAAACAGAGTTGTGGGTGTCTGAAATGCTTTGCCGGGGTGGTGGTAGAGGATGAAACATTAGGGGCATTTGAGGGACTCAGGCACATGGATGAAAAATAGAGGGTTACAATTTAGGTAGGGTTTAGTTTATTTTTTGGCGGGAATATAAAGGTTGGAACAACACTGAGAGAGATCACGTCACCGAAGTCTCTTCAAAACTTCTGCAGGTGTACCATGTAGAGCACACATGTCAAACTCAGGCCCGCGGGCCAAATTTGGCCTGTGATATAATTATATTTGACCCGCAAGATCATATCAAATATGTATTAGAGCTGGCCGCCGCGCCAGTATAGCGCATGCACAGCAAATACTACAAATCCTAGAATGCTTTGCAAATGTGTTGGCGCCGGCCCGTCAGCTCGCTAATCGCCCCCACCTCCTCTCTTTACTTTCATCAGCATCTGCGACCTGTCGCCCAACTCACATGTAATAAACCCCTTACGAAAAATGGCCAAACGAAAGACAGAAAGCAGGACCTTTCAAGACAGGTGGGAGGCAGACTATATGTTCATCATTTTAAAAGACAAACCTCTGTCTTGTGTGTGGAGCCAGCGTGTCTGTAGTTAAAGAATATAACATACGACGACACTATGAAACGAAACACCAGGAGAGGTGTAAGGATCTGAACGAGAAGCAAAAGCTCCAGAAAGTGGAGGAGATGAAAAGAAGTCTGGTTTTACAGCAAACTTTATTTTATATTTTATTTCTCATTTGTTAATGCTTCTTCTGGAAAGGGTTTAACCAAAACTATTATTAAACATTTATTTTAATAAGAAAAAGTTTAACATTACATATGTTGAAAGAAGAGAAAACATGCAGATGTTGTTGAAAATTTTCAATAAATATTTAGTTTGGCCCACGACTTAGTCCAAGTTTTTAATTTTGGCCCTCTGCGAATTTGAGTTTGACACCACTGATGCGGAGTATTCTGGCTGGTTGCATCGCAGTATGGTGTGGAGGTGCGAACTCTCAGGACAAGAATAAATTCCAGAGGGTTGTTAACTCGGCCTGCAACACAGGCACCAGATTTCACTCCATCGAGGGCACTGACATGAGGCGGTGTCTTAAAAAAGCAGCCTCTATCCTCAAAGACCCCCCCACCACCCAGGCCAGGCCTTCTTCCCTCTACTACCATCAGGGAAAAGGTACAGGGGCTTGAAGACGAGCACTCAGCAGCACAAGGACAGCTTCTTCCCTGTTGCCATCAGATTCCTGAATGATCAATTAACCAAAGAGCTCGCCTTACTTCTCATGCACTTTTATTTTTTATTTATGCTGCCATAAAACACTTATTAATGAGAATAAATTCAGATTCTGATGCGGAAAGGTCTGTACTGTGCTGTAATGATCTATGTTCACATTGGTTGACTTAGTTGTTAGGAATTTGTGGGAATTCCTTGAATTCATACATTTGAAATAAGAAGACCTCTTCTCATTGAGGTCTCAGGAGACAGGAATGTGATAAGTAGAGAAGGTATGGTTCAGCATTCAAACCAGCCACATTTTAAGATCTAGATTTTATACCATTTTTCTTGGCCACAAACACAACAGTGGAAAATAATCCTTCTTTATATAACTTTCCCCATGTTCAGAGCTTTAAGAGCTCCAGGAAACCTTCTAATTTCCACATCTACCTTCAGCTCAGACACCATTTAAAATTGTACATCCCGAGCCAGAATTAAAGTAATTGTGTATGACTTCCAGGATTAAACAAAACTCTGATCGTCCTTGTGTGTACAGACAGCACAGAATGGAGGCCTTCTGGCAATGGGAATAAGGATGGTTTTGATCCAACTCCAAATTTCTTTTAAATTTTTCCTAATTCTCTCAACTTCGAAGAACAAAAAAAATCTATCAAACCTTAACTCTAAAATTAAATGACTGAATGGAGATCTATCGTGGAAGAGTCTTCCAAATATCTACCCTGACTTCAGACAGAAACATTTCCTCACCACTCTTGAAAGTCCTCTTTATTGCTGGTCATTAAACCCTAGACGTTCTTGATGATGAGAATAGAAATTGCTAAGGAAACAGACCTTTTGGCCCACCATGTCTGCCCTAGCCATGATACCAATTCAAACTGCTCATCTGCATTGTGATCAGCTGCATCACGGTCTGGTGTGGGGACACCAATACCTCTGAGCATAAAGCCCTCCAAAAGGTAGTGGATACAGCCAAGGCATCACAGGCAAAACCCTCCCCACACTGAGAACATCAACAGGGAAAGCTGCCGTCAGAGAGCAACAGCAATCACCAAGGATCCACACCTCCCTCCACACGTTCTATTCTCGCTGCTACCTTCAGAAAAGAGGTCTAGGTGCCACAAGACTCGGACCACCAAGTTCAGGAACAGCTGCTACCCCTCCACCATCAGACTCCTCAACAACAAACTCAATCAGGGACTCGTTTAAGGGCTCTACTTTTGCACTTATTTATTTTTCTCTGTGTTGAACAGTTTGTTCACATTTCTTTATTTGTTTACATGTGTGCATTGTGTACTGTTTTTCTTTGTATTGCCAATAAGTGGTGATTCTCCCTCATCTGCGGGATAAAAGAATCTCAAGGTTATATGTAATGTCATGTATGTGTTCTCATAATGTGTTCAGATAGCTACAAGTCAGATATTTTGTTCAGTCCAAGTTCTCTTATTTTCCACAGCTTTCTGAAACAAACATTCTTTTTTGACTTTCAATTTTCTCATTGAAGCTCAATATTAATTATTGATAATAATTTGATGGATGAGAATAGCTTCACTAGTTAAGATCTAGAGTGATTGGGAGCAAGACTTGGATTTGTCACTTACAGACGATGACTGGGATATTGTTCCACATTTGATTAATGAATCCTCTTTCTGTGTGTGACATTGTTTGTTGCAGTTCAAAGTGGTGCATAGAGCACATACATCAAAATTTAAACCATCTCGCTTCTATTCTGATATTGATTCACGTGTTTTGGGCTTGCCCTAGTTTGAACATTTTTGGAAAAATTATTTTCAAACTTTATCAGTCATTTTTAAGTTCAAATTAGAACTGTGCCCCATTAATTGCTTTATTTGGTTTTTCTCAATGGGAGGAAATATTATTGACTTCATCTCGGAAGCAAATCTTAGCTTTTACCTCATTAATAGCTAGATGCATATTTTTGATGAAATGGAAAGACAGCCTGTCACATTTGTGGCCCGAAATGTGAAGTTAATAAAACATTAAACACAAGTTTTATCAGGTAAACTTCTCAGTGGCTTTATTTTCCCGTTTCCTTTGTTCTCCTGCTTGTGTTCTTATCTCTCTCTCATACCACATGACTTCCGGTACATCTCATACATATTCATTATCATGACATCCCTCCTTTAATCAGAAATAAACTTTACCTTCACTTATCAATATCCCTCGGAAACATACAAACATCGTAACTAATGGTAATACTATAACTCAACTACATAAAATTTACTTCCCACAGCACTCATACATGCACTTTATGATATAAGATTAAAATACCGTCCCAAAGTTCTTATTAAAACTATGGCACAAAGTCTTCGTATCGTTTGGGCACTTTCCGGTTTCGTTTCGGCCTGCCTGCGATATTGTCGTCGCTTCTCGGTTGTTCACTCTCAGCGTCGGAAATACTGCTCGCCTCGGCTTCGGGTGTTTCTGGCGCTCTAGTCACTTCATCAGGAGTGCTGGTAACTGCCTCTGGAACATCATCAGGTCTCTCAGTTTCAGCATCTCGTATTGGCCTTTCAACCTCTTCGCTCGATGTATCTCTGGACTGGTACCTTTTTACACTTGATACATTTCTTTTATACAGGACTCCAGTCGGAGACTTGACTGTCACCATACTGCCACTTCTGGATATGACAGTATAGGGTTGATGGTAATAAGGTGTGTCTAGCTTACCACCAGTTTCATGCCTCACTAGAACATTATCTCCTGGTATGATGTCTGAGTACTTGGCTCCACGTTTTGAATCTGTGTACAGCTTTGCTGCACCTTTCTTTTCAGCATCGTGGTCCCTCATCTCCTGGTCGTCTCGGATTTCCTTTATTTCTGGCATTTTTGTACGGATTTTTCTCCCAAAAAATGCTTCTGCAGGACTTTTTCCAGTGGTTGCATGAGGCGTTGCTCGATAGACAGCCACATAAGATAGCAATGCTTCTCGCCAATTTTGTCCTTCTGCGTGTGCAATCCTCAATCGTTTTTCAATGGACTGATTTTGTCTCTCTACTTCTCCGTTGGCTTGCGGCCATTTCGGAGTTACTTTATGATGGTGGATACCTATGGTCCTCATGCATTCCGCAAATGTCTCTGAAATGAATTGTGGACCATTGTCAGAGTATAATGTAACAGGTAATCCATATCTTGCGAATATCTCTGCTAACGCTTGTATTGTTTTTTCAGTGGTTGTGGACTTCAACACCACGTACTCATAGTATCTGTAGTAATCTATCACTACCATAATTGATTCACCCGTTGGTAAAGGTCCAAGAAAATCAACAGCTACGTCGATCCATGGTCCTGTCGGAAGTTGCGGACTCCGGATCCGTTCTGGCGGATTACTCTTACTTGTGATTTGACATCCGTGACAAGTTTTAACAAATTTCTCTGCGTCTTTATCACAACCTGGCCACCATACCTTGGTCCTGAGGTTTTGCTTGGTACCAACAATACCTAGGTGTCCTTCATGCGCTAAAGATACGATCTTCGGTCTCAATCTTTGCGGTATCACCAATCTGCAACCTCTTAATACACACTGTCCGATGCAACAAAGTTCGTCTCTAATGGGAATGTAAGCCTTGTGAGTACAATTGTCCCATTGTCCACTCTGTATGCATTCTCTTACTTCCCTGAGTTCTGGATCACGTTCGGATTCTCTCTTGACTTCCTTCGTAGTCACAGCTTTCGGTGTCGCCTGAATAGCTACGAAGCGTACAAAGCTCTCTGTTTCTGTTCCCAATTCTGACTTGGATTGTGGACATCCATCCTTCACCAATCTGGACAGCGGATCAGCAATGTTTGCTTTCCCTGCAATGTGGATTACTTTATATTTGTAGGGTTGTAGTCTGAGTACCCATCTCTCTATTCTGGCAGATGGTTTGGATCTAGGTGCATAGATCACCTCTAATTGCTTATGATCTGTGATGAGTTCAAATTCAATGCCGTATAAATATGCATGGAACCTCTCACAGGCCCATACAAGTCCGAGTGCTTCTTTCTCTGTCTGAGAGTATCTTCTTTCCACATCTGATAACGATCTGCTGGCATGGGCAATGATTCTTGGTCCTCCATCATGCATCTGGACCAACACGGCTCCTAAACCAACTGGGCTGGCATCCGCTATGACTTTGGTTGATGCCACCGGATCGTAATATCCAAGAGTTTTTGCATCTGTCAGGCTTTGCTTCAGCACTGTGAACGCTTTCTTCTGCTCAGATCCAAAATGAAATGGTACTCCTTTCCTGGTTAGTTTCCTTAGTGGTTCTGCCACTGTAGCGAGATTAGGAATGAACTTCGCACAAAAATTAACCAATCCCAGGAAACTCCTCACCTCTGTTGTGTTCTGAGGTGCACGTGCCTCTGCAATAGCTTTCACCTTGGCCTCTGCAGGGTTTAGTCCTTCCTGTGTAAGTCTGTGTCCCATGAAGTCCATTTCTGACACACCGAACTGGCACTTGTTTCCATTCACGGTAAGGCCTGCCTCCTGTAGTCTAGATAGTACACACCTCAACCGTTTGTCATGCTCTTCCTTCGTTGGTGCATGGACTATGATGTCGTCAGAAATGTTGGCAACTCCAGGAATGCCTTGAATCACTCATTGGATTTCATACTGGTAGATCTCCGAAGCTGCATTAATTCCAAATGATAGTCTCTTGTAACGATACAATCCACAGTGAGTCACAAATGTTGTTACTTCTCGGGAACCTAGATCCAGCTCTAATTGATGATAGCCCCATTTCAGATCAATTTTTGAGAATACCTTGCTGGTAGTTAGTTCTTGAAGTATTTCCTCCACTGTTGGTATAGGATGTCGTTCTCTAATTATAGCTTCATTGGCCATTCTCATGTCAACACATAGTCTTATGTCACCCTTTGGTTTGGGCACAATCACTATGGGACTGACCCATTGTGTCGAATGTTCCACCTGTTCAATAATGTCTTGTTCGATCAATTCTTTAATTTTGGCTTCGACTTTCCCACGAAGTCCAAACGGAGTTCGGCGCATTGGTTGTCGACCTTTCAGCTTTCCTACTCCTTGGAAGACTGCGGGGAATTCTTGCTTCATATCCTCGTATGACTGAATTGAATTGACACAAGCTCCAATATGAAGTATTGCCAGGTCTTGCGCTGTGCTTCTACTCAGCAATGGTTCTCCCCTCTCTTCTATGACCATAAACTCTGCTTCGGTGTACTTATCTCCAGCTTCAACAGTTGCAGTAAAACATCCAATGGTCTGCAATGGCTTGGTTGCTGTGTATGGATATAGTTTCTTGGAACACTTCTTTGAGGTACAGATGATCTTTTTCCTTTTCAACTTCTCCCATAAATGTCGATCAATCACATTACTGTCACTGCCTGAGTCTACAATGACCTGCACTGTCACTCCACCAATGATCACTGGGACCTTCTCATGATGTACTTCATTCAACGTAAATTGGTAACAACTCTGTTCCTCCTGGGTATCATCATCGTCACCGTCTATCTGGCGAATGGTATCTTTCTTTCCAGGATACTTTCCTTTCGCCCAGGCTTTGCCTTTGGAAGTTATACTCTTCCTCTTCTGGTCTGCATTGGACTTGCTTTTGCGCTTCTTTGCAAAGTGGTCCTTACCTCCACACTTTCTGCAAACTTTGCCTTTGGCCGGGCAATATGGGTCTTTTCCAAAGTGACCTCGGTTTCCACATCGATAACACTCAACGTCCTGTGTCGACGTATATCTTGGCTGGTTATGACAATGTGAGAGCCTCTTAATTTGCTGGCTTGAGTTGTCTTTCAGGGTCATGGTGTGAAATTGCCCTTCAACAGCCTCTAATGCAGCAGCAATGGTTAAAGCATCGGTGAGTTCCAACTCACTCCCTCTTTCCAGTAGACGTCTTCTGAGTTTATCTGATCTGCAGTGCTGTACGACTTGATCCAATAATTGGTTGTCCAAATCAGCTGGCATGTAATTGCATCCAACAGCTAGCTGGCGTAGTCTCGTCACGTACTGAGCAATTGTCTGGCCATCTTCTTGTCTCGTTCTCCGAAACAAATGGCGTTGAAATGTAGCATTTGGTGTCACTACATAGTGTGCATTTAATGCATCTACCGCTTTCTGGTACTCATCCTTTCTTCCAGTATTTAAAAGTGTTTTAAATGTTTCACGAACTGCAGGTCCAGCAGTGAAAAGAAGTAACGCCCTTCTCTGCGCTTTTTGTTCAACTGTACCGGTATCTAGAAATAGGCCACGACTGTCGGCATAGGATTCAAATTCTTTCAGCCATGCCTTCCACTTCACACTTACAGTGCTTGCATCACCAGTCGGGTCAAAATGAGCAATTCCACTATGTGTTAGAAAGTCACCGTTTGCACCAGCCATGAGGAAATATTCCAGCCCCAAAAGTACTGAGACAAAGAGAAAATTCTTATCACCTTGAAGTTGTCTGTAATCCTCTGTAATCTTGTTTAGTCTTTAATTTTCTTCAAGCTTCTTTCATCCTTGTCGCCAATGTCACATTTGTGGCCCGAAATGTGAAGTTAAGAAAACATTAAACACAAGTTTTATCAGGTAAACTTCTCAGTGGCTTTATTTTCCCGTTTCCTTTGTTCTCCTGCTTGTGTTCTTATCTCTCTCTCATACCACGTGACTTCCGGTACATCTCATACATATTCATTATCATGACACAGCCCTCCACCTACTCAATGGTTACAGGAGGGCATGTCCTTCCTAAATTTAGAGAGAAAAAAAATCAGATATAATGTTAAAGATGTAAAGGTGAAATTTTTCCAAGACGTGGGGCCCATTCATGGACTATTACCATTCTTTAAAGAATTAGGGTGTTTGGATGCCCTTGAGCAGCGCTGTCTGGTTTCCGAATGTTGTCCTTCACTTCCTCTGTATATTAGATATGCAAGCTTGCCTTGTTTAGATAGAGGGATTTGATTTATAGGGGTTTTTTCCCTTTATTGTTCTTTTTTTCTTTTCAGATATTTTTACAAAATGGGTTTCATTGTGAAAGGTACACATAATTCTTACTCTGTATGATTACGGTATTATTTGAGAGGTACTGGTGCTTAATCTGAAATTCCCAAATCCAAACCTTTTTTTCGATGGATGTCGCCTGCTCCCTAAAGCTCACATTTTGTGCAAAACATGTCCCAACATAACCCACACTCAACTAGCACTTGAATATCCTGTGTCAGTCCATGTCAGTAATTAGTGGAAACCCGGGGAATCCTTACTTTATAAGTACCAGCGGAAAAAAGAGCCTAACGCCTCTGATTTGCTGTATACGGTCGGGACCTGAAACAGAGTCCAGTGCCTCCTATTTGCCGTATACCGTTAGGACCTAAAACAGCCCAGCACCTCCAATTTGCTGCATATAGTGAGGACCTGAAACAGAGTCCAGCACCTCCAATTTGCTGTGCAAGGATGGGACCCAAAACGGAAAGAAAAGGAGCAGGAGAGGGAGTACTTGCTTGGCCTGGAAACATCGGCCCAGCTCACCTTACGCTGACTCCGCCGAGTTGGTCGGTGAGCTGCACTGTCTCCTGCAATTCATGGTGGAGGTGGCAGTGTTGCTGCAGAGCTCCCTCAGTGAAATTGAAGACCACAACTGGCAGCTGACCGATGGCTGAAGGGATGGGCCCAGCCACCTAAAAACCAACTGGGCAGCAGAGGAATCCGGTGCCGGCTCACTGTAGGAGAATTTGAAGGCCGCGTGGCTGCAGGTCATTGAGCTGAGTGGCAAGGTGATGAAACTGCAGAATGAGAATCGCATGCTCATCTCCAACACACAGCAGGGAGAGTGACAGCCAGGATAGGCAGCCCTCAGCCCAAGAGGGAGGGCCTCATCAGGGGAGAGAGTGTCCAAGGAGTTGTGAGAAGATGGCAGGCTGCAGCTTGGAGCTGGTGAGAAAGAAGGAAGACACAGAGTCCCTGAACAGTGGGAGGCTGAGTGCCCGGGATGGACAATCAAGCAGCTCATCTCTGACACCAACAGCATCATTTAAGATGCCAAGCTGCTGGTGACCAGTGGCGGGCCCAACTGGGCCATTGGTGAGGATTGGGATCCCGAGCTGCTGGACATCATCAGCACCAGGATGAAGACATTCCGCCCTGAGCTGCACACATTCATGGTCAGTGTCAACCACCTTGGAGAAGGGCTGTAGGAGAAAATGGACGAGCAGTCGCCGATGCCCAATCTGACCGAGTTGATGAGCTTCCTTTCATCCATCACCTCCATGTCCGAGGACTCTCTGGTTGGCATACTGGGGAAGGAGTTGGTCACCAACTCTCAGTCCAAACTGAGGGATCAGCCAGATTGGCAGTTAATCCCTGAACACACCCAGGACTGAGATACCCTTCAAAATTGAAGCACTCCAGAGACCACACCATGAACTGGAGAGCATGGAGAAAAAGTGCATCAACGTAGAAGATGATACAATATAATTGGTTACACAGACTATACATTACACCGCAAAAGTTAAATAAATGGGACCCAACAGTATCTGATAGATGTTTTCGATGTAAAAAAGAAATGGGAACAACAATTCATGCAATCTGGACATGTGAGAGAGTAGAAAAATTTTGGGATGATCTCAATCAGATATTAAATAAAATAACAGAAAACAATATACCAAAGAATCCAGAGATATTTCTCCTAAGTAACATAAAAAACAAAGAATTTGGAATTGATTTGGAGGATGCACAAAAAAGATTTGTTAAGATAGCTCTAGCCGTAGAAAAAAAATGTATTATGTCAACCTGGAAATTGGAAGATAATTTGAAAATACAACAATGGTATATAGAAATGAATAAATGTATTCCATTAGAAAAAATAACATATAGTTTAAGAAATAATATTGAAATATTCAAACAAATATGGGAGCCTTACATTAAATACAATAGCGAAAACCTACCAGGGACAAACATTACCTAAGTTGATGGAAGGAGAAGGAAAGAAAAGAATGGACTCAGTAGAATTTTTGGTGTATTTTTGTTGAATGACAACATTGTCTGACTGGTTTAATGCAACCTAGATTGTATACCTAAAATGGATGAGAGGGGGGGGTGGGGGGGGTGGCCTGGGAGGAGGGAGGGGGGGGGGGGGAGAAAAAGTCACTGTATATGTGTGAAAAAGAAAAAGTGTATATCATGGCTAATGTGATTTATGGTGTGAAAAATAAAAAATAAAAAAATTTTAAAAAACGTAGAAGATGAAAACAAATCCCTTCAACAAAGGCTCGTTGAAGTCAAAATCTCCAAGCAAACCTTGCAGAATGAACTGCACTGGATCAAAGAAAGCTCTTTGAATCAAAGAGGAAGCCAAGAGGTGTACAAAGATAAGAGTGCTACCATTTAGACTATCCTAACCTCAACCCACGCCCTGGGCCACAGCACCCACCCCCCCCCCACCAAGTGACCCACCTAGTTGGAGTGTATCTTTGTTTTGCGCAAATCGGAAATAGCACAATTACTTAAACGTACTGTTGTCACTCCCACCTCACTGACAAAAGACAAAGGAGGAAAAACCCAACACCCAACCCCAACCCACCAATTTTCCCTTGCAACCGTGCCTGCCTGTCCCGCGTCGGACTTGTCAGTCACCAACGAGCCTGCAACAGATGTGGACATACCCCTCCATAAATCTTCGTCCGCGAAGCCAAGCCAAAGAAAAAAACTGTTGTCACTATTATTGTATTACCTGAAAAATTAGGAATTCCAAAAAGTGTCTGGTCTCAAGGATTTCAGATAAAAGATTAAGCCCCTGTACAAATTATCTGTCTTTTCTTATACTTCAGCCCATGGATCAATAAGTGTATGTTATTTTTATTAAACTCAATAAAGATATTTTTAAAAGAAAATAAATTTGCCTGCACTTGATCTACAGCTTGTGTTCATGTGTCTGAATGACTCTTAAATGTTGCTATCACATCCACTTTGCCTCGCAGCACTTTTCAGTGCAAAAAAAAGCCTTATAAATCTCCTTTGAACTTTCCCCCACTTACATTAAAACTATGCCCTTAAACTCGTTAAGAGCAACTCCAAAGGAAATGGGCCAATTTTTCTGAAGCAAAATATTTCAGTAACAATTGGGCCTAGAGCAACGGTTCTCAACCTTCCCTTCCCACTCGCATACCACCTTAAGTAATCCCTTTCTAATCATAGAGCATCTATGGCATAGGGATTACTTAAGGTGGTATGAGAGTTTAGGGGACAGTTTGAAAACCACTGCTTTAAAATTATGCCTAAAGCGTTTAGCATTTCCAACCCAAGGAAAAGACATTGTTCATTTTTTTTCCTTTCATTATTTTATAGACATCAATCAGCTGGCCCCTGAGCCACTAATGCTGCAGAGACAACAGTTCAAGTTTGTTCAAACTCTTCTTATAGCTAATCCTTTCTAATCAAGGCAACATCTGGTGAACCTAGTCCACTCTCACCAAAGCCTCCACATCCTTCCTCAAATGCAGTGACCAGACCTGCATACCATCATTGAAATGTGGCCCAACTGCAAAATTACTGCTTAAATTTTATACTCAATGCTCTGACCCAAGAAGGCACATTATGTAGCTTCTTTAACACCCCATCTACTTGTGCTGCTATTTTTAAGGAACTATGGACCCACAAAGATGCCTCTGTACATCAATGCTCCCAAGGCTCCTGCCATTCACCGTTTACTTTCCTCTCACATTTGACCACTTGTCCGCTCATTTCTCCAACTGGTTTTAAACCTGCTGACAACCTTCTTCACAATCTGCAACTCCAACAATTTTCATGCCCACTATATTTTTGCCCAAATCATATATACTTGATAGCAAACAGATGTCCAAGTAAACACTGCTGGTCACAGACCTTAAGGCCCCTGTGTCAGTCAGTGAGATTTTAATAACCTGCACATGAATCTTCTCGTCCCATTGAACCATTTCTGCCTGAGGTCACTGAAAGAAACCGTGTGATAGAACCCAGCTCCGGTACAATGTAAATATTGTTTCATAGCACATATCAGATGGTGACTAAACAAACCAAGTTATGAATGGACACCCAGTCTCCTTTGAACGCAACACAAAACCAAGTCAAAGGTAAATATTTTTTCTAATTATTCTCAGTTCCTAATACACACACCTGGCAAATTGATGTCAATGAACTGCTGAACAAATGTTATGCAAACCTTCTTCCCAAACGATTTTCTCTTTAAAAGAAAATGCTCTGCTCCTTGTCACACCTCACCCAGAATATGCTCCGCAAATGCCAACAGGTATCAACTTTATATTACACCTTTAACAAAATAAAAACATTCAATGGAATATTTCAAAGAAATATTAACAAATTAACTTTAACCTCAGTATTAGTGCAGACAGCCTAAAGTGATCAAAGGCAATCAAATTGAAACTTTAGCATTGAATCCATGAGGAAATGTTTGATTGGGTGCAACAAAATACCCAGTTTACAGGAATATTTCAGTTTTATTATCAGAGTACATACATGTCATCACATACAACCCTGAGATTCTTTTTCCTGTGGGTGAGGTAGAGTTACCACTTATTGGCAGTGCAAAAAAAAACCTGCACACAATATACACACATGTAAATACATTGGAAATGACAGTGAAAAACACCAAGTCTACCTACTGAGTGACATGCAGCTGAACTCATGTAAAGGCACATGCAGTCCAAGAGCAGTCACTGCTTTCTCACAGGAGATAACTATTTTTGAACAAATAGTGATGCAACAACCAGATAATCTTTTGTCATTTTGGACTAAGGGACACCCATTGGCCAGGGCAACAGAGATAACACTTGTCCTTTTCAAAATAGTGCGGGGGTTTCTAATGCACCCATGAGAATGGCATTCTAATAAACCACCTACAAAGAAGCACTGAGTCTAAGCCGAGATAACATGATTAAACATGCTGACTGAAGAGGTGAAACAGACTGTGTTAAGTCATGAGGAGGGGCAGTCAGCACATCAAAGCAAGATAGAATCAGAATTTATTATCATGAACAAGTCATGAAATTTGTTGCTTTGTGGCAACGTCCCAGTAGCAAACATTCATAGAAACCACCTTACAAAAATAAATAAAAATAGAGCACAAAAAGTCAAAGTGAGGCAGTGTCTTTGGTTCATTGTTCATTCAGGAATCTGATAGCAGCGGGGAGGAAGCTGTCCTTGTGCCGCAAGTGCTCATCTTCAAGCTCCTGTATCTTTTTCCTGATGGTAGCAGTGAAGAGGGCATGGCCTGGGTGGCAGGGATATGCGGGGGGGGGTCCTTGATAATAGAGGCTGCTTTCTTAAGACACCATCTCTTGTAGATGTCCTCAATGAAATGAAGTCCGGTGTCCATTATGTCGCAGGCTCAGTTAACAACCCTTAAGAGTTTTTTCTTGTCCTGAGCATCAGCACCTCCATACAGGCCAGAATGCTCTTCACCTGTAAATGTTTTTGAGAGTCTTTGGTGACATACCGAATCTCCTGAAACTCCTCACAAAATATAGCCACTGGCCAGCCTTCTTCATGATTGCATTGACATGGAAGCTCCAGAACAGATCCTCGGAGATGTCGACACCCAAGAATTTGAAGTTCTTGACCCAGTTCACTACTGAGCCCACGATAAAGAAAGGATCGCATTCTCCTGACTTCCTGCTGGAGTCCACAATCACCTCCTTGGTTTTGCTAACATTCAGTGCAAGGTTGTTGGTGTGACACCACTCAACAAGCTGAAATATCTCCCTCCTGTACACTTCTTCATTGCCGTTTGTGATTCTACTGACAACTGTGGGGTCAATGGCAAATTTGTAGATAGTGTTTGAATTGTGCCTGGCCACACAGTCATGCATATACTGCAAGTAGAATAGTGGGCTAAGGGAGAGTGATCTGCAGTCATGGGTCATTGATCAAATATCTCCCTGTTCACTTCCCATTTCTGCACTGCCAACTCAGGCATCAAATCTTTAATTCCAGCCTCTTGTGCATCCCATCCTTATTGTCACCAAGGATTGAAAACAAGGTTTCAGATTCTGGAATTCAGTGTTCACTCCATTAACCGTGGGACCCTTAATTTTTAAGATTCAAGATCCTTTTATTGTCATGTTAAAAAGAAATGATATAATATGAAATGTCCTTTATTCTACCATAAGCAGACAAAGATTCACCATCATCAGAAATTGCCCAGTACCCCTTACAGTCAGAGAAAAAGTAAAAGAGTCTCCTTAGAGTCATCGAGTGGCCATGGATTCACCTACAGCGCTCCCACAGCCACGCAGAGTCCAGTCCAAATCAATGGCAACCCGAGCTCCAGATCCAAACACCTGACATGGCTCAGAGCTCTCCTGCATCTCAATTCCGATACCTGGTATCCCTTCAGCCAGTCTTGAGCCAATCTCCAACAGTCCGCCGCCTGGTGCGAATACCTTTCCCAGAGTCGCCAGAAGCCCGCAGCTGTGTGGATTTCCTAACCTAAAATATTGCTCTTTGAACATAAGAAATAGGACCAGGAGTCGGCCATTCAGCCCATCGAGCCTGCTCCACCATTAAATGAGATTATGGCTGATCTGATGACAGGCTCATCTCCACCTATCTGCCTTTTCCCCATATCACTTAATTCCATTCCTATGTAGAAATCTATCCAATCTTGTCTTAAATACATTTACTAGGGTCACCTTCACAGCTTCAATGGGCAGTGAATTCCACAGATTCATCACCCTCTGGAAAAAAGTTACTCCTCACCTCAGTTCTAAATATACTACCCTGAATCTTGAGGCTTTGCTCCCTTGTTCTAGTCTCCCCCACTAATCTCCCTCTTATCTATGCCTTTCATAATGTTGTATGTTTTTATAAGATTCTTCAGTTATTCTTCATAGTCTAACCCCCCCCCCCCTTCAACTTGGTGAACCTCCTGTGGACCTCCTCCAAAGCGAGTACATCCTTCCTCAAGTCTTCCTACATGAAAGGTGCAATGGAATTGTGCGCTGCTGACTGAGCAGTTCCCTGCACTAGCATCAGGTAATGGGGGGTCTATCCTCTACCCATGCAATTACATGATCAATCTTATGGCACCTTTCATGAAACAAGCTCCAGCTACACTAGGGATTTTGAGCTACTCACCATTAGAAGCCACAGAGGTACTGGAGCAGTACAACACCCGCTGACTATTCCACGTTGGAAACCTCTGGCATACCTGCAAAGCAAGAAGAGAGGTTTTAGTGTGACAGGGATTACATCCTCACGCTCCCTTATCGAAAAAGAACTGCAAGAGCAATAATACTAGACCCACAAGACAAACCTCGGAGCGTAGAATGATGGGAGAGGATTTGATAGAGGCATTTAAAATGATTAAGGGTATAGACAGAATTGATGTGGAGAGGCATTTTCCTTTAAGAAAGGGGAAGATACAAACAAGAGGACATGAGCTGAGAGT
Source organism: Narcine bancroftii (assembly GCF_036971445.1). Classification (NCBI taxonomy): domain Eukaryota; kingdom Metazoa; phylum Chordata; class Chondrichthyes; order Torpediniformes; family Narcinidae; genus Narcine; species Narcine bancroftii. The sequence goes on from NC_091474.1 coordinate 81,573,660, forward strand.
TAGAGGAAACATGGGGGGGGGGGGTGGGGACTTCTTTACTCAGAGAGGGATGGGTGTATGATATGAGCTTCTATTCAATGTGGTGGAGGCAGGCTCGATATTAGCATTTAAGAAGTTGGATATGTATATGGATGGGAAAGAAATGGAGGATTACGGGTTGAGTGTAGGTCAGTGGGGATAGGTGGGAGAAAGCATTCGACAAGGACAAGAATGGCCAAGTTAGCCTGCTTCTATGCTGTAATTGTTTTATGATTACAAGTGCATTTTCCAGTTGCTTAAGACTTTCTCTTACAATGCTTAACAAGTACACCTGCATTCAGAATAAACAGTTTAAAAGTTAAAAATACTATTCTGCACTTATACTGAACAAACTTGTCTAAGTACAGTATATGAACATATAAACCTTGAAGCATATTACTTTATTTTCAGTCACATTCTTTGAAAACATTTAACCATCGCTGTATCTGCAGGTTCCTCCTCCAAAGAGCCGCCTGAAATATGGATAATAACGTTATAGATAATTAGCCTCCCTTTCCCAAGTTTAAAGATGAAACCTTGAACCGGGATGACTTTGACGTAGCAGGGATAAGGAGACACTAAGTGAGTGGCATCAACCAGCTCTTCATCCTAGGCGACACCATTGCTGTTTCACACATCTTTATTCAAACAGCTGTTACAGGCAAAGCATGACCAAGGCACTTCGCTGGCTGAATATTTGCTCCCATCGTCACCAAAGGTTTGCGCGTTATTTCAAAGAACATTTACAAATTTAAACTTAAGTATGTTTTACCTATTATTTTATTCTTTTTTATTTTAATGGTTTTAAAACTGTACTTCTCTCAATTGTTTTGCCGGTTGCTGGAGGATGCTGGTTGTTTGGATTCCGGATGCCAGTGGATTTTTGCCCTCCAACACAGTGCATATTTAAACCTGTGATATTGGGTAGGACTACCAAATCTCCAGCTCAAGACTCAGCAGACTGGGTGATTTCATGTAAAACCCTTAAAAACTAAAAGTAACCCACAATTCTTATTGTTTATAGAAAATAATCTCAGTTTTACTGAGAGGGCCTTGAGGACAAAACAGCTATACTTTGGAAATGTGTATGCTGCATCCAGTTCTGGATATCCTTCAAATTTCTCCTGCATTCCTTCACTTTAAATATCTTCCCCATCTCACTTCCTCTGCATCTTCGATCATTTTTAAAGCTTCAATTTTATTCCAGTTCTGATTAAAAATAATCTGAAAAGTTAATGGTGTCTTTATTTTTAAAGATGGCACTCGGAAGTGCAGTACATTTAGAGCGGAGACTTTGGTTTTCAAAGTACTTGTGTGAGGTTAAGTCTTTGATGATGGAATTAGATAAATGAATTGAATGAATATTCCAGGACTGGCATGAGAGGAGTAAAAGAGAGCTGGAGGGAACCATTGGGATCTATGGTGGCCAGAGCTGTGTTGTGTGTCTGTCGTTGGGAGTTGTGGCTCAAGAATTAATGAGAAAAAAAATCTGCCATGCATTGGTTGAAATGATTGTGGACTTCAGGAGGAAGTTAGGAGAACACGAAACGGTCCCTATCAAGGACTCAGTAGTGGATAGGGTCAAGAACTTCAAATTCCTGGGTGTCCTGGAGCCTCCACGTTGATGCCACCATGAACAAGGCTCGCCAGGTGCTATACTTCGTGAGTAGTTTGAGATGATTCGGTATGTCACAGAAGACACTCAAAATTTCTATAGATGTACTGTGGAGAGCATTCTGACTGGTTGCATCACTGTCTGGGACAGAAGTGCTAACACTCAGGACAGGAAAAAAACTCCAGAGGGTTGTTAACTCAGCCTGCGCCATCACGGGCACCATTCTTCACTCCATCAAGGACATCTACAAGAGGTATTGTCTTAAAAAAGCAGCCTCCATCTTCAAGGACCCCCACCACCCAGGCCATGCTCTCTTTACTTTGCTACCATCAGGGAAGAAGGTACAGGGTGAAGATGAGCACTCAGCAACAAAAGGGAAGATTCTTCCCATCTGCCATCAGATTTCTGAATGAACAATAAACCACAGACACTGCCTTACTTTGACTTGTTCTTGACCTATTTTTATTTATTTTGTTTGCCCTGTGATTACATTTAAAAAAATTTAGAAATACAGTATAGCACGGTAACAGGCCATTTCAGTCCACGAGCCCATGCTGCCCAATTCACCACAACATTTTGAATGGTGAGAGGAAACCAGAGCCCCCAGAGAAAGCCCTTGCAGGCATGGGAAGAACATACAAGCTCCTTAAAGTAAGCATGGAATTCAAACCCATCTCGATCGCTGGCGCTGAAACAGCATTGCATTACCCACTATACTAGCCACTATACTATACTAGCCATGCTGCCGTCACAAAACAATGTATTTTGTGACCTGTTCATGACAATAAATTCTAATTCTGACAAAATTTGCTCATGGGATGACCACATCTCTATATGCTGCAGAACAGGCCAGTCAAAATAAATTTCTTTAAAGCAAGGGGGAAAAAAATCATTAGGGAAAGAAGCAGTTCTGAATGTGGATCCCCAACAGAACAAGTTTGGAGCAATTGTACTGGGTTAAAAAGAGATTAAATCAAGTTCATTCTCATCTGATTGCCAAAGTACAAACCGACGAAAGTGTTCTCGCTCCTCAATTCAAAACGCACAGACACCCAACAAGATAAATACATATGCAGGACAAGTATTTCACCAATACAAATAAATAAATAAATATTGTTTCATGAATACAAGAGTCTCAAATGGTTAGTGTGAGCAGTTCTTTTGCTTGCTCAACATTCTCACTGCCTGAGGGAAGAAGCTGTTTCGCAGCCTGGTGGTACTGGCTCTGAAACATCTGTATCTCCTTCCCTCAGAAGCAGCTAAAAGATGCTGTGTGTGGGATGGAAGAGGTCCTCAATGATTTTGGGTGACCTTTCCATATAATCAAAGAAGATCACTTCGATGGGGTGGGGGGGGGGGGGGGAGGGAGTCTTCAGTGATCTAGATGGTCATCTAGATGGTCACCAGATGGTGATAAATTAACAAATGTTTAATGTTCGATTAATGAAAGACAGAAAATCTCCTGAAAATAGAAAATAAAAATTCTAAAGTAAGCAAGAAGCTTAAATGATTTGGCATTCATTAAAAAAAAGCATTAGAGAAATTAACAGATGGAAAGCTGGTAAATCCCCAGGAGTTGTCAACCTGGAGTGTGAAGGGCTCTGGCACAAAATATCATCTGCCTTTTACTTGCTGTGGACACTGTGACCGGTGCTTTAGTGCATTATACTGAAGTAAAAGATCAGCCATCATCATGGAGAAAGCACAAGAGGCCGAAAGGGTAACCCTGCTTTCATTTTTCACATCCTCTTCATTGAATGCCACCTGACCTATCAACTGTTTCCAGCAATCATCAATCAAGTGCCTTGTCATTCGGCGTGGGTAATCATCTCTCCATCCATCACGATCTCTGATCCTCCTAATTGTAGTTGTTGCCTCCCCTGTTCTCCTTCAGTGAAGATTCCTTCTTTAAGCTGAGACCATCGTCGATGTTGAATTCATGATTATACAATGGAAAAATACTGAAGTTGTTTCCCATTGCCTTCTTCAGTTGCAGTGTCCCTACTGGATGGGTAACCCTGGCCATTGACCAGCAGATTCATCTGCCCAGTGTTTTTAGTTTTACAACCATAAATTCCAATTTGTAGAACCTGCCTGTAAAACCATCGAGTATCTGCAATCCATGACCCTGAATTGGAGGCTAAAGAGATACTACACCTTACCCACGGGTGACCTGTAGGCTCTTGGATGGGAGGAGCACCTTACACCTTTTACTGAGCAATTGCGACACTGGAATATCTTGTTTTTAATCCAGGAGAGAAACGTGCAATATTAAAACATTCCTATTTTTGGGACAAACAGGAGGGTGAGTTCCAACAAACAGCTAATCCTTTAAGCTTCATTAACCTGCTCTGAACATTGCTGATTGCACACCATTTATCAGCACGTTGTTGGAAGGAAGAAGTTGAGCAAGTCTGGGTTTAATGAACCTAGTTTAAAGTGCGCATCAAAAAGGCAGGAAGTAAAGTCCATAAAACGCAAATCATTAATAGTAGTAAGAGCCCTTAATAATAACAAAATGTCAGACTGCACCAACCTGCTTTCTTTTATTACCACAATGCACACTCAGGCTTGCTGGAGTCATTCACATCACCTCATTTCACCTCTAAGGCAGAAGGTTATGGGTCCAAACCTTTCCTCCAAATCTCAGAGCATTTAATCCATCTTGCTATCCCAAAGCACGATTTCAGATTAGCCAGGATATAAAATAAACACTTAACAAAAAGAAAGCTGTGTACCTGGTGAGCCCACTAGAGAAAGATGCAGTGCAAATAGTTAAATCTTCCAGAAAAACATGCTCCAAGCCAAACCCGTTTCAGAATCAGATCAGATTCAAGACTCACTCCAGGTGTGACATCAAAAACCACAGGTGACACAATGGTATGCTGAATTTTTTTTCAAGAGCTGCCAACCTTTGCACAGAAATAAATATGAACAACTTAAAGTGATATTTGCAGACTCTGGTTATATCTTCTCATCCCACTTTGAACCTTTGTGCATTCCCCACAGGGGAGTACAAATGATCAAGCCATTTTTCCAGTAAGCCAGAGATAATCCTTCAAATCTTGCCAATATTCATCCAACAACAATTCTAAATCAAATGTTGCTCATCACCTTTCTGTTATTTATGGAGGTCTAACTGTGCTTGAATTGGTTGCCTTAATTTTCCACATCTCAACAGCCCGCATGATAAAGATGCAATGGATGAGTTTTTACATACTGTGGCAAACATCATTTCAGCTTCACCCATCACTGTTGGACAAGGAGTTACTGAGACCTACTGGGGAAACAACAGAATTAAGCTCACAGGGAGCAACTCTTACTTTCACCCACAGATTTAGTTAGTTGCGCAGAGTCCAGAGGAGGCAGAGATATAGGTATTACTGACAGTTTGGGCCTAAACCCTTCCTCAAGGTTTGAGCAAAAAAAAATGACAGTCATCTATACAGAAGGCTTGGAAAAAAGGGAAAAATGTGAGGGGGAGGAGTACAAACTAACAGTCATAAGGTGTTAATAGATACAATAAGGAAGGTGAGAATTGATTTTGGCTCTGTGAAAGGAGACAGAAAAAAAGAAAGCAATGGGGAAAGATTCCTGTGGGAACAGGTTCTAATGGAAACCAGAGAAGTAGGTGTTAATGCCATCTGGTTGGAGGTGCCCAGACTTATGGTCCAAAACAAACACAATATTAAGCTTTTAAGACTTTGAGAACACTGGTCATGTGGTTGGTGATGTGCAGAGATTTTCCACTCCACAGTGTTCTGGGGGTTTGATTTCTTCAGTAATATCAAGATATTGTTATCGATTGAAGGCATAAAATGGGCAAGATGCTGATGCAAAAGATGAAAAGCCCTGCTGTTGTACTGTTGGATTGCAGAGCAGAGCAGGTACATGTGACGGAGCAGACCACTGTTCTTTTATTTTATTGTGTTCTATTATAGCAAAAGGGCAGCCAATTAGTGCACAGCAAGGACCATAAATCAAGAAAAGTACTGACCATAAAATCTGTTTGAACTGTGAGACGAACAATTGCAGAGATCATTTATACTTTTGCTCTTTATCTTTATTAAATCTCCAGGCAGTTTTACAACACTGGCACAAGGATAATTTTGCCAACCTAAAATCTCAATATTGAAGGGCAGGACTCCTCTGAATAACCCTGCAAATTAAAGTATATTCATCAGAAAATCCTTTTACACTGCAATATAGTAAGTAAGGAAACTTTTCATAGAGCCTCATAGAATAGTACAGCACAGTATAGGTCCTTGAGCTCTCAATGTTGTGCCAACCGTTATATTTCCTTGGTGATAAACTCCACCATGGGACAGCTTGCTGTTGGTTCATCTCTTTCATTTAAAATCTATTGAATTTAGGGATGGATTATTTAATAGTTCAGAAAGCTATTAAAGTGTGCAGCTTTAAATAAAATTAAATGAAAACATAAGAACATAGGAAATGTGGGCATTCGTCTTTTTTCCATTAATGACTTTTTAAAAAAAACATTTTATTTACAAATCTTAAACCACAACAGTAAATACATTTCGTTCAATAAAGAACTTCAAAAATTATATATGTGGTATACAAAATACCACCCCTCCCTCCCAACCCATAAAAAAAGGAAAAAATGGAATGGAGAATGTCAAAGGAATAAACTAATGTGTGTGTGTGTGTGTGTGTGTGTGTGTGTGTGTGTGTGTGTGTGTGTGTGTGTGTGTGTGTGTGTGATTTTTTTTCACAAAATACAAGATATTTATTTTGTAAACAATAAGTAATTTTCTTAAATTGAACACAGCTATGAAGTTCCACATGCCATCTCGCCATCGCCAAGTCTGTATCCAATTTCCAAGTTGTTGCTATATATTTCCCAGAAACTGCAGAAGCAATTTGTACAAATTTGATACATTGTTAGTTACATTTTGAGTCTTATAGTCTTAATATTACCCAACAAAAATAACATCAGATCCTGTGGGAACTTAACCCCCATTATTCGTTCCAAAAAAATTTCCAACCAGAAATGTTTAACTTTAGGACACTGCCAAGTAGAATGCAAAAATGATCCAATCTTTCATCCACACATAAAGCACAAATCTGATAATAGAGGGTTCAATCTTTTTAATTTTTGTGGAGTCAAATAAAAATTATATTGAACCAACTTGTATCTAACATTTATAATTTTTGTCATATTATTATAATTCTATACAGTCTTTCTCATGTATTTGTCAATTTAAATCCACTTCCCATCTTAATCTTGATTTATGCACTCCTATTTTGGGTCTTTCTTTTGAAGTAAATTATACATTACTGAGATAAATTTACTAACTATTATGAATCAATAATTCCAATTCATTCTGGCTAGGTATTGTCAAACTCGGACCTATTTTATCAGTCAAAAAAGTCTTAACTTGATAGTAGAAGAAGGAAGTATGATCAGACATATTCAATTTATTCTTGATTCATTCAAATGCTATAAATCTTCCAGTTTCAAAACAATCTTCTATCCTCTCAATACCCATCCGCATCCAAGTCCTCAAAAATTGATTATGCATAGAAAATAGAGTAAGTCTGTTTTGACATAAAGGGCATTTTTCCTGAAACTCAACCTCTTGCATTTATTTCATAATTCAATCAGATGTTTCAAAGCAGGTACATCTCTGCCATTTCTTTTGGTTTCCTGGGATGCATTCGATTAGGACTAGGGGATTTACCAACCTTTAGGTCCTCAAGTTTTATGAGCATGACCTTTTTAGTGACAGCTATTCCATCCAGATCCTCATTTCCCATACATAACACCTGTCTTTGGCATGTTTGACGTCTCCTCCACTGTGAAGACCGACACAAAATAATCCTTCAAGGGGTCCAACCTTCACTTAAGCCACCCTTTTGCACTTTGTACAATTATAAAATCTCTTAGTGTCTGTTTTTGTATTTTGTGCTAATCTTTTCTCATAGTCTACATTCCCTTTATTACTTGCTTTGTGGTTTTTTGTTGCCTCCTAAAGGTTTCTAATTGCTCTTGGCATCTTATAACGCACAAACTTTTAGTTTGACAGTTTCCTTGATCTCCTTAGTTATTCAAGACTGGCTGCCCCCCACCCCCCACCTTTACTATCCTTGCTTTTAACTGGAATACACTTTTGTTGAGCATCATGAAAAATCTCTTTGAAAGTCTTCGACTGTTCCTCAACCGTCTCTCCACATCACCTGCGTTCCCAGTCTACCCTGGCCAACTCCTTCCTCATCTCCTTGTTTAGGCATAATACACTTGTTTTAGACCAAACTAATGTACCCTCCATTTGTACGAGAAACTCAATCATACTGTGATTATTCTTTCCAAGAGGATCCCTAACTACAAGATCACTAATTATACCCGCCTTTTTGCTCAGGACCAGATCCAAGATAGCATGTTCCCTTTTAGGTTCATAAACATTCTGTTCAAGCAAGTCATTCTGTTTACATTCTGTGAAGTCCTCTTCAAGGTTTCCCCGATCAGCCTGATTACCCAATCTAAAGTCCACCACGATATCTGCTGTTCCATCCTTAAATGTCTCTGATATTTCTTGGTTTTTGCCTGTGCCACTGTAATGCTATTACTGGGTGGCCGATAGACATCTCCCACCAGAGGCATTTTTTCCTTTACTGTTCCTAATCTCTACCCAAATGGACTCATCATTTTACTCCTTAGGGCAATTGTGAGAGATGATGCAATATCCATCTCATCCTTAGCTAAGAATGCTACCCCACCTCCCTTACCTTCCTATCTGTCCTTCCATACCCGATATACTGAGATATCCTTGGATATCCCAATCCTTTCCATTCTGCAACTACATTTCTGGTGCATCTAAGCACTTCACAGTCAAAGTAACACAAGTTACAAACATCGATAAAAGATGTATACACAGCTAAGAAATTAAATCATGAGGTTAAATCAAAATACAAGGGAAAAACACAAGTTAGAAAATGCAAATTAAAGATGCAAGGTTGTGTTTCCAACCAATGGGAATCATACAGGGACCCCTTCCCAAAATGTGATCAAAAGTGCCAGACACTTGGGAGAATCTTAAATAAAATCAGAAAGAGACTGGCTTTCTCTAGTTTACAAGCAACAAGTGAATTATCTTTTAAAATCTACGAGCTGTTCTCAATTATTGCTATAAATATATCACTGTAGGAGTCTATCATTATTAAGTACATGCCATAAGAAACGTGGCTAAGGAGGAAGAGGTCAGCTGGCTAATCAATCTGTACCTAAAAATATACATTACAATATCAGTCCCAAAATTATCCTCATAATTACTTTCAACATTTAATACGCACTTCAGATTTAGTGTCAGAGTACATATGTGACATCACGTACAACCCGAAGAGTCTTTTCACGGAGGGCCAGGCAGAATCATCACTTGTTGGTAGTGGAAAAATGTACTCAACAAACATGTGAATAAAGAAATGTAAGCAAACTGACTGTGCAATACAGATTTTTTAAAAATCAATTATGTACAAGTAAGAGTTCCTGATTGAATTTATTGTTGAGGATTCTGATGGTGGAGGGGGAGCAACTGTTCCCGAGCCTGGTGGTATGGGTCTTGTGGCAACTCGACCTCTTTCCTGATAGTAGCAGCGAGAACAGAGCATGTGCTGGGTAATGTAGGTCCTTGATTGCTGAGGCAGCTTTCCCTGCAGATGTTCTTGATGGTGGGAGGGTTTTGCCTGAAATGATGTCCTGAGTTATGTCCACTACCTTTGGCAGGGCTTTACACTCAGGGGTATTCCTCTTTCCTCCTTAATGTCCAAATATTGTCAGCTTTTCCTAAAATCCCAACCCAGTGAACATGGTGAAAAAGTCAACATCTGTCATCTAAGAAAAGCCAAAGTCTGCACCTTCAGACTTTTTTGCTTCACCCCAAATTGGCTCCTCCACTGCAAAATCTCTTTGAGGATGCCTACCCTTAAGAAGTCTTCCTCTTTTCGAAGGGAGTTCTGTGAGAGTCTCTCTCTCACTGCTTCCCATCTGCACTCCCTGCATGGTTTTATACCTTGGCCTCCTCCGGACACTGCAGGACCTGCTGAATTTCTCCAGCAATTTTGGGTATTTAATCCAGTGACAAGCTCAGTGCATGGTCTGAGTGCATGGTTCAGTGACTGATGAACATTTTGGGTTTGTTCTTTGACCACACCCAAAACTGTAACCTCTGCCACCTGGGATGTAGACCATCACAACTCTCCACCGAAATTTGAAAATAAATAACCTCCATGGGCACTGGTTCACAACCCTGGAAGACCAACACCTGTACTTCCTTTAAAGCTTAAAAGAAATTCAGCATGCTCTCATCAATTCTTTATTGATGCACCAAAGAAAACATCCTGACCAGATACAACACAGGTCACCTCAAGACCACAAGAAATTGAATGTCATTGAAGCCACTGTGCCCTCCATCAATTCTGTCTCAGCTTCCCACTGCCTTGAGAAAGCAGCCAACACATTTGAAACACCAATTGCACTCCAGTCATGCTCTCTTCTCTTCCTTCCCTTCAGGCAGAAGATGCAAAAGTATGAAAACATGCACCGCTACTGTTGAATGGACATCTCACTTGTAATGTAACGCTGCCCTTGCACTGTTGCAATTATACCCACCTCCTCTGGCGGCATGTTCATTCACCACCCACCCACCCCACCCTCTGTGTGGAATAGGTTACCCCTTAGGACCCTTTTAAAACTTTCTCCTTTTAGCTTAAATCTAGTGACTCCCCTACCCTGGGGAAGAAAGATATTCCTTCACAGATCCGATGTGACCTGCTGAATACAGCTAATCCCCAACATATATTCGAGTTCTGTTCTGACAGACCGGTCATATCTCAATGTGGTCACAAGTCAGAATTATGTTATGTTATGGCATGTAGAAGTCGTAAATCAAGTCAATTTCAATTCCAAATTAAGCGTCTTCCTCAGCTTCTTGCCAGATCTATCAGCAGGGAGTGGATTTTTCCTCTTGCACGCCATCTTCTTTGGCAAGCTTACCAAACGGCAACTGAGAGATGGTCATTACCGCATGCACGCGCAGACGTTATTTTTTTCCAATCGTATGTACGGATGGTCCTAAGTTGGGGAGAAATTGTATATTTCACATTATCTCTTCCATTTCAGATGTCCAGTGCCTTCAGCAATTTGCCTTTGATCACTTTTGTTTGTGGGAGCTTTTGGTAAACACACACCATCTCCCATATGTCCAGCAAAGATTCCTTAGAGGATGTTGTCCCAATGAAGGTGCATAGATACACGGGAACATATCCAGGAAAGCTGGAGTTGTTCTCTTCAGAGAAAACATTCAGTAGGGATATAAAAATCATGATTGATTAGATATGGTTTTGACTTAAGAAACTGGTTGCATCAAGAACTAGGGTGTTCATTCAAAAGTGAAGTTCTGAAGAATCCATGAGAAATGGAAGGGAAGATTAAGTTCATATCATCTGGAACTCAGTTCATTTGTCTTTCAAAATTGAATTGGATAGGCAGCAGTGCAAAGTAATTTTCAAGAGCTCCAAGAGGGAATAGAACTCGACAAGGTATCACCACAATTTCTTCTGAGCCGTAATAATTTCAAAAATCAGCTGCCTTGTGATTTAAGACATTGAAGCTCAACAAGCATTGCAGAATGCACCTCTTATTATATCTGTTCAACATTCACTGCATACATCTCGACGGTCCTCTCACTTGTTTGGAGATTAGCTTATTTCTTTTTCCCCCTCGTCTGCCTTTATGCTAGGGACCAGCTTGTCACTCCACTGGCCCCAAGGCTTCAACCACACGGATATCAAAAACAACGCACTGCTCTTGTTAATGTATATTATCCCAGGACCAGGCCCCTGGGTTCTAATGAAAGATATGTAATCCCTCGACAGGTATAAGATACTCTTGCCAGTCATTCATCAGGATAATCATGAAAGCAACAAAAGGTCTCATTGACACGATCAAATTTGCAACCAATTTCCAAAAGAATCTCTTCAGGGTAGGATCAACGTGGGCATATAATTTATACAGCCAAGATCAATGTTTCAGGCTTGAGCCCTTCATCAAGCTATGAGGAGATCATGATTGGACACAGGAGTAAGAAAATTAGAACTAGCTCCAACCACACAAACAAACCACAGGAACAAAACTTGAGAACGTTGCTAGGATACCCCAGGCAAATACAAGCACTGTTGCTAGTATAAAGATTAGCTATCGTCAGGGAAGCCCTGTGACTCACTGTGGAAAAATGATTTAATTGACAAGTAACCAGAATCCACTCTCCTCGCAGCAGTTCACTGGAAAATTCTTGCCATTTGGAAACTCTCTGAAAACCAAACAACTAAGGAATCCTACAGGAAATGGGTTCCACCTCTTCTCCATCTGCAACCCCATCCCCCTTGACATTTCGTTCTCTTTAAAAGAGCAAATGTTGATAGTATAACTGCAGATTCCAATGGTTGAAATACCTCAAACATTTTCAGTCAGACACAATATTACTTCTGCACACAATGTGCATTTCTATTGAGTGTTTAGTCTGGGGAAACAAGTCATATATCATCCTGACTTACATACATCTTGGCAGACCTATGACTGAATCTTTAAACTTCCTACCAAGCATTCGATCACCATGTGAAATGGAACGACTACGAGGGTAGGGAGCGATGGACAATAAATGCCACCTTGTCAGTGATGAGCAGATCCAAAAGACAAATGTACAAGTAGTTGATAAGAAATTAATTGGGTTAAAATGGAATCCAATTCATACAAGTTGCTGTTAGTTAGAAGTGAATACTACCTCAGACAAGTTTTAGATTGGAAGGAGAACTTGATGGCAAGGCAGAGAGCACACACGAGAGAAAAATAATCAATCACCCTGAAAACGTGTGTGTGTGTGTGTGTGTGTGTTTTGTTTTTCAATATTTATTCACTTCCTCTTTCTCAAACACTGGAAGTTGATGGGACCCACATTTCATTCTGGTGGACCATGGTTGGTTCCACTTCCCTCAATACCACATGTAGTCTTCCAAAGGCGCTATTTGCCTTGGCGAGTCTGTTGTCTATCTCATTGTCGATCCTTGCATCTGATGAAATGGTGCAGCCGAGATAGGTAAACTTGTCCGTGAACTACTCTTTGCAGACGATGCCGCTTTAGTTGCCCATTCAGAGCCAGCTCTTCAGCGCTTGACGTCCTGCTTTGCGGAAACTGCCAAAATGTTTGGCCTGGAAGTCAGCCTGAAGAAAACTGAGGTCCTCCATCAGCCTTGACCCTGTGACTTAAGGTCAAAGTTATAGAGATTAGAGCATTGCAACAAGCCCTTTGGTCTCCCAAGCCCATGCTGACCATTAATCACCACTTTTGTTGATGCCAATCCTACCTTATCTCATTTTATTTTTCCGCAGCTCTCACCAACTACCTCCTAGCCCACAACCACTCACCAACACACATTTTGCAGTTTGCAGAAATTTGCAGTTGCCAATTAATCTACCAACGAGAGGAAACAGAACACCTGCAGGAAACTTTTGAAACCCATTGCTAGCAACATATCTTTCAGATCAAGAACTTCCACTTAATTTTAAATTTAAATTAAATTTAGAGATCTTGTCTTTTTGGCTTGGCTTCGCGGACGAAGATTTATGGAGGGGGTAAAAGTCCACGTCAGCTGCAGGCTCGTTTGTGGCTGACAAGTCCGATGCGGGACAGGCAAACACGGTTGCAGCGGCTGCAGGGGAAAATTGGTTGGTAGGGGTTGGGTGTTGGGTTTTTCCTCCTTTGCCTTTTGTCAGTGAGGTGGGCTCTGCGGTCTTCTTCAAAGGAGGTTGCTGCCCGCCAAACTGTGAGGCGCCAAGATGCACGGTTTGAGGCGTTATCAGCCCACTGGCAGTGGTCAATGTGGCAGGCACCAAGAGATTTCTTTAGGCAGTCCTTGTACCTTTTCTTTGGTGCACCTCTGTCACGGTGGCCAGTGGAGAGCTCGCCATATAACACGATCTTGGGAAGGCGATGGTCCTCCATTCTGGAGACGTGACCCATCCAGCGCAGCTGGATCTTCAGCAGCGTGGACTCGATGCTGTCGACCTCTGCCATCTCGAGTACTTCGACGTTAGGGATGAAAGCGCTCCAATGGATGTTGAGGATGGAGCGGAGACAACGCTGGTGGAAGCGTTCTAGGAGCCGTAGGTGGTGCCGGTAGAGGACCCATGATTCGGAGCCGAACAGGAGTGTGGGTATGACAACGGCTCTGTATACGCTTATCTTTGTGAGGTTTTTCAGTTGGTTGTTTTTCCAGACTCTTTTGTGTAGTCTTCCAAAGGCGCTATTTGCCTTGGCGAGTCTGTTGTCTATCTCATTGTCGATCCTTGCATCTGATGAAATGGTGCAGCCGAGATAGGTAAACTTGTCCGTGAACTACTCTTTGCAGACGATGCTGCTTTAGTTGCCCATTCAGAGCCAGCTCTTCAGCGCTTGACGTCCTGCTTTGCGGAAACTGCCAAAATGTTTGGCCTGGAAGTCAGCCTGAAGAAAACTGAGGTCCTCCATCAGCCAGCTCCCCACCATGACTACCAGCCCCCCCACATCTCCATCGGGCACACAAAACTCAAAACGGTCAACCAAATTTAGAGATACAGCACCTGTAATAGTCAAATTCGGCCCTATGAGCCTGTGTCGCCAAATTTACACCCCATTAACCGACACCCTGGTAAGTTTTCAAAGGGTGGGAAGAAACTGGAGCGTCCAGAGAAAACCCCACCCAGACATAGGGAAAATGTACAAACTCCTTACAGACAGCGCAGGATTTGAACCCAATCCCAATTGCTGGCGCTATAAAGGCATTGCGCTAACCAGTAGGCCAACCGTGTCCCTGCTCTTGCCAAATGATGTGAAATCTGACATAGACTGACAGAACAGTGCAGAACAATGGTTTATGCACCATCTGGCTAACCGGTCCAATTCCTGCAAGATGATTATGGAGGCACCATCAGCAAGTCACTCACGGAAGGTACAGTGGGCTCCAGTTGCCTGGCTCCAGTGACACAGGTTCAGTCCCATTCCCTGGTGCTGTGTTAAGTTTGCACCTCCCCAAATCTTGCCTATCTCCTGTACCTGCTCAGTTTCTTCCCACATCCCAATTCTCCCGTGGGGTCCAACCACCCAGTCTGACTGCCAACAGCTTTGTACAGGCTTAAATGGCCTGTTAAAGGAGCCAATGGTGTTTTATTTAAAATCCTTCAACCGTGGGGTCCAAGGTGGCGGCGCCTGTGTTCAGTAGCAGCCTCAAGGGGTTGCAGACTTCGGGGAAGCAGTGGACTGATGCAAGGCACCAGTAATGGGGAGAACATCTCCCGATGAGGAGGAGAAGCAGAGGAGACGACCCCAAGGACAGTGACGAACCAGCGAGGGGCCTCTATGTTTGAAGGACACACATAGGCGGTGAGTGGTTGGGGGACTTTCGAGCAAGGAACTCACACAGACTGCAGGCTGCTTGCGATTTGAGCCCAAAGGACTCACACCAAACTGTGGACTGCTGGAGACTGACTGCCTCATGAAAACCAGGTATCTGAACTGGGATTTGAGAGCATGCAGAGGGTTTCTGAAGGGCCCTGGGTTTTGAAGGCTTCCTCATTGGATCAGAAATTTGAATCTGGGGGTCAGGTTGCCAATAATTTGAACTTAACTGGAGCCTTGCATGGCTGTGGGAGTGCTGGATACGAAACCATGGACACTCAGCGTCTCTGAAGGGACTTCCTTTAGCTTCTCTTTCGTTGACTGTAAGGCAATGCTAATGGTGAATATTTGCCTGCTATATGGCAGACAAAAGGCAAATTTCACTAATATTACAGTTTTGTTTTATTATGCGACACGAAATAGTATCCGATTTTATAAGAAGCTACTTGCTTGCAGGAAAACCCTGTGAAGAAAACATTGCTTACAATAACACGTAGATGGTGTCTGCTCATGCGCTATAAACGTGTACACCTCTCTGACAAGGAACACTGAAGTTCAACAAAAGGGCTCCAATTAAAAAAAATTCAAAGCTGGAAAAAAAAAGAGAACGCGAGATATTCCCCATGACAACGCTTTTGTGTTCTGTACAACAGTTACGTGATATTCTCCTCAAATAACAATAGGTTACAATGTGCAAGAGGATGTCACATTCATGCAAGTCACAGTACCTTACTGGCTTTGGTTTTCAAGCAAAAGGGAGCATGTTCTGTTGGATCCAGTTTCTTTAGAATTTAATTTTTAATTTTAATTTAGAGATGTAGCACAGTCACAGGCCCTTCTGTCTCACGGGCCAGTGGTGCCCCAAGACACCCCATTACCCTGTATATCTTTGGAACATTTGCAAGCCATTCATCCATTCTGTTGCCTGCCGTATAGGTGCCAAAAAATCTATCAAGAACTCCTTTCACATTGTTAGCATTCTTTATCTTTCAAACCAAGGCCTTCCTCTTGGTGAAAAGCCATAACTAGATCACACTACCAACTGAACACCGTTGTTGGATATTTACAAGGCCAGCAAGGCTGATCAATGACTACCTCATGGAAGCACGTTTACAATCAACTTCACTTACAGTGCTCCAGATAGCCAAATGAACCCTGACTATCATCACAGGATCCCTTAGAAACAGCAAGCATATTTTGCTCTCTTCATATTTAGATTTCAGATTTATTGTCAGAGTATATGCAAGTTGACAGTACATACACTTCAATCAGGCTGAAACTTTTGGTTCCACTCGTCTCAGCATAAGAGTACATCCAAGGCATCACATACAACACTGAGATTATTTTTTACTGCAGGCAAAACAGAATCAACACTTATTGGTATTCCAAAAAATCTGTACTCAACGTAAACACAAATAATGTAAACAAACTGACTGCAATTCAGAGAGAAAAAGATGAAAAAAAGTGCAAAAGTAAGAGCCCTTAAATGAGTCACTGATTGAGTCTGTCATTGATGAGACGGATGGTGGAGGAGGAGCAGCTGCTCCTGACCCTGGTGGAGAGAGTCCTGTGGCACCGATAGCCTTTTCCCGTTGCCATCAGTGAGAACAGAGTGTGTGCTGGGTGGTGGGGATTCTTGATGATTGCTGCTGCTCTCCAATGGCAGCGTTCCCTGTGGATGTTCTCGATGGTGGGGAGGGTTTTGCCCTGAGCTCCTTCCACTCCCTCTTTACAGGGCTTTAAGCTCATGGGTATGTGTCCCTGTACTAGACCATGATGCAGCCAGTCAGCACATTTTCCACCACACATCTGTAGAAACTTTCCAGGGTTTCCAATGTCAGAGATGTTCACAGATACCACCTCACCCCTTGATATTTTCCAGCAACTGTGAATATTTCAAATTTCTGGCACTTTGTGATTTTTTTTTTTAAGATGTGGCACAACCTTTCATTTCACATCCAAAATGACACTTTGTGGTCAAGGTACAGGAATGTTGATCCAGAGGCACAATGCTCAAATCACATCAGAGCTGTTGAAGAATTTAACTTTTAAAATATTGTATAGGTATCAGAAATAAAATTTGGGCAGAATTACAGTGTAACTATCGAAATGGCATTGAAAACCTACCTGGTGTAGGTTTTCACCCATCAGGTGAAGCACAAATATGACTACAGGCCTACCATTAAGTGCTTCCGAAATGTCGCAGTGAGCCACTTTATCGACTGCAAATACCCGAGGTTGGCACCCCACTGCTTAAGTGACATTTACAGTCAAGATAACATGCAATGTTCCAGTGACAGGAATTAAAACGTGCACAAGCATTACAAAAATTTCAACAGTAACTTTTGTTGGAAGGCAAATGGAAAAGATATCAATAAGGCTGAAAAAAAGTGCAGAGGTAAGTTATGAGGAGATTGCTGGGACTTGAAGAGCTGGGTTCCAGTGAAAGGTTAAGCAAGTTGGGACTATTCCCTGGAGCACAGAAGAATGAGATGGAGAAAATTATGAAGGGTCTAGATGGAGCAGTGGTTTCAAACTTTTTCTTTGCACTCAAGATACCACTTTAAGTAATCCCTATCCCATCAGCACTCTGTGATTAGTAAGGTATTACTTTAAGTGGTATGTAAGTGGAAAAAGGTTGAGAACTGCTTCTCGATACTCAATTGTACAGAAATATTTTGCTTGAGAAAAATTGTCATTGCCCCATTTCCTTTGGAGTTAACGAGTCAATTAGTTACAATTAAAACTGGTTTTTAAACTTTTCCTTTGCAAGACAAGAACCAGAGGCCATGGGATAAGAGTGAAAAGAAAAAATGTTTACTGGAAACATGAGGAGTACTCTTCATGAAGAGTGGTGAGAGTGTGGAATGATCTACCAGCTGGTGGTGAAAGCAGATTCCATTCTGACATTTTTTTTAAATTGGTTAGGTGCATGCATGGGAGGGATATGAAGGGCTTTGGTCCATATCAAAGCATCCTGGAGAAACTCAGCTGGTCAAACCCCAAGGAAGTTCTCCTTTGCTCTCCCTATTGAAAAACTCTGCAAAATCTCTGAGGAATGGCTTCCCTGAAGAAGTTCTCCTTTGCTCTCCAAAGGGAGTTCTGTGGGATTCTCTCTCACTGCTCCACATCTGTAATCCCTGCTGCTCTTAAGCTTTACAACCATGTTCTCACCCAGATTTGTCTACTATAAAGCTCTGATCCTCATGCAAGTCAGTGAGGCTAGGCTGAATAATAGTTCGGCACAGGCTCGATGGGTTGAAGGGGCTGTTTCTATGCTGCAGTGTTCTATGGAACCCAGTTGAGAATCGTGTTCGCTCATGAAGGTTGGGATATTTTTTCCAAGACTAATTTGAAATAAATTTTATGAAACCACAAAAATATAAATCCACTTGTAAACAAGTGCAAAATAAAGAAACAATTTCAAATATGTTCAGAGGTTGTACAGTATCCAGAATAAAGTAATTAAGCTTCACTGCAGTGCAGATTTAGCACAACTGACGAGCGCAGGACACATTTGCCACACAGTATGCAAGGCATAAGGTGGGCGACCACCTCTCAGCGGTTTGTCTTGTCAGGTTCACAGCTTGGGAATCAAACACCGGAGAAAACATCAAATCCTCATTCAAATTAACCACTTCATCACCAGACTACTCTTGCATTCATTGGATCTCTCGGAATGTCATCTTGCAGTGCTCGTTCTTGCGCATCACAATGGACATTTATCACCAGTCAGTGTTCACACTTGCTCATCTAATAAAGCTCTCCTGCTCCTTGGGGAATGTATCCAGGCGAACAGAGATCGCCAGACCGGATTTTATTTTTCTCTCTCTTGCAAAATATCTTGTCACAAGTGGCTCACGGCCACAAGTTTCTGGAGCTCCTCAAGAGTGAGATGCAAACTCCAGCATTGTCTGCACAAATTGTTTAATTAATTGGGTTCTGTTAAATATTATACCACATTAAAAACACTGCATTGTGACCTTAAGGTTGTCATAGCTTAGCTTCGCCAATGAAGATTTAGGAAGGATCGAAGACATGAGTATGTCTTTCGCCTGCACAATGGATTTTATTTTGAGGTGGCTTGTAGTGTGCGCTCTACTGGCCCCACCCTTACACCCGGGGTTTATCTGACAGCTAGTCCTTGGGTGGCTTGACGAGGCTAATGACCCCCATCTGCCCGGGTTTTAAATCAGTTTTCCTTCTCTAACGAGCTCAGCTTACCCATCCAGTTATACTGCCAGTCAAACCGTGACGAAACAAACCCAGTGAAAATGAGGGACACCTTTGGGAAGGCATTGCTGCAGTTGCAGTGATGTAGGAGAGGCCATTTGCAGCTACAGTGGCCACACGGCAATTGCTACACCAAGAAAGGAGAGGCTGTGGCGGCACGCCATTAGGCAGGCGAACCGGCCCCGCATGTCACACGCGCGACGGGGCAGGTGGTCAAAGTGGCACTATTGGGTGTTTCTTCCTGTCCTCGGCACCAAGCTTAGAAGCCCCGCTCTGCGGCCCACGTGACACCCTGGTGGTGTCGGGGCCCACAGCGCGGTTCTCAGCCAGGTACAGCCTGGGAGCATAAGACCAGCCAGGCGGACCTCAATAAATCAGCTTTGCTCACTGATCTCAACCTGTTTGGTTGCAGAGTTTTTCAGTAAGCAGAGTAGCCGTCGCTACAAGGCGATGTATTATGCATGCAATTTCTCTGGATGAGTGGGACATCAGGACCAGACCTCACCCGCCTTGATGGTGTCACCAGCAGTCCTGGAGCCTGCATGGGTTCTTTGCCTCGAGTCGCTAACAACTCGCAGAGCCCCTCACTGGTCCCTCATCATTCCTTAGGGTTGTCCCTTCAGCTTCTCCTTCTCAAACAGGGAGAGGGGGGGAGGAAAGGGATGTTCTCCTGGCTTTCATGTGCCCTGCACCAGTCCTCTGCTTCCCCAGAGTTTGCAACACCTCGAGGCTGCTGCCAAACACAGGCACCGCCACCTTGGTTATTCCTTTCCTGATATGGGGCCCAACTTATTTTCTTGTTTTTTTTTGATGGCCAAGTAGTTGTTGGTTCAAGTACCAATCAAGGACAAGTGCATGATTCTGGTTATTGAAGGCTTTAAATCAAAGGTTCTCAACCTTTTTCTTTCCACTCACATACCACTTTAAGCAATCTCTATGCCATAGGTGCTCTGTAATTAGCAAGGGATTGCTTAAGGTGGTATGTGAATGGGAAGGAAGGTTCAGAATCATTGCTCCAAACCCAATTGTTACTGAAATATTTTGCTTGAGAAAAATTGTCATTGGCCCATTTCCTTTGGAGTAATGAAACTGTGCACATAACGAGTCCATTAGGTAAGATTAAAACAGTAGTTTTCAAACTTTTTCTTCCCACTGATCTAATGCTCTCACATTCAAGTGCATTAGGCTCATAGGTTGTTTTTAATGCTTTTTTCCCCAATTACACATTTTTTTTTAAGACTACATGTATTTAAATAGCAAACTAATTACACAGGGGGAAAACCAGGAGGAGGAGAATTGTATTAGGACCAGCTTAAAGAAATAGTACAAGACTTTCATTCAATACAAATGCCATGATTGTAAAGGAGGAAACCAATGATATTTTGTCAATGTCACAGACTGATTTTGTAGATTAAGCACCCTCAAATCCAGTCACTAGTAGTGCCATCATCAAATGATGTCCAGTGCCCTGGCAGTGTAATTTCAAACTTGTAATGAACTTCCTCTTAGATGAAGCCTACTGGGCAGTTCCTGCGACTACCTAGTGTCACTTGGGCTTTGATACACAGGCAAAATGCAAATTTTACCATGTCTCAGCCAAGCAGAAACCCATTTAACACTTTCCCAGGGCAGAATCCATCTTACTCCAAGTGACATCCCACAATCTTGGTTTACTTCTCCTTTGGTTGAGCCCTGGGTTAGCTCCAGGGTACACCACCAATTTCCTGACTATCGCGCATCAGCTCTCTGCAAGCCTGTTTCTCAGTCTACTTATGCTTTGTGGTACATTCAGTGGAATACCACTCAAGAAAATAGATGTTAAGCCTCAGCATTACACCCACCTTTGCAATTGCTGGACCATGCACAGAGGCATGGTATATGATTCGTGACATAAAATGCTTCAGCAAGGCATAAACACTGAGCTCAATCACACAAAATTATTGGTGATCTGAGCACTAGAGAAATAAATTTACAAATTGATCCCCACCTTTCATTGCCTCGCTGCCAGCTCCAAGTACAGCAGCTCACTACAACTAACACTTTCCTTGTCGCAAGAGTTCTTCCTCATTTCTTGCATTGTCAACCAATGCTTCACAATCATGAGGGAGGCTTGCCAGTGGCAAAACTTTGTGAGGCGTTTGAGCAGATTTGGTATGTCACTGAAGATCCTCAAACTTCCACAGGTGTACACTGGAGAGCATTCAGGCCAGATGCATCACGATCTGGTATGGAAGCAGCAACTCCCAGGGCAAGAATAAACTCCAGAGGGTTGTTAACTCGGCCTGTGACATCACAGGCAGCAGCCTCTAACTTCAAGGAAACCCACCACCCAGGCCAGGCCCTCTTCAATCAGCTACCATTGGGAAAAAGGTACAGGAGCCTGAAGACAACCACTCAGCAGCACAAGGGCAGCTTCTTCTCCTCTGCTATCAGATTCCTGAATAAACAATAAACCAAAGACACGACCTTACTTTGACTTTTTGTGTATTAATTTATTTTTGTAAGCTGGTTTATATAAATGTTTGCACTGTGATGCCGCCACAAAACGATGGATTTTGTGACTTGTTCATGACAATAAATTCTGATACCTTTTGCTTCTCCTGCAATCTTTTTGCATGGTCACCTCCAACCCTGCCATCAATAGCTAACCCATTCCCACTTTTTCTTCTATACCAGACATGTACAATCC
Source organism: Narcine bancroftii (assembly GCF_036971445.1). Classification (NCBI taxonomy): domain Eukaryota; kingdom Metazoa; phylum Chordata; class Chondrichthyes; order Torpediniformes; family Narcinidae; genus Narcine; species Narcine bancroftii. Next base: position 81,595,663 of record NC_091474.1, read on the forward strand.
AAGTTCATCCATCAACAGCTAATCCTCAACCAACATCTCAGACTCTTGGGTTTCTAAGAAGAGGCACAAAGCATAAAATGGAAGTTCTGTTGAGCCTGCACAAAACCAGAATCAAACTATAACCAGTGCTCTCTGCCACACTCTACCACAAATGTGAAGGTCTGAGAGTGGATGGAAAACAATTTACTAGAATGGGCCTTGCGGTGAAGGGCAGGAGAATATGGAGATGATATCCCAGGTGTAAAGAATGTGAAAACAGGTTTGATGGTCACGTACAAGGTCATGACAGCCTTACACAAGATTAATAGCAGGAACCTCTTCCCAAAAACTAGAAGAAACATTTGGGGCAACGTGTTCAAGAGGATAATGATGTTACATTTTAAAAAATATCATTAAGCATAATGGTAATGATGTAGTTATGGTTTTGGTCAACTGAATGCCAGGCGCAGAAGATAACAAACATCTCTGGCTCCAACCTCCCACCTTTGAAGACGTCTATATGAAGCTCTGCCTCAAGACAGCAGCCAGCTCAAAGGATCCCCATCAGTTGGTCACAACTGCTTCCCACTGTAATCTCTGCGTTCAAGACTGTTTCTTTCTGCCTGTTATCAGGCTCTTGAACTTCCCTTGCAGTCCAGACATGGACTGCTCCAACACCACAAAAGGAGTATCTTGTGGTTCCACCGTTTTATTCTTGTACTACAGTAACTCTTTGAATTTGCTATCTCTAATCAAAATCCCTGCAGTTTTTTTTTTCCCCGTGAAATATCTGCTGGGCTAAAAAAAGAAATTTTGGCACATACACATTGTACAACATATACAACAATAAATGTATCGTCTTGAATTTATTGCATTTAAGGACTATCACCAAAAGAATTAGTGTCTTCAAAAGAAAGTAACTGAGAGGCTCAAAGTGAATAACTTGGAGGAGAATAGGACTGATGGGATTGTCCCACCAGGAATCAGCATCGAGTCAATGGGCAGCATGCTGAACCGTAACTACAAACAACCATTCACTATAACTGTGGGAGCTTGGTATTGAAAACAGTCTGCATTACACCAGAAAACACATCACAGAAATGGTGCACTAACAAAGTACTTTGGGCCATCCAGAAAGTGTGTATTGGAATTAAATATATATAATATATATTATTTTGAAAGTTAGAGTAACTGCTTCAAAATCAGCAGGTAATTAAGTTTTTTCCCTTTCCCTTGAAGAGATCAGGAATCATCACCTGCTGCATCCTCAACCCTCCTGCCTCCAATCTTGGCCACACACAGGTTAAATACAATGCTGGATCACTGAAGCAAAAACAGTCTCCTGAAATGAACTCTTCTGAGCATCAATCAGTCTGCTCCAAAAATGTCCTTTTTATATAACAGGTGTCAAAAATGAAAAATAGCTGGGCTTCAAATGATTCCATTCTGTTTGATCTTAAAATGCTGGGGTTTTTTTTAAACAAACAGCATCCTGATCATTTTCTGAACCTAAAGTGCTTGGTTAGAGTTGGATCGTGTATTTAATATACAAGTGTACGCCACTTTACAAAAGTAGAGCGTTCCAATTAAACCTTTCGTAAGCTGAAGGTGTACAGCAAAGACCCATTCATTACTATTGAAGGCCACTTTCGTAAAAGTGAAAACCCATTCAAATTTCTTTCAGATAACAAACACAGATTTCTTCACAAAAGCAAATCTGCGTAAAGCAGGGTATAACTGCATTCTCCGTCAGGAATGATTTGTTACATATAACCTCGCGTGTCCTCTATTTTTGATTGATTTTTATGTCTGTGGAGTTATGCAACGTATTTCTTCTCCCACTTTCTGCATACCTCTCTGGGTCAGGGACACAAAAACATTCCAAGTCCTCAGGCTCCAGTTAGGTTGCTTTTATATTTTTTTTAAAACAAATCAGAAATTGGCCTTTATCCAAATTTTCCTATTCACCCTCCAAACAGCATCCACTCATTTTCAAACTGGGAAGCATCTCTGGGTTTCACTTCAGTGTGGAGGTTTTGACTTCACGATTGCAGTTATGAGTATTTCTACTTCCTCAGGAGTTTGCAGAGGTTTGGTATGACATTGAAATCCCTGGCAAATTTCTACAGATGTGAGGTGGAAAGTGGGCTGACCAGCTGCATCACAGTCCGATATGGGGGCACCAACACCCTTGAGCGTAAAGTCCTGCAAAAAGTAGTGGACACAATCCAGGACATCACAGGAAAAACTCTCCCCACCATAGAAAACATCTACAGGGAATGCTGCCATCGGAGAGCAGCAGCAATCATCAAGGATCCACACCACCAAGCACACACTTGGTTCTCACTGCTTCCATCAAGAAAGAGGTATAGATGCCACAAGACTCGCACCACCAGGTTCAGGAACAGCCATCAGTCTCCTCAACGACAAACTCATTTTGTGTCTCTTATTTTTGCACCATAGTGTTTTTTTTCCTCTCTGTACTGCAGTTGTTTATATTTCTTCACGTGTACATAGAGTATTTTTTTGAGCTATCCATAAGTGGTAATTCTACATTGACTGCAAGAAAAAAAGAATCTCATGGTTCAAATTTTTTTAAACATACAGCACAGTAACAGGCCATTTCAGCCTATGAGTTCAAGCTGCCCAATTTTACACCCAATTAACCTACACAGGGAGAATGTACCAACTCCTCACAGACAGTGCAGGATTCGAACCCCAGTCTCAATCACTGGTGTTGTGAAGGCATTACGTTAACTGTTACACCAACCATACCGCCCTATGTATGTACCCAGACAATAAATCTGAACTAACCATTTCATTGCCCTGTGTGCCTGGTTATATTGTGTGACAAGTTTATTGGTGAACCAGGCAAATTTTTACAATAATTGTTTCATGGTAGACTAGTTGGAGACTAGTTTGTAAATGTTTTCAATGAAGTAAACAAATTCTCCAAATGCCATGGTAAAGCTTGAACTCCAGGCTCTAGATTGTCAGTCCAGTAAATTAACCTCAGCAACACCGTTGCTCCCAAGCCGTCAGGCCAGTTTGGGTGGATGGGAAACCAGCAACAAACACGTTGGTTGAGATGAATGCAACTGCATGGTGGATTACTGAAGGCAGGGGTGAAAGGTGAAACTGACATTGAAGAACAGAAGAGATCAACAAGAGAGTTGGCATGTAGTTGGCCTGCTCAAACACAGAATCACAGCTGATTCTGGACACAGTAGCTTCCCCACACCCTCCTGCTCTCTGCTTCCTTTTGTCTATATATCCACAAGTCTGGAGGGAATTCCAGAGGTTTGTAATGCTTTGAGTGAAGGCATTCCTTTTTAACTTAAAACGCACTCAAGCTGCACCACTGAGAAAACTGTAAATTCCGCTTTTAAATAGTGCTGACATCCTGCAGCAGTTCTTAACTAGGATAAATGAAACTTGAAGGAGAAATGAAGAACTCATTCCGTAAGAATTTGAAAGCAGGAGTCAACTAAATCAAGCACATCACGTTTTCCAACATCCATGCTTGCTTAATCAATACAGCAGTTTGCAGCCACTGATCTGCTAAACCTTGAAAGCATTGCCATAGTGGCGGAGGCATGAACGCCCACTGATGCTTGCTATTCCTTCCAATACCTGTGATTAGTATGCCGCTGATGCCAAGTGATTGGGAAGTGGGGGGGAATGCACAGACTCGGAATCCCTGGTCCCTGGGGAGACAGGATCCACTGATAGAGTATGCATAGGACAGGCAGCTCACTAGTTTTCTGCATTCGGCTGAGTGCAGCAATTTGTCTAAAGAACGTGCAAAGAATCAAGAGCAGTCTGGTGTATGGAGCAAAAGTTAGATAACCCTTCAAGTGCTGGAAAGTGACAGATTTTACTGCAGTGAACAATCATAACAGAAAATGCTGGAAGCAAAGACCTACTAAACCAAAAGGAAGTTGCTCCTGTATCAAGAACTCTCAACAGTACGTGTGCAATTTAAAACCCAAATTTCAGACTGGGATTTCTTGCAGGTTTGGGTGGGGCCTACTGATTTTTGTGAACATAAAACCACACAGGATCCTATACAAATGTTTACATTGCTGCTCCCACCCACATGACTCCACCCCACCCAGAAGGTCATTCAAAAATCAACAGTACCTTTAACCATCCCACTACTTAATGTTATTAACATGTCACATTTTGGGAACCTTTCGGTGCTGCACAATTGCTCAGCAAAAGGAGGTGTCAGGCGCTCCTTCTGTCCAATAGCCAACAGGTCTCCTTTGGGCAAGGGGTGGTTCCTGCATAGCCTCCCAATAAGGGTCAGGTGAAGCCGTGGATGGCAAATAGTTTTTACAAGCAGGTTCTCAAATTGTTAAACTAAAAACACTGGGCAATCTGCAGATCAATGGCCAGAGTTACCTGTCCAGTAGGGGCGCTGCAACTGAAGGCGGCAACGGAATTTTTCCCTTGTACAATCTGAACTCACCATCAGATCAAAGATGGAACCTTCACTGAAGAACGGGGAGGCAACAACTACGATTCAGAGGGTCAGAGATCATGATTCCCCCCACGCAGAACAGGAAGGCACCTGAATGAATGAGACCAGCCATTCTTAACATTTTTTTTGCCTGTGTGGACTCTGCTCAAAGTTTATGGGCCCCTTTCCCCCTATGAAGCAATCAAGTTTGGTTGGTTTCTTCCAAACTTTTCTACTGCAGTCTAAATAAAAAAAAAGATATTTTATGATTTCACCTGGTCGGCCTTGAAAATGGCTGCTCTAGATTACCTCGGACTTGTTGCTGCTACATTTATTGGTTCAACCCAAAGCAACTCAACATTCTTGTCACTGCCTCTGTTGTGTGACTCAGCACCTCACTGAAACCTTCCCTCAGTGCTCCACTTCCTCTGACCTTTGGCCTACTCTTTTGAAACCATATACACCCTGCAACCATATCTCCATAAGAGCGATGAGGTCATATCCATACTGTTGTTTTCTCTGCTCTCGCATATTGCAAATACAGATCTTTTTGTTGCTTTTTTTAAAAAAAAACAAAAACTCACCGAAATGCTGGAGGAACTCAGCTGCTCTTTTCAGTATCAATCAAGAAATAAGAAAGGCTCAGGCCTGAAACATCAACAATGTATCTTTGTCTGCTGTGGATGCTGAAAAGACTGCTGAGTTTCACCAGTATTTTGGTATATTTCTACTACAATCATAGCATCTACAGACTTTCTTGTTTCACTCTTTTTTTCTTAAATTCTTATCAACTCTGGATTTGCTCTCTCCTTTACATTTTCTACAGCCATCAATCACACTGTGGTTGATGCTATCCCTTGCCACAACTCTTATTTCCTCTACTTATTAAATATCTTGTTCTTGGAGGCCTTCCTTCTCCTGTTTTGTTCAAAGCTCTGTCCACAATCCTATTTATATAGTTGTCCAGGAAGGCAGGTCCTAACACAATTCCTGAGAAAACAGCATTCTTCCTCCTCAATGCTGGTAAGATCTCAAGATAAGATCGTCTATACACCAAGACTAACCTTTTTTTTTAAAACACGTCAACAGGCTTCCTGAAAATGCAGGACAAAACATGGTACTGCATGTACAACCACATCCCCACTGTAGGTATAGCAAAACCAAACACCTCACAAAAGGCTGATATTATGTCAGCCTTTCTTAATGTATGCTGCCATTTTGTCTTTCAATTAAAAAAAATTTTTAGACATACACAATGGTAACATACCCTTCCAGCCCATGAACCCATGCTGCCCAAATACCCCATTAATGGGGGATGGAAACTGGAGTACATGGAGGAAACCCACACAAACACGGGGAGAACATACAAACTGTTTACAGACAGTGGTGCATTCAAATGTGAGTCGCTAGCATTGTCACAGCGTAGCGCTTAGAGGTGTGCCACCCATTTCATTTAATAGGACCCCAGCTCCCTCTGCACTGTAATGTCAGTTGAATAGCATTTGCTTTCACATGAGAAACAGCATATCATACACTCTGTGGAGAAGGAACAGCTAACAGTCCCAAGTTAACAGCAGAGCATTCATGGCCAATCTTTACAATGGCAATAAACATTGAAATGCAGACAAGGATGTCCCTTCACTCAGAATCAGTAACTGTGGCAGATGTAACTAATGTTAAGAAACAGAAGCAGGGAAGAGGATTTGTAGGGAAGAGCAGGAAAACAAGGCAAAAAACAGAATGATGATAATTTAGTGGAAGAAAGGAAAGCCCTCAACATGTTGCCAATGGCAGATGTAGGAAAGTTTGCAGGGTGTGCCGGGGGCAGGTCGAAGCTATCTTGTAAATGGCTGCAACTTGATGCTGCCCAATGGGCAAACTGCCTGAATGGTCACCCTTGGTTAAGGCAGTGACTGATGACACTGAGCAACATCAGAGGTTTTGACAGACAATCTCGCTCCTAAATTGTGTTTTGTAAATAGAAGCATTTAGAGAGGTGCCCACAACCCACATCTTGAAGACTGGTCCAATGAAAATTAACAATATCTGAATCCAAAATGTAATTCAACTTTGATTGGTAAATTAAAGAAACGAAAACTGTAGCATGACAACACCATATTTAACTAGATGAGAGGGCAATTCTCTAATTAAGCCTGGTGACTACACTGAAATACCCAAAATCTATTTTCTGTGTGTAATTCCGTTTTCACTCATTGCATTCCCATGAACAGTTACCTTTTACTAAAGTTGCAATTATAAATTTGATTTCCTTTAGGTTTTCAAATGGAATATTTGAGTAAACTCAATTTAGTTCCTTTGCAATAGGCTGCTGAGAGCTCCAAGCAGGCCCCCAGTGCTTTGGATCCGCTGAAATACAGTAAAATCCCCGCTATCCAGAATTCAATTCACCAGAAACTCAAACAACTGGCAAAATAAAAGGACACAAATAACTAAATAATTTGAATTAATAAGACTGGGCGAATGGAACCTGCGGAGGAGGTGCTGAGACTTGAACACGCACAGGTTTGCCCCTCAGTGCGCACGCTTTCTTTTCACTGTCACCATTTGCGTGGACGTGAACCAGGTTGTCAGTGCAAGAAAGGCGAGTTCTGTTGTCTGCCCGAAGAATGTGATAAACTTTCAATAATGTTTGAATAAAATAGTGTTACACAGGATGAAGAGCCAGCTGATGCCGCTCGCCGCTAGGGTGGCTCTCTCCCAAAGCATCTCCCGATCCCTGCCTTGTAAGAGTATTTATCAGTATTTGGTAATGTTAGTAAAGCTTTATCTGCAAACTTGGTCAGTGGTGGGGAGGGTGAAAGGGGTTAATTATGAGCACATTTAGGGTACAGGCTAGAGCAACGCTGTTACAAAATTTTAATTTTAATTTGAACTCTGGTTGCTGGTGTTGTAAACTATGGGAATTACCAGATTAAAGACGACAACAATGATTTTTTCAAATTACTTTACACTGTCTTTTGGCCAATAAAAAAGTGTATTTTTTAATGCAATTGTATCAGGCATGAGAAGAGCGAATCTCAGTCAACCAGAAAATTCACACATCTGACATCCGCGATCCCCGTAGAATGGGGATTCTACTGTATAATGTGTAACAGGCTCCATTGTTGGATGCGTCATCTCAACAAAATATTTTCATGGCACATTCATGCGTGGCTCAAATCTTTTGCATGATGCTGTTCGTAAGATTAAATTTGACAGAATATCTTGGCAATTCTTTGTTCGGTCACATCTTATTTACCTGCACGCTGCCCTTCAGTAACAGGTTCACGACTCCATCAAAATCTCCAACAGCTACAAGTGTCAATCAAAATTGATTGATCAGTCAATATTGACTTTGGAGTCAAGATATCCATGTTTATCAAACACTAGGCAATACAGGAAGAAGCCATCATCTCCACCACTTGCCCAATAAAAATGAGTTTCTCCAGTATTTTGGTATATTTTTACTTCTTTCTTCTTTGGCTTGGCTTCGCGGACGAAGATTTATGGAGGGGGTAAAAAGTCCACGTCAGCTGTAGGCTCGTTTGTGGCTGACAAGTCCGATGCGGGACAGGCAGACACGATTGCAGCGGTTGCAAGGGAAAATTTGTTGGTTGGGGTTGGGTGTTGGGTTTTTCCTCCTTTGCCTTTTGTCAGTGAGGTGGGCTCTGCGGTCTTCTTCAAAGGAGGTTGCAGCCCGCCAAACTGTGAGGCGCCAAGATGCACGGTTTGAGGCGTTATCAGCCCACTGGCGGTGGTCAATGTAGCAGGCACCAAGAGATTTCTTTAGGCAGTCCTTGTACCTTTTCTTTGGTGCACCTCTGTCACGGTGGCCAGTGGAGAGCTCGCCATATAACACGATCTTGGGAAGGCGATGGTCCTCCATTCTGGAGACGTGACCCATCCAGCGCAGCTGGATCTTCAGCAGCGTGGACTCGATGCTGTCGACCTCTGCCATCTCGAGTACTTCGACGTTAGGGGTGTAAGCGCTCCAATGGATGTTGAGGATGGAGCGGAGACAACGCTGGTGGAAGCGTTCTAGGAGCCGTAGGTGGTGCCGGTAGAGGACCCATGATTCGGAGCCGAACAGGAGTGTGGGTATGACAACGGCTCTGTATACGCTTATCTTTGTGAGGTTTTTCAGTTGGTTGTTTTTCCAGACTCTTTTGTGTAGTCTTCCAAAGGCGCTATTTGCTTTGTCGAGTCTGTTGTCTATCTCATTGTCGATCCTTGCATCTGATGAAATGGTGCAGCCGAGATAGGTAAACTGGTTGACCGTTTTGAGTTTTGTGTGCCCGATGGAGATGTGGGGGGGCTGGTAGTCATGGTGGGGAGCTGGCTGATGGAGGACCTCAGTTTTCTTCAGGCTGACTTCCAGGCCAAACATTTTGGCAGTTTCCTCAAAGCAGGACGTCAAGCGCTGAAGAGCTGGCTCTGAATGGGCAACTAATGCGGCATCATCTGCAAAGAGTAGTTCACGGACAAGTTTCTCTTGTGTCTTGGTGTGAGCTTGCAGGCGCCTCAGATTGAAGAGACTGCCATCCGTGCGGTACCGGATGTAAACAGCGTCTTCATTGTTGGGGTCTTTCATGGCTTGGTTCAGCATCATGCTGAAGAAGATTGAAAAGAGGGTTGGTGCGAGAACACAGCCTTGCTTCACGCCATTGTTAATGGAGAAGGGTTCAGAGAGCTCATTGCTGTATCTGACCCGACCTTGTTGGTTTTCGTGCAGTTGGATAATCATGTTGAGGAACTTTGGGGGACATCCGATGCGCTCTAGTATTTGCCAAAGCCCTTTCCTGCTCACGGTGTCGAAGGCTTTGGTGAGGTCAACAAAGGTGATGTAGAGTCCTTTGTTTTGTTCTCTGCACTTTTCTTGGAGCTGTCTGAGGGCAAAGACCATGTCAGTGGTTCCTCTGTTTGCGCGAAAGCCGCACTGTGATTCTGGGAGAATATTCTCGGCGACACTAGGTATTATTCTATTTAGTAGAATCCTAGCGAAGATTTTGCCTGCAATGGAGAGCAACGTGATTCCAGTGTAGTTTGAGCAGTCTGATTTCTCGCCTTTGTTTTTGTACAGGGTGATGATGGTGGCATCACGAAGATCCTGAGGCAGTTTACCTTGGTCCCAACAAAGCTTGAAAAACTCATGCAGTTTGGCATGCAGAGTTTTGCCGCCAGCCTTCCAGACTTCTGTGGGGATTCCATCCATACCTGCTGCTTTGCCACTTTTCAGTTGTTCGATTGCCTTATATGTCTCATCCAGGGTGGGAACCTCATCCAGCTCTAGCCTTAGGGGCTGTTGAGGGAGCTGGAGCAGGGCGGAATCTTAGACTGAGCGGTTGGCACTGAAAAGAGATTGGAAGTGTTCTGACCATCGGTTGAGGATGGAGATCTTGTCGCTGAGGAGGACTTTGCCGTCTGAGCTGCGCAGCGGACTTTGGACTTGGGGTGAGGGGCCGTACACAGCCTTTAGAGCCTCGTAGAAACCCCTGAAGTCGCCAATGTCCGCGCTGAGCTGTGTTCGTTTGGCGAGGCTAGTCCACCACTCATTTTGGATCTCCCGGAGTTTGCGCTGAAGATGGCTGCATGCGCGACGGAAGGCTTGTTTCTTCTCTGGACAGGACGGCTTTGTAAGGTGAGCCTGGTGGGCAGCTCGCTTCTTTGCCAGCAGCTCCTGGATTTCCTGGCTGTTTTCGTCAAACCAGTCCTTGTTTTTCCTGGAGGAGAAGCCCAGTACCTCTTCAGTGGATTGCAGTATGGTAGTCTTCAACTGATCCCAGAGGGTTTCAGGGGACGGGTTCGTGAGGCGGGTTGCATCGTCGAGCTTTGCTTTGAGGTTTGCCTGGAAGTTTCCTCTCGCTTCGTCTGACTGCAGGTTTCCAACATTGAACCTCTTTCTGGGGGCTTTATTGTTCCTGGGCTTTGGTTTGAAGTGAAGGTTGAGCTTGCAGCGAACCAGCCGGTGGTCAGTGTGGCATTCCGCGCTAGGCATGACCCTGGTGTGGAGCACATCTCGTTTGTCACTTTCTCGCACCAGGATGTAGTCCAGGAGGTGCCAGTGTTTGGATCGGGGATGCATCCAGGTGGTCTTAAGGCTGTCCCTCTGCTGAAAAAGGGTGTTTGTAATGATAAGCCGCTGTTCTGCGCAGAGCTCCAACAGGAGGCGCCCATTGTCGTTGCACTTGCCGACGCCATGCTTGCCCAGGATTCCTGGCCAGGTTTCTGAGTCTTTGCCGACACGAGCGTTGAAGTCGCCCAGGATGACAACCAGGCGGAGGCCCCGATACGGGCAGAGAGTTGGAGGCGGCGGCCCCAGTCCAGGCACAGGGAGAGCAGCAGCGGCCCCGGCCCCGGTCCGGGCGAAGGGTAGACGGCGGCGGCCCCGATACGGGCAGGAGCAAGGGGGAGACGGCGGCCCCGGCCTCGGTCGAGTGAGGCAGGCGGAGGCCCCGGTCCGGGCAGGGAGAGGGAGGCGGCGGCCCCAGTCCGGGCACAGGGAGAGCAGCAGCGGCCCCGGCCCCGGTCCGGGCAAAGGGTAGACGCGGCGGCCTCTATCCGGGCAGGAGCAAGGGGGAGGCGGCGGCCCCGGCCTCGGTCGAGTGAGGCAGGCGGAGGCCCCGATCCGGGCTGAGAGTTGGAGGCGGTGGCCCCAGTCCGGGCACAGGGAGAGCAGCAGCGGCCCCGGTCCGGGCGAAGGGTAGACGGCGGCGGCCCCGATACGGGCAGGAGCAAGGGGGAGACGGCGGCCCCGGCCTCGGTCGAGTGAGGCAGGCGGAGGCCCCGGTCCGGGCAGGGAGTGGGAGGCGGCGGCCCCAGTCCAGTCACAGGGTGAGCTGCGGCGGCCTCGGCCCCGGTCCCGGTCCGGGCAGTATGGACCGACCTAGGAGGGGAGGGGGGCAGGCTCCTCCAGCCCGGGTAAGAAACCTGCATAGGAGAAGGCCACTCCGATATAAAACCTACGACCCAAGGACCTCGCTGCCACGTCCCAGCTTGCTTGGCCACGGCACACGAACCATGGGTGTAAAGGGTGGGGCCAGTACTGCGCGCACTGCTCTCCACCTAAAAGCTCCTTTGCGCAGGCCCGAGGACAGGTCCACGTCCTCCCCCTCCACGTCCTCCCCCTCCACGTCCTCCCCCTCCACGTCCTCCCCCTCCACGTCCTCCCCCTCCACGTCCTCCCCCTCCACGTCCTCCCCCTCCACGTCCTCCCCCTCCACGTCCTCCCCCTCCACGTCCTCCCCCTCCACGTCCTCCCCCTCCACGTCCTCCCCCTCCACGTCCTCCCCCTCCACGTCCTCCCCCTCCACGTCCTCCCCCTCCACGTCCTCCCCCTCCACGTCCTCCCCCTCCACGTCCTCCCCCTCCACGTCCTCCCCCTCCACGTCCTCCCCCTCCACGTCCTCCCCCTCCACGTCCTCCCCCTCCACGTCCTCCCCCTCCACGTCCTCCCCCTCCACGTCCTCCCCCTCCACGTCCTCCCCCTCCACGTCCTCCCCCTCCACGTCCTCCCCCTCCACGTCCTCCCCCTCCACGTCCTCCCCCTCCACGTCCTCCCCCTCCACGTCCTCCCCCTCCACGTCCTCCCCCTCCACGTCCTCCCCCTCCACGTCCTCCCCCTCCACGTCCTCCCCCTCCACGTCCTCCCCCTCCACGTCCTCCCCCTCCACGTCCTCCCCCTCCACGTCCTCCCCCTCCACGTCCTCCCCCTCCACGTCCTCCCCCTCCACGTCCTCCCCCTCCACGTCCTCCCCCTCCACGTCCTCCCCCTCCACGTCCTCCCCCTCCACGTCCTCCCCCTCCACGTCCTCCCCCTCCACGTCCTCCCCCTCCACGTCCTCCCCCTCCACGTCCTCCCCCTCCACGTCCTCCCCCTCCACGTCCTCCCCCTCCACGTCCTCCCCCTCCACGTCCTCCCCCTCCACGTCCTCCCCCTCCACGTCCTCCCCCTCCACGTCCTCCCCCTCCACGTCCTCCCCCTCCACGTCCTCCCCCTCCACGTCCTCCCCCTCCACGTCCTCCCCCTCCACGTCCTCCCCCTCCACGTCCTCCCCCTCCACGTCCTCCCCCTCCACGTCCTCCCCCTCCACGTCCTCCCCCTCCACGTCCTCCCCCTCCACGTCCTCCCCCTCCACGTCCTCCCCCTCCACGTCCTCCCCCTCCACGTCCTCCCCCTCCACGTCCTCCCCCTCCACGTCCTCCCCCTCCACGTCCTCCCCCTCCACGTCCTCCCCCTCCACGTCCTCCCCCTCCACGTCCTCCCCCTCCACGTCCTCCCCCTCCACGTCCTCCCCCTCCACGTCCTCCCCCTCCACGTCCTCCCCCTCCACGTCCTCCCCCTCCACGTCCTCCCCCTCCACGTCCTCCCCCTCCACGTCCTCCCCCTCCACGTCCTCCCCCTCCACGTCCTCCCCCTCCACGTCCTCCCCCTCCACGTCCTCCCCCTCCACGTCCTCCCCCTCCACGTCCTCCCCCTCCACGTCCTCCCCCTCCACGTCCTCCCCCTCCACGTCCTCCCCCTCCACGTCCTCCCCCTCCACGTCCTCCCCCTCCACGTCCTCCCCCTCCACGTCCTCCCCCTCCACGTCCTCCCCCTCCACGTCCTCCCCCTCCACGTCCTCCCCCTCCACGTCCTCCCCCTCCACGTCCTCCCCCTCCACGTCCTCCCCCTCCACGTCCTCCCCCTCCACGTCCTCCCCCTCCACGTCCTCCCCCTCCACGTCCTCCCCCTCCACGTCCTCCCCCTCCACGTCCTCCCCCTCAAAAGATGCTCACAAACTCAAGCTAGCATGCTGGAACATCAGAACCATGCTAGACAAGGCTGACAGCCACCGACCTGAACGTCGGTCTGCCCTCATTGCACATGAACTCCTCAGACTTGACATCGACATAGCCGCTCTCAGTGAAGTCCGCCTGGCAGATGTAGGCAGCCTCCAAGAACGCGGCGCGGGCTACACACTCTACTGGTCTGGCAAGCCTTCGGATGAACGACGCCTATCTGGTGTAGGCTTCATAGTCAAGAGCTTCATTGCCTCCAAACTCGAAAACCTTCCGACAGGCCTCTCGGACCGAATCATGTCCATGCGACTCCCACTTCAAAACAAGCGTCACATCACCCTCATCAGTGTCTATGCTCCAACCCTCCAGGCGGAACCAGCAGAAAAGAACAAGTTCTACACCGACCTGCGCAACCTCATCCAACGTACCCCTACATATTTTTACTACAATCATGGCATCTGCAGACTTTCTTGTTTCACTCTGTTTTTTCTCAAGTTCTTATCAACTCTGGATTTGCTCTCTGCTGCATACCTTATGCTTTCAGGCCTCAAAGAAGCAGGAGTCAATGCAGAGGATGAACTGCCTTCATGCTTCCTGCCACATGCTCCCAGCCAGTAGAATCACACTCACAACTTGAAAACGTCATCTTTAGATGATGAAACTTTTTTCCTTATGAATCCAATGGATCACAAAGCAAGTGCTGATATTTACGAGTAGCTAGGAGTGCCAATAACAAGAACCGTGAAAGCATGGTGCAAGTAAACCCAATTTATCAGCCCGACAGAGAGGCACGAGGCTGACCTTTACTGAAAGCCTGCATATTGAGAAGCGATGAGGGAGAAGTACAGATATGCATCAGCAATGGTGCTTTTAGTGAGCCTCAGCAACCATTGTTATATGTACCAATACACACAGTGAGCTCACACTTTGATCAAATAATCTGTTACTACAATAAATTCCTTCGATTTTTCAAACAACGCTTTGCAATCTATGGCGTACAGTTGAGGGAGCAGGCTTGGCCTCTATGTACAAAGGGGGCTTCTGATCACGTTACAGCCCCTCAACGTTGCACTGGACATACTGCTACAATGAAAGCAAGAGGTGTAAGAAGCAGTCCACATGGAGTGCAAATGCTGACACGGGACTACTGGGTATACAGCCTGTTTCTGTTCCCCCACCACCCAGGCCATGCCCTCTTCACTCTACTACCATTGGGGAAAAGATGCAGAAGCCGGAAGACAAGCTTTCAATGGCACAAGGACAGCTTCTTCTCCACTGCCATCAGATCCACGAATGAACAATGAACCGCAGACACAATCTTACTTTGTCTTTTTCTTGCACTATTTTTATTTATTTTATAAAATGGATTATTTAAATGTTTACACTGTGATGCATTTTGTGACTTTCATGACAACTTCTAATACAAAACAAAATAAAACAAAAGTCTGGAGACACTGTGGTTGAAATAAAAACAATCCTGGAGAAACTCAGCAGGTCGATGTACTTTTTCTAGCAATGAAGATACATAACCAACGTTTTGGGCTTGATGAAGGGCTCACACCCAAAACATTGGTTATGTATCTTTATCTTTGCTCGATAAAATACACTGCTTGATCAGCATTCTGAAGAACATTTAAAATGTTGTTAATGACAATGAAACCAAGGTTGAAACCAAGGCGGCGCATTGACACACCAACTCTGGTCACACCCTGTAATCCAATGCAGAACACCATCAGACATACAAACACACATTACTGCATTCATTGCAGTCAGATTCAATAGAAATAATCCTAACTTAACGCAGTTGGAACACGTACTATTTCATTCCATGATTCTGTAACAGGAGTCATGTTAAACAGATTTGGGATCCTTTGAGGTCAGCTATTCTCAGTTTTTTTTTGGCTATGGCACCTTTTGGAATCTGCTCAAAGTTTATGGGCCCCTTTCCCTGTGACACAGTCAGGTTTAGTTGGTTTCTTCTGTATTTCCCTCCTAACGATGCATACTGTATTTTGCAAGGTGAAGAGAAAACAAGGCTTGTACGTCAATGTGTCCCTGTTGAGAATGGCTGCTTGAGGCAATTCCAAAATCAAATTAACATTGTACGTGTTTTAGTGATTGTTATAAAAATCAAGAGCATAAAAGGAGAACTTAATGGAAGTCCACAAAAACCTTTGCAGGATATATTCAAAATAGATTTCAACTCTGCTGAATAACAGCTCATTTTCAGTCACCCATATGAGTGCAGAGGAAAACCTAACTACTTATTTGACACCACATCTCAAGCTATTCCACTGAAAATAAATTTCTTAATATCCAGTGTAGTTGTGCAAGTGAGCAGAGTATGCTTTTGGAAAAAGCCTGTTAGTGCAGTGGTAACAAAAATAGATAACTGTATTAAGTATCATCGGAATGCAAGCAATGAAATTCCAACAAGATAGAATGTTGGTACTTCATCAGATACTTGGATTCGTGAAAATAAATGTGGAATTCCCAGTGATCTCAGTTCAGGGAAGAACGAAGCATCAGGAAGCTCCTCTTCTTTCCACCTGTAGCAATAATGGGATGCAAGAGGGTGCTGAGGCTTCCTGATCATGTGGGAGCTTGGGTTGCTGAGGGCTTAGACTGCAGTATATGTGGCTGCGTGAGCAATGGAGGCAAATCCACAGGCACTCGTGGGGTAGGGGGTGGAATTCTCATTTGTTTTTTTTTCTCTGACTGCAAGAGGTGGCTGGCAATTTCTGGTGAGGGCAAATCAATCTGTCTGACTGCAGGCAAAATGCAATTTCATGTAGTATTCCATGATAATAACGGAACCTTGACTGCACAGGGTACCATCATTCCATGCATTCAAATCATATCGGAATGCTCCCTCTGTGCAATACTCAGCACAGTCTTAATTTAAGCAGTTTCCCATGCTGGCACTGCTTGTTCTACAGTCTATACATGACAAATAAAGCCACGCACGAGCCTTATATGAACTCTGAGCTCAAGAGTTCTTTGAAACTAAATTCCTCACTGCAAGATTCTGCAAATAGTAACAAGAAGCCCAACAATATTTGTATCAAGAATTGAGGGACGTATGTGAGAAAGTGAAAAGGTTTTGGGAAGATCTAAATCAGATATTAAATAAAATCACAAAAAAAAAACAAACCAAAAAATCCAGAGATCTTTCTTCTAAGTAATATAAGAAGAGTTAGGCCTCAAACTGGATGAAGCGCAAAAAAGATTTATTATGATAGCCTTAGCTGTCGCAAAAAAATGTATAATGTCAACTTGGAAATCAGAAGAGAGCCTGAGAGTACAGCAATAGTACATGGAAATGAATAAATGTATTCCATTGGAAAAATAACATACAATTTAAAAAATAAAGTCACATTATGTGAACAAATTTGGGAACTGTACATGGAACATAACAGAGAGGGCTTGCCTTGGACCTCCATCCCCTAAAATGATAAGACGACAAAATGACTTGAACCAGTGTGTAAAAGTAGATGACACATTTTTCTTGTTTATTTTTCATTGTTTGATGACATTGTTTAATGGTTTTATTGTATTGTATATGTTGAATGTTTATTGGTTTTGGAGGGGGGTGGAAAGGGGGAGAAAATGCCACTGTGTATATTTAAGAGGGAAATGTTTGTATGTATTTTGGTTGATATGGTTCACAGTGTGAAAAATAAAAAAATATAAAAAAAGAATTGAGGGACGTTTCAGTTGGGAAGAGTCCCCTTGTTCCATTTCGAAGCATTGCAATGGGAGGAGGGAGGGGGGAGATTTTTGGCTTAACATCTCATGTAAAGACATCAACTATGCTCAATATGTATCTTATAGATTGAACTTCAAATAAATGGGAAAGGGGGTGAGGGAGAGAGGGAAAGGAGGGGGGAAAAGGGGGAGAAAATGACACTGTATATAGTCAAGAGAAAAAATGTCTGTATGTATCTTGGTCAATATGGTTTATAGTGTGAAAAATAAAAAAATTTAAAAAAACTATGCTCAATATTTTGCTGAATTATTTAAATTGTAGGTAGTTCTCAAATGCTAGGATCAGGGTGGGAATATTTAAAGTTTCATGGTTCATACAGTTGTAAAAATACAGTAAAGCCCATGATACAAGCAACCAGGAAAACAATCATGGTAAATAAATAAGTAAAAAATACGGAGGTTTAAAATTGGCACACCTCACTGTTACTTCGCCAAGCATGCAACCTCAAGAAAATTCACTTAACTGGCATCTATCAATCCCCTTAGGTGATATCATGGGTTTAACTGTCCTTCTTATTCAATGTCTATGTTTGTAATGGAGATGAGGAGAACTCAGAATGAAGAACATACTCTGAAATGAAGCACAAAATTAAAAGTTTCCATATCTTTGACTCAAAGAGTGCCAATCATTCTTTCAAGTTTGAACAGGCTACTCATCTTAAAAACTCAGGTGAATCATCACTTTTCCACAGAATACATTCTCTCCTGGTTCCTGAGACACAATTTGCTTTCTGAAAAGTAATTTACTAAACACAAAAGATCTTTGAGATGTGAAGAGCTCTTCTAAATAATGGCTGCTTTTGTCCAATCTTCCAAATGTACTTCAAGATCTATTCGGTCTAAAGCCAGGAGCTCATTACTCCAAGTCGGTGCACAACAATATAGGCCCTAGTTTCTAATGATAACATTGCCTGCAAATACTCTACAACCACTGTCATGTGTTTGTCACAAGCAAAAATAAACAGCTAGGAAGCTTTCGCATGAAAGGGAAAACAGACACTGTGGCTTCCAGTAGCATTCGGCTTTTCTGTGCCTCTAAACTTTTCTTGCAGTTAACTGTATGGATAGAAGTTAAGGATCCCAGCTCCTGCATATCCCATTGATAGATGGACTATCAGACCCCAAAGGCCAGAACTATCCCAAACAGGTGTTCAGTTCTTTGCTGTAATATGAGATCTGTCCCTCATATTCAATGAAATAAAAGTGTTTTTAGTCAGGGCATCAAGGGTCATGGGGAGAAAGCCAGGGAGTGGGGCTGAATGGGAGAATGATTAGAATGGCAGAGCAGACTCAATGGGCCTACTTCTGCTCCTATATCTTGTGATCAATATGAGTGACCCCATTTCCTTATACACTTCACCTTTTGTCTATGTTGTGACCCATCCATTACATCAGCTCGCTAATAGAAGGCTGCTGGTTCAAATCCTTCTTTAATTCGCAAAACGACGAATTTCGTGATATGTTCACGAGCGCAGAGCCCTGCAAAAAGTAGTGGTCACAGCCCAGGACATCAGAGGCAAACCCCTTCCACTATCGAGAACAATCTACAGGGAGAGCAGCAGCAATCATCAAGGATCCACACCACCCCACTGCTACCAGCTAGGAGTGCCAATGATGAGAAACATGAAAGCATGTTGTAAGTAACCCCAATTTTTTGCTATAGCCACAAGTGGTAATTCTCCCTCACCTGAAGGACAAAGAATCCCAGGGTTATAGGTGATGTCATGTCTGTGGCACTGATGATAAATCTGAAATATGAAAAATCTAACAACCAATTCTGATTCTAATACGTGCACGGTGATTTGAAAGAGACAAAAGAACAAAGATTGTGTGCAGTCTCCCCAGAACATCTAAATCATCGTACAATACTAGTAGACGAAAAGGAAATTGTCCCACACTCATTTTTTGTTTATGGCTGCTCACCGTGCAAAGATAGCTGGGCCACTGCAGACTCCATAGCGATTGTGATATCCGGAGGATGGGATGGTACCATCGCTAATCATTCCTTCTGGAGGCATAATATCTTTTGAACAATACAAACAGTTGAAACAAGAAGCCCAGCTTGAATGGACCTCATTATTACATCAAAGCATTTTTTCCCCCACATATTCCCTGAATGTAAGCATTCATCACGGATTGTCCTTGAAATGGAGCATTCGCTTTCAATGGGGGGAAAAAAAGTCTTATGACCAGATCAGGTGGGAATAACAGACTTCCTTTCCACGCAGATTTCTACCTCAGCCTAGTAATTGTATAGGCACGTGCCTGGTATATTCCTGTGATTAATTTGATTGCCTGAAGATTTTCCCGCAAACCCCCACCCCAAATTATGGTGATATTTGAATTTAAAATCAGATCATGAGCCTCTAATCACCAGACCAGGAACGTTATCCCACTTACAACTACTGCCAACTCCTCAAAGAGAATTACAATCAGTGAAGCACTCTGGATGTGGCCACTATTGTGCAGGAATAAACAAGCACAGAATTTCAAGTCTGAAAAATATTTTTCCCCCAAACATAAGCAACATACACTCTTAAAGAACTGGTTTTGGTTAGTGATGGTACTTCTACAGGGTGTTGATATAGGTATACAAGAGTTATGGTTTGCTGGCAAAACATGGAACATAGAAACCTACTGCACACTACAGGGTCTTTGGCCCACAGTGTTGTCCTGTCCAAATAACCTACTTTAACAACTGGCTGGAATTTCTCAACTCCACAACCCTCCATTTTTTCGTCACTTCCATGTACCTATCTAATAGTCACTGAAAAGATCTTATTGTACCTGCCTCCACCACGATTGCAGGCTGTGTATCCCATATACCCAACACTCTGTGTGGAAAAACTGAGTTTCTTGCATCCACCCCCTTTGTACTTACCCCCAAGCACCTTAAAACTATGCCATTTCATCCTTGGGGAAAAGCCTCTGGCCGTTCACATGACCTATGTATCCCAACATCTTGTATATCCAAGATGAACTACAAATTTCATCTCAATAAGCATTGGTGATGATAACATCTAGTTAGAGGTTAAAAAAAATGATAGATCTAATGTACAACACCTCCAATTGGATGAGGAAGGCTCAATGAGTCAAATGTGATTTTCTCTAATTTCAGATTTTATCACTGACAAAAATTTATTTTTCACCTCTCAACTGGTTTTCAAACACTTATCCAAGCCCCTGTAAAAGATGCAATGGTTGGTGCCTCGATAACAGCTTATAATAAAGCCTGTCACGTTCCAATTGCTTTTACATCAGTGCATACTGCAGCAAAGTTCACAGACACTGCAGTCCTTTGACCAAAGTGGTGTGTGTCTCTGTTGAAGGTAGCTTGGCTTCCCAGCCAGTTAATTATTTGAGCAAAAAAAATGTCAAAAGGTGTTTCAACCCATTGAGTTTCTATGTAATCAGCAATCTTATTCCAGTCAGTGCATGGAAAAGAAAGACTATCAATGAGAAAAAATACCGTTTATAATTTTAAAAATATTTAGACATACAGAACTGTCATGGGACAACTTGACACGACGAGTCAGTGCCGCCCTATTTACACCCATTAACCTACACCCCCAATACTTTTTTTGAAGGGTGGGAGGAAACCGGAGCCCCTGGAGAAAACCCACGCAGACACAAGGAGAATGTACAAACTCTTTACAGACACAGTACGATTCAAACCCTGATTCGGTCACGATTGTTGGTGCTGCAAAGTCATTGCACTAACAGCTTTACTTGAAGATTTTTAAAAATGACAATGGCCTTTGGAACATCAAAACCAAAGAGGCAACAGAATAAATTAATCTGCATCAGACTTTATTGTCATAAACATGTCATGAAATTAGTTGCTTTGTGATGGCATCAGTGCAAAGATTTACATAAACCACCTTACAAAATGAATAAAAATAGTGCAAGTAAAATAAAAAGTCAAAGTGAGGCAGCGTCTGGGGTTCATTTAGGAATCTGATGGCAGAGGGGAAGAAGCTGCCCTTGTGTCACTCAGTGCTTGTCTTCAGGCTCCTGTACCTCCTTCCCAATGGCAACAGGGTGAATGAGTGGTGGAGGTCCTTGAGGTTAGAAGCTGCATTCTTAAGACATCACCTCTTTATAGATGTCCTCAATGGAGTGAAGACTGATGCCCATGATGTCACAGGCCAGGTTAACAACCCACTGGAATTTTTTCTTGTCCTGAGCATTGGCACCTCTGCACCAGTCAGTGATGCAACCAGCCAGAATGCCCTCCACAGTTCACCAATAGAAGTTTTTGAGAGTCTTCGGTGACATAACGAATCTCCTCAAACTCCTCACAAAGTATAGCCACTCTGTTCATGATTTCATCAACATGGAGGCTCCAGGACAGATCCTTGGAGAAGTTGACACCCAGGACTTTGAAATGTGTGCAAGATTTAAAAAAAACAAGTTTGGTGAAAACAACTGGAGCCCATCAGACCAGGATTACCAGCACCAAGGTGGATATTAACACAACAGGCTGAACTCCATTATCAACAATCACAATGTGAACCCTGATTTGTCAGCTCACAAGATCAGTGCAAGATGACTATAGGGACATAAACCAGGATTTAAATGGGGTTAAGTATGGTTCCTATGAATGGTAAAACTAAACAAAAATGGGAACAAGATTTAAATATAAAGATAAAAAAGGAAACATGGGAGAAGTTATGCTCTGGAACGATGAGAAATACAATAAATACGAGGCTGCGTATGATACAATATAATTGGTTACACAGACTATACATTACACCGCAAAAGTTAAATAAATGGGACCCAACAGTATCTGATAGATGTTTTCGATGTAAAAAAGAAAGGGGAACAACAATTCATGCAATCTGGACATGTGAGAGAGTAGAAAAATTTTGGGATGATCTCAATCAGATATTAAATAAAATAACAGAAAACAATATACCAAAGAATCCAGAGATCTTTCTCCTAAGTAACATAAAAAATAAAGAATTTGGAATTGACTTGGAGGATGCACAAAAAAGATTTGTTAAGATAGCCCTAGCCGTAGCAAAAAAATGTATTATGTCAACCTGGAAATTGGAAGATAATTTGAAAATACAACAATGGTATATAGAAATGAATAAATGTATTCCATTAGAAAAAATAACATATAGTTTAAGAAATAATATTGAAATATTCGAACAAGTATGGGAGCCTTACATTAAATACAATAGCGAAAACCTACCGGGAACAAACATTACCTAAGTTGATGGAAGGAGAAGAAAAGAAAAGAATGGACTCAGTAGAATTTCTGGTGTATTTTTGTTGAATGACAACATTGTCTAACTGAATTAATGCAACCTAGATTGTATAACTAAAATGGATGAGGGGGGGGGGGGATGGGGGGGTGGCTTGGGAGGAGGGAGGGGGGAGGGAGAAAAAGTCACTGTAAATGTGTGGAAAAGAAAAAGTGTATATCATGGCTATTGTGATTTATGGTGTGAAAAATAAAAAATTTAAAAAAAAAAAAAGTATGGTTCCTATGGAAAAACAGAGCAACCTGTAAACATAATACAATGGAATTTTTTGATCATATTGATCCCTATTCAAAGTTCTTTTAATTCACAATGTTAAAATTTGGCATCATTTTTCATATTTTGATTTCCTGAAGTACTAAGTTTGAAAGGTCTGAATTAACCAATAAAGGTCGCTGTGAACCAATTAGTAGCAAGTATCTGTGCAAAAAAAATTAATTGCATTGGAAAATCTACTTTTAGACCCTGACAAATTAGAGGCCTACTCTGTACTAATTTTTTTTAAATCCTAGGCAATTTTCCAAAAGTTCCTTAAAATCCAAATGATTGCAAAGTTAACTTGAATGACAGCAAAAGGCACAACTTTCAAGCTCAAAGACAGCCTTTCCAAGAGAAAAGTTATGGATTTTGTACATATTGTGGACCCATCCCATCCATAATTGTCTGGTTAGTGAGAACACAATGCTGGAGAAAGTCATCAGGTCAAACAGTGTATCTTATATAGCAAGGATAAAGATACATAACCAACATTTCAGGCTTGAGCTCTACTGTTTGACCTGCTGAGTTCCTCCAGCATTGCTTTTACTATTGCACCACAGTACTTCCACAAGGAACCCAACCAACATTCAGAGCTGGGCCCATCTTAAAGTGTGCACCACACAACATATTGCTCTGCAGTTATTTTAGTCTCTACCAAGTTCATTTGTAACCTTTGGCTCAGTTTCAGCAATAGAATTAAACAGGGACGACATTCAGGGCCAGATGACAGTTTGTGGTTGAAGATCATGCCTGGTCTTATGTACAAACAGAACCAGAATCAGGCATGGAGAACTGCCCTATATAGATCATCCCAGTCTGTACTCGCATAGCAATCTGAAAGGAGACAACTTTCCCACTGAACTAAACCAAATCCTCATCTGCTCCAAATCCTTATCAAGTATTCATGGCCGGAGAGCAGCCAAGCATTTTCTCCAGCAAGGCAGCCAATCTTCATCTTTCCTCATCTGACCATTATCACACTGTTGCTCGTTGGATCTTGCTGCACACAAATCATTAGTTTCCAACGCGTTTTAGAGTTCCAAACCCTAAAATCACCTTCTAAATATTATCTCCGTCTCACTATAACGTCACCCCTGGACACCTCACTAATGAATATTCACATTCAAGGTTGTCCTTACACAGGACATGTTCAGGCTTTTGATCTAAAATACAAGAGTCTGAGTAGAGAAGGTTGCCTTACTTTTACCAGCACGGTAACAGGCCCTTCTGGCCCACAAGCCCATGCTGCCTAAATGCCCCATTAAACCTAAAACCCCATAAGATTTTAAGGGTTGGAGGAAACCAGAGCACTCGGAGGAAACCCACGCAGACCCAGGGAGAACGTACAAACTCCTTACAGACAGCGTCGGATTCAAACTCGGATCATTGGCGCTGCAACAGCATTTGCTCTCACCACTACATTAATGGTGCCACTTGGTTTGGTGTGATGCAGAATCAGCTGGGAGGAATCAGGATATGTCACTCCGCTGAAATACTGATATGAACCACCAATATTGAATGGAATGGAAATAAATGAGCCCAGGAATACAAAAAGTCTGAAAAAGGAAAATAAAATCTCCAACCATTAAAAAAAAAGGAAATGCCTTTCAAATATTCTTAGTTTAAAAAGAATTCTGAAACTACAAACTACTTGTGCTTTAATATCTTTGGCTTGGCTTCGCGGACGAAGATTTATGGAGGGGGTAAAAAGTCCACGTCAGCTGCAGGCTCGTTTGTGGCTGACCAGTCCGATGCGGGACAGGCAGACACGATTGCAGCGGTTGCAAGGGAAAATTGGTTGGTTGGGGTTGGGTGTTGGGTTTTTCCTCCTTTGCCTTTTGTCAGTGAGGTGGGCTCTGCGGTCTTCTTCAAAGGAGGCTGCTGCCCGCCAAACTGTGAGGCGCCAAGATGCACGGTTTGAGGCGTTATCAGCCCACTGGCGGTGGTCAATGTGGCAGGCACCAAGAGATTTCTTTAGGCAGTCCTTGTACCTTTTCTTTGGTGCACCTCTGTCACGGTGGCCAGTGGAGAGCTCGCCATATAATACGATCTTGGGAAGGCGATGGTCCTCCATTCTGGAGACGTGACCCATCCAGCGCAGCTGGATCTTCAGCAGCGTGGACTCGATGCTGTCGACCTCTGCCATCTCGAGTACCTCGACGTTAGGGGTGTGAGCGCTCCAATGGATGTTGAGGATGGAGCGGAGACAACGCTGGTGGAAGCGTTCTAGGGGCCGTAGGTGGTGCCGGTAGAGGACCCATGATTCGGAGCCAAACAGGAGTGTGGGTATGACAACGGCTCTGTATACGCTTATCTTTGTGAGGTTTTTCAGTTGGTTGTTTTTCCAGACTCTTTTGTGTAGTCTTCCAAAGGCGCTATTTGCCTTGGCGAGTCTGTTGTCTATCTCATTGTCGATCCTTGCATCTGATGAAATGGTGCAGCCGAGATAGGTAAACTGGTTGACCGTTTTGAGTTTTGTGTGCCCGATGGAGATGTGGGGGGGCTGATAGTCATGGTGGGGAGCTGGCTGATGGAGGACCTCAGTTTTCTTCAGGCTGACTTCCAGGCCAAACATTTTGGCAGTTTCCGCAAAGCAGGACGTCAAGCGCTGAAGAGCTGGCTCTGAATGGGCAACTAAAGCGGCATCATCTGCAAAGAGTAGTTCAGTGTTTAAAATAGAAACTATATTTTTGATGGTAGTAATATTTTAAGTCAATACAAATAACAATTTTAATGTTCAGTTTGTACAGCACTGTAGAAAGTCTACTGCACCTCCATAAAATGTCTATATGATTGCCTCCTCTGTGGCTTTTCTCTTCAAATGTTTACCTTACTTCTCAAAATGTCAAAACTAACTTGATTCTGATGGTAATTTATAATAA
This sequence comes from Narcine bancroftii, assembly GCF_036971445.1. Taxonomy (NCBI): domain Eukaryota; kingdom Metazoa; phylum Chordata; class Chondrichthyes; order Torpediniformes; family Narcinidae; genus Narcine; species Narcine bancroftii. Next base: position 81,621,063 of record NC_091474.1, read on the forward strand.
TGCTTTCAAATTGGACTCAAAAGAATATTTTTCTCACCTCGGTTTCCCCTTTCAACCTGTTTTTATCCATCATCTTTCTCCATTGAAACATTTCCATCCGCTAACCTTTGCTCCAACAAATTTGATTTTTTTTCTCATCCCTGGCCAATGAATCTGCATGTTGCAACTTGGCTTCAACGTCCTCTTTCAAAGGGAATGAAAGAAAATCATACCGACAGCAGACCAACAATATACATCGGTTATAAATATTTTAAAGCTTTGGTAACGTAAAAGGTCATTTTCTTTTTTTTTCTGCGGCATTTTACAGGTTCACTGCAGAACTTCCACTGGAGCTGTTGAGAGTTAAGTGTACAAAGATTAGAGAACAAGTTTCTAATTTACCTCTTCCTCCCGACCCCAAAGAACACACCTAACCCCCCCACCATCCTAGCACTCTTCTGTATACTGCCTCAAGTTTGAGAGCAGGAAAACAAATGTTCAAACCCACTCTCAATGTGATTCTTCGCTGGACTCAGTTGCTGCAATCATGAAAGTTGCTGTTGTCAGAATTTTTAAAAGGGAGTTCCCCAAACCACAACTATTTTTATTGCACAAACATCTCATTCATTTATACTGTGGCCCTGTACAATTGACTCTCTGATTACCCTTTATTGAATATCACATTTGTATGCCTGCCTGATGGTAGCTTTATGCAATGTACCAAATCTCAACCTTCAATCTGCACAGGCTGTTGCTAAGCATAGCAATGCAACCAGCAAGATGTCAGGTGCTCAACTGTTCATGAATGAAAGCATACTATTTCATCTCTCACCTTCTGGTGCTAACATCTGTGGGGTTACTACAAATTATTTAACTTGACAGTCTTCATACTTTTGTAGCTGGAGAAATAATCTGCCCTTAGTTAAATTGATGGTTCCAGAACCTTTTGTGAAAATTGTCTTTCTTGCCCATCTAGATTATTCCAAGAGCATAGACAGGGTGAAGGAGATGATGAAGCCTTTTTAAATACTTTTTTTTGAACCTCTTAGTCCTTCCAAAAGTACTCCCACAGTATTGTTGGGAAGGGAACTCCAGGGTACTGATAATGACCACATTGATGAAACATTCATGTATTCCTACATCAGTGGAGTGCACAATTTAGAAGGAAGGACATGAGTGATGGTATTTGAGAACTAGACCAGGGAGCACAGTTGGTTTAGCAGTTAGGGCAGCAGGTTTGGCAAAGCAGTTAGCACAAAGCCTTTACAATGCTAGTGATCGAGACTGGGGATCGAATCCCATGCTGTCTGTAAGGAGTTTGTACGTTCTCCCCATGTCTGCGTGGGTTTTCCCCAGCGGCTCAGCTTTCTCTCACCATTCAATATGTACAGGGGGAGGTTTAATTGGGTATAAATTGGGTGGCATGGACTCATGGGCTGAAATGGCCTGTTTCCATGCTGAATGTCTACATTTTAAAAAAGTTAAATAAGTAAATTGCCAGATTAGTAATCCAGAACACCGGCATAAATCAGATTGGTGATTTAAAAATAATGAGATAAAGCTGGAATTCAGTCAGTAATGGTGACAGATTATTTTGTGCCATTCAAGAAAGTTAATTTGCAGGGTTTTTTTAAAAATTAATTCATGATTCTAGACCAGGCAACGTGGGTTACTTTTCACCTCATTAAAATATTATGGGAAACCATTCAGTATAAGCAGTAATTATGAATGAGTAATAAACGCTGGCCTTGTCTCAACATCCGTGCTATGAACACATTTCCAAATTTCAGGGTAGTGAGGAAGCTGCAGTGGGGAATTACCTGGGAGCAAAGGACAAGAATGGGACCAGATATAACCTGTTATTGGAAATTTGAAGGTCATGTCGCATTATTGATCACACACAACTTACAATCTGACACTTTGATGCTATGTTGGCACTTAGTTCTGTGCCTACATTGAGAGAGTGGTCTTAATTTCCATACAATGAACAGCAACCGCTTGCATTAATGTCATATTTTAGAGCAGCCATTCTCAACAAGGTTAATATGGACACCTTGGGGCCAAAGCACATTTTAGGGGGGGAGGCTACAGATTGAAATCATAATTTTTTTTAACGTAGTCAGTGGGAGGGAAGTACAGAAGAAACCAACTAAACTACACTGTTTAACAGAGAAGGGGGCCTTTAAACTTTGAGCAGAATCCGAAGGGGGCCATTGCTAAATAAAAGGTTGAGAATGGGGGCTTAAAAGCAACAAGACAGCCCAAGTCATTCTCAACTAACTCAATCCACAAAATGGGTGATTGAAATAAGTGAAGAATCAGGCACAAGATGAGGAGATTCAACAACTCTGAACCTGTGGTCTTGAGCAAATTGAGGAACAGTCACCAAATATGGAATAAAGAATCCCAGGGCGACACAGAGCCCTGCTTTGAAAGGTATGCAGAGATCTTAAGTTTTTCCAACCAGAGGGTAAATTTTTTGCCACAGGTTGTTGTGTCCGTCAAGTCATTGGGTCCATTTAAAAAAAAGTGTAAGCATCTCTGAGGATCTGTCCTGGAGCATCCATGTTGATGCAATCACGAAGAAGGCTCGCCAATGGCTATACTTTGTGAGGTGTCTAAGGAAATTCAACATGTCACCAAAGACGCTTCAAGACTTCTACAGGTGTACACTGTGGAGAGCATTCTGACTATTTGCATCACTGTCTGGTTCAGAGGTGCCAACACTCAGGACAGACAAGCAAAAACTCCAGAGGGTTGTTAACTTGGTCTGTGACACGACAGATTTGGTGATCCTCCTGACCACAAGGCAGCATTGGAGACAGAATGTCCCACCTTGGGTTAGATGCACAAAATGGACATGTCCCACAAGGTCGTGAGTTGATAATAAGTGCAAAAGAACCCACAACACAAGGAACATCACAAGAGGCACCATCGAGGACATCTACAAGAGGCGGTGTCTTAAGAAAGAAGCCTCTATCCTCAAAGAGCACAGCACCCAGGCCAGGCCCTCTTCAATCTGTTACCATTAGAGGGGGAGTCACGTGATGGAGTAGTGGCCGGACAGTGAACTCCAGCCCTCTCCAGAAAAGTCAGAAAAAACAAAGCAAAACACAAAGGCACAAAAATAAAAATCAAAGTAAAGTGAATATAAAGGTGGAAAGAAGATGGCGACGAAAAAAGAAAAGTCGAAACCAATGGTAAGAAGAGAGGAAGAGAAGACAACGGAAGATGAAGGAAAAGGCCTTACCTGTTCGAAGAGGCCCGCGGTGGAGAGAGAAACCCGCTCCCTCAGGTCAGTAGAAAGTGGACTACAAAAATGGCTCGCTGAGCCGAGTAAAAGTGCGCAACCGCGCATGCAAAAAAACACACCGACGTGAGGGGTGACCAGCTGGGGAGTCGATCTCCACAGCCGGCAACGACAGCTGCAGAACACCTGCAGCAAGAGGAGAACATAGAAGACAGCGAAAACAAGAAAGAAGAGAAGAAAAGGGCAACAAAGAAACAACAGATGGCCAACCCAGAGGAAGAAGAGGAAGAGGAAGAGTACAGTGAAATAGAAGAAGAAGGGAAAGGCAAGATAAAGGATATACTTTCTCTTATTAAAGAATACATGGAGTCATTTAAAGAATGGCAAGCGCAAGAATTTAATGATTTAAGAAGAAGAATAAACAATACAGAAGAGAAAATGAATAAAATAGATATGACCTTATCAGAAATGGGAAAAAGAATGGACAAGGTGCAAGAACAAGAAGCAGGAGTAGAAATGGAGGTAGAGGACTTAAAAAAGAAATTAGAGGAATCTAATAAAAAAGTTAAAGAGACACAAGAACTGATAGCTCAGAAAATAGATATAATGGAAAATTATAACAGAAGAAATAACATAAAGATAGTGGGCCTTAAGGAAGATGAAGAAGGCAAGAATATGAGAGAGTTTATAAAAGATTGGATCCCTAGGATCCTAGGATGTCCAGAACTACAACAAGAAATGGAAATAGAAAGGGCACATAGAGCATTGGCCTTTAAACCACAATCACAACAAAAGCCAAGATCTGCTTTAGTAAAATTCCTAAGATATACTACAAGAGAAAAGGTACTGGAGAAAACAATGGAGAAAGTAAGAGAGGACAACAAGCCACTGGAGTACAAAGGGCGAAAAAATTTTATTTATCCAGATATAAGTTTTGAACTCCTGAAGAAGAGAAAGGAGTTCAATACAGCAAAGGCGATTTTATGGAAGAAAGGGTATACATTTATACTAAAGCATCCAGCGGTATTGAAAATATTTATTCCAGGACAACAAAACAGACTATTCTCGGATCCAGAGGAAGCACGAAAATTTGCAGAACAATTACAAAATAGACTGAGAGATGAAGACGTGTAACGAGAGTACAAAAGACTGCAAACTAAAAAGACATAAGTTTTGAACTCCTGAAGAAGAGGAAGGAGTTCAAAACATCGAAAACGATCTTATAGAAAAAAAAACTATTCTCGGATCCAGAGGAAGCAAGGAAATTTGCAGAACAACTACAAAACAAACAGAGAGATGAAGACATGTAATAAGAGTAAAAATGACCACGATTTATATGTATGTGGGTAAAGAGGTATATGTGTGTATATGTATAATGTGCATACATGAATGTATCCGTATTTAGAGGAAAAAAAATAGTATAGACAAGAATTAATAAGGGAAGGAAAAGGAATAGAGGGAATAAGGAGGGAATAAAAGAGTGACCTTTGTCACATATGTAAAGTGAAATCTTTTCTGGGGGGGCTGGGTGGGGGGGTGTTACGGTCACTGCAAAATCAGCTGACGCTTGCGAGTGAATTCGCAAATCCAAATGGAGAGGGGAGATGTGGTTGTCCGACAAGGGATAAAGGACAACTCAGGAGGGGAAGGGGGGATTGGGGCAAAAGAAGTTTTAAATAGGAGAATAAGGAAAATGTTTGATGTTTTAGGAATGTTGTCTTATAAAGGATTCAAAACAAGAAAACAGAAATGGATAAGAAGGAAAGGTAATGATGGAGAAACGGAAAGGGAAAATAAACAAAGTATAAAATGGCTATGTTGAACTATATGACTTTAAATATTAATGGAATACATAACCAAATTAAAAGGAAGAAACCGCCAAATTTACTGAAAAAAGAAAAAATTGATATAGCATTTGTGCAAGAAACACATTTAACTGAATTGGAGCATAAGAAATTAAAGAGAGATTGGGTAGGACACGTAACAGCAGCATCGTATAATTCAAAAGCAAGAGGAGTAGCTATATTAATTAGTAAAAATGTGCCATTTAAAATAGAAGAGGAAATAATAGATCCAGCAGGGAGATATGTAATGATAAAATGTCAGATATATTCGGAGTTTTGGAATCTACTCAATGTATATTCACCTAATGAAGAAGATCAAAAGTTTATGCAAGATATCTTTTTGAAGATAGCAGATACGCAAGGGAACATATTAATAGGAGGGGATTTCAACCTGAATTTGGATTCAAATATGGACAAAACTGGGAAAAAAATTAACAGAAAGAACAAAGTAACCAAATTTATAATTAAATCGATGGAAGAAATGCAACTTTTGGATATATGGAGGAAACAACACCCAAAGGAAAAGGAATATTCATATTACTCGGCTAGACATAAAACATACTCAAGAATAGACCTATTTTTGTTATCAGCTCGTATGCAAGATAGAGTAAAAAAAACAGAATATAAAGCTAGAATACTATCGGACCATTCACCCTTAATATTGACAGTAAAGTTAGAGGACATCCCTCCAAGAATGTATAGATGGAGATTAAACCCCATGTTACTTAAAAGGCAGGATTTTAGAGAATTTATTGAAAAACAAATTAAAATGTATTTTGAAATAAATACGGAATCAGTGGAAGATAAGTTTATACTATGGGATGCAATGAAAGCATTCATTAGAGGGCAAATAATAAGTTATGTAACCAAGATGAAGAAGGACTATAATCAGGAAACAGAGCAGTTGGAAAGGGAAATAGTAAATATAGAAAAAGAATTAGTAATGAAGGAAGATATTACTAAAGGAAGAGAATTGGCGGATAAAAAAATAAAATATGAAACACTACAAACATATAAGGTGGAGAAAAATATAATGAAGACAAAACAGAAATATTATGAACTAGGTGAAAAAACGCACAAAATCCTAGCATGGCAGCTTAAGACAGAACAAGCTAAGAAAATGGTATTGGCATCAAGGAAAAAAGACAAACAAATTACATATAATCCAAAAGAAATTAAGGAAAACTTTAGAGAATTCTATGAACAATTATACCGAACTGAAAACGAAGGGAAAGAAGGGAAAATAGATGAATTTCTAACTAAAATTGAACTACCAAAACTACAAATAGAGGAACAAAATAAATTAACAGACAATCTGTTACCATTAGGGAAAAAGTGCAGGAGCCTAGGGATGAGCACTCAGTGGGACAGGGCAGCTTCTTTCCCCCACTCATCAGATTACTGAATGAACAATAAACCACAGGCACTTCCTTACTTAATGCAAGAAAAAAAAATTGACTTTTTATTTATTTTGAAACGGGGTTTAGAGGAACGTTTGCACAGTGATGCTGCCGCAAAACAATGTATTTCATCGCATGTTCATGACTGTGAGATTGATACGCACTTAATTAACCAGGGCATCAAAGGATAGAGGAAGAAGACCAGACAGTAGGGTTTCCCTGTAATCAGCTCATGATTAAATGGAAAGACAGTCTGGATGGGCTGAACAGACTACATTTCTGATCATGTGTCTTATGGTCTTATTTACCAAATATCAGAGATAAGGCAATGTGATGGGTTTGACAATTTAAAGCACAATATCATCAGTTGGATTTTTAAGGAAAATAACAAGTTGCCATCTTGTTTGAATATAAGAGTGGCTTTTAATACTGCACTTAAAATTAAATTGTATTGCCATTGAAGAATCTTCTTTTATGATATGGTACACGTCCTATAGAAAAGACAGAAAGTTAGGAAGAGTAGGTGGGGGTAGCTCTGTTGGTAAGAAATGAAATTCAGGCATTTGAAAGGAAAGACATTGAAACAGGTGGAGTAGAGTCTGTTTGGATAGAATTAAGAAATTGCAAAGGCATGAGGACCATAATGGGGGTCATTTACAGGCCTCCAAAAAGTAGCTCAGATATCGGTAGAAGAATAAATCAGGAATTAAGAGTGGCATGTCAAAGTGGTAGCAATACGGTAGTTATGGGGGACTTCAACATGAAGGTGGACTGGGATAATCAGATGGGGGCAGGAACACAAGAGAGTGAATTTATTGAATGTTTACGAAATACTTTCTTGGAGCAGCTAGTGGAGGAACCTACCAGGGGGAAGTCGATTCTGGACTTGGTGCTGTGCAGCGACGCAGAGTTAATAAGTGACCTCTATGTAGGGGAGCCATTAGGGAATAGTGACCATGGTATGGTTACTTTTGAGCTGCAATTAGAAAGGGAAAAAGAAAGGAAGTCGGAAGCATCTGTACTGCAGTTAAATAAAGGGGATTATGCAGCTATGAGGGAGGAGCTAGCCAAAATAAAATGGAAAGATACACTAGCTGGGAGGACAACTGGGGAAAAATGGCAGGTATTTTTGGACATTTTTCACAGGATTCAGGACAATTTATTCCAAAGTGGAGGAAAGGCTCTAGGAGATGCAAATGGCAGCCGTGGCTAACTAATGAAATCAAGTGCAATATCAAATCCAAAGGGAGTAAGTATAAGATAGCGAAACGGAATGGGAAGTTAGAGGATTGGGAAACCTTCAAAAAGCATCAGAGGGTAACTAAGAAAGTCATAAGAGAGGGGAAAATGAAGTACGAGAGAAAATTAGCAAATAATATAATGGAGGATAGCAAAAGCTTTTTTAAATATGTGAAGAGGAAGAAATTGGTTCAGTCCAAAATTGGTCCATTAAGAATGGAAAAGGGTGGAATTATTACCGGAAACAAGGAGATGGCTGAGGAATTTAACAAATAGTTTGCAACTGTCTTTACCAAGGAGGATATAGGTTATGGTCAGTTAGGGGGTAGTGGTCATGCGGTATCAAGAGACTTGGGGAACTTTCCTGGGGAAGTAGGGGATCTAATGGATATCCGGATCCAGAAGCAGGAGGTTGTGAGTAAATTGTTGGGACTGAGGGCTGATAAATCCGCAGGGCCTGATGGGCTGCATCCCAGGGTGCTTAAAGAAGTTGTTATGGAAATTGTGGAGGCACTGGTCGACATTTTCCAAAGTTCCATAGATTCGGGGGAGTTCCCTGAGGATTGGAGAGTGGCTGATGTGGTGCCGATTTTTAAGAAGGGAGGGAGGGAGAAAACGGGAAATTATAGACCGGTCAGCCTGACGTCAGTGGTGGGGAAGATATTGGAATCTATCATAAAAGGAGAAATAGCAGAACACTTAGTCAGTAATAATAGTATAAGGGCTAGTCAGCATGGATTCCTTAAGGGTAAGTCATGCTTGACTAACCTTCTGGAATTTTTCGAGGATGTGACAAAGAGGGTGGACTTGGGAGAGCCAGTGGATGTGGTGTATTTGGACTTCCAGAAGGCCTTTGATAAGGTACCGCACGGGAGACTAGTGGGCAAGATCAGGGAGCATGGTATTGGAGGTAAGGTGCTGACATGGATAGGAAATTGGTTAAGAAATAGGAAACAAAGGGTTGGAGTAAGCAGGTCTTTTTCAGGATGGCAGGATGTGACGAGTGGAGTGCCGCAGGGATCGGTATTGGGTCCTCAGTTGTTTGTAATTTATGTAAATGATTTGGATGAGGGGATTATTAATAACATGAGCAAATTTGCAGACGACACTAAACTGGGTGGCGGTGTGAGGAGGATGTCAGGAAAATGCAGAGGGACTTGGACAGGTTGGGGGAGTGGGCTGCTGAATGGAAGATGACGTTCAATGTGAGCAAATGTGAGGTTATCCATTTTGGGGGCAATAATAGGAAAGCTGAGTATTATTTAAATGGAGACAAGCTAGGGCACACATGTCAAACTCTGGCCCGCGGGCCAAATTTGGCCCGCGATATAATTATATTTGGCCCACAAGATCATTTCAAAAATGTATTAGAGGTGGCCCGCCCTGCAGCGAGAGCCGATGCTGTTTTTTGGTAATGTCACCCCCACCATCCTCCCCCTTCATTGCACATCCTTCCCCATTGTAACACGAGAAATTGTAACACGAGAAGTCTGTCGATGTAATCAGCCGGCAAGCCAGTTGGAAGGCTCCCCGCACAACCAGTCACTTCTCCCACCTGTCGAGCGGTGCGGCGGATGTGCAAGCGCCTGTGATTTCCTGTCGGCGCGACAGGCATGGCAGGCTGCACACGGCCCCCGGGCAGCGCGAGCCCCGCGCGACTGGCACCGGACAGCCCTTCCACAGCGCGAGCGCACTTCTCCCGGTCGCCACGGCCTTCAGCGCTTGCACCCGCGCGGACCCCAGGGACGGGTGGTTCGGCCCTGCACATGAAGAGAGAGATGGTGGCTGTCTGCAAAGGCTGATCGGCAGCGCGCTGGGCCTGAGTGGGTGGGTAAGCAGGGGTGGGCAGAGGGTGTAGGTGAGGAGTAATGGGCAGGGGAAGTTATGGTGGTGCGAGGGGCAGTTAGAGGGAGGGATGAGTAGAATGAGGGGTGGATAGGGAAGAGGTAAAAGGGGAGGGGCAGGTAGGGGAGGGGTGATTAGAGGGTGAGAGACGGGTAGAAGGGAGGAACAGGTTGAGGCGAGAGGCAGTAGAGGGGCGTGTATAGGATGGGGTGGGTAGAGGCAGAGCGAGTGGAGTGAGGGGTGAGTAGAGGTTGGGTAAAGGACTGCTCAGGTAGAGGGATGGTGGGTCGAGGGTGAATAGAGGCCTAGAGGCTGAGGAGTGAGCAGGAAATGCTGAGTCCTGATGCAGGCCAAAATGGACACAGCCTGTTAATGCTGACTACATCTCCACAGGGACCAAATATGTTTCCCTCAGGTCAAGCAAAGGGTGAACTTGAGCTACCTACTCCTGACCTGTAACATTATCCTCCTAAAGTTATATCCTAAAGTTTAACATTACATATGTTGAAAGAAGAGAAAACATGCAGATGTTGTTGAAAATTTTCAATAAATATTTAGTTCAGCCCTCGACTTAGTCCAAGTTTTTAATTTTGGCCCTCCGTGAATTTGAGTTTGACACCCCTGAGCTAGGGAGTGGGGAGGTGCAAATGGATCTGGGTGTACTTGTTCACCGGTCACTGAAGGCTAACATGCAGGTTCAGAAAGCTGTGAAGAAGGCAAATGGCATGTTGGCTTTCATAAAGAGGGGATTGGAGTATAGGAACAGAGACGCCCTTCTGCAGTTGTACAGGGCCCTGGTGAGACCCCACCTGGAATATTGCGTCCAGTTTTGGTCTCCAATTTTGAGTAAGGACATACTAGCTATAGAGGGTGTGCAGCGCAGATTTACAAGGTTAGTTCCAGGGATGGCAGGGTTGACATATGCTGAAAGGCTAGAAAAACTGGACTTGTATCCGATGGAGTTTAGAAGGATGAGGAGGGACATGATTGAGGTATACAAAATTATCAGGAGGATAGAGAAGGTGAAGTCGGATTACTTGTTCCCAATGATGGGGGAGACGAGGACTAGAGGGCATAGTTTAAGAATACAGGGTAGGCCCTTTAGGACGGAGATGAGAAAACATTTTTTTACCCAGAGAAGTGTGAATCTGTGGAATGCTCTGCCACAGAGGGTGCTAGAGGCAGATTCGCTGATTATGTTCAAAAGAGAGTTAGATAAGACTCTAGTGGGCAAAGGAGTTAAGGGTTATGGGGATAAGGCTGGAAAGGGGTACTGATAGTAGTGATCAGCCATGATCTGTAAAATGGCGGTGCTGGCTCAACGGGCCAAAGGGCCTACTCCAGCTCCTATTGTCTATTGTCTATAGTCAATTCCTTCTGCAGACTTGAACTTGAAAACTTGTTATTTAATTATTTTCAAATGCGATTGCATTTCCAGACAATAACCCCAGTCAATGTTACAATCAAGCATTATTAAATCTTATAGACTCCTGTGGTGACAATGCAGTCTTGGTTAAAAACCTCACTCTAAAATAAAGGCAAATAAAGAGCAATGTTCAAATATTAAGGCCCCTCCCCACCCCCCAATAAAGGACAAATTAAAAAGACTGGCTTAAGGACTAAGAGGAATAAAATCTCTCTTCCAGTCATGCCAGGTACAGTGGGGCAGATGATGATACTCCTGCACAACACAGGTTTCTAGCTCCAAAATACTTCTGCTCATGTTTGGCCATATGAAATCTGTATTGGTCTGTGAAATCATTGCAATTCTGGTGCATGATTTCACACGAAAGTCTGCAGACACCGAGAATGAAGAAAAAACACTATGCTGGAGATGAAAGGCTAAAACCTGAAACGCTGGGTTATTGTTGTTTTATAAAGTTAACAGTTTGACCTGCTAAATTTCTCTGCCATTGTGTTTTTTTAGTTTTTTGTACAGTAAGCGAAGTCACGAATGGGGCGACATCAGCTGATACATTCACTCAAAGCTGGCAAACATACTGCTGCCAATATACAACATTTTCAGGCGTAAAATGGCTGCCATAAGCAGTAAAAAGAAAATATTCATCCATGGATTGACGTCAATGGGGACACATTCACCATCTTCAATAATAGAATTGAACCATATCCCCATGAAAATTAATGACATGATTATAACTGTATGCCTCACCGTCAAATATTGTGTGTTCACAACTGACCAGAGACCCAACTGGACTAATCGCTCAAAGATTGTGGCACCAAGAGCAGATCAGAGGGTGTTTACTCACCCGTTGACAACAAAAAGCCTTGCCAGCAATCAAAGAACAAGTCAAGGCCATGGCAAAAATGCTCCCCACTTGTCTGGAAGACGAGAACTTTTGTCCTGAATGGTGTTGAGCTTCCTGAATTTAAAACAACCAGAACACACACACGCCACCACTAATAAGAGTTGGATGTAGTGACACCTTCTACAAAATACACTCACCAAGGCTATTTTCACAACATCTAAACTAACAGATGTTACCAACATGGTCTCTATTGCCACTTCTGCAGCCGCATAAACTCCTGTTTGATTCATCGGCAACACCAGCTCCAAACCTCAACACGATCAGAAAGCCTTCAGTGCCCAAGGCCCTTCTTGCCCTAAGCATCCTCTCGAATACTGGGTCCCATTCCCACAAGCCAGACTCCAGCAGCCCATGGAGGTCACCTGCAGCCTGTGTGGGTCCTATTGCCCCCACTCCTCCAGAGCACCAAGGAAACCATGTCAATATACAGGATAGAGATCACAAATCTGGTTGGGTCAATTCAGAACAACAATCTTGGTCTTAACGCCAAGACCACCCAGAAGCTTCTGATGGATTTTAGGAAGGGGAGGTAAAGGCTCTCACACCCATCTTCATTGATGGAACAGCAGAGGAGAGGATTAATATCAAGTTCCTTGGGGCCAACATATCAGAGGACCTTTCCTGAAGTCAGCACATTAAATGCAAAAATATCACATCAACATCTCTACTTTCTAAGGTCAGAGGAGATTTATCATGTCAAGATATTCCTCATGTGTTCTGTAAAAGGTTTATCTAACTCTTGTCTGTCTTCTTGATTCAACTGTGGCAAGTTAATATTTTCTAAGAAAGAATCTATTGCGTCTCCAGTTACATCTTTACATTCCGAAGTATACAATTGTTTATAGAAATTACAAAATTCCTCATTAATCTCCTTTTGATTAAAAGTAATACCTGATTTCTTTCTAATCGCTGGTATAATCCTAGATAATTGTTCCTTTTTTAATTGCCATGAAAAAACTTTATGAGCTTTCTCACCCCATTCATAAAACTTATGCTTAGTTCGATTCATTAAACATTCAAACCGATATGTTTGTAATTCATTATATTTAAATTTTAAATTAGTTAACTGATTCTTTTGCGTTTCAGTAGCATGTTTTTGAAATTCTTTTTCAGTAGCAGTTATCTTTTCCTCCAAGTCTTCAATCTCTTTAATTCTCTCCTTCTTTACTTTAGAGGCATAACTGATAATTTGGCCTCGCAAAAAAGCTTTCATTGCATCCCATAAAACAAAATGACTAGAAACAGAATTACAGTTAATACCAATAAAAATTTCAATTTGCTGTTTTAAAAAACTAATAAATTCTGGTTTTTCCAATAGCATAGTATTAAATCTCCATCTTGAAGCTTTCTGAACATCTTGTGAACTCAAATATTCTAATAATAATAGTGAATGATCCGAAACCAATCTAGCCTTATACTCCACAGATGTAACCCTATCCTGCAAATGTGCTGATATTAAAAAATAATCAATTCTAGAAAAAGAATTATGTCGTGAAGAATAAAAAGAAAAACCTTTCTCTGTAGGATTAACTCTTCACCAAATATCAATTAAATTCAAATCTGCCATCATATTAATCACTTGGATTGCCATCTTAGACTTCTTAATTACTCTTGGGTACTTATCCAATAAAGGCTCCAACACCACATTCAAATCTCCCCCAATCATCATATTAGAGTTCGATTGTCCAAGTAATAAAGACATATCCACAACAAAAGCTGTATCCTCAACATTAGGAGCATAAACATCAAGCAAGGTCCATGCCTCATTAAAGATTGTACAATTTAATTTTAATAATCTTCCACCATTTTTCTCTTCATTCTGTAACTGAAATGGTAGATTCTTATGTACCAAAATTGCCACACCTTTTGCCTTAGAATTAAACGAAGAATAAAAAACTTGCCCAACCCATTCACGTTTGAGTTTCAAATGTTCCTTATCTGTTAAATGAGTTTCCTGTAAAAAAGCAACATCAACTTTTAATTTTTTTAAATAAGCAATTACTTTCTTACGCTTAATAGGATTATTTAAACCCTGAACATTAAGAGAAGCAAACTTCAATTTAGACATTTCTTACACTCAATAAAACACAAGAAACAAACAAAAAAAAGGAAAGAGAGAAAAAAAAAGAAAAAACCCCAAAAAAAAACCCAAAAAAAGAAAAAAAACCCTTAATTCCCCTTTGAAATTACAACCAAAAACTAAAAAAAATAAGTTATATATCTATAAAAAAATTTAATTATTTAAAAAAGATAATAAAAAAAAGCTTCACTCCCTAACCCAAAAATTAAAAAGAAAAAAAAACAGGTCGGAGGTCACAATTACCTCCTCCTGTTTAAACCGCCTAATGCGGTAACTCCCCCAAAATATTGGGTGTGAGATAACTCACACGCAGCTAATGACTTCTGGAAATTGGTGCCCACCCAGTTCCCTCTCCCAACTCCCACCACTATTTAAAATCTTCTCAACAAAAAATAATAAAAAAAAACTTACAATACTTTTCAATTACCTGAGTCTTGTTCTAACGCAATAATTACGGTTATACCAAAAAAAATAAAGACTTTTTACAGGTTTCTTCTTATAGACCAATTTTGTTGTTAAATGTAGATTATAAAATTGTAGCTAAAATTATGGCTAATAGATTAGCTCAATATCTGCCTAAAATTATACATGGTGATCAAACGGGATTTATAAAAAACAGGTATGCGTCAGATAATATTTTACGGTTAATAACCTTGATAAATAAATCTAAATTTCAGTTGAATTATCCAATAGTGGTTTCATTGAATGCAGAAAAGGCTTTTGATAGAGTGGAATGGAAGTTTCTGTTCAAAGTACTTGAGAAACTTTGTTTTGGTTCTTAATTTATTGGGTTGATAAAGGCTTTATATAATAGCCCGAAGGCTAGAATTGCTGTTAATGGCCAAATTTCAGAATCTTTTAGTTTGACAAGATCTACTAGACAAGGATGTCCATTGTCACCTGCTTTATTTGCTATAGTTATTGAACCTTTAGCACAATTAATACGTCAAAATGAAAATGTTAAAGGTATGAGTGTTCTGAATGAGGAATATAAGATTAATTTATTTGCTGATGATGTTTTATTATATTTGGTGGATCCAGATATTTCTTTACCTGCAATTCAAGAATGTTTAGAAATTTATGGCCAATTATCTGGTTATAAAGTAAATTGGTCTAAAAGTGAAATTTTACCAATTTGTAAAGGTGATTATTCAGTATATAAAAATATTAAAAATTTGAAGTGGACTACACAAATTAAATATTTAGGAATTAATGTTAATACAGAATTTCAAGAATTATATTTAATTAATTATTTTCCTTTAATAAAAAGGATTAAATTAGATTTGATTAGGTGGAGGGATCTAACTTTGGGTTTACTAGGGAGGATTAATTCCATAAAAATGAATATTTTTCCTAGAATACAATATTTGTTTCAATCAATTCCTTATTTTTTTTTTTAAAAAGTTTTTTTTAAGGATTTATATAAAGCGATTAGAGAATTCTTATGGAAGGGAAAATTTCCGAGAGTAGCAATGAGAAAATTGATGTGGGATTTTCAATTTGGAGGTTTAAGATTACCGAATTTTCAGCATTATTATGAAGCAGCTCAATTCAAATTTCTTAGTGCATTAATGAATATGGACGACCCACCTAGTTGGGTAAAGATAGAAATGGCGGTTATTTTAGAAAAATTTCCTCATGAGTTTTTGTTTCGATGGAATAAATATTTATTACGAACTTATGATGTGCTAATATTGAAACATTTATTGAATTTATGCACAAGTAAATTTAAAAATTGGGACTTAAAAATATATATTCTGGAAGATTGCCATTATATAATAATCAACTTGTTCCTTTTACGGTCTCCAATGCCACTTTGAAACAATGGGAAAAGAAGGGAATAAAAAATTTATCTGATTGTTTTTCTGAGGGTTGTTTTTGTTCCTTTGACGAATTACAAAGGAAATATGGTATTAGTGCAAATTCTATATTTGTATATTATCAATTAAGATCTTTTGTAAAACAGTTATGTGGTCGACATATGATTTTATTGCCTGAATCTAGTTTTGAAGAATATGTACTTTCAATACCAAAAAAGGGATATATATCTGATTTGTATTGTATTTTACAAGAAATTGATAGTAAAAAAGACTGGGATAAAGATAAGTTGAAATGGGAAAAAGATTTAGGACATAAAATAGCTGAAGAAGCTTGGATGGAAATTTGTCAGAATAGTATTCGGAAATTAATTAATGCTAGACTAGCGAAGATTAATTATAATTTTATTCATCAGCTATATTTAACACCGGAGAAATTAAAAAA
Source organism: Narcine bancroftii (assembly GCF_036971445.1). Taxonomy (NCBI): domain Eukaryota; kingdom Metazoa; phylum Chordata; class Chondrichthyes; order Torpediniformes; family Narcinidae; genus Narcine; species Narcine bancroftii. Next base: position 81,637,289 of record NC_091474.1, read on the forward strand.
ATTTGGTTTTAGTAAGTTGGATTCTTGTTTTCGATGTGGTCAGACGGCCAATACTTTTTTGCATACTGTTTGGCTTTGTGATCGATTGCAACAGTTTTGGAAAGGTATTCAATCTGTTTTTAACAGTTTATATAATATCCATCTTGTATTAGATCCCGATATATTTTATTAGGGAACATGCAATCATTAATCGATTTAGGTTTAGAGGATTATCAGATTTCATTTATTTATTTAGCTTTAGTTGTGGCTAAGAAATGTATAGCACTTACTTGGAAAGATAGAAATATACTAACTTTAGATAAGTGGTATTTGGAAATGAAATTTTGTAAGACTATGGAAAGGATATCTTTTTCAATTCAGGATAAGATGTCTTTTTATAAGTTAAAGTGGACTCCGTTTGCTAATTATATGCATTTAAGTTTGATTTAAATATATGTTTAAGTGTGATATTTTAGTATTGATAATTTTTTTGTTGTTGTTGGAATTTTTTAGGTTAAGTTTCATCTCTTTTTTGTAAGTGGGTATTTTTTTCATATATAATATTGTCAATTTTATTAACTCCACTCTATTTTGGGGGAGGGTTGGACTAATTTTAAGTTAGACTATTAATATTGTGTTACAATTAACGGGGGGGGGGGGGTATTTTGTGTAGTTTTCTGATGTAATATTGTAATCATACCTTTTTAAAAATTTTTTTCTATTTTTCTTTAAATGTAATTCTTTATTGTATTCATGTTATAAAATTTTAAATAAAGTCTTCAAAAAAGATTCCTCATGTGCTCTGTGGAAAGCATACTAACTGGTTTGGTAACACTGGACAAAAAATTTGCTTCCTGAAACAAAATTTGGGATCATGATAGACAACTTCAAGCTGAATGCAAAGATAATTTCAGATTTGCTGTATCACGTCGGAAGTTGGAAAAACATTAAATTAGCTTGCATTGAATTTAGCCTAATCACATCATGACGCTGACATATTGTGTTCATTCAACTAAAAATGTTTTGCCACTGATTTTCATCAGTCCTCAGCATCCGTCAGTGTCCAACAAAAGTCAGCCAGCATTGATGGACTCCAGTCACCTTGATACTGCTTTTCCATGGTCCCAATGTCCTGGTGAAACCATTCACCATGTTTGTCATTGTCACTGACTGCACCAGGATCAGGAGGGAGGGAGTCCAAGTGTGAATACAGAAAATGAATTTTCAATGACATGTTGCACTTTATGGTTGAGGTATATTGTCAATCAGCTGGATTTATATCAATAGTGCACAGCCTCTGTATATGCGACCTGCTTTTATAGACTATTTCTATTCAGCTTGTCCAGGAATTAGAGAATATTTACCAAGCACCTGCACTGAGTGGAGTGACCAAATCAGCTTGCTTTGTGGGCGATATACTAATAGACAAAATATGACAGGAAATCATAAAATAGGTTGCATCAAAAAAAAAGTATGTGATTGGAAAATTTTAAGGTGAATTTTGTAACCAGCAGTACCAAATCCATACACCCAGAAGTGTTCAGGAAGCAAAATCTTCATTGTCCATTGTTATTTGAGGGCTCAGAAACACAGGAGGCTGGTTACATCACTGCCTGGTATGGATGCATCCACTCTCAGGACAAGAATAAACTACAGAGGGTTGTAAACTCGGCCTGCGACATCATAGACACCAGGCTTCACTCCGTCGAGGACATCTACATGAGGAGGTGTCTTTAAAAAAAAAAAGCAGCCTCTATCCTCAAAGGACCCCCCACCAAACTCAGGCCATGCCCTCTTCAGTCATCGAAGAGATGAGCATTCAATGGCACAAGGATAGCTTCTTCCCCTCTGCCGTGAATAATCTTTTTTTTCATTTTTTAAATATTTTATTTAAAATAAAAAAGTCATCAAATATTAATATCAGTTTCATTACACGTATAAACCCCAAACCCCCTCCCCTACAATTAATCCCTATAAAGAAAAAGATAAAAAGCAGAGATAAAATACAGAAAAGAGAAAAAGACCTGATTGCCAAGAAAACACCACCCACCTCACAGTTCTAATCACTTACATTTTTTATTCTTCCAAGGAGGTTAACAAGGTTCTCGAAGTTTAGGGGAAATATCTATAAATTTATACCCAGTTTTTAAATACGGGTGCCAAATTTTCAAAAATACATCATATTTATTTCTTAAGTTGTCATGATCTTCTCAAGGGGACGCAACTATGCATTTCTGCATTCCATCTACCATACCCAGATGAAAGTCCGATTTCCACATTGCTGCTGCTATACATTTTCTTGCTTCAGCTAATGCAATCTTTACAAATTCTTTTTGATAATATAATTAATTGCAATTTCAATCTTATCCCTACAATATTACCTGATAAAAACAACATTGAATTTTGTGGAAATTTAATTCCTGTAACCTGTTCCCAAATTTATCCTAAAAGGTGTCACTTTCAGACAAGACCAAGTTGAGTGCAAGAAAGTACCCATCTCCTGTCCACATCTTAAGCTTTGATCTGAGAAATCTGACTTTAATCTATTTAATTTTTGTGGTGTTAAATACAATTGATGCAGAAAATTATATTGAACTAATCTGATTCCTGAATAATCAACGAACCAAGGACTATTATTTTTTATTTTTAAGAAATGTTGTAAGATGGGTATAATATGAATGTTCTTTTTCACTATGGTGCTGTCGCACAACACCAAACTTCATCACAGCAGGAGCATCAACAATTGCACATAGTTTAGAAAAGCAAAACCAGTTCAAAAGGAAGCTGGCTTTAAAGATTTAACATTAGATTACTGGTACAAACCAGTGAATTGAAAACCTAAAAGGAATGCTTTATGCCATTTGCTCTTTAATCTTCAGTTTTATTCAACAGGATTTGAGTAATAGGGAGCCAAAGAGCTTGGATTGTGGCCCATTGACAACAGACATAATTGGAATCAAGACACAATTATCCTCTTTGGAATGGAATTCCCTTTCCCATTTTCCACAGGCCAAAGAGAGAGATTGTAAACAAGTAGCATGCTTGCAAAGAACTAGTGCCCAGGAACAGGAGACTATTTGGCCCCTCAGTCCCATTACATGTACATGAGAGGTTTTCTTACAGATTGCTCCTGTGGAACACCTTATATGGTCTTAATATGCTTAAAGTTGCCAATGAAATAGCTGTTGATACAAATCTTTATACACCGACCAAATCCATGCAAGAAAACGGTTGTGCTGAAGCCTCAACTCTCCAAGTTAAACATAGCACCTCATTAATTGCACCAGCTATCCAGTGGCACGTGCCAGAAATAAAGAACAAATCACACAGCTAACTCGTGATGGTAGTTGTAATTAGAACTAGGGGGTGGCCTGCAAGCTTCAGTGAAGTACAACTCTGAAGATGCAAACCTTATGTTGCCATGAACTGAAGGAGCAGCACAACCAAAGTGTCAAATTACAGCCATATTTGCAAAATTCACTGATCAGGCCTTAGGATCCTGAAGTAGGAGAAGACAGGCCAGCCTTGGGTACTGAATGGGTTCCATTTTAACAGATTTCTCCAAGTAGATTTTGACCCTAAATTGGAAAATATACAAAACAAACATGAAACTGCAACCATCCCTCTATCATATAATGAATGAAGGCATACAAAAACAAAAGGTGGATAGTGCAACGCTGTCACAGCGCCAGTGACCGACCGGGGTTTGAATTCTGCACCATTGGTAAAGAGTTTGTATTTTCTCCCTGTTTCTGCGAGGGTTTCCTCCTACCGTTCAAAGTATACCGGTGATGTCAGTTAGTTGGGCGGCATGGGCCCAGTGGCCAATGGGCCCTGTTACCGTGCTGTCTTTTAAAATGTTAACATACTAAAAAAAGAGCAAAAAATTGCTCAAAGCAAAGAGTGAAAACCAATCTTGCTGTTCATAGAAATAAACACATGGAGGGTCAAGGCACTTTTGAATTTTGTACCTCCACTGCCCATAAATTGGATATTTGTAAACCAGGGACAGCCTGCAACAGCAAGAGAATTTCAATTTAACTGACTCCATTTTCATCAGTATTTAAAAGACCTCCCTGGCAAGTCCTGGGAACCTACATAGCCCAATATTACATTGCCTGAGGATTTTCCTCACGAAACTGCAAAGTCTGAGAATCTATTGGAGTTCTTGGCTGAAATAAGAGCACATTCACGGCTGCAGTGATTGACTGTGGCATTAGCTTCTGCAGAACTCAGCAGCAGTCAATGGCTGCATCACCTCCTCCAACAATCAGTTTACACAGTAATTGACTGTAATGCGGAAAAGACAGGCGAGGAAACCCCTTATTCAGCAGAAAGGAAATGTTTCAGTGGTTTAAAAACTTTTTTTTTTTAAAAATGCAGCCTTAGCGATGACAGGACTCGTGTCCTTGGGAACCCCGACTCTTTGTGAAAAGCCTCAATTATGCTCTTGATCAAAGAGGAATCAATCTTCCCCAGCAATGATTGCTTCGTGTTCACCAAGATTAAGAAGAAATTTAAGGCTGGAATTATCAAACCATATCGAGGAGGGGAGTGGGTGGTGAAGGAACAGGATGATAAGCAAACAGATTATATTTGTTTCCCCACTAAACTGAAGTCTTTGCAGGGAAGTCACCATCTTTATCAAGACTGATAAAGATAATAATGTGGCTCTATGGGGAAAAAAAAAGTTTAACATACAATATTTGAAAGTCTGGACTTTTTTTGGCATTTAGGTTGGTGAAATTAGTTTACATGCCAAGTTACAGAGGACAATTGGGAATGTTGTTAAGGAAGAGTTGAGGGAAAAGTGCTGGTATGATTGAGTAATTCATTGCCACAATCATTGGTTGAAATGCCTACTTCCAGACTGTAAAATCCTCGACAAACTCACTATGACCAGGTCCAAAAAATTAGCATCATCAGAAACAAATTTACAGTTCTGCATCACATGTGAAATACACTGCATGAGAGCTTCCCAAATAATGGCATGTGCTTCCACGGGACCCAAGCCAAACATCTTTTCATGTTATGCTGGAGAAAAATCACAAGGTGATAATTTGTTGTCGAGAGGGTTTAAAAAAAGATGGAGAACTGAAGGTGCTAATAGTCCAGTGGTTCTCAACCCTTTTCTTTCCACCACTTTAAGTGCTCCCTATGCCACCGGTGCTCTGTAATTAGTAAGGGATTGCTTAAGGTGGGACGTGAGTGAGAAGGGAAGGTTGAGAATCACTGCTCGAGACCCAATTGTGACCGAAATATTTTGCTCAAGAAAAATAATAATTGGCCTATTTCCTTTGCAGAAAATTAGGTACAATTCAAAGAATGGTTTTCATACTTTTTCTTTCCACCTACATACCACCTTAAGCAATCCCTTACTAATCACAGAGCACCTGAGGCATAGTGAGTACTTAAAGTGGTATGTGAGTGAAAAGAAACAAGGTTGAGAACCTCTGGAATAGTCAGTAAAAGCTGCCATTCTCAACAGGAGCCCAATAGGGGCCACAACACATTTAAGAGTGGGGCACGGCTGAAATAATCAATTTTTTTTAAAATTAAATTTAGGCATTCCAGTAACAGGCCATTTCAGCCTGCGATGTCCAATTACGCCCAAATGACTTAAAACCCCTGACACATTATGTAGTCAGTTGAAAGAAACCAACAAAACTTGACTGCTTAACAGGGAAGAGGCCCATAAAATGCGAGCAGAGTCCTAAGGGGGGGGGGGGGGTCATAGCATCTAAAAGGTTGCAGATGGCTAATTGAAGGGATTAAAACATCATCCTCATGTGAGTAATTATAGGGACAGTTGGTAAATCTAAAACCCAGTTTTGCTGCAGATACATAAGGCAAACATTCATATAAACCACCTTAAAAAATAACAAAGTCAAAGTAAGGCAGCATCTTTGGTTCATTATTCAACAATCTATCTGATGGCAACGGGGATGAAGCTGTCCTTGTGCTGCTGAGGGCTCGTCTTCAGATTCATGCACCTTTTACCCGATGGTAGCAGAGTGAAGAGGGCATGGGGGTCCTTGAGGATAGAGGCTGCTTTTTTTTTTAAAAAGGCACCACCTCTTGTAGATATCCTCAATGGAATGATCTGGTGCCTCCAATGTCGCAGGCTGAGTTAACAACCCTCCCGAGTTTTTCTTGTCCTGAGCGTTGACACCTCTGCACCAGTCAGAGATGCAACCCAGCCAGAAAGCTCCCCGCTGTACACCTGTAGAAGTATGAGAGCATTCAGTGACGTACCAAATATCTTCAAACACCTCACAAAGAATAGCCGTTGGTTAGCTTCCTTCACGATTGAAATCGACATGGAGACTCCAGGACAGATCCTTGGAGATGCTGACACCCAGAAATTTGAAGTTCTTCACCCTCTCCACAACTGAGCCTTCGACGAAGACTGGATCGTCTTCTCCTGACTTCCTCCTTAAGTCCACAATCATCTCCTTGGTTTTGCTCACGCTGAGTGCAAGATTGTTGTCATTACACCATTCAACAAGCTGATCGCTCTCCTGTACACTTCCTAATTTCCATTTGTGATTCTGCCGACAACTGTTGTGTCATCAGCAAAGTTATAGATAGTATTTGAATTGTGCCTGGCCACACAGCCATGTGTGTATGGTGAGTAGAGCAGCAATTCAAGCAAGGAATAACCCCATGATTTAAGGCCATACGTTATTTTGGGCTATTTAATCTAAAAAGGAAATACCAAAATAGTTAAAGGTTTTCGGGATATTCGCCCACACAACTTTTAACAGCTGAAAACAAATAGAGAATGGCTTTTGAAAGTTACATCAGTGTTGTTGTGGCTTTCCTGTGGAGGATGGGGCAAAGAAGGGGAGAAATTGAGACAGGAGATGCTATGGATGGGTAGAAAGAAATGGGAGAGAAGAAAGTCAATTCTCCTTCACTCAATTATGCACTTTAAATAAATTTTTAAAATACTGATACTGAAAATCTGAAGTAAAACCAGAAAGCACACTCACTCACTCAGCTAGCACCTGTGGAAAGAGAAGCAAAATCTTTGACTGACTTGTTCCAGGCCTAGAACATTGTAGAGTGGTTGCTACCTGTGCCAAGTTCTCTCACACACAGATAACACTGGACAATGACAATTTTGCTTCTTGAACACTTCTGGTTGCATTTTATGGATTTTGACCTTAAAATTTTGCTATCACATACTTTTTTTTTTAAAAAACATATAACCTGTTTTTGTGATTTCTTGTCATATTTTAAGACAATTAGTTAGGTTACCAACAAAGCAAGCTGTTTTGGTCAGTCCAAGCATGCTGGGCAGCCACTCAGTGAAGGTGCTATGCAAATTTTGTCTTAGGCCTAGGTATGCTTAGTCAGGATAGATGCAGATATACAGATGCTGTGCATTACATTGATCATAAATTGAACACATGTTGTCACATATGCTCTTCAGGCAATAGCCTAGTGAGCACTTAACAATAGCCTTTAGGAAGATTCCATACAGCAGAAATGTCTCGTCAATGTTGCAACAGCTGCAATACACTCTGTTACATTTATGTCCAGTATTCACTTAAGGCTCAAAGATGCAGGATGACTGCACTTACTAAAAAAGCCAATGAGCTCAACTTTGGTGACCAGGACAAACCCTGGGCTCCTCTGGCTCAGCATTGTCATGCGATTAAACATGTTAAATTCAATAAACGTCCATTTAATGTTTCTCCAACTTCACGATACAGCAAATCTGAAATTATCTTTGCGTTCAGCTTGAAGTTGTCTATCATAATCCTCCTTTTTTTTTTAAAGGGAGGAAACCTTTCATAACAATTACTACTCTGCAAGAAGGCTTATACGGATGGTTTCAGCAAGTTGCAACTTTAAGACACTATTTCAAAACGTATTTCAGCACCCCAAAAAAGGAACATTTCAATTGCAACCAGGAATTCCAGTTCTTGCGTGCTTCCTCACATTGCAATGTTGTGCTTGGAACCAAACTATGATGTGGAAAGAAACCGTGTCAACAGTGGGAATTTCAAGAGGTTTTCAAAGATTGCACTGTTTCTTTGGATTTCTGCACACAAGAATGTTGTGCTTCTATTAAAATAGCTTAGTAACTATGCCTGATGTCCATCAATGTCTTCCTGATATAAAGCCAACTGGCTCCAAGGTAAGTGAAACATCGGTTTCCAACACACTGTTGGTGATTCATCTAACATCTTGTATTGTCCTTCGCGGTTTTCAAAGACCAGGAAACTAACAGTCTTGGACAAAAATACACAGTTGTCAACTAGGATATACAAGGAGAATAGGAGAAGGATTACAATGCCCAGCGATAACAATCTGTGCCAGAGTCTCAAGGGATCAGAAGGCTCCAACAACTGCCTTTCATGGTCTTGGAGACCAGGACCATGTGTCAAACACTTCTGTGTGCCAAGAATGTTGGCAGCATCTCAGAGCTAAACATGGCCAAGAGACAGTGATTATTTTTATTGTCAGCACTCATAGCACATAGGTCGGTCCTCAGCAGCTTGCTGCTCATTCAAGGTCAAAGTTTTCAGGCATAATTTTTATTGCAGCAGTAAATAATTTCAATGCAAGCTTCGGAGTGGAAAGTGATCAATATTCAGTTAACTATTCTTAATGAAGCCAAATCTTCTTTCCCCTAATTTTTTTTTTAAACTCAACTGTATTCACATTGATTTTAAAGGCTAAAATGTGGCACACTTCACAGATATAAAGACAAAGTGACAGAACTGGACTTTCTGGAAGCCATGATCATTTTGAGTCTGGAAAGATCAAATCAAAATCCTGTTGATGCTAGAAATTTAGAAAAACAAAGCTTTGACAAAGTTAATGTGGCGACAGTTAGTGTCGCGATTTGTTCAATACTATCACAGTATCAGTGCTCCAGGTTTAAATCCGGGTTTGTCTCTATAGAGTTTGTATGTTCTCTCATGACCGCGTGGACTTTCAAGTGCTCCATACAGCGTTTTTAAGGTTAATTTGAGCAGCATGTGCTTGTGGGTATTGTGCGGTATCTGTAAATTTAAAAATTCAAAGTGTTCCCTTTTACTCTAAAAAGATGCAGCCTGACCTGCTGACTTTCCCCATCATGTTTTTACATTATTGAACACAATCCCCATGAAAACATTTCCTAACATTAAATTTCCAAATGAAATTCTTGATGTACCAAAAATGGGCAGAACCACTAAGTGACTCCACAAATAAACTGGGGAGAAGATAGGAAGGGTAAATTAGAAGATAAAGGCACTTTCATGTGAAGTATGTGACCTTAACCAATGCAATTGTATTGCCTCTTGAGCACATCGCACCAGATCACAGAACACAGCGCCCCCGAATCAGATTTTTACTGCATAGCAAGATGCTGTTTTCTACTTCAAACATCACACACGTTAAACAATGTTGTCACTTAATAAAAATAAACAAGAAATTTTACTGAGTCAGTTCTTTTCATTGTCTTCTCCTTCTGTCATTTTAGGTGGTGGAAGTCCGTGGTAGGATTTCTCTATTGTGTTTCATGAGGGAAGGGAGGGGGGGAAAAAGGGGGAGAAATCGACACTGTATATATTTAAGAAGAAAAATGTCTGTATGTATAGAAACATAGAAGATAGGAGCAGGAGTAGGTCATTCGACCCTTCGAGCCTGCTCCGCCATTCAACGAGATCATGGCTGATCTTAAAGTTCAGTACCCCGTCCCCGCCTTCTCTCCGTAACCTTTAATACCCTTATACTGAAGAAATAGATCTAATTCCCTCTTAAATAGATTTAATGAACCTGCCTCTACTGCCCTCTGTGGCAATGAATTCCACAGATTCACCACCCTCTGGGTAAAGAAATTCCTCCTCATCTCGGTCCTAAATGGTTTGCCTATTATCCTCAAACCATGGCCCCGGGTTCTGGACTTTCCCATCATTGGAAACATCCCATCTGCATCCATTCTGTCCAGTCCTGCCAGAATTTTATATGTCTCTATGAGATCCCCTCTCAATCTTCCAAACTCCAGCGAGTACAATCCCAATTTGCGCAATCTTTCCTCCTAAGTCATTCCTCCCATTGCAGGTATCAGCCTGGTGAATCGCCTCTGCACTCCCCCCATTGCAAGAACATCCTTCCTTAGATAAGGTGACCAAAACTGCACACAATACTCCAGGTGGGGTCTCACCAAGGCCCTATACAGCTGCAGTAAGGTATCCTTGTTCCTATACTCAAACCTTCTTGATATGAATGCCAACATACCATTTGCCTTTTTAACCGCCTGCTGTACCTGCATGCTCGCCTTCAGAGACTGGTGTACAAGTACCCCTAGGTCTCTGTGCACTTCCCCATCTCTTAATCTATTGCCATTCAAATAGTAATCTGCCCTCCAGTTTGTATTACCAAAGTGGATAACCTCACATTTATCCACATTGTAGTGCATTTGCCATGTATCTGCCCAGTCCCTCAATTTATCCAAATCACACAGTATCTTGGTCAATATGATTTATAGTGTGAAAAATAAAAAAAATAAAAAACATCACACACTTCATATCAACATTGCAAACAGTAGACACTCCAGTCAAGTCGATCCAACAGGAAACATTTAAGGAGGCAATTTCTAAACAGTTTGGTTTAATTTAGGAGGGGGTATTTCTTGTAGAAGGTTTTAAACCAAGAAGTAAAGCATGAAAATCTTCAGACACCGTGGTTGAAGTAAAAATACGAGTTAAACACATTCCTTGATAAAGGGTTCAAGCCTGAAACATCAGTTATATATTTTCACCCTTCATCTGTAAAGGAAAATGTTTGACCTGTTGAGTTTCTCCAGCCTTGTGCTTTTACTGCAAACCAAATGGAATATCAATTGATCACATTGGCAGAAAAGCCACCAAAATATTGCACTTGGGCAAAGCAAACATACAATTGATGGTGGAATACTACAAAGGGTAGTGGAAATGAAGGCTGTGAAAGTAAAAGGACAATAGATATGATGAAGCCCTGGGGGAAAAAAAAATCATAGGGAAAGAATTCCCACAGGACCCAGAGCTCTTCCTGCTGGGAACCATAATGGACTTACAATGAAGCTGTCCAAATTTCAAATTCAATTTATCATCACATTGACAGCAGCCAGAAAGTCCAGAGCAGTTGCAGGTGTATGGAACCTTGGTTTTCAAGAGATATTGAGACCCTGGTTAAGAAGAAGAAGAACGGGACCATTAGAGGGCGCACAGAATCACTGAACCGGTGCGGACTCGAAAGGCCAACATGGCCTGTTTCCGCTTCGTAAATGGTTATATGATAATAAAGGCACAAGACGTCGAGTGGGAGCAAGGGAGCTATGTTAATGTAAGGGTGGCAGAGGGAGGTGATCATGATGTAGCGTTTACAATCAAGATCATTTTGGGAAGGAACGCATTCCGCTGTTTCCATGGTCAAAGTACAGTGCATGCTCACATACATTTGGGAGCTAAATAGGTTTAATTATCAGCTTTGATCAAGACCTCATTGTATCAATTCTGCATGGGAGCTGGTGTGCAAAAGTCATGCCAGATTAAAATAATTAATTGAGAGACATTTTCACTCCTCAGAACTGGAATGGTAGCAAGCCATCTCCATCTCCAGCAGGGGGATGCCTAAAAGTGGGAATGAGTCGACTGAAGAGCAGGTCCTGAGGGGTGTTCTGCAGGTACTGCCGATGATGGAGAAATACAAATCAAAAATATTACAGTAAAACTCCTGTTTTCCAGATTTCAAGCAACTGGCAATGGCAAGCAACTGACCAAAAAATTGCAGAAATAGGTTAAAAAAAAATTACAGAAAATTGGTGCATCTCGGCATTAGTTTGCCATTCACACAATATGTAATCTCAAGCAAGCAGAAAATTCTCTTATCCAGCATTGACCAATTCCCATAGGTGCCAGATACCAGGGGTTTTTCCTGTATTTGGAAATGAGGAAGTTGACAAGAGGTAAAACCCACAAAAGTTTGCAGACACTGTGGATGAAGTAAAAACAACATGCTGGAGAAACTCAGCAGGTCTTAAGAAAGATAACAACGCATAACAAAAAGTTTAGAGCTCGAGTCCTTCATCAAAGCTTCAACGAGCCCCTCAGAAGCCGACAAGAGACTTGATTGAATTGTACAAAATTCATGAGAATTTCCCTTTGTAGAGATCAACTTCGGAACATTTTAAGATAGTTAAAATCTGTGGCACCCCCAACTCGGTGATGTCTGGAGATCTCTGCATGAGATTTTGGAAAGGGAGAAATATTCATGCTGATACAACAGCTTGTTTAACACTGCTGGGCCATAACTAAATGTTGCCATCAACTGAGATGGCTGGAGAACTTTTTTTTCCACCCAATAGTATGGATAATGGGGCTAAATATCTTCCTCTCAATGCAAAAAAGCTTTTTTGTGATGAATTGCAAACTCTGACACACACTTGATCAGATCTGTACCTCGTGGTCCATGGAAAAATAACACCGTCTGCAGTTGGAGGAAGGTGTACAGTTGGATGAGCTTCTTACGTAAATTTATTTCTGTGACCATTTTGCTTAGAAGGCTGAAGTTGCCCTGGTATCTTCAAACAAAGGTGTAATGCAAACACATACTGGAATAGAGGCTTAATCTATTGTAAGCACCATTCTATCCACGTCTCAACACAAAGGAATTTAATAAAATCATTCTTTGTTTATTCTTTGGCTTGGCTTCGCGGACGAAGATTTATGGAGGGGTAATGTCCACGTCAGCTGCAGGCTCGTTTGTGGCTGACAAGACCGATGCGGGACAGGCAGACAGGTTGCAAGGGAAAATTGGTGGGTTGGGTGTTGGGTTTTTCCTCCTTTGCCTTTTGTCAGTGAGGTGGGCTCTGCGGTCTTCTTCAAAGGAGGTTGCTGCCCGCCGAACTGTGAGGCACCAAGATGCACGGTTGGAGGCGATATCAGCCCACTGGCGGTGGTCAATGTTTATTAAATCAAGAACAATTACAGCCACATATGCCCCATGTTGTCAGAACTTCTGAATGGTGAAGGCTGCAGTGGACAAAATTCCTTTTCATTCCAAAGGAATCAACAAAATTCACAAGCAGTCAGATTTTTGCTGGATGTTTTATTTTCTAGCTTGTTCCTATAAAGCATTGATCATTTTCCAACTCCATTTTAAGCTTCTCATGCTCAAAGCAGCAGCACATCCTTCTGAGTGAAAGGGGAGAAAGGTTCAGACCTTGCCCACAACATTCAAGTTTATTGTCATCTGATTATAAAAGTACAACCTGATGAGAGAGCATTTTCCAATCCTTGGTGCAAAACACACAGGCGCAGTTAGTGCAATACTGTTACAGTGCCAGTGATCTGGACCAGGATTAGAATCCCGTGTTGCCTTAAGGAGTTTGTATGTTCTCCCCATATTTGCTTGGGTTTCCTCTGGGGTCTCCAGTTTTCTCCCATCCTTCAAAACAGATTTTGGTAGGTTAATTGGGCGGCATGGGCTCGTGGGCCAAAAGGCTCTCTTATTGTGCTGCGTACCTAAATTTAAATTTAAAAATGTATACAACCAGAAAAAAAAACATATAGATAATCAATACTTATGCAGGACAAGTATTCATCTATACAAATAAATAAATATGGTTTCATGAATACAAGAGTCTCAGATGGTTAGAGTGAGCAGTTCAATTGGTCATTCACCATTCTCACTGCCTGTGAGAATGGGCATATAACTGAGAACTAAATTTGCAACAAATTAAAAACCCCCATGATTACAGGAGGTTCAAAACAAGTATGATCACACAAAAGCTTGCAGTTTACATTCCATCCATCTTCCCATCAATCAGACATGCCACAAGTCAGAGCATGCAATAAAAATGTCTCCCCAGGACATGCTAAATCAAATTCACATTTGGGGAAATTTCCACTGTTGTCGTATTCTTGTAATTTCTGAAGTTGTGGTTCTTTGAAATTAAAATATTAAAGGTGGTGAGAATTTTTCAAATTTAGTGGAAAAAAATATTAAACTGTTTTCATTCAATCGATTTAACAAGCTCTCTATTTTCACTTCTGTCAATTTCTTTCCCTTTAGACTTCATATAAAAATTTATTCACAGTACATTTCCTCTGCTTCAGGGGACAAAAGTCCTACTGTACATCATGTAGTGACAGAAAATCAAGTGATGCTATCCCAAGAATACCAAAACTCCAGGACCCCATTCAAAAAGCAAGAGGGTTGGTCAATGCTCCTTTTTTTCCCCCAAAAAAGACAGCATTATAGCAGGCCCCTTCCACCCACAAACCCATGCTGCCCAACTGACCTAAAACCATATAACCATATATCTGCTTACAGTGTGCAAACAGGCCATGTCAGCCCTTCAAGTCCACGCCGGTTCACTTGAACAACTCCACTAGCTTCCCCCTCCTGCTCTCTGCCCATAACCCTCCAACCCCTCACATCCATGTACACAACCAACCTTCTCTTAATTTGAAAGATGGGATGAAACCAGAGCACTTGGGAGAAAACACATGCAGACACAGGGCGAACATACAAACTCCTTACCGACAAAGCCCTAACAGCATTGCAATAATCATGACTCCCCGAGGATAACAGAGTTCACTTTCAAGATCTTTGGGTACAAAAGCAAAATCTGACCCAACTGTCATCAATCCAAACTCATATTGAGCCCACTTGAATCCAATGTGATGGTGGAAAAGAACTAGGAAGTTTTCAGTCGGAACACAATTTGTATTTGGAAATAGAAAATAAATCATGAACCAGGGTGTAGAATCAAAGCCAGTTGCTGCTGCTAAGCTGACTCCCAACACCCATGTTTTAATCAAAATTAGGGATGGACAACCTTTTAATTTTTAAGTTAGACATACAGCAGGGTAACAGGCCATTTCGGCCCATGAATATGCACCGGGAGTGGAGGTTAATTGGGTGGCGTGGACTGAAATGGCCTGTTACCATGCTATATATCTGAATGAAAAATTAAAAGGTTGGCCTATATTCATCCTTACACTGCACTTTTGTTTTATATTAGCTTTTCAAAAACAGGGGGGGGGGAAGAAGGTTCCGTTTCCCCTCTCATATAGGTTTGAACGATCTAATGATTCAAAGAGCTGAACATGTTCCCTGCTGTCCTGTGAACAATCATTTTTCTCATGCAAGCAAATGACCAGGACAACACCATAAATGTGTTTAGCTTGTTGCTGTGTCAATACACTGCTGCTTTTCCTTTTCCAGCGCCATTTCAAGTAGGATATTGGGCCAGCCTAATACTGAGCTGAAGGGGCTACAGTTTGCAGTAGATTCCTGTTCGAAAAGATGGAGGGATTCAGCGGGTCATGCAACATCCATGGAGAGAAATGCATGGTCAACATTTTGA
Organism: Narcine bancroftii; assembly: GCF_036971445.1. Classification (NCBI taxonomy): domain Eukaryota; kingdom Metazoa; phylum Chordata; class Chondrichthyes; order Torpediniformes; family Narcinidae; genus Narcine; species Narcine bancroftii. The sequence continues at coordinate 81,652,623 of NC_091474.1, forward strand.
GTCAGGACCCTCTTGAAGACAGATGTGGTCAGCTGTAAAGTTATAAAAGAAAGCAGAAAAGGCAAAATATTTACTTTCTTGTTGACGGGACAAGGCAACTCTCACCCGTTGGATAGACACTTCACCTCAAAGCAAATTATTCTTGGAGCAATTTCATCATGAAATCACCACAAGTTTCTTAACTTCATAAAAATAAAAGCAGCTGTCCATAAATATTTGTACTTAAATCGCACCTCTAATTTCAAATTCCAGCAGCCCCAAAGTGTTCAATGAAATAATGTAGGAAATTTCCACACAAGGCTGATGATCATGTCATTTTATGTTTAAAAAAACCCACAAGCAATGTTATTTCAAAGTTAAAGATTTGCCAGGACATGAAAAGCAACTCTTCCATGACAATATGCAGCAGATCCCTTAAAACCACTTGAGTAAAGATGGGATTCCTGCTTTATCTCAATGAAAGACACCCACTCACTGGAGCTGCCCAACTTGGGTGCTTCAGTTTGTGTTTGAATTGAAAAAAATGAATCAAATCATTTTGCACATGTACCAAGATTATAGTTGAAAGTTTATTTTGTGTGCAAACCAGGCAAGTCAACCCATACTCAAGTATAGCCCGTACTGCAATAAAGAAACAAAGTGCAAGGGGAGCAGAGAAAAGCTAACCACTGCAAAGGTTTTTTTTACAATAAATGAGAGGTCTTTCAAGTGTCAAATATCAGCACCAAGGAAACAGTCTTTGAATCTGGGAATTTCGTATTTTTAAGCTCGTGCAAGTTTTGTCTGACAGAAAGGGAGAAAAATGAGCAGGGAAGAGAAGAGCAGGTGACTGGGGTGGGATGGATTCTTTGATACACTGGCAGCTTTAACCAAGGCAGTGGGGAGTTGTACACAGAGACTTTGGAGGAGAGGTTGGCTTGGACAACAACTCGTGATGTAGTTATAGCTCTCTGCAGTTTTTTTTTAAGTGATCTTAGAACCGAAGCACCGATGCAAGGTTGTGATACATCATTGATGGATCAGGACGCAGAAACGTTGCTTTATTCACCTTAACTTTGTCTAACACAATAGTAGGGATTGCCCAGCGACAATTCTATTTCAATTCCCTGCCCCATTCCCATATTGACATATCTGTCCATGGACTCGTGCACTGCCGACCGAGACTACCGGCAAATTGGAGGAACAACGTCTCGTATTCTGTCTGTATATCCTCCAACCAGATGGCATTAATATAAACATCTCTGGTTTCTGTGAGACCCACCTCATCTCTCCCTTTCCCCACCTACTTTTCTCCTTTCCTCCAGCTCTGCATTCCCAGAGCTACTCCCTCCTCCGATTAATTCTCACCTTTTCCCTGTCTTCCCATCCATGTCCTATTATCATCTTTTGTCTTTTGGAGTGTCCTCCTCCCTCTGCCCTTTCCTTACCTTTCCCCAGCCTTTTTATTCAGGTGACTGCCAGCTTTTTACTCATACCTTGAAGAAGGGCTCAGGCACGAAACCCTGGTTATGTATCTTAACTTCCCATGAATGCTACGAGAACAGCTGTGTCCGTCCAGCATACTTATATTATTAGAACAGATTGGTATAAATAAATGCACTCCTGCTCTGCAGCTCCATAGCCAAGTAAACTATGATTTCAGAAGGCACCACATGGATGACACAGTTAGTGTAATGCTATTACAGCACCAGCGAACCAGGTTCGACTGGCACTGCTGGTAAAGAGTTTGCACATTCTCCTCACGTCTTCTGGGGTTTCCTCCAGGTACTTCAGTTTCCTACCAACATCCAAAACGTGGGGGTTGTTGGTTAATTTTGGTGCATTTAAATGACTGGAATCAGCTTCTACCTTGGTTGTGAATAAAATTTTGTTTTTAATTTAACCGAAACCCTAAAGACAAGACACCGAACATCAATTGTTAGCTGTCAAACTCCCATCTGTGGTCCAGTTGGGTTGTGTTTTACTTTTGCCTCACTATCTTTATTGGGGTCGAAATCCACTTACGTAACTACAGAGAAGCTGCAATGATTTGCTTCCACTTCAGTTCTGGAGTGACTGAACAAGGCGAATGTGGGACCCTCAGACTTTTACGACAGGTGGAGAAGGGAGGTACTTGACAGGACAGGGGCATTCCTCACACGGGACTCAAACTCACAACTTTTGTCTCAGAACAGTGAGATCAATGTCCATAGCAAACACAGACTAACAAAACCAAGCGTACAATGGAAGAAGTGCTGAAAAGTTCACTTTACTGGTGCAAAAATGAAAGCACCACAGATCGAGAACAGTTCCAGGGAGATATCAAGATAAAAATCTGGACCCCAAAGATTTTGCTTCCTAAACATTTTTGTTATGGATTATGGATTGCTGCTCACAAATTAACAAAATTTTCCTATCATGTTTTTTTTTTTGATACACCTTTTTGTGATTTCCTGTCATATTTTAAGTCTACTTCAAGCATAGAAAACCATGAACCACAACGTGTTAATGAAAATTCAGTTTCTGCATTCGCACATGGACTTCTTCCCCGCTGATCTTGGTGCAGTCGTGATATTGCGACCATGGAAAAGAGACACATCAGGGTAACTGAAATCCATCAATGTTAGACACTGACATGAGAAGCATCAGATGTACAAATGAAAATCAGTGGCAAAACAATTTTTGGTCAGTTGAACTAATACAATATGTCAGCGTCATTATGCGATTAAACATTCTAAATTCAATTGGTTAATTTAATGTTTCTCCATCTTCCTATGTGATACAGCAAATCTGAAATTACCTTTGTGTTCAGCTTGAAGTTATCTTTTATAATCCCCAATTTTTTACCAGGAAGCAAACCTTTTGAAAAAAGTTATCCAATGTAACTGGAACAGATCCCAATTCAAATCACACCAAGAGGTCATGCAACTGAGAGTTAGAACTGATTTAAACATCAACTCGCTTCAAGAATCTTCCTGAATTGCTAGTTATACAAATGTTAGTAGAAATCGAGTGGCTGATTTTCCACTAAATCAGAATTTTGACACCATTACATCTGTTGCTTCCCCCACTTCATGCTGTTTAATCAATATGTCAGTATACTTATGTCTGTGAAGGAGAGAGAGAGAAAACAAATAACTGAGTTGCCATGGAATATAAAAGCAACATGTTAAGTGATCCATGACTTTTAATCAGACTCTGAAACGGACAAAAATACTCATCCGGTTTGTATCTGCCAAACTGGCACTTTTCTGTCAAGATTAACCTGGCCCTGACAGTCCTCTCAATAAAGGGTGAAAGATTCCATTGGACTACTTCAGAGAATGACAAACAAATGTCAAAACCCAGAAACCAATTGCAATTACTCATTTAATGCCACTTAAATACGTGGTCTGGTCTTTATCAGAATCAGGTTTATCGTCACGAGGTGTGTGTGTGTGTGTGTGTGTGTGTGTGTGTGTGTGTGTGTGTGTGTGTGTGTGTGTGTGTGTGTGTGTGTGTGTGTGTGTGTGTGTGTGTGTGTGTGTATATGTAGTAGTTGAATTTTGAGGACCAATTTTTGGGGTAAAATTTAGGTCAACTTTTCTCAATGGGGTGGGGAGGGGGCCACAACACCTTGTTTCCTTTTCACCTTACATAACAGAAATATTTTGATGTAGTTGATAAGAGACAAGAATGGAAGAAATAAAAACTTGATTACTTCACAGAGAAGGAGGCCCATAAACTTTGAGCAGAATCATGGGGGGGAAGGGGGGGGCGTAATATTGGCATAGCTGGGGGAAAAAAAGCTCAAGAATTAATGATTTAGGGGGTCAACTATTACAGGCATACTACTTTTGACCGCAATAAGTGTCTGTCATTCGGGGCATCGGGAACATATAGGCAGGTGGGGTCAGGGAGGAAAGTCGGTGTTCAGGGCGTCAGGAGTTTGTATGGGCAGCAGGCAGTCAAGGCCAAAAGTAAGCAGGTCAACTTCTAAACAGCATTGATTATTTATATGCATGTACACAGTGCGCTGTTTTGCTGTAGCAGCATGGTGCAGAACAAGGTGCAAAATTACTATAAAATTACATTTACATGAAATTTTTAAAATATAGTGCAAAATTTATTTAAGATATAAATGTCCACGGGTTCATTGTCGGTTCAAAAATCTTAAGGTGGAGGGGAAGAAACTGTTTTTGTAATGCTGAGTGTGCATCTTCAGGTTTCTGTACCTCCTTCCTGACAGTACCAATGAGTAAAGGGCACAGCAAGGGCATTGAGTGTCCTTGACTTCAGAAGCTGCTTTCTTGAGGTATCTCTTCTTAAAAATGTCCTGAAATGGAGGAATGATGGCTCTAATGTTTGTAGAATCTTGCTGACTGCTGTATTTCTCACATTAGAAGTACAGTTGAAAAGTACTCTAGAAAATTGCCTGAAGCCAGAAGAAACACTGGTTTGAAAATTGTTTAAGTGCTGAAGATGGTAGAAACCCGAATTATAATAAACACTGGAAACATCCTGCACATCTGGCAGAATGAGATGTTCCACTTGAGAAGTGTGAAAAGAGACACAGAAATGCAAGTTTGGGCAATGTAATAGAAGGAAAGGCAAAAAGGGTTGTGAATCTATGATGGAAGAAGCCCCAGGAGACAGAAAGAGAGTAATGGTTCCTGAGCCACCACCATTAACCTGCAGTTGTTAGATATAGTGACTCCCAGGAATACAAAATCTCCACCTCTGATTCCCCCCAATTATCACTGACACCTCTGGTATTCCATTCCTAATGTCTACAATCAGCTCCTTGGTTTTTGGTGACATTGACTGAGAGGCTCACTCTACTTCATTTCCACCCAGCAATGAAACTGAAACCATTCCTCAAATAGGAGAAGAAGACGAAATAAACTGACCCAGTACGTAAAAGTAGAAGACACAAATTTCTTGTTTATTTTCATTGTGTGACGACATTGTTTAATGGGTTCAATGTATCATGTGTGTTGGGCGTTGGGTGGGTGGGGAAGGAGGGAGAGAGGGGAGGGGGGAAAGGGGAGAAAATGACACTGTGTATATTCAAGAGGGAAATGTTTGTGTGTATTTTGGTCAGTATGGTTCATAGTGTGAAAAATTTAAAAAAATCTTCACTTCCCGCTACCTCAAGTAAGCAATCCACATATTAAAAGAACACATCCCACCTTAGCCACACTCTCTCATCAGGCAGAATGTACATGTTTCGAAACATTCAAGTCCAGATTCAAGGACCATTAAAAGACTCTTGATCAGACCTTTCATGAGTACACTGTTTCACGGTACTTCTCTCCTTGCAACTTTATGCAGTGATGCTGCACTCTGAACTTACATTCTTGCACTACTTGCTATACTGTAGAAAGTTTGGCTTGCCTGGCTATCAGGCAAAACAAAGTTTTCCCATTACATTTGCGTACATTTAAAAAAAAACTTAGACATGCAGCACAGTACTAGACCATTTTGGCCCACGAGTGCATGGCACCCAATTAACCTACAAACCCCAGAACGTTTCGAACTGTAGGAAGAAACTGGAGCCCCTGGGGAAAACCCATGCAGACACAGGGAGAAAGTACCAACTCCTTACAGACAGCACAGGATTTGAACCCTGGTACCAATTGCTGGTGCTGTAAAGGTGCTGCGTATCTGCTACGCCAACCATGCCACCCTAAACTAGAAACAATTATGCTCAAAAGTCTGTTTTGATACATTTTAATAGTGATTGGTAGGAACAGTTCAAACACAGCCAGGAACACTGAACAATACCCAACTGCAGGAAATTTATTAATATTTTAATTTTAATGAAGAAGCATTGAAAGTAACTGGAGGCACGTGGGACCTGAGGGACAAGTTTGCGCCCAGGACATTTTCTTGCACCCTGGGACTACTTGTGGAGAGATGACTACCAGTGGGAATGTGTCAAAAGGAGAGAAAATTAATTTGTTCATTCTTAAATATGTAGCATACACAAACATCTGCATTAGGACTAAACAGGCTAAGGTCAAATCCATTTGGAGCTTCAATGTGAAGTAACTCAAGCATTTTGTCCTTTTCATATCTTTAAACATGGTGGGAATGGGAGCACACAGCCTTGAATCAGAGATATGTTTATACTCAAGATATTAAAATATGACATCACTGCTGACAATAGCCACTTTCAGGTGCATTCTCCGCCAAGAATGTGCCTGCAATAGTGGATTCAGACCTGTGGAATGGTCGTTCAGGTGACAGCGCTAAAAGCGCAGCACTGGCCACCTGAAAGAGACAGCTGCAAGGGAGACACCTCGGAGCGTACTCTGGCTCCTGTCCCTTCAGGACATCAGGGCTGGAGTGTCCGTGCTGGCCGCTCCAGCCCTGATGTCCTGCGCCAGGGGGCAGGGGCAGCGGGGAGGGGGACAGTCAGGCGCTCGCCAACTGATTATCATCCCCTGAGCAGCTGCTTTCAGGTGGCTGCATTCAGGTGCCTAGCGGGACTTCTGTGCCTGGGTGATTATCCCTCTTGGAGGGGAGTTGGAAAGTGCGACTCAGAGGCGTCTCCTGCTCTTTCAGGTGGCCTCCCGACAGCCACATAGGGGTAGAATATGCGGCTTTATATCGGGGTATTTTGGCCACCTGCAAGTGCCTAATATCTCAACAACTCCCTCAAGTTTATACACCCCTTTGATTTTTAAAAAAAACAAAGCTGATCTTTTAACTTATTCTTTGTTCTCCTCATGAGAATCAGCAGTTTTTTTTTAAAAAGACACATGATAATAAGCCCCTGCAGCCCTCTAGATTCTACCCACATCATTGACATTGTCCTTAGCCCCACAATCTTTCCAAACCGCCCACTAGCCTTGGGTGTGCAACCCTTCAGAAAGGAAAAATAGAAGAAAAAAAATACAAACTGAAAAATGTCATCTTATGGGTCAATCCCTATGGGATTGGAGGTCACTCAAAAGGCTAACTTGGGACCGGCAGACTGTTCCCAGGCAAAGCAGTGCATCATGGGTCAGACAGGTGCAAAGTTGGGGAGGGGTGTGCTCCATCCTGGTTTGTTAAGCTTCCGAAACAACTTAAAGTTCCAGGTTCCTCCACAGAGATTCCCATAAGTCAATGGGGCAGCAATTCTTTATCAAGATTGCTTTTAAGAAAATATTTTAATCATTTTCTGTGCTCCTCTTTTTCATACTGTGACAGAGCTCAGAAATAAGAATGACAGACTCAACTGTTAGCTTCGAGAGGACACTGACATTTGTTTTCTTATCCTGCCACTAAATTTGAAAGATTCTTTTAAAAAGAATTAATATTTGATACCATCTCTCCATAGTGCACATCAAATACTGAAAGCAACAGTGTTGGTGATAAAGTGGATCTGAAGTTGCTTGACAAACCAACACAAATATAACTGGAAAAGGTTTTTGTCACCATCAGGCACGAGAACTCCGTTACAGCAAAAAGCACTGCCACAAGCATCTAGCTCACCCCAAGAGAGTATGCTATGGCCTCCTTGAGACTCTGCTCAAACTTTATGCCCCCCCCCCCCCACCAACTCACAAGTTACTTATTTATATAGATACATTTCCAGTTTTCCAGAACATTTAAACAGACTTCTCTGTACGAGTTTCTTAGAATTCTTTTGGGATTTATTAACCAGGGTGGGCTCCCTTTCCTAATAGTTTTCATTCTCTTTGCCATATAAGGAGTTGAATTATAAATGAGGATGGAATGCAGTTTATCTCCCTTCCTCCATTCAACATTTGATATCTCACATTCTCAACAGTGCTCTAATCCAGCCATTCTCAACAAGGGTCATCCACCGCCCAACCCTGGGGGCCACAGCACAAGGGGGGGGGGGGAGAAGATGGGCACAGAAAACTCCATTTTAATTTTATAATTCTCATGTTAAATGAGAGGCATTTGAGTTGATTGATTTATTGATGATGGGGTTGTTTTCACTTCAAAATTCCAAAGGTAAAGATCAGAGTAATGCAGAAACCTATAATGTAATACATCTCTCCACCCACTCAAGATGTACCAGCAGAAAGCACGTGGGACTTCATTGGAGGAAGAGCATCTGGCTTTGCTTAATTGGCCGCCAGGAAACATCCAATTTCTCCCTAATTACAACTTCCATCAACCTCTTAAATAATTCCACTGTTTTTCACTTCTATTCTTGCTAGAAAATTAATTTTATATGCAAAGCAGCAATGATCATGAAAATGACTGGGAGCTCAAAGCAACATTGGTAGTGAGCTTCCAAGAATTATTAAGAAATGTCTTGGCAAGGTATATTGTGACAGATTATGTTATATTTTATATTGTATATAGATATGTTTTAAAGGAGATAAATTGTGGGGTTTTTTTAAGTGTAAATCGCAAACAAACACCAACACTTCACAACACACATCTCATTTAAAATGCCAGAGCTTGGCTTAAGCCAGACTGTCTAGGCTCCGAGTACCCTTTGTCTATACAATGGACATGCTGTGGAGTAATGGATTATTGTTTTGGAAAGCAACAGATGAACGGACTCAGAAGAGTGAGTGAGTGAGTGAATTCAGTTCTACAGTCCTACAGTTCAGCAGCAGCAGCTGGGACTGGAACAGGACAAGTTGACAAGCTTGTGGAAAAACCCCATTTTGAAGACGGGTTGTGAATTCTTAGTTCAGCCTGGTCAAAGGCCTTGTGGTCCATACAAGAAGAGCTGGCTGGCTGTATAATGTTTCACTTGAAATAAGAGAAACAAAAAGGAACTCTTTGGTGACCTGGAGGAAAGAGGTTATCATCTGTAAAACCCTGATGGAGCAAGTTTCTTCAGCAAGACACTGAAGTGGCTGATCGGAAGGAATCAGTTTATGTCCAATGAGCAACAAATCTCTGTGAAAATCTACAAGAACCTTCCTGAGTGGTAACCATTTACCTTTCAAGCACCAAAGCCAGGTGAAATTCATAAATGTTAAATTCTGTGGACAGTATAAGAATTGCCTGATACCAGTGAACTTGAAGGAGTGAGATTAAACTGCGAATCAAAGAACTTTTCTGAACTTAAGCACATTACATACATGTGCATTTAGAATTAGAAGGGGGTTAAGTAAGGTTAAGTTGATAGGAATAAGTTAAAGTTTGATCCTGTTTTTAATGTTGAAGAAAATAAAAAGTAACTTTTGTTTAAGTAACCATTTCTCTTGGTAAATTTCTGTTGCTGCTGGGTTTTGGGGTCCTCTGGGCCCATCACAATAAATCTATAACTTTTTATTGCTGAACACATCTTCATTCTCTATGATTACAAATTAAATTGAAAGGGTAGGGAGAAATCATGTACGGAATGTTAACAATGACAGGTTGGTTATTTTGTGCAAAATATCTGCCTGCTTCTTTTCCCAAATAATGAAGCATCTTTGAGAAATGGTCATATTATTATTTCAATATCATTATTGAAAAGCTGTATAATTATTGAGAGCCTGCTTTATTGGAGTGATGTTAAATCAAAGTCCATTCTCCACTATGTAAAATTTTAATTGAAGAGATTTCAGGACAATATTAAATGTCAAGGATTGCAGAGGGTCCTACCCAGTATCATCCCTCAGCATCTGGTTATTGGCATAAAGCTGTCCATAGGTGTTTACTGTGGAATATGTGCTAGCAACTTCATGTTGAAATTTAATCACACGTTAAATGCTTTTGGATGCTCTGAAAGGTGCTGAAGAAACCTGTTTTTTTTGTGATTCAGGATCAAATTGGAAATTATAATTAATAATTGTAAATCATCCAGTTACTTCAATTAATGGGCACTTGGCAATAGATTTTTAAAAAAAGAGAACGTGGCTGAAGACCAAAATTTTATCTAATGAATTGTTGAAATATTTTAGTTGCAGCTGATTTCCTTCAGAACGTTGGGAATGAAGGCAGAATCTTCATCAAACCAAGCAGAACCACCATACTGTGTCAAGTGCACTGAGGTTTGAGAGCCTTTGGACAAGAGATGAACATATATTTGAAGATCTCGAGACATGCTCAGTGAGCAAAAGGTTCAAATCTTTAACATCGTTGGTTTGCAATATCCAGGGACCCTCAATCTGAACAGTTGAAGCCACAACAGAGAGCCAAATGCAAACACTATAATTTTTACACCCAAGAACAGAAAATCTAAGTCACAGAAATCCAATCACCTTCAGTCAGGATCCTTCAGACATCAGCAGATAAATCGGTATTGCTCAAATTCCCAATTTAAATGTCATGTATCAAAGACAAATTGTGAAAGGAAGTACGGAGTGAAGAACAATTAAGCTGAATTTGTGATTTCCCAGCAGAGTTACATGGAACATCATTGCAGATTCATGGGAACAATATCCTGCCAAGCCCAGAAATCCAAGAATGCAGCTCAACAAGGATTTAATCACAGCTCGATCTGCCACATGCCTCATTGTGTCACTCCACAATCACAGTTTACATAATGTATTATTTTCCTGCACCCAAATGCTGCAACCCAGCTCTGATTGTGTTTTGCCATAGGAGAAATAGCTCATGGGTAAGTGACCTAACAACCCTCATTCAACGATTAGAAATAACAAAAAACACCCGAGGTAAGGTGCCAGCAAGAAAACCTCAGCTGCATGACCGACACTGAAAAGGGAACACAATACTGTACCTATTGTGGTCTCTATGAGACTGGGAAGGGCCTCATTGTACTCTGATTGCATGGAAACCATAAGAACACATCAAATTCTATTGCGAAATTCACCCAACCCTTCCAATTAGAACGTAATTGGAATAACAAAGGAATTAGAGCATGGTGGATAATCTTAATGTTTAAAACCTTTGCAACCCAAACTTGTGAAGGCTAACATTTCTGGAGTCAGATATTGCCTTTGTGAATGTTGTACACCCTTCCAAAGATTGAGTACAATAAAACCCATGTTATCCAGAATTAAAGTGTCTGGGAAGCCTCGGGCAACCAGCAAAAAGATCACAGAAAATAAATAAGTAAAAAAAATAAATGGAATTTTAAAACTGGTGTGCGTCACTGTTAGTTCACAACACGCAATCTCAAAAAATTGGAAATTTCACTTATCCGGAATCTACCAATCCGCACATGTCCTGGATACCAAGGGTTTAGTGTATTTATTTTGAAGTGCCACAATTCCTTTCAAATAAGTATGTGCTAAAGAACACAAGTTGAAAATAATGAACAATGGTCCATAAAATGTGTAAAAACACAACATTGCAGTTTGCCGATACAGCCAATCATAGAGAATAACTTCTCTGACAAAAGAAGTTTGGGGATGTTTTTTGTCAAACTAAGAGTGCAGATAGTGCCACACTATCAGGAGTGACAAACTAAAACTATCAGTTTTACAAAGAAATCTTGTTCTATATTGTGTTTGCATTTCTTCACAGGCACTTGAACCAAAACATCTTGGAAGCAAGTGGCTCTGCAGTGAATCTCAAGAATTCACCCCCCCCTCCCCCCCACCAACCAGAGGGCTGTGGAGGATTGGTCACTGAAGGTATTCAAAAACGTTGATAACGTTTAAAATGATTTGGGAACACAGAGGAACTGGTGTAAAAGAGTTGAAGCCTGAGGCAGATCAACTACATATATTGCATGGTGGAAATGGCTCGTTTTTGAGTCTTTGGTGACATACCAAATCTCTTCAAACGCCTCAAAGTATAGCCACTGACAAGCTCTCTTCACGATTGCATCAACATGGAGCATTCTGGCTGGTTGCATCACTGCCTGGTATGGAGGCACCAACTCTCAGGACAAAAATAAACTCAAGGGTTGTTAACTCTGCCTGCCACATCACAGGCACCAGATTCCATTGAGGACATCTACAGGAGGCGGAGTCTTAAAAGAGCAGCCTCTATCCTCAAAGACCCCCACCTCACTGGCCATGTCTTCTTCACTCTGCTGCCATCTGGGAAAAAGGTCCAGGAGGCTAAAGACAAGCACTCAACACAAGGACATCTTTCCCCCACCCCCGCCTGCAACCATCAATGAATAATCAATGAATCAAAAACTCTGCCTTATTTTCATGCACTATTTTTTAAATTTATTCTTGTGAGGTGGTTTATATGAATGTTTGCACAACAATGCTGTCACAAAACTTTGAATTTCATGATTTGTTCATGACAATAAATTCTGATTTCAAGGAGAAGTCTGCTTGAATACATGTTTATTCCCCAACTCATGTCATAAATGTAATCATTAAATTGATCAGTGAAACAGCAATTCGACAAAGAATACACATGGTAATATTTTGCAAGTTATTCTCATCTGGTTTAATACCAGGTTTCAACACAATCTGTAATGTTCCAAATTTAAAAAAACCATACCCAACCCCACCTCAATATGAACAGGTAGGACCCATCAGCCTCTGGTCAGGTCGCTCTGCTCCAATTCCATGATCGTGAAATTAACAACCATCTTCTGTTTTTACCAATCAAGTCTGGTCACTTCAATACCATTCAGTGATTCTGATACTTTTCATGTACAACGTCAAAATGAATCTCTTCACTACATTTTTGCCTTGAATTGGGGAGGCTGCCAGAGCATTTCTTACTCAGGTTCCATTACTTCTTTCTTTAAGTTACAATCTCATCCCACGTGCTACTCATTGACTTTATTTCTTTTGACAAAGCTGTCAGCCAATTTTTTTTAGTCTTGCACTACTGAAGAAAATTTCCTGCAGCATTTACATTCTTTGAAAAAAATCTAACAGGATCATTTCAATACAAAATGAAGAGGGCATAATTTCACGATAAAAGAGTTGCAAGAAAATTTATTTAGTCAAAGGGTTGCGAGCCTGTGGAACCTGTTGCCACAGACGTGGAAATGAAGTCATGGGATGTATTTAAGGCAGAGATTGACAGGTATTTGATTAGTCAGGGAATCAAGGGCTATGGGGAGAAACCCGGGGAGTGGGAGAATGGATTAGGTCACGATTAGAATGGCAGAGCAGACTCAATGGGCCAAGTTCTGCTCCTAGATCTTGTGATAAACATCTCAATGTTCCATTGTAACTCATGAAGCTGATGCCTCTTTAAAATAAAGGACAGATGATGAATTTCAACTCCCATGTTAATCCCTCACTTAAAATTATACTTACGTTTTGTCTGGCTATTAACAAAAAGAATCTGGTTAACGTTGCTTTCTGGAGCTTACTGTGCACCCAAGTGACTCTATTTAGGGTTCCTAGTTACTTGGGATTGCTCTGAAGTTGCTAAAAGTTTTACAAATTTTAAGGACTCTTGTAAATAAAATAGCAAAACAAAGACAAATGCTTCAAAAGAACACAAGAAACAGAAAGAAAAGTAGGCATTTTGGAACACCTGTGCTGACCCCATCCACTGATATTAATCAGTTTTTAAACTCAGCTCCTCAGCCCTCTATAAATCAGGAGACAAAACCATTCATCTCAGTCCGACAACTGGGAAAAACATTGCTGCATCTACACTGTGATAATTTTCACTAAGAACAACTCAAGTTTAAAATTAACTGCAGAGTAGGGAAGTTTAGAGGAAACGCCACTCTAAATCTGGTTGGAGACAAGATGACAGCTCAGTTGAATTAAAATCTCAGATCACTTTGATGTTAATTATGTGATGAGTGTTTATTGTTATCCGCACAAGTACAATTTACAAAAAGACCAAAATTCTTAACTTGATGAAGGGCTTAAACCTGAAACGTTGGTTATGTATCTTTATCTTTGCTATCTATATTACACTGTTTGACCAGCTGTTTCTCCATCATTGTATTTTAACAACTCTTGCTTGTTTTTTTTTAAAAACACAATAAACCATATTGACCAAAATACATAGACATATTTCTCTTGAATATATAGTGTCATTTTCTCTCCTTTTTTCCCCCCCTCACTTTCCTCCCTCCCTCCACCTAAAATGACAGGAGAAGACAACAAAATGAACTGACTCAGTATATAAAAGTAAAAGATAAAAATTTCTTGTTTATTTTATTAAGTGACGACATTGTTTAACGGATTTAATGTATCTTATAGATTGAACTTTGAACAATTCTTGCTTGTTGAAGCCAAAATACACCAATGACAATAGATAAATTAAATTACCATAATATGTCATGAGACAAAGATGATAAATACAGAAGGATAGACAGATGAAGATTTTTGGTGGTAGGAAAGGAGGCAACAAGCTTCAGCAATCTGAACACGATTTCCCATCACATTTTTCTCCGCAGAATTAAGAGACAATTTTAAAGAACACCAATAAAGCATCATACAGCAAAAAGTTAAATATACCAGTTAAAGAACAATGAGACACAAGCCCTCACTCAGGTGGTTATATTTCAAAAGCTAGCAAATTATTTGCAGCAAACCATGATAGCTTATCTCCAATGAACTAAATTCTGCAACTGTAATCACAATTACAGGAGGGCAGCAACCTCCTTTGAAGAAGACCGCAGAGCCCACCTCACTGACAAAAGAGGAAAAACCCCAACCCACCAATTTTCTCTTGCAACCGTGCCTGCCTGTCCTGCATCAGACTTGTCAGTCACCAACGAGCCTGCAGCAGACGTGGACATACCCCTCCATAAATCTTCGTCCGCGAAGCCAAGCCAAAGAAAGAAAAAGTAATCACAATTGTTTACAACGCATGGAAACAATGTGTTCAACAGATCAGAGCCAATGCACCGAATGTTAGCGATAATCTAAAACATGCAGCAATGGTGTGGGCATAAGTGTGGCACTTAACTCTTTTTACTTCCATCAGATCCCTGCTCTGGAGATTTACAAGGCATACAGTGTAATTATTTTTCTCATTTACCCATCAATATCTAATTTCAGTTCCATCACAAAAATTGTTCAGACTGATAGCTGGCTTTCTGAACTTGACAGTTTTTCTGGCACGAAATCGGAGATGCATTATACAATCATACCTCCGTGAGATCAGGCTACCCAATTATCCCAGAGGAGACACGAGAATGCGGATGATGGAATCATCTCTGGAATCCTGATGCAGGGTTTCAACCCAAAACACTAACATTTCCTCGTCTTACCAATGCAGCGTGACCTGCTATGTTCCTCCAACAATTTGCTTTTTCTCCAGTGCAATAGCCCCCATCTTCACGATTGCTCAGAAGAAAATTTACGCTAGATATATGGTACAAGGAAAAGAAAATGCACCAACTCCTTTTGAAAGTCTACTTTAATGGGATAGCAGACTTCAAATTCCTGGGTGTCAATATCTCCGAGGATCTATCCTGGAACCTCCATGTTGATGCAATCACAAAGGTGGCTTGCCAGCGGCTATATTTTGTGAGACGTTTGAGGAGATTTGGTAGGTCTCAGGAGACTCTCAAAAACTTCTACAGGCGTACCAAGAATAGCATTCTGGCTGGTTGCATCACTGTCTGGCACAGAGGTGCCAACACTTAGAACAAGAAAAAAACTCAAGGGTTGTTAACTCAGCCTGATTCATCACAGGCATCAGTCCATCCAGCAAGAATATCTTTATGAGGTGGTGTCTTAAGAACACAGCCTCCATCTTTAAGGACTCCAACCACCATGCTCTCTTCAATCTGCTACCATCAGGAAAAAGGTACAGGAGCCTGAAGTGGTGCACTCAGCAGTACAAGGACAGCTCCTTCCCCTCTTGCTATAATATTCCTGAATGAACAGACACTATCTCATTGACTTTTTCTGGCATTATTTTTATTTATTTTGTAAGGTGGTTTATATAAATGTTTGCAATGCAATGCTACTGCAAAGCAACAAATTTCATGGCTTATTTATGACAATAAATTCTGATTTTGAATTATATACCAGCCCAAATCAATGAAACAATGTTTTCATAACATTCAAAGAGAAAAAGATCATGGCAGATGTCATTCCAAAAATGCAACTATTTGACAAGCTATATTCCTGTCCAAAATTACTGAAGCATTGTTAGGAGGTTTCACAGTGGAAAACCCACTTCAGTTGAAGGATTCATACACTGGAACTTAGAATTACAGGAGCGCACTTCCCATATTTCAGGAGTAACCTCAGAATAATAGGAAGACACAATAAAAATCACCATTATCTTCGGTGTGCCAGCATGGTCTCGGAACATTTGAAGATGGTGGTATAAAGGTGGTCTCAAACCTTGCGATTTATCTGGCACAGTGATCCCCTTGTTTTGTACAACTTTGAGGCAGGTTACCTCCAAGAATTCAATGCCAAGCACAGTAAAACTCCAGCTATCCGGACGGAATTCAAGTAATCGACAGCTTCGAGCAACCGGTTAAAAAAAAAAAAAAAGAAAACTTAAAAATTAAAAGGAACAAGAACAAGTTAAAAACAGAAAAGTCTAAAACTGTAAAAGTAAAACTTCTCTGAAGCAACACATACTTTTAGTGAAGAAAGGAATAAGTATTCAGCCAGCAGACTGCCTTGGTCGTACTTTTCTTGTATCAGCTGTTTGAATAAAGTTGTGTGAAACAGCAATGGCCTCACCCAGGAAGAAGAGCTGGTTGATGCGCTTGCCATTGGGGTGACTCTCTTAACGTGTCTCTTTATCCCTGCTCAAGAAGAGTTGCCTTGGTCAGAGGCTTTATCTGTAAATTGGGGTGGGTGGGGTTTAATATAATCTTATTGTACGTCTTTCTCGCAGCTCCATGGAGGAACCTGCAGATGCAGCAACAGTTAAATATTTTCAAAGAAAATTACTGAAAATTAAGTAAAATTCAAGGTTTTGTAAGATCAAGTCTCAAGAAACCAGAAAATACACTTATCTGGGATCGACCATTCGCCTTAGGTACCAGATACCAGAGATTAAGCTGTACTTCTAATCAAAGGTAGATTTGTTATGTCAGTGTCCCAGGGCACCATCCACACCACAGAGGTTTGAATCAGTCTGCTCCCACTGGAGAGCTGCATCACTCAGATGAACGATACAAGATTTTCAATGCAGTTCAACTTTATTGTCACATGCACTAAGATACAGTGAGAACATTTGTTTTGCGAGCAGTCCAGCGAGTCAACCTGTTCATAGTCTGATAGCAAGAGAAAACAGGATTGCAGAGAGCGAAAAATCAGTTGGTACAGATTGAAAAGGCAACATTGTTTTACCAGTTGGGAGGAGGTGTCATTGAAGTGCCCGATAACCGCAAACAGAATCTTTATTTCAAAAGAAGAAACTCTTCAATAAGATTCTTAAAGCTTCCTGGAAAAGGTGCAACATCTCCCACAATTTATAAAAGACCTGGTTAGTGACCAATTAAAATGGAAAAACTGCATTTGGAATGAATCATAGAACATTGGATCCCTCTAACAGGAGCACACAAGAGAGCATTAGGAAATGGGCACCACTTCCCAGATTACACCTCTTCTCAACCTCTGACATTGGCCTCAATCAATTCAAAACAGGCCTGAAAACAAGTCATTCTGAATGCAGAGGGATTACTCAAGGGAAACACTGGTGAAACCTGAATGTTCAGAGACAGTAGTAATTTTTCCACACTGATTATAATTAATCCTAGTCATTGTACAATCAGTTCCTTTTGTTCACAGCACAAGTCTGTTTTCATATTTTTTGGTTCTACTTTACAATTACAATGATCAGAGTGTTAAAGGAAATACCAAATTTACAAGAGTGAAAGACATCCCTTCAAACTTTACACCTACTTAGCCACAACTAAAAATTAATCTTCACTCCCATGCCACTTACAATAGCTCAAGAGATACAGAGGCATTCATTCTGCCTTCATAAAGGCTTAAGGCATTACACGAGTTACAGTGGCAGTGTAATCTTGCAGCTGTCTCAACAGTAAAGCTACCTTTCTCTACTTCGTTACAGAAGTCACCTCTACACAAGATCACAGCTTTCAGAGATGCTCATGCAGGACTCCATATCCTTTCAAACACAAAATTTGAGTGAGAGATGTTACTGAGACAAGGGAAAAAGACTTTTCAAACATGGCTAATTGCAAAAAGACAGCAACAAGATGAAACAAACAAATTCACTTTGTGTTTAGATTGAGGGTAAAGTTGGCCTTTCAAGCACATGAAGGGATATTTTAATCAGTATTGAACGGATGTTAGATATAACATTATTGTAAGTTTGATCTGCAAGGAAACAACAATGGCAATGATCACTTTTCTATTTGGTAACACTGCAAAATATCATTAGGAAGAGTTTGACAACAAGCACCATATGTATTAGGTCAACTAGGCAGGGATGTCCACTATCTCCCTCACTGTTCGCTTTAGCTATAGAATAACCCTTGGCAGAACTGATAAGAACAGAAAATAAAATAAAAGGGATAAAAATAAAAGAGAAGGAATATAAAATCAGTCTATTTGCAGATGGCATCATAGTATACTTAACAGAACCAGAATTATCAATAAAAGAATTACATAAGAAATTGAAGGAATATGGAGAAATATCGGGGTACAAGATCAACGCAAATAAAAGTGAAGCAATGCCAATGAATAATGCGGATTTCACAAAGTTTAAGGAAGAATCACCATTTAAATGGCAAACACAAGCAATCTGATACCTAGGTATTAGACTAGATCATTTAATTTGTATCGATGGCCTAGATTATTATCAGCCATTTAATGAAGAAATTACAAGAAGACTTAGAACATTGGAAAGATTTACCACCAACACTGATAGGAAGGGTAAATTGCATTAAAATTAATATCTTCCCAAGGATACAATACCTATTTCAATCATTACCAATTCCCTTAACAGAGAAATTCTTCAATGAACGAAAGAGAATAATTCTTATGGAAAGGGGGGGAAACTGAGGATAGCGCTAGATAAATTAACAGAATGTTACAAACATGGGGGCTTACAGCTACCAAACTTAAAGAATTATTATAGAGCAGCACAATTAAGATAGCTATCAGATTTTTATCAAACAAGGGAAACACCAGATTGGACCAGGTTAGAGCTAGATAAAATAGGGGAGAAGGTACCAGAACATATACTTTTATAAGTAGGATGAAAAACTGGTGCAACCATCTGCTCAACATTTGGAAGAAGATTCATGTAGAAAGGAAAAAACTAAATTATCAACGACCAAAATTATTATTGATGCAAAATCAACTAATCCCTTTCACAATAGATAACCTTTCCTTTAGAGATGGAAGAGAAAAGGGATCAAAAGAATAGAAAATTGCTTTTTGGGAAATAATTTATTATCTTTCGAACAAATGAAGTACAAACATGGCATAACTCACGGTACAATGTTTGCATACTACCAACTGAAAACCTACTGGAAGGACAAATTGGGAAGCTGAGGTTACCAGAAGGAAGCAATTTTGAATATGCGATTACAGACACAATGATAATTAAAAGATTTATAACAAACATGTACATCAAGCTGCAAGAGAAAGAGAACGATGAAATAAGCTGTAAACCCAAACAAAGATTAAAAAATGAAAAATGGGAAAAGCTATGCTCTGGAACTATGAGAAATACAATAAACACGAGGTTACGCATGATACAATATAATTGGTTACACAGGCTATACATCACGCCCCAAAAGTTAAATAAATGGGACCCAACAGTATCAGACAGATGTTTTCGCTGTAAGAAGGAAACGGGAACAACAGTACATGCAATTTGGGCATGTGAGAAAGTGGAAAAGTTTTGGGAAGGTCTAAATCAGGTATTAAATAAAGTCACAAAAAGCAACATAACAAAAAAAAAGAATTAGGCCTCAAATTAGATGAAGCACAAAAAAAAATTATTATGATAACCTTAGCTGTAGCAAAAAAATGTATAATGTCAAACTGGAAATCAGAAGAGAACCTGAGAGTACAGCAATGGTACATAGAAATGAATAAAAATATTCCATCAGAAAAAATAACATTCAATTTAAAAAATAACATCACAGTATTCAAACAAATTTGGGAACCGTACATGGAACACAACAGAGAGGGCCTACCGTTGACCTCCACCCCCTAAAATGATAGAATGCGAAGAAGACGAAATGAACTGACCCAGTGTGTAAAAGTAGATGATACAATTTTCTTATTTATTTTCACTGTGTGATGACATTGTTTAATGGGTTTATTGTAATGTACATGTTGAACGTTTAGTGGGTAGGGAGAGGGGTGGGAAGGAGAGAGGGAAGGGAAGGGGAAAAAGGGGAGAAAATGACACTGTGTATATTCAAGAGGGAAATGTTTGTGTGTATTTTGGTTAATATGGTTCATAGTGTGAAAAAATTTTTTTAATTTAAAAAAGAGCACCATATGTATTTGTAAATTGTTTGAAATAGAGCAAATAAAAATTGTCACAGAGCCATAAGGAGTCAATGACAAAAAGTTCACCCAAGTCACTTATTTCTGGTGAATCATTATCAGGTGTGGAGATAAATTTAGGGAGGGACATCCAGAGGTGAGGAACTTCAGCAAGCACTTGTAGAGCAAACAAAATCCTTCTCGGCAAATATAAATTGGGTGTGTGCAGAAAATGCAATAAAAAGGCAGGGATGGTTGGAGGGGAGAGAATGGATTCAAGATTATTTTATTGTCATGTAGTAAAAACATGCAATATTACACAAAATTTGCTTTAGTCTGCCATCAGCAGGAATTGTTAGGCTCCTCTTACAGCCAGAGAAAAAGAAGCGAAAGAGAATGCTCCATAGTTGCTGAGTGTCTGTGGATTCACCTGCACAGCCACACAGACGCCAGTCCAAATCATCGGTAACCCAAACTCCAGATCTAAACCTCTAATGCCATCAGAAAACCTTCAGTGCCCTCTCGAATCCTGGTTCCAATACCTGGTACTCCTTCAGCCAGCCTCATTCCAGTCTCCAGCAGTCTGCAGCCTGATTCCAGTCCCTTTACCACAGTCACCATCAGCCCACTGCCTGTATGTTCTTCAACCACAGAGCCCCTTGTTGGTCTGGGTCGTCATCTCTGTTTCTCATTCTCAAATGGGGGGGGGCAGAGAAAGAGTGGTCTCCCCATTTTCTGGTGCCCTATGCCAGTCCTCAACCTCTCAACCTGCAACCTCTCAGGCTGTTGCCGAACATAGACACTGCCATGTTGGGCCTAGACCCCTGCAGTCACAGAACTTTAAAATAAGCCACTGTCAGGCCCTTTAACAGGACCCTTAAAGCCTGTATTGAGCAGTCAGTGGTTGGGCAGTAGAATCCTGCAGAAGAGTGCTGCGTCTCCCCTCCTCATTCTTCATGGGTCCACACCAGCACTGCAATGCAAAGTTGCAATGGAAATATAAATGTGTATACATTTATATTCTTGTTTAGAAAAGCTACCCAAAATTAACTGTACCTCAGTCAACACTTCAGCCTGAACTTTTTATTAAAAACGGCACTTCTGGCCAGCAAGTGGGATTAAGAACAAACATATACTTGACTGAAAGGTTTATACCAAGCTGAGAAGTCGATCACTTGCAACCATGGCAACAAAGTAATCAAACTGCATTGTGGTGATCAAACTTGAAGAACGGTCTCCAAGCTGAAACATCAACTCTGTTTCTACTCCACAAATGCAGCCCTACCCAGAGTACTTCCGGCCCTTTCAGTTTTGTTTCACGAATACATCAAGCTGGCTTTGAAGAATGCCAAATTTAAACTTCAAAGTTACGACAAATTTACTTTAAAAATGTTCTCAATCCCAGGTGAGCCCAGGAAGTGATTCAACTTTGTGGCTATTCAGTTCCTCCACCAACTTAATGTTGATAATTATCCCTCAAAATGGAATTCTACCAAGCTGAGAAAAGAGGAGTGCTATGGAATTTTATTTAGTTTGAAATATTATGGGCTTTTTAAAAAACTATATATAGGTGCAAGTTAGAGTAGGAAAAGCTTATAGATAGGCCAAGTGTTTAACAAATATTCAAAATTTTAACAAATTCCAAATATTCCTAAGTAAAGGATTTCCTCATTTCTGAACTAGATGAGTCAATGATATTTGCCAATGTTGTTTGGCAAAGATTAATTATATTTATCTTGCAAGACAAACAAGCTTTTAACTGTTAAGATTTTCAAACAAAGAGCATCTGCCATTATCCTTTCACAGCTTGGCTTCATCAAAGAAGATTTAGAAAGAATCATAAACATGGGCATGAGCTTCAAGCCTGAGCAATGGATTTTTTTTTTAAAAAGGTGAAGTATAGTGTGCACAGTACTAGCCCCACCCTTTACACCCAGGGTTTATCTGCCATGGCCTACAAGCTAGGTCAATGACAGTCAGGTTCTTGGGTAGTATGTGTTCCCATCAGAGTATCCTTCTACGAGATGGATGGCCTGATGAGGCTAACAAACCCTTTCTGTTTTGAAATATGTTTTCCTTCTCTTAGGTTATTGGGCCCAGCCCCGCCTCCCCCCCCCCCCCCCCCCCCCACCATCCAGTTGTACCGCTGGACACTCGGTCACACCATGACCTAGAAAACTCAGTGAAAACAGGAGACACCAACAAGAAGGTCCAGCTACGGATGCAGTAACGTAGTCGAGACCTGGCAAGCCAGACAGTAGCTACGCGGCAATTACACCATCTGCCATTATAGCTCTGGTGATTTGTACTGATGCTGAAGAGAATAAATTGGTCTGCACCAATTGCTTGTAAATGTCATATGTGATCTAATTCACCATATCATTATATTACAGGCAAAATGTAATGGTTGCAAGTCTCAGACTGTATAATAGCTTTCATGGCAAGAATACAATCACTCCAAAGTGAATGGTAGAAATTACTCTTTATTTCTATCCCTGAAAATAATTGCATTTTATTTACGCTTCGAGATTTAAAACACATTTTACTTATAAACTAGCCTGATAGTCCAGTGCAGTGCTACGCTGTTGAGGATGATATCCTTCAGATCCAATGTTAAACCTAGTTACATGCTGATAGCTTGGATGAAAACAAAAGATTCAGTTGCATTATGTTTTTATTTAAACCTTAAATCCATCTCATGAACTACTCTGTACTTCTTGAGTACTAAAGTACAATGATGCAAATTACAGCTCAGCATTCCTATGTATGGATTCAAATTGGTCTCAACATTTCTTTGCTAAGAAATCCCTTCCTGATCATTCATACTAAATGTGCTATGTCGTTGTGGCAGTGAAATCAATGGGACATTCTGGCAATGAAATCAACTAGTTTTCTTTTTCTTTGCCAGTTCTGAAGAAGGGTCTTCAAAATGTTACAGTAACTTTCCCCAATTCCACCGATGCAGCCTCATCTGACGACCATTTCCAGCATGTTCGGATTTCATTTGAGGCTCCCAGCATCTGCAGTTTTGTTTGATTTTTTTCCAATTCCATCAACCCGGATTCCCCAGCAAAGCCAATCAAAATTTCATCCATCAGTCAAACTACTTGCTCCAACAAGTTAAGCCTTCTTTAATTCATAAACCAATATCAAGATTTCATTCATACTGCTACAAAACTTCTGTGCTATTCCCCCTACCAAAGTGGAAAACCTCACTTCTCCACATATTATCCATCAACTTCTTGACCTCTTGTTCAATCTGCCCTTGCACCCTGTAAATACAGGGGTGCATGCAGAAATCTTTGCTTTTGTGAGGTTGAACACATCAGGGAAGAGGTATAGGTGCCACAAATCTCACTAGGATCAGGAACAGCTGCTACCCCTCCACCATCAGACTCCTCAATGACAAACTCAATCAGGGACTCATTTAAGGACTCTTTTTTTCCTCTTAGACTAACAGTTTGTTTATTTCTTTATTTGCATGCTTTATAGAGCATTTTTGCACTGCAAGTAGCAATTCTGCCTTGACTGTTGGAAAAAGAATGTCATGTATATACTCAAACAATGAATCTGAACTTTGAACTTTAGGGCACAGCACCAATTCAAAAGCCATCTTTAAATTTGCCGATAACACCAGGGTCGTCGGCAGTATAAGAGGGTAAATGAGGAAGCATTCAGGAGGGAGACAGACCAGCTCGTTGAGTGGCGTCACAACAACCTTGCACTCACTCAATGTTAGCGAAACATTATATATGTCATGTACGTACTGACAATAAATCTGACATCTGAAACAAAGTTACACAAATTAAAGTATTTTTTGGAGTTCCTTCCAAATTCTTCACAATCTTCACATAGCTAACTAAAAAAACAAAAGCCCACTTTTCTATCAGTGATTAGTGGAAGATGTGAATTGGTGGAATTCAACACTAATTTGTCTGTGCTTTATGTCTGATTGTGTGTCTGCATGTTTTGCACTGAGGATTGGAGAACGCTGTTTTGTCGGGTTGGACTTGTACAAACAGATGAGAATAAACTTGTCTCCATTTACAGAAACAAGAGAGTCTTGAGCAAGTCAGCAAAATGATATCATAATTTATCATACTATTTAATGCACAACTTAATTTAAGATGCAGAAAAAATCCAAGTTACCAGTCTGCCGCTTGCACCTGAACGATCTCCTGAGAAAATCAAAGTATTTTTAAATCATTTTGATGAATCAACTTCTGCCACAGCTTGAAAAACCAATGTATTTATAAAAATTGCAAGTATAATCACCTATTTATACTAATATCTTCAAATTTAAGGGAAATGTTCAAGAATTGTTACTCAGAAATAATCTTTTGTCGATGTGATGCGGCAGGTGATGAGGAAGAAAAAGATATTTCAGTTTCAAAATTTTGTGGAATTGGAAAGAGCTAGTGAACCCTTAAGGTACAAATCAGATCAAGATATGTTGACGACTAAGGAAATTCCAGATTCAAACTCTGGTGTTGAGCATTTCAGCGTCATTGAGTTTACAGGACCACCAGAAGGCAATGTCAGTTCCCACTTTCACCCTGGCGATGCCCAACTCGACCTCACCACCACTTCTTTTGACTCTCCACTTCCTAAACCAGCAAGCTCAGAATCAAAATCTGTCATGAACAAGTCACGAAATTCTTTGTTTAGTGGCAGCATCAGTGCAATTGTTCATAATACTCACCTTAAAAAATAAATAATAGTGCACCAAAAATCAAAGTAAGGCAGCATCTTTGGTTCATTGATCATTCAGGAATCTGATGGTCGTGGGGAAGAAGTTGTCCTTGTGATGTTGAGTGCTCATCTTTAGGCTCCTGTACCTGTTTGACAACATCCAGCATTGAATGAGCTTATAGTCTCCACAATCAAGTTATTATCCTTGGCTCCCCTTCTCCTTATCTGAACTTCATGTCTTCTTTTCTTGCCACAAACCAAAATTCAATGAGACTGATAACACCACATTCGGCTGAAATGCAAACTTCAGGCTGCTTGTCCATGGCTTTGCCCATTTCCAATGGATCTGCCTTAGTTCCACTGCTTTATAACCTATTCATGCCTTTGTTTCCCAAGTGGATTCACACTTCCTGCCAAACCTGAAATTTAGTAACCTGAATCACTGCTGAGCACATCCAAAGTGGCACTCAATCCCATTTGCACATCAATTCATACTTCCCAACCAGTTGACTACTGGTTGAAAATGCAAGCCTCAATAAAGCTCACAACGTTATTTTCATAGACCTCTGTGACATCACTCCTCCCCATTTTTCAACTACTCCAAATCGACCTCCGTCCTCGATCAAAATTTGAGAACTTGGGTCGTTGTGCATCTCTCAAAAGCTTCAACAGGTGGACAGCAAAGTGCATTCTCACTGGTTTCATCACTGTCTGGTATGTAATGCCAATGCTCACAATAAGATTAGACCTTCACACCAGCCCTTTCAATTTATGTGACTAAAAAGGCAACTGAGAAGCGGAAAGGAATTAATTTAAAAAGTTGTTATGCAACAATGAAGTTCAAACATACTGGATTTTTATGCCGACCAGTGTAATAATATAAACAGAGAACTGGAAATGAAAGAATAAACTGCTTTGCACCTGGTTGGAATAATTCAGGTATCATTGCCTACTGATTTTAATCACCACACCCATCTTGATGGCAGGAAGAGGCAGAAGCAGCAGAACTGCATCAATGATTTTGTTCATACAGGTTGTATTTATTTGGCAAAACAGGACTTTCCAAGTGTAGTGGAGGGTTCAAAGAGGGACAGCCCTGGACACGTGGTGGTTTCAAACAGTGAACTTCATTTACAGTATGGAGCAAATACACAGCAGGACAAGCAAATCGATCTTCCTGCAAGTTAGCGACCAACCACAACTACAGAGGATTAAAATAAACAATACCTGACACCTCTCCCCCAACAAGCAGGCACCACGTTCAACTCGCAGAAGCTATTTGCAAATTAGGACAGACGATGCACAATGGTTCTCCTTGAAGTGCGTGGGAAAGTGAACCATGACCCCCTCCATACATCTCAATTACTGTAATTGATGTCAAACAAGGCCCACTTCCCCCCCTCCCCAAAAATAAAATCAAAAAATATCCACGGGTCTGGTATGCGAAGTTGAGGTATCTTCCAGACACCGTAGACGATCAGTATTTGTACCTTGCCTTACTTCTTAATACTGCAATATTATTTACTCAATTATCATCAAAATTAAAACTGGAGGTTCTGAGACAAATATCATCGTTTTGCACCCAACTTGAACAAGTTTCGCAGTAACTGTTCTGAGGTCATATGTGTATTATGGTCTATTTATGCCACACCTGCCACTTACATTATCTTGACATTGAAACATCTTAGTTTTTAAAAGCAACTTGAAATTCGGGTGATAATGGGGAGTGACGTCGACAGTGATCATCATTGCTGCGTGGGTCACTGGCATCACCACCCACTATCGCTGCGCACTGAAAACTCCTGGTCATGCTCATGAGCCATCTCCATTTTGTGCATTTGATGCTTATCACGATAAGGGCATCTTAGTACAAGGAGTACCATTATAACCACAGCAATTTTGTGCATTTGATGCTTATCACGATAAGGGCATATTAGTACAAGGAGTACCATATAACCACAGCAATACAAAGGCATGGTGATAGCAGAGGAAGATGTCACCCTCAAGATGGTCACGCTGTGTATATTCAAGAGGGAGGTATTTTGGTTAGTATGGTTCATAATGTGAAAAATAAAAAAAAAATTTAAAAAGATGATCAGTATGGTTCATAGTGTGAAAAAAAGATGGCGATAGGAGGAAAGTGCTTAAGCTATATTATTGGCTACAAACAAAGTGGTAAAAGATGCTAAGGCGCGTGGTAATGGAGCAGCAGCGAGAGTTTTTTGGGGGGCACCGCCTACAGCAAAAATTATATGAGAATGGAGAAAGCAAGAACAACTGCAGACTGCTTAAGAAAAAAGTAAATTTAATCTTCGTTGTCCAGCCTCACATTGATAAGAACTTGAAGGAGAAGTTTCACAAAAAAAAATGGATGAATTCAGGGAAATTCATGTCTACCAAAAATGATAATTAGAGGCCAGGAGATTAGGAGAAGAACAAGGGAATTAGGGATTTGCAAGAACAGAAGGTTGGTGTTACCGGTTCATAAAAAGGCAGGATTTATCAATGTAGACAAAGATATCCATTGCACAGAAAATAGCAGTGGATTATGAGGACAACGAAAAGAGTGAATCGTCCCACCATTTCACAGGTGTGTGAATAGGTGAAGAAATCTAAGAACTGAAATGATTGTGAAGGCTTTTATCTCTACCGGTAGCTGTTTTTATAAAATATTTTCTGCTATTGGCAAGTTGCTTTGGTTTTCTCAAGAAAATTATTGTTATTAATTTTTTTCCTGTTGTCCTAGTTGTATGCTTTATCCAAGTCTTTCTACTATTTCAATAACAATAAATGCTTTCCTGCAAATATACTAAAAAGTAATATTTTCCATCATGGGGGGGGGGGGGGCCTGTCTTTATATACCCATGGATCTTCTATGCCATCAAATACATTAATTTTTCAGCACTGTTCACAATCCCCACTCTGGAGTGGCTCGAGTAGTTACCTCAGTAAGAGAACAAAAAATAAATAAATAGCGGCCACACTGTCGGGTTTTATACACAGCACCTGGGGTCTAACCCAAGCAATGGTTCACATGATACCAGGTGACCAGCCACAAGGCGATATCGGCCATGGGTGGGTCTGACATTCAATGATAACAGTGACCTTCCACCACTTTTCTTGTTCAACTAGTAAGGTGAACCTCCCCCACACCACCCCCCCCCCCCCAACCATGGTACACAAGGCACATTAAAAAATTTTTTATTGATTTTAGGCGGTGGAGGTCCGCGGGAGGACTTCTCTATTGTGTTCTATGTACGGTTCCCAAATTTGTTCGAATACTGTGATGTTATTTCTTAAATTGTATGTTATTTTTTTCCAATGGAATACATTTATTCATTTCTATGTACCATTGCTGTATTCTCAAGCTGTCTTCTAATTTCCAGGTTGACATAATACATTTTTTTGCTACAGCTAAAGCTATCACAATAAATCTTTTTTGTGCTCCATCCAAATCGAGTCCAAGTTCTTTACTTCTTGCATTACTTAGAAGAAAGATCTCTGGATTTTTTGATATGTTGCTTTTTGTGATTTTATTTAATACCTGGTTTAGATCTTCCCAAAACTTTTCCACTTTCTCACATGCCCAAATTGCATGTACTGTTGTTCCCGTTTCCTTCTTAGAGCAAAAACATCTGTCTGATACTGTTGGGTCCCATTTATTTAACTTTTGGGGCGTGGTGTATAGCCTGTGTAACCAATTATATTGTATCATGCGTAACCTCGTGTTTATTGTATTTCTCATAGTTCCGGAACATAGCTTTTCCCATGTTTCATTCTTTATCTTTATGTTTAGACCTTGTTCCCACTTTTGTTTGGGTTTACAGCTTGTTTCCTCTTTCTCTTTCTCTTGCAGTTTGATGTACATGTTTGTTATAAATCTTTCTATTATCATTGTGTCTGTAATCACATATTCAAAATTGCTTCCTTCTGGTAACCTCAGCCTGCTTCCCAATTTGTCCTTCAAGTAGGTTTTCAGTTGGTGGTATGCAAACATTGTACCGTGAGTTATACCATATTTGTCCTTCATTTGTTCAAAAGATAATAATTTATTTCCCGAAAAACAATTTTCTATTCTTTTGATCCCTTTTCTCTCCCATTCTCTAAAGGAAAGGTTATCTATTGTGAAAGGGATTAGTTGATTTTGCATTAATATTAATTTTGGTAGTTGATAATTTGTTTTATTCCTTTCTACGTGAATTTTTTTTCCAAATGTTGAGCAGATGGTGCAGTACTGGTGAATTCACAAGGAAAAGAAGCCAAAATGAACTTACCCAGTATGTAAAAGTAGAAGACACAAATTTCTTGTTTATTTTCATTGTGTGATGACATTGTTTAATGGGTTTTATGTATTGTACATGTTGAACGTTGAGTGAGTGGGGAGGGGGGGGTGAAAGAGGGAGGGAAGGGAGGGGGGAAAAGGAGAAAATAACACTGTGTATATTCAAGAGGGAAATGTTTGTGTATTTTGGTCAGAATGGTTCATAGTGTGAAAAATTTTTTTTAAAAATGTATTGATCAACATTTTGCCACAAGACAATATGGGAACATGGTTAGGTGATCAATATCTGATCAAAGAAATAGGTTTTCGATGTCTGGGCAGAGGTTGAAGGGGACGATTCCAAGATGTGAGATTCAATCTTTTGAATACTTTAGTCAATTATGAAGGAAAGAAGAGTGGAATGGGCAAAAGGCAAGAACTGCAGTGGCTCACAGATAATGCAGGCTTCCCCACAATGTGGTTCACATATTTATCGGACATTATAGTCATACAACCTTACTCTTCGAAAATGTACATATCATTTGATTTTTGTCTGGTTTATGACATGCACTTTGAATGTATCTGTACCAGTAAACAAGGTGTGTCCTTTGGCTGGGAGATGGTTTAGAATTTGTTCAGTGACTCAGAGCAGCTCAATCTAAATCAGCTCATCATAACAAGAGGGTTACATTATTGGACTACTCACATATCCCAGATTAATGACGCGGAAGAGTTCAAAGCCCAGCGGGGAAGTTGAGGTGGTTTAATCAGTTTAAAAACCAACTGCGAAACCATTAATCTACTGATCACCTTAAATGCTCCAGTGGCTCTTAATGCAAAATTGCAATCATCATTCTCTCCTGCAAGGTGCTCTTTACTGCCCCCTTCCCCCACCCCCAGATTGTTATGGGCAAAGGAGTTGAGGGTTATGGGGATAAGGCTGGAAAGGGGTACTGACGGTAGTGATCAGCCATGATCTGTAAAATGGCGGTGCTGGCTCGACAGGCTGAAGGGCCTACTCCAGCTCCTGTTGCCTATTGTCACCCAGCAGAAGGGCATAATACACAGCCTTGGAAAGCAAGCAATTCTGTTGGTTTGTTAGATTAGCAGCCAGAGACATGGGCCATGGACAGTGGCATGCTGCTGGGCTAAAAACCATTTTATTAAAATTAAACCACTCAGATTATTACAAAATCTGCTTTCAGGAAGGAAATTGTGACCTCTGCAACTCGCGACCCAATGTGGTTACCTCCAACTGCTCTCTCATTTCAGTAGCAATTAGGCTCTGTGATGAACTGGAAGTATTGGCATGACCAACAGCAACCATGTAGTGTGAATTGCAACTCTGCCAATCACCCTATCTGCTTGTTCCTTTATTGCAGATGGACAATGCTGTAGGATGGGAGAGACTGCACATTACTCTGAAATGGACCACAGCAGCACCATGAATACATTAAAAAAAGACAACAGGCCCTTCTGCCTCACAAGCCCATGCTGCCTAAGCACCCCAATTAACCTACAACCCAGGTACATTTTTGAAAGATGGGAGGAAACCGGAGCACCCGGAGGAAAGAATGTACCGTTGCAACATAGACCAGCAGCAATAGAAATTCACCAAGATAATGGTATCTATAAAACAATAATTTTTATAAATAACTATTAATATCAAATCTTTCTGAACTCTGAACATAACCCCACTATGCGCAAATAGTGTGTGGCAAATCCCAAACCATTAAAGTTCAGGCACAATTCTGAAGAGATGATTTTGAAGTTCAGTCTTAGAAATCTTGTGTTGAATCT
Organism: Narcine bancroftii; assembly: GCF_036971445.1. Classification (NCBI taxonomy): domain Eukaryota; kingdom Metazoa; phylum Chordata; class Chondrichthyes; order Torpediniformes; family Narcinidae; genus Narcine; species Narcine bancroftii. The sequence goes on from NC_091474.1 coordinate 81,683,547, forward strand.
CAGTCTTTAAACTGCTGTTCAAAAGTTCAAACTCTCAAATTCTTGTAGATTCGCTTTCAGAGAATTATTTCTTCATACAAATGACTTTTTCACAAATTTCCCTCTCTTGCATGGAGGTTTCAGAACTTGTGTTTCACACGATGATTCCACCAACCATATCAAATAGACACGAAGAACTTCTCACTCTTGACAAAGGCAGTTGAAGTGGTTTTGAAGCCCCTGATTCTGTATTCCTTCCCTGTCAAAGGGAGAATGCCCAACAGTACCTCTCTCATTGAGGGTTACTGCATCTCTAACTTCAGATGAAACTGGGGCAGTTTTTAAGATACCTTCTTGGAATATTGTAATCACATGACTGGTGGTTTTGTTTGAAGTTCATCTCTTCCAAAAGTTAACAAGAAAATGCTTCTGGGCTGTCTGCTCAGATCCACAAGTGTTTACACAGCTGCTTCTGAGAAAACATCCATTGTCTCTGGACTTTCAAAAGCACAATCCAAAATTCCTACTGTTTGAAATTAAGAGATCCCATCTCCAGAAGATCTCTCATCTGATAACACAAATGTGCGGTGTGACTTTCCGTGTGTAATTGTCTTTCCATTTCCAACCCCACAAAGTCTTTACTAAAAATAATATTTTATAACTAAAATATTACAAATAACATTGTTCTTCAACAATACAAACTCCTTACAGACAGTGTTGGATACAAGCACGAGTCGAGTCGCTGGTGTTATAACAGCATTCAGCATTGTCCTAACTGCTACACTAACCTTGCTGCCCCAATTGCTACTGAAAAGCATTGAAAATGCAAAGCTCAATAATTACAATAGCACAACTGTATTGAAAGGTCACTGCACTTAACACAGCTTCACCTTGATCATGCCAAATACCACAAAACACTGATCAAGCCAAAATGCCTCCCCACCCCGACTTCCCCATGCAACCCAATGAATATTTGCAAAAGCTGGCACCAACAAGGTTGCTCAGCTTTCCTATCGCATCTTATCAGTAGAATTTGCAGAGCCAGTCAATGGTTTCAGCAGTCTTCTGACCGCATTCACGATTGCCACAGATTTATGGACTAAGTTTGAGCAGCCACAAGGACAGCAGAGTTTCCTACCAGATACACTGGGTGCTCGGCCTATATATAGCACAAGGTCTACAAATGAGAGTACACCACAGAGCCACAAGTACGTGGTTCACCCCAATGTGGCAAATGGCATCAATGACCAATCGAAGTTGGAATCCCACCCTACAGACTGTGGCCAAAAGACAGATGATTGCAAACAGTGCTGCAGATGAGACCTGGGAATTTGTTTCTTTTCTTCTCTTGTTTTACAGGATTAACCAACAAATTGCCACTGAAAAAACAAACAGGAGTTGACAAAAAAAATTCACAAACTGGCAATCAGTTGAAATTTTCAATTTGCACCAATCTGGTGCAAAATACTTACATACATTTTGTGTTCATCTCAACATCTTTTTCCTGGCTTCATGTTGTTGCTAAATCAATAGAAAGAAGACATTGGGTGCAGGATCTGGTGAAATAACTAACTTTACCACAAATCCTGCCTCTCTAATTGAATTGTGTGCACCCCATGGCTCAAGACATTAAGATCATGGCTTATCTGATGATGGCCCAACTCAACATTCCCCACACCTTGGAATTCTTTATAGATCAATAATTTATCTCTCCCTTGACTACATTCAATGATTCAGCTTTCAAAGCTTTCTAGGGGAAAGTATTCCAAAAATAACCTCGAAGAGGAGGAATTTCTCCATCTCCATTTTTAAACAGGGGATTTATTCTGAAAACGGCCAGCCCGCCGTCACGGCCAGCCCGCCGTCACGGCCAGCCCGCCGTCACGGCCAGCCCGCCGTCACGGCCAGCCCGCCGTCACGGCCAGCCCGCCGTCACGGCCAGCCCGCCGTCACGGCCAGCCCGCCGTCACGGCCAGCCCGCCGTCACGGCCAGCCCGCCGTCACGGCCAGCCCGCCGTCACGGCCAGCCCGCCGTCACGGCCAGCCCGCCGTCACGGCCAGCCCGCCGTCACGGCCAGCCCGCCGTCACGGCCAGCCCGCCGTCACGGCCAGCCCGCCGTCACGGCCAGCCCGCCGTCACGGCCAGCCCGCCGTCACGGCCAGCCCGCCGTCACGGCCAGCCCGCCGTCACGGCCAGCCCGCCGTCACGGCCAGCCCGCCGTCACGGCCAGCCCGCCGTCACGGCCAGCCCGCCGTCACGGCCAGCCCGCCGTCACGGCCAGCCCGCCGTCACGGCCAGCCCGCCGTCACGGCCAGCCCGCCGTCACGGCCAGCCCGCCGTCACGGCCAGCCCGCCGTCACGGCCAGCCCGCCGTCACGGCCAGCCCGCCGTCACGGCCACCCCGCCGTCACGGCCACCCCGCCGTCACGGCCACCCCGCCGTCACGGCCACCCCGCCGTCACGGCCACCCCGCCGTCACGGCCACCCCTCCGTCACGGCCACCCCTCCGTCACGGCTACCCCTCCGTCACGGCCACCCCTCCGTCACGGCCACCCCTCCGTCACGGCCACCCCTCAATCAAGACAACTCCCAACAAGCATCTTCAGCTATCGTTAACCATCCTCTGATGAACCGGCGTGGACTTGAAGGGCTGACATGGCCTGCTTCCACGACGTAAACTGTTATATGGTTATATAGTTATATATCAGTGAGATCACCTCTTATTTGTCTAAACTCCTTATCTATCAGGATGATCTATCTATTGATACTGAAAAAACAACCAAGGGAACATTCTATGAACTTCCTCTAAACCAAGCACATGCTAACCCAAAAACAAACAAATTCTACAATATACTCAAGGCATGCTCTCATTCAATCCCTTTCTGGTTGTAGCAAGACATGTCTATTTTTATACTACACCCCTTTAGAATAAAGGCCAATATTCTATTCATGTTCTTAATGCAGTAAAATCCCTGGTATATGACACCTACAGTGATTGGTAGATGCCAGATAAGTGAATTTTCCAGTTGCTTGAGACTGTTGTGTGAATAGAACCAACAGAGAAGCATGCCAATTTCTGAATAGACTCTACCACACATTTTTTTGCGCTACTTTTTGAAAAAAAATCTAGTTGTCGAATTTATAGTAATTTTGCACCTTTTGCACAGCAAAACAATAAATTTCATGACACATGTTCATGACAATAAACCCAATTCTGATTTCTGTCCTTTCAGAGTAAGGGAAATAGGCTGACTGTGCCACTTCAGTATCAACTGCAAACCTTGAGTCACATTCAAGAAAGCACAGATCCTTCCCTGATGAATAAGATTCATTTTCCCATCAATCCAACAGCTTCAAGGTCACAATTACTGTATTTAATTCCTCATGTATTTAATTAACTGAATTTAAATCTCCCAATTGTCACCATGCAATATGAATGCCTTGCCTGCAAATTATTTCAGGTCTTCAATTAGTGCTCTAGTTTAACCAGCAAGTCACAACACCCCAATGATCTGATCTCAAAGCTTTTGACAACCAATATGTAGGCTCTAAATTCACAATCTACTTCAGGTTAATCATTTGGTGCTAAATCTGCTTTTTACTACATTTTAATCTCAACAGCAACAAAAAGTGAAATTCAGAATTAGACGACTCAACGTCAGTTAAAATTAACACACTTCATTGCACTGCTTCATGTCACTGGGACACAGCAGATTCCCAATCCTTCTTCACCCAAGTCAGCATCTCCAGCAGAGGTTCCTTCAAATTCTGATGGTCAGATCTGTATTGCCACATAAGCTTCTGAAACAGGGATTCTATTTCCAGCTCCATCACTGGAAGAGATGCCCAGGACCAAAAAGAATCTTCTCCAAGGCATCTAGAGGCAAAAGATGAAATGACCTCCGCACTGACACACTTGCCCTCACTGCTCAAAACAATAAAGGCACACCTGAACAGCTTGAGTCACTGCAATGAAAATAATTGGAAGCCTAGCAAAAGTAAAAGGAGCAGCACAGATCCTTCCAAACGACTACACTACCCCACAAACAAGTCCTGCCCTTTGGCAGTCTCCATATCCCACAATATTCACCTCAGAATCCTTGGAACTAGAGTAGATTCAAACCTTCCTCAACCCCAGATCACATGTGTCACTAAACCTCCTGTGTCCACAGCTGAACATGGAAAAAGTTGGATCTTTACAAACCTGTAATATATATTGTTTGGCCAGGTCAAACTGAGAGGGGAATCTCTCAGGCTAAACATTTACACAAACAGAAGATTGAAGAGCACTTTGTATCCTCAGACTCTCAGCGCATGTGGCAGGGTATACAATTTATCACAGATTATAAATCATTTGGTATCGCACCCATTTCTAACTTGACCCCCTAAAATTCTCTTAAAAGCTTCATTATTTCTATCCTCATTTTGATCAAGAAAATAAGGACATCCCTTTCAAGGTGGATACTTTACCAAATGAAGTACCTCTCTGTTTTCTATTACGTATGTATGGACCATCCTTAGTAGGGTGAATGTGCAGAAGGCAGCCGGATGGCATTCCTGGTCGAGTGCTTACAGTCTCCACAGATCAGTTGGCAGAGGTTTTTACAGATATTTTTAATCTGTCCTTGGCCAAAGCTATTGTTCCAACAAGTTTTAAAACTCCTATAATTGTGCCTGTGCCAAAGCGCTCCACCACCATGAATCTGCATGACCATCATGCTGTTGCACTTACTCCCATCATCAAAAAATGTTTAGAGACGTTGGTTTTATCTCCCTGAAATTTTGTTTACCTGCCATTATGGATCAACATTAATTTGCCTACTATGCAATTAGGTGGACAGAAGATGTCATTTCAATAGTGCTATACTCTACTATGACTAACCTGGATAGACTGGACTCTTATATAAGATTACTATTCTTTGATTATAGCTCATCTTTCAACAATGTTGTACCATCAAAGCTGATAACCAAACTTTGTTCATATGGTATCATCTCATCCTTTTGTAATTAGATTCTGGATTTCCTTACTAACAGACCCCAGTCTGTTACCTTGAACACCAGAATGCCACAGGGTTGCGTGCTGAACCCCCTTTTGTATTCCATCTTTACCTTAGACTGTGTTCCCATGTACAACTCAAATTATAAAGTTCGCAGATTATCCCACAGTGGTCAGCCTGATCAGAGGGGATGATGAAACGGCCTATAGGGGTGACGTTTAGCACCAAGACTTGTGGTGTGCTGAGAACAATTTGTTACTCAATACCCAGAAGACAAAAAAGATCATTGCAGATTTTCGACAGGCAAGAAGCCACACACACATCCTGACTTGCATCAATGGAGCAGTGGTTAGAGCTTCAAATTCCTGGGCATCCACATCTCTGATCATCTCACTAGGTCTTTGAATTCAGCAATGTTGATCAAAAAGGCACAATAACATCTTTATTTTTTGAGATGAGGAAGTTACCCCTCTGCCCTAGAATTCTATTGGATTTCTACAGATGTACTATTGAGAGCCTGCTGACATACAGTATTTTGGCATGGAGCAAAAACTGCCCAACGGATTGTTGGAATGTAATTGCCTACCATCTAATCTATCGAAAGGGGACGATGTTTGGATAGGGCGAGGAATATCATTAAAGATGCAACACACCCTAACCATGAACTATTTAAGATCCTATCATCAGGCAGACATTATAGGAGCTTTTGTTCAAGAACTACTAGACTTGAAAAGAGGTTTTTTCATTAAGCTGCAATAACGTTAAATCTCAATTCATGGCGTTGAGCAGTGCTGCACTTATATTTCAGAATCAGTCCTTTTTTTTTAAAAAAACAAAATATTTTAAGAATATTGTGGTCTTATTGCACATGGTTTATTGATTTTTTTTTAATTGTATGTGTTTACTGTATTCTGTTTTATATTCCAGTCGATGCTAATCAAGTTTCACTGGCTGGTATAAAGCATAATCATCAACTGCTCAAATGATATCACGCTCACCTGAAACAGAACACTTTGGTTTCAGATCCTGCTCCAGGGATTTCAGTACAAATACCAAATCTCAGATTCTTAATGCTGAGGGAGAAGTACAGTGTTACAGACTATATGATGTTTGGTGTCAGGTGCACTTTTTTTAAAAAAAAAATTAATGAAATTAAAATAGCTGAGAATTACAAATTCATTTTTATTTATAAAAGAGAGTCTTAATTATATCTCATCTATTTTCTATTCAACATTAATTTTGGCTATATAATGAGGAATGGATTAACTGTTAACAATATAATCATAGAATTCGATGTTTTGAATGGGATAGTAAATAATTAGTTATACTTCTGATTTACAATTTACCTGTGATATGTATAGGATATGATTTGATTTATGTTATTAATTAGACCATGTTAAGGTTTCTTCTACTAAATTCAAAAATATTTTAAAAAAGAAAAATCATTTAAACACCATTTTAAAAACAAGCGAGAGTGTCTTGACCAATAATTATCCCTCTATTAGCAGCAATAGAATACATAATCTAATCTTTCTACGAATATATACATGGATAGGAGGGGGTTGGAGGGTTATGGATCGATCTAGTGGAGTTGTTCGAGTGATCCGCTGTGGACTTGAAAGGCCGAAATGGCCTGTTACCATGCCATAAACTGTTATATGGTTATATATTATATGGTTACCTTGCCATTGAAGACCATGTTCAGAAGAAATAGGAATAGAAATGGGCCATTCAGCCCAGAGTCTGTTCCACCTTTCAAATTGTCTGATTCTTTTCAACACCATTTTCCTCCCTTCTTCCCATTACTCATGTTACCCTTACTAATCATGAGTTGCATGGTTAGCGTAGCAGTTAGGGCGACGCTATTAGAATGCCAGCGACTTGGGTTCAAATCCAGCACTGTCCGTAAGGAGTTCGTACATTCTCCCTGTGTTTGCAAAGGTTTGATGGGAAATTGCTGTGCAAAAATTATTTCCTCAATTATAATTACTACACTGCAGCTGTATTTAAATTAGAAATAAGCATCCAAGATGATTCATGTCCTTGAAAAGCAAACCTCCTTTTGATAAAGTTCAGCCTCCCCCCACCCCCCGCCCGAGTGAAAAGTCCTGTACAAGGTAATGGATACAGCCCAGGACATCACAGGCAAAAACCACCCCACCATCGAGAACATCTACACACCATTCCACACACGTTCTATTCTCACTACTGCTGCCATCAGGAAAGAGATCCAGGTGCCACAAGACTCACACCACCAGGTTCAGGAACAGTTGCTACCCCTCCACCATCAGACTCAATCGGGACTTACTTAAGGACTCTTACCTGTGCACTTTATTGATTATTTTTCTCTATAATGCAGTTCATCTACATTTCGTTGTTTATATGTGAACATAGAGTCAGTTTTCTTTTACACTGCCAATAAGTGTTAATTCTGCCTCATCCACAGGAAAATTAATCTCAGGGTCGTATGTGATGTCATGTATGTACTCTGACAATAAATCTGAAAGGTCTAAGTTGGAGAAAAAAGATTTCATACCTTGGCACCACATGCAGATTTTCACCTTTTGTTGATCTGGATTCCTCCCCATTGTTTGAATTCCAAGGCTTTCTGATGTATCCTGCTTCTGCATTTCTGATTTTTCTTTGAAGAATGGCTCAGGCCCGAAACATTGGCAATACATCTTTGTCTCCTATAGATTCTGAAAAGGCCAGCTAAGTTCCTCCAGCATTTCGCTATTTTTATTAAAATGCAACCCATTGTGTTTCACCACATCCAGCTTGCATCCCTTCAATTCCCATGTGAAAAATCTCTGAACTCCATGCCAATTTCAACAAAAAAAGCTTTAAATTAAATCTTCAGATTTCAAACTTGATACTTAAATTTGTGCAACCATTTATCCAAGTGAATAATTGACAAAACATTTGGGGAAAAATCTTAAACTGACAAGAGGCTATGCTGAGAGCAGCTGGAAACTGATGGATGGGATGTTTTAGTCTATAACCCAGACATTTCATTGTCCATTACTCATGTCCTTACTTCCACATGTTCTTACTTACTCTGCTAAGTACTGTTGGACCTCAAAGAAAAGCAAAGGAACTATTTATTTCACGTCTAAATTTACTGCATTCAAGTTGAGACATAAACTGCTATAGTCAAACTACATTGGGACATGTTTCATGTTCCAATGCTTACAAAATATGGCCACTGACTGTTTAAGTACCATTGCAATTCAGTATGGACAAAATAATTTATGGCAAAACTAACTCTTGTGTAATCTCTTGCATACAGAATTTGCAACATCCAGAAATGTTTAAAATGAAGATACTTTTTAAGAGAAGTCAATGCTGACAAGGTTTGAAGCAGTCACACTCACATTGACCAAAAGGCCTGTTCATTTCAAAATTTAAAAAAAATTCTCCAAGATAATATTTCTTTTTGAATCTGTTCAATGTTAATCATTTGAAACTATTCATGATGAATGATTTTGATTTGAAGCCGGGAGTCTCCTGCCATTTTCACCTCAACAAACTCTCGGCCACCGCAGAGTTCTCATAATTTGCTTCCCCAACAGATCACTATTTAAAAATAAGGAACCTCAACTATTAAGCAAAAAAGAAATGACAACCAGTAAACTTGGTCCTAATGATTGAATACAACATTAGAGAAAGAGAAATCGCCAACTTAACAATTGGATCTATGACATCGATACCAGCCATTCTCAATGGACCCCCTGGGGGCCAGAGCTCATTTAAGAAAAGCTTGGCTTTCTTTTCACCTCAGGCAACTCACACATTTTTAAAAAGTAATATTATTATGTAGTTGGTCGGAGAGATACACAGAAGAAACCAAAAACTTGACTGCTTCAAAGGAAAGGGGGCCCATAAACTTTGAGCAGAGTCTGAAGGGGCCAGAATCAAAAAAAGGTGAGGAATGGCTGAAACAGACAGATGAGCAGCAGTGGTTCAATACCAGGATTGATCCTCACAGACCCTTTGACAACACTAGTGTAATCTTCGAGCTGGGGTTTGAACTTACACTCTTTTGACTCAAGAGGTGAGATGCTTCCACATTGATTATTTCCTCCTAAATATGACTTTAACGCCAACTTCCCAGTTTTCACTCAAACTATAAACCACACCAAACTTTGGTGATAACAAAAATTACCAATATCCAATATTTGCTAGGAGCAGCGGGCAATTTCTGCTGACGATAAATCTTTGTCTGGATTAAATGAAATTTAGTGTAGTATTAAATTTTCTGTTTTATTACATAACAATAAAAGAACCTTAAACATTCAGGTTGGGGCACATATTTAAAGAAGAACAAAAAGTGTTAATACTTCAGGTTTTTTGCTCTTTTACCAACAACAGGCACTAAAAAGGTCATCACTAGCCCAAAAAATGTTAACCATTTGTTATTTTCAGCAGTTTTTCCATCAATTTAGATATTTTGTTAATTTCACATTTCGAACATCTGTTGCATTTTCCCTTCATGTCAGCAATAATTATTCCAAAATCAGATTTATTGTCATGAACATGTGTCACAAAATTTGTTGTTTTGCAGTACGAGCATTGTGCATTAGAGCAGCAAATGCTGTAAATTATACTTCCATAAATACACTATTTAAGAACAAATAAATTAGTTGAAGAGGAAAAAAGGAGGGGAAAAAGCAATTTTTGTAACATTGGGTGTTCATCTTCAGGCTTCTGTACCTCATTCCTGACAGAGCCAGTGTGAAGAATTTGAGGCCCGGGTGGTGAGAGTCCTTGATGATAGAGGCTGCTTTCTCGAGACACTGCCTCTTATGGATGTTCTTAATGGAGTGAAGACTACTATGGAGTGAAGAATTATTGGCATAATTCACATCCCTCTGTCGCCTTTTCCTGTTCTGTCCATTGGCAGCCAGTCACAATATGCTCTCCATGGTATACCTGTAAAAATTTGGTGACATATCGTATCTCCTCAAGCTCCTAATATATAGGTGCTGGCGAACCTTCCTCATGATTGCATCAACATGGAGGCCCCAGGATAGATCTTCAGAGATGTTGACTAACAGGAACTTGAAGTTCTTAACCTTTTCTACTGTCGATTCCTCAAAGATTCCCCCCCCCCCCCCCCTTCCTGAAAGCCTTAATCAATTCCTTAGTTTCGCTAACATTGAGAGCAAGGATGTTGTGCAACACCACTCAACGATCTCTCACTCCTGAATGCTTCCGAATTGCTGTCTGAAATTCTGCCGATAATCATGGCGTCATCGTAAAATTTGTAGCCGGTCCAATTACCCCAAGTTGGCAAGGGTCACCTTCAAAACTGCTGAGTTACTCTGATATCAAGTGGCTCATCATAGATACGATAGGCCAAATTCTTACAAAGTTCTCAGAGCTCTGCATGAACTCTATTCCTGAAACTGGGCTCAACTTTGTTCCATTTGGATTCCTGAAACAACTACCCTTCCAGTTGAGCAAACAAACAACTTGCTGCAGGAATAAAACACAAAGGTTTACAGACATTGTGAAAGTAAAAACACAATGCTGCAGAAAATGAGCAGTGTACTTTTTACAGCAAAGATTAAGACACATAACCAACGTTTTAGGCTTGAGACCTTATGAGCAAAATGTAAGCAGGCGCCCAAACAAAATTATAAGGTGTGGGGGAAAGGGGCAAGAGCACAGGCAGGAAGTAATGTGGATAAGGGAGGGAGGGCACAACCACAAAGGGAGGGGGGGGGGGGGAGGGAGGGGAGAACGGAAATGTGAATGGAGAGGGAAAGGGGTGGAGAGCTAGAAGAAAGAAAACAAAGGGAAAGAAGAGAGAGGGAGAACAGGGAGCAGGCTGGCAGAAACTCAAGTAGTCAATATTAATGTTATCTGGTTGGAGAGCCCCCAGACAGAAAATATAGTATTGTTCCTCCATTTTACAGGTGATCTTGGTCGGACAGTACATGAGACATACAGTGAAGTTATGTCAGCACAGGAGTGGGGCATAGAATTGAAATGGTTGGCCATGAGAGATCCCGGTCACTGATGCAGACAGAGGAAAGATGCTCAGCGAAGCTATTGCCCAATCTGCATTCAGTCTTTCTGATGTAGAGTCAACCACAATGGGATGCAGTAGAGAACTGCTGCAGATACACAAGTGTTGCTTCACTTGATGCAACTTGCTGCATTTAGGACAATCGCATAACTCACAACAGCTTCTTTCTCTCTCCAATGAACTCATTGGCTCTCAAGTCATGTCAGATTCTATCTGGATCAGCAAGAACATCATTTTAGCTATAGCTCTTTTTTTTTTTTAAAAAAAAATGGTAAACTGTATGCATTAAAGAGTGTGTGAGCTTGCAGGCGCCTCAGATTGAAGAGACTGCCATCCGTGCGGTACCGGATGTAAACAGCGTCTTCATTGTTGGGGTCTTTCATGGCTTGGTTCAGCATCATGCTGATGAAGATTGAAAAGAGGGTTGGTGCGAGAACACAGCCTTGCTTCACGCCATTGTTAATGGAGAAGGGTTCAGAGAGCTCATTGCTGTATCTGACCCGACCTTGTTGGTTTTCGTGCAGTTGGATAATCATGTTGAGGAACTTTGGGGGACATCCGATGCGCTCTAGTATTTGCCAAAGCCCTTTCCTGCTCACGGTGTCGAAGGCTTTGGTGAGGTCAACAAAGGTGATGTAGAGTCCTTTGTTTTGTTCTCTGCACTTTTCTTGGAGCTGTCTGAGGGCAAAGACCATGTCAGTAGTTCCTCTGTTTGCGCGAAAGCCGCACTGTGATTCTGGGAGAATATTCTCGGCGACACTAGGTATTATTCTATTTAGTAGAATCCTAGCGAAGATTTTGCCTGCAATGGAGAGCAACGTGATTCCTCTGTAGTTTGAGCAGTCTGATTTCTCGCCTTTGTTTTTGTACAGGGTGATGATGGTGGCATCACGAAGATCCTGAGGCAGTTTTCCTTGGTCCCAACAAAGCTTGAAAAACTCATGCAGTTTGGCATGCAGAGTTTTGCCGCCAGCCTTCCAGCTCTTCAGCGCTTGACGTCCTGCTTTGCGGAAACTGCCAAAATGTTTGGCCTGGAAGTCAGCCTGAAGAAAACTGAGGTCCTCCATCAGCCAGCTCCCCACCATGACTACCAGCCCCCCCACATCTCCATCGGGCACACAAAACTCAAAACGGTCAACCAGTTTACCTATCTCGGCTGCACCATTTCATCAGATGCAAGGATCGACAATGAGATAGACAACAGACTCGCCAAGGCAAATAGTGCCTTTGGAAGACTACACAAAAGAGTCTGGAAAAACAACCAACTGAAAAACCTCACAAAGATAAGCGTATACAGAGCCGTTGTCATACCCACACTCCTGTTCGGCTCTGAATCATGGGTCCTCTACCGGCATCACCTATGGCTCCTAGAACGCTTCCACCAGTGTTGTCTCTGCTCCATCCTCAACATTCATTGGAGCGATTTCATCCCTAACGTCGAAGTACTCGAGATGGCAGAGGTCGACAGCATCGAGTCCACACTGCTGAAGATCCAGCTGCGCTGGATGGGTCACGTCTCCAGAATGGAGGACCATCGCCTTCCCAAGATCGTGTTATATGGCGAGCTCTCCACTGGCCACCGTGACAGAGGTGCACCAAAGAAAAGGTACAAGGACTGCCTAAAGAAATCTCTTGGTGCCTGCCACATTGACCACCGCCAGTGGGCTGATATCGCCTCAAACCGTGCATCTTGGCGCCTCACAGTTTGGCGGGCAGCAACTTCCTTTGAAGAAGACCGCAGAGCCCACCTCACTGACAAAAGGCAAAGGAGGAAAAACCCAACACCCAACCAACCAATTTTCCCCTGCAGCCGCTGCAACCGTGTCTGCCTGTCCCGCATCGGACTTGTCAGCCACAAACGAGCCTGCAGCTGACATGGACTTTTACCCCCTCCATAAATCTTCGTCCGCGAAGCCAAGCCAAAGAGAAAGAGTGTAAATTGAATACTTACGGCATTGGATATTTGACCACAAAGATCATACTGGGTTATCTTTGACTTGGATCTCCTGCCACATTTATTCATCTAACCCTATCAATGTGTCCCTCTGTTGGGATATCTTTGCTGGAATATCATCACCAGATATCCAGAGGGCAGTATTTAACCAAGGGTAAAGGAAACAATAAATGGTTCTTAAAGATTGCAGTTTTTTTTTTAAAAAGTGCCTAATTTGGATAAATCTCAAGTGTTGGAACTTGACTTCCCAAATGGATTTAGAAGTTCAGTCCAGCAGATAAGAAACTCTGTCAATTTTACATTGACAAAGAAGCCTACATCTCAGGAGCTATGAGGGAAGATGTAAATTTTTCTAGCCAGCAGAATCAACTCCAGTGATCACTTGACAATTGTCACAGCCAGATAGACACCAAATTGTTTTCCATCAATTTCATCATTACAGAGGTAACTAACACAACTGCTAAAACTACCTGGAAGTTGTGATAGGCACAGCCCACAGACAATACCAGCAAGGTAAATGTGCAATCTCGAGTCATTGAGCAGCTTCCTACAGGGTAGAAGAGGAATGGACCACCTCAGACATCAACTGATTTTGTATCCAGGTTGCCATTGTCTTTTTTCTTAAAAAAAAAATTCATGCAAAAATTGGACTCACGGTTTCAATGTGGGGCACACTGTGAAATGCTTTTCAATCTGCTTGCTGTTAAAACTACAGCCCATGCACAAACCAAGAACTTCCAGAGCCAAATTCACACATTTAATATTGTATTAATCATTCCCCACTAATATTTGTCTTTATTTGTTGTTGGAGCAAGCTCCATATTTTCACCATTCACCACTTTAGGACGTTTCCCTTCCATCTTTGGATTTATTAGCAAAATCATCTCATATTAGATGCTTGAGGAAGATTTCTGTGCTTCTATGACACTTGCTGTACTTCACCAGCTGCAAAGGACTCCAAATGATCTCAAGGCTTCAAATGGGGTTTATGGAATAGAACCATTACTTTATATCACAATGGACTAAATGTGACCATATTGCTGAATTGGCATGGTCAGAATACATAATTGAGAACACATTTGTCATATTTACATTCTCAGGGAGCATTCTACCCTCTGGTGTTTCCGACTTTCGATGGTCCCGTGGCGGCGCAATCTCTCATGGCAAATCGGCCCCACTTATACTACCGCGCAGCAGGGCAGCCATGAGAAAGAAGGTGACGCCAGGGGGGATCTCCTTGCCTCGTGGTTCCAGCCACAGTGCGCGCCTCAGGCAGCCATTATGACTTCACTGCTCACACGGGGTCCGAGCTCACGGTGCCCTTAAAGGCGCGCACGGGATTTGAATTAAACAGTCATTAAGAACATCCAACGTAGTGGCTGAGTTTCTTTGCTGTAGCTGCCGTTAAAATCCAACTTTTAATTTTTTGAAGTTATGATGGTTCGAATTCGCATTTTGAATTTTCAGTGTCTCCCGACAACACCGTACAGGTCCCCACGCTGAGCCCACTGCCCCGGGTCGGTCCCCACGCTGAGCCCACTGCCCCGGGTCGGTCCCCACGCTGAGCCCACTGCCCCGGGTCGGTCCCCACGCTGAGCCCACTGCCCCGGGTCGGTCCCCACGCTGAGCCCACTGCCCCGGGTCGGTCCCCACGCTGAGCCCACTGCCCCGGGTCGGTCCCCACGCTGAGCCCACTGCCCCGGGTCGGTCCCCACGCTGAGCCCACTGCCCCGGGTCGGTCCCCACGCTGAGCCCACTGCCCCGGGTCGGTCCCCACGCTGAGCCCACTGCCCCGGGTCGGTCCCCACGCTGAGCCCACTGCCCCGGGTCGGTCCCCACGCTGAGCCCACTGCCCCGGGTCGGTCCCCACGCTGAGCCCACTGCCCCGGGTCGGTCCCCACGCTGAGCCCACTGCCCCGGGTCGGTCCCCACGCTGAGCCCACTGCCCCGGGTCGGTCCCCACGCTGAGCCCACTGCCCATGTTTAGCTTACAATTTTTTTGACATTTGTTGGTAATGCCGAAACATAACCCCATCGCAAGTTGAGGACTATAAAACCACTGCCTACTTTTTCTCTCTCGATAGTAGACAATCTTTTTAAATATTTGTAACACATTTCCACATTTGTAATGCTGCCTCTTGATAATTAGCCTCATTATTTATTTTTAAATACTTCATTAATATTTAAGAACAAATGGTCAAACTTCAGTCATTTAAGTGTTTATCAGCTGCATCAAGGAGACCAGAATATACCAACACAATCAAACAGTAATTCAACCAAACTCCAGAGGGATTCCTGCATTCTCTTCTTCTCCAGTTCAGAATTAGTGTAAATTATAATGTGCAGAATTACAGAATAGTGCAGAATTCATACGAGACATCTGGTTTTTCACATGACACCTAATTTATTT
This sequence comes from Narcine bancroftii, assembly GCF_036971445.1. Taxonomy (NCBI): domain Eukaryota; kingdom Metazoa; phylum Chordata; class Chondrichthyes; order Torpediniformes; family Narcinidae; genus Narcine; species Narcine bancroftii. The sequence continues at coordinate 81,698,922 of NC_091474.1, forward strand.
TCATTCCTATCTGTGAGAATAGGAAATTTTAGAGCTACACTTAAACAATGTGGTTGCACTGGAAGAAATTGCCTCCAAGACTGCTTTGTGTTGACTCTTCAAAAGACAAATTTATGAACTAAAAACATATGCAAATTACAAAACAAGGCCCCGAGATACAGTTTGCAAATTACTACGAAGAGATGAATCCTTTTGAAGAACTATGGGTGCAAAAGATACAAGTGACTCAGAATCCAGTCAGCATCACTATTTCAAGTGAGAACAAGTGAAGTTTTTTGTCATCTAATTGACAAGTACAACCCCATGAAACAGTGTTCTTCAGTCCTCTGTGTAAAACACACAACCAGACATAACACACATACAGACAAATTATACATATGCAGGACAAATATTTCATCTACATAAATAGTTTCATGAACATGAGAGTCTCAGATGGTCAGTGTGAGCAGTTCCTTTGGTTGTTTAGCATTCTACTGCCTGTGGGAAGAAACTGTTCCTTAGCCTGGTGGTGCTGGCTCTGGTACTCCTGTATCTCTTTCCCGACAGGAGCAACTGAAAGATGCTGTGTGTGGGGTGGAAGGGGCCTCAATAAGGAGACTCCAGTGATCCTCTCTGCCACTCTTATGGATCTCCAATCAATTTCTCTGCAGCAACAGTACCACACTCTCAATAGAGCTCACACAGAAGGTTGGCCTAATGGTGGCTGTTAGCTTTACCCACTTCAGTCTTCTCAGAAAGTACGGTTAATGTTGCACCTTCCAGACAAGCAAGGAGATGTTGAGATTTAAGTGAACTCCAAGTGCTCTTCACCCCCTCTACTACATAGGAGTCGATGTGTAGTGGAGGGTGGTCATGTCTGATCCTCCTGAAGTCCACAATCATCTCCTTCATCTTGTTCACATTGAGACTCAAGAAGTTGTTACTCTCTCACCAATTTCATGAGATTTTCCACCTCTTCTCCGAAGTGCGATTCATCATTGTTGCTGGTGAGGCCGACTACTGTTGGAGCTGGATCTGGTGATGCAGTCGTAGATCAGTGGCATGAACCACATTTAAGGCAAAATAAAACAGATGGTTGCTGTCCAGCTATTCTGAATTATAGCTCAATTTTGTTTCAGAATCTTCAATTTGGATCCAAAAGTCTTCACTTATTCATCAGGAATATTGACACCCAACATACAAATATCAGACAAAACAGATACAAATGATTCCATGGAGCCCCACTCCTCCTTGGTAGTGCCTCCATCCCAAGGCTCAGTACCACTTGTGGAGGTAAGTGCTCTAGTACAGCTGAACTGAATCCTCTGACTGACACACATCACCCTTCCCCTTAAATTCAAATAATCCAGGTTGAATTCTCACGTTTTTATGGCCTGTCCACAGAGGCAGCGAATTTTTAAGGAACAAAGCCAGTTGGTTTTTGGAGGAGTCTCCCAGTTCCGAGAAAAGTTTAGCAACCTTTATCCTCTTGTTCCTCTATTTTTCTGTGCCTACCATCAAGACGCAACACATTCTTATTAAAAGTTGTCTGACCGTTGCCAAACACATTGATATTTACCATCCCAGAAATGATCATGGATTCAACGCGTGTGATTGTGTGGAATTCAAGATCACACCCTGTATCATTATGTTCCATAATCATTAGACCGGACTACTGCGGCATGCAAAATCCTGTTGTTGCTGTAAGGTTAAACACACACACACACTCTCCGATGATTCAGAAAATTTTCGACATCAAACTACAGTCACACCAAACAACACTACTTTGGGATTTTACTTTACAATCAGACTGAAGGTGTTAAGGGGCGAGGTCCGTGTTGAATTCCCCGAGCTGGTCGTCAATGTCAAGGCTACATATTGGCATCGAATGGCTTGCGGGTCACTTGTTACTCGGCCCTGCGGTAAGTACAGTTACAGTTTTCCTGTCGATTTCCCCGTTCAAGCCTCCAAATAAGATGCACTCTCTTTCTCCTCCCTTCGCCTATACACCTGGTTTCATAAAATTCTTTTAACAAAAAAAGTATCAACTTTTAAATCTATCTCTTACACAGGAATCGGCGACGTGTTTGCCAAGTGTTTGCCTAGCTTGCGGGACATCCCCCAAAGGAAGAAGAGCGATGAAAGGTCTCCGACCTGAAACTCTACTTCTCCCTATCCCTCCGTGCATTACCATCACGTCCCGCTTTAATGTAGTGGGACACTGATGGAATAGTGGAATAGTCTGGTCCTAGGGGCTCTCTTTTTACCCTTTCTCTCACTCGTGCACACCTCTGGGTTCGTGCCCGAGAAGGAAAGCCCGTCCGAGCCGCACTCCCTGCCACTCCCCACTGCTATCTTCCGTATCCGGGGAAGGAGAAAGGTGGGGAACTCTTGTCTTGACTCACCGTCCGCTGAGGCTGCCTCTGCCTGCGGATGCCCAATCCGCCGAAACCTCCGGTGGCTGCTCTGGTGCTCCCCAGTGCGGCCGAGAGCAGCGCCCTTGCCGCAATCGCCATCGTTCAAGTGCAACCAATTTCACCCCGAACTCGCTCCGCAGCGGCAGTGGGGACCACGCCAGGGAATGGGAAACATTGAGCCGGGGGTGGGACCGGCACCGCCGTCGCTCACAGCTTTCCACCAATCAGAAAACAGACTTGGGGCATCAAGGTGGGATTCCAAACTATCACTCAAATAATTCACCAATCGCAAGCTCTGTTTGTCAAGGCAAGGCGGGGCTCCAACCGGCGTGGAGAGACTATCAATCAAGGCAAAGAAAGATTTGATTGGTTAACTTGAGCATCAGGGTGTAACAAACGAATCATTGACCTATCACAGTCGTGTACTAGTCGATTCACTTTTTCCTTTCAATTCCAGGATTTGAAAACCTTGCAAAGGCAATAAGCAAAAGTGACGTCAGCTGCATTGATTTCAACTTGATTATCTGTAAAGAGTTTGGGTTTAAAGTTTGTGAAAATTGTAGAAATCTAAGACCATCCACCATCGGAGACACGAGCTTCGTTTGCCTTATTTCAATGTATACTTTTGTACAGTCACGCGCTTTAGTAACAAATTGGTTTATCAGAAATGCACATTACTGTGAACGACCACCAGCGTTGGAATTATGAGCTTGGATTTGTAGTTTTAATAATAAACTTTGACGTTACAGCCAACAAATTTCTTCGCAGCTTCAAAAAATAAAGTCATGAGTTTAAATTATTCATTGACTTAATTGATTGCGTTAGCGGTAGTTCAATGAGAAGCACTCTTGATTATGAATCAAAAAATTCTGGGCAGAATCAGAATTTATCATCATGAACAGGTCACAAAATTCGCTGTTTTGCGGCCGCATCACAGTCCAAATATTTATATAAACCACTATAAAATAAATAAAAATAGTGCAAAAGACAAAGCAAAGCAGCGTTTGTAGTGCATTAATCATTCAAGAATCTGATGGCGGGGATGGGGGAAGAAACTGTCCTTGTGCCACTGGGTGCTGGTCTTCAGACTCCCAATGGTAGCAGAGTGAAGAGGGTATGGCCTAAATGGTGGGGGACTTTGAGGATGGAGGTTGCTTTCTTAAGACACAGTAGATGTCCTCAATGGATTGGAGACTGGTGCCTGTGATGTGGCAGGCCAAGTTAACAACCCTCTGGAGCCTTTTCTTGTCATGAGCGAAGGTACCTCCATACCAGGCAGTGATGCAACCAGACAGAATGCTCTCCACAGTACACCTGTAGATGTTTTTGAGGTATCTGCATATCTGTTCAAAGACATTTTTAAAATCACAGTCATGTGTACTTTTGTTCTTGTCAATACCTGATCACTCGGTGATTCAACCTCCATGATCCTGCCTGATGGTCCTCCAAATAAAATCCTTTGTGTACAACCATAGTCTCAACCCCACTGCCCTCCAAGTGGTGACAATGCAATTAGTGCATATGTTAACATAATGTGCAAAAGTTGGCAGAGTTCTTTGTAAAGGTCCATCCCGAGTAGGACTCTGTGCTGGATGGGCTTTTCCAAGAAACACTCACTGGGACTGACAGACACTGTTGTTGGAAGATTACCAACTCAGTGATAGATGCACTTTGGTCTGTCTGACACTCGCTGATCTTTCAGGTGAAGGAGTTGTCTACAACTCTCACACTCCACAGCACAGAACCCAACAGTGAAGCTTGAAACAACTGCTGCAAAAGCCAAATGGGAAAGACCTCAGTGTCAAATCCTGCCACAGAACACTATAGCTTTGGGTTCTAGGACAAACTTATCAATGATTGCCATATTGCTAGTGATGTAAAGTCCCATATTGTAAAACTATATTTTTCATGAAAAAAGTGATCTTTTAGCAGGAAAAAAATGTACTTTTGGAATGTAAAGGGCGGTAACACTAGACAACAAATCTTTTCAAAAGGTTTGCTTCCTGAAAGAAAACTGGGTATTATGATAGATAACTTCAAGCTGAGCACAAAAGTAATTTCAAATTTACTGTATCGCGTAGGAAGTTGGAGAAACTGTGTTAACTTTTATTGAATTTAGTGTGTTTAATCGCACAATGACGCTGACACGTTGCATTAGTTAACTGACCTAAAAATATTTTGCCGCTGATTTTCATTTGTACTCAGCATCTGATGTTTCTTGTGTCAATGTCCAACAATAATCAGCCAGCCTTGATGGATTCCAGTGGTCTTGATACCGCTTTTCCATGGTCGCAATGTCCTGGTGAATCTTTTCTCCATGTTCGTCACTAACTGCACCAAGATCTGCAGGGAAGATGTCCAAGTGCAAATGCAGAAAATGAATTTTCAATGACATGTGGCACTTCGTGGTTTTGTCCGCTTGAGGTTGACTTAAAATATGACAGGAATTTTTAAAAAAATAGGTTCTATCGAAGAAAACGGTACGAGATAGGAAATTTATAAGGTGATTTTCATGATCAGCAGCTCAAAGTCCATAAAATGCACCAAAACATGTTCAGGAAGAAAAATCTTCATTGTTCAATGAAATCCAAATTCCCATTAATTTTCTTTCTGATTAGATACAGTGGTAAAGCTTGTTCAAAAGTGGTGCCTTTTTCTCCTTGTGTGCCTCCAGTCGATTGGGTGCACCATGTCAACAGTGAGTTCCCTGCTGATTGGGCACGTTCTGAGCCCTTCAGCTATTTTCTGGCGTAAATCGCATGCTGCGCCTATCTGAAAAATTGCCACATGCAAACCCAAGGCATGAAAAGAATTTGATTTATGTTCTAAGTAAATCGGAGAGAGTGCTCAGTTAGATTGCACATATACTAAAATTGGAATGATACAGCATGGCCCCTGTGCAAGGATGCCACGCAAATACATGAAGCATTCCATTTTTTTTAAAATAGTAAATCGGAGAGGAAGAGCCTGAGAGCTGTGAGTAAAATGTTTATTTTATTTAAAAAGTGAATTGCAAATTGTGCCCCACAGTACTGGTAGGCTGAGAGAAAGGTTCAGAGTCGTGCATTGGGAGCTCCAGTGACTGGAGCTCCTGACTCCACAGTGATAGTGTTCCTGTTTTTTAACCTGAGTATATAAAGGAAGGAAGGCTGCCCAATAATATTTCAAGCTTCAAACCTCCAGTCTCATCATCCCATGATAATTTATAAATAGAGACTCTGGGTGGCTTACCCTTCCAGAGGAATTTCCTGATGCTTTTGTTTAAGCCTTGAAAAAAAATCTGAAGTAATGGAATTGGTAATCTCTGGAAGAGATATTGGGCTCTTGGCAACAGATTCATTTTTATACAATTGACCCTGCCAACAAGAGTTATTGGGAGAGTCATCTATTTACCAAGTTTTTCCCCAATTCTCTGAAGCAAGGGAAGATAGTTCAACTGATATAAATTTTGTATGTGACTATCTGCCTTTATCACTAATATTTTATACCACTTTCTGGCCACTTAAATTGTGAATTTCTCTGAATTTGATTATAATTCCCTCCTGTAAATGGCATAATTTTGCTTTTATCCCAATTGACTTTATAACCCGATACTAGCCCATAAACCTTCAGTTTAGATTGCAGTTGTTGGCATTTGTTGATGTGGATTAGAATTTGGAAAAATGGGTTTGTGAATGTGTTAACAAGATTAGAAAACAGAAACTCTGAAACTCTAAGAGTGATTGCAAATTCAGCTACACCGGGTTTGAGAAATTTATCATTTATCCATTACATGAAGCTGGAATAGAGATAATGAATAACTCAGAATATTCCCAAAACCATTAGAATTGAAATGCTCCATGTATTACAAGTCACCATTCACAGGCACTGACAAATTCAGAGATCGAGTTCATCTTTATCTCTCCTTCCTCCTGTTATTCATAAAGCTTTCCTTTCTGTTGTTGTCTTTGTGAGGATTCAACTAGGGAGAACATGAGGAGATGGAAAATCAAACCAAGATAACTGTTATTTAAGCTTGAGATGTCTCCTCACTACTTTTTTATTTATCTTTGCAGTTACTATTTCAATTCTGGTGACAAATTCTACCTTCATTTGAGTTTTACAATGCCTATTGAGCACACCTTTAATTGAACCATTTTCAATGACTAATACTTTTGAAAGTAACTGTCTAGTACAAAAATTAGAGTATATCTACACTGCTCAGGTCAGATCACTCGTTGGAGTGCTTCTGGTACCATGTAACCCAGTACTATCCTGTCACATGGTCAGATGGTTGGCGACTAATCCGGCTCCCCACCAGGCTTGCTTAGTGCAGAGAATGGATAGACATCCTGTCAAAGGGCAGGCGAACCCTCTCATAGGGTCAATGGCCTTCTAGCAAACAGGTGGTGTGAAGCATAGAAAGGGCATCCCTTGCATCGAAGCTTGGTCTGGCCATTCACTGCATCAGAACATCCCCGTCATGGACCTCAACATGCCGCTGGATCCAGGATGGGATGTCGAGAGGGTGGGTCTGGACCTGTTCAACCCCCTACTCACCAAAAATCCATTCACGCACACGCTGTTCCTTTCTGAAGAGTGGGGTTCATATCAAACCTCACATACTGACTGAAAGGAACCATCATCGTCCAATGGAATGGATAACCAGAAGAAGAAGAAAACATCTGGACTGAAATAAACCTTTCATAATGCACTAGAATGAACATGTGACACTTCTCACGCGGCTCTTCTGCATTTGATAGACAGTTTCAGAGGTAGCAAAATGAACATTATATTTTTTTTCGTGAACGTTACATTTGAGACATCATGGAGATGAGATTTTTTGAAATCAAATGAATAACATTGTATGCAGAGAGGAAATTAAAAATGCAGAGTTGAAATTTACAGTGGAGCAGGAATCAGATTTACAGATCCTTTCTGCTTAAATTCCAGCTCCAAATGTACTACAGCTGAAACACAGCTTTGGCTTCAGTACTGGCAATAACACCAGAGTTAAAATTACCACCTCTTAACTGCTGCCAAGCCTATTTTACTATTAAAAGGGAAAAGCTTATGATAATTAAGGAGTGCTTGCTAGTGGTCTTCAGTTAATTAATTTGAGAGACAACATTTCATTTCAGTGGGTGAGTTCAACAATAACTACTGCAGTTGTGGAATGATCTTTAGCCAGCTCAAACACATACAGTCCTACCTTCATTCTACAATGGGTGAGGATAGAATGTCTGGGTGAGCTTTGGTCTCTATTGAAAGACAGTCGGCTACTGAAGTAAATTATAATAAAATAATAGATAACTTTACTAGAATGAAGCCGCGACCAGAGATGGCTGTTGTAGTTGCTTCATACATTTTTCATATTGCTTCGTTTTGATTTCATTTTACATTTAAAATGTGAAATAGTTAAATAACACATGTTTTTTTATGTTTTAATTTTAAATACAATAAAAATTATGTACTTCCTTTAAAACTGTATCTTCTTGAAATTCGTGGATGGGAGAGGTCTGGAGGGTTACGGAAAGGGAGCAGGTCAATAGGACTAGCAAAATAATAGTCAGTGCAGACTAGAAGATCTGTATGGCATGTTTTCTGTGCTGTCGTGCTCTATGGTTCCTTAAGTTCCTTGAGTTTTGATGTTAAAAGCAAGGCCTCTAATGTTAAAATGTGGCTAGGCCTCTGATTGGTTATAAACAGAACACAATTTCTTAGCCCAACTCAGCCATGCTGAGATGGCATTCTCAACTAGTTCCAAACTTCAAAGTTCAGATTCTGATTCTTTCTAACAGCGCACCACAAACTTCCCAGTCAGGGTCACGTGAAGCCATGGATTGCAGATGGTCGATGGTTTTACAATAAGATTCTATAAATTGGAATTTATGGTTGTGAAACTAAACGCTGGGCAAATGATCTGCTGATCAATAGCCAAGGTTACCCATCCAATATGGATACTGCAACATTACCCATCCAATATGGATACTGCAACTGAAAAAGGCAACAGGAAACCACTTCAGTATTTTTCCCTTGTATAATCAAGAACTGAACATAGACTAGTCTCAGTTCAAAGATGGAGCTTTAACAGGAAAACAGGGGAGGCAACAACTACATTTCGGAGGGTTAGAGATCGTGACGGATGGAGAGACATGATCACCCATGTCGAATGGCAAGGCATCTGAATGATGATGATCCAAGCTTAATTTCTTTTCAATTTTTATATTCCATCGTAAAAGTGCCTCTTATGTAGAATCATTGAGCACATATTTTTGAATACTAAAATATTCAAAAGGTATCAGAATCAAATGAGAAAATGGAGTTGAAACTTAGCCTTGAATTATTGATTGGCAAAGCCAGCTAGATGTGATTATTTTTCATAATTCAAAAATAAAATCTCATCAGGCAAGAAATATGGAATTAAAAAAGCAAATGGTGAAACACTCAACAGGTTATTCTGCAAATGGGGAGAGAAAGAAACATGAAAGGCCGCATACATTGTGATTATAGTAAAAACCCAGAAATGCTAGACCAACTCAGCCAGTCTTGCAACGTCCATAGGAGGTAAATTAATTAGTTTAAATTAGACTTTATTGTCATTGTGCCAAGTAAAAAACAAAGCCAATGAAATACAATTAGCATCCAACCAGAAGTTAAAAAAATAGTGCTGTCTACAAATACAAATAACTATGCGCAATTAAAAACAAGCACATTAGCAGGCAAACAATAATAAAAGTACTGACAGTACAAACCACTCAGCACTGTGATTTAAGGTTCACTAGGGTCACAGCCTCATGATAAAAGCTTTTCTTGACCCTGCTGGTTCGAGAGCGAAGGTTCCTGTAGCACCGACTGATGGGAGAAGAGTAAAAAGTTCATAGTGAGGATGAGATGCTTTTCACCCTGCCCAGACAGCACTCCTAATAATAGATGTTCTCAATAGTGGGCAATTGAATACTGATAATCCACTGGGCAGTTTTCACCACCTGCTGAAGTACTTTACGGTCTGATACCATACCACACTGAGATGCCATTTGTAAGTATGCTCTCAATGGTACATCGGTAAAAGTCCATCAATATCCTAGGACAGAGATGTATTATCTTCATACTCCAAAGGCACTGTTGGGCCTTTTGATCAGGATGGAGGAGTTCAGGGACTAGGTGAGATCATTAGAATTGAGGACACCAAGGAATTTAAAGATAGATAACTGACATTTAGGGCCTGAACCCTTCTTCAAGGAATGAATAAAAAAGCAGGCATGTACCTGAATTCAAAGAAGAGGCAGGGGAGGAGCACAGACCAATGGACAAAAAGTGTTAATTGGATATGGATAGGACCAGAGAGATTTGAGAATTTATTGGGGGAGGGGAACTTTGGCTTTATGAATGCAGAGCTGGGAGAAAGGAGTCAGAAGAAAAGACCGAGCAAAAGGAAGGGAGACACAAGGATAGATGGTGGGGGGGGGGGGGGGGGCAGCACAGGGGTGTGTGAGCTAATGGAATCTATACAAATCAATGATAAAGTAAAGATCAGTTGTAGGATGCCCAGATGGAATATGAGATGTTGTGGAATATGTGGAGAGAGAAACATATTATGGTTTTTGGTGCTTAGTCACCTCATCATGTCAATGCTAGTTATTAAAAAATATAATCAATTAATCCAAATACCCTAATTTCTCTGTATTCCCCTTTTGTGAATCTCTTGATTTCCCCTTTACCCCTATAAAGCTACTATACAAAGTGTTACAGCACATGATCCAGCTGTGTCTTTGATGTATTACCTCCTCCAGAATTCATTGATCATTGCTTAAATCTGTGAACTCTGGTTACTGAACAATGAACAAAATTTTTTTTTACTATCAGCTCTGTCAACATTTCCTATCAAGTCTGAAAACCAATGTCTTTACTCACCCGACCACATATCTCCGTCAATAGTGACCTGCTGTATAGCTACTTCTTCCATTTCTTCCAGCAATCATTTGCTTGTTCTGCATCTAATTATTTGAATGATAAGTATGTTTGAAAAGACCAACAGGATATTTGCACCCAGATTTCAATGAACCAGTTGTTTGAATGTGGATTAATTTTGAATGAACTATACTTCATTGTGGGAAAGACATTTACTTTACTTGACACGTCCAACTGACAGAAAATAAACTTAAAAAACACTGGTCAACAAAGATTTTGCTTCCTGAACAACTTTAGGTATATTTCACTGGTGTCATTAGAGGGGTGGAGACTGCACCAGAGGGGGTGACACCAAAATGACCGTCTATAAAATTTTTTTGCAGTGTTTCAGAATAAATTTATTATTTGTTGTAAAAATATCCCTGTTGTTAGTAATAACAACAAAAACATTTTTTGTAAGCCCAGCTGACATGTATCAATATACCTGCAAGGCTAAAACTCTTTGCTAATTTACTTTTTGAATCTTCTAATGCGCTCCAGTCAGAGCTCTCATTATTACCCAATTTCAATGACACTTCAAATCACTTGGATTCGTCTGCACACACTACAAGCACACGCTACTGTTTTCTTTGCAGCTGTGCATATATTGTAATTTAGAGGTGTAATTTAAAGTTTGCTTGATGTTTATCTCTTTTTTTCTTTGGCTTGGCTTCGCGGACGAAGATTTATGGAGGGGGTAAAAAGTCCACGTCAGCTGCAGGCTCGTTTGTGGCTGACCAGTCCGATGCGGGACAGGCAGACACGATTGCAGCGGTTGCAAGGGAAAATTGGTTGGTTGGGGTTGGGTGTTGGGTTTTTCCTCCTTTGCCTTTTGTCAGTGAGGTGGGCTCTGCGGTCTTCTTCAAAGGAGGCTGCTGCCCGCCAAACTGTGAGGCGCCAAGATGCACGGTTTGAGGCGTTATCAGCCCACTGGCGGTGGTCAATGTGGCAGGCACCAAGAGATTTCTTTAGGCAGTCCTTGTACCTTTTCTTTGGTGCACCTCTGTCACGGTGGCCAGTGGAGAGCTCGCCATATAATACGATCTTGGGAAGGCGATGGTCCTCCATTCTGGAGACGTGACCCATCCAGCGCAGCTGGATCTTCAGCAGCGTGGACTCGATGCTGTCGACCTCTGCCATCTCGAGTACCTCGACGTTAGGGGTGTGAGCGCTCCAATGGATGTTGAGGATGGAGCGGAGACAACGCTGGTGGAAGCGTTCTAGGAGCCGTAGGTGGTGCCGGTAGAGGACCCATGATTCGGAGCCGAACAGGAGTGTGGGTATGACAACGGCTCTGTATACGCTTATCTTTGTGAGGTTTTTCAGTTGGTTGTTTTTCCAGACTCTTTTGTGTAGTCTTCCAAAGGCGCTATTTGCCTTGGCGAGTCTGTTGTCTATCTCATTGTCGATCCTTGCATCTGATGAAATGGTGCAGCCGAGATAGGTAAACTGGTTGACCGTTTTGAGTTTTGTGTGCCCGATGGAGATGAGGGGGGGCTGGTAGTCATGGTGGGGAGCTGGCTGATGGAGGACCTCAGTTTTCTTCAGGCTGACTTCCAGGCCAAACATTTTGGCAGTTTCCGCAAAGCAGGACGTCAAGCGCTGAAGAGCTGGCTCTGAATGGGCAACTAAAGCGGCATCATCTGCAAAGAGTAGTTCACGGACAAGTTTCTCTTGTGTCTTGGTGTGAGCTTGCAGGCGCCTCAGATTGAAGAGACTGCCATCCGTGCGGTACCGGATGTAAACAGCGTCTTCATTGTTGGGGTCTTTCATGGCTTGGTTCAGCATCATGCTGAAGAAGATTGAAAAGAGGGTTGGTGCGAGAACACAGCCTTGCTTCACGCCATTGTTAATGGAGAAGGGTTCAGAGAGCTCATTGCTGTATCTGACCCGACCTTGTTGGTTTTCGTGCAGTTGGATAATCATGTTGAGGAACTTTGGGGGACATCCGATGCGCTCTAGTATTTGCCAAAGCCCTTTCCTGCTCACGGTGTCGAAGGCTTTGGTGAGGTCAACAAAGGTGATGTAGAGTCCTTTGTTTTGTTCTCTACACTTTTCTTGGAGCTGTCTGAGGGCAAAGACCATGTCAGTGGTTCCTCTGTTAGCGCGAAAGCCGCACTGTGATTCTGGGAGAATATTCTCAGCGACACTAGGTATTATTCTATTTAGTAGAATCCTAGCGAAGATTTTGCCTGCAATGGAGAGCAACGTGATTCCCCTGTAGTTTGAGCAGTCTGATTTCTCGCCTTTGTTTTTGTACAGGGTGATGATGGTGGCATCACGAAGATCCTGAGGCAGTTTACCTTGGTCCCAACAAAGCTTGAAAAACTCATGCAGTTTGGCAGGCAGAGTTTTGCCGCCAGCCTTCCAGACTTCTGGGGGGATTCCATCCATACCTGCTGCTTTGCCACTTTTCAGTTGTTCGATTGCCTTATATGTCTCATCCAGGGTGGGAACCTCATCCAGCTCTAGCCTTAGGGGCTGTTGAGGGAGCTGGAGCAGGGCGGAATCTTGGACTGAGCGGTTGGTACTGAAAAGAGATTGGAAGTGTTCTGACCATCGGTTGAGGATGGAGATCTTGTCGCTGAGGAGGACTTTGCCGTCTGAGATGTTTATCTCACTACTATTATAATTACATACAGTAATTTACAGGCATTACGATTTACGAATAACGTTAGTACAAAAAACATTAAGGATTCTGTATGGTCTGGTACAGGGGGAGATCCATGGTGGGCGGTGGTGGTAGGGGAAGTGACACCAAGAGTTATGTACTGGGTGACACCAACCCGAGTGATCCCACTGGTGTATTTTATATATTTCAGGCTGCTGACCTCCAAAAAATCACCTTAAAATTTTCCGATCACATAACATTCTTTAGATATCACCTATTTTTTTTGTGATTTCCTGACATATTTTTAAAGTCTACTTCGTGAAGTGCAACATATCACTGAATCTTCATTTTCTGCTTTCGCACTCAGACTCCTTCCCTACCAACCTTGGTGCAGTCAGTGGTAAAAGGTTTCACCAGGACATTGCGACCATGGAAAAGGAGTATCAGGGCGAATGGAATCCATCAATGCTGGTCGACTATCGCTGGGACACTGACAGGAGAGGCATCAGATGCTGAGCACAAATGAAAATCAGCAGCAAAACATTTTTAGATCAGTCCTGACGCAACATGTCAGCATCATGATGTATTTAACCCTTTGGACATGGTGTCCTGGTTTTCAGGGACGACCAACAAGCGCAGATACGCCATATCCCGGTTTTCAGGGACTGGTTTTATACCCAACCACTAGCTAGTTTACTCATGGACCCAGTCCAGAGTTAATATTATGAAAGGTTAAAAATGGCCAGAGTCCAAAGGGTTAAATTTGCTCAAGTCAATAAAAGTTAACTTAAAGTTTCTCCAACTTTAATCTGATCTTTGTGTTCACGTTGAAGTTGTCCATCATAATCCATAGTTTTCCTTCAGGAAGCAAAAACACTGTTGCCCAGTTCAATTCACCCCAAAGGAGCACTTGCCTCACACCTCGCCCCTCCTCGGGGAAGCTGCACGGGCGTGCGCGCGCGCGACCTCACGACGCGATGACGTAGGGGCAGGGCGTCGTGAGGTCGAGCGCGGCGGGCGTGTCGTGGGGGGGGGTTGCTGGAGGCTGGAATGAGCTGCGTGCGGTGGGAGCGGAGCGAGGTGCGGCGGACGACAGGTAAGGGAGCGGTGGCGGCCGGGGGGTGGGGGGAGGGGGAGTTCTGAGTTGCCAACCCGTCGGTGGGGTGGCCGACCCGAGCTGCGGCCCGTAGGGTTCGGGTCTTGGGTGATATGAGGGAGCCCGGGGAGCTGGGCAGCTGTCAATCACGTGAGGAGCGGGAAGGAGTAGACTTTATCCCCCTGGCTCGAGATCATTGGGGGTTGTCATTAGAATTGTGCATTTGAAAGTACAGCAAAAGTGAAGACCTTTAAAGGGCTAAGTAAAAGCACAATGCTGTATGGTTTGTAGATAAAAATAAATAATTCATTAGAATTTGTGGTCACGAACAAGTCAGGAAATTCTGTGTTTGGTGCAGCATCACACTGCAAACATTCATGTTATGAACCATCTTGCCACACTCATATATTAAAAAAATAGTAGTGCATAAAAAGTAAGGCAGTGCCTTTGGTTCATTGATTATTCAGGAACCTGATGGCAGAGGGGAAGAAGCTGTTATTGTGCCACTGAGTGCTCGTCCTCAGGCTACTGTACCTCCTTCCTGATGGCAGCAGAGTGAAGAGGTCGTGGTCTGGGTGGTGAGGGTCCTCGAGGATAGAGGCTGGAGTGAAGACTGATGCCTGTGATGTCACAGGCCGCGTTAACAACCCTCTGGAGTTTTTTTTTCTTGTCCTAAGTATTGGTGCTTCTGTACCAGTCAGAATGCTCTTTGCAGAATCACATGTGGAAGTTTTAAAGAGCCTTCGGTGACGTGCCAAATCTCCTCATACTCCTCACCAAATAGATCTCCTGGCGAGATCATTGACCTGAAAGGTTAACTGTTCCTCTGGCCAAGGTTTTGTTTGACCTGTTATAGATTTCCTTTTTTTTCTAGATTGGCAGCATCAACAGTAATTTGCTTTGGGAAAAAGTTAGAGGAATTAAGTGATCAACGTGGGACTGATTGTTGATTCTGATCTGCTGAAGAAAGGACCGTTGCTCCAAAATATTTTAATAATCCTGCAGGATACAGGGCATGGATTGTTCAGAGTAAAGTGGGATGTGTTATTGACATGGCTTTTCCAGGATTAAGCCCCTATTATACAGCAGTTGAAAGCTGGGTTTTATTGACCTTTGTGAAAGCATCAAAGGCAGATGGGGGGTGTGGGGTCTAGACTTGCCTGGCAAACTCTGCATGGATATTTTTTACAAATCTATCAGCTCCCACTGTTAGCTTGATGACACCTCTTCGCACCCTGTACTCTGTAAGGATTTAATTCTTTTTTTACTCAATTCTTCTGCCTCTAAGGCATGTGTTCCCAGGATGAAATCTTCCATTGCAGAGACTCTGAGATGTCTTCCTTCTTCAAAAAATATGGCTTTGTCTCTACTGCAATCAACTTTGCCCTTATCCTCTATTTCCTGCAGATCTGCCATGGTCCTCTCTGTCCCTTCTCACAATGACAGGATTCTCCTTGCCTACCAGCTTCTGCAACCAGCATATTATCCTCTGCAGTTTCCGCCACCTGCATTGTGATCCTACCACCAGAAATGTCTTTCCCTAACCTCCCCTCTCTGCTTACCATTTCTATTTTTAAAAATTTGGACATACAGCATGGTAACAGGCTGTTTCACCCATGATTCAATACTACCCAATTTTTACCCCACTAGCCTATGATTTGAAGGGTGAGAAAACCCATGCAGACACGGGGAGAACGTACAGATTCCTTACAGAGAGTGCAGGACTTGAACCCCAGTCCGGTCCCGACTGTAAAGGCATTGCGCTAACCACTAATAGGACTGCTCCCTTTGGAACTCCCTCATCCACTCAACACTTACCACAAATCACCCTCTCGGTACCTATCCAGGTGACCACAAGAAATGCTAGACTTGCGTCTCATCATTTTTTAAAAATATTTTTGGTTTGACAGACTCGTGCATTTCAAATAACACAGGAGAACATTTGTCCCCTTTTACACAGTTCATCCCCAGAATTTTTGTCAAAACTTCCCTAATTCTATCCAAAAGGGTCTTAATTTCGTGCATAGCCAGGTGGAATGTAAATAGGTACCAACATCTATATGACACCTAAAACACCTATCAGAAAACTGGTATATTTTTGTATCTTTTGAGGTGTGAAATATAATTGGTGCAGAAAATTATAATGAATTATTGTACATCTAGAATTAAATAAGTTAGTAATATTATCTACACATAGATCTGCCCAGCATTGTGGATCAATTACAATGCCAAAATCTGATTCCCACGGGGCCATTATTGATGGAATGTTGACACAGAGGTGCTCTCTTGTTTCTTTCCCCTTAAGATCATGATTTTTTTTTTCAGAATTGCTTCATTGTGTAAGAATTCTTACTTCTGCCACCTCTTGATACTCCTGGAAAGAGATACAGGAGTATCAGGGCCCTTTTAACCCTGTACACAGCATCTTTCATGTGCTCCCATTGGGAAAGAGATACAGGAGTATCAGAACCTGCACCATCAGGCTGAAAAACAGCTTCTTCCCATGGGCATTGGGAATGCTGAATGATTGATAAACTGATCATACAAGCCCTCCCAGACTCTATTTATTTTTATATATGTACTGCATATAAATCTCTTGTACAAACACATATGGTTGCTATGTTAATGTATGTGTTTGCATGTTTTTAGACTGAAATCTGAAGAATGCTGTTTCACCCAGCTCTATTTGAACAATTGGATGATAATAAACTTGAAATATCATCAGAACTCTGCAGTAAGAATGTTCCCCTGGTGGCTCAATGACTTATCACCAAAGCTTTCAGTCAAGTACCAAGACTTGAGATGATAAAGCCCCTGCTCATCAGATCTTTCAGCTTCGCTGCACTGGAGATGAGACAGTTGCCCATCTCTTTATTGTGGTCATTCTCTCTTCCTTGTACTCTCCTACTAAAATTACCTCATTTCTAATTGTAGATTGTGATCTGACTAGTAGTAGCTTCTTTCCAAGAGTAACAAGAAATTTGTTATCCATTGGGCCAACACAAAGTGATATTTCAGGTACTTTTTTTTATTGTGCATTTAATCTTTTCTCATGTGTTTATGAATCTGTGTTATGCAGTGATGATGGGTCTTGCAGTGTATGAAATCAGAAATAGCCTCAACTACTTTGGCAAAAGTGGTGATTCATTGATAGAAGCTTTTGTGCCTGGCCTGTAGACCAACTGCAGTTTGTGCTACGTTTGAGGGAACCAATCACAACTTTGGTCACCGTTGAGTACAGGTGAAGCATCAGCTAATTTTGGTAAACTACTTGGTGCATAATAAATCAATGGAAGCAAATGTGGAGTCATAGAGTAATACAATAGGAAACTCATCCATGTTTGCAGTTGTCTACTTAATTAAACTAGTTATGTTTGTCTGCATTGGGTCCATTTGTAATATTATTTTAATTTTGAGAGATCTCAAATTAAAATAACAAGGACGTCGTGCTGAGGTTTCATAAGGTGTATTGTGAGCATTTTTGGGCCTCGTATCACTGCCAGGGGAAGTGGTAGAGGTAGATAGAATTATGATGTTTAGAAGACATTGTGACAGCACATACGAGGGAAAGGTTTAGAGCAGGGGTGTCAAACTCAAATTCACGGAGGGCCAAAATTAAAAACTTGGACTAAGTCGAGGGCCGAACTAAATATTTATTGAAAATTTTCAACAACATCTGCATGTTTTCTCTTCTTTCAACATATGTAATGTTAAACTTTTTCTTATTAAAATAAATGTTTAATAATAGTTTTGGATAAACTCTTTCCAGAAGCATTAACAAATGAGAAATAAAATATTCAATAAATAATATTTCTCTATAGAGGATTTGTCAAATGTTGCTAGTGTGCTGTCGAATAGTAAAATCTGAGGGCTATTGAGAATGTGGGAGAATAACATGATTCCTGAAACAATCAAATGGGAGACTGATTGTGGGCATGAACTCTAGCAGGGTTATTTGCCATGCCCTTTTTCCATTGGTACAGATATCCTTTGATTTGCACACTTTTCAAGTTTTATGCCTAATGAGCTTGTATCCAGGTGCAGGACCATTTTTAACCAGGAATATATTTATCACTGTGACATGAAACTATTGGAAGATCGTTTTATCCTGAGATTAAAGTTCATAATCCTTACTCAGGCCTGTGTGCGGGAGGGCGGGGTTTGCGGGCGATCGGGTTGGACAACGACAGTGTGGGGGCATCGGCTTTCGCTGCAGGGCGGCATCTCGGCGGATCAGCGGCCCCGTCGCCGTGAGTCACGGGTCGGCCTGCGGCAGGGAGGGGGAGTGGGCAATGGTCCTGGTGAGGTCAGGCCCGAGGCCTCCGGTTCCGGGCGCTGGGAAGCAGCCTTGGCTTCCCCTGACACCGGCCAGGCCCCAAAACTAGAGTCCATGGTGAGACCCTGCAACGTAAACAGAGGATGTGGGGGCAATTAGCGGGCTGACGCCAATGCATTCTGGGATTTATAGTATTAGCTTTGCATGCGCTATACTGGCGCAGCGGCCAGTGGGCCACCTCTAATACATTTTTGAAATGATCTTGCGGGCCAAATATAATTATATCGTGGGCCAAATTTGGCCCGCGGGCCAGAGTTTGACATGTGTGGTTTAGAGGGATACAGGCCAAACATGGGCAGGTGTTAACTTGGATAGACAACTTGGTCAATGTGGTCAATTTGGGCCGCAGAGCCTTTTCCAAGTATCTAAAGCACGATGCAACCAATTAATTTTGTTTTTGAAATTTAGACATAATTCAGCCCACGAACCCTCTAACCTACAGACGTTTTTTGAAGCGTGGGAGAAAACGGGAGTGCTCATTGGAAATTCAAGCATATATGGGGAGAATATACAAACTCCTTACAGGCAGTGCTGGATTCAAACCTGGGTTGCTGGTGATGTAATAGTGTTGCGCTAACCATACTGCAAATTTATTCACTATTTTTCTGGAGGTGAATAAATGTAGTAAATGATCAGTTCATCCATATCCATTTAAATTAATTTTTAAAATTTAGACATACAGCACGGCAACAGGCCCTTTCAGCCCATGAGTCCATGCTACCCAATATACACCTGATTAATCTACATCCCTGGTACGTTTTGAATGGTCGGAGGAAACCAGTGCCCCGGGGAAAACCGATGCAAACACAGGGAGAATATATAAATTCCTTCCAGTCAATGTGGGATTCAAACCCCAGTCCAGATTTCTGGAGCTATAAAGGTGTTGCATTAACCTTTGTATCATCTGTGCTTCCCAATTTGTAGTTGTTGTGGTAGAGTATCAGGCATGGAAATGGACATACTTCTTGTCTCTCCTCATATTGTCACATGGGTTCATAAGTTCTTTGGACAATGTTTCATTTGGAACATGAAGGAATACCCAAACACTGTACATAAACTCCAGTTTCTCTTGTGTAATTTAAGCTTTCATCTCACCTATGACTTGGCAGTGAGAACGTGAATACCTTGACCAATTTAACTTTTTTTTAAAAAAAGCAGCCAATCAATGTGATGTTGAGTGTAACTAATTTCTCTTTCCTTGGTTCTACTGACAGAATGTTTCACTTCAGAATCCTGCCTGCCATGGCAGTTCTTGGCCACTTCTCCAGACAATACTATAGAGTCGCAACCACAAATAAGCAGCGGCACAGATTGATGATGGTAACATTTGCTGGAGTTACAGCTGCTTCAGCTACTGCTGGACTTTTTTGGAAAAAGTAAGAAAAATCTGTTCTCAAAGTTCAAATGTCCAGGAGGCACAGAAGGAAAGATTTCTTTTAAAATATGGTCATTGGCTTTGGTAGGAAGCCAATTTCAGATGGTGGTGGGGAGAGGGAATTGCAGCATTCTGCATAGTTCTGTAAAAACTCCTGGTGAACAAATACTCCTATGCTCATGCTTAGGTCTGAGAGTAGGTTACTCTGGTCTACGGCACACAATAGTCATTAAAAGGAGTTGAACAGGTATTTTTTCTGATGAAAATCATCTTCCATCTTACCACCTCATTTATTAAACCAGACAAGACCTTAAAACCTGCGTGGAACATTTGACACACATTTAGATATACATACAGCATGGTAAAGGCTACTTTAGCCCACGAGTCTGTGCTGCCCAATTAACCTACACCCTCAGTATGTTCTGAAGAGTGGGGGGACACCCCATGCAGACATGGGAAAAATATACCAAATCCTTACTGACAATGCAGAATTCAAACACTGGTTCTGATCTTTGGCACTATTCCACTAGTCACGACGCCAACAGGGCTGGAGTTTTGCTGACATTTTTAACCATTTCAACAGTCTGAGGTCCCCACCTGTGTCAATAAGGTGTCCATCATACTGGTACCCAACAAGAGCAAAGCGACCTGCACAGTGAGTATCAACAGTGGCACTTGCATCTCTCGAGATGAAGTGCTTTGAGATAGTGGTTGTGAAGCAAATCAACTCCTGCCTCAGGAGTTGTGAGTGCATCTGTGCTCACAACATGGTCAACTGTGGATTCCATATCACTGGCCCCTCCACTCCGCATGAGATTATCTATCTCAAGAAAACCTGAATTAGGCCATTTTTCAGTGACTTCCCCTTGTTGTTTAATGTCATCAGGACCCTTTGCAACTGGATCCTTGATTTCCTCTTCAGCGGACCCCTGTCAGTGTGGATTGGCAACATTAGTGCTGAATTAACGTTGTTGCAAAAGTAGTTTGTGCTATTGGCCCCATGCTAAATGCTTGCTCTATTAGTAGATAACTGCACTTGCTCAATTAATACAACTGCAGTTTTTTTATATGTATATCGCAGTTATTTATCAAAGAATGGATAATAAAGGTTTAAGAGAAAGGCACGGATGCAAAAGTTTTGCAAGCCCATTCTCACGCTCCGAAAGTTTAACTTAAAAGTAGTTCTCAAAAATAAGCAACGAGTGAAATCATCACTCTGATTCTCATCTACTGGCTTTAAATGTTTAGTGAGAATGAAAAAGAGAAATTGTTTAGTTTAATTGTTTGAAAGTAGATAATTTTGAATTTTAATTTTGCACACCGAATCATAAATCAGTGAGAAATCTGATATTAAGCAGGCAATCCTACCTCTGATAACTTTCCCGATGGGCCCATGATCAATTACACTTCCATTTCTTCACCTCCAAACCAATTGCCAAGACAGATTTTGCTGCAGTTCAGAATTCTGAATCAGGGCTACCCATTTACATTCTCTTTATTGGCATAAGGTCTGCAATTCAAGTCCATTGATAAAAGTCTATTTGTTAATACGTGTTTTTTTTTAAAAAATGCAGCAGCTAATTTTAAGAACTAAAGCATCAAGTTTGTTGATGCAACACTGTGGCCGTTACATTCACTTACTGGGAGAATCCACATTGATGCTTTCCTTGGGATTCGGTGCAATGCTACAAGTAGACGCTGTCTTTCAGGCAACTGTCTCCCTTTTTCTTCAAGCCTAACATTTCAGTAGACGGGCCTATGCTCTCATCCCTGGAGCAAGAGCAGAGGGTCTGGATGAAACCGCAGGAATGGGTGCTGGTACTGATGGTCAAGCAGATCTCCAGGCACTTGCAGAGCATCTGTCAAGCCCCTTTGGTGGTGTTTCTGATGCCCAGTGGGGCAGACCTGCACATGTAAACAAAGTTTCAGCTTTCCCTATTAGGGTCCATCTGCCTAAACTTGTTTGCTGCAAATTGATTTTTAAATTTATTTTTCCCAATTTTTTAATTTTGCCAGCTGTTTGAGTTTCCAGTTGATTGAATTCCAGACAATGGGGATTCTACTGTATACTGACTGGTAGCATCGTGCCTGGTTTGGAAATGGATGTCTTGAAACATTGTTGGCTGCAGAAAGTGGAAACCAAGCCAAGTCCATTATGGGCACTGACCTTATTGTAAAGCAATATTATTTATTACAAGGTTATATTTGGTTGCTTAAGGTCAGTGATTTTCAAACTTTTTCTTTCCACTCTCATCACCTTGAGTAATCCATATGCCATAGGGATATGATAACCACTGGTTTAGGCCATTGGTGTCATCTGTTATAAGTAGGCTTGTTTTCCTATTCCTGGGTGAAGTGCATTACAAGTACAGGAACAACTCCATTGTTGTATTTTTTTGAAGTATATTTTAGGATTTTAAAGCACAAATTTCAGTTAAATTCAAGAATAGATCAGGCTTTGAATGTCAAATCACAGGAAACCTACAAGTAAGTGAAGTATTTCTTCACCTTTTTATTTTTTTTAACTTTAGGGAATACCAACTGAATTATTTGGTGGACTTGTATTCAAATTACATGCTCAATCTTTCTGGATGATTGCTGCATTGATATTCTGAAATGTTTTCAATCTTCAGAAATATCAATTGCGATATTCATTACCTACTCAAAGCACATGTCATGTATCAGACAAGCATGTCAATGTGATGTAGATTAGGTGCCCACAGTGGATGCAAGAATACGAATGGAACTAAAATCCAATTATACCTATACAGCATGTATCAATTTTCATTACATCCCACAGCTTCTAATTCTTTGTCCATTCTGTAAGCAAAATGAGGACATTTCATGCTTCAATTTCCACAAGAAGTTGAAATAGGGTCTTGTTCACTTCCTGCAGTTCATTATTTCCATTTGTCAAATTCCAACTGTTGAGAGTACCGCAATCAGATTCGGCTCATAATTTGAGCCTGGTTATGAAACTTGCAATGAAAAATCAACACACTGGTTTATGAATTTGTACTTGTGCTTTGGAACTATAGGAATTTTGCCGAATAGAAGGGATTTAATCCTGCTGCATGAAATTGTATATCACTAATCCTGACATCAGTTTTTGAAATGAGTATGCATCACACTGAGGGAATTGGTGTTTGAATTGCTCAGTTTGTTTAGCTCTTATGATTTTTCACTATGCAGGATGGCATTGGATGCTATTATCTCCAGCATTTTGTGGTCAGTGACTCTAATGTCAGTTTCCTCCTAAACATTTAAGCCAATTAGGAGACTGCTTTGCAAAACACTATGTTCAGTCAACAAGAATGAGCTTCCACCATCTGTCACTTGAATTCTCCATGCCTTTCCAATTCTTTTCTGTCTTTTGGCATTCACTCTTTCCCACAAAGTCCAATGCAAGTTTGAGGAATGGCATCTCTATGACTTTGGACATTAAAACCTTCAGGGCTTTGTAGTGAATTCATATAACCACTTTTTTCCAGTTTTTCAAAACAGACTTGTTCCGATGGCAGATCGTTCATGCATAACATTTTTCTTAAGCCATTGATGCTGCTTGACTTGTCATTTTTCAGATTTCACACATCCTTTTTCCTAAAATCCTGTTTTATCTGTCTGTCTCTCTTTACATCAGCAGTAGTTAACAAGGCTTCATCACCTTTCTCAGTCAGTGGCATATCTCAATGTCCTCCCCATTCCTCTATCCTTCCTGCTACTCTACAATGTCTTTGACAAGGTCTATGTTTTGAAATAAGAGCAGTATGGAGTTCACTTGCAGACGTATCTGATCCCCTACTGGTCCACTGCTGGATTATCCAGTGAGTTGAATGCCAGAAGCATTGATGTGCTGAGAGGAGCTATGTGCAAAGTGCATTTGAACCCTCATTTTTACATTTGGGATGACTATTGTAAGAAGCATGACTCTACCTCTTGCATTTGAATAATCATAATGAAAAGAAGTGTCGAAAGATTATTTATTTTGATTGTTTTTAAGTGAAAATCATTGTTATTTTCTATTGTTTTAATTACATTTCTTTTAACTTTTTTTCTATATATACAAATCTTACCCTTCTATTAGAGACAGGTAAAATACCTTAAAAACCTTTGACAGGAGTCAGTTGTCAAAAGATTATTTTGTGGCAATGTAACAGAATCTGATTTCTGAAGTCCAATTTCACTTGCTGTCCATTCCACTTCAAATAAGTTCAAGCTTTATCTCAAGCTGTTTAATGTAACCAGGTGGTAAGGCAGTTTACTTAATTTTGCAAAACATAACTAATGCTACAGGCTTGAGCCCTTCATCAAGGTATGGACAAAATTTCGGCAGGCGCTCGAACAAAATGGTGGGGAGGAGTTAACTTTCCAGTTTCTGTTAGCCTCCTTTCCTCCAGCTTTACACCTCTTCCCTCTCCATTCACAGAGCCACCCCTACTCCCCTTGTTTGCTGGTGTGCTTTCACTCTCTTACTCACCTATTACCTCCTGCCTGTGGGACTGTACTCCATCCGTTCCCAACCAGCCCCCCCCCCCCACCACCACCCATTTTGTTCAGGCACCTGCCCACATTATGTCCATATCTTGATGAAGGGCTCAAGCCTAAAAAATGGGATATGAATCTTTATTTTTGCTCTATTGAGTGCACTGTTTGACCTGCTAAGTTTCTCCAGCTTTATAACTGCATGCTGAATAATGCTGTAACATTTTCTTGTTGCTTTTCCCTGGCAGAGCACATGCAGAAGGAGCTGCTTCCATGAAACATGTTCCTAAAAGTAGCTCCTCTGATACAAATGAAGAAAAAAATGATGGGGAGGCTGTGAAGTCACAGGAAGGAGAAGGACAAAGTGAAAAAAAGAAACCGAGAGGTTTCCGAGATCGGAAGGTATCACTAATTGGTATAGTTACATTTAATTTAGCGTCACAGCCCTTTAATAGACCCTTTCATCCTACGAGCCCTTGCTTCCAGGTACACCAATTAACCTACAAATCCCATACGATTTTGGAGGGTCACAGGGCGTACAAACTCCTTATAGACAGCGCCAGATTCGAACCCAAATCGCTGGTGCTACAATAGTGTTGTGCTGACCAACAATAGTGTTTTCACTATAAAGTTGGGTCAGGAACATTTGCAATAGCCCAGATACTCCTACTTGAAGGTGCTGTTATTGAATCAAATTTGTAAGTATAAATTATTTTTACTTTTGCCTGGATGGCCCTTTATACACGAGTCTAGTCCAGCCATTCTAATGGGGATTGTACAGACCCCCTGGTGTCATACACATTTAAGTTGTTGGGTTGGGTGGGGGGCAGGACTGAAATCATAAAATTGTTTTTTTTTTAGTCAGTAGGAGAAATGTATGGAAGAAACCCATCTCAACTTGACTGCTTCACGGGAAGGGGGCTCACAAACTTTGAGCGTCAGGGTACAGTAGCCATAAATAGGTTGAGAATGTCTGGTTCATACAGTCATATTGATATTGATAGAAAAGCATCAGAATTGACCCTATTTTCCAACAATTCTCAAATACTCAAGGTTTCATTCACTTGCACTCTTGTTGGCATTGGTTATTATAGTGGGAATAATGAATATTTGCTATTTTTTGCTCTGACCATTTAGCTCAGAGTAGAGTTTTCACTTTGAGATTTTTTGCTTTGAACCTCCAAGGTAACACTCTTCTGGAATATTAATAGGAAACCAAGCCCTCTTTCAAGTCCAGGATTGACTATCTCGTTTTGATCTGATACCCTCTTACTCCCTCCCCCAATCATTGTGGCATGAAACCCATTAAAACGCCCGCATTAAACTCAATTGCAGTTCAGACTTGTGACAAGTAATTAGCTTTCTTGAGCTTTATCACTGAAGAACTGCATCAAAGCTTCAGCCAGCTTCCCAATGAAAAAGTAAAAAGGAGACAATTCAACTAACATCACCTTTCCTCCCAAGTTGGTCACTCCAATCTCCATCATTGAGCTGCAGTGCACAGACGAGATCATGAGGCGAGATCAAAGTAATGATGAGGTTATTCACTGAAGGAAATGTAAGAATAGACCTTGCCTGAAGGATTCATGGAACTGAAGTCCTCTACCAATCTGGCATCATTGGACAACACCAAACACCTAAAAGCATAGTTTCTGTAAACTCATCTAAATTTGCTGCATTTTCTCCCATGCAAATGCCCCCAGTATGAATGTTACCACTCTTCTCCAAACTTGGTAATGACATTACCAGGAGAACAATGGTAACGGTTCATGGATTATCCAGTAGCTTCCTTGGAGAGACTATAAGGACATTCTCCATGGTCGTAACCGCTCAAAATAGGGAAAGGGCATTCCGGATGTCAAGTTCAAATGAACGTCCCTTTATTAGAAAGCAAAAGCATAGCATCACCACAAAATCAATGTGCTATATCCCAACTATCCAGCTGTGGCAAAGTATGCAGGTCCCACATTCGCCTCATCAGCCACGTCAGAACACAAAAAAATGGTTTGCAAGGAAATCTAGATTCCAAAGGACGATTTCAGAAGAAAAGCTCTAAAATCCGAAGACTCAATCTCTCATTTATAAAGGCATAAATATAGGTGTGATTTTTTTTTTTTCCATCTGTCTCTACTGGGCCACTTATTACCCAATTACCAAACTCTAATACATTTCTTTAAATTATCCCCACTGACTGAAAATCACTCAATTTGAAGGAAAGTGCCATTCCTCTTTTTAAAATGAGAAATCATTTTAAATTGTTGGCTGTTTGTTAACGACATGCTGATTGGAGGATACATCTTTTTTCCCTTTTTACCCGATCAAAATATTTTTAAATCAATCGTTCTCCTCAACCTCTCTCGTTACTGAAAATCATACCAGAGCTTACTTCGAGTGAAAGGAATTGCTTTAAACATTTGTATTTGCTCTTTTAAATTTAAAAATATTTATTTTTAAATTGCACCTAAGCAATGTATTAGTGAGAAAATGGAGCAGTAAATAAATTTTACTTTCCAATTACTTTAAAAATAGCCTTTTCAAAAGAAAGGTAAATTGCCAAATCCTCTGCAGTGAGTTTGAAGAATTGTCTTGGAACCAGATGCGTTATAATTGATTTCTCATTCTATTGCTTACGAGTAAAAGAATATGCCATTTATTTTGTGATTCAGGTGGCATTGATCAAAGTCTTGTCACAGGTTCTTACTTTAAATGATTTGAGCCTCATTGCAGATTAATTACAGTTGAAGAACAAGTTTTGTATTTTGAAGACCTGTGATAATTTCAGGCTTGTATTTGCAGAATTCCATCAAGAAATTACATTTTTTAATCTGAAACTTTGAAGTGTGACTAACCCATCGGATCCACGTATAAAAACTGAATTTCTCTTTGACTTTAGATACATCACGGTAACAGGCCATTTCAGCCCACAAGTCTGTGCTGCCCAATTTACATCCCATTAACCTACACCCCTGGTATGTTTTGAAGGGTGGGAGGAAACTGGACCAGAGAAAACCCACGCAGACACAGGAGAATGTACAAACTCCTTACAGATGTTCTTTGTGTTCCTTTTGTGTGGATTAATATCTGATTATGCCAACAAAACATTAAATTGTATCTCAGCAGTGCTGAGAAAAGCTATTCAATTTAAAATCAGTCTTTAATTGTCATTTGAGATTTAAGACCTTGCCTATCAACTTTGCATTAGATTCAGTTATTAAACACTTTGTAATCATTTGGTTAGCATGCTCTACCTTTTGGGTACAAGTGAGAATGTTTCCTTCCATGACTAATGTTGGAAATTTTTGATAGAATTAAGTTTTTCTTTTCAGGTAATGGAATATGAAAACCGAATTCGGGCCTACTCAACTCCAGATAAAATATTCCGTTACTTTGCAACATTAAAGATCATCAGTGAGAATGGCGATTCTGAAGTGTTCATGACGCCCCAAGATTTTGTTCGGTCTATAACACCAAATGAAAAGCAACCAGAGAGTGAGTGGAAAATTGGCGTTCGGTTAATGTCTATCTAAAAATACGTGAAATTTTACAGAAATGTTTCTCTAATAGTCCAGTCTAAAGGTACATTTGAACAAATTCTAATCTTGACGGCAATTGGGCTAATTTCACAAACTTAATAGGAGTGGAGTGGGAATGAAGGGATAGAGAAACTGATAACAATTGTAATACCCTTTCTGCAATGGATCTGTGGCCAAGTAATGTGCCATTTTGCTTCATATTTTATCTACCAGGTATACCCACTGAAGCGTAGTTAATCTTTCCTGTGTTGAAGATTTTTTTTTAAAATAAAATCTGTGATCCATGGATTTTTGGTACTTTAGTATAAGAGGAAAAATATAGATTTTTCCCTCTGCGTGGTATTGTAAAAAAAAAAAATCCCCTTCAAACATTTGACCTTGGCGATCAGGAAGTGACATTCTAATTATTTAATCCAGTATAATGATCTGGAAAATTCTATTACTCAGGTAAGATGTACAGCATTACTTTATATCTGGAGAGTTAATTCTTAGAGAAGAGATATTCTTATTCCCATACCCTGATGAAAGACTCAGGCCTGAAACAGTGGTTATGATCTTTATCTCAGCTCTATAAAGTACACTGTTTGACCTGCTGAGTTGTGTTTTTATCTTATATTCTTATGCTTGCTTTTAATTTTGGCAGCGGAGGCCCTACCATTGAAGATTATATACAGTGCCCTCCATAATGTTTGGGACAAAGACACATTTTTTTCCTTTATTTGCCCTTGTGTTCCACAGTTTTAAATTTGTAATCAAACAATTCATATGTAATTAAAGTGCACTTTCCAGATTTTCATCAAGGCTATTTGTGTACATTTTGGTTTGACCATGTAGAAATGACAGCACTTTTTATACATAGTCCTCTCATTACAGGACACCTAATGTTTAGGATATTTAGCTTCACAGGTATGTTTAATTGCTTCACTGGTGCAGGTAAAAGAGAGCTAGGCTTTCTTTTTTTAATTTTTTATTTTTCACACCATAAACCACATTAACCATGATACATACTTTTTCCTTTTCAAATATATACAGTGCCATTTTCTCCCCCCCCCCCCTCTCCTCCCATCCCACCCTCCCTACCTCCCCCCTCCCATCCATTTAAAGTACAAAATCTAGGATACATTAAACCAGTCAAACAATGTTGTCATTCAATAAAAATAAACAAGAAATTCCACTGAGTCAATTCTTTTCATTTCCTTCTCCTTTCGTTAATTTAGGTAGTGAATGTCCCCGGTAGGTTTTCTCTATTGTGTTTCATGTAAGGCTCCCATATTTGTTCAAATATTTCAATATTATTTCTTAAACTATATGTTATTTTTTCTAATGGAATACATTTATTCATTTCTATATACCATTGTTGTATTTTCAAATTATCTTCCGATTTCCAGGTTGACATAATACATTTTTTTGCTACGGCTAGAGCTATCTTAACAAATCTTTTTTGTGCATCCTCCAAATCAATTCCAAATTCTTTGTTTTTTATGTTACTTAGGAGGAAGATCTCTGGATTCTTTGGTATATTGTTTTCTGTAATTTTATTTAATATTTGGTTTAGATCTTCCCAAAATTTTTCTACTTTCTCACATGTCCAGATTGCATGAATTGTTGTTCCCATTTCTTTTTTACATCGAAAATATCTATCAGACACTGTTGGGACCCATTTATTTAACTTTTGAGGTGTAATGTATAGCCTGTGTATCCAGTTATATTGTATCATACGTAACCTCGTATTTATTGTATTTCTCATCGTTCCAGAACATAACTTCTCCCATGTTCCTTTTTTTATCTTTATATTTAAATCTTGTTCCCATTTTTGTTTAGTTTTACCATTTGTTTCCTCATTCTCCTTTTCTTGCAGTTTAATATACATATTTGTTATAAATCTTTTGATTATCATTGTATCTGTAATCACATATTCAAAGTTACTTCCCTCTGGTAAACTCAAACTGCCTCCTAATTTATCCTTCAAGTAGGATCTCAATTGGTAATATGCCAGCACTGTATCTTGAGTTATATTGTATTTATCTTTCATTTGTTCAAAGGATAAGAATCTATTTCCTGAAAAACAATTTTCTATTCTTTTGATCCCTTTTTTCTCCCATTCTCTAAAGGAAAGGTTATCTATTGTAAAAGGGAGTAACTTGTTTTGCGTCAATATTAGTTTTGGTAATTGATAATTTGTTTTATTTCTTTCTACATGAATCTTCTTCCAAATATTGAGTAGATGATGTAATACTGGAGAACTTCTATGTTGTACCAATTTTTCATCCCATTTATATAATATGTGTTCAGGTATCTTTTCCCCTATTTTATCTAATTCTAATCTGGTCCAATCTGGCTTTTCCCTTGTTTGATAAAAATCTGATAGGTATCTGAATTGTGCGGTTCTATAATAATTTTTAAAGTTTGGCAGTTGTAAGCCTCCTTGTTTATACCATTCTGTTAATTTATCTAGTGCTATCCTTGGTTTCCCCCCTTTCCATAAAAATTTCCTTATTATTTTCTTTAACTCCTTGAAGAATTTCTCTGTCAGGTGAATTGGCAATACCTGAAATAGGTATAATATCCTTGGAAAAATGTTCATTTTAATACAGTTTATCCTTCCTATTAGTGTTAGTGGTAAATCTTTCCAATGCTCTAAATCGTCCTGTAATTTTTTCATTAGTGGATAATAATTGAGTTTATATAGTTGGCCGAGATTTTTATTTATTTGTATACCTAGGTATCTTATTGCTTGCATTTGCCATCTAAATGGTGATTCCTTCTTAAATTTTGAGAAATCCGCATTATTCATAGGCATTGCTTCACTTTTATTTACGTTGATCTTGTAACCCGACACTTCTCCATATTCCTTCAATTTCTTCTTTTTTTTAAATTTTTTTATTTTTCACACCATAAATCACATTAGCCATGATATACACTTTTTCTTTTTCACACATATACAGTGACTTTTTCTCCCCCCCCCCCCTCCTCCCAAGCCACCCCCCCACCCCCCCCCCCTCATCCATTTTAGGTATACAATCTAGGTTGCATTAAACCAGTCAGACAATGTTGTCATTCAACAAAAATACACCAGAAATTCTACTGAGTCCATTCTTTTCTTTCCTTCTCCTTCCATCAACTTAGGTAATGTTTGTCCCCGGTAGGTTTTCGCTATTGTATTTAATGTAAGGCTCCCATACTTGTTCGAATATTTCAATATTATTTCTTAAACTATATGTTATTTTTTCTAATGGAATACATTTATTCATTTCTATATACCATTGTTGTATTTTCAAATTATCTTCCAATTTCCAGGTTGACATAATACATTTTTTTGCTACGGCTAGGGCTATCTTAACAAATCTTTTTTGTGCATCCTCCAAATCAATTCCAAATTCTTTGTTTTTTATGTTACTTAGGAGGAAGATCTCTGGATTCTTTGGTATATTGTTTTCTGTTATTTTATTTAATATCTGATTGAGATCATCCCAAAATTTTTCTACTCTCTCACATGTCCAGATTGCATGAATTGTTGTTCCCATTTCTTTTTTACATCGAAAACATCTATCAGATACTGTTGGGTCCCATTTATTTAACTTTTGCGGTGTAATGTATAGTCTTTGTAACCAATTATATTGTATCATACGTAGCCTCGTATTTATTGTATTTCTCATCGTTCCAGAACATAATTTCTCCCATGTTTCCTTTTTTATCTTTATATTTAAATCTTGTTCCCATTTTTGTTTAGTTTTACCATTTGTTTCCTCATTCTCCTTTTCTTGCAGTTTAATATACATATTTGTTATAAATCTTTTGATTAAAATTGTATTTGTAATCACATATTCAAGGTTACTTCCCTCTGGTAAACTCAAATTGCTTCCTAATTTATCTTTCAAGTAGGATCTCAGTTGGTAATATGCCAGCGCTGTATCTCCAGTTATATTGTACTTATCTCTCATTTGTTCAAAGGATAAGAATCTACTTCCTGAAAAACAATTTTCTATTCTTTTAATCCCTTTTTTTTCCCATTCTCTAAAGGAAAGGTTATCTATTGTAAAAGGGAGTAGCTTATTTTGCGTCAATATTAGTTTTGGTAATTGATAATTTGTTTTATTTCTTTCTACATGAATCTTCTTCCAAATATTGAGGAGATGATGTAATACTGGAGAAGTTCTATGTTGTACCAATTTTTCGTCCCATTTATATAATATGTGTTCAGGTATCTTTTCCCCTATTTTATCTAATTCTAATCTTGTCCAGTCTGGTTTTTCCCTTGTTTGATAAAAATCTGATAGGTATCTTAATTGTGCGGCTCTATAATAATTTTTGAAGTTTGGCAATTGTAAGCCTCCTTGTTTATACCATTCTGTTAATTTATCTAGTGCTATCCTCGGTTTCCCCCCTCTCCATAAAAATTTCCTAATTATTTTCTTTAACTCTTTGAAGAATTTTTCTGTCAGTTGTATTGGCAATGCCTGAAATAAGTATAATATCCTTGGAAAAATGTTCATTTTAATACAGTTTATCCTTCCTATCAGTGTTAGTGGTAGATCTTTCCAATGCTCTAAATCGTCCTGTAATTTTTTCATTAGTGGATTGTAATTGAGTTTATATAATTGGCCTAGATTTTTGTTTATTTGTACACCTAGGTATCTTATTGCCTGCATTTGCCATCTGAATGGAGATTCCTTCTTAAATTTTGAGAAATCCGCATTATTCATAGGCATTGCTTCACTTTTATTTACGTTAATCTTGTAACCCGACACTTCTCCTTATTCCTTCAATTTCTTATATAATTCTTTTATTGATAGTTCTGGTTCTGTTAAGTACACTATAACATCATCCGCAAATAGACTGATTTTATATTCCCCGTCTTTTATTTTTATTCCTTTTATATTATTATCTATTCTTATCAATTCTGCTAGTGGTTCTATAGCTAGCGCAAACAATAAAGGTGATAGTGGGCATCCCTGCCGCGTTGACTTGCTTAAGTTAAATTGCTTTGATACATGTCCATTTACTGTCACTTTCGCTAACGGTCCCTTATATAATGCTTTAATCCAATTAATATACTTCTCCGGTAAACTGAATTTTTGCAATACTTTGAACAAATAATTCCATTCTACTCTGTCGAAGGCCTTCTCTGCGTCTAAAGCAACTGCTACTGTAGGTGCTTTATTTCCTTCTACTGCATGAATTAAGTTAATAAATTTACAAATATTGTCTGTTGTGTGTCTTTTTTTGATAAATCCAGTTTGGTCTAAATTTACCATTTTCGGTACCTGTTCTGCTAATCTGTTTGCTAATAGTTTAGTTATTATCTTATAATCTGTGTTTAGCGAAGATATTGGTCTATATGACGCTGGTGAGAGTGGATCTTTCCCTTGTTTTAGTATTAC
The DNA here is from genome assembly GCF_036971445.1 of Narcine bancroftii. Taxonomy (NCBI): domain Eukaryota; kingdom Metazoa; phylum Chordata; class Chondrichthyes; order Torpediniformes; family Narcinidae; genus Narcine; species Narcine bancroftii. The sequence continues at coordinate 81,732,061 of NC_091474.1, forward strand.
TGTAATTATTGCTGTTTTACATGAATCTGGTAAGTTTTGTGTCTCATCAATCTGGTTGATTACATCCAGGAGGGGCGGTATTAATAAGTCTTTAAATGTTTTGTAGAATTCTATTGGAAATCCATCCTCTCCTGGTGTCTTATTATTTGGTAATTTTTTTATTATCTCTTGTATTTCTACTGTTCCAAATGGTTCTGTTAATTTATTTTGTTCCTCTATTTGTAGTTTTGGTAGTTAAATTTTAGTCAAAAATTCATCTATTTTCCCTTCTTTCCCTTCGTTTTCAGTTCGGTATAATTGTTCATAGAATTCTCTAAAGTTTTCCTTAATTTCTTTTGGATTATATGTAATTTGTTTGTCTTTTTTCCTTGATGCCAATACCATTTTCTTAGCTTGTTCTGTCTTAAGCTGCCATGCTAGAATTTTATGCGTTTTTTCACCTAGTTCATAATATTTCAGTTTTGTCTTCATTATATTCTTCTCCACCTTATATGTTTGTAGTGTTTCATATTTTATTTTTTTATCTGCCAATTCTCTTCTTTTAGTTGTATCTTCCTTCATTGCTAATTCTTTTTCTATATTTACTATTTCCCTTTCCAACTGCTCTGTTTCCTGATTATAGTCCTTCTTCATCTTGGTTCCATAACTTATTATTTGCCCTCTAATGAACGCTTTCATTGCATCCCATAGTATAAACTTATCTTCCACTGATTCCGTATTTATTTCAAAATACATTTTAATTTGTTTTTCAATAAATTCTCTAAAATCCTGCCTTTTGAGTAACATGGAGTTTAATCTCCATCTATACATTCTTGGAGGGATGTCCTCTAACTTTACTGTCAATATTAAGGGTGAATGGTCCGATAATATTCTAGCTTTATATCCTGTTTTTCTTACTCTATCTTGCATACGAGCTGATAACAAAAATAGGTCTATTCTTGAGTATGTTTTATGTCTAGCCGAGTAATATGAATATTCCTTTTCCTTTGGGTGTTGTTTCCTCCATATATCCAAAAGATGCATTTCTTCCATCGTTTTAATTATAAATTTGGTTACATTGTTCTTTCTGTTAATTTTTTTCCCAGTTTTGTCCATATTTGAATCCAAATTCAGGTTGAAATCCCCTCCTATTAATATGTTCCCTTGCGATTCTGCTATCTTCAAAAAAATATCTTGCATAATCTTTTGATCTTCTTCGTTAGGTGAATATACATTGAGTTGATTCCAAAACTCCGAATATACCTGACATTTTATCATTACATATCTCCCTGCTGGATCTATTATTTCCTCTTCTATTTTAATTGGCACATTTTTACTAATTAATATAGCTACTCCTCTTGCTTTTGAATTATACGACGCTGCTGTTACGTGTCCTACCCAATCTCTCTTTATTTTCTTGTGCTCCAATTCAGTTAAATGTGTTTCTTGCACAAATGCTATATCAATTTTTTCTTTTTTCAGTAAATTTAGCAGTTTCTTCCTTTTAATTTGGTTATGTATTCCGTTAATATTTAAAGTCATATAGTTCAGCGTAGCCATTTTATACTTTTTTTATCTTCCCTTTCTGTTTCTCCATCATTACCTTTCCTTCTTATCCATTTCTGCTTTCTTGTTTTGAACACTTTATAAGACAACATTTCTAAAACATCAAACATTTTCCCTATTCTCCTATTTAAAACTTCTTTAACCCCAATCTCCCCTCCCCCTCCTGAGTTGTCCTTTATCCCTTGTCGGACAACCACATCTCCCCTCTCCATTTGGATTTGCGAATTCACTCGCAAGCGTCAGCTGATTTTGCAGTGACCGTAACTCCTCCCCACCCAGCCCCCCCAGAAAAGATTTCAATTTTTATATGTAACAAAGGTCACTCTTTTAATTCCCTCCTTATTCCCTCTATTCCATTTCCCTCCCTTATTAATTCTTGTCTATACTCTATATATTTTCCTCTAAATACGGATACATTCATGTATGCACACTATATATATATATATATATATACCCCTTTACACACATACATATAGATCGTGGTCATTTTTACTCTTATTACATGTCTTCATTCCATTTCCCTCCCTTATTAATTCTTGTCTATACTCTATATATTTTCCTCTAAATACGGATACATTCATGTATGCACACTATATATATATATATATATATATATATATATATACCCCTTTACACACATACATATAGATCGTGGTCATTTTTACTCTTATTACATGTCTTCTCCATTAACAATGGCGTGAAGCAAGGCTGTGTTCTCGCACCAACCCTCTTTTCAATCCTCTTCAGCATGATGCTGAACCAAGCCATGAAAGACCCCAACAATGAAGACGCTGTTTACATCCGGTACCGCACGGATGGCAGTCTCTTCAATCTGAGGCGCCTGCAAGCTCACACCAAGACACAAGAGAAACTTGTCCGTGAACTACTATTTGCAGATGATGCCGCTTTAGTTGCCCATTCAGAGCCAGCTCTTCAGCGCTTGACGTCCTGCTTTGCGGAAACTGCCAAAATGTTTGGCCTGGAAGTCAGCCTGAAGAAAACTGAGGTCCTCCATCAGCCAGCTCCCCACCATGACTACCAGCCCCCCCACATCTCCATCGGGCACACAAAACTCAAAACGGTCAACCAGTTTACCTATCTCGGCTGCACCATTTCATCAGATGCAAGGATCGACAATGAGATAGACAACAGACTCGCCAAGGCAAATAGCGCCTTTGGAAGACTACACAAAAGAGTCTGGAAAAACAACCAACTGAAAAACCTCACAAAGATAAGCGTATACAGAGCCGTTGTCATACCCACACTCCTGTTCGGCTCCGAATCATGGGTCCTCTACCGGCACCACCTACGGCTCCTAGAACGCTTCCACCAGCGTTGTCTCCGCTCCATCCTCAACATCCATTGGAGCGCTCACACCCCTAACGTCGAGGTACTCGAGATGGCAGAGGTCGACAGCATCGAGTCCACGCTGCTGAAGATCCAGCTGCGCTGGATGGGTCACGTCTCCAGAATGGAGGACCATCGCCTTCCCAAGATCGTATTATATGGCGAGCTCTCCACTGGCCACCGTGACAGAGGTGCACCAAAGAAAAGGTACAAGGACTGCCTAAAGAAATCTCTTGGTGCCTGCCACATTGACCACCGCCAGTGGGCTGATAACGCCTCAAACCGTGCATCTTGGCGCCTCACAGTTTGGCGGGCAGCAGCCTCCTTTGAAGAAGACCGCAGAGCCCACCTCACTGACAAAAGGCAAAGGAGGAAAAACCCAACACCCAACCCCAACCAACCAATTTTCCCTTGCAACCGCTGCAATCGTGTCTGCCTGTCCCGCATCGGACTGGTCAGCCACAAACGAGCCTGCAGCTGACGTGGACTTTTTTACCCCCTCCATAAATCTTCGTCCGCGAAGCCAAGCCAAAGAGAAAAGAGAAGAGACATGTCTTCATCTCTCTGCTTGTTTTGTAGTTGTTCTGCAAATTTCCTTGCTTCCTCTGGATCCGAGAATAGTCTGTTTTGTTGCCCTGGAATAATTATTTTAAGTACCGCTGGGTACCTTAACATAAATTTATATCCTTTTTTCCATAAGATCATTTTCGCTGTATTGAACTCCTTCCTCTTCTTCAGGAGTTCAAAACTTATGTGTCTTTTTAGTTTGCAGTCTTTTGTACTCTCGTTACACGTCTTCATCTCTCAGTCTATTTTGTAATTGTTCTGCAAATTTTCGTGCTTCCTCTGGATCCGAGAATAGTCTGTTTTGCTGTCCTGGAATAAATATTTTCAATACCGCTGGATGCTTTAGTATAAATTTATACCCTTTCTTCCATAAAATCGCCTTTGCTGTATTGAACTCCTTTCTCTTCTTCAGGAGTTCAAAACTTATATCTGGATAAATAAAATTTTTTCGCCCTTTGTACTCCAGTGGCTTGTTGTCCTTTCTTACTTTCTCCATTGTTTTCTCCAGTACCTTTTCTCTTGTAGTATATCTTAGGAATTTTACTAAAATGGATCTTGGCTTTTGTTGTGGTTGTGGTTTAAAGGCTAATGTTCTATGTGCCCTTTCTATTTCCATTTCTTGCTGTAGTTCTGGACATCCTAAGATCCTGGGGATCCAATCTTTTATAAACTCTCTCATATTCTTGCCTTCTTCATCTTCCTTAAGGCCCACTATTTTTATATTATTTCTTCTGTTATAATTTTCCATTATATCTATTTTCTGAGTTAACAGATCTTGTGTCTCTTTACCTTTTTTATTAGATTCCTCTAATTTATTTTTTAAGTCCTCTACCTCCATTTCTACTGCTGCTTCTCGTTCTTCCACCTTGTCCATTCTTTTTCCTATTTCTGATATGGTCATATCTATTTTATTCACTTTCTCTTCTGTACTGTTTATTCTTCTTCTTAAATCACTAAATTCTTGTGCTTGCCATTCTTTAAATGAATCCATGTATTCTTTAATAAGAGAAAGTATATCCATTGTCTTGCCTTTCCCTTCTTCTTCCATTTCACTGTACTCTTCCTCTTCCTCTTCTTCTTCCTCTGGGTTGGCCATCTGTTGTTTCTTTGTTTTCTTTTTCTTCTCTTCTTTCTTGTTTTCATTGTCTTCTATGTTCTCTTCTTGCTGCTGCTGTTCTGTAGCTGTCATTGCTGGCTGTGGAGATCGATTCCCCAGCTGGTCGCCCCTCCCGTCGGTGTGTTTTTTTGCATGCGCGGTTGCGCACTTTTACTCGGCTCAGCTAGCCATTTTTGTAGTCCACTTTCTACCGACCTGAGGGAGCGGGTTTCTCTCTCCACCGCGGGCCTCTTCGAACAGGTAAGGCCTTCTCCTTCTTCTTCCGTTGTCTTCTCTTCCTCTCTTCTTACCGTTGGTTTCGATTTTTCTTTTTTTGTCGCCATCTTCTTTCCACCTTTATATTCACTTTACTTTAATTTTTATTTTTGTGCCTTTGTGCTTTCCTTTATTTTTTTCAACTTTTCTGGAGTGGGCTGGAGTTCACCGTCCGGCTACTACTCCATCACGTGACTTCCCAAAGAGAGCTAGGCTTGATTCTAAATATTTGATCAGCTTTGGAGTCTGTCGTTGCCATTTTTTAACATAAGGACCAGAGTTGTGCCAATCAAAGTGAAAGAAGCCATTATGAGGATGAAAACAAGAATAAGGTAGTACGAGACATCACCCAAACCTTAAGATTATGAAAATCAACAGTTTGGGACATCGTTAAGAAGTCATAAAGGAAATGGTATTCCAAGGAAGACCTCAACAGCTAATGGCAGAATTCTCATAATAATGATGAAAAATCTCCTCTTCAGGAGGAGGCTGGTGTGGATATATCAATGACTTCTGTCCACAGAAAGCTTCATGAACAGAAATATGGGACTGCACTGCAAGATGCAAACCACAACAAGCGTGGTCATCTTTGGCAGGTCCTTTGTTCTTGCCATCTCTGATACAGGTTAATCTTGGTCTCATCTGTCCATAGGACCATTTTCCATAATTCTGCAGGCTCTTTAAAATTCTACTTGGCAAACTGTAATCTAACCATCCTTTCATTGTAACCTCAGTATTTCTGTTCATGAAGTCTTGTGTGGACAGAAGTTATTGACACCTCCTCACCTGCCTCATGAAGAATATTTCTGAACTATCAGACAAACGTTTGGGGATTTTTCTCCTTTATGATGAGAATTCTTCCGTCATCAGCAGTGGAGTTTTACCTTGGAATATCAGACCCTTTGTGATTACTGACCTCACCAGTACATTTCTTTCTTCTTAATGATGTTCCAAACTGAAGGAAGCCTGGCTTTCTTATACCTGTACCTATGAAACAATTAAACATTCCTGAATGTGCACTTGTGAATTGTTTGATTGCAAATTTAATATTGTGGAGCGTAGGGGCAAGTAAAGGAAAATAAAAGTGTCTGACCCAAACATGGTGGGCATTGTGTGTAGTGTTTAAAGCAACAATAAGTAAGGCAAAAAAAAACCCTTAAAAATGTACTGATGATTAGCAACAAAGATTCTGTTCACTTACACTTTAGATTGTCACCATTATTTGCTTCACGTTAAAGGTTCATTTTTGTTTTTTTTTTAATTTAATTTTGCCTTCAGTCAGATACTAACACAACAATCCCTGAATGTGACTCCATGTAATGTTAAATGCCATATTTTTCAATTGTTTACCACTTATTAACAATACAATTAATGGACTTCTTCATGCTTTCTGGGGGTGTGATTGTGATTTGACAAGTTTGATTTGTTTTTAGTGTGTGATTGTTAGATATCAGCTGAATACTGTTCTCTCTATTGTGGATGCCATTCAACAAATGTCTGATTTGTTCAGGTTTCATTGCTGACTTGTTTTTGTTGCACCATTGAGGACTAAAATCTGCTTTGTAGGAAGTGACTCTTTGGCTGAGGAGAGTTATTGTGTATTTAGTTTCAGTTTAAGGAGTAGCTTCCTGATTTAGAGATGATGGCAGTAGTTGGACAAAATAGGACTGTCAGTAAGCTGATACCTATTTCTTTCTATGTGGTTTAGGAATTGCATTTGTAGAAGTATAATTTGCCAGCTACAAAAGCACTTACAAAAACTTAATATCAGGTTGTGGCATTATACTCAAGCTTCTATGAAATGTTTCCAGCTTTTAAAAACCTTGTGCTTTTGTAACTCATCCTGGCATTTCCCCAGCACATTGATTGTCTTCATTTGCATTTCCTCTGATTTTGCTCCACCTATCTTGGAAACCTGTGCCATCAGCACCTCTTCCCACATTATTCTTCTGAGACAATACTCCGTTAAGCAATAATAAAGCTTGGAATTTAAGTTTGCTTAATATTATGATTTTTTTAAAATATATTTGAAGTACGCAGCAAGTAGCATTGCCTCAGCAAATATGACAAACAATGCACAAGAGATCAAGCAATTTTCATTCTGTTCATTATATCCTGTCAAACATGCCAAGTTGGAATTTGTTACAGATATTGTTTGCTTTTGAAAGTGTTTCTTAAAATCTGAAAGGTTTAGAAAGTTATTTACAATCAGAATTAAAATATCTCCCAAGAAAACAACTCTGTACCAGATGATCCCCAGAATTTCCATGTACAATGTAGGTTTTGAGTTATACTTGCTGTATTAGATTACCCCAAGTCTGTCACTTAACACTGACCAAGGGAATGATCCTGTCACAATATTTTAAAAGCAAATTACCCAATAAAGGTTTGAATTTTATGAGCATATTTTAAAATAAATCACCGTCGGTTCCTTTAACAGGCCGTTTAAAGCCTGTACAGTCGGAGTGGGCCCCACTGGGGAGCGCTGAGACTGCTGTCATGGTTCCAAATTTATACTTGGTGTATAAGACAACCCCTGGTTTTGACATATCATTTTTAAGTTTCAAGTCTCATCATGTACGCTGGCATATATGGCAACTGCATAACCTGCTAAGATGCTCCAGTTCTGTGTATTGTGCCAGACTCCAGCATCTGCAGATTTCTTATTTGCATGTTATATGATTCACCCGGCATCTGAATAAAGTAGTCAGGGTCAAGTATTAAAGGATTTCTTGTGAATTTTAATCATAACATTGTCTCTCCTTTTCAGATCAAGGTTTGGACCAGTTCATAGTGAAACGCTATGATGGGAAGGTTAGTATCCTCGTGTTGGCTTGGCAATTGTTACTGGGTTGATTCCCAATTTTATTTAAACAAATAACAGTTTTGAAGGTGCTGCACTAACCACATAACAAATATACAAAATACCAGCAATATATTGTGCAAGTTCTGTGTACAATAGACACGAGATGAAATCTCGCAGTGATTCGCTGAAGTTCGTGGCAAGGTTGTTAATGTGTATACTGTGTATTTTACATAACTTTTTACCCCAGTGGATGACATTCCACCATGTTAACTGGTGCATTCAGCCACAAACATTACTCTGGTTGCAGAGCACGACTGTAACTTGGACTAAATTCTTCTCCATTCATGGAATGGAAATTTTATTCTCTGATGCATAAGAAAAACTCTGCTGGCACACTTTCCACGCATTATGTTTTCTTGGACCCTGTCTTCAAGACCAATTGAAATTGCCAAAAGCAATTGGCAGTGATGAAAGCATGCGAATTTGCAGAACAAAATATTCTCACCAAGAATAAAATCTGATGTTACAAATTATTTTTCATCTTTATCAATAATCACAGTGATGTCCTAAAAAGTGCCAACATGATGAGATTTGATCTCAGTACAAAATAGTATCCCACCAATCCATGCATTAGCACTGTCTGATATCTGTTAATAGATGGATTGGTGGGATACTATTTTGTACTGAGATCAAATAACAAAATATTCTCCAGCCAACTCCACCCTAATGCTGTAGATCTTTCTTGTGTGGAATAAATTTCTTGATTTGTTACAAACAGGAGGCTGGGAAAGAGGATTGAAAAAGAAACTGCCCATGAGAATAGGTTACTGTTCCTTGTCATCTTCCCTGCCTTTTCTGTGTATTCTTTGCTAGCCTATTGATTTCATATTTATTGTCAGAGTACATATATGGTTGAAAAGAGGGTTGGTGCGAGAAGAACCAAGCCATGAAAGACCTCAACAATGAAGACGCTGTTTACATCCGGTACCGCACGGATGGCAGTCTCTTCAATCTGAGGCGCCTGCAAGCTCACACCAAGACACAAGAGAAACTTGTCCGTGAACTACTCTTTGCAGACGATGCCGCTTTAGTTGCCCATTCAGAGCCAGCTCTTCAGCGCTTGACGTCCTGTTTTGCGGAAACTGCCAAAATGTTTGGCCTGGAAGTCAGCCTGAAGAAAACTGAGGTCCTCCAACAGCCAGCTCCCCACCATGACAACCAGCCCCCCCACATCTCCATTGGGCACATAAAACTCAAAACGGTCAACCAGTTTACCTATCTCGGCTGCACCATTTCATCAGATGCAAGGATCGACAACGAGATAGACAACAGACTCTCCAAGGCAAATAGTGCCTTTGGAAGACTACACAAAAGAGTCTGGAAAAACAACCAACTGAAAAACCTCACAAAGATAAGCGTATACAGAGCCGTTGTCATACCCACACTCCTGTTTGGCTCCGAATCATGGGTCCTCTACCGGCATCACCTACGGCTCCTAGAACGCTTCCACCAGCATTGTCTCCGCTCCATCCTCAACATTCATTGGAGCGCCTTCATCCCTAACGTCGAAGTACTCGAGATGGCAGAGGTCGACAGCATCGAGTCCACGCTGCTGAAGATCCAGCTGCGCTGGATGGGTCACGTCTCCAGAATGGAGGACCATCGCCTTCCCAAGATCGTGTTATATGGCGAGCTCTCCACTGGCCACCGTGACAGAGGTGCACCAAAGAAAAGGTACAAGGACTGCCTAAAGAAATCTCTTGGTGCCTGCCACATTGACCACCGCCAGTGGGCTGATATCGCCTCAAACCGTGCATCTTGGCGCCTCACAGTTTGGCGGGCAGCAACCTCCTTTGAAGAAGACCACAGAGCCCGCCTCACTGACAAAAGGCAAAGGAGGAAAAACCAACACTCAACCCCAACTAACCAATTTTCCCCTGCAACCGCTGCAACCGTGTCTGCCTGTCCCGCATCGGACTTGTCAGCCACAAACGAGCCTGCAGCTGACGTGGACATTTACCCCCTCCATAAATCTTCGTCCGCAAAGCCAAGCCAAAGAAGACATATATTGTATCACTTACAACCTGAGATTCTTTTCCCTGCAAGCGAGGCACAATTACCAGGGGAAAGAATCTCAGGATTGTACGTGATACTATATATATACTCTGACAATAAATTATGTCATTTCCTGAGTGCCAAGTTGCAACTTTCATTCCACATACCCAAGAAATCATTAGTATTCAAAGTAAGGCCAAGCCCTCAGCTGGGTCATGGGATTTTAAAAAAATTTAAACACACTGCACGGTAACAGGCCCTTTCAGGCCACGAGCCCATGCCACCCAATTACAGCCAATTTACTGAAAACCCCAGTATGTTTAGACCGGTGGGAGGAAACCACAACACCCAGAGGAAACCCACATAGACATGGGGAGAGTGTACAAACTCCTTAAAAATGGATTGCTTTATTCAGTGCTTTAAGTCAACACTAGGTCCACAGACTGTAGGACCTGTTATTGTTGGGTCATGCAAGTAATTTCTTTAAAATGAATCGCTCAAAAATAATTTGTAATCATCAGGTTCTAAATGGTCAATATTAGAATCACTTAATTTAGACATACAGTAAGGCAACAGGCCCTGAGTCTGAGCTGCCCAATTTACACCCAACTATCCTACACCCCCAGTAAATTTCAAACAGTGGAAAAAAACTGGAGCACCCAGGAAGAACCACGCAGTCACAGAGAGAACAAACAAATTCCTTAGACAGCACGGGATTCGAACCCAGTCCCAATCGCTGGCGCTGTGAAGGCATTGCACTAACCACTATACCAACCATGTCATCATAAGTAAATCTGTTCACCTCAGTAACTTTCCATAAAGATCAATTCAAACCAAGACTCAAGCACTGATCTGTTTACTGGGGAAACAAATCTTTCTAACCTCTGCTCATTCACTCTCATTCCACAATCACCAACATCTGATAGGCTAAAAGAAACCTTTCCAATAAGAGCAAGGAAACAGACGAGGTCCTGAAGCAGGGTTTGGACCCAAGATGTCAACTGTATTTCCCTCCATGGATGCTGCCTGTCCTGCTGAGTTCTTCCAGTTGTTTTTTTTTGCTCAGGGTTCTAGCATCTGCAGTATTTGTCTCCTTTCTAATCTGGCTCTTTCACCACCAGTGACATTTTTTTCACTAAATTTTCCTCCTCAGTGCTCCTCTCTTCACTATAAATAGCCAGTCCAACATGTTCTTCCTGCATTCAGCATCATCCACTAGTAAAATTGCAGCCCAATGAATGAACTGCAAATTCTCATTTATTCGACATGAAGTCAGAAAATAACAACTCTCTTCCTCCATCTGTCCTTCCTTTGAGACTTAACCCCCTTTCACACTAAATTGGCCTTTCAGTGTCCTGAGATAGGAAATGGGGGTTTGGGTTTTCACATTTAACCACTCCTAACTAGGACACTGAATGTTTTCACACTTGAAAAGTGCCATCCCTGGGATTAGGACTATACTATCTTCTACTGGTGGCATCACGATGCATTGAGCGATGGTGGACCTGCCCTAAATCCTGATCAATGTATTATGAAAATTAATCATGCCTAATTATAGCATAATTTAGCTTTATGTACAGCGTAGTATGAGCCTTTCAGCCCCTGTTGTTGTTGTGTCAAACTATATAAACCTTTAGAAGGGGCTGTGGGTAAATGCTGGAAATAAATAGCAATAGTGGATAAATGGGGTGGGAAAGTTGGTAGCGCTTTATTGCACAATTTATACCACGTGGGAAAGTTTGTAGTGCTATAGCACACAATTTATGCGTGGGAAAGATGGTAGTGCTATAGTGCACAATTTATATAGCATGGGAAAGTTGGTAGCATGATTGCATACAATTTAAACTGGGGAAAGTTGGTAGCACTATCGTGTACAAACCCGCCCTCCTTGAATTCTGTGCGGCAGAGAAAGGACTGTATGCATTGGCTGCATGAACGGAGCATTCATGCAGGGGTTACTCTGCCGCACAGCATCCTGGGAAGTCAGGTCCACTATTGCTTTTTCCTACGGTCTTTATAAATTGTGCTTTTGCACTACTACCAACGTTCCCACGCTGTTTAAAAATTGCCTGTTATTGTTATTTATTGCTATTTATTTCCACCATCTCTCTCCCCTGCTGCGACTTTCCCACAGCAAAGTTTATACCTTCATTTTTATCCTTTCTTCCTTCACATTCCTGCATTCACACAAAAACTTGGGTCAATTCATTCCCAGAATGCAATTGCCCATTTAACACTTCATGATTGTAACGCCGGCGTCTGCAGATGCCAGGGATTGTACTGGGGTTGAGGTCGTCAATCTGTGACATGAGATGATGTCATCTGACACCAGCGTTGAGAAGATTTTGCTTTCACACGAGACACTTTAAAGGCTGTTAATTCCTGGGACAACTTGAAAGGGGCTTTAGCGTTTCAAAGTTAGGTGCCATGTGAATGCTGCTTCCTAGTTTTTCTTGTGTTCACTATTGGACTATTTTGTTTTGATACCTGTTTGTAAAAATAACTGTTTTAACATTTTTTTTAAATAAAAGACTGCTTTTTTACCAGCTATTTATTGTGTTTGACACTTAAGACTGTCTGTCTGTATATTTGTGTTATAACCACACTATTCTTTGGATGAGTTGCAGTATTACTTTTTCATTCCTTTCTTCCACGTGCTAATGTAGTTTAGACTATGAAGTTTTACTTTTTTTTATTTTTGCAGGCATATTGTAGTTTCAGTGTGGCAATTGTTACTCTTCACAGATATTTTTACTATGGCTGATTTTGCTATTTACAGTTATTTCATGGTTTTACTCTGGATGCTTCCCCTTGTACAGAGCTGTTCCAGTTTCCCCGTGGCTTCTGCTTAACTGAAGGTATACTTAAGTCATATTATAATTTGTGATGTTGTGCGGTCAGCCAGACTGAGCAGCATTTAAAGGTTTGCCTCCAAAAATAGTGTAGTTCTAAACAAAAACAAATTCTTGATGTCACTGGGTTATTTCTGCAAGTGTATTTTATTATGAATGGCTCTGCACAAGAATATTGTGGGTGATTCGTTTTAATTTGGAACTATTTTGGCAAATGTTGTTATCTATTCTAATATGAAGATGTGTTGCTGTTTATGATGCTTTTAACATTTCATGAATCCCTGTGTTTGATCTGCTAAATTCTAACAATACTAACATCAACTTAACAGGACGAGAGGCCTGACCATTCAAACTGCTACCCTAGTGTTGATGTACCCATTAATTGTTCTTAGTGTGTGCTTGTGTTCATTTGATGTGGTGTACTCCAGATTGTGATGTAACTGGGCATCGTTTTTCTTCCCCCCTCTTCATCACACTTCCTCATCAGGATTTCTGGCAGGTATGAGGCGTGTGAGCATGTGCATTAACCATTATGCACTTCAGCCTTTGTTCTCCTCTGCAGGACCTGACTTGTCTCTCTGACTAGACTATTCCCAGCATGCAATGTTTCGCATGCCTGAGACACCAGGAAAGACTGACTTCTCAAATAGAAATGATTTTCATTTTTTTTGAGCTCCTAGTTTCTCTTTCTGTGAGAATAGTCATGACCAGTATTTGTGACAACATCGCTTCCTTCGCATTTTTAAAATGATTGTGCACAACAGAGATGGAAATGCAGTTGTCCACCCATTTAAAATAGATCATTGGGATTTGAAATGATAGGATGCCAGAGGAGCTCTATGGTTAGTAAGGGATCATTTAAGGTGGTAAATGAATGGGGGGGGGGGGAGGGGGCGGGGGGAGGAGGGGAAGGTTGAGAACCACTACTCCACCAGCTGGTATTCCTCCATGATCCAGCTTCTGCATTCTCTTGCTGATGCTGTGTCTGCAGTTATTGCATTTCTCAGGATGAATTTATTCATCAGTTGGAAAAAATTATTAGCTCAGGAATTATGAATTAATTTGTGGGATATGGGCATTGTTGCCAAGGTCCAGCTTTTGTTGCCAAATCATAATGACCTTTTTAAAAAAAAGTAATGTTGATTTGCATAATTGTGGCAAAATATTTCCAAGTTAGAATGATCTGTAAGGAGAATCTGCAAGTATTGGTGCCCTTAAAGCACCCTTTGCTATTGTACTTTTTGGATCTAGCAGTAATGGCTTCAGAAATTAGGGGAAGTGTTTGAGTTGCTAGGTGATTAACTGCTGTGCTTTCTATAAATAATCTTTACTGCAGGTATATTATGCTGTCGGTGTCTATTATAGCAATTATGTGGGAGATGTCTACAGAGCTGTATTAAATGCCATACGTGTATGAATTGTGAACTTGCAAGAATCAAAGTCATTCCAAACTATCGAACATTGGAGATGAGCCCATCTTCAGCATCAGATTTGTATCTGTAATAATCCACAGCTTTGGAGATTTGTGAACAGCTAATACATTTCACTATGGTGCAAACATGTTCTTTTATACCACAAGGAACAACAGACAGTGTATCTGGTCTCTGTATCAGATGACCTTCATGGTTTACTGTGATGTCAAAACTTTGTTGATGAGTAATGTGGTAAAGAGCCAGAAAATGAATGTTAAAAACCTTGCTGGAAATCTGCAATGTCAGCATGAAGTGTTGAACACACTCGAGTCAGGAGGGACAGTTAACGTTTCAGGTCCAAACATTCCGACAAAGGTCTCGAACCTAAAATATTAACTGTTTTTCTTTCCATTGATGTTGCTCAACCTGCTGAGCGTTTCCAGCATTTAAAAAAAAAAATCTGATTTATTTAGTTTTACCAGCCTGTCATCATTTAACTGACAGTGATTTTAATGTCATAATGTTCAAAGGGAGACATGAGCAGGATTTCATTTTGGCCAAATCTGAATTTCATACATTGGATAAGAGTTGATCCACAGTATTCAGTGGATCATTGGTAAAACAATGTCGAATAATGGGAGATTTGTGCAAATCATCTCTGATGCAGACCTAGTTCATTCCCCTTTTGGGCTGACAACTTTACTTAGTAAAACTAACATGGTAAAATACTTTAACATTCAAAAAGGCAAATTCTGTAAGAAGATCCTGATAATGAGGACAGTAATGAAAACCAAAAGCGAAGGAAGGGAGAGATTAAAAGTTATAAAAAGAATGTGCAAGGCATTTCAAAGTACAGTATCCAGAACCTATGGGGATTGGTAGATGCCGGGTAAGTGTATTTTCTAATGGCTTGAGACTTTTACAATGCCAAGGTAATAACCCTGCATTAAGAATAAATAGCTTAAAAGACAGAAATGCCACATTGTGGAAGGCTATCTTTCTGGCAAAGTGGAGATTAAAGTTGAAAAGAGAAAGAACAAGGGACACCTGAGAGTTGTGTTACAAACACAAATCTAGTAAAGTCGTTGACAGCAAAGCTTTGCTCCCAATGGAACTCAACACTTTCACCACCTGATTTGATGACAGTAACAGTGAAGAATCAGCCCTCCACACCCCAATGTCCCCTGATGATCCCACTCTGTCCGTTTCTGAGGATGACGTGAGTGCTGCCTTCAGGAGGGTGAATCTGAGGGAAGCATCAGGACTAAATGGAGTTCCTGGGCAAGTAGTAAAGATTTGTGCTGATCAATTTACAAAGGTATTCATGGATATATTCAATCTCTTACTCCAGCAGGGTGTGATATCCACTTGTTTCAAATAGGCATCAATCATACCAGAGCCCAAGGTGAATGCAGTAACCTACTTAACAACTATTGACCAGTAGCACTTACATCAACAGTGATGAATTGTTTTGAAAGGCTGGTGTTTAAGCATATCAGTTCCTGTCTGAGCAGCGACAAGGATCCATTCAAGTTTGCTGAAGTGTAGTTGGTTCCTTCCCACCCCCCACCCCCCCCATTCCCCCGGTGCCAATCAGTGGTTATATCTGCCCACAGTTAAGGCTGACGTGCAATTGGTCCTTGCGGGTCATGTGGACATGGCCTCTTGTTTTATCTGCTATTTTGCTCCTGACTCAAGACCATCACCGAAATCCAGGCTGTCGGCCACAGGCGGGCACCGGAGGGACGACTGCAATGGGCCCATCCCAGATTCCAAATCATGGTCGATGATGGAAATCAAGTTCATTTGATATACTTGTTCATTAATGTGCTCTGCCTGTGGGTGGATGGGTATGGTGTGTTTAACCCTTGCCTTCCCAAATGGGAATTGAGAATGTTTAGCAGCGATTTATTTGCCCCCAATGTGCAGTTATTTGTATATTATTCTCGGTTAGTCTGTGAGTATGTGACCTTTTGTGATTTTCCTTGTGCATAAATAAAGACAACTATTTGTTGATAGCTTGTGTCCAGCCTTGGTTCTCTTTGAACTCATCGAACCTACACTGAACACAACAGAGCCTTCATCAGGTACCACATAGAGACCTGAGTCTCACATGAGGAAGGATGCAATGTGTGAATGATGATCTTTGTCAACTGGCTTGTCTTGATGAGGGGAAGCACTTTTTAAGGAAGAAACTGTAAGTCCGTTGTGTTGGAAGAAGCAATTGGACTGAAAATCCAAAGGGAGTGAACTATTCAGGGGTGAAATGGCTAGCTAAAAAATTGTTTGTGTTCTCTAGGTCCAAAAGGATTAAATTGTGTTTATAGATATTTAATTGAGCCTAATAATATTATTCAGCAAAATAGATAGAGAAATTGTTGTAGAATATGAAAGTCTGCAGACACCGTAGTTGAAGTGAAAACAAGGCTGGAGAAACTCAAGGTACCTTGTTGAAGGGCTCAGGCACGAAACGTTGGTTTTGTATCTTTATCTTTGCTGTTATAAAGTCCACTGACCTGCTGAGTTTCTTCAGCATTGAGTTTTTACAAGATAGAGAAACTATTTTTTCAGATGGAATGATCAAGAACAAAGTCACATGACAAATGAACTCTGCCACTTTTCAGTGACATCAGGAAGTGCCTTTAATTCAGAGTTGGAGAAATATTATTCCTGGAGAATCTGTAGAATCTTCAGCTAAAACCCCAGAATCCAGCACCCATGGGGACTGGTAGATGCCAGATGAGTGAATTTTATGTGTTGCATGATTGACAAACTAACTGCTAGGTTGCACCAATTTTAAACTTTCATTTTGTTTTTAACCTATTTATTTTCCACAATTTTTTTTCCAGTTGTTTGAATCTGGATAATAGGGATTTTACTGTGTATTGGACAGCACTATCAAGTTGTGTTTTTGAAATATGTATCAATGGGTCAAGAGAAACCCCAAGAGGTGTTTTGATGCTTGGATTTGTCATGAGCTGAACAAGGGCAAGGAAGTTGCTTTGAATTCTAATTTTTCAATTCTCACTCAGTCATTGATAGTCATTGAAACCTGATTAGCATTTGAGTGATCATTGGGACTTTGCAATCTATTCACATCAGTCTTTCCTATTTTAAACATTGCTGAAAATTGCGTGTCTGATATGGTGTCTCATGCATGGAACTCCCCCAAACCTTGCTTCTGTACAATTATAACATAAAACTTTTCAATCAAATTAATGTCCAATTTTCATTTTATTTGCTTCTGCTTTGCATCTCATACACTTTGATGCTATATCTGTATTTAATAATCTAGCAATCTCTCTGCAGATATCACAGTTTTACGTTATCTTTGGCAGAAGCTTACCCATGGACGGGAGAAGTTTGTTGATGAAGACAGCATATTCTATGCACTAGGAGAGTGTGGACTGATTTCCTTCTCGGATTACATCTTTCTCACTACTGTTCTGTCCAGTAAGTATTGATCCAGCCTGATCTACTGCTCTCCTGTGATCAGTCTACAAGCTGACAAATGAATTTGTAAAGTGTATTTCATCCCAAGCTTCAAATCAAATCATGGTTCATAAAAACTCTGGATTAATATTGCACAATTAATGGTCAGCAATTTTATATGCTCTCATTGGGAGAACATCCAGGTTGTCTTCTCCTCTCTGCTAACCTCCGTCCACACCACCAGTTATATCTGCCCACAGTTATTGGTCCTTGCGCAATTGGTCCTTGCGGGTCACGTGGACATGGCCTCTTGTTCTATCTGCTCTTTTGCTCCTGACTCAAGACCATCACCGAAATCCAGGCTGCCGACCACAGGTGGGCCCCAGAGGGCTGACTGCAATGGGCCCATCCCAGATTCCAAATCATGGTTGATGATGGAAATCAAGTTCATTTGATATACTTGTTCATTAATATGCTCTCTGCCTGTGGGTGGATGGGCATGGTGTTCTCCCTTGTTTATTAGATGGAATTGTTTTGTACTCTTAGCACTGGAGTTCTTGGTGTAATGATTAATATACTTTGGCCTTTAGTGGTTTATGTACAATGAATTACTGCCTTTGTAATTCGGCACTTATCCATAATAGCATGGCTGTTTTTTTTGCTTGTTCTAGACTTCCAAGTGATCAGGTTATTTGTTCAAGTTTTTTTTAGGTTAATAAGTCAAGTTTATTGTCATCTGATTGTACAATATAACCTGATGAAAAGGCGTTCTCTGGTCCTCAGTGCAAAACAAGCAGACGTACAACCAGACATAACACACATACAAACAATACATATGTTGGACAAGTATTCATATGTATTAAATAAATATTGTTTCATGAACGTGAGAGTCTCGGGTGTTTAGTGTGAGCAGTTTGTTTGGTAATTCAGCCTTCTCACTGCCCGTGGGAGGTTTCTCAGCCTGGTGGTGCCAACTCTGATATTCCTGTATCTCTTCCCTGGTGGGAGTAGCTAAAAGATGCTGTGTGCAGGATGGAAGGGATCCTTAATGATTTTGCTCTTCAGAAAGCAGTACCTGTAGATCACATCTATGGAGGGGAGGGAGGCTCCAGGGATCCTGTCTGCCATTCTTACGGTCCTTTGGATTGACCTCTGATCCACTTCTCTGCAGCAAGTGTACCATACAATGATGCAGCCGGACAGGAAGCTCTCGATAAAGTTCCTATAAAAGGTTATCATAATGGTGGCTGGTAACCTTGCCCACTTCAGTCTTCTCAGGAAGTGCTGTTGCACCTTCCTGACAAGTGAGGAGACGTTGAGTGTCCTAAGGTCACGACTTGAGTGAACCCCAAGGAATTTGGTCCTCGTATCAATTATGAGTGTTCCCCCCTTCCCAATACCTGTCTAGGATCCTCCTTTCAAAGCCTCCATTTTCTCTTGTGTGAAGAGGACCAGGAGGTGCTGTGCAGATTTACTCACTTTCAAGACAAAAATCATCTCGTTCTAAAGCTTGAATGACAACAGAGGTAATTGTGTTCAAATTATCCTGACATGCATTCTCCCTTTCACAGATCCCTTTGAGTTAGTCTGTATGCAATGTGGGACTGTGTACTGGAGTCCACCTGAGGCTTGTCTAATCCATCCAAGTAAAGAGAAAATAATGTTCTGATTGTATCACAGTTTGAGAATTAACGGCTCATAAAATAAAAGATTATGTTTTACTTGTGTTTTGTTCTGGAAAGTAGAAAACCGTAACTGTGGAACTTCCTGGAGAGAGAATTGATTCCCTTTTCCAGTTTACCATCCAAGAGGAATTTTAAAAAATTCTACTGCAGATAACTTAATTAGAAACATAAAATGCTGATTATATTAGCATATAATCTGCAGTGAGATTTGCCACCATCAAATCATAAATTTGACAGGAGTTTGTTTCCATTACCCTGCCGGTCTTGCACACATTCTCAGATCTCTCAATGGCCAATCCTTCATCAATGGCTATGAATGAACTTGGCCATTCTCTGCCATAAATCTTGGACAAAAATCACAGAACATGAAATACTTGAAAAATGTTTTAAATTTAACTGAAATCGGAGGATAAAAATAATTTGTATTTGTACAGGGTAAGGCATTAAATTATGTTCTTGTTCTTTGTAATATTGTCAAGATGTCGTGTTCATCACAAAGACGAACTAACTTGGAAATTAATGCAGAGACATAGCAAAGTTCCTGATGCAGCTCGTGTGAAATAAATCTTATTCTACACTTTGCTGCAATGATTGATCATTAATTATTGATGAAACTAATTGATAGTACGATTCAGCATCTGCTATTCTTGGAATCTGCACAGAAAGATACAAATCATACAGTTGGCATTTTTATGACTCTTTAGTCATGAGTCTCTAAAAATTTATTTTTCATTGCTGCTTCAAAACTATTGTAATGAGTTGTGTTAATTAATGTAATGACTACTGTGATTTTTATTGCCTTCTGAAGATTCTCTGTCAGCCTCGCAGATAGTAAAAGCTTTGAATAAAATTATAAAGTGGAAAAGAGTGCTGAGGTCCTTCAGAAGATTGGATGGAGGAATTAATAATGAGTAATGCAGAAGAGGCCAAGGCTTTGAACAAGGTTTTTATTTCAGTCTTCTTGTGGAAAATGCAGGCAACGTGACAAAGAGTTGTTAAGAAGGCAATGGGAAATGAGGACAACTAGTGGGCCTGCAGATAGATATCACCCTGGGTGCCGAAATTAGCGTGCCTCCCTGTTAGTTCACCAATCATTACACAATTTCAATCTGACATCTACCAATCCCCATAGGTGCTGGATACCAGGGGTTTTACTGTATTGGCAGCTTTGTTTTGCAGCAACCTTTTGTGAAACGCAAGGGCATTCTGGACAATATATGAGAGTACTGGTTTTAAGATGCAAGTCCAGTCTTTCACTCTGCCCATTATGCAATGTCCCAGCATCTGACTATTGTGATTGAGTCTCAAGGCTGTCAATATTGTTCCCTTTGCATTTCTGAGGAGGTGATAGAAGTGGACCATGACTGCACTCATATTCTCTTTTTCATCAATATTGCCAAGCGGGGGTGGTTTGTTCGTGATGTTTGAACTATACATGTGTTTTGCTGAACCTAAACTTATATATTGTCAGAACACCGACATGTTTCCAAGATTGATTCAAGTACCATAAAAAATTTCAAGGCTTGGCTAACTTTCTGCAAACATAATTGCAGTTTAAATGCTCAATTCATCAAAAGATATTCACGATGGAGACATTAAGAATTTTGTGACGATATAATGTTTGAAAACATTTTTTTGCAATAGAGAATCATAAAAGTTACTAATATTTATGTCTTGTTACTGTTGCCATATGTACCTTCACTAAGTGGAAGCAGACACAATTTATGCTTCCATGAAGACCGTAGTTTCTATAAAACTGCTATGTTGAGAGCTTCTGTGAATTAGTGAATGCAGCATTAATTATATTTTTTCTCTAATTAGCCCCACATCGGAATTTTGAAATTGCCTTTAAAATGTTTGACTTGAATGGTGATGGTGAAGTTGATCTGGAGGAGTTTGAACAGGTAATTATTGACACACAGAATGGCTTTGACAGCCATAGTGAGAAAAGAGGGTAGATTTTTAACCTCTCTCAATTTCCCACCTTGAATCCCTCAGCTTTGCTTACATGTAAGAAAGGATATGTGTGGCTGTTAGGCTCTTGTGCAGATTTCCATCCATGACATGGAAAAGCTTCACTTAAACAGATCAGATTTCTGTTGTTAATTGTAGTTAGAGAATCTGGCATCTTCAAGTCAAGTTTATTATTGTACAACCCGACGAAACAGCGTTCTCCGGTCCTCAGTGCAAAACACACAACCAGACAAAACACACATATAAACAATACATATGCAGGACAAGTATTTCATCTATACAAACAAATACCGTGAAATGAATATGAGAGACTCAGATGGTTAGTGTGAGCAGTTCCTGTGGTCGTTCAGCGTTCTCACTGCCTGTGATGTAAATGCCCTCCAAATAAATGTTTATGATAGATAATATATATATATTTGTTTTCCCTGTGTACAACAGAGGGTTTTTAAGCTTGGCTGATTTTGCACTCCACAGGTTCAAAGTATTATTCGATCACAGACCAGCATAGGCATGCGCCACCGAGATCGCACCACAACAGGTAACACACTAAAATCTGGAGTCAGCTCTGCACTCACCACTTACTTCTTTGGAGCAGATCTGAAGGGGAAACTGACTATCAAACACTTTCTGGAGTTCCAGCGCAAATTGCAACAGGATGTTCTTAAACTGGAGGTAAGAACAACATGGTGTCCTTTTCAATTGGCTGTAGCCTTTAATGTAATACAGCTTGAAATAATCTGTTAAATCAGAGAGGTGGTAAAATGTGGGAATAAAGGAGCCTTTCTTGGCTGGCTGGTGGTGACTGCAGGGATCAGTGGTGGGTCCACTGCTTTTCACCTTGAATGTTAATGATTTGGATGATACCTTTGTGGCCAAGTTTACGGATGAAAGGGGAAGGGACATGCAGGGAGAATGAGCGGTGGAGTATGTATGTTGGTAGAGAGAATGAAGGTGTAGAATATTTTCCAAATGGGGAGAAAATTCAAAAGGTGGAAGTCTAATGGGACTTAAGAGTCCTAGTGCAAGATTCTCCAAAGGTTAACTGGCAGGTTGAGTCAGTTGTAAGGAAGGCACACGCACAGTTAGCATTCATTTCAAGAGAACAACAACATAGAAGCAAGGATATAATGTTGAGGCTTTACAAGGCTTGGTCAGACCACATTTAAACTACTGCTATCAATTTTGGGCCTGATATCTAAGGAAGGATGTGCTGGCATTGGGGAGAATCCAGAAGAGGTTGACAAGAATGATACTAGGGATGAGAGCATTTACATTTGAGGAGCATTTGGCTCTGGGTACTCACTGGAGCTGAGAAGGATTGGGGTTGGGGGAGAACATAACGAATTTTGAAAGGACGGGATAGTGGATGTGGACAAGATGTCTCCGGTGTTGGGATAGTCTTGGTCCAGAAACCACAGTCTCAGAAAACAAGAAAGTTCCTTTAGAGCAGAGGTGAGGAAAACTTTCTTCAGCCGGAGAGTGGTGGATTTTTGGAATTCATTGCCACACATGGCTGTGGATGCAAGATCATTGGATACATTTGAAGTGGAAGATGGTAAGTTCTTGATTAGCAAGTGGGTTATGGGAAGAAGGCAGAAGGGGGTTGAAAGGAAAACGACATCGGATATGATTCAAATTGCGGAGCAGATTCATTGGGTTGAATGGCCTAATTCTGTCAAAGGCTTTGCCAGGATTGTGAATTGAGATTGGTTTTATTTAATGCCAGCTTATCTTCATGTAACTACGTGCCTCTGAGCCGCAGTTCGCTGATATCCAGAAGTAGCTGCTCAGTCGGAAATGTGACATATTGCTCCCAAAATAGGTGGTATTTAACAAGAACAAAAATTTAAAGGATCAGGAACAGTCGTTGTTTGCCACTTGAAAAGCACACCTTTGCTTCTGTTTTTCCCTGTGGAAATCAGGATCACCATGACATGTACGTTAACAATCCATGATCGAGACAGCAATCGGATTGTTGTCGATGAACAATCTTTATAAAGTATCTTTTTACTCCATACAAGATAATAGATTCCTCCTGTGGTAGATTTATGAAAGAAATGGAAAAAAAAATCCTAGTTATAGCTTACTCTTGTGTCACATCCCAACTGAAGAGTTCGGATCTCACTGGTGAAAGTGGATGATTGAGAGTTGATAGGATAGTTGAGAATGCCTATGGGATGCTGGGCTTCATTAATAGGGGGATTGAAGAGTTGAGATGTCATGCAGAAAATGGGAGGCAAACATTTCATCACTGAGACTACATGGCACTAATATAACAAAATACATGCTTTTTGATGCAAGGTCAGAAGGATAAAAATCTGAAGATGCTTTCCCATTTATTTAAACTGTGGCAGGGATAGGAGAGCAGAGAGAAAAGCGAATTAATAATGAAATAGCTTCATAACTTGAAAATTCATGGTTACATATTTTCAGAATTTCAAGATTATGTTCAGTTCTGGTCACCTTATTATAGGAAGAATGTGGAAGCTGATGAGAGGGTGGAGAGGAGATTTTTCAGAATGTTGCTTGGATTGGAGAATGTACCTTTTGAGGCAAACTTTGCAGAGGTGGGTCTTTTCTCTTTGGAACAAAGAAAAATGAGAGGAGACTTAATAGAAGTCTACAAGATTCTGACAGCGTCTTTGTCCCAGGGCAGGAATAGCAAACACCATAGGAGATCTGTACAAAATAAAGGGAGGAGAGTTTAGGAGAGACATCAAGGATAAGTTATTTTTACACAGAGTTGTAGGTGTCTAGAATGCCTTGCCATGGGTGGTGGTGAAGGCTGAAACAATAGGGACATTTAAGAAACTCTTAGAAAAATAAAAGGTTACAAGGTAGGAAGGGTTTAGTATTTTTGGTAGGAATATGTTGGTCAGCACCATTTTGAGGGCTGAAGGGCCTGTACTGCGCTGTAGTGTTTTATTTTTTAAAATGGAGCTGTGACTATTTAGCTGTTCAACCACAGTTAAACAGTGCAGCAACACTGGTCTGCTGCAGGATCCAAAACCCCATTGATTTTAGGGTCAATTTTTAATGTGGTGAATTAGGGAGGCAAAAGAGAATATGTTCTGTTTAATAATAATTTTGCACAAGGTTAATGCTTTCAGTTTTTAAAAATTATTTACTTGTCTCAACTGTTTTTATGTCTTTCAGAGGCATTTAAAAGCTATTTAAAGTCATTCACAACTAACGTGCCCAACAAAGTTGTGACTAGAGTTTTCCAGCTTCTAAAGTTTTTAAGGATACATTATCCAGCACCTATGGGGATTGGTAGATGCTGGATAAGTGTATTTTCCGGTTACTTGAGATTGACTCTTACAATGCCTAACTAATACACCTGCATTAAAATTAAGCAGTTTAATGACAAAAATACTAGACTGTACTCACACTAAACAAACTTCACTTGCATGAATATATAAACCTTAAAGCATTTTACTTTATTTCGGTCACATTTTTTCAAAACCTTTAACCATCGCTGCATCTGCAGATTCCTCCCCCTCCACAGAGCCGCCCAAAAGATGAACAATAATATTAAAGATAATTAATTACCTCCTCTCCCAAGTTTATAGATAAAGTCTCTGTCTGGGGTGAAATGTACAAATACACATCTGTAGTTTTAGATAGTGGTAAGATGCACTAGACAGGCCATTCTTAACCTTTCCTTGGCTATGGCCTTCTTAACACTATTCAAAGTTGATGCGCCCCATTCCCTGTGAAGCAGTCAGGTTTTGGTTTTTACTGTATTCATCTCTTAAAATACTTATCTAACATAAGGTGAAAAGAAAACAAGGCCTTTACTTAAATGTACTGTGATCCCAGTTTGCGGTGGGGAGGGGGGAGTTGGTCAGTGGTGCTGGGCCCCTGATGAGAATGACTGCACTAAATTATGACTTGTCAAATAAGTTTATTAAAGTGTCTGAACAGGTATGGGGGCAAAGTAATCTCATGCTGTGACTGTCTGGTAGTAAAATGAGTTTGGGTAAAATTGAAAGACGAGTTACTTCATCAGTGGAAAAATGCAATATACTATCCACAAGATGTCTGAAAAGCTCGGTGAAAGAGACTCGATAACAAGTTGTAGGCAACCCCAGATTTGTAGCTGTTCAGGCAACAGAACCCCGCCCCCACCACGAACAAATACGGATCACTTTCAAAAATTTGAGATAGTGAATAAAATTCGCCCTCATGGAATCCATGTGTTTTTTTTTTAAAATTGCAACTCTTATTTCTTGATTCATGCATAGAGGACATGAGTTTTCATGTCATGAAAAATCATTATGGACTATTCTGGGAATGCAACACACTCACAATATGGTTGTGGCCGCTACTGGTGAAGTAATACTTTCCAACAGATTGTGGATCAGCAGTAGGAACATCAATGTTAAATTGATTTGTGTTGATTTATTAAAAATATCTAAATTATAGATGAAATCAAAAGTCTCTTAAGGATTTAAAGGCTACCTAGGGATGAATTTTCCAACTTTACTTTGCTCTCAGCTTCACAGAGATGTGACTATTTGGTGAACACAAGCTTGACTGATGAGGACCTGATTCCTGTTCCTCCTGCAATTGAATTAATTTTCCCAGAAACCAGAATTGTAGATCCTGTAGAACCATCAGATGGTTTGGAAAGGGCATATGTACAGTAAAAGTTTAATTTGGCAAGTTCAGGACTTCGATGCCAGACTAGCAGAATACTCCAACACACTTTCAATTTTTTGTTTGAGATGTTACATGGTAGTTTAATAAATTTTCCAGCAAACTCAGTAAGTTCAAAGGGAGAACAGGAAACAGAACCTTGTGAGATTGGAGCAAGGAGATGGGGCTCCATTGATTTTCAAGCAGCAATCGTCAAGGATCCGCACCACCCATTGCACCCTCTGTTCTCACTTATATTAGGAAAGAGGTATAGGCGCCACAAGATTCGCACCATCAGGTTCAGGAACAGCTGCTACCCCTCGACCATCAGACTCCTCAACGACAAACTCAATCAGAGACTCATTTAAGGACTTTTCTACTTTTCTACTTTTTTTTAAAATCTTCATATTTCACAGTCAGTTTGTTTACATTTCTTTATTTGTGTATGTTGTGTACAGTTTTTTTTTGCACTGCCCAAAAGGTGGTAATTCTGCCTGGCCCACAGGTAAAAGAATCTCAGGGTTGTATGTGATGTCATGTATGTACTAAGACAGTAAATTTGAAATTTGTATTAACTGCTGGTCTTGTTTTGTGCTGGAGCTTCCAAGTCTCTTGAAATTCTGAAAATATGTAACCATGAATTTTCAAGTTATGAAGCTATTTCATTATTAATTCACTTTTCTCTCTGCTCTCCTATCCCTGCCACAGTTTAAATAAATGGGAAAGCATCTTCAGATTTTTATCCTTCTGACCTTGCATTAAAAACAATGTATTTTGTTATATTAGTGCCATGTAGTCTCAGTGATGAAATGTTTGCCTCCCATTTTCTGCTGGCACGAATTAGTCACTAAACAAGTCAAATCTACTTGGGAGGGGATGGGAACTAAAGTTTTTTTAAAATATTTTAGGGTCTGCAATTTAGTGGTGAAGCGTGAAAATTAGACTTCCACTTAATGCTACGTGCTATTTATTTTTAATTTAGTATATGGACGCTTGCTTGCCTTTCATGTCATTCACAATGCTGGCATAGATATTGATGTCTGCTTTAAAAGCGTAAGCAGTTTTTCTAAAAGGTTTTAAATAATGGCTTTGAACTTTTGGCAACCTCTTTCCTCTGCCAGGTACGTTCTTTTTAATCTGCAGCCGCTCAAATGAATGTTGCTTAGTCAAAGAACGGAAACTGTAGTCCAAGCCGACTCGATCTCTCTTTGTAACTCAAGCTATCCAATCCCAGTAACATCCTTGTGAATCTTTCTTGAACCCTTTCTTGACATCTTTTCTGCAGAAAGGCGACCATATTTGTTGCCACAGACAGCTGTGGAGGTGGTGATGTAATTGAGGTTGATGGGTGCTTGATCAGCAAGGGTGTTGCAGGTTTCTGGGAGAAGGCCGAGGAATGGGTTGAGAGGAAAAATATATCAGCCATGATTCAAACAGTGGAGCAGACTCAATGGGCTGAATGAACTAATTTTGCTCCTATGTCTTATGGTCTAAAACTGCGCACAGTATTCCAAATGTGGCAGTCATAGGACTCCTCTCCTCCTGATAACCTCCCGTCTGTCACCTTTTGGTAATAATGAGCATTTCCCATTCAATCACACTGTGCACATAGTAACAGTTTTAAACAACATGACTTTCTTAACTTACCCTGTTCTCCTTCTACCATCTGGATGCCTTGGCTCTAAATTTCTTTCAATGAACTGCACCCATTTTTGCCTGAGAGATTAGGTAAAGGAAGAAATAGGAAAAGCATTGAAAGATAAGCTGCACCTTGGCATGATTCCATTCCATTTATGGATATGTGCCTGGAAACCAATCCGTGAGTATGTGGCAGAGTTACAAATAGTGATGACTTGCTTTGAGAACACGATCCATTTAATTGCAAGCTTTGGTGTTTGTGAAATGTGGGAAATAAATCGTGCCACGTGTCAAAGTTTTTAACCTTGGGCATTTTTAGGTGTTCCTGATGACTTGTCTCCAGCAGCTTGTGTAAATTATTACCAGTTTTTGTATATTCAACACTCTTATTTAGGACATTATTAAATAGTACATCTCTTCTGAAATATATATAGAAGTTGTAACGAATCAACAGGCTGAACAGCATCTGTAGAGAGAGAGTAAAAAAAAAACTGCTAGAAGAACTCAGTGGGTCGAGCAGCATCTGTGGTTGCAAAGCGTGAGTGGATCCTTTGGGTCAAAATCCTGCATTAGAACTGAGATTGAAACAAAGTTGATGTTTGGGCCAATTACCTTTTTGCTGGACACATTTATTTTGAATGTTAGAGATGTATTCTGTTTTGTAAGTCTTTAAAAAATTTTTTATTGATATCGAGGTTATTCCGTCCCAATTAGTTAAGGCTGACACATTCATCGTTGCATTATTTGCACATTTCATTCATTTTAGTACAGAGCCAAGTAACAAAAATATGGTCCTTTTCTTTATAAGATGCATGAACTGTACATTATACAGTCAGTATACTTGAATGTCTCATGGTAATTCTTTTGCTAAATTCCATGGGTTAAAGGACTGCAGAATTCTACTGTCAGTTTAGAGCAATGATTCCCAAAGTGGGCACTGCTGCTCCAATGTGGGTGGTGAGCAAAAAGGGGCCATTCTGAACCTTCAGTCTTGTTATTACTCAGTCTGCTGCAAAGTTTAATGAAGAAGCCAGTGCAGTAATTTTCTGGCCAGACTCTGGGTAGTCATAGTGAGCAAAATAAACAGCGATAAGGTGCTCTCACGGGAGCTGGTCTTGGTGTTTGCCTTGTTGTAATGGTGACACCTCCCCCCCCCCCCCCCCGGATCGGCAACACCACTAAACCCCCCCCCCCCCTGGTTTGGCGCCGCCCCAAAACCCCCCTCACCCTGTTCTGTGCCTCCTCTAATCCCCCTCACCCTGCTCTGCGCTGCCCTTAACCCACCCCCACCTTCCTGCTCTGCACCGCCCCTAATCCCCCTAAGAAGCCCGTTCTGCGCCGCCCTTAACCCACCCCCACCATCCTGCTCAGCGCCGCCCCCCCCCCAGCGGTGTTGTATGGGGGGAGGGCGCTTGGGATGTGGCCTGGAGGCCAAGGGAGTGGTAGCCCGAAAAAGTTTGGGAACCACTGATTTAGAGAGTACACTCCAATCACCAGAAGATGATTCATAAATGTACATTTTAGTTTTTAAAATTTCCCTAATTACCTTGTGGAATCCTGTCCCCATGTGACATTGAGAAAGGAAAATTTAAATTAGTAAAAGGCTTCAAGGATATAAACGATAATTGATAGGCTATTTAGTCTATTGAATAATTCCAATATTCAGTGAGATCATGGGCATTTATGATTCCACTCCACATACCCATATTTTTCCCCTTCATTCCTTAATGTTTGGATAATAAAAATCTATCAAGTTTCAGTTGAAAATTAATTAATGATCCAGCATCAATTGCCACTTGTGGAATAGTTCCAACTTTCTTTCATTCCCGATGTGAAGCAGTGTTTCCTAATTTCATTTCTCATAAAGGGCCCTGGTCCGAGAAGGTTTGATCAGCAGTAATCATTTCTCTTTACTTAATCTGATTAGTTCCCCTCCAGCTGTTTTATGCAAGCAACAATAAATGGTCAGATAGTTCCCGCTGCTTCCTGGAAAAATTATAATTCTTTGCTACCAACTCTCTCCCTACACCTCCAATCCACACAACCCAGAACATGACATATGAATTTGGAAGAAAATAAATTTATTCAACATTAATTGCCTTCAGATTGACATCGGCATTTTCCTACTTGGAACATATCCTAATTGGGTCCTTAAAGACAACCCAGGTGCAGCACAGGTGTTGCACATCTTAAGATTGCATACAAGTATTGCTATCAAAGCAAAATAATCGCCAGTAAATACATAAAAGTGCCTGAGAACCTCAGCAGGTCTCACAGCATCCAATGGAGGTAAATCTAGTTCTATTTATTTATTTGTTAATTTGAATTTAGACACATCGCATGGTAACAGGCTCTTTGACCCCATGTGCCTGATTGACCTACAACCCCTGGTACATTTTGAACAGTGGGAGGAAACTGGAGCCCCCGGGTAAAACGTAAAAACTCCTTACAGACAGAGCAGGATTTGAACCCTGGTCCTGATCATATAACTTATGTATAACCAATATTTCGGGCAGTGTTGGTTATATATCTTTGCCTCCTATGGACGCTTGCGAGACCTTGTGAGATTATCCTGCACTTTTGTGTATTTACTACAACACTGCATCTGCAGGCTTTCTTAAATTAATTTTTTTTTAAATTTAGACATACAGCATGGTAGCAGGCATTTCGGCCCACAAGTCCGTGCTGCCCAATTTCCACCACATTAACCTACACCCCCAGTATGGTTTGAATGGTGGGAGAAAACCAGAACCCCCTGGACAAAACCCACGCTGACATGGGGAGAACAGACAGCACGGGATTTAAACGCCAGTCCAATCCCCAACGCTGGCACTGTAAAGGCCGCTAACTCCTATGCCAATCGTGCTGCCCGTGTTTCACCAACTAATGTCAAGATTTAGTTTGGCTTAGTTGGGGAGGAAAGAGTCAGCAAGATGACCGTGCAATAATATTGGTGCAGTTATGATAGCAGATAAATGATCTGTCCAGTTAAAACATTAGAAAGATTTTTGGTAAATTAATTTTTTCCATCTTTCTCCAGTTTGAGAGGCAGGAGCCTATAAATGGAAGGATTACTGAGCGTCAGTTTGGACGAATGCTATTGGCATACAGTGGTGTCCAGTCAAAGAAGCTTAAAGCAATGTTAAAAAGCATTAAAAAACAATTCAAGGATGCGGAGGTAAGGACTTGGCAACTATTGGCCTGGATACTAATGAAAGAGAGCAGAACAGCCAGCAAAAGACAAAATGCCTCTTTTCTTGTGCTGAAGGTATATTTCTGACCCCTGTTTTTTCCCCAGAAGGGTTTAATGGGTTGCTTTCACAATAGTTAAATGACCCAGTTGGCAGCATTTTCTTTTCTGGGTCAGAAAGTTGTGGGATACTGTACCAGTCTAGCAATTGATTGGTGCTCCAGCTTGTGAGAGGTTCCGTCTTCTCCATCTTTGGACGAGTGCATCAATCACTTTTTCTTAAAAAATCTTTAGAAACGCGTGTCCTTATTTAAGTCAAGTTCTGCTTGAGATGCTGCTGCTGCCAAGATCAGAGGATTTAATTTTCAACCTCTAAAATGGTACCACTGAAGTATCAATAAAGTCAATGGTTGATGTGTAGCTCCAAAAAAAAATGTTGGTGTTCAGATGGGGCAATACCAAATATTCTGAGAGCTGTTATATCACTGACAAAAGGCAAAGGAGGAAAAACCCAACACCCAACCCCAACCAACCAATTTTCCCCTGCAACCGCTGCAACCGTGTCTGCCTGTCCCGCATCGGACTTGTCAGCCACAAACGAGCCTGCAGCTGACGTGGACATTTACCCCCTCCATAAATCTTTGTCCGCGAAGCCAAGCCAAAGAAGAAGAGAAGAAAGAAGATATCTGATCTATTCAGATTTACTCTGCTCTCCACCAGTCTGCCTAGATTTGAATGAAAGAATAAGGGTCTGTGGCATGGTTCTCGACCTTTTTTATTTCCACTCACCACTTTAAGTATTCCCAATGCCATCGGTGCTCTGTGATTGGTAAGGGATTACTTAAGGTAGTATGTGAGTGGGAAGGGAAGGTTTAGAACCAGTTGTTACTGAAATATTTTGCTTGAGAAAAATTGTCATTGGCCCATTTCCTTTGGAGCTATGAAACTGTGCACAGAACGAGTCAATGAGGGACGATTAAAACAATGGTTTTCAAATTTTTTCTTTCTATCCACATACAACCTTAAGCAATCCATTACTAATCACTGACCATCTGTGGCATTAGGAATACTTAGTGGGATGTGAGTGGAAAGAAAAAAGTTGAGAACCACTTGTACATAAGTAAGTACAATGTACTGTACAGATGTAATGAAAGTACTGTAGCAGGTTCCCAGGTACATAAATCACAGAAGCAACTATTTTAGTATAACTAGCACATAAGAGAGAAAAGATGATAAATATAAAATGAAAAAAATAATAAATATTTACGGTCGGCCAGTAGTGCAAAAAATGCAGTTAAATAAGAAACTGCAGACACTGTGATTGTAATTCAATGCACAAAAGTGTTGGAGAAAGTAAGCAAATCATGCAGTGTTCTTTATGTAGCAAAGTTATGTAACAAATGTTTTGGGCCGAGGCCCTTAACCCTTTGGACTCTGGACATTTTTAACCTTTCATAATATACATGCTGGCTGGGTCCATGGGTAACTACAGTTGAACACCAGTATGAACCAGCTGGAAAACCAGGACATGGTATATATGTACTTGTTGGTGGTCCCTGAAAACAGGGTCACTTTTAAACAGAAATGCTGGAGGAACTCAGTAGGTCTCTCACTGTCCATAGGAGGTAACGGTATATTACTGACATTTTGGGCCTGAGCTCTTCTTCAAGGTATGAGTCAAAAGCAGGCAGGGGTCCGAATTAAAAGTATAAACACAATGCTGGAGAAACTCTAACAGACAAAAGGTGTGAATTGGATATGGATAAGAGAATAGGAGAGAGGTGACTTGCTGAATTTCTCCAGCACTTTTGTGTATTTGAAGTGCAAAAAAAGTGCTGTGTCATATTTGGTGGTCTTGGAATCGTGTTATGGTTGGAGTAGTTCAGGGACATTCAAGAGCCTGGCAGCTAATGTAGGGGAAGGGGTGGGGGGAAATGTTCTTGAACAGAACATTCAGGTTTCTGTTACAACCATCAGAATGCAAGAATCCCGAGCGCGTTAAGAGAAAGGAGGGGAGTCTTTGCCATATGAGCCTTTTGCTAAATTCTGGATTGTGGCTTATCAGAATTCCTGCCCATTTATCAAATATGAAAATTATTTAATGAATCGACATTTTTATTGTACTTGGTCAGCAAATAAAGTAAAAGTCCCGATGTCTGGCGCCTATAGGGATTGTTAGATGACGGATTAGAGAATTTTCCAGTTGCTTGAGATTTTGTGGATTGGGAAACTAACCACTAGGGGGTGCCAATTTTATATTTTTTGTATTTTCTTCCTACCATATATACCTGATAACATTTGATCCTGTTTAAAAGTCGATTTCCCCCCCCCCCCCCCTTATTTTTGGCCTGACTGCCCGCCCATCTGAGCTCCTGATGTCCCAGCCGCCCAAACACCAGAGCTCCCAACGCACTGACTGCAGACCCTCACCCCGCCGGCTGCCCACTCACCAGAGCTCCCAGCATCCTGGTCACAGATTGGTTTAAAAAATCAACTATTACATAATTGTATTACTGTTATATGGTATCTATTCTTTTGCCAGTTATTTGAATTCTGGATATGAAGAGATTTGTAGATTTGGGTACAGAAAATTACTCAATCCAGTTAAACACAAATTCCAAGTGGATTCCATTACTGGCAACCATCTGAGCTAGCCCAATCCTCTCAACAACTTTGTAAATTATATAGCATGAATTACAGGCCAGCAACATTCCGAACACATAATAAAACATAAAGGATGTATCGAGAACATCCTATGCAACTGCATCACCACCTGGTTGGAAGCTGTACAACCTTACACTGCAAGACCCTGCAAAGGATAGCGAAGTTGACGGAAAAGATCATTGGGGGCACTCTTCCTACCATGAGGACATCCACAACACTTGATGCAGGCAAAAGGCACACCCCTCGTAAACTGTTCTCCCCTCTGTCATCGTGTTTAACTTCTATTCTAATATATATTTATGTAAATATGCTCCATGGTCCTGGAGAAACATTATCTTGTCTTTACCATGCGTGCATGGTTTGAACGATAAATAAAGGTGACGTCTTGAACTGCGGTATCCCTTGGGTGCTGACCAAAAGGATTTTAAAAATGTATGATCAACGCTACTGGTTTCAAAATGTTGGTGCCCGAGTCAGAAAAAGGAGATAAGAACACAAACCAGCTCAACCACAAGCTGAGATCAAGGTTATGAAAAACAACAGAGAAATCAGAAAGAACTGTATATAAGCAGGAGAGACCAGTTGGCAGACTCAATTACTACAGGATCAGCTGCTCGATAGCAGCACATCCTGTGTTAACTGAGTTCTCAGGTTTCGCAAAACTAATAAAGTGGTTCTCTTAATAATATTGTGGCCTGAAATTTGTTAAGTTTGAAAGGCACAAAATGTTAGCACTCTCGTCTGTAAATCTATTCTTTCTGTGGAGAAAAGAATGATTCCTCATCTGTGTCACATTTAAAAAATCTCAATAAAGTTGCCCAGCTTCCTTGACTCCAAACAAAACAATCCCAAGCAATTCTGTCTTTCTTTACAACTCAAGCCCTGCAATCCCAGGAGCATCCTTGTTGAATATTCTCTGGGCCCTCTCCATCTTAATTAAATTCTTATCCTGATATTGGGTCATATTCTTATGGTGATCTGGCAATTCCACAGGGGAAGTGTCTGTAATTAGAGACATTGACAATATATTTTGTTTTTGGACTGGGAAAGAAAATAATAGCATTTAAACTAGACATTTAGAAGAGAAAGATGGAAGACTTATGATAAAGTTACTGTAGACAATAGAATTCCATCATTTTAATTCAATATTTTTCTGCCTACAGGGCATGACATTTGAAGAGGTTGAAAATTTCTTCACTTTTCTGAAGAACATCAATGATGTGGATACAGCACTAAGTTTTTATCACATGGCAGGGGCTTCCATTGATAAAGGTACAGTATGCTAATTGAATATTGTTTATGCATGTGCATTTTTTGCAAATATAGTATGAACAGATAGCGATTTAATACTGCTTTCCTCCGACATTAGTTGCTAGAGTTTGTTTCTGATTACTAATATACAGATTTCAAATTTATTGTCAGAGTACATACACGACATCACATACAACCCTGAGATCCTTTTTCCTGTGGGCCAGGCAGAATTACCACTTATTGGTTGTGCAAAAAAAAAACTGAACACAGCGTATACATGTAAACAAATAAAGAACAGATAATGAATGTAAAAACTGTGCGATAGAGAGAAGGAAAAAAAATTAATAAAGTGCACAAGTAAATATGCTGTAAAACCCCTGTTATCCTCACCTATAGAGATTGGTAGATGCCAGCTAAGTGAATTTTCTGGTTGTTTGAAATTGCATGTGGCATGATTGGCGAATTAACGGCAAGGTGCACCAGTTTTAAACCCGTATATTTTACCTATTTATTTTCCGCAATTTTTTTTGCCAGTTGCTTGAGGCTGCCAGTTGTTTGAATTCCAGATAATAAGACTCTCTCCTTTTCCTTCTGGATTAATCAACTTTTCCACCTTACTCTGACATGTGAAGGAAGATTAGGACAATTAGATTTGTATTCACAAAAGTTTCGAAGAATAGGAGGGAACATCCATGAAGCAGAAACAGACCGGTAAATCTTGTGAGATGTGATAAACTAGGTTCCTGCTGGTGATCAAGTCCAGAACCAGGAATTACAAGCGAAAGATACAGGGTAAGCCATGTAGAACTTAGATGAGAAGAAATTTCTGCGCCAAAAGAGTGGTGAACACATGTTCTTCAGAATGTATTTGAGGCCTAATAATTAAATATTCGAGCAAGAGTTAGATATAATTCTTCACAGTAACAAGATCATGGGAAATGGGGAAAAGGCAGGGTACTTTCTTGCTCATGCATCTTGTGTTTTTCTGTTTTAAGTCAATCTGAGTAGATTTTATTTGAAGGCTCTAAATGCCTGAGCTTTGACTCATTGGCAGTTCTAAAGTTGTAGTACAATTCTGTCAAAAATCTTAATTTCTTTATTTTCAATAGCAACCATGAAGCAGGTAGCCAGGACAGTGGCACGAGTGGAACTTTCTGATCATGTTTGTGATGTCGTCTTTGCCTTGTTCGATTCGGATGGTGAGTAGAAAATACTAAATATTTCAATTGCCTCTTCCCTGATATTAGGTTGGAGATTAAGCACATTTCCATTTGCTGTTGCTAAAATTCTCTCGTTCCATCTCTTCTTCCCAAACCCTGTCCCCTTACAAACTTTTAACTCTCCTACATGGGTCAGAGAAACTCAGCACAGGAACAGGCTTTTCTGCGCTATGTCCGCGCTGAACTTGATGCCAAATTAAATAATGTTTCTGCTGCTTGCACGTGATCCATAGCTTACCATTCTCTGAATATTCCTGCTTCTATCCAGAAGCCTCTGTTCCAGTTCCTATCCCAGCAGCACATTCCAGGCATCTGCTACTCTGTTTCCAAATTGCCCCACACATCTCTTTTAAACTTTCCACCCCCCACTTTTTTAAAATTTAGACAAAGCACAGTAACAGACCCTTCCAGCCCATGAGCCCATTCCACCCAAATACACGAATTAACTTACAGTCCCCGTACACTTTGAAGGGTGGGAGGAAACTGGAGCACCTGGAGGAAACTCACGCAGACGCGAGGAGAACGTACAAACTCCTTGCAGACAGTGCCGGATTTGAACCTGGGACACTGGCGCTGTAACAGCGTTGCACTAACTGCTACACTAACCGTGCCACAACATGAGTGCATGTCCTCTGATGTTTGACATTTTTACCCTGGGGTAAAGATTTAGACTGTCTACTTTGTCCATGCAACTCATAATTTTATAAACAGAACCATGGAACACTTTGGCACCAAAACAGAATTTCTCTCCCCACCCTTGTTTCCCTGAAAAATAACACCTTTTGCCCATAATCCATGCCCTCTAGTTCTTGTCTCACCAAAGCTTGGTGGAAAAAGCCTGCTTTCATTAATTCTTAACTATACTGCTTATAATTTTATGTACTCCATCAAATCTCCCCTCATTCATTTACGGTCCAAAGAGTAACCTGTTTAACAATCTCCTGTATCTCAGGTCCTGGCAACATTCTTGTAAATCTTTCCACTCCATCTTCTCTCAGGTCTCCCTTCAGCCTCTGGCTTTCACAGAGTGCTACAAATTCCATTCCTGTTTCTTGCTCCCTGTGCACGACTCCAGTTGTCAAGTTTGTTCGAATGTTCATCCAAGTCTGTGGACTAAAATATAAATCTCCAGTACCTATAGATTTTCTTGTTTGCCTCTCAGTTGTCTGTAATTTCCTAAGAATGGTTCACAGTTCCCAATGGAACTGCCAACATTGCACTGATTGAATGTCAGTCATCCTGGGACTCCGGTGCAAAACTTCCTGAGGAATGTTTGCCAGAGATTGTCGGACTCTTTCAACATTGAAAGCCTCTTGGCATCTTGCCACGATGTCCATCTGGCAGAGATTCAGAATTTTCATTTATTTCAGTAAAAGGTAGGCAAGTTTCAAATAATTTTAAATCCATCGAATTAATTTAAACGTTATGAAATAATTATAATAGTCACTTAATTTATGAAATATCAGACATTCACACATGGCAGCAGGTAGTGATTTCAGATTTATTGTCAGGGTACATACACGACATCACATACATCCTTCCCTGAGATTCTTTTTTTTCTGCTGGCGAGACAGAATTACCACTTGTTGGTGTGCAAAAAGAAACTGTACGCAGGTATACATGTAAACAAAAAAAATTGTAAACCAATAATGTTAAAAAAAACTGCAATACAGAGAGAATTTAAAAAAAATAGTGCAGCTGTCTGACAGCTCCAGTGATTCCATTTTAATTCTGAAGACTGTTCCAATGTGTTTGAAGTGTCGGTGTGGTGTGGTTAGGAGAATCTGGGGTATATTACAGTGAAATAAGAAAGGAAATTGGATTGATGGCTTTGTTCTTGGAGCCAATCACAGATGGGCTCCATCTACTTAAAGACCCTGACTTAATACTTACCTAACCCATTGCTCTTGGCTCCTTTCGAGATCTAGTTTTAAAGTAAAACACAAGTCTGCAGACACCATGATTGAAGAAAAAATGCTGGAAAAAACTCAACGGGTCATACAGGCCCGAAATGTTGGTTATGTTTCTTTATCTTTCTACATAAAATACATTGTTTGACCTGCTGAATTTCCGCAGCATTTTGTTCTTACTTAAATAAATTCTGAGCCCTGATCTTGCTCCAAACCCATCTGAATGTTCTAAAGCATCATTCTCAATGAGGGCCTGGGGGCAGTGGACTAAAATCATAAAATGTTTTTTAATGTAATCTGTATGAGAGAAGTGTGGAAGAAACCAACTGAACTTGACAGCTTCGCAGGGAAGGGGCCCCATAAAGTATGGACCCAAAGGGGTTCATAGCCAAAAAAAGGTAGAGTGTGGCTGGTCTCAAGTACAGGGTGTCTCCGGGTTATGCAAGTGTTCCATTCTTGAAAGATGTCTGTAGCCATGAAGTCAGAAACTACATGCACTTGCTAACATTTTTAATTTCATTGAATAATCACCTGAACGTGAACCACAATTAAACCAAAGGGATATCTACTGCAGTAAAACACGAAGTCTGTAAACACTGTGATTGCACAAATCCTGCTGTCTCCCTATGCATGATCTGGGCTTTTCCTAACATAATTTCCCCTTGCAGAAACCAGCGAAGTTGATGTTAATACCATCAGGTTGGAGAGTGCCAACCCGATGGTATCAATTTTCTAAACGGGTTGCTCCTCCAATTTACAGGTAGTCTTCGTGGGGCAGAACACGAGGCCATGGACAGACATGTCAGCATGGGAGTGGGTACTGAATTGAAATGGTTGGCCAGTGGGAGATCCCTGTCACTGATGCGGAAGAGCAAAGGTGCTCAGCAAAGCCATCTCCCAGTCTGTGTTCAGTTTCTCCAATGTAGATAAGTACAATGTATATACTGTATCCAGTTATTAACAAATACCATGAAATATTTTACTACTAGCACGAAAATATCTAGGGGTGAATCTTCGTAAGTCAGTTCATTTGTAACTAGGAACAAGGACAATTTTGTTGCAAAAGCCTTGTCTTCCAACCTACTGTTTAAATAAGTGTCTTGATCTCCAATGCCTCAGAGGATGTTGTATGATTGCTATATCTTGCAGAGACAGGCACTGTGTTTGGACCATGTCACACACTCGAGCAAACCTTCAAACTCTGTTTCTGTATGACTTTATCACAGTAGATGTTAACACTGTGAAATAAAAATAAGAAATGCTGGAGTCACTTCACAGAGCAGAAAGCTGGAAAGAATTCCCAAAACTGGAACATTTGCTCCATTTCTCTTTCCACAGAATCAGAATTTATTGTCATGAATATTTGTTGGTTTGGAACAGCATCACAGTGCAAGCATTTATATAAACCACTTACAAAATAATTCAAAATAGTGCAAGAAAAAGGCATGATTCATTCAGGAATCTGATGGCAGTGGGGGAGAAGCTGTCCTTGTGCCACTGAGTGCTT
Organism: Narcine bancroftii; assembly: GCF_036971445.1. Classification (NCBI taxonomy): domain Eukaryota; kingdom Metazoa; phylum Chordata; class Chondrichthyes; order Torpediniformes; family Narcinidae; genus Narcine; species Narcine bancroftii. Next base: position 81,771,129 of record NC_091474.1, read on the forward strand.
GTCTTCAATCTCCTGCACCCTTTTCCTGATGGTAGCTGAGTGAAGAGGGTGTGACCTGGATGGTAGCGGGGACCGTCTGTTCAGAATTTTCGGTTTTAGATGTTTAGAAAGACCGTTCTTCAAAATTGCAGCACACCACCGTCCGCTAAACTAGCAGGCAGCATCTCCCTTTGCGACCCGAGGAAGCTGAATTGTTTATTTGGTGGGTGGGAATGGCAGAACTAGCACCGAAAATCCCAGAACAATAAAATTTTGTGCTTTGTGCATGATATTTCTAAAATGTTTATTAAGTTTTAGGATATCCTACCCCTGGGTAATTTGGACCAAAATTGGGCAGAATTATAATTGTTCTGGTAGTGTCATGTTTTTAAAGTGTGCAATGTAATGAATTTTATAAACTCTCAAGTTGGGATGGTGATTGTCGGTTGCATCTCTGCCCTTTTAACCTGGGAGCTGTCTGTTGAGTCCACTGACTTCAGCCAGCCTTCCTGGCAGACTTCAGCCATCAATCACCCAGAATTCTAAACTTGCCTTTCTGAACCTTGAACCAGTCCCCTCGCATCCTGCTGCCCCATTGTATCTGAACACATTGTTTCATGGGGCCCTTTATCAGTCATGTTTATGTAGCTTTGTTTCTCATCTGGAGATTGAAGGGGTTGATTCATCAGTGACCTGTCTGCAGCACAGGAACCTTTGGAGCCTCGGCTCACTCTGTTCATCATGATTATTTTTTTCCCCCCCAGCAAAACAAGCCATCACCTTTAATTTGTAGAAACTCAGTAGTCTCTGGTCCCCTGCCTTAAGCTAAACCAGAGGTCTGGAACATTGGTATAGAGTTTGATCCTAAGTTGGAGGGAGTCCCAGTTGCTTGTGTTATCTCTGTATTGGAATTAACTTGTCATTAACAGAGGACAAAAAAGATTATGCTTCGTGAAGACCTTTGAGTGTATTTTGTGGATTTTGGGCTGCTAATCATGAAAGTCACCTTAAAATATTCCTATCAGGTACTTTTTTTTAAGATAAAACCTATGCCTCAAACATACAAAACCATAAAGTACAATATGTCATTAAAAATTCAGTTTCTGCATTCTAACTTGGACTTCTTCCCTGCTGATCTTGGTGCAGTCAGTGATGAACATGGTGAAAGGTTATACCAGGACATTGCGACCATGGAAAAGTGGTATCAGGGCAACTGGAATCCATCAATGCTGGCCGACTATTGTTGGGCACTGAAATGGAAGGCATCAGATGCCAAGTGGAAAAGAAAATCAGTGGCAAAACATTTTTGGGTCAAATGAACTAACAGTGAGTCAGCGTCAGAAGTGATCAAACCTGCTCAATTCAATAAAAGTTAATTCAATGTTTCTCCAACTTCCTATGTTTTGCAGCAAATCTGAAATCTTTGTGTTCAGCTTGAAGTTGTCTATCATAATTATCGTTGTGAAAAAAATTGTCCAGTGTAATCAGCCCAAATCCTGCTGTCTCCCTATGCATAACCTGGGCTTTTCCTACATCAGTTACTTCCCCCCCCCCCCCATACACTTCCCTCTCACCCTTGTTCAAGAATCATCAACATTGGGGAAAATGACTCTGAGTGTTCACTTTGTCTGTGCTCCTCGTGATATTGTAGAACAGGGAAAAAACTCACATTCCATCGGAAATAATTCCTATGCCAAAGGTGTTCTGTGAAGGGATTGCTTAAGGTGGTATGTGAGAGGGAAGGGAAGGTTGAAAACCACAAATCCTCTCCAATTGTCACTGAACTATTCTGCTTGAGAAAAATTGTCATTGGCCCATTTCCTGGAGTTATGGAACCATGCACATAATGAGTCAATTAGGGACGATTAAAATGGTGGTTTTCAAACTTTTTCTTTTCCACTCATACCATCTTAAGCAATCCCTCACTAATTACAGAGCACCTATGGGATAGGGAATACTTGAGGTGGAATGTGAGCTTTAAAAAAAGAGGTTGCCCACCCCTGCTTTGTAAGGTCATCCCTCAGGCTCCTATGCTCCATGGAATAAGGACCCAACCTGTCCAACTTCCCCCTGTAACAATCCCTCCAGACCCTGCACCAATTTGCAGCTACTCTGCCAATTTCTTTATCATCCAATTTATTTTCTGGTTATTGGTTCAGATCATTAAGGCATCACTTCAAACCATTCTAGCCTGAATATGTCACATTTACAGTGAGTGTTTAAATTTTCTTCATTGTCAGATCCAGAATAATAAAGTGGTTAAACGCCATTAAAATTGGCAATATAATAGAAAGCAATGATCATTAAATCTTGATTAAATAAATTGAATGCTCCTAAGACCATTTGTTGTCAAAATACAGAGACATCAGATGCTGGATTCTCGAGCAAAAATAATCGAGCTTCTCAAGGACCTATCCTTATGCATGGCCTCTGTCTAAAACATTGACCATCCCTTTGCTTTCATAGATGCTGCTTGACCCACTGAGATTCTCCAGCAGCTCTCTATTTGCCCCCATTGTTAAAACATGTTTGACTCTTGTTTTTATTACACAAACTATGGGAAAAGGCTGGCTAGATCATCAGAATATTTATTCGATGTCAGGCTACGTCTGCGTGTTTCTAAGTATCTGAAAGGAATCATAATTAAAGAGAAAATCTCTCTAGAAATCAAGTCGCTGCTTAGCTGAGCCATCTGGAAGTTCTGTGAGGAACCCCTGAGCTCATAGCAGTTAGAATGTTTGAGCAGTGAAGCGGGCAGCTGTTTCTAGAGAGTAAATTACATTTGTGTACCTTGCAATGTTTACTGGATGTGTCTTACTCACAGTAACCAGGCCAGGTGCAACAATACGAGATTATTGTTGATGTTTCAGGCTGGAACCCTTCATTGTAGACCATTCTTTTTCTCCCACTGATGTTGCTTGACCTGCTCAGTTCCTCCAATAATTGCTTTCTGCTCCAGATTCAAGAATCTGAAGTCTCTTGTGTCTTCACCATTCAATATAAATGTTTTTTTCCCAAAAGGTTTGCTTCCTGAAGAAAAATTGTGATTATGATAGACAACTTCATAATTTCAGATTTTTTGTATCACATAGGAAGTTGGAGAAACATTAAATTAACTTTAATTGAATTTAGAGCATTTAATCGCATAATGATGCTGACGCATTAGTTCACCTGGCCTAGGTATGGTTTTTTTCCTGCTGATTTTCATTTGTTCTCAGCATCTGATGCCTCCCAGATTCAGTGTTCAACAATAGTCGGCCAGCATTGATGGATTCCAGTTGTCCTGGTTGTAATGTTTGTCACTGACTGCACCAAGATCAGAAGGGAGGAAGTGCGAATGCAGAAAATGATTTTTTTCAGTGACTTGGTTTTGTATGCTTGAAGTAGACTTAAAATATAACAGGAAATCACACAAATAGGTTATATCTTAAAAAAAGGTACATGATCGAAATTTTTTCAGGTGATTTTCATGATCAGAAGCCCTAAAATCATAAAGTACATTCCAAAGTGTTCAGGAAGCAAAATCTCTGTTGTCTAGTGTTACTGTTCTCTGATATTAATTTGCAATGAGATGAATAGAAATCCACTTCAGAACGTGACTTAATGGGTATGTAATCCATTTAGGGATAACATACCAGAGGGCATGGGCTATGAATTAGGAATTTAAGAATAAGATAGGAACTTACAAAACTATTTTGTGGAAAGGAGTTGTGTGAGAAGGAGGTACTACTAGAACAGCTGGTGTAAATAAATGCTGGAGCAATGAATACAAAGGATTGGAAGAGCCATGGACTGCACCCAGACCCTGCAGTCAGATCTGCAGGGCATATGTTGCCACCATCTTCCAGAGTCTGGGACAGAGTTAGGTGCAAAACCCAGTCTTCCCACTCCTCATCCATTACAGTAATAAATAATATATATATAATTATATATGTGTGTGTGTAATATATGTGTGTGTGTGTGTGTGTGTGTAATATATGTGTGTGTGTGTGTGTGTGTCTAATATATATGTGTGTGTGTGTGTGTGTAATATATGTGTGTGTGTGTGTGTGTGTAATCTCCTTTGAAGAAGACCGCAGAGCCCACCTCACTGACAAAAGGCAAAGGAGGAAAAACCCAACCCCAACCAACCAATTTTCCCTTGCAACCGCTGCAATCGTGTCTGCCTGTCCCGCATCGGACTTGTCAGCCACAAACGAGCCTGCAGCTGACGTGGACTTTTTACCCCCTCCATAAATCTTCGTCCGCGAAGCCAAGCCAAAGAAAAGATATATATATATCTATATATAAACTCACTGGGTAAGCTTTTTACATGGGAGCAAAATCTGGAGAGAGAAGATACTTTTTCAACAGCATTTTGCCTCATGGCTGCATTAGATTATACAGGAATGACAAAACACTGTGCTGAATTACCATCAAAGATCCACACCACCCAGCGCACACTCAGATGTTCTCGCTGCTACCATCAGGTCCCAAAAGACTGGCTCCACCAGGTTCAGGAACAGCTGCAATTCCTCCACCATCAGACCCCTCAACAACAAACTCAATCAGCGACTCACTTAAGGACTTCTACTGATTTTTAAAAATTCCTTCTGTATTGCACAGTCAGTTTGTTTACTTTGTTATATGTTTACATTTCTTTATTCATTAATGTGTACATTCTGTACAAATTTTTCTTCACATTGTCGCAGGAAAAAAAGATCTCGATTGTATGTGATATCATGTATATACTCTGACAATAAATCTGAAATTATCAGTCTAGATCAGCCATTCTCAACAACCCCTTCCCCCCTGGAGGCCAGAGCACATTTAATGGGGGGGAGGGAGGGGTAGTGCACAGACTGAAATCATAATGTTTTTTATGTCGTGGGAGAAGTATGGAAGTAACCAACTAAACTTGGCTGCTTCACAGGGAAGGGGGCCTGTAAACTTTGAGCATAGTTGCAAAAAAAAAGTCATAGCCAAAAATAAAGGTTGAAAACAGCTGGAGATTATACACTTTCCCGAGATTAGGCTTGAAATCAGAATTGACAGGACTGCCAGTGAAACAAACCAATGCTCGGCAGAAGCCACATGCTTGGCAAAAGGAATTAATATCGACTACTGTATGTGTTCAAAAAGAAACCTCTGCTCACTTCACTTTCAGTTCCGTCCCTTGGGTGAGATTGTTGATTGCATCCTGTCAGCCAGTAAAAATACAATCTTCTGCTTCTGCTCATGATGTTCCTGAACATTTTTGCTGAGTTTGACTTCTTGCATGTATTCAATCAGTGCAAGATCTTTGACCAACAGTGCAGGTTATTTAAAAGAGGTTTGAAATTGTCTTTCAGGTAATGGTGAGTTGAGCAACAAGGAATTCATCTCCATCATGAAGCAGCGGCTAATGCGTGGTTTGGAGAAGCCCAAGGACACTGGGTTCACACGGCTCATGCGTGCAATGTGGAAATGCACACAAGAGACTGCCTGGGACTTGCCTTATCTAACCAAGTGAAGAGGAAATAGAAATGGTTCCACTGCAGCAGCCCTGGGTATCTTTAGCTTCTCAACGGAGAACCACCAGGAGGACTGAATAGGGGTGTATTAATGTCTTAACTTGGGGAATGTTTGAGCTACTGGGGTGGTGTTTTCCAATTTTGCTTTTTGTTTTTTCTTTTAAAATGTGTGAATTCTGCATATCAGGTTAAAAAAAAAGTGGCCCTTAAAGCAAGTTGCTCCAAAATCTTGATCAACTAATGGGGCCAGTTCTTTATTGCCAGTTACTTGAAATGAGCTCTGATGTTTATGATCCATCAGAGAAAGTTACCACATTACATAGTTTCTGTTCACATGCAACTTTATTTTAGACATACAGCACAGTAACAGGCACTTTCGGCGCATGAAGCCTGTGCTGTCCAATTACTCATTAACAGAAACCTGCAGTATGCTTTGAAGGGTGGGAGGAAGCCAATGGGGAGAACATACAAACTCCTTACAGATAGCAACAGATTCAAAACCCAGGTCATTGGCACTGTTACAGCATTGTACTAACTGTGCTGCGCCATTGTTGGATTCAACAGACTCCTGACCTGCTGCATTTCACTCTCACAGAATATGTACAATCAGACTCCCCAGAATAATGCTCCTGCTGTGTGTGTGTGTGTGAGTGAGTTAGAGAGTGAGGGGGGTGGGGGGGAGGGATGTAGGACCTGCATCTTGCCCATATCCACCCCAAAAATTTAGATCTTCAACCATTTTAAAAGCTAGGTTGCATCTCTTTTCATGCAGCAATTGTAGGATTAGAACATTTAGAGCAGAGATTCCCAATGCTTTTGCTCTTTCTCTCCCTCCCAGATCCACAACAGCCCCTTTACATCTACCCCTCACCCAGCCAAATGTTTATATTGTCGGTTTTCTTTTTGCTCACTTATTTTATACAATCAAATGGATGCTCAGCAAAGGTTGGGTTTGAGGGTGAAAGGATCAAAAGACAATGTTGGGGAGAGAATGATGACAAACCTGGCACCGCAATGAGAGGTTGAGGTGGGTCAGAGCTGATTATCAATGTTACCACATTGATTAGGATTAAGGTTTAGGGGCCCAGAGCAGCTGATAATCTGTCCAGACTGTGGCCAAGATGCATTAAATGAAATTATATATTTTAGATAGACCTTTTGTAGCTGATGGTATTCCATGAGGACTCCTGGTCTAGAATTATTGGCTCAATGCTTGATCTTGGTCTTGAAATTAGTGTTGACCACGACTGGAAAAGCAAATGGTCATGAGGCTCATAGATTTTGCTTGTTTGGTTACCAACTTGTGTAGTTTAGTATTCTATACTAACCAGAGCTCAACAAATCTTTGCCTTGACGCACTTTTCTTCGCCAACTTGAATCATGGTTATCTATTGGATCATTTGTTTCAAATGCACAATAATCAGGAATTTTGTTGCGATTATTGAAGATCGGAGCATTTCTGAGCCATTCTTTTCCTCATGCCCCTCCCAAAGAGCAGTACGTTATCGAATTTGTGATTTCAAAGGCTGCTCCTTTAAGGCATTTGAAAGGAAGTATGTTTTAAATCTTCAGAAATTATTTTAAATTGCACTTTCAATTTATTTATTTGGAGGTCTAACATCTGCTAATTAACGCTTCATCAACATCTCTTCCCTTGCAGTCTCAAGGAGCCAGAGGCTAGAATTTTTCATTTCATTTTTAATTTGATGCACATTATGGATTTGTGTTCGCCATCACTGCTCAATCACTTCTTGTTGCTGCTGCTGTTATCAATATAGATGTCTATAACTTATTGACTGGCAAATCTTTCATGTTTATAAATAAAACACTCCATGTCTGCCATTTAATTGAATGTGTTGAAATGTATTTTATGTACAGAATGCCCAGTGTCATTTTAATATTTGCTGGTTAGAAGAGATTCAGGCAGTCCTTCAACAAATGCAAATATCAACATGAGAGATTAAATTCTGAAATAAGTATTTTATTTAGGGCAGCACAGTTAGCGTTAGCAGATCGTGCAATGTTGTTACAGCACCAGCGACCCTGGTTCAAATCTGGCGCTCTCTAAGGAGTTGAAATGTTCTCCCAAGTCTGCGTGGGTTTCCTCCAACCCTTCAAAATGTACTAGGGCTTGTAGGTCAGTTGGCATAATTGTGCAGTTGGGATATGTGGATCGGAAGGGCCTATTTCTCTGCTGTATGTCTAAATTTTAAAATTTAATTTAAATGTAACCTGTTCATGTTACTGGCCATTTATTTTAAGGCACGCTCAACTTCCTTCTTCAACATGATTTACTGATTTGAACTTTTACCAGCCCTCAGCTGTCTGAAATTGGAGATTGTTCTGGAAAATTCTAAAGATGCCCACGTGTATAATTGCCGGAAGAATTGGGGGGAAAAAAAACATTGCTCAAAATGTGTAAACTTTAAGAGGGAGGTCAGGTTTTGATGCAAGAAAGCATTCTGCTGCCAGGACTTGGAGCACCCCATTTGTACCTCAACATTCTCTAATCCCACTCCTTTTAAATAATAATTTATTTTATTTTTTCTTTCAAAATGATCAACATAACATTTTTCCACATTATATTGCATCAGACAAGTTTGCTGCACCTATCTCTATCCCTTTGCAGGTTCTTTGTGTCCTCTCCACAATTTGCCAACTCTCTTCCTTACAAGCATATTAGGTTGCATTGCCTTCATCTAATTCATTAACATAGATTCCCAGCACTGACCTCTGTCTTACATAGTTGCTAATTCTCAATCTAAAGTGACCTATTTTGCTTGACTGTTTTCTGTTAACTAATCATTACCAACACATATAATGTCAGTGCACTATACGTAACATTGCAATGTGGAAACCTATCAAATACCTCTTGGAAATTGGCGGCACGGTTAGCATAGCAGCGCAATGCTGTTACAGTACCCGGGACTGGGGTTCAAATCCTGCACTGGCTGTAAGGAGTCTGTATGTTCTCCCCGTGTCTGCATGGGTTTTTTCCGGGTTCTCTGGTTCGAAAATGTACGGGGATTGTAGGTTACTTGGGGTTTTTGGGTAGCGTGGGCTTGTAGGCCAAAACGGCATGTTACCGTGCTTTATGTCAAAATAAAAAAATTAAAAATCCAAATCCTCTACTAGTTCTTTATCCAATACACCTCAAAGAGTTCAATCAAATTTGTCATATAAAATTTCCCTTTCACAAAACCATATTCACTCCGCTTGATTATCTAGATTTTTTTTTGTTTGAACATCCTGATGTTAGTTCCTTAATAATGGATTTCCCTTATTTTCCCCAATGACAGATGTCTGGCCATCCAGCTCTCACTTCCTGCTCTCTATCTCCATCCTTTCGTGAATAGTAATTTTACATTTGCGGTTTTCTAATCCTCTGGAACTTTTCTAGAAACATGTGGACAGCACAGAAACAGGCCTGTTGGCCCAACTTTCCTGTGGCAACCAACATGTCCCACTCACACTGATCCATCTGCCTCCATTTGGCCCATACCCATCTTAACCTAACCTATTTGCATAGCTGCCCCAAATTTCCTCAAACTTGTTGAAGAATCCAAGGAATTTTTGTGTCTGACAACAAATCCATCCAACTGCTCTGCAGATAAATGGTGGCACGGTTAGTGTAGTGGTGAGTAAAATGTTGTTATAGCGTCAGTGACCCAGGTTTGACTCTGCTGTCTATCAGGAGTTGGACGTTCTCCCTGTATCTGTGTGGGTTTCCTCTGAGTGCTCCAGTTGCTTCCCACACTGGGATTGTAGGTTAATTTTGGTATTTGGGTGGCAGGGCTCATGGGCTGGAAGGACCGGTTTCTGGGTTATATTTGTGTCTTTAAGACTGCAGGATGCAGGCCATCTTACTCAGGGATCACATTGGCATACAGACTCCAATGCTTTTGTTTCAGTGATAGAGATTTTTTTCAGTTTTGGAGGGAAGAGGGGCTGGTGAACTGGATAGTACTGTTGGTGGATAAATTCTAAATTTGAGTGCCACTGTTATTGGCATCAGCTGGACATCATGGAAATGAGTGAAAAGATTCACTGAGTATGGCAGGTGCCCAAGAGCTTCGATTGTGGCCATTTCTGAAGGACATGTCTGATGTGGAGGACACTTGGCTTGAAAAAAATGGCAGCATTGCTGGACCTACTGTTACATCAGCACTGCTGCTAGTGTGGACCCGCAGGGATCGATGTCCCCCAAGGGATCCAGCTGCTTAGTGTGACTGATGTTGGTTCTGTAGAGGCATTATCTGGCCTGTTAAAGGAACTGACAGTGCTTTATTTTAAAACCCTGTGACAGGGATGAGCCCAAGATGATGGCACAAGGGGTTGCAGACTCCATGGAAAACGGGGAGACCACGTCCCCCCATTTGAGAAGGTAAAGCAGAAGAGACGACCCATGGGATGGAGACCAGGGCAGCAGATCATTGAAGGGTTCTGAGGCTGACAAACCCACAAACAACTCGAGGTGACTCAACTCGAGGCTATGGGCTGCTGGTGGTCGAGGTTGAGCAGGCTGCATACTGCTGGAACAAGGACACTGGAGCCTTCCTGGTCATTTCAGAGGTTTGGATCTGAATGTCGGGTTGCTGATGGTTTGAACTGAAGGTGTGGCTGTGGATGCTGCAGGAGTGGTGGAGGTGAATCCGTGGACATTCAGTGACTCGGGGAGGTGGGGAGACTCTCTTTCTCTGACTGTAAGGGGTGCTGGGAAATTTCTGCAGAGAATCTTTGTCTGCCTTACAGTGGACTAAATGAAATTTTGTGTAATATATTTTCTGTTTTATTACATACAATAAAATAATCTTGATCTTGAAAAGATGGCATCGTTTAGCTGTGCTGGAGACCTGATCCAAAAAGGTGAAATTAAAACAGATGACAAAATTTGAAGGAAGATAAATGGAGGCTGGTGTGAAATTTGTATGCTCAGCTGAGTTAACTGATGGATGTCAAGATGGATTGACCCTGCGCTGAATTCTGTTGCTGGAAATCTGATGCTGGACTTGGTGGAGAAAACTGTAGGAATCTGCCATCTGCTGGCTCGATGGCAGTGAAAACCCGAAGATTTCAGTGTTTTTATGATTGTCATCCAACTGCACAGGGACAACCTGATGAAACTGCATTCTCCAGTACTCGGTGCAAAACACACACGCACAGCTGGAAATAACACAGTACATATGCAGGACAAATATTCACATCTACAAATAAATAAATAAATGTTTTTTCATGAATATGTGAGCAGTTCATTTGGTTGTTCAGCATTCTCACTGTTCGTGGGAAGAAGCTGTTCCTCAGCCTGGTGGCGCCGCCTGTTAGTCCTGTATCTCCTTCTTGATGGGAATAGCTGAAAGATTCTGTATGCAGAATAGAGGCTGCTTTGTTAAGACACCACCTCTTGTCCTGAGTGTTGGTGCCTCCGTACCAGACAGTGATGGAACCAGCCAGAAGTTCTCCACAATACACCTGTAGAAGTTTATGAGAGTCTTTTTTTTTTAATTTTTTTTTCACACCATAAAACACATTAACCATGATACATACTTTTTCCTTTTCAAATATATACAGTGCCATTTTCTCCCCCCCCTCCCTCCTCCCATTCCACCCTCCCTACCTCCCCCCTCCCATCCATTTAAAGTACAAAATCTAGGCTATATTAAACCAGTCAAACAATGTTGTCATTCAATAAAAAATAAACAAGAAATTCCACTGAGTCAATTCTTTTCATTTCCTTCTCCTTTCGTTAATTTAGGTAGTGAATGTCCCCGGTAGGTTTTCTCTATTGTGTTTCATATAAGGCTCCCATATTTGTTCAAATATTTCAATATTATTTCTTAAACTATATGTTATTTTTTCTAATGGAATACATTTATTCATTTCTATATACCATTGTTGTATTTTCAAATTATCTTCCGATTTCCAGGTTGACATAATACATTTTTTGCTACGGCTAGAGCTATCTTAACAAATCTTTTTTGTGCATCCTCCAAATCAATTCCAAATTCTTTGTTTTTTATGTTACTTAGGAGGAAGATCTCTGGATTCTTTGGTATATTGTTTTCTGTAATTTTATTTAATATTTGGTTTAGATCTTCCCAAAATTTTTCTACTTTCTCACATGTCCAGATTGCATGAATTGTTGTTCCCATTTCTTTTTTACATCGAAAACATCTATCAGTTACTGTTGGGTCCCATTTATTTAACTTTTGAGGTGTAATGTATAGCCTGTGTATCCAGTTATATTGTATCATACGTAACCTTGTATTTATTGTATTTCTCATCGTTCCAGAACATAACTTCTCCCATGTTTCCTTTTTTATCTTTATATTTAAATCTTGTTCCCATTTTTATTTTGTTTTACCATTTGTTTCCTCATTCTCCTTTTCTTGCAGTTTAATATACATATTTGTTATAAATCTTTTGATTATCATTGTATCTGTAATCACATATTCAAAGTTACTTCCCTCTGGTAAACTCAGACTGCTTCCTAATTTGTCCTTCAAGTAGGATCTCAATTGGTAATATGCCAGCGCTGTATCTTGAGTTATATTGTATTTATCTTTCATTTGTTCAAAGGATAATAATCTATTTCCTGAAAAACAATTTTCTATTCTTTTGATCCCTTTTTTCTCCCATTCTCTAAAGGAAAGGTTATCTATTGTAAAAGGGAGTAACTTATTTTGCGTCAATATTAGTTTTGGTAATTGATAATTTGTTTTATTCCTTTCTACATGAATCTTCTTCCAAATATTGAGGAGATGATGTAATACTGGAGAACTTCTATGTTGTATCAATTTTTCATCCCATTTATTTTTTCTCCTATTTTATCTAATTCTAATCTAGTCCAATCTGGCTTTTCCCTTGTTTGATAAAAATCTGATAGGTATCTTAATTGTGCGGCTCTATAATAATTTTTAAAGTTTGGCAGTTGTAAGCCTCCTTGTTTATACCATTCTGTTAATTTATCTAGTTTCCCCCCTTTCCATAAAAATTTCCTTATTATTTTCTTGAACTTCTTGAAGAATTTCTCTGTCAAGTGTATTGGCAATGCCTGAAATAGGTATAATATCCTTGGGAAAATGTTCATTTTAATACAGTTTATCCTTCCTATTAGTATTAGTGGTAAATCTTTCCAATGCTCTAAATCGTCCTGTAATTTTTTCATTAGTGGATAATAATTGAGTTTATATAGTTGGCCAAGATTTTTATTTATTTGTATACCTAGGTATCTTATTGCTTGCATTTGCCATCTGAATGGTGATTCCTTCTTAAATTTTGAGAAATCCGTATTATTCATTGGCATTGCTTCACTTTTATTTACGTTAATCTTGTAACCCGACACTTCTCCATATTCCTTCAATTTCTTATATAATTCTTTTATTGATAGTTCTGGTTCTGTTAAGTATACTATAACATCATCCTCAAATAAACTGATTTTATATTCCTTGTCTTTTATTTTTATCCCTTTTATATTATTTTCTGTTCTTATCAATTCTGCTAGTGGTTCTATAGCTAACGCGAACAATAAGGGTGATAGTGGGCATCCCTGCCGTGTTGACCTGCTTAAGTTAAATTGCTTTGATATATATCCATTTACTGTCACTTTCGCCAATGGTCCCTTATATAATGCTTTAATCTAATTAATATATTTCTCTGGTAAACTGAATTTTTGCAATACTTTGAATAAATAATTCCATTTTACTCTGTCAAAGACCTTCGTCTAAAGCAACTGCTACTGTTGGCGCTTTACTCCCTTCTACTGCATGAATTAAGTTAATAAATTTACAAATATTGTCTGTTGTGCGTCTTTTTTTAATAAATCCAGTTTGGTCTAGATTTACCATTTTCGGTACATACTCTGCTAATCTGTTTGCCAATAGTTTAGCTATTATCTTATAATCTGTGTTAAGTAATGATATTGGTCTATATGACGCTGGTGCGAGTGGATCTTTCCCTTGCTTTAGTATTACTGTAATTATTGCTGTTTTACATGAATCTGGTAAGCTTTGTGTTTTATCAATCTGGTTGATTACTTCCAGGAGGGGAGGAATTAATAAATCTTTAAATGTTTTATAGAATTCTATTGAGAATCCATCCTCTCCTGGTGTCTTATTATTTGGTAATTTTTTTATTATCTCTTGTATTTCTACTATTTCAAATGGTTCTGTTAATTTATTTTGTTCCTCTATTTGTAGTTTTGGTAGTTCAATTTTAGTTAGAAATTCGTCTATTTTCCCTTCTTTCCCTTCGTTTTCAGTTTGGTATAATTGTTCATAGAATTCTCTAAAGTTTTCCTTGATCTCCTTTGGATTATATGTGATTTGTTTGTCTTTCTGTTTTGTCTTCATTATATTCTTCTCCACCTTATATGTGTGTAGTGTTTCATATTTTATTTTTTTATCTGCCAATTCTCTTCTTTTAGTTGTATCTTCCTTCATTGCTAATTCTTTTTCTATATTTACTATTTCCCTTTCCAACTGCTCTGTTTCCTGATTATAGTCCTTCTTCATCTTGGTTACATAACTTATTATTTGCCCTCTAATGAATGCTTTCATTGCATCCCATAGTATAAACTTATCTTTCACTGATTCCGTGTTTATTTCAAAATACATTTTAATTTGTCTTTCAATGAATTCTCTAAAATCCTGCCTTTTGAGTAACATGGAGTTTAATCTCCATCTATACATTCTTGGAGTGATGTCCTCTAACTTTACTGACAATATTAAGGGTGAATGGTCCGATAATATTCTAGCTTTATATTCTGTTTTTCTTACTATATCTTGCATACGAGCTGATAACAAAAATAGGTCTATTCTTGAGTATGTTTTATGTCTAGCCGAGTAATATGAATATTCCTTTTCCTTTGGGTGTTGTTTCCTCCATATATCCAAAAGTTGCATTTCTTCCATCGATTTAATTATAAATTTGGTTACTTTGTTCTTTCTGTTAATTTTTTTCCCAGTTTTGTCCATATTTGAATCCAAATTCAGGTTGAAATCCCCTCCTATTAATATGTTCCCTTGCGTATCTGCTATCTTCAAAAAAAATATCTTGCATAAACTTTTGATCTTCTTCATTAGGTGAATATACATTGAGTAGATTCCAAAACTCCGAATATATCTGACATTTTATCATTACATATCTCCCTGCTGGATCTATTATTTCCTCTTCTATTTTAATTGGCACATTTTTACTAATTAATATAGCTACTCCTCTTACTTTTGAATTATACGACGCTGCTGTTACCTGTCCTACCCAATCTCTCTTTAATTTCTTGTGCTCCAATTCAGTTAAATGTGTTTCTTGCACAAATGCTATATCAATTTTTTCTTTTTTCAGAAAATTTAGCAGTTTCTTCCTTTTAATTTGGTTATGTATTCTGTTAATATTTAAAGTCATATAGTTCAGCGTAGCCATTTTATACTTTGTGTATCTTCCCTTTCCGTTTCTCCATCATCACCTTTCCTTCTTATCCATTTCTGCTTTCTTGTTTTGAACACTTTATAAGACAACATTTCTAAAACATCAAACATTTTCCTTATTCTCCTATTTAAAACTTCTTTAACCCCATTCTCCCCTCCCCCTCCTGAGTTGTCCTTTATCCCTTGTCGGAGAACCACATCTCCCCTCTCCATTTGGATTTGCGAATTCACTCGCAAACGTCAGCTGATTTTGCAGTGACCGTAACTCCTCCCCACCCAGCCCCCCCCAGAAAAGATTTCAATTTTCATATGTAACAAAGGTCACTCTTTTAATTCCCTCCTTATTCCCTCTATTCCATTTCCCTCCCTTATTAATTCTTGTCTATACTCTATATATTTTCCTCTAAATACGGATACATTCATGTACGCACACTATATATATACACACATATACCCCTTTACACACATACATATAGATCGTGGTCATTTTTACTCTTATTACATGTCTTCATCTCTCTGCTTGTTTTGTAGTTGTTCTGCAAATTTCCTTGCTTCCTCTGGATCCGAGAATAGTCTGTTGCCCTGGAATAACTATTTTAAGTACCGCTGCGTACCTTAACATAAACTTATATCATTTTTTCCATTAGATCGTTTTCGCTGTATTGAACTCCTTCCTCTTCTTCAGGAGTTCAAAACTTATGTCTGGATAGAAACAATTTTTTTGACCTTTACATTCCAGTGGCTTTTTGTCCTCTCTTACTTTCTTCATTGCTTTCTCCAATATTTTTTCTCTTGTTGTATATCTTAAGAATTTTACTAAAATGGATCTTGGTTTTTGCTGCGGTTGTGGTTTCGGGGCTAAAGTTCTATGTGCCCTCTCTATTTCCATTTCTTCCTGTAATTCTGGTCTTCCCAGGACCCTGGGGATCCAATCTTTTATAAATTCTCTCATATTCTTGCCTTCTTCATCTTCCTTAAGGCCCACTATCTTTATATTATTTCTTCTATTATAGTTTTCTATTATATCTATCTTCTGAGCTAACAACTCCTGTGCCTCTTTAGCTTTTTTATTAGATTCTTCTAATTTCTCTTTTAAGTCTTCTACTTCCATATCTACAAATGTTTCTTGTTTTTCCATATTTTCCACTCTTTTTGCCAATTCTGATATGGCCACTTCCATTTTATTCATTTTTTCTTCTGCATTCTTAATTCTTCTTTTTATCTCATCAAATTCTTGTAATTGCCATTCTTTCACTGATTCCATATATTCTTTAAAAAAAGATACATCCATTGTCTTGCCTTTCTCTTCTTCCACTTCTTTCTGTTCTTCTTCTTCCTCTGGGTTGACCATCTGTTGTTTCCTTGTTTTCTTTTTACCCTCTTGTTGTCGTTATTGTCTGTGTTCTGCACCTGCTGCTGTGCTGCAGGTGTCTCTCTCAGCTGTGGAGATCGACTCCGCATCTGTTCCCCCCTCCCGTCAGTGTGTTTTTTTCATGCGCAGTTGCGCACTTTTACTCGGCTCTGTGAGCCATTTTTGTAGTCCCGAGCCCGGGACTTCCACTGACCTGAGGGAGCGGGCTTCTCTCTCCACGGCGGGCCTCTTCGGACAGGTAAGGCCTTCACCTTCTTCTTCCGACGTCTTTCCTTCTTCTTTTCTTCCCGTTGTTTTTGGTTTTTTTTTCTTCGCTGCCATTTTCTCCACACTTTTACTTTCACTTTGTTTTGGTTTTTAAGTTTGTGCCTTTGCTTTTTCTCTATCTTTTTTTAACTTTTCTGGAGAGGGCTGGAGTTCCCCTACCGGCCACTACTCCATCACGTGACTCCCCCAATTTATGAGAGTCTTTGATGACACACTGAACCTCCTCAGACACCTCACAAAGTCGAGCCACTGGCAAGCCTTCTTTGTGATTGCATCAGTGTGGAGGCTCCAGGACAGATCCTCGGATATGTTCACACCCAGGAACCCAGATGGGATTTATATAGACCCATTTCTGTTAAACAATCCCTGTCTTCTTTCCCCCAGCTCCTTCTCTCTCTCTCTCTCTCTCTCTCTCTCTCTCTCTTCCCTCTGCCTCCTTTCACAGAGCCAAAATCAACTCTCACCATTTTCCTTATCACATCCAATTAACACCTATTGTCTGTTGGTCTGGACTCTTCCCCCTGCCAGTCTTTATCCTGTTTTTTTTCTTATTTGAAGAGCTCAGGCCCGAAATGTCAGTAATATCTCTTCATCTCCTATTGGACGCAGTGAGACTGGCTGAGTTCCTCCGGCATTTTTGTGTGTTTTTGCTTGAATCTATTCTAAAGCCATTTCATCTTTATTTTGTTATATTAGGGTTCCCTCTAGTGTGAGGTTATGTGAACGATCATAAAAAAAATCAAACAACCTTGGATAGAACTATCACTATTGAACTTTTTCTTTGGCTTGGCTTGGCTTGGCTTCGCGGACGAAGATTTATGGAGGGGGTAAAAGTCCACGTCAGCTGCAGGCTCGATTGTGGCTGACAAGTCCGATGCGGGACAGGCAGACACGGTTGCAGCGGTTGCAGGGGAAAATTGGTTGCTTGGGGTTGGGTGTTGGGTTTTTCCTCCTTTGTCTTTTGTCAGTGAGGTGGGCTCTGCGGTCTTCTTCAAAGGAGGTTGCTGACCGCCGAACTGTGAGGCGCCAAGATGCACGGTTTGAGGCGATATCAGCCCACTGGCGGTGGTCAATGTGGCAGGCACCAAGAGATTTCTTTAGGCAGTCCTTGTACCTCTTCTTTGGTGCACCTCTGACACGGTGGCCAGTGGAGAGCTCGCCATATAACACGATCTTAGGAAGGCGATGGTCCTCCATTCTGGAGACGTGACCCACCCAGCGCAGCTGGATCTTCAGCAGCGTGGACTCAATGCTGTCGGCCTCTGCCATCTCGAGTACTTCGATGTTAGGGATGAAGTCGCTCCAATGAATTTTGAGGATGGAACGGAGACAACGCTGGTGGAAGCGTTCTAGGAGCCATAGGTGATGCCGGTAGAGGACCCATGATTCGGAGCCAAACAGGAGTGTGGGTATGACAACGGCTCTGTATACGCTAATCTTTGTGAGGTTTTTCAGTTGGTTGTTTTTCCAGACTCTCTTGTGTAGTCTTCCAAAGGCGCTATTTGCCTTGGAGAGTCTGTTGTCTATCTCGTTGTCGATCCTTGCTGTCAAAGTCAAAGAAGCCATTATGAGGCTGAAAAACAAGAATAAAACAGTAAGAGACATCACCCAAACCTTAGGATGACCAAAATCAATAGCTTAGAACATCATTAAGAAGAAAGCGTGGAGGAAGTCACGTGATGGAGTAGTGACCGGTAAGAAAATACCACCCCTCTCCAGAAAAGTTTTTTAAAAAAAAGTAAAGAAAAAGCAAAGCTACAAACACAGAAACCATAACTTAAAAATAAAAGGGTGGAGAAAATGGCAGCAAAGAAAGAAAAACCAAAAACAACAGGAAGAAAAGAAGAAGGAAAAACGTTGGAAGAGAAAGGTAAAGGCCTTACCTGTACGAGGAGGCCCGCCGTGGAGAGAGAAGCCCGCTCCCTGAGGTCAGTGGAAATCCCGAACTCAGGACTACAAAGATGGCTCACGGAGCCAAACAAAAGTGCGCAACCGCGCATGCGTGAATCCTCGTGCATGCGCGATGCACAAGACAAAAACAACACTGATGGGAGGGGGGACCAGCTGAGGAGTAGATCTCCACGGCTTCAACAGACAAGAATAACACGACTGCAAGACTCCCAACAGGAAAACATAGAAAATAACGGGAACAAGAAGGAAGAAAGTGAAAAAAGAAAATCAGAGAAACAACAGATGACCAACCCAGAGGAAGGAGACCAACACCAAGACACCTTTAATAAAAATAATAAAAACAAAAATACCCAACAAAATAAAATAAACAACCCAACAAGAAAATCAGAAGAGACAGAGATAAAGGACACAGATCCTGGGGTGGACTCAGAAGAAGAGGAAGGAGAACATCAAACTCTACACAGAGAAATGGAAGATGAAGGGAAGGGAGGGGACAGTACATGGATAAAAAATTCTTTAAAGAATATATGGAAACATACAAAGAATGGCTGACACAAGAATTCAGTGAAATAAAAAGAAGAATAAAAGGTACAGAAGAAAAAGTGAATAGATTAGAGATGATCATGACAGATATAGGAAAAAGGGTAGAGAAGAACGAGAAACAACCGTAGAAATGGAGGTAGATGACTTAAAAAAGAAATTGGAAGAATCTGATAAAAAAGTTAAAGAAACACAGGAGCTGTTAGCTCAGAAGATGGATATAATGGAAAACTATAATAGAAGAAACAATATAAAGATAGTGGGCCTTAAGGAAGATGAAGAAGGCAAAAGTATGAAAGAATTTATAAAAGAATGGATCCCAGGGTCCTGGGAATGCCAGAATTACAGGAAGGAATGGAAATAGAAAGGGCACAAACTACAACCACAACAAAAACCAAGATCCATTCTAGTAAAATTCCTGAGATATACGACAAGAGAAAATATATTGGAGAAGGCAATGAAAAAAATGAGAGAAGACAAAAAACCACTGGAATACAAAGGTCAAAAAAAAATTTTCTATCCAGACATAAGTTTTGAACTCCTGAAGAAGAGGAAGGAGTTTAATGCAGCAAAATCGACCCTATGGAAAAAAGGTTATAAATTTATGTTAAAATATCCAGCGGTGCTTAAAATAGTTATCCCAGGGCAGCAAAGCAAACTTTTCTCGGATCCGGAAAAAGCACGAAAATTTGCAGAACAACTACAAAACAGACAGAGAGATGAAGACATGTAACAAGAACAAAAATGACAACAAACTATATATAAAAAAGAAGAATAAAGTATAAGTAAGAACTAAGAAGGGAAAGAAAGGGAAGAAAGGAAGTAAGGAGGGAATTAAGAGAGTGAGCTTTGTTATATATGAAGATTCAAATGTTTTCTGGGGGTGCTGGGTGGGGAAGAATAACAGTCACTGCGAAATCAGTTGACGCTTGCGAGCGGATTCACAAATCCAAATGGAGAGGGGAGAGGTGGCTGCCCAACAAGAGACAAAGGGCAACTCAGAGAAGGGAGGGACTATTGGGGTTAAAGGAATTTTAGATATGGGAATAGTGGAAATATTTTATGTTAGAAATGTTGTCTTATAATGTGTTCAAAAAAAAACAGAAATGGATAAGAAGGGAAGGTGGTGATGAGGAAATGGAAACGAGAGGTAAACAAAGTATGAAATGGCCATGTTGAACTATATGACTTTAAATATTAATGGAATACTTAACCAAATCAAAAGGAAGAAACTGTTAAATTTACTGAAGAAAGAAAAAATTGATATAGCATTCGTGCAAGAAACACATCTAACTGAAGTGGAACACAAGAAATTAAAGAGAGATTGGATAGGACATGAAACAGCAGCATCATATAATTCAAAAGCTAGAGGAGTAGCTATATTAATCAATAAAAATGTACCAATCAAAATAGAAGAGGAAATAATAGATCCAGCAGGGAGGTATGTAATGATAAAATGTCAGATATATTCAGAATTTTGGAATTTACTCAATGTATACGCACCTAATGAAGAAGATCAAAAATTTATGCAAGATATCTTTTTGAAGATGGCAGATACACAAGGGAATATACTAATAGGAGGGGATTTTAACCTTAATTTGGACTCAAACATGGATAAAACTGGAAAAAACTAACAGAAAGAACAAAGTAACCAAATTTATAATTAAATTGATGCAGGAAATGCAACTTTTGGATATATGGAGGAAACAACACCCAAAGGAAAAGGAATATTCATATTATTCGGGTAGACATAAAACATACTCAAGGATAGACCTATTCCTGTTATCAGCCCACATTCAAGGAAGAGTTAAGAAAACAGAATATAAAGCTCGATTGTTATTGGATCACTCAGCCCTGTTATTGGCAATAGAGCTAGAGGACATCCCACCAAGAATGTATAGATAGAGATTAAACTCCATGCTACTTAAAAGACAGGATTCTAGAGAATTCATTGAGTGACAAAATGTACTTTGAAATAAATATGGAATCAGTGAAAAATAAATTTATACTATGGGACGCAATGTCCGTCTGAATGTCTTGCAAATTCCATAATTGTATTCCACTCTATGACTTCTTCTAAAGGTAAAGGTTCCATTATTGTCATGTAATACACTGGCAGCTTGTTCCGTATATGCATGACACACTATATGGTCCTCTTTCTCATTTTAAATCTATGCCCTCTAGTCCTTTTACCTGAGAGAAACTCTGTAGTTATTCACCTAATCTGTGCCCCTCAGGATTTTATTTCCTTCTATAAGGTTCTCTTTCAGCTTCTTACACGTTCCAAGGAGAAAAGAACCAGCCTATTCAGCCTTTCCTTATAATTCAAAGCCCTCTATCCTGGTAATCTTGTTGTGAATTTTTTCTGCACTCATTCTATCTTAAATAATCTATCCTATAAATGGGGAAACAGTATTCCAATTGTAGTCTTCCAATTTCTTATAATATGATGTCTCAACTCCTGAACACAATGCATTGTATTACGAGCCCAGAGGACCCCAAAACCCAGCAACAAAGGATAGATGTTAAAATTCTCAAAGATACACTTAAAATCACCAATGCCTGAAGAGGGCGCACAAAATCAGTAAACCGGTGCGGACTCGAAAGGCCAACATGGCCTGTTTCCACTCTGTAAATGGTTATATGATTATATGGAAAGCATTCATCAGAGGACAGATAATAAGTTATGTAACAAAGATGAAGAAGGACTACAATCGGGAAATAGAACAGTTGGAAAGGGAAATAACAAATACAGAAAAAGAATTAGCAATAAAGGAAGATACAACTAAAAGAGAATTGACAGACAAGAAAATAAAATATGAAACACTACAAACATATAAGGTGGAGAAGAACATAATGAAGACAAAACAGAATTACGAGCTAGGAGAAAAAACGCACAAAATACTAGCGTGGCAGCTTAAGACAGAATAAACTAAAAGAACGGTATTGGCATCAAGGAAAAAGGACAAACAAGTTACATATAACCCAACGGAGATCAACGAAAACTTCAGGGAATTCTACGAACAACTATATCAAACTGAAAATGAAGGGAAAGAAGACAAAATAGATGAATTTCTAACTAAAATTGAACTACCAAAATTACAAACAGAGGAGCAAAATAAATTAATAAAACCATTTGAAATAGAAGAAGTACAGGAGATATTAAAAAAACTACCGAACAATAAAACACCAGGAGAGGATGGACTCCCAATAGAATTCTATAAAACATTTAAAGATTTATTAATTCCTCCTTTTCTGGAAGTAATGAACCAGATTGAAAAAACACAAAACATACCAGATTCATGCAAAACAGCAATAATTACAGTAATACCAAAGACGGGGAAAGATCCACTAACACCAGCATCATATAGACCAATACCTCTACTTAACACAGATTATAATAGCTAAACTATTAGCAAACAGATTGGCCGACTGTGTACCAAAAATAGTAAAACTAGATCAAACTGGATTTATTAAAAAAAGACGAACAACTGACAATATCTGTAAATTCATTAACTTAATCTATGCAGTACAAGGAAAAAAAACTCCAACAGTAGCGGTTGCTTTAGACGCAGAGAAAGCCTTTGACAGAGTAGAATGGAATTATTTATTCAAAGTACTACAAAAATTCAACCTACCAGAGAAATATATTAATTGGATTAAAGCATTATATATAAGGGACCAATGGCGAAAGTGACAGTAAATGGATATATATCAAAACAATTTAACTTAAGCAGATCAACAAGGCAGGGATGTCCACTATCTCCCTCACTATTCGCGTTAGCTATAGATCCACTAGCAGAACTGATAAGAACAGAAAATAAAATAAGAGGGATAAAAATAAAAGAGAATATAAAATCAGTCCATTTGCAGATGACATTATAATATACTTAACAGAACCAGAAATATCAATAAAAGAATTACATAAGAAATTGAAGGAATATGGAGAAGTATCAGGGTACAAGATAAACACCAATAAAAGTGAAGCAATGCCAATGAATAATGCAGATTTCACAAATTTTAAGAAAGAATCACCATTTAGATGGCAAACACGAGCAATTCGATACCTAGCTATACAACTAAATAATGATCTCAGCCATCTATATAAATTAAATTATCAGCCATTAATGAAAAAATTACAAGACGACTTAGAGCACTGGAAAGACTTACCACTAATACTGATAAGAAGGATAAACTGTATTAAAATGAACATCTTCCCAAGGATACAATACCTATTTCAATCATTACCAATTCACCTATCAGAGAAATTCTTCAAGGATCTAAAGAAAATAATAAGGAAATTCCTTTGGAAAGGGGGGAAACTGAGGATAGCACTAGATAAATTAACAGAATGGTACAAACAAGGAGGTTTACAACTACCAAATTATAGAGCCGCACAATTAAGATACCTATCAGATTTTTATCAAACAAGGGAAAAACCAGATTGGACCAGATTAGAACTAGATAAAATATGGGAGAAGATACCTGACATATACTATACAAGTGGGATGATAAATCGTAGGAATTCACCAGTATTGCACATTTGGAAGAAGATTCACGTAGAAAGGAATAAATTATCAACTACCAAAATTAATATTGACACAAAATCAACTAATCCCATTCACAATAAATAACCTTTCCTTCAGAGAATGGGAGAGAAAAGGGATCAAAAGAATAGAAAATTGTTTTTTGGGAAATAAATTATTATCTTTTGAACAAATGAAGGACAAATATAACTCATGATACAATGTTTGCATACCACTAACTGAAAACCTACTTGAAGGACAAATTGGGAAACAGTCTGAGGTTACCAGAAGGAAGCAATTTTGAATATGTGATTACAGACACAATGATAATTAAAAAATTTATAACAAACATGTACATCAAACTGCAAGAAAAGGAGAATGAGGAAACTAACTAAATCTAAACAAAAATGGGAACAAGATCTAAACATAAAGATAAGAATGAAACATGGGAAAAGCTATGCTCTGGAACTATGAGAAGTACAATAAACACGAGGTTACGCATGCTACAATATAATTGGTTACACAGGCTATACATCTCTCTTGGGTAAACTTTTACCTCTCACTTTGTTCGTTTTAGATTGGTCACAGTGTTCAAGCTACCGAAAGAAAATAGACACACACACCGAGAGCAGTTCAGTTTATACAAGTCTTTATTACTAAATCTAAAGCTGAATTCACACTACAATATGCAAGCCCTTCCCAATTATACTTATCAATGCCTGGACTGGTCCCAACTGCCAAAGCGAGGTGATGACTGCACACTTGTAGTAGGTTGTCAGGGCGCCGGTAGCAGCTCCTCCTCCTCCCCGGACAGGGACGTCGGTTTGGAATCTTGAAGTTCTTCTTGCTGAGAGATGTTGCCACCTCTTGGAGAGTCTCAAACTTCAGTGGGACCATGGCTTATATTACCCAAAAGTTGTTTACTTCAGATCTTATCTCTTTGAACAAATGATTTGATTATCTTCAAGGTCTCCTGACAGTCTACGACCAACAAAAGACAACTGCATCTCTTGGCCTCATGGTGGAAGTTGGATAATGTCTACTGATTCATATGATTCTCTGAGCCCCATAGTGTAAATTTAGATAATGTCTTCCTATTCAACTGCATCCTGGGCCCCATAGTGGAATTTAGGTGTGTCTACTAAATATGCATCCTGGGCCTCATAGTGGAATTGAGATTATGTCTTCTCATGCAACTGCATCCCTTCTTGCATCAGCTAGTCTAAATCCTCCATTACAACATCACACCCCAAAAGTTAAATAAATGGGACCCAACAGTATCAGACAGATGTTTTCACTGTAAAAAGGAAACGGGAACAACAATACATGCAATTTGGACATGTGAGAAAGTGAAAAAATTTTGGGAAGATCTAAACCAGATATTAAATAAAATCACAAAAAGCAATATACCAAAAAACCAGAGATCTTCCTTCTAAGTAACATAAGAAATAAAGAATTTGGACTTGATTTAGATGGAGCACAAAAAAGATTTATTATGATAGCCTTAGCTGTAGCAAAAAAATGTATTATGTCAACCTGGAAATTAGAAGACAACTTGAGAATACAATGGTACATAGAAATAAATAAATGAATTCCATTAGAAAAAATAACATATAATTTAAGAAATTCGAACAAATATTGGAACCATACATGAAATACAATAGAGAAATCCTACCACGGACCTCCACCACCTAAAATGACAGAAGGAGAAGACAACGAAATGAACTGACTCAGTATGTAAAAGTAAGACAAAAATTTCTGTTTATTTTTATTGTGATGACATCGTTTAACGGGTTTAATGTATCTTAAAGATTGAACTTTAAATAAATGAGAAGGGGGTGAGGGAGGGGGGAAGGGAAGGGGGAAAAAGGGGAGAAAATGACACTGTATAAATTCAAGAGAATAAATGTCTATGTATTTTGGTCAGTATGGTTTATAGTTTGAAAAATAAAAAAAATTTTAAAAAAAAGAAAGCGTACTCTTGAGCTCAGTAATTGTCAAGGAACTGGTTCCCCCAGGAAAGACCTGCACTGCTGATGGTAGAAAACTTCTCATCATAATGATGAAAAATCCCCAAACGTATGTCCGACAGATCAGAAATACACTTCAGGAGGGAAGTGTGAATATATCAATGACTGCTGACCACAGATGACTTGATGAACAGAAATACAAAGGCGACTCTGTGCTTGTATATATAAAAGAATGTATAAATTTATACACTGTATAAATGGATGTATCCTGTATCTTCATACATTTATATACTCACACAAACACACAAATATGGCACATATAAACTCACAATGTACAAAAGCACTGAAGTACATATCCATGTATATGCTGTGTAGTTTTTTTTTGCACTGCCATTAAGTAGTAATTCTGCCTCTCCTGCAGGGAAAAGAATCTCAGGGTGATATGTGATGTCATGTATGTACTCTGACAATAAAACTGAAATCTGAAATGTACCATGTAATCGACCATGATATGACCATTGACATATCATTGTTGTATAGCATGCGAATCCAAGGACACTCTGTGACTCTCTTTTGCTTTCTGACTGTAAGAGGCGCTTCGCCTTAACGGCAGACGAAAACAAATTCTGTGTAATACTGCATTGCTTTTATTATATGACAATACATTTTGAAAAGACCATCATGCAATCATTAAACTCACTGCCACGCTGCTGTTATGCACCAGTTCACACACTCTCAGCTCCATGGTCGCCAGAGAGCATGCGCGACCCGGACGCGAGCCGAGTCAAGCCCAAAGGGGCTCGGTAGTTTCCGCCAGCCCATGGCGAACGGGCTCGGGTTTTTCCGGCCTCGCGTGTGACTCCACCGAGCGCACCGACAGGGACCGTTCAGCCCACACCCCGGAATGGAAGGAAATCGAGACGAGGCGGAGCGCTGTACGGAAATCGGCCTGAACGCACTCAAGCACGGCAACAGGGAGGAGGCGCTGAAATTTCTGCGGAAGGCTCAGAAGTTGTATCCGACGGACAAAGTTAAAGGTGAGTGTGAGGAGGAACTGCGGCCTTCCCAGCGCACTGTGATCAGTACGCATGCGCCCGCACCGAAGTGCATGAGGGGAACTGTAGTGTAGATCTGAATAGCGAGCGGCTGCTCAACGACGGTGTTGAACTTCAACCCCCAAGGTGCACCTCGGCAGCCCTGACAACGAGCTCTCCTTTCCAGATCGGGTCTCGAATGGAATTACGGGGTAAAGGGCTTGGTGATCAACCTAGGCCGTGGATGAAGAGTTTAAAATGAAGCCCCAGCTGAAGCTTAAGTTTGACAAGTGCCATTTCGTCAATAGTTTTTCTTTTCGAAGTAAAATGGATCTGTCAGTTTCCAGATACACAGCCATTCCCCAATAATTTAGGCAGTTAAGCCTGTAGAGTGTGTGTGGTTTAGGCTTGAACTTTGATATTGTTGCCCTTCCTTATTGCTGTCACTATCATCAGTTGCTTGGGACTGCTATTCTCATTACTGGTTCTGAGATGCTTCTTATCTGGGCTGTACAATAAGCAAAAACAGGATCAAAATGCTGAATGCAATGAAGGCGGTGTTGTGCATTTCCCCTATAATGTAGCTAATTCTAGTGTCAACGAGGGATACACCACAGAAATAGGCCCTTCAGCCTTTGCCAGCCATCAAACGTACACTAATCCCATTGTAACATTTTATTCACTCCTATATTCTCATCCACACCCCCAGATTCTCCCACTTACAATTTACAAAAGCAAAGAATTGGGGTGCAGGGGTGTTCTCTCGTTGGCAATTGGTGGTGAACGGGGCTCCTCGGGTTGGTGTAGGGCCTCCCAACAGTTCACAGCAAACATAAACTGAAAGGGGACCGAGTGTAGTGCATCGAAGTTTGCTGATGGCACTAAATTGAGTGGAAAAGCAAATTGTGCAGAGAACATGGAGAGTCTGCAGAGAGATATAGATAGGTTAAGTGCGTGGGCGAGGGTCTGGCAGTTGGAGTATAATGTTGGCAAGCGTGAGGTTATCCACTTTGTAAGGAAGAATGGGAGATCAGAATATTTAAATGGAAAGTGATAAATCACAAAAGGTTGGTTTGCAGGTGCAGTACGCTATCAAGAAAGCCAATGGAATGTTGGCCCCAATGTTAGAGGGAGGTTATGCTCCATCTGTACAGAGTACTGGTGAGATAGCATCTGGAATACTGCGTGCAGTTCTGGTGTCCTGACTTGAGGAAGGATGTACTGGCTTTGGAGGCAGTCCAGAGGATGTTCACAAGGTTGATTCCAAAGATGAAGGTGTTGGCCAATGAGGAAAGATTGAGTCATTTGGGACTATACTCATTGGAATTCGTAGGGGAGACCAGAACTAGGGGAAATTGCCTCAAGATTCAGGGTAGTAAATTTAGGGCAGGAAGGACAAGGAACTGGTTTTCCCAGAGGGTGGTGAATCTATGGAATTTGCTGCCCATTGAAGCAGTGGAAGCAACCTCAGTAAATATATTTAAGACAAGGTTGGATAGATTTCTTCATAGTAAGGGAATTAAGTGATGTGGGGAAAAGGCAGGTAGGTGGAGATGAGCCACGTTCTCATTGAATAGCAGAACAGGCTCAACGGGCCGGATGGCATCCTCTGTTCCTATTTCTTATGTACAAAACCAATTAACCAACCTTGAGAAAACTCATGTGATCACAGGAGTAACATGCAAACTCCTCTCAGACAGCAGCCAAGGTGGGATTGTACCTGCATTACTGGACCCATCAAGTAGCAGGTCTGTGAGCTGCACCAGGTTGTTGCCCTGTTCTGTTTCATAATTCACACCACAATACAAAAATTACTAACTCTTGTAATTGTGGACATGAGCTAGCCAAGACAGTGTGTGTTCCCTTGTTTCGGAATGTAACTTGGGCATCCTCGTGCAGAAAACCTTCAAGGTTGACCTCCAGGCTGAGTCGGTGGTGAAGAAGGCAAATGCAATGTTGGCATTCATTGCTAGAGGAATAGCTTATAAGAGCAGGGATGTGATGTTGAAACTCTATAAAGCCCTGATGTGACTTGGCATTGGATAGGGTTCAGCGAAGATTTACGAGAATGATACCAAGAATGGAAGGGTTAGCATCTGAGGAATGTTTGTCAGCTCTTGGACTGTACTTGTTTGTGTACAGAAGGATGAGGGGGGACTGGACAGGGATGCTGAAAGGCCTGGACAGAGTAGATGAGACAAGGTAGAGGATTCTGGAACAAGAGGGCACAATTTCAGGTGTCAACTTAAATGAGAGAATCGGGAAAAATTTCTTTAGTTGGTGGGCTGTGAGTCTGTGGAACTTGTTGCCATAGGCAGCTATGGAAGCGAGGTTGTTGGATATATTTAAGGTAGAGATTGACAGGTATTTGATTAGTCAGGGCATCAAGGGTGACGGGGAGAAAACCGGGGAGTGGGGCTGAGTGGGAGGATGGATCAGCTCATGATTAGAATGGCGTTATAGACTTGACAGGGCTCCTTCCTCCTGTTCTTTGTGATCATGCTTCAGAAGTCCGAACCAGACAGTTCTTGGTTCTTGGCTTGGTTAATCAGTTTCACCATTCATCTGTAGCATAAGTGATGTATTACTGGACAGTGCTAACTTCTGCTGCTTTTCCTCTTCATGAAAAACCAAGACCAATATTAAGGTGAAGGTTGATGCCATTTTTCTCCCAAGTTGATATGGTTTATTTGTAGTATGAATTAGAAAATGTGGTTTGAAACTCCACTGCAAAAATTAAGAATATTTTCTAAGTATAAGTGTCAGAAATGTTCACTTATTTAAAATGAACAATGATTTAAAATGTATACTCTTGGAAATGGTCTTTCTTACATACCAGTGTGGGTGCAGCAAGTAAGCATTTGCACATTGTACCTTTGCGTATGGTGATAAACTTTCAACCACGTCATTGTTGTCATCAAGAAGTAATTTATAGTTGAACCAAGATGTACGTTCAGGGAATACTGGCTCATGCAAATGATCAATAGAGTTGTCAAAGATTTTGATATGTGCAGTATTCCAGTAGTCTTAGTTGCAGAGCAAACCCAGCACTGAAATCCCCTATCTAAATTTCTGTTCTGAGATTCTTTTCTTCTTCCAAATGTGATTCTACATTTTATCTCACTCTCAGGAACCTCATTGGAATGTTTTGCTATAAATTGAAATTGTTACTAAATTGTAAAATACTCTCAGAATCAGAATTTATTGTCATGAACATGTCACAAAATTTTTTTGTCTTGCGGCAGCGTCTCAGTGCAAACATTTTCATAAAACCATCTTACAAAATAAATAAAAATAGTGCAACAAAAGGAGTTTGTATGTTGTAAGGAGTTTGTACGTTCTCCCTGTGTCTGTGTGGGTTTCCCCTCGGTGCTCTGGTTTCCTCCCACTCTTCAAAACATACCGGGGTTGTAGGTGTAATTGGGCAGCATGGGCTTGTGGACTAGAAGGGCCTGTTACTGTGCTCAATGTTTAAACCTAAATCTAAAATGTTGTGGAAACTGTCTTGTGACCATTGCTGTATAATTTTAATCATCTTTGCAGATTTGGTGGAATCTTTGACACAGAATGGCTATCCATCTGGTAACTATAAGCCATCGGAGGCCACAGATTCACCGGAATGTCACCAAAGGAAGGGAAGCAAGTTCACTGGCTCCAGCTCTGGAGAAGCAGGAAAAGAAATGGGTAAAAACTATACAGTCGACCAGCTAGAGGCTGTGAAAAGGTACAGGAAGAAAAACACACATCCAAGGAAAAGGGAAAGCTGACTTAGTTGGCTATGTTTTGGCAAGCAACACTGAGTGTTTCGAGTGGTGGGGCGGGGGATGACCTGGAGAGTCCCATGAGAAGGCATGGACAAAAGAAGAACGTCTTATGAGTAAAATGATGTTGCCTCTGCACTGTTTGAACCAAACATTTTTTCTTTAGCAATATGGTCTGCAGTTTTGTTTTATTATAGTATTAACTGTTGTACTTGAGTATGGATTATTTTGCATGGATAACACTATAGCTTGGCACACGTGACACAATACAATTCCATTCGATTGAAGGTGATGTGTTGTTTCTCATTTGCTTTGTCCCTCATTGAAACTGTGCAGGAGACTACAGACACAAAGGTATAGGATGGAGAATTAAAGTGACAGGCAACAGGAAACTTGGGTCTCACCTGTAAACTGAACATGGTTCACAAGAATCTCTTCTTATCCCTGCCTCCCACTTTTGATGAAGGGTCTCTGACCTGAAGCGTTATCTGTATTTGCCTTTCCACAGATACTGCTTAACATGTTGGGAATTTACAGTACTTTTTGTTTTTATTTCAGTTTTTTTTAGCAGCTGCAGATTCTTTTTTAAAATAAAATTGTCTTTAAACTGCGTGTGGTGGAAGAGGCTATTTTGTCCTGTGAAGTGTACAGATAGAAAATCATAGTACAGTTAATCAGAATCAATATAAAAGAGGTTTTATGTTTGACAAATTTGTGTTCTTTTAAAGAATAAGGTTGAGAAAGATGGAATGTATTTGTATTTCCAGAAACATTTGGTAGGATGCATTATAAATATTTACTGCACATGGTGAGAGCTCATGGATTTGGGAATAATGACACATATAAAAGATTGAGTAAAGAGCAGAAAACAGGAAGATGGAATAAATGTTTTTTTTAATCAGGTAAACATGGAGTGTCAGTGGGATCAATTAGGGCTTCAACTGTTTGTAGTCTGTATTAATGATGTACAGGAAGGGAGAGAGTACATTGCAGTAAAATTTACAAATAATACGAGTGGGGAAAGAAAATTGTGAAGAGAATGTAAAGTGTTCAAAAACGTGGGTTCAGTCTGTCGCCAAAAGTTGGGCAGAGTCGAATAAAATGTGGAATAATCTTAAGATGATAACCTTGGTGGAAAGAATAGAAAAGTAGAATATGGTTTAGATGAAGAGAGACAAATTATGGCAGCCAGAGGAATCTGGGTATCCCTGTACATAAACACAGAATATTCACGTGCAGGGCAAACCTTCTCATTCGAATACTTTATTGGAACGAGGAATAAAGTCTTACCACAAATGTATAGGCTTTGATGGTGCGCATGGAGTATTTTGTACAGTTTTGACATTCTTAATTTAGGAGGGATATACTTGCATTGGAAATATTTCAGCTAAGAATCACAAGATTGATTCCTGGGCTGAAGGGCTTATCTTAGGAAAAATGGTAAAACAGGTGACACCCATACACATTGAAGTTTAGAAGAATGAGAGATGATGTTGACTGATATTTCTACCTGCGGGTGCTATCTGACCTGCTGAGTTTCTCCAGCAGTTCTTTGTCTGCCTGAAATTCAGTAACTACAACTTTTGTTTTCCTCCTCTATTTTATAAAACTGTTCTGATATGCTTTATTTAATTATCTTCTCAACTTGTTTGACTACTTAGTGCCTTGAACAAGCAATCAAGGTCTTCAACCCCTTATAAAATTGTATAACTTGATTAGATGCCTCTCCTCCAATATTCCATCATATCACATTGGACATAGAAATGTTTGTACAGGTACTCATCGACTTGCGACCTATGTGACTTGCACGTACAGCCGAAAACTTTTTAAAAAAATTAAAATAAAAAATATAAAATTTACACAGATTATGTTGTATTTGAAAACTATAACAGGGATTCAAGGCATGTTAGAGCCAAAATGTGTGCGCTTACATTGATAGTAGGTGTCCTGGGATCCGTAGGTTGGCTGTGGCCTTCTTGATTCCTGTACCCATGTGGAATGATTGACAAATTCAGGAAGCTTTAAGTTGCTATTGTCAAATCTACAATCAAAAAAAGATTTAATTAAAAAGTTTGCTTTAAGACTTTGGTACTCTACATGCACGGGCAAAATTCCGACTTGCATCCATTTTGAGATACAACCGATCCTTCGGTCCCAATTACAGTTGTACGTCAGGGACTACCTGTATATTGGAAACTCACAGGTTGCTGTGCTTTCTGTTCAATTTACAGAATAAAAAAATGTAAAGATTACTACGAAATCCTGGGACTAAACAAGGATGCCACAGAGGATGACTTGAAGAAAGCCTACAGAAAGCTGGCTCTAAAGTTTCATCCTGATAAGAACCGAGCACCAGGAGCCACAGAGGCATTCAAAGGTAAGTGCCAAGGCATGTGGAATTTCACTGGAAACAGAATCCCTTTGTGAATTCCTTATGAAAGCAGAAGCTATAGATCCACTGAATTGAAAGGAAGTCGGCAACTTACATTATACTTTGTTGGGTCTTGCAAACATTTCACACAGTGAAAACTTGGTCTGTATTAAACAGTACTGTGGAAGCAATGTGCTATTGTGCAAAATTTGTCTAACACAAACATATAAAAACTGGAGCAGGATTAGGGCAACTGGTTCACTCAGTCTTCCTAAGCAATCAGTAATTTTATGGCTGGTCTCATCTTGGCTCTAAATTGCATTACTTCTTTATCATTATATCCATTAACTCCATCTTGTGGAATTCAATAACTCCACCTCCACAGTTCTATGGGGAAGATAATTCCAAGGAGAAATTCTTCCTCATCTTTTTTCTGTAACTGTGCCCCTAATTCTAGATACGCAGTGACGGTAATCATCTTTGAAGCATTCACAGTGTGAAACTGCATTATAATTTTGTAGGCTTCAATCATCTTTCATTTTTATAAAAATGAGCACAGATGAATCCTTTTTTACTTGCTTGCTTGCTAGAGGGAAGACTACTGATCAATGCACTGGGGGGGGGGACACCTCATTGCTGCTCTCCTGAGAGTGCTATAGAACTTTCTTTTTATTCGCTAGAACAATCAGGAGGCCTTTTGTTTAATGTCTAATCCAAAGGCAATCCCTCTGACATTGCATCATTTCTATAGTACTTCATAGTATTTGTGCTAAAATCCTGGAGTGTGATCAGAAAGGAGTGTAAAATCAGAAAGAAGTGTAAAGTCTGCAACAGATCGGGACTTTCATGTGAAAAAAGGTGAAAACTCTTTCAGGCACAGATAATTTGAAAATATCTATTAACCAGGTTTTACACACCAATTGGGGTGGCATGGATAGTGTAGTAGTTAGCATAACGCTGTTACAGCACCAGCTATCTGGACTTGGGTTCGAATCCAGCGCTGTCTGTAAGGAGTTTGTATGTTCTCCTTGTGTCTACATGGGTTTCCTCTCACCATTCAAAACGTCCCAGGGGTTGTAGGCCAATTGAGCGTAATTGGGCAGTATGGGCTCATGGGTCAAAATGGCCTCTTACCATGCTGTATGTCTACATTTTTTTTAAAAATTCCACTGACTGCCTGAGTGGAAAACTTGCATTGATGTGAGTGGATGCTACCTGTCATGGATACTGTTACTTGTCTCAGTATAAGAAACAAAATACCTGACAAAATGGAGCATGATTACTCCAGTATTACTGAAGAAGGATGGATATTTTGGTTTCCGAGGTTACTTGTCATCCCTGAACCAAATTATTTGTGGTTATTAGGAACACACAAATTGATGGACGTAAAACAAGATTGACTTGTTGCTATTGCAGTTGCATATTATAACATATACTGTAATAATGGAGGTGTTGGTGAACCATAACAATCATTGTCTGTTGATCAGTATAAAAGAACCAGGTTATAAATTCATATTAAACCCTACATTAAATTTATACATATAGTATGGTAACAATCCATTTTGGCCCATCTAATTTACACCCAATTGACCTACAACCCCTGGTATGTTTAGAAAGGTGGGAGAAAACCGGAGCCCCCAGGGAAAACCCACGCAGACATGAGGAGAACATACATACTCCTTACAGGCAGTGAGGGATTGAAACCCTGGTCCCGATCGCTGGTGCTGTAAAGGCATTGTGCTAACCGCTACACCAACTGTGCCGCCCAAGCCCCAATGTTGGAGAGCTATGGGACCTATTGATCCATAGTTGCCTCTTGCGATCAAATGTATTACATGAAATACATTATCATAGCTCAGATTACTTATCAAAAGCCAATTTTTGTTCATCAGAGGAAATATCTTAAAAGTTATGAATTATGACCAGATCTTAATTATGTAATTTAAGCACTACTGCATGACCTCATTAAAACTTGAGTTGAGACAAATTAATCGGCTTCTCCTGAGACATTTAATAATTTCAGGAACAAAATGTTAAGGCAGGCAATTACAAGAAATCTTTCCCCTGAGCTTTTAGGATATGCTCAGAAGTATCACGGACTTAAAGAATATTCTATTTACATTGTTCTTGCTGATCTAGGGGATGTTGCTTTTGTTGTTGCCCATAGGTTTTTTTAAATCATTTAGCAAGTATTCCATGAAAATAATAATTTGACCCATTAGTTACCATTTTTTTTTTAAACAACTGATGGCAGTCTGAGAAGAACTCCCAGTTGTGAAGTCTCCTTGTATATTTCTTGTGGATGTGCTAACTGACATTGAAGCAGTTCTCTGGAGCAGTAATGCTAGTATTTTGGGAATTACACTGACTTCTTGTATCCAGAACTCTGGATACAAAAGCAAGCTGTTAATCTTTCCAGTCCTTTTCCTTAATTAAGGAACTGTGAGGTGCTATGATGTGGGATTTCAGGTTCTTTCTCATCCATTCCCATTTCATCGGTAATGTAACACAGAAGAGGCACCTGGGCAGATTGGTTCTGTATTTCTTCCACTGGTCAAACCATGAAGCAGATGAGTTTGACCTTGAAAGAACACAAGACTATTTTGAAATTCAGTATGATTTGTGGTTAAACATGACATCAATTCTACTTTCCTCTCGACTAACTGGGTACCTAGAAGCAATTAATAAACTGAACAACCAGCATGAACTGTTCTCTGGATTGGAAATGTAATTTTTTTTTTAAATGATAAAAATTACAACACAAAAATAATACAATTTTTATATATTTTCTTCCCTCCCTCCCCAAAAAAGAAAAGAAAAAGCCTGTCTAGTAAACCTATATTTTTTAGTTAATAATTTCAGTTTACATAACAATCAAACCATAACTAATTAGGGCAGGTTGAATGGGGGCTTGGTAGACACTGCAAGTAAAATCGTAGCAATAAAATCCATGAAGGGTTGGAAATGTAATTTAAAAGCCTACTTGTGTCATAGACCATAAGTCAGATTCATATTGCATAAATAAAGGCTATTCATCCATCTAGTCTATTCTGGGCACCCATTTGTGCTACCCCATTTTCTTTTCCTCACCTTTCATGAAGTACCCCAATTCCTGTCACTTGCCCTACAAATAGGGATAATGTACAGTGACCAATTAGATGACTGAACTGGAGCATCCGGATGAAGCGCATGAATTATCTGGGTGAACATAGAGTCTTCACATGGCTCCAGAGGTTAAGATTGAACCATGAAATGCGGCTCCACCAGGTGTACTGCCCCAAATATGTACAGTAAAATCCCTGGAATCCGGCACCTATGGGGATTGCGGATGCCGGATATGCAAATTTTTATGTTAACTGAGAGGACACTCTTAACTAATGCACTTGCATTAAGAATGAATTGTTTAAAAGACAAAAGAGAGAGGAAAATGCAATTTAAAATAAACAGTATTGTCATCCTTAATGATGTAAAATTCACTTTAATCAGATAATTCCCATAACTTACAAAATTTAAATTCGAACCCAGGTCACTGGGACCATAACAGTGTTGCACTAACCGTGCCACCATCTTAATTAACCCCCCTCACCCCCAAGTTTACAGATAAAGCCTTACTAATATACTTAATACTAATAAAAAACTCTTACCAGGTGGATATAGGGAGACACTTTAGGAGAGTCACCTCAGCAGCGAGCGGCATTGGCTGGGTCTTCATCCTTTTATTTTATTCAAATACAACTTTATTGAAATTTTATTCAAACAGCTGCAGCGGGCAGGGCATGACTGAGCTCCGCTGGCTGAATGTTTGCTTCCATCTTCAGCAAGGGGTTGGTGAACATTTACTTTTACAATTTTAAACTTTTATTAAAATTCTGATTATTTATTTATTTCCACCTTTATTTTGTTGGTTGCTTGAATTCTGGATATTTTACAGTACAGTTTTATAAGGTCTTGGGTATTTGAATATTTAAAGGTTTGAATATTGACATTTAATGGGATGTTTTGATTTCCCTTCAGCTATATGTTGATACTAAGCACCACAGAGACATGATTCACCCTGAGCTATTTCTCGCATTTGTCTGACCCCATGCTTTCTCCTCCAGCCATTGGGAACGCATATGCGGTGCTCAGTAATCCAGAGAAGAGGAAGCAGTATGACATGTACGGTGATGAGCGACAGGCTGCAAGCCGGCACAGTCACGGTGCCTCAGACTACCACAGAGGGTTTGAAGCAGACATCTCACCCGAGGACCTCTTCAACATGTTCTTTGGTGGCGGATTCCCTTCTGGTATGTTATTTTTGTGGATGAGGAAATGTTTCCAATTACTTCAGTTTATCGACAGTTGACTTATGACTTGTTAACTATTTGATTGGAAGAATGTAAAATAATTAGCAGTGTGGTAGTGATTGGCTAGTGGAAGCCGGAGAAGTCTGTGATCAATGTCAATGGAGAGTGTCCAGACAAAACACAAGTTGTTGCTCGGAGAAAGTAGATTTTATAATTAAACAAAGTTAGTTTTAAAATTTGATTGGAAGGGTAAAGGGGAACTGCATTCCTTTCTTGTTACCAGCTTGGAGATTGATAATTATCCTCATTTGGTAGGATGGTGTAAGACTGACCAACAAATCCTGAGAAAACTTAAAGGAATATGTACTTATATGGAGCAGTCCGTTTGAATATTCCAGAAAACGATTAGAAAATATAAATAAGATGATATTGTAAACCATGAGGAAGTCTCCTTGGTAGTAAGCTAGCTGCTTGTGGCAGTGTTTCTTCTGTAACAGAGTTCTCATGCTTTGCAAAGTGATTAAAAGTTTGTTTTTGCAGCTGTATTTGTGTGTGCTTTCAAGCAAACTCAGGTCCATTTTAACAGCCCTACCAATGTGCGGAGAACCCCAGCCGGGCAGTGCACAAGACGATGGAAATGGGGGGGGGGCAGGGAATTGAAATGGGTTGTCACTGATATAGTGCATTTTTGAACAGTTCCAGCTTTGTTTCTAGAGAACACAGGCATTTGGCCTCAGCCTGTCTTCGGCCCTGATTGGCATTGTGACTTTGGGAGGTTCTGGCGACATGTGTTGGGAAACAAAAATATTGCTGTTTGGTTATCAAAAGAATGTCCATGGACAGGTTTATATGAATATAAGTAGTTGGATAGGTGCATCATGCTCATACTATTTCTGAAGTAAGATTCCTGGCTGGCAAAAACAGAAGGATGTTTAATTACTCAGCACTGCTGTTCTCTCCCTGAAGGAGCATCAAATTTTGTGCAAAATTAGTATGCTTGACTTGATGCTCTTCTACTTTATTACAAAGATAGAAAGTACCTGCATATATATATATATGATCCCTTATTAAGTTTCTGCAAAGTACTCAAACCAGTTCACACAATTAAACCTTTGATATCAAGTTGTGTAAGACAATCTATTCTACTGTTGTCTTTCAGTATGTCCTTGGTGGTAGTTAGTGAGTGAAATCCTGCACATTTTGGAAAATTAGTGGAAAAGGCAATGATCAAAAAAATAGGGTTAATGTTTAACAGTTCATGAATCAGGATTGAACTACCTTGAATTTGGAGTTTTAGCTAATCTTTTAAGTATTCTGAGGTAAAATAGCAACTTATTTTCTGTCGTGTGGCTATAAGAAGCAAATGGAGATTTAACAATGATATTACTGAAAATCTAACCATAACCCAATCAAATAACTGTCCAATCTCCAGGAGAACAGGAGTGGAAGTTGCAATGTTGCAAAATCTAGCCTTGTGTTTGATGTAAATATACCTTAAGCACTTTCTTACTTTCATTTTTATTAAAAATATAAGGAAGTATCCACACTAAATTTCACTGTACACCTCGGTAGGTTAAATGCCCTCTTCATATTGTAATTTATTCTTTTCCATCCACCTCTCCTAATCCCCAACCCCAGGTAATGTTCATGTATATAGTAATGGGCGAATGCGATACACGTACCACAGACCTGAGCGACGGGAACAGCATGGTGATGTGAGTATATAGAAATGTAGAATGATGCAGCCACTCCTCTTGTGTCTGTGCTAATTCATAAAAGAGCTGTTCACCCAATACCATCCTGTTTAAATATATATTTAAATTGCATTTTCATCCTATTTCCTCAAAAAAGCTATGGTGGATTTTGACTGCATCACTGTTTTTAATCCGATAGTCCATGTGCGAACAATTCTCTACAGAAATAAAATCATACCCTTCACTCTTCATTCATTTAATCTTATTCCCATACCAACTTCCTGTCCCATTTCTGTCTGGTATGCTGAAGATCATAATTTTGGATTGCTCTGTTATTCACAGAGTTTATTTATTGTGTGTTCCATTTCTTTGGAATTTGATTAAACTCCAGATAGAGTGTAGAGTGTGTCTCCCTTTTGTCTTACACAACCTCTCAGGGGAGATTGGTTGCTACGTTAAGACTCTGAAATCCCACATTGTGCAACAAATTTTGTGACCCATATAATAATTACAGCACAGAAACAGGCCAGTTCGACCCTTCTAGTCCATGCCAAACACCTTCTCCCACCTGATACCATTGACCTGCACCCATTCCATAACCTTCCTTACCCCTCTCATCCATATACCTATTCAACTTTTCCTTAAATATTAAAATTGAGCCCGCATTTACCACTTTGGCCTGAAGCTCATGCCACATTCCCACCACCCTCTGAGTGAAGAAATTCCTCCTAATATTTCCCCTATACTTTTTCCCCTTCAATCTTAATCCATGTCCTCTTGTTTGAATCTCTCACACTCTCAATGGAAAACGCCTGTCCATATTTACTCTATTTTCCCCCATCATAATTTTAGATACCTCTTTCAAATCACCCCTCAATCTTCTACACTTCAGGGAATAAAGTCCTAGCTTGTTTAACCTTTCCCTTTAACTCAAACCCTGAAACCCAGGCAACATTCTTGTAAATCCTCTCTGAACTCTCTCTGTTTTGTTGATATCATTCTCATAATTCAGTGACCAAAACTGAACACAATATTTCCAATTTGGCCTTAGCAATGCCTTGTACAACCTCAGCATGACATCCCAACTCCTGTACTCAATACTCTGATTCATGAAGGCCAACATACCAAAAGCTTTCTTCACCACTCTATCTACATGTGACTCCACTTTCAGGGAATTATGTACCAGAATTCAGCAAGGAATGTAAAATATCAGTAGACATCCAAACAAGACACCTACCAACATTTTTCCATACCACGA
This sequence comes from Narcine bancroftii, assembly GCF_036971445.1. Taxonomy (NCBI): domain Eukaryota; kingdom Metazoa; phylum Chordata; class Chondrichthyes; order Torpediniformes; family Narcinidae; genus Narcine; species Narcine bancroftii. The sequence goes on from NC_091474.1 coordinate 81,811,012, forward strand.
TGAAGGGCTCAAGCCCAAAACTTCAGTTACGTATTTTTACCTTTGCTATACTGTAAAGGACACTGTTTGACAAGCTCACTCAGTCTTATATAGATGAGAAGTAAAACAAGACAAAATAATGCTTTTCGATGATATTGGGCCATGTTATCTTATGTAAATATTTTTAGGGTGCAGGTGAAAATAGTCATCAAACATGCCACAACCCTATCAGGATATTTTCAGCTTTTCAATGGTCAAATAACTTCATTCATTACTGCTAGATAATGACTAAGTTTTGTATTTACCACTAGTGTCCAACAATGTTCTGACTTAAATGGATTGATTGCCTAAAAGGGATGTTTTGTGGATTTAAATGATCAGAAACAGTGTCTGAATGTACAGTAAACCCCTATTTTCCGGAATTCAAGCAAGTGGCAAAAAAATTGCGGAAGTTTAAAATTGGCACGCCTCTCTGTTAGTTCACCAGTTGCGCAACACGCAATCTCAAACAACTGGAAAATTCCCTTATCCGGCATCTACCCATCCCCATAAGCCAGATACCAGGGGTTTTACTGTATTTGTTTCATGTGATCTATAGTTTTGTTTCTCCACAGAAAGGCTCTTGTGGAAGTTCAGTGCTGTGTACATTGTAATAGGAACAGAGCTGAATCTGTTGTTGCTCTGGGCTCAAGACTGCAACTCCTAACCCAGTGCCACCATAGCAATACCGTTCTCACCATTATGCAGTGGGTGAAGAAAACACCCCAACTGCATCATTTTACCACAAAATAATGGACAATAAATTCAGCCTCTCCAGCCTATGTTCTCCTCTGTGGTAGTTCCATGTAAATATCATGCTCTTCAAGGCTTTGGGTCATCAAATAAGTGATCATATACAACCTGACAAACTCTGTTTTAATATGTAAAAATAAAAAGCATAGCTAAATCCAACAACAATATTCTTTCAGGAATGGGTATCATAAAGCACAATGGTTGTGGAGCAGTGGTTAAAATTACTGCACAAAGCAATGATTCACAATGGAACACAAGGTGAATTTTAAAAAAAATTATTGATAATGATAAGGAGTTTATTGTCATACACATACTATGTACACGTGCCCAAAATTCTTACTTGCCACAGCCAAATAGATACTTACAAAGAAAACCCATGCTCAGGAACAGTCCAGTAAAACTGTGGTAACTAATAATTCCTATTGGGAAGTAGGAACAGGAGTAGGCCAAAAATGGCCCATCAAGCCTGCTCCGCCATTCAATAAAATCATGGCTGATCTAATTTATGACCTAACTCCACCTACCTGCCTTCTCCCCATATCCCCTAATTCCTCTATCATGTAAAAATTTATCTAACCGAATTTTAAATATGTTTAATGAAGCAGCCTCAACCACTTCCCTGGTTAGAGAATTCCAAATATTCACTACTCTCTGGGAAAAACTATTTTTCCTTGTCTTCCCAGTGATCTTCACATCCCTAGAATGAATAATTAAGCAAAATAACTGATGGCAAGAAGGAACTGACAGGTCTTGTCAACAAAAGATTATTAGAATGTTCCCAACATATATTATGGAAAATAAAAGAAGAACATCTTTTAAATGCTTAACAAGTCAAACATTCATGGAGACTGATGGGGAATTTATTTTTCCTCCCACCTTTTATTAGAACTCTGGATGTTTAAGTGGAAATGTTGCAGTTCCTACTGTAATTGTAGCATTTAAGTACATATGGGACATGATTTGATTGTAATTTTGTGCATTCTTTTTCCAGGGTGGGTTGGCACTCTTTGTGCAATTAATGCCAATCTTGATCCTAGTCATTGTTTCTGTGATAAGTCAAATGATGGTGTCAAGCCCGCCATACAGTCTGAGCCATAGGCCGTAAGTAAATCCTGAGTTCATACTGCAAGAGTTACATCTGCCTACTTTTAAAAAAAATTGCTTACCCCAGTGTCATCACCTGGAACAAGGGATCTCCAATTTAGACTGAAACTTGAATTAAAGTGAACAGGTTTATCACAAAGCATGTTCAACTGGTACAAGGATTAAAGCCATTGCAGAAATGGTTTAGAGAAATGCAGGTCATATCAGAGATATTAGAAAGGGCCTTCACAGCAAACAGGATATCAGCTGGAAGTAAAACACAGAAGTCTGCAGACACCGTGATTGAACTAAAAAGACAAAGCTGGGGAAACTCAGCAGGTCAAACAAAAATGTCTACTTCCTCATGTCTTTTTGTTTGACCTGCTGAGTTTCCCCAACTTTGTGTTTTCACTCTTCAGAATATCAGCTGGAACAAGATGAGGTGGGAGAATTTTAGACAGGTTGGCATTTGAAGAGGTCAGTTGGCCAATGAGAGAGTGCCAGCAAAGTCAATCAAAGATGTCTTTAAGTTGGAGAGAATGCATAAATCTCAGGATGTTACCGAGACTTGAGGCTTGTTATAGGGAAAGGCAGGAGTAGGGAGAACCTTATCGAGGTCAATGAGGGTCAATTTTAAACTTCCGCTCAGTCTTTTTTCCCCCCAAGTTAGATGATTCGGGAACTAGAGGACAAAGATTTAAGGTGAGAGATTTAACCCTTTGGACTCAGGCCATTTTTAACCTTTCATGATATATGTATACTCCAGAAGGGGTCCAGAGTTAGTTGATCTGTTCAGTCATGGATATCACTTTATATTTGGCTAGTCACTGTTGTGTTCAGATCCTACATAGTCCTAGATTCTCAAACAACAATCTTGAATATTCTTACCTTTACTTCCAGTACTTTTTCTTGTTGTTGAACTTGGTGAAGCAGCTGTTTTTACCCCAATTTTGGCAAAGATGCAGTGTACAGTACAAGTCAGCTGGTGGTTGGGTATAAAACCAGTCCTGAAAAACCGGGACACGAATTCCAAAGGGTTAAGAGACACCTGAGGGGCAACAATTTCACTCATGGGTAATCTTATCTGGAATGAGCTGCCAGAAGAAGCTTTAGAACAGAGTATGGTTTTGATGTTCAAGAAACATTTGGACAAATATATGGAAGGGGTTAGAAAGAAATAGGCAAAATGCAAGCAAATGGGATGCCCAGAATACCAGCTGGGTCACCATGGATGTGATGGGCTGAAGAACCTTTTTTCATGTTGTGAAACATGGAAGTCTGCAGACGCTGTTATTGCAGTAAAAACACACAGAAATGCTGGAGGAACTCAGCCAGTCTCATAGTGTCCATGGGAGGTACAGATATATTGCTGACATATCAGGCCTGAGCCTTTCGTTAAGGTATATGTGCTCCCCTACTAACGATAGTCCAACTTATGATTTTTTTCAAAGTTACAATGGTTCAAATCCGTACTTTCAGTTTCGAATTCCGATCTGTTCCCGTACTTGTGATATGTGGTACACTGTTCTCTCGCGATGCTGGGCAATGGCAGCATCGTGCAAGAGCATACTTCATGGTTTTTTTCAGTGTGGAATAAAGGTATTCAAAATTTAATTATAAAAAAAAAATGGTAGGTGTAGTATTTTTTGACTTGCAATTTATTTCAACTTATGATGGGTTTGCCAGAATCTAACCCCATCGTAAGTTGAGGGGCATCTGTATAAGCAAAGAACAGGAAGGCACAAGAATAAAGAGACTGAAGACTGGCCGGGGAGGAGACCAGACCAACAAAAAGTGTTAATTGGATATGATAAGAGGAAAGGTTGGAATTGATTTGGGCTCTGTGAAAGGAGACAGAGTTGGGAGAAAGGCAATGGGGAAAGAGGTGGTTTAATGGAAACTGGATAAGTTGATGTTAATGCCAGCCAGTTGGAGGATGTCCAGATGGAATATGAGGTGCTGTTCCTCCAATTTGCAGGTGGTCTCAGTCAGGCAGTACATGAGACCATGGAAGGACATGTCAGCAAGGGAACGGTGGATTGTAATGAGTGGCCACTGACCTAAAAATGTTTGTACTCAGCATCTGATGCATCTCGTGTCAGTGTCCAACAGTAGTTGGCCAGCTTGATGGATTCTATTTGCCCTGATACTGCTTTTGCATGGTCGCAATGTCCTGGTGAAACCTTTCACCATGTTTGTCATTGACTGCACCAAGATCAGCAGGGAACAAGTCCAAGTGCGAATGCAGAAAACAAATTTTCAATGACACGTTGCACTTCGTGGTTTTGGATGCTTGAAGTAGAGTTAAAATATGACAGGAAATCACAAAAATAGGTTTATCTGAAAAATGGTACATGATAGGAAAAATTATTTTTGTGATCATGTAAGGTAAAAACATCATGAGATGGGACTGGAGAAGGAGTCACCCAGTACTAAGGAGTAACAGAATGCAGAAGTGACCTTGTACACTCAAGATAAGCTTGGCACTAACAAGCTGATGAGCAGCAGACTAACAGTGAAGGGTAGCAACAGCTTATTCATTGGACAGTGTAATGGTATGATAATTTACTAAGTATGTGTCCTAAGGTGTAAAAAACACCACTTGCTGATATCAGGAGAATGCGCCTTCTCCAACTAACACTGTTAGTTGCAAGTGTTACAATCCGGTAATAAAGAACCTTGATTTCGACTCAGACTAGTGTCTGACTCACTCATTCTTGAACAAAGCAGACCTAACAATCAGCAGTCCAAAGAACCCTAATCCTAACCCTAACCCTAAAGTGTTCAGGAAGCAAAATCTTCATTGTCCAGTGTATCATTAGGCACCTGTGAGAACATTCTAACCTTGAGATATTATTTGTTTCCAGGTCTGTTGGTCACATTCATAGACGGATAACAGAAGTACTTAAGGTGCCCTATTTTGTGGCAGATAAATTTGCAGAAGAATACAAAGGGCAGAACTTGAAGCTAATGGAAAGGAATGTAGAAGAGGACTTTATTGCAAATTTACGGAATAACTGCTGGAAGGAGAAACAACAGAGTGAGTAATCCTGGAGAGGGATAGGATAGGAAGAGTGGTGGGGAGTTTGCCTTTAGAACCGGTGGAGGGGAGGATGTGTCAACAAGAGTGAAGCTCTTGAGCTGGTTGCTGAGATTATTACTTCAGGGACAGGACCACGTGAAGCACAATCCATTGATGGATACTGTTGAATTTGGGGAGATCAGTGAAATATTAAAGGGAGATTAACATTTCATATCCTGCTTGGATGGCTCAGAACCCAAGGGAATGAGTGATGGATTTCCCAGTTTCAGTTAACCCACCCCAAGTGTTGTTCTCCCATACTGATCCATCCACCTGATTTTCTTCCCTTTTTGTTCATCTCCCCACATCTGATTCCATCTGCCTATCATCATCTGGTTCCACCTTTATCTACCGGCCTCTTTGCTTCCCCTCATTGTACTGCTATGGACTGACAATCTTTCCTCTTCCCTCACAGTGCTGAAGCAGTGCCTCGACCAACTGCTGAACTCTCCTAGCTTTTTATTTTTCTTTCATTTTGCAGCATCTGATCCATCTTTTTGTTTTAATGATTCAGTACAGTAAAGGCTCTTCCTATACCACCCAATTAACTAACCAAACCTCATACTTTTTGGAGGATGGGAGGAAACTGTTGTATTCGGAGAACACCCACACACGTTACAGGGAGGACATACAAACTCATTACAGACAGTGCAGATTCGAACCAGGGTCGCTGTGCTATAATCACTGGGGCTGTAATAGTGTTGCGCTAACTGCTATGTTAACCGTACCTCCCATTTTTGATAGACAAAATTTCCATACAATTATCCAAATAACATACAACATATTCTAGACCTTTGACCTCTACTCCTCTGTTCATCAACTCGATCTGAAGGCAACATCAATTGGTTGACACCCTTCTGATTAGCAGCTGCATTTAATCTGGTTCTTTTCCATTTTTGTTTTAACAACTACTTAATTGTAATCCTGTTCCTCTTCCATCCCTCAATCAACATCACCAGAAGTAAATTCATCTCTAATATTTGTGGGATGTAATTGCATGGTAATAGTGACTATGTTTGTTCGTATCAGTCACTAGGTATAAAAATACATCATATCATCACCTTAAGTTAAAAGATGTCTGCAGACACATAATTGAAGTTAAAACACAAAGCTGGAGAACCTCGGGAGGTCAAACAGTATTTAGAGAGCAAATAAATATACATAACCAACATTTTGGGCTTGAGTCCTTCAAAGTATGAAAAAAATATAGATAGGAGCCCGAACAACAGCATCGTAATATATTTTGGTCTCATTACCTGTTTAGGTGTATTTTTGCACAATTTCTTTGATAACAAATTACATTGTTTTTGGGGTTCAAAGAGGTACATTCTTTCTCTCCTAAGACATTTTTTTTTCTCTAGAAGAGGGATTGCTATACCGTGCCCGGTATTTTGGAGATGTAGATCTTTACCAGAGAGCCCAGAAAATGAGCACACCAAGTTGTACCAGACTATCAGAAGTTCAGGACTCCTTACATGGATAGGACCTAGCAGCTCCTTCAAAAACCAGAGGCCAGGTATGTCTAACCATTTACTGGCATTTCTTTAGCTAGTTAAGGTATCTGGCAGATAATGAAACAACTGCAATTGCCCAAAACAAAAACCAAAAATGCTGAAAGCATTCAATAGGTCAAGCAGCATCTGTGGGGAAACTCTTTTTCCTGCTGAGTTGCTTCCAGCATTTTCAGTGTCTGGTTTCTTGCTCCAATTACTGAATTATCCAGTTACTTTATTTGCCTGAAACTGAGTGTCCGTACTTCGTGAGTAGAATCATATGGTTAAATCCTAGCGTTCAGTTACAGTCTGCCACATGTCACAGCTCCCTGGTGTTCCAGTTCTTGCAGACCCCCTGTCGATAAATAACTAAGCTGTATTTGGAAACACTTGTACTGCTGTAAACAAACCATTTTTAATTTCCTTTTAGTTGTTCTTTCTTTGCCAGCTATGTAGTGTTTGGATAAAAATATTGTAATTCCTGTTAGCCTTGATTATAAAATGACTGGTGAAGATATTAAAGGCATTAACTGAACAAAAGTCTTTTTAGACATGAATACAGCATACATACAACATGTTAATAGGCCTTTCTGGCCCAAGAGCCCATGCTGCCCAATTACACCCGATCGACCTACAACCCCCATACGTTTTGAAGGGTGGGAGGAAACCAGAGCGCCTCAAGGAAACCCTTGCTGCTATGGGAAGAACGTACAAACTCCTTACAGCCAGCACCTGATTCAAACCCAGTCGCTGGGCTGTAATAGCATTGGGCTAACCACGACGCTAACAGTTCCCAGTTTATGGGAAGATTTTAGTGAATCTGAATTTGTTCGGCAAATGTTGATATATTTTCAAATGATTTATTTTCCTTTTTGTCTTCTCACTTAATTTAGCGATAGAGACGATTACTTTAAAAAAAAAACCCTGAAATTTGTCTTAAGACTGGATTTTGATTAAAATACTCACAGCTGATGAGCACCCTACTTTTGGACATTTTTCATGAACTGGATCAAGAGGCTCCGAGCTCTCTTGGACGGCACCCTGCTGTGTAAGCTACAACGCACTGGATTTGGTCAGTCTCTGAGACAACTGAAAGGATAGGCATGCCTATGCATGGAGCAAATTTGTACATGTGCACTAGTCACTTGTAATGGAACAAATCAACAAATGTGTTAATGATTTGGAAATTATTTATAGTTGTATATACATTGTACTTTATGCAGGGGCTGAAATCAGTTGTAACTTATTTTGCTCTTCCATAAAAATAAATCTGTACTGTGACAAATACCGTGGTCTCTGCACTCCTTTTCCCACATTTGTAGCCAGTCAGTGCCATGAGCCATCGTTCTGATTGATATATTCACTACATTCCCCAGCTTGGCTTAATTTCCTTAAATACTGCTTGTTACCAAACAAAATATATTGATCTTTGTTTTGAAAGTTTTAATTTGTCATTTTCAATTGTCAGGATGTGAATTCCAGATTTCAACTTCCAGTTGTGTGAATGATTGTTTCCTTGGCATCATTCCTCAACAAGCTCGTTCTAATTTGGTTTATGCTCTCTCATCTTAAATACCACAAATAGACCATCCATCAATTCAACAGAATAAAAACCTGGTCTCAACAGACCTACAAAGCTTATGGAATCCTTGGCTTTATTAAGTGACATATTAAACCCTGATTGAAGCCTCAGCATGGTCGTGAGCATTACGGAGGAGATCAAGACTCCAGGGAATATGCAAAGGAGAATTATTAGAATGATTCCTAAGGATGAAGACTTCAGATAGGCAGAAAGGCTCCTGTTTTTGTTTAAATGAAGTGGAGCAACACACACAATGTCAAAGGAACTCAGCCAGTCAGGCAGCATCCATGGAAGGCAGTTGTCAGCCGACATTTCAGGCCACGGACCCTTTGTCAGGACAGGCACAAAAGAGGTGAGAAGGTTGAATAAAAGGTTGGTGATAGGTGAATGCAGGTGGGAGGGGAAGGAAGTGGGTGGGAAAAAATTGGAATAATGCGTGGGGAATAAGAAATTCAAAATCTAGAATGGTTTTGATCGAATAAATAGAACGAAACAATGGCAGAAGGAGTGATAATGAGACGACACAGATTTAAGGAAATTAGCCAAAGGACTAAATAACATGAGGAAACTCAACAGCAAATACCAATCTGAAATGCTCTGGTGGAAGCAGATTAAATATTAACGAGAAAAATGGACAAAAACTTAAATGGAAAATAATGACAGTGGAAAATGAGTGGATCAGGGGTTGGCTATTAAAAGCTGGCACAGGTAACAATGGGAAGAATAAGCTCAAAATGCACTGCACCATTCAAGCAATTTTATTCCTGCAAGTGGGGCAGCTTTTGTACCAACACAGCAGCACAGTCAGGTACACAGCTCTATTTGTGCAAGCCCTTTATCACCGATTCCACTTGCATTCTCTTTGCCCAAGCTTCCTTAGCACTAAGCAAGTGATCTGTATGTAGGAGGGCAGAAATGACTGTAGGCCAGGAGTTATGTGCCAAGCCTGAGGTCTTGAGTGTCAACTCCCTTATCATCCATCAACCAAAAGCTGTACTGGCACATTGAAGACAATGGTGAATTTCATTATCTGCCTTTGGTGGGGAGGCATTACAAGTGATTATGTTTTAATTTTTTTTTAATTTAAATTTCGACGTACAGCACAGTAACAGGCCCTACCAGCCCACAAGTCTGTGCCACTCAACTCCCCCAATTAACCTATAACCCTTGAACATTTTGAAATGCGGGAGGAAACCAGAGCATCAGAGGAATCTCACACAGTCATGGGGAGAACTTACAAACTCCTTACAGGACAGCTAAACATGCCACCCCTTTCTGGTGTCTTGCCACGTACTATTATTTACCTGTAGACAATGTTGTACAGCAGGTGCAGGTAGATAAGAGGGTCATTAGTTTGCAGATCCCCTGCTTTGAGGTCTGTGATGTACTCACTTGGAGCAGTCATGTTGTCTCCTTGCTTGTCCCCAGTTGACTGAGAAATAAATCTCTTCTGAGCTCGGCCTTGAGAAGATTCCCAGATAAGCAGTGGAAAATATTCAAGGATGTGTACTCAAAGCCGCGTCAAGGGAAACTGCAACATCTCAGCTAACTCTTGGAGTTGAGAAGGAATGTTCAGGATGGTATGGAAAGCCTCCACACATTGGAAGCATATGGAAGTTTTGCAGAAGTAGTGGAAGGAATGAATCATCCCATCAAACACCTCCTGCCCCACCAATAAAAATGTCTTGGGTCATCACATTGCTTTCATCAATTGACTCAGAACCCATCAAAATGGAGTGGAAATCATCTCAATCAAGGTTCCTTTTATTGTCATGAACCCAGCGCCCTAACAATAGAAAGAAAAGAGTACTTTCAGAGCAGTGGATTTGCCTCCAGCGCTCCTGGAGCCACACAGACTCCTGTACAATTCATCGGCAACCTGAGCTGCAGATCTAAACCTCTGACACGATCAGGAAGCCTTTAGGAGCCCTTCTTGCATTACATTGTAAATAAGTCCTCTCGCAATTAAGATCAACACACCGTTGCTGTACCTATGTGCTAACTTTCAGTGTACAAGGACGTCCATCCACTTTGCTTTGAATCAATTCTTCAAACCCTCAACATTTAAAAAATGCCACGTTTCCCACATTCCATCAGCAATATCCTGGTGAAGGACCCAGGCTCAAAATATCACCAATATAGCTTTATCTCTTATGGACGTTGCAAGACCAGCTGAGTTCCTCCAGTATTTCTGTGCGTTTTTACAATTCACTGTAGCATTGTCCACATCTCGCTGAAGCTTCTCTGCATCTCTTCTCTTCCTTTATCCTGTCTACATCATCAGTTCCAATGTGGACTACAATTAAATCTTTCCCCTCTCAAGCTCAGTAGCTCCAAGGATGTCTTTACCCCTGACTCCAGAGAGGCAACACAGCATTTAAGATTCACTATTGTGGCTGTCGGCAACAGAATCTACAACTATATTCTCATTTGTTCTTTTCATACAGCCCTTAACTGTACTCAGTTTGTTGATCCACTCAAACTACGAGATCCATTTATCTATTGGATAATAGGCTAAGGCTCCAACAACAACAAAAGCATGTCAGAAGGAAAATGTCAAAATAATTATAGGGGATTTTAACATGAAAGGGGATTGGGAAAGTCAGGAAGGTACTGGATCTCAGAGAGAGTTTGTAGAATGCCAACGGGATGCTTTTAGATTGGGTGATATCTAATGAACCTGATGTGATTAGGGAATTAAAGGTAATGGAACCCTTAGGAAGTAGTGATCATGACATGATTAGTTCCGTTTCAAATATGAAAAGGAAAAGCTGATATCAGGTGTGTCAATATTTCATTGGAACAAAGGAAATTACAGTGGTATGAGAGAGGAACTGGGCCAAGTTGACTGGAAACGTAAGCTAGATGGAGGGATGGAAGAGCAGAATTGGATGATATTTCTACAAGAAATAAAGTGTATGATATATTCCAGGAAAAAAGAAAATTATGAATGGAAAAATTGCACAAATGTGGCTAACTAAAGCAAAAGGGAGGGCATAAAGGAAGCAAAAATTAGTGGAAAAACGGAGGACTGCAAAACTTTTTAAAAGAAAGTTATTAGGAAAGAAAAGATGAATTATGAAAGGAGTTGGCAAATAATGCACAAAAGGATAACAGTTTTTAAAAATATATCAAGAATAAAAGAGAGACACGGGTAGATATAGGACCAATTGAAAAAGATGCTGGAGAAATAATGGGTAACTAAGAAATGGCAGAGGAACTAAATGAGTATTTTACATCAGTCTTCACTGAGGAAGGTAATAGCAATATATCTGATAGTCAGAGGTCTCAGGGAATAGAATTAAGTACTGTAGGATTACTGGAGAGAAAGTGCTTAGTGAACTAAATAGACTAAAGATAGGTAACTCTCCCAGACAAGATGAGGTGCACCCACAGGTTCAGAAGGAGGTGGCTTTGGATTCTGGAGGCATTGGAATTGATTTCTCACAGTTACAGAGGATTGGAGGGTCGCAAATGTAGTTTCACTGTTTAAGAAAGGAGGGAGGCAAAATAAAGGAAGTTATAGGCCTATTAGTCTGATATCAGTAGATGCAAAGTTATTGGAGTTGATCCTCTCAAGGACGAGGTTATGAAATTCTTCTAGGTGCATGGCAGCATGGTTTCATGAAGGGAAGATCCTGCCTGACCAACCTCCTGGAAAATTTTGAGGAAATCTCACGTAGAATGGACAAGGGAGAGGTTGTGGACGTGTATTTGGATTTTCAAAAGGCCTTCGATAAGGTGCCGTATAAGAGGCTGCTTAATAAGATGAGGGCCCATGGAATTATAGGAAATGTATTAAATTGGGTGGAGTATTGGCTGATAGGCAGAAAAAAAAGGGTAAGAATAAAGGGATCCTGTTCTGGTTGGTTGCCGGTATCCTGCAGTGGTCAATGTTGGGGCCGCTTTTTTTTTTACAATGTATATTGACAATTTAGATTATGGATTGAATGGTTTTGTGGCAAGGTTTGCAGATGGCACCAAGATGGATGGTGGAGTAGAATGTGTTGAAACCAAAAGATTGCAGAGAGACTTGGACAGTTTAGGATAGTGGGCAAAGAAATGGCAGATTAGATACAATGTGGAGAAATGTAGTTTGGAAGAGGAAGAGATGCTGATGGGGCACTGGTGAAACCTCATTTGGAGTAGTATGTGCAGTTTTGGGCCCTTTAGAAGGGATGTAATAATGTTGGAGAGTGTACAGAGATTTACCAGGATGATTCCTGGAATGCAAGGGCTATCATATGAGGAACATTTAGTTGCTCTTGGACTGCATTCATTGGAGTATTGAAGAATGAGAGGGGATCTCATAGAATATTTCGAATGTTGAAAGGATTGGACAGATTAGATGCGAATAAGATGTTTCCCTTGGTGGGTGAATCCAGGACAAGAGGGCACAGTCTTAGAATTAGAAGGTACCCATTTAAAACAGAGATGAGAAATTTCTTCGGCCAGATGGTTGTGGATTTGTGACATTCGTCGCCACATTCAGCTGTGGAGGTCCAATTATTGGAGATAAGGGGGAACTTGATAGGTATTTAATTAGTCAAGGTATCGAGGGATATGGGAAAAGGCCGGAACTTGACGTGAGAACAGTTTAGTTCGGGATGGGTTTGCAGATCAGACTCGATGGACCGAATGGCCTCCTTCTGTTCCTTTATCTTGTGACCATTTTCTTCATCCCCATACATGCATCACTTGTATTAATCTTCTTCAATCCTTCTTCATTGGTGGTCCTTAATCCAAGAGGGGTGATTATCTCCTGGAACAAAGTATCTAGGTAACATTTCCCCCCTCAATGTCTGAGGCTCAAACCTTGGCTTATCAACTCTGAGTTGGTTTCTTAGGCAGATTCTTACTGGTTGCCTGCCATCTTGATGGTTTCCATCAACTCTGACAGAACTTGCACATCTTAAAATGTTTATTTAAATCGATCCCTATTGGCCTAATTTGACCAGTCCCTCACTCACCAACACCAAAGCTCCACCTGCACTGTACTCGGAGGATGTTACACTCCAAGTAAAGATAATGAAGCAGGAAAGTCAGCACGTATCAAGTCTGTCAACTGGAAATTAATAACCGCGCCCTGATTTTGAATGTTGCCAAATGAGATTTTCTGGCTGTAAAACTTGAATCATTTTGCAACTTGCTGAGGATGCCCAATTACTCATTTGTCAGTTTGGGCTTGACATTTAATGACTGCTAACATAACTTAATTAACATTTGGGGGGGGGGGGGGGTGGAGTGGAGACTGTCCTATTAATAAGTCTAAATCACATTACAGCACAGAAAACAACCCCTTCAACCCTTCTAGTATGTGCCAAACTATTATTCACACTGCCCTGCACCCTGTCCATAATCATACCCGTCCCATCCATGTACCTGTCCAAATCTTTCTTAAATGTGAAAATTAAGCTCACATTCACCACTTCAGCTGGCAGCTTATTCCACACTCTTGTGTAGAAGTTCCCCCTAATGTTCCCTCTAAATTTTCCACCTTTCACCCATGTCCTCTGGTTTGAATCTCACTCAACTTCAGTGGAAAAAGCCCACTTGCATTCACTCAAGATCCCTCATAATTTTGTATACCTCTATCCAATCTCCCTCATCCTTCCATGTCCCAGGGAATAAACCCCTAAGCTGTTTAGCCTTACCTTGTAACTCAGTTCCTGAGCAACATCCTAGTAAATCTTCTCTGAACTCTTTCTATTATTGATCTTTCCTGTAATTAGGTGACCAAAACTGCACACAATACTCCAAATTTGGTCTTATACAACTTTACCACAACATTCTAACTTCTATACTCAAAACTTTGATTTATAAAGGCAAATATGCCAAAAGCTTTCTTTACAACCCTAGCCACCTAATGCCACTTTCAGGGAATTATGGATCTGTATTCCCAGATCCCTCTGTTCTACCGCACTGCCCGACCAATTACCTTGTAGGTCCTTTCTCAGTTTGTTCTTCCAAAATGCAACCCCTCGCACTTGTCTACATCAGATTCCATCTGTCATTTATCAGCTCATTTTCCCAGCTGGTCCAGATCATTCTGCAAGCTTTGAAAGCCTTCCTCGCCATTCACAACACCTCCAATCTTGCATCATCTGCAAACTTGCTGATCCAATTTACCACATTAAATAGCCAGATCATTGATAAAGGTGGATGGAAGAAAAATCAGAGGGTTACAGAGTAGGGAGGGCTAGTAATTTTTTTTTTAAAAAAAAGGAAAGTTCAAGTTGGCTAAACATCAAGGGCCGAGGGGCCTGTACTGCACTGCAGTGTTCTATGTTCTATGACAAACAATGATCCCAGCACTGATCCCTAAGGCACACCACTAGTCACAAGCCACCTCTCTGGGAACCATCATCACTCTCTGGTTTTTTCAGTAGAGTCAATGTCAAATTCATTTTACTACCTCACCATGAATACCAAGAGTCTGAACCGCACTGTACAGGAGGCTATTCAGCCCATAAATCAATCAAAATAGTCTCTCCTCCCTGCCTCTCTCCATCACCCAAGAAATTCTTACCTTTCAGATACATACGCAGCTAAACTGCAATATAATCTGCCTCGACAAATACCCCTGGCAGTGCATTCCAGACCAAACCCATCACTAGAGTCATTGCAACCATGCATCTCTGCTCACCATTTTACTGTTAAGAGAATATTACAACACAGTAAAGGCCCTTCCGCCAATTATGTTGTGCCTACCTATACAGTACATTTCCGATTATCCAATTCAGATTGGAAGTTTGGGCCCACAGTACCCTTCTGTTTCATTGAAAAAAAGACATCAGAATCTAGCAAGAAATTAGTCTGAAAAATAAAACCAAAATTTATTAACTTACAGTTCACCATGCAGTTGAATCTGTCATGAAAAAGATCAAAAAAATCTCTTGAACACAGAATTCAGTGCAAAGTATATTTCATAAAAACAATATTCAAAACACTTGTGTACATTTTTTACAAGGATAGTTTTGGGTATTTCTTCCTTGGGTTATAATTTGCCAAAAAGCATGAACCCAATACTTCATCTTATCCAGAGGAAGATGTGAATCCCAGCAGCTGTTCGATTGGTTTGTAGCGCCATTCATCTGCCTCCAGTTCCTCGACCAAACTGGCAAGCTTCTCCATCCGTGAGCATTGTTGCTCTAAGAGGGTAAGAAATTTACATTATGATTGGAGAAATGTTCTGGCTAAACAGAAAGTGAGCAAGTTATCCATCTGACAATCTGCACAGCACTGAGTGTCACATTATTAAAGGCACTGTCCTCAAGGTGGAATATTGCAAAATGTTAGGAGATGGAGGTTGTATTTCTAGTTGATGTCCTTCCATTACCAGAAAATATAATGAGCAAAAAATTAACATAATTCCTCATTCATCTCAATAGTGTTTCAAATAAAGTCAGTGCAAAATTTATTTACAAACCGTCTTCAAATTATACTTCAAAATAATTCATACAAGTTCTAATGTATAAAAATCATTGTGACTTGGTAATGTGCTGCATCAATTAAATTCATCCATTTTTTCACCATGATCAGATTTCTATAATAAAAATGTTTAAAAGAGAAGTTACAAGCATAGGTTTGAATTATTTTCTTCAGAGAATAAGAAACATATTCTATTTTTGTTTATTACTAAATTGCACAAACTGCTTACCTCGTTTCACCTGTCTTAACGTATGTGCCACTTGATAGCTGAAATACTGCTTCACACAGGAATCTCTCTGTGGCATCTGTCAGAACAGGGGGTGGAAAATTTTAAATGTCATCCGGATTATTTCAACAAGTATTTTTTTAAATTATTTCCTCACCCTATTCCTTAACAGGGTATTTTACAACAGTGAAGCTTTATGGGTTCAGAGTGCATCCAAAAATTATGCATTTAAACTTTGGAACTGCAGTAGCCAAAAGTTCGATTAAAAGATAGGTTTAAAGCATAAAGAGTGGAGGATTATGTAGGTCATTCCACAGTTTAAAAGGGCTTGCCAGAGATATTGAGTTGGAAACCAAGATTTCCAAGAATTAATCAAAGATTTGAGGTGCCCTGGACAATGAAGATTTTGCTTCCTGAACACTTTTGGGTCTATTTTTTTAGGGATTTTGGGCTGCTGATCATAAAAAAATCACCTTAAAAATTTCCCATCACCTACCTTTTTTTAAATATCTATTTTTGTGATTTCCTGTCACATA